>NC_050103.1:17500000-18750000 GCF_902167145.1 Zea mays
CGATGCATAAGGGAGCGCGAAGACATGGTCGCCTCCCAAGGGGGTCACCCTCCTTTTAAAGGTGGCTCTCCCTACTTGCGTCCCCAGCCGTCACGGGCTGAGTCTTCTCCAACACACTCACAGGTCCTCCCCTACGGCGCGGGGGCTGGGTCCCACACGTCATGCAAGCTGGCTCAGAGCAGAAGAAGCCAAACCGCCGTGCGCGGTGCGTACAACCGCCCAGCGGTTACAAGCGACTCTCCACTTTTGCCCAGACCAACGGGCGAAAGGGCGGGCAGCCGTGCAGGCGGCATGCAACCGCGCCAAGTGGGCGCACTTCTCCGACTCCCAACACGCCCAGCATGGAGGCCCAGGCCCACGCGTCATGCAACCGGCGCGCCGAATGCTTCGTGCATGCAACAGCACCGCCACTCGCGCCACTACAGTACCTCCTCGACTGCGGAGCCAATACCGCGACTCGAGGCGACCCAGCGCACGACCCAGCAGCGCCAGCTTGGCGCGGCGGTCAATGCGGCCAAAAATGGGCCGGCAGTAATGGCGGTGGCAGGCGGGCAGGAGCAGCGGCCACGTCGTCAGCCAAGCTCACGTCCCGTCCGGGGGCAGCGAGAGAACCCTCTCGCACGGCGTGAAGACAACGCGCCCGTGATCCGTTCCTCGAACGGCTCGCGCACGCGCAACGACCGCCCCGCCAACCACTCGCCCCGTCACATTAACTCCACGGTGGGACAGATGGCGCCTCTGGCAGGAGAAGCGGGCGACGCTTCGCCTTCGCCATAATGACCGCGTCAAAAAAGGTACGCCGCGTCGTTCGATTTCGTATCCTTTTCCTTTTTTCCTCTTTCTCTCTCTTGCAACAGGGACCGGGAAAGGGGGATACCCCGAAAAGGATCCTTCCTCGTGAAGGAACCAGGCTCCGAGCCTCCCTACTGATCAGAGGTTCGAAGGCTGGCCCCTCGGAAGGGTTCGACAGCCGCCTCAGATCACGTGGGCCCTACACCCACTACTGGTCAGAGGTTCGAAGGCCAGCCCCTCGGAAGGGTTCAACGACCGCCTCAGGCTACTCGGGCTCCGCGCCCATTACTGATCAGGGGTTCGAAGGCTGGCCCCCGAAGGGTTCACAGCTGCCTCAGACGTCGAGCGAGGGATGACCATGGGTACGTTCGATACATAGCCGAGGCTCGGGCTGCGCTCCCGAGGTACCCTAGGACATTTCCGAGACCAGAGGGAACGATCTTGTAACGGAATCCCATCGGAGGGAGGCATCGAGCCCTCGGACCCCGTCGCCAGGGGACCGGGTCCGGCAGATCACCCGCAGGTACTTTTGGGCGTGCCCCTGGGCCCCTAGCCGACCCCCAATGAACGGGGCACGGACGTCCACTCGGATTACCCGCTTGCAGCTCACCGGAGACACCATGTTCGGCGCCCATCGAGGGCAACATGGCGCTTTCCCCCCTCCTCCTTGCGGAAAGGCGACGCAGGGGCGTATGTAAAAAAGTCGAGTCTGTCCCTGATCGTCCTCTCGCCCTGTGCAGAGGCTCGGGGGCTGCTCTCGCAAACCTGGCTCCAGCCGAACCGTTGACAGCGTCAACATACCAGCGCGAGAACTTGGGACCCGACCGTACACCCGGGCTACGGCCAGCTCGCATGAGGGACGACCAAACCAGCCGAAGCATTACACGAGGCATTAAGACCTCGGAGGAGTGAAACCACTCCTCCGAGGCCTCGGGGGCTACACCCGGCGGGTGCGCTCACGCGCACCCACCGGAACAAAACGCAACCGAGAAAGGCTGGTCCCCTTGCAAAAAAGTGCGACGAAAGCCTCCAAGCGAGTGCTAACACTCCCTTTGAGGCTCGGGGGCTACTGTCGGGGACCATAATTAGGGGTACCCTCAAGGCTCCTAATTCTCAGCTGGTAACCCCCATCAGCATAAAGTTACAAAGGCCTGATGGGTGCGATTAAGTCAGGGATCGGTCCATACGAGGGACTCGATCACGCCTCGCCCGAGCCTAGCCTCGGACAAGGGCAGCCGACCCCGGAGGATCTCCGTCTCGCCCGAGGCCCCCCTCCAACGGCGAATGTGTTCCCGGCTTGCCCGAGGCCCTGTCTTCGCTAAGAAGCAACCCTGACCAAATCGCCGCACCGACCGACCAAGTCGCAGGAGCATTTAATGCAAAGATGTCCTGACACCTTTATCCTGACGCGCGCCCCCCAGAGCCAAAGTGACCGCCGTCACTTCGCCGCTCCACTGACCGGCCTGACAGAAAGACAGCGCCGCCTGCGCCGCTCCGACTGCGGTGCCACCCGACAGAGTGAGGCTGACAGGCAGTCAGGCCTGATCGAAGGCACCATAGGAAGCTCCGCTTCGCCCGACCCAGGGCTCGGACTCGAGCCAAGTCCCGGAAGACGGTGAACTCCGCTCCGCCCGACCCAGGGCTCGGACTCGGGCTAAGTCCCGGAAGACGGCAAACTTCGCCCGACACAGGGCTCAGACTCGGGCTAAGTCCCGGAAGACGGCGAACTCCGCCCGACCCAGGGCTCGGACTTGGGCTCAGCCCCAGAAGACGATGAACTCCGCTCCACCCGACCCAGGGCTCGGACTCGGGCTAAGTCCCAGAAGACGGCGAACTCCGCCCGACAGGGCTCGAACTCGGGCTAGGCCCCGGAAGACGGCGAACTCCGCTCCGCCCGACCCAGGGCTCGGACTCGGGCTAAGCCCCAGAAGACGACGAACTCCGCTTCGCCCGACCCCAAGGCTCGGACTCCGCCCTGGCATCAGCCGGCGATCTCTGCCTCGCCCGAACCTGGGGCTCGGACCCGACCTCGGCCACGGAAGACAGACTCGACCTCGGCTTCGGAGGAGTTTCCACATCGCCCAACCTAGGGCCAGACCAGCCACGTCAACAGGAGGCGCCATCATCACCCTACCCCGAGCTGACTCGGGCCGCAGGGAACAAGACCGGCGTCCCATCTGGCTCGCTCCGCCAGATAGGTAATGATGGCGCCCTGCATACTCTGTGACGACGGCGGCTCTCAGCCCCCTTACGGAAGCAAGAGGACATCAACAAGGATTCAACCGCTCTGACAGCTGTCCCTCCGCCAGGCTCCATCGCTCCTCCGACGGCCACGACATCACACCAGCTGGGTGCCAAAATCTCTCCGGCTGCCACGACGGCATGTACTTAGGGCGCTGGCTCTCCTCCGCTAGACACGCAGCACTCTGCTACACCCCCATTGTACACCTGGATCCCCTCCTTACGCCTATAAAAGGAAGGACCAGGGCCCTCTTACAGAGGGTTGGCCGCGCGGGGACGAGGACGAGACACGCGCTCGCTTGACGTCGCTCGCTCCCTCTCCCGCGTGGACGCTTGTAACCCCCTACTGCAAGCGCACCCGACCTGGGCGCGGGACGAACACAAAGGCCGCGGGATTCCCACCTCTCTCAGGCCGGTCTCCGGCCGCCTCGCTCTCCCCCCTTCGCGCTCGGCCTCGCGCTCGACCCATCTGGGCTGGGGCACGCGGCGACATTCACTCGTCGGCCTAGGTACCCCCCGGTCTCGAAACGCCGACACCTTTTTTCCCCAGAATCCACACAATTTTATCCTCTTGATCAGATAGACTTACCTGATTATAGCAATTTATCAATTCATCAAATAACAACCTCAAATTACCTACAATCCTTCTTCTGAAAGTAAGAGACTCAAAATTCAAAGTGAAAACCTCATTAACAGAAACATCTTTGTCATAAGCCAAGTCAAAAAGAACAGGAAACTGGTAAGACAGAGGTTGATTACCAATCCAATTACTTTTCCAAAAACTAGTCTTCAAGCCATTCCCAACTACGGTTTTACAGTATTTGTAAAAATTGTCTCGTAAACTCAGGATTTTTTCCAGAAATGAGAATCACTTTGTTTTTGCTTAACTAAAATAAGGGGTTTTCCCTTAATGTATTTACTGGCAATAATTTTTTGCCATAAGCCTTTCGAATTTTCAATATTCCAAATCCATTTAGATAGTAGAGAATCATTCATAAACTCCAGATTCAAGACCCCCAAGCCACCCTGATTTTTGGGAGAGCACACTGACTCCCAATCAGCTAAATGAAATTTTTTGGACTAACGACCCCCCTGCCACAGAAGCCTCCTCCTAAGCATATCAATCTTTTTTATAACAGTCTTAGGGGCAGGATAAATCGAAAGCATATATAAAGGAACATTAGAAAGGCAACTATTAAGAAGAGTAAGTCTACCATCAAGACTCAGGAATCTACCCTGCCACCCAGCTAGTCTTTTTTCCAGCTTCTCAATCATGGGGATCCAAAGATTTTTGTTAATCTTTTTCTTATCAATTGGCACCCCTAAGTATTTCATAGGAAGATTTCCTATAGGACAAGTAAAGATATCAGCATACAAATAGTCTATCTCTTTAGCATTACTAAAGCATAAGATTTCACTTTTGTGAAAATTTATTTTCAAACCAGACATGCTTTCAAACAAACATAATATGAATTTAAGATTTCTGGCCCCTTCCAAGCAATCTTGAATAAGAAAAATGGTGTCATCGGCGTACTGTAAACAGCAACAACCATTATGAATGATATGAGGGATCAGACCTTCGATCAGACCCTCATCTTGAGCTTTCTTAATCATACAAGCTAAACCATCAGCAACCAAATTGAACAGAAGAGGAGAAAAAGGATCCCCTTGTCTAACTCCTTTGTGAGTAGTGAAATAAGGACCCAGAATATCATTAGTTTTGATGGCTACTTTGCCACCTCTCACAATCCTCATGACCCAATCACACCAAGTATTACCAAAACCTTTTTTTCTCCATCATAGTATAAAGGAAATGTCAATTCACTTTGTCATAAGCTTTTTCAAAATCAATTTTTAAAACCACTCCGCTTTGATTTTTCCTCTTAACCTCATGAAGAATTTCATTGAGCGATATGACCCCATCCATAATGTATCTGTTTTTAATGAATCCATATTGAGAATCACTTATCACTATTGTGATGCAACCCGCAAGCCTATTATTCAGAACTTTGGAAATAATCTTGTAACACACATTCAGAAGACAGATAGGTCTAAAATTCTTCATGTCAGCCGCATTATCCACTTTTGGTAATAAAGTAACCATCCCATAATTCAACCTTTCTATCTTAAGATTTCCATTATAAAAGTCATTGAATAAATGAACAATATCCAAATGAATGGTATCCCAAAAATTTTGAAAGAATTCAGCAGGTAAACCATCGGGACCAGGGGCACTATTATGTTTCATCTCGAAAATCACTTTCTTAATCTCATCAACTGAGAACGGAGCCGTCAGAAAAGACCTATCAGACTCTGACAACTGGTTCATATTGAAATGAGACATATTAATACTAGATACTACCGAAGGGCCAAAAAGATCTTTATAATAAGCAGTAGCAATTTTATTAATTCCATCAGCATCACTAACAGAGACTCCATCATGATTCAAGAAGGGAATTTTAACCCTCCTCTTCCGACCCTTAGCCAGAAGATGAAAGAATTTAGTATTTTCATCACCCTCATTGATGAATTTCTCTCTAGCAGTTTGTTTTTTTACAGATTTCTTCTTCCATGATTTTTTTCAGATTCCACTCCATATCAAGCTTTTCAATTCTCTCGGAGTCCGAAATACCCATAATTTCACATTTTTTATCTAAAATGTCAATTTTCTTCATCAAATCTTTTTTTAACTTTAAATATCTACCTTCAACATTGATATTCCAACCTTTCAACATTTTTTTCAACCTTTTGGTTTTTTCTTTCCAAATATCAATACTTTTTTTACTTCTAACAGACAGAGACCAATTATTCACAACTAAAGACTTAAACTCAGGTCTCAACCTCCAACAAAGCTCATATCTAAAATCTCTTTTAGCCGGAGAAGTAAAATCAGTTTTAAGGTATAAAGGCACATGATCAGAAAAAGATATACTAAAACCTGTAACGTTCACATTATTGTAACGCAAATCCCAATCTGGGCTAACAAGAAACATGTCTAACTTCTCAAAAGTTGGAGGATTACGATTATTAGACCAGGTAAAATGACGACCACTAAGATCCAATTCAATCAGCTCATGCACATCAATAATAGAATTAAAACGAGAACTCCACTTATTAGTCCCCCCAGGTTTGTTCTTGTCCGATTCTTTTCTAAGAATGTTAAAATCACCACCAATCAACATTGGATGAGAACACTTGGAACAGAAAGAAGATAACTCACTCAAGAATTTCTGTTTTTGCTCATTTTGAGCAGCCCCGTAAACATTAATAAAGTTCCAAATAAATCCTGATTCTTTTTAAATCACCAGAGTCCGAATCATAAATTCACCTGACTCTTTTTCTCTAACATCAAACATGTCCGAATCAAATCCTACCAGCAAACCTCCCGACCTACCATTAGGAGGAGACCAAACCCAAACGAAGTTTCTATTACCACTAATGAAGTTCAACCACGAATCTTCAAAATCTTTCTTGTTGGTTTCTTGTAAACCAATAAAGTTAATCTTCTCTTTCATGATAATATCACATAGGAATTCACTTTTCACTTCTTTACCGAGGCCCTGACAGTTCCAAATCACACCAATCATTCTGAACAAATCAGGGCCTGACCACCAGTCTGGCCTCTCCTCTTAATAGGGATTTTCCTATTATTGGGAGATTTACCAGCTTTATTTTTTTCTTCACAGTTTTTTTCCTGTGCTGAATTTTACGACCTTTTCTAAGGACCATAACATCATCAAGGTCAGATAAATCATCATCCAGACTATCATTATGAATATTATTATCTACATCAGAAGCAATGTAATCAACATTGGAATTATCAACCTTATTCCTAACAGACTGAACAACTAAATTTTTCCTAGATAGCTCTAAAGATTTAATCAGGTTTAAATTTTCTACAGCATCATTAAAAGAAGAACCTAAATCAACTCCAATTCTATGAGCCACATCCATAAGAACAACATTATCAGTATTCAAAACAGAGAAAGGATTGTAGGACGAACCTTTGTTGATGAAAGCATCTTTGGCAATAGCTCTTGTAGCAGCTTTATCAGCAATTTTCATATCCTCTGAAGATTCCAGTCTGCTGCTCCTTCTAACACCTTCTGCTGCCTCACCTTCTGTAGGACCTCCTTTCTTAGCTCCAACATTCTTGCTAGCCTCCTCAGTAATAATTAGATGCAGTTTCTTTTTCTCTTGAGCAGGGGAAGGAATAAATTCATCATCCTTGATGAATTCATCCAACTCCTGAGAATCCAACAAATCATCTTCACTTTCATTGAACTCTTCATCCTCATTACCCTGACTATCAAGGTATCCTTTAGTTCCTTCGTAACATTTCCCAATTTTCATGCTTTCAGAATGTTCAGACAAGGAGCCAGCAACATTGGCATGACTGGAGGATAATTTTAAGGGGGATTTTCCCTTAACATACTTACCAGAATCTTCATCACCACTTTTGGCCTTTTTAGCAGATTTACCAGGAGAAATGTCACCAAACCCTTGTCTATCAACCGAAGCCCTTTTTCCCAGATTAATAGAATCATCATTCCAACCTTCATCAGTAATGTTGTCAATTTTAAAGAAAATGTCATACAGAAAAGGTTTGACACCAACTTCAATGATGGTGGGAATCATAGCAACACTCTTCACATGACCTTTGAACCTCACAATTTCTTTAGAGTTTAAAGAGTTAATATCCACTTCTTCCACTGCCCCAATAGTGGATCCCAATTCACAAATAGCCTGGTAATTCAGAAGCTCTTCTGGCACATTCTCAGCCACAATCCACACAGAATGCAGTTTGGACTTAGGCTTAGCCTAAGAACTCCAAGAAGAAACAGAAATTTTGGCACCCGACAACTTCATTTTCAGTTCAGGGAAATTGATCATCTCATCTAACCTCTCTTGAGATGGAAATTGCATGAGGAAGCCAGAATGACACTTAGTAGCTTTCCAAGTACGGCCCCAAGGTAAGTGAAAACCAAAATCCTTCTCAAGATCCTCGGCCATGATCAAACCCTCAACGATTTTAACCAAACCAATAAAACTGCGTTTAGGTTTGTTGGATAATGGCTTGGCGAAATGAGAAGAGTAAAACCCTAGCCCATCTGTCGCCATACCAACAATAAGCATACTGGGTTTGTTCTGTTTGGGGAGAACACACCGAGCAGTGTTGTGTGTTTCCTTGCGATAGATCTCGCACCACAAAGATTTAAAACACTCCCTAGCATGATGGCCATCCATACCACATTTTTGGCAAAAAAACCCTACGCACCAGTTCATTCTCAGATTTTAGAATGGTAGGGGGAGAGGTTTTGAGGATACCTGGCTGGCCGCCATCGCCGGGAGTGGAGACAGGGATGTCCTCTTTGCCATCAGATTTACCGGTTCCAGGCTTCAACCGCCAGCTGAGATTCTGATTCTTCCCCACGACTGGGAACCTTGCGGAGCATCCTTCGGACCCCACCGATCCCAGTTAGGGTTGCGATTTTTCGGATCCATCCGATCTGAATCACCCGAGCGACCCGGGAGAGGCCACTCCTCGTCAAGCGCAGACGATCGAAATGGAGAAGAAATCCAACCACCGCAAAAACTATCGCGCGACGAACACGGGAGAGACCAGAGGCGAGAAAGACGCGAAGTGAGATGAGGGAAACAATGCGAACCCAAGAAATCCGCCGCAAACCCTAACCGCGTACCTGTAGGAAGCCTTCCAACGCACGTCGCGCCGACCTCCTGAGTCTTTGGGCCGCGCGAAGACGGAGCAACAGGATCGGTGAGCGAGGATGTCGGCCCAAGAACCGCGCTACCACCCCTACGGGCCGACGATGAACAGGAGATCTCGCGTGAAGAAGCATGGCGCCACCATTCTTTTTTTCCTCCTACGCATGGCTCTCTCTCCTAGGCGCTCGCCCCCACTTACTAATTATGTGTTAAGAAGAGTTTTTATTATCTATTTAGTGAGTTTAAACTAACTTATGAATATAAACTTTTAGACAAATTTGTCATAAACAAAATTAACTAAGATATTATTTATCTAAAACACATGTGTCTACCTAATTTTGTCATACTTCTTTTAAATCCTAAATTCTAAAACAATTGGAAAGAAATAACATGAATGGTGTTAATATACTAATTCATCGCGAATACTAAAAATCAATCGCTCGCATACATGAATTAATTCAAACTGTGATTTTGGAATTAATAAAAACATTTGGGTTGTTTTCAACCTTGTGGTGAATGGATGGATTTGATCACGGTGAGGCGAGGCGTGGATGGTCCGGTTGGTGTGCTGCGCGATCGCGTCGACGACGAACGGTGTAACTCCGGCGATGCGTTCGGATGGCGGGCACGAATTCCGGTGAGGCCGATGCGCAGAACAGAAACCAGCAGGGCGTGTGGGCGACGAGCGGCAATGGCACTACAATACGCTGTCGCGAGGTGAGAAATGGTGCGGCCCTGCGCAGTGGTCGAATGGTTTGGTCGACGGCGAGCTTGGGAACGGGGAGAGCGCGAGAGAGGGAGAGCTCAGGGAGGAGAAGGAAAGAGCTCGGCGTCCAATTTATAGGCGAGGGCGAGGGGAGATGAGAGGGCGGCGTCATGCCATTGATGACATTCAAGGAGCTTGAATGGAGGGAGAGTAATGGAGAGAAGAAACTGTTGTCTTGAAGCTTCATTACACGCGTGACGAACGGACGAGGGTCGGGTCGGCTTCTAGCGGTTCCTGGCGCGTGGTACTCAGCGCCTGGGCGGTCGAGTCACGCGGGCTTCGGTGTCGCTCGGCGTGGGTCGCAGTTGGGCGCCGGCTGGCTCGGAGTCGCGGCCTGGCATCTGGGCTGTGCGCGTCGAGCACGACACGGTCGGTGTTGAGTCTGCGTGCTTGGTGCGGTCGGCGTGCAGGGAAGGGAGGCAGGAGGCGTGCGGCATATGGCTGGGCGGCTCCAGGCGCGACTGGGCAGGGTCGCTGGCGCGCAGGGGAAGAAGGAGCGGCGTCTGTAGGGAGAGGAGTGGCTAGGGTTAGTGTTAGGTGTTGGGCCTAATGGGCCTTAGGTTAGTTAGGTTTTTTTTCTAATTTCGAAATACCTATTCAAATAATCATAAAATTCATAATAATCAAACCAAAATTATTAATTTTTAGACTAATATTTATTATATTATTTATGTGAATTTTCATTTAAGAGAAAATGCTATTCAATATCTAAAATCAATTATGAGCAATCAAAAATCATTCCAAATGCACATAAATAACAAACACTTAAAAGAAAATTTTTATTACCATAAATTTCATTAATAACCAAATGTATTATTTTTATTTAATGATTTTCATAGTGTCACAAATCTACCCCTCTTAAAAAGAATCTCGACCTCGAGATTAAGAAAGGCTAGCAAGAAAACAAAGGAGACACATGGTTATTTGTAGGTTCTTGGTTCACATTGAACTCCTCCAAACTTAAGGAACTTCCTTACTTCTTTGCTCCAAAATGTATACTAATTAAGCGACCTTCATCATCATACTTATAAAATGGTGGGTCTTCTGAATTATTGCTTAGGTTATGCTTGACAGCTTTCTTCTCTAGTCGGTCTAGACGCTTCTTGGGGCATTCGCGAATAAGATGTCCTTCGTTTTTGCAGTAGTAGCAAGCACCTCTTGCTTTGAGTTCCTTGCGAGATAACTTTGCTTGACCAACAGGGGGTGAGGGTTGATTGGGTGTCTGTATCTCATGTAGCTGAGCCTGAATTGATTCTTCTATTTGGATATCCATGTATTTCGTGGTTTTTTGCTTGGGGTTGAGGTGAACTACTCATGTATCCAAACATTTTCCTATTCCTTTTGTTGTTCTTCACGATGCTGATAGAAGTTTCTGTATATTTTTGTTCATATTCTATGTCTGGAGACTGAGATAACTTTATCTTGGAGGTATCTGGTAGTGAACTCTTCTCAGGACAATTACGGAAGTAATGACCTTCACGTCCACATTGATAGCAAGACTTTCTTGAAGTTATTTCTTGACTTTTTCTATGTTTCCATTTTTGTTTCTTGGAACTGATGCGACGACGGGGCTGTAACTGTGTGCAAGTAATAGTCCATCCATCAATGTAACACTCATTTGCTTCTTTTTGGAGCTGAGCATCCTTGTGATGTTTCCTTTTTGGAAAACCTGGCAATTCATCGTCTGACAGTGCATCTGCTATTAGTTGCTCTTGGGAAGACCATTGACTTTTTATACCAGAAAATAAAATCCGGTTCTTCTGTTTTGTAGTTTCACTTTCGTTCGTACTGATCTGGCGACAAGGGATTCCATAGTACTCACAACAACAACATGTTCCAAGATCATTTGTCTGTTGGTGTGCACCCTTTTGTTCATCAGTTGTTTCATTTCTAGTGACGTTTTGTCTTGCCAACACTTGCTGGTATGAGAAGGTGAGTTACGATACATTCTGTATTACAAGAGCTTGTGCATGTAACAGCTTTTCTAAGTCAACTATCGAGGGTGATGTTGTGGTTGATGTCATATGGTTATCGGTAGTCTGCTCATGTGCTATAATTTCTGCTAAATCAACTTGTTGGAGTCTAGCTACCACTTGAGATGTTGCTTGTAGAAACCGAGCATGCGCCTTCTTGAACTGTTCCATCTGATCCTTAGCTAGAGGAGTTGCCAACACAATGTATTCTTTGCACTTAGTGACATCACTTGCAGTTGACATTCCAAGGACTGACATCTGTATAGGTATGGAAGAATGGAAGGGACGAAAGGGTTGAGCAAAGACAGATTATAGAGAGCAGAGAAAACTCATCTATCTAAGGTTTTACCTAGCTAACTGATGTCATTGTGGACAAAAGTCACACAATACACCAACAATCATTTCAAATAAGCAAATCAAACATGAACACAAAGGACAATGAATTCAAACATACCAGCACAACACAATCTAATTCTACTCATTCAACCAAAACAAAAGGTGAGACAAGGTTTGGAATAAGAAAGGTTATTATAATATCAAGGAGTTGGGTAAGAATTATCAAGGAGTTAGACAAGACATATTTGTTGGTGGCCAAGATGGAATAAGATAACCATGAACTATTAAAGTGAGGATAAATGATACAACCAAGGATATGAAGTGAGTTAAGGAGAAAGTATTATCCAGGAGAGAAGTAGAGAGGCAAAGGTTTAATATATCAAGGTAGATATTGCGTAAGGGTGGCAATAATGGCAAAAAATACAAAAGTATAAGGAGTCAAGGGTTATATAGCAATATTAGGGATTAGAAAACAATTATAATATAATATCGCCATTACCGATCTAGTCGAAAATCTTAATACTAATGAACAATTCTATCAACCTAACCAAGAAGTCAAATAATAGATCCAGTGGATCCATGACAAAACTTCTTGCGGAGTGGGGGTAAGACAGAGAATAGGGCATCGTCGATAGCTTCAAAAGGGTTTTTTTCTGGCAAACTTCACTTCAAGTTCTGAAATCCTAGCTTGATCATCTTGCAATGCTTCTCATTAGAACCTTCTGATAGACGAAGAATCAGATAAGAAGAGTTGAAAATAAAAGAGACGAGTTAGATATAAAGTAAATTTTTATAAAGACAATTAAGTCAAGTTTTGAACGACTGACTGGGCTTTCCATTTCTAACTAATCTAGCGACCTACGGTCACATTGCTTTGATACCACTTTTGTCACAGTGGTTCTAGGGGGTAGAACCGAGCGCATACCATATGTGTGCCAGGATCTATTTCCACACATATGTTGACGTCACAAGTGTAATATATCAAAAGAACAATGCATAAAAGCGTAAATAACGACTTTATTAACATATTACACTTCAAACAGACATAATGTCTTAACCTTTATTCATCAAAGTACAGCGAAACAAGGACATCCATCCACAGGAAGATGACCGGGGGTATCACTAGACTAGCATCCATGGAGTTCAGCATCATATCTTCATCTGCAAACTTCTGATCAAAATTAAGCAAAGGTGAGCTCACTTATGGTCGGGGCTCAGCAAGCGGGGGAAAAACTAATGCAAGTCTAACAAGGTGAGGCTGAGGTTGAGCAGTAAGCATTTTAGTTGGTCAACATTTTATTAACAACACCTGTCTTACTAATAAGTGTGAATCCCAAGTATTCCCATTTAACAAAGGTACAAGAGTATATCAAAAACACTTAAGTGAAATCACTTAAGCAAGACCATTGGCAGATCATGGGATCTCGATTTATTTCCATCTTCAAGTTCAATTATCATGTGAGGAGTCCAGGCTGCTCATAACCGTGAGCACGGCTGATATATCAGTTTTACACTCTGCAGAGGTGGTACAACTTTACCCACAAGCCGTGTATCCCCTCTAGCCTGGGTCAGCCAAAACCCGTAAACACTTCTGAGGTGAGTGGCTAGGGATCCACTACGAGGCTTTCACAGAATACACTTAATACGAAGCAACCCACTAAGGTTTCTAAAGACGATGGTGGTGGCCCCCTGGGTGAGGTACCTTAGCCAAGAATACGTCCCCATGTTAACGTGGGCTGCCAGCACCTACCGCTCCCCCTCTTGCCCATATTTTAGGTAAGGTTGCTAGGCACTAAGCATATAAAGCTAATTACTAAAGCCAGAGCCATGATAGCACTCGTGGTTGCACTGTTTTCCCAGGTGGTCACTCCATGTTCCAATTAATATGCAATAATCTTGTTTAACCATCGGGTTGACAACAATAATGTAAAGTTACCATTTTGGAACATTAATATCATAAGCGGGAGTGACTGCATAAAGTTAAGTTGTAGCAATAGCATAGCTACGAAGGTAAAGTATAATTCCCAGGTTTGATCAAGGAATAAGGTTGGAAAGGTTATCTAAATAGGTAACCCGTCAAATTATGCATATATATCCAAAAGAATAAACTTTATTAAATGTATTGTTTGGGATCAAACAGAGTATGCAGAGGGAGAAGTCCACTTGCCTTGCTTATTGAAAACTTGAGACTCTTCCATGGATCTGAATAGATCTTGATTCTTAACTACTAGATCAACCACTGAATATCACATAAACAAACAAGAAGAAACAAACACCACTCAATAACTTACAACATTCACCATACATAAAGCTAAAAGAAAGCCTAACGAAAAGAGCGTTCGCTTTTCAAAAACGTCACAAGTAATGGTTATAATAAGAGGGTATTCTTTTCAAAAATGTGTGATCTATACTTTATAAAACAAGGCATGAGCTTAAAATATATTAATTAAAATATACAAATATTTGGTTCACCAAATTAATCTTTAATAAAGCGTCATACGTGATATGTCTAATATTAAGGGTTTATAAGCTGATAAAACACGTTATAACAATATTAAACCTTTTAAACATTTTAGAAAAGATATATGTTATATATCTAAGGTTAATGGGTGACTAATCACGTTATAAATTTTTAGAAGCATTATGGAACATATAATTCATTGTTAAACCTATCACTTATGATAAATTAAGATATAAGTCTAAATAGTTTTATGTGAAAAGATCATTATTATTAAACACCTATTTTATGACGATTCAGGTTATGGGCCTTAAGTGGGTTTTCATGCAATAAACAAATAACTATCTTTTATTATAAAGTACATGGCCTATATTCTTTATTAGGAAAGTTATAATCAAGGTCAATATATGAAGTAATATTTTAGTTATAAAAGAACTTAAATTCTTATTACTTTATTTTATCCTTTAGGAAAACTAAATGATTTGTATTTAATGTAAACTAAATTCTATGAAATCATTAATCATGTCATAAATCTAGTTAAGACCAAATTGAATATCAGTTTGATTAATAAATTCTAATAAAGGATAATTAATTTATTAATTATCTTTAATTCTATTGTAGGAATAAATTATCTAATCCATTAGAAAGGAAATTATGTATAAACTATCATTTTAGTTTATAAAAGCAATGACCCTTGTTATCTTTTCATTAATAAAATATAAATAATCTATTAATTATATCTAGTTTCAATTTAGGGACATATGACCTAAATTATTTGAAATGAATACTATATTAATTGGTATATTATTAACTATCGTTTTAGTTATGAAGATGTGAGCCATTATATCATTATTATAAAAGTTATATGACCTATTACTGTCGGGGACCATAATTAGGGGTACCCTCAAGGCTCCTAAATCTCAGCTGGTAACCCCCATCAGCACAAAGCTGCAAAGGCCCGATGGGTGCCATTAAGTCAAGGATCGGTCCATTCGAGGGACGCGATCACGCCTCGCCCGAGCCCAGCCTCGGGCAAGGGCAGCCGACCCCGGAGGACCTACGTCTCGCCTAGGCCTGGGCGTTCGGGTTACCCGAAAATTTCGGGTCGGGTAATCCGGGTAATTAAAATTTCGGGTTTTAGAAAGTGTTACCCGAATTTGCAGTGGGTATTATAGTACCCGACAGTTCGGGTACCCGACAGTTCGGGTACCCGACACTTCGGGTTCGGGTATCGGGTACTCCCGAAGTAACCAAATTTAAAAACACAATCACACAATCAGTCACACAGCCACAATAGTAAATTAAAAAACAGGAACCAGCCACTACAATCACACAATCACAGCCACTACAATCACAATCACGTACAATCACACAATCACAGCCACTACAATCACAATCACATGCTTGCACGGTTGCACCAGCGACCAGCCAGCAAGCACATCGTCCACTCGGCCACCGCCCAGCCAGCTGCACTGCACCAGCCACCAGCAGCCACAGCCCATAGCCACCAGCAGACCAGCTCACTGCTCACCAAGCCTGGCTGCTGGCTGGACGTGGCGGCACCGGCGGACGGCGGTGAAGCCTGGAGATGCCGAGATGGAGCGGGAGCGTAACTGCGTGACTGCGTGAGCCTGCGCCCTGCGGTACTGCACTTGTGCGCTGTGGGGTGTGCCGTGCGGGCTGCGGTACTGCGTGAGCCTGCCGGCGGAGGGCGGACGGCGGTGAAGCCTGGAGCTGGAGAGGGCGCTTGTGCGCTGTGGCGGTGTGCGGCTGTGCACTAGCCGCTAGGGTTTCTGGCACTCTGGGTTTGCACTTTGCACTTGCCTACGTGGGCCTGGGTCGTCGTGGCCTCGTGGGCTCGTGGCCAGCCGTTGTGAATTGTGATTTGCGTGAACAGTGGGCCACGAGCAGCCGCTGTGAATTTCGGGTATGGGTTGTTCGGGTACCGGTTGGCGCTACCCGAATTACCCAAAATAATTTCGGGTTTCACAAGTTAGTACCCGAAATTCCCAAACAAATTTCGGGTACCCGGTATTACAGGTTCGGGTACGGGTATTTCGGGTTCGGGTAACGGGTAACGGGTTTTTTGCCCAGTCCTAGTCTCGCCCGAGGACCCCCTCCAGCATCGGACACACCTTCGGCTCGCCCGAGGCCCAGTCTTCACCAAGAAGCAACCTTGGCCATATATCGCCATGCCAACCGACCAAATCGCAGGGGCATTTAATGCAAAGGTGGCCTGACACTTTTATCCTGACGCGTGCCCTCCAGTCGACAAAGCCGAGGTGACCGTAGTCACTTCGCCGCTCCATTGACCGGTCTGACAAGAGGACAGCGCCGCCTGCCGCTCCGACTGCTAAGCCACTCGACAGAGTGAGGCTGACAGCAGCCAAGCCCGGCCTCAGGCGTCATAGGAAACTCCGCCTCGCCCGACCCCAGGGTTCGGACTCGGGCTCAGCCCCGGAAGACGGCGAACTCCGCTCCGCCCGACCCTAGGGCTCGGACTCGGGCTCAGCCCCGGAAGACGACGAACTCCGTGTCGCCCGACCCCAGGGCTCGGACTCGGGCTCAGCCCCAGAAGACGGCGAACTCCGCTCCGCCCGACCCCAGGGCTCGGACTCGGGCTCAGCCCCGGAAGACGACGAACTCCGCTCTGCCCGACCCCAGGGCTCGGACTCGGACACAGCCCCGAAAGACGACGAACTCCGCCTCGCCCGACCCCAGGGCTCAGACTCGGGCTCAGCCCCGGAAGACGACGAACTCCGCTCCGCCCGACCCCAGGGCTCAGACTCAGCCCTGGCCTCAGCCAACGGTCTCCGCCTCGTCCGACCCGGGGGCTCGGACTCGACCTCGACCTCGGAAGACAGACTCGACCTCGACCTCGGAGGAGCCTCCACCTCGCCCAGCCTAGGGCACGGACCGACCATGTCAACAGGAAGCGCCATCATTACCCTACCCCGAGCTGACTCAGGCTACGGGGAACAAGACCAGCGTCCCATCTGGCTCGCTCTACTATACAAGTAATGATGGCGCCTCGCATGCCCTGTGACGACAGCAGCTCTCAGCCCCCTTACGGAAGCAAGAGGACGTCAGCAAGGACTCGACAGCCCCGACAGATGTCCTTCCGCCAGGCTCCAGCGCTCCTCCGACGGCCACGACACCACGCGAACTGGGTGCCAAGACCTCTCCGGCTGCCATGATGGCATGTACTTAGGGCGCTAGCTCTCCCCCGCTAGACACGTTAGCACATTGCTACACTCCCCATTGTACACCTGGATCCTCTCCTTACGCCTATAAAAGGGAGGACCAGGGCCCTCTTACAGAAGGTTGGCCGCGCGGGGAAGGACGGGACGGCGCTCACGCAAGGCCGCTCGCTCCGTCCCACGTGGACGCTTGTAACCCCCTACTGCAAGCGCACCCGACCTGGGCGCGGGGCTAACACGAAGGCCGCGGGTTCCACCTCCCACGCATGTCTCCCTCCGGCTGCTCTCTCCCCCCTTCGCGTTCCGCCTCGCGCAACCCATCTAGGCTGGGGCACACGACGACAATTCACTCGTCGGTCCAGGGACCCCCTGGGTTTCGAAACACCGACAGTTGGCGCGCCAGGTAGGGGCCTGCTGCGTGTTGACGAACAGCTTCCCATCAAGCTCCAGATGGGCAGTCTCCAGCAACCTCTCCAGCCCGGGATGGTGCTCCGTTTCGGGAGTCTTGAGTTCATGTCCCTCGACGGCAGCTACGACATGATACTCCTTTCCCCGTCGCGCGGCAGCGACAATGGCGGTCGACAGCCCGCCCGCCGGCGGGGAAACCGACGACGCCTTCCCCACGTGGTGGAAGGGCGACATTCGGGCTTGTCCCGTCCCCTCCCCCGCTGACGGAGGAGGAGGCGGGGCAACCAAGGCCAAGCAGAAGGCGGCACCTCGTTGGCTGTCGAGCGAGTCGACGGCACCGGCGCCCCAACGGGGAGCGCGTCGGGCATCGGCCTCGCGTCTGAGACGAAGACGAGCGCCGTCTCCCCGCAACACGCCAACCTCAAGCAAACCGACGATGCCAGCACGCTCGCGAAGGACTTGCTGGGCGTCACCCTCGTACCTGAGACGACGGTGCAGTCAGTCCTTGACGTGACTTCGTCACCGCCCGTCGACCAAAAGGTACCGACCGATTCCCATCTCGCGTCTTTTGGATTCAGCCTCGACCCGCCAAGCAACTCCGCTTCGGTGGACATTCTCATAGAGGCGAGTCCAAACCCTCTGGGGTATCGTGTGCGGTCACCCTGGGACTGGCTAACGGCCGTCTCGACCTACGGGCCCTCAGGGTCCGAGGAAGATGGCGAGCCCGACCTTTGTTGGGATTTCTCCGGACTTGGTAACCCCAGTGCCATGCGGGACTTCATGACCGCATGCGACTACTGCCTTTCCGACTGTTCCGACGGTAGCCGCAGCCTCGACGACGAGGACTGCGGCCCAAGTCGCGAATGTTTCCACGTCGATCTAGGGGGTCCCGACGAAGGCAACCATCTTGGTATGCCGGTGAACGGTGATCCCCCTAGGCCCGTGCCTCGCGTTGACATCCTTCGGGAGCTAGCTGTGGTCCCCGTCCCGGCGGGGGGTCCTGACCCACAGCTCAAGCAAATCCGCGAGAGGCAGGCCAGGCTCGACGAGGGAGCAGGAACGCTTGTGCCGATCCGCTGGGACATCGGGCAGGAATGGGTGGGCCAGCCTCTGGCCGGAGAAGCATGTCATCTCCCCCAGGGCATCCAGCACCGCATCACCGACGACGTCAGGGTAAGGCCGCCACGGGACTCCAGTGGAGTCGGCCAGAACCTGGCTGCAGCGGCAATACTTCTCCGCGCGATGCCGGAGCCATCAACCACCGAGGGGCGGCGTATCCAGGGAGAGCTCAAGAATCTCCTAGAGGACGCCGCGGTCCGACGGGCCAAAAGCTCCGCCTCCCGAAGGCAAGGGTGCCCCTCGGAACATCGCGCCGCGACTTCCCGATTCATGCGGGAAGCCTCGGTCACACTCCGGGCGCACGCGCCACACAGCGCCTATAGCCCTGGGTCGCCTTGGCAACGAGCACCATCACCACAGCCATCGGGCCCACCTCGACGAGAGGGTACGCCGAGGCTACCACCCCAGGCGTGGGGGACGCTACGACAGCGGGGAGGATCGGAGTCCTTCGCCCGAACCACCCGGTCCACAGGCTTTCAGCCGCGCCATACGACGGGCGCTGTTCCCGACCCGGTTCCGAACCCCGACTACTATCACAAAGTACTCGGGGGAGACGAGACCGGAACTGTGGCTCGCGGACTATCGGCTGGCCTGCCAACTGGGTGGAACGGACGATGATAATCTCATCATCCGCAACCTCCCCCTGTTCCTCTCCGACACCGCTCGAGCCTGGCTGGAGCACCTGCCTCCGGGGCAGATCTCCAACTGGGACGACCTGGTCCAAGCCTTCGCCGGCAATTTCCAAGCCACGTACGTGCGTCCTAGAAACTCCTGGGATCTCCGAAGCTGCCGCCAGCAGCCGGGAGAGTCTCTCTGGGACTACATCCGGCGATTCTCGAAGCAGCGCACCGAGCTGCCCAACGTCACCGATTCGGATGTCATCGGCACGTTCCTCGCCGGCACCACCTGCCGCGACCTAGTGAGCAAGCTGGGTAGCAAGACCCCCACCAGGGCGAGCGAGCTGATGGACATCGCCACCAAGTTCGCCTCTGGCCAGGAGGCGGTTGAGGCCATCTTCCGGAAGGACAAGCAGCCCCAGGGCCGCCCACCGGAAGATGTTCTCGAGGCGTCAACTCAGCGTGGCACCAAGAAGAAAGGCAAGAAGAAGTCGCAAGCGAAACGCGACGCCGCCGACGCGGACCTTGTCGCCGCCGCTGAGTACAAGAACCCTCGGAAACCTCCGGGAGGTGCCAACCTCTTCGACAAGATGCTCAAGGATCCGTGCCCTTATCATCAGGGGCCCGTCAAGCACACCCTCGAGGAGTGTGCCATGCTTCGACGACACTTTCACAAGGTCGGGCCACCCGCGGAGGGTGGCAAGGCTCTCGACGACGCTAAGAAGGAAGATCACAAGGCGAGAGAGTTCTCCAAGGTCCGCGACTGCTTCATGATCTACGGTGGGCAAGTGGCGAACGCCTCGGCTCGGCACCGCAAGCAAGAGCGTCGGGAGGTCTGCTTGGTAAAGGTGGCGGCGCCAGTCTACCTAGACTGGTCTGACAAGCCCATCACCTTCAACCAGGCCGACCATCCCGACCATGTGCCGAGCCCGGGGAAATACCCGCTCGTTGTCGACCCCATCATCGGCAACGTCAGGCTCACCAAGGTCCTCATGGACGGAGGCAGCAGCCTCAACATCATCTACGCCGAGACCCTCGGGCTCCTGCGGATCGATCTGTCCTCGGTCCGGACGGGCGCTGCGCCTTTCCACGGGATCATCCCCGGGAAACGCGTCCAACCCCTCGGACAACTCGATCTACCTGTCTGCTTCGGGACGCCCTCCAACTTTCGAAGGAGACCCTCACGTTCGAAGTGGTCGAGTTTCGAGGAACCTACCACGCAGTGTTGGGGAGGCCATGCTACGCCAAGTTCATGGCCGTCCCCAACTACACCTACCTCAAGCTCAAGATGCCGGGCCCCAACGGGGTCATCACCGTCGGGCCCACGTACCGACACGCGTACGAATGCGACGTGGAGTGCGTGGAGTACGCCGAGGCCCTCGCCGAGTCCGAGGCCCTCATCGCCGACCTGGAGAACCTCTCTAGGGAGGCGCCAGACGTGAAGCGCCACGCCGGCAACTTCGAGCCAGCGGAAACGGTCAAGTCTGTTCCTCTCGACCCCTGCAACGACGCCTCCAAGCAGATCCGGATCGGCTCCGAGCTCGACCTCAAATAGGAAGCAGTGCTCGTCGACTTTCTCCGTGCAAACGCCGACGTTTTCGTGTGGAGTCCCTCGGACATGCCCGGCATACCGAGGGAAGTCGCCGAGCACTCGCTGGATATCCGAGCTGGAGCCCGACCCGTGAAGCAGCCTCTGCACCGATTCGATGAAGAAAAGCGCAGAGCCATAGGCGAGGAGATCCACAAGCTAATGGCGGCAGGGTTCATCAAAGAGGTATTCCATCCCGAATGGCTTGCCAACCCTGTGCTTGTGAGAAAGAAAGGGGGAAATGGCGGATGTGTGTAGACTACACTGGTCTAAACAAAGCATGTCCGAAAGTTCCCTACCCTCTGCCTCGCATCGATCAAATCGTGGATTCCACTGCTGGGTGTGAAACCCTGTCTTTCCTCGATGCCTACTCAGGGTATCACCAGATCAGGATGAAAGAGTCCGACCAGCTCGTGACTTCTTTCATCACACCCTTCGGCATGTACTGCTATGTTACCATGCCATTCGGCTTGAGGAATGCGGGTGCAACGTACCAGCGATGCATGAACCATGTGTTCGGTGAACACATCGGCCGAACGGTCGAGGCCTACGTCGATGACATCGTAGTCAAGACGAGGAAAGCCTCCGACCTCCTTTCCGACCTTGAAGTGACATTCCGATGTCTCAAGGCGAAAGGCGTGAAGCTCAATCCCGAAAAGTGTGTCTTCGGGGTCCCCCGAGGCATGCTCTTGGGGTTCATCGTCTCCGAGCGGGGCATCGAGGCCAACCCGGAGAAGATCGCAGCCATCACCAGCATGGGGCCCATCAAGGACTTGAAAGGCGTACAGAGGGTCATGGGATGCCTCGCGGCTCTAGTCGTTTCATCTCGCGCCTCGGCGAAAGAGGCCTGCCTCTGTACTGCCTCTTAAGGAAGGCCGAGTGCTTCGCCTGGACCCCTGAGGCCGAGGAAGCCCTTGGGAATCTGAAGGCGCTCCTCACGAATGCGCCCATCTTGGTGCCCCCCCCCCCCCCGCTGCCGGAGAAGCCCTCTTGATCTACGTCGCCACGACCACTCAGGTGGTTAGCGCCGCGATTGTGGTTGAGAGACGAGAAGAGGGGCATGCATTGCCCGTCCAGAGGCCAGTCTACTTCATCAGTGAGGTACTGTCTGAAACCAAGATCCGCTACCCACAAATTCAGAAGCTGCTGTACGCGGTGATCCTAACGCGGCGGAAGTTGCGACACTACTTCGAGTCTCATCCGGTGACTGTGGTGTCATCCTTCCCCTTGGGGGAGATCATCCAGTCCCGAGAGGCCACGGGTAGAATTGCAAAGTGGGCGGTGGAGATCATGGGTGAGACGATCTCGTTCGCCCCTTGGAAGGCCATCAAGTCCCAGGTCTTGGCAGACTTCGTGGCTAAATGGGTCGACACCCAGCTCCCAACAGCTCCGATCCAACCGGAGCTCTGGACCATGTTTTTCGACGGGTCGCTGATGAAGACGGGGGCCGGCGCGGGCCTGCTCTTCGTCTCGCCCCTCGGGAAGCACCTACGCTACGTGCTACGCCTCCACTTCCCGGCGTCCAACAACGTGGCTGAGTACGAGGCTCTGGTAAACGGGTTGCGAATCGCCATCGAGCTAGGGGTTCGACGCCTCGACACTCGCGGCGACTCTCAGCTCGTCATCGACCAAGTCATGAAGAACTCCCACTGCCGCGACCCGAAGATGGAAGCCTATTGCGATGAGGTTCGGCGCCTGGAAGACAAGTTCTACAGGCTCGAGCTCAACCACATCGCCCGACGCTACAACGAGACTGCGGACGAGCTGGCTAAAATAGCCTCGGGGCGAACAATAGATCCCCCGGACGTATTCTCCCAAGACCTGCATCAATCCTCCATCAAGACCGACGACACGCCCGAGCCCGAGGAGGCCTCGGCCCAGCCTGAGGCACCTTCGGCTCCGTCCGAGGTACCCTCGGCTCGGCCTGAGGCACCCTCGGCTCAACCCGAGGCACCCTCGGCTCAGCCCGAGGTACCCTCGGCCCCCGAGGGTGAGGCACTGCGCGTCGAGGGGGAGCGAAGCGAGGTCATGCCTGATCGAAACTGGCAGACCTCGTACCTGCAATATCTCCACCGAGGAGAGCTACCCCTCGACCAAGCCGAAGCTCGACGGTTGGCGCGGCGCGCCAAGTTGTTCGTCTTGCTGGGAGATGGGAAGGAGCTCTACCACCGCAGCCCCTCGGGCATCCTCCAGCGATGCATTCCCATCGCCAAAGGCCAGGAGCTCCTACAAGAGATACACTCGGGGGCTTGCGGTCGTCACGCAGCACCTCGAACCCTTGTTGGAAACGCCTTTCGACAAGGTTTCTACTGGCCGACGGCGGTGGCCGATGCCACTAGAATTGTCCGCACCTGCGAGGGGTGTCAGTTCTACGCAAGGCAGACCCACCTGCCCGCTCAGGCTCTGCAGACCATACCCATCACCTGGCCGTTTGCTGTGTGGGGTCTGGACCTCGTCGGCCCCTTGCAGAAGGCACCCGGGGACTACACGCACCTGCTGGTCGCCATCGACAAATTCTCCAAGTGGATCGAGGTCCGACCCCTAAACAGCGTCAGGTCCGAACGGGCGGTGGCATTCTTCACCAACATCATCCATCGCTTTGGGGTCCCAAACTCTATCATCACCGACAACAGCACCCAGTTCACCGGCAGAAAGTTCCTGGACTTCTGCGGAGATCACCACATCCGGGTGGACTGGGCCACCGTGGCTCACCCCATGACGAATGGGCAGGTCTACAGCAACGCTTGGAACATCCAACAGCTACGTCGCTTCTACCCTTAAGATGCTTTCAAGTTGTTCGTATACCTCGTTCACACACAAAGTCTGGTCGTCAAGGAAGGGTCAGCCTTGCCTCGGCAAAGCCCGACCCTCCCTCGGGGGCTAGAAGGGGGGAACCCCCTCTGCGTCTAAATTTTCAATCAAAAAGGCTTCCGCGTTCCCCCGGCTATGTCGATAGGAGGACCCCAAGAAGCGAACACGGGTGCATGTAAGTGGCAAGGCTGACTGAGCCGAGGGACTCCTACGCCTCTGGGTTACGGACACCTCACTCGTCACCTACCACGAAAAATGACTCCTACTTGGGCAAGCCACCCTGCTACTGACGAACGGGGCCGGACACGGAAGCCGGGGTCGGACACGCAAAATGAAAGAAAAAGGGCCACGACTTTATACTACGATAATAAAAGTGTTCGGGCCTCGGCGGCCGCAAAAGACACACGTGCATTCAAAGGAAACTGCTCCGGCAGAGTTAGGCGTCGCCCGGGGAAGGAGCCGCGCCTTCGGCTTCGTCCCCGCCTTCAGCAAAGTCCACCCCGGCTTCGGACGACGGCACAGGCGAGAGGATCTCTGCCTCGAAGGTGGTCGCCAGCACTGCGCTCGGGCCCGCGGTGGCTGCGTCGAGCCTCTGGACTTCAGCCAGGGCGGCTTTATCTTCATCAGGGAGGCAATACCCCTCGTTGACCCGCTCCAGATCCACGACGTAGTGGGAAGCAAGCACGGCGAAGGCCCGCCTGACGCCGTGGTGTAGCGCCTCGCGGAGTCTGTCGCGCACGTGGTCACCCAAGGCCTGCAGGCGACTCTGAGGGGAGCTTCCTGAGGGGACGTCGCCGAAGCCAAAGACCTGGCAGAAGTCCGAGATGGCCTCGGACATGGCCGCGTGATCGGCCTTCCTCTGCTCGGCCGCCTGGGCAAGCGCCCTGGTGGACTCATCAAGGGCAGACTCGAGCTCTGCGAACAGCCAGAGCACAAGGACTCAAACACAAGTGGAGGAAACAAGCTGAAACGAAAACCGAAAACAGTCAGGACATACCTCTGGCTCGAGCACGCTGCTCCGAGGCTGCGGCTTGGGCTACGGCTAGGTCTACTGCAAGGGCTCCAGCCCGGCTTTCGGCCTCAGTAGCCCGGCCCCGAGATTGATCTCGCTCATCGATGACCTGGTCGAACTCCGACTGCCATCGCTGTACCTCTGCGCGTGCCGCTGCTGCCTCTGCTCTCAGGTCGGCGCAGAGCAACCGAAGATCTGCCACCTCGGCGCCCTGCTAGGAGAGGCGCACGGTAGCCCCGGCGAGCGAGGTCCTCAGGGATCGCAGTGAGCCCCAGACATCGACCTCGTGGCGGATAAACGACGACTTGGCGGCGCTCAGATCCGTCAGATCCTGAGGGAAGGAAACGGGGCGTCACAAAGGACGCCTTGATCACAAAAAAGGTATGCCTAAAATCATTACCTGGAGGATCTTGGGGACGTCCCTGCAAAAACCCTCCAAGGATGACCGGAGCGACCCCACCGTCGCTTCCGTACACTCGTGGAGCTCGTCCCAAGACTGCTCCTCCCGCTCATCGTCAAGAACGAAGAAGGGATCTGAAGCCCCACGGGTCCGGAACCGAAGCAACTGGCGCCGCCCCTCGAAGCTCCGCCGCGCAGGGACAAGGCCGCCGCTCGGCGGGACGAGTCGCGGTTCCACGCCCCCCTCCTCCGAGGCACCAAGCGCCGACGCCTCGGCCATCTCAACATCGGCGGTGACAGGTCGCTCCCCGACCGAGACGGCAGCGGCTTCGGCAGCAGCTGGCGCCAGCGCCGGCGGCATGTCTGGTGGGCCCGAGGTCACGTCCGCGCCAGCCGCCTCCCCCAGCGCGACGGCCACCTCGACAGAAGAGCCGGCCTCGGGAACTCGCTCCACGGCGATTGGTGCCGCCTGAGCCTCCCGCTGTGGGGCGCCTTGCGAGAAGGTCAGCTGAACGGCGAGGCCCAGCGCGGCACCGGCTGCGGAAGCCGACGCCGTCTTAAGGACTTTCCGAGGAGCCAGATCGGTCAGGCCATGGCTTCGCTTGCTGAGGAAGAAAAGAAAGTCATGATCGGGACATATAGGTGAGGGGCCAGGACGAAGACGTTCTAAGGTACTTACCCGCTCTGGGCCATGATCAACCGTGCCTGAGGAGAGGACTCCCAGATCTCGACCCCCGAAGACACCACCGAGGTCCGCCTTTCCGCCGGCTTCGGTACCATCCTCGCCTTGGGCACCTTGGACGCCCGGGAGACGGACTGCCCAGACGCTGCCACGGCGATCTGAGGGTCGCTCTCCTGCGCTGCCGGCATGGGCGACGGCTCTCGGGGAACAGGCGCCTCGGCCTGACTCCCCGGGGTCACCTCAACTTCCCCAGCCGAGGGGTCGAGTACCCCCTCGGTCTGCCCCCGCTCTTCGGGCCGGGACCTTGGCGTCCCGACCCCGGGAACTGATGGCGCCAGCCCGCTCGGGGGCTGGCTTGACGACTCCTGGCCTAGCCTCAAACTCGGGCTGAGGCCAAGGCGGGCAGCCGTGTCGTCATCCTCGTCATCGTCTTCATCATCGTCGTCGTCGTCAGGTGTTTCCGGCGACGGCTCCCTCGGGAGTCCATCCCTCTCCTGCCGGTGATGGAGCTTTTCCAAGGCGTCTCGGGCCCGCGTCCGCTCGCGGGCCCGGGCCTTCTTCGCGTCCATTTTATTCTTCTTCTCCTCCGCGGCAACCCGCCGCGCTGCTCGGTCCACCGCGTCCTCCGGGACCCGTGGCCGGGAAGGCTTGTGACACCCTACCTCCTGGAGACAGACGGAAAGTCCCGACTGTAAGGACCAAGGGCAATCCGACGCAAGGAGAAAGAAGGAGCAGACACTCACCAGGGACACGCACCCACGGTCGGGGCGCATCAAGGGCTGGGAGAAGGCACTGGCGTCCGGTTTTCCCAACGCGGCGGCCACTCGCCCGTAGAGAACGTCGATGGGAAGGGGATCCGAGGACATCCGCGAGCCCTCCAAGTCAGCCTCTGGCGTCATCTCCCAAAGCGGCAACCGCCTCCGCCAAGGGAAGCACCCTCCGGCGATGAATGGCGGCAATCACTCCCGCAGCGGTGAGCCCTCCTTTCCGCAACGCCTCCAGGGCCTTGAGAAGGGGCTCGAGATTTTTCTGTCTGTCGTGCGGGGTCCCGTAGCGCCAAACATCGGCGGCGACGGTGACCACTCGCTGAGAAAACGACGGGAGCCTCTCGTCGTCATTCCGGAGATAGAACCACCGGCGCTGCCACCCTTTATTCGAGGACGCGAGGACGGCGGGAATATACTGCGACGCCCGCGACTGCCTCAGCTGGAGGATGCAGCCGCCGGCCCGCACTGCCGTGCGGACCCTCCTCTCTCCCATCGGCGAAGCAAAGAGCTCCACAGAGAAGAAATGAGTCCACAAGTCCCAGTGGGGGTCGATCCCCAAGTATCCTTCGCACACCGCTACGAAGATGGCGGCTTGCGAGATGGAGTTGGGGATGAGGTTGTGCAACTCCACCCCGTAGTTATGCAGAATCGCCCGCATGAAGCGGCTTGCCGGCACGCCGAATCCCCGCTCGTGGAAGGAGACGAAGCTCACGACGTACCCCGGCGGTGGGGATGGGGCGGCTCCGTTCGGGGGGGAATCCACTCCGGCTGCCTCTCATCAGAGAGAGGGCGAAGTAAACCCTCAGCGACGAGGTCCTCCAGGTCACCCGCCGTGACTGTGGAGAAAGGCCATGGGTCGCGCGGTGGAATAATGGTCACCCGGTCGGCCATCACCGAGCAGAAGGGGTGGCGGCGGAAAGGACTAGGGTGAGCGGTTTCCTTTTCTCTGGCTAAATCTCTCAGGTTGCAAAAACCTAAGAAGAACGCAAGAAGCAGAGCAAAGAACCGTCACCAGGCCCTCCCCCGAGTATATAAAGACCAAGGCAAGACCCGTTCAACGCATCGTCGGAACCCACCGCGGGATTCAAAGACTTGAAGCGAAATGATCGTTCCTCGAACGGCTCGCACACGCGCAACGATCGCCTCGCGAACCACTCGCCCCGTCGCATTAACTCCACTGCGGGACAAGCGGCGCCTCAGGCGGGAGAAGCAGGCGACGCTTCGCCTTCGCCATAATGACCGCGTCCAAAAAGGTACGCCACATCATTCGATTTCGTATCCTTTTCCTTTTCCTCTTTCTCTCTCTTACAACAGGGAACGGGAAAGGGGGATACCCCGAAAAGGATCCTTCTTCGTGAAGGAAACAGGCCCCGAGCCTCCCTACTGATCAGAGGTTCAAAGGCTGGCCCCTCGGAGGGGTTCAACGGCCGCCTCAGAGCGCTTGGGTTCTGCGCCCACTACTGGTCAGAGGTTCGATGGCCGGCCCCTCGGAAGGGTTCAACGGTCGCCTCAGGCCGCTCGGGCTCCGCGCCCACTACTGATCAGGGGTTCGTAGACTGGCCCTCGAAGGGTTCACAGTCGCCTCAGACACAGAGCGAGGGATGACCCTGGGTACGTTCGATACATAACCAAGGCTCGGGCTACGCTCCCGAGGTACCCTAGGACATTTCCGAGACCAGCGGGAGCGATCTTGTAACGGAATCCCATCAGAGGGAGGCATCGAGCCCTCAGACCCCGTCAAAGGGGACCGGGTCCGGCAGATCACCCGCAGGTACTTTCGGAGCGCGCCTCCGGGCCTCTAGCCGACCCCTAACAAATGGGGCACGGGCGTCCGCTCGGATTACCCGCCAGCAGCTCACCAGAGACACCATGTTCGGCGCCCTCCGAGGGCAACATGGCGCTTTCCCCCCCCCCCCCCTCCTCCTTGCGGAAAGGCGTCGAGTCTGTCCTTGACTGTCCTATCGCCCTGTGCAGAGGCTCGGGGGCTGCTCTCGCAAACCTGGCTCCGACCAACCCGTTGACAGCGTCAACATACCAGCCCGAGAACTTGGGACCCGACCGTGCACCCAGGCTATGGCCAGCTCGCATGAGGGAACAACCAGACCAGCCGAAGCGTTGCGAAACGCACTAAGACCTCGAAGGAGTCAAACTACTCCTCCGAGGCCTCGGGGGCTACACCCGGCGGGTGCGCTCGCGCGCACCCACCGGAACAAAATGCAACCAAGAAAAGGCTGGTCCCCTTGCAAAAAAGTGCGGCAAAAGCCTCCAAGCGAGTATTAACACTCCCTTCGAGGCTTGGGGGCTACTGTCGGGGACCATAATTAGGGGTACCCTCAAGGCTCCTAAATCTCAGCTGGTAACCCCCATCAGCACAAAGCTGTAAAGGTCTGATGAGTGCGATTAAGTCAAGGATCGGTCCATTCGAGGGACGCGATCACGCCTCGCCCGAGCCCCCCTCGGGCAAGGGCAGCCGACCCCGGAGGACCTACGTCTCGCCCGAGGACCCCCTCCAGCATCGGACACACCTTCGGCTCGCCCGAGGCCCAGTCTTCACCAAGAAGCAACCTTGGCCATATCGCCACGCCAACCAACCAAATCGCAGGGGCATTTAATGCAAAGGTGGCCTGACACCTTTATCCTGACGCGCGCCCTCCAGTCGACAGAGTCGAGGTGACCGCAGTCACTTCGCCACTCCACTGACCGGTCTGACAAGAGGACAGCACCGCCTGCACTGCTTCGACTGCTGAGCCACTCGACAGAGTGAGGCTGACAGCAGCCAAGCCCGGCCTCAGGCATCATAGGAAACTCCGCCTCGCCCGACCCCAGGGCTCGGACTCGGGCTCAGCCCCGGAAGACGGCGAACTCCGCTCCGCCCGACCCCAGGGCTCGGACTCGGTCTCAGCCCCGGAAGACGACGAACTCCGCCTCGCCCGACCCTAGGGCTCAGACTCGGGCTCAGCCCCGGAAGACGGCGAACTCCGCTCCGCCCGACCCCAGGGCTCGGACTCGGGCTCAGCCCGGAAGACGACGAACTCCGCTCCGCCCGACCCTAGGGCTCGGACTCGGACACAGCCCCGGAAGACGACGAACTCCACCTCGACCGACCTTAAGGCTCGGACTCGGGCTCAGCCCCGGAAGACGACGAACTCCGCTCCGCCCGACCCCAGGGCTCGGACTCAGCCCTGGCCTCAACCGACGGTCTCCGCCTCGTCCGACCCGGGGGCTCGGACTCGACCTCGACCTCGGAAGACAGACTCGACCTCGACCTCGGAGGAGCCTCCACCTCGCCCAGCCTAGGGCACGGACCGACCACGTCAACAGGAAGTGCCATCATTACCCTACCCCGAGCTGACTCAGGCTACGGGGAACAAGACCAGCGTCCCATCTGGCTCGCTCTACTATACAAGTAATGATGGCGCCCCGCATGCCCTGTGACGACGGCGGCTCTCAGCCCCCTTACGGAAGCAAGAGGACGTCAGCAAGGACTCGACAGCCCCGACAGCTGTCCTTCCGCCAGGCTCCAGCGCTCCTCCGACGGCCACGACACCACGCGAACTGGGTGCCTGAAAGTTCCCTTTGACCCGGGAACAGGATCTGGATGTCACCTAGAGGGGGGGTGAATAGGCGAATAAAACTTATTACTTTAAAACTTAAATCCTTACTCTACTCGAAGACTTAATACGCAGTGGAGTGAGAAGACTCTTCGAGTAGGTTGCAGTGGAATCGGAGATCCTGTCTCAAAATGTCCTGCACTTCAAATAAAGCTTATACCACAGATAAGTGTTGAAGTGCAGATATAAAATCGAGTAAGACAGAGAGTCAGGATACAATACAGAACAGAGCACACAGACGCAAGGATTTATCCCGAGGTTCGGCCAAGCCTGAAATGCTTGCCTAGTCCTCGTTGGAGTTAGCCACACCTGGGCTTGGAGTCTATTTCAACTCCTTCCTCCGTTTGCTCAGATCTGTCAGTATGACAGATACAGCCTTTCACTATGTTGAGTTGGGTTACACCAAAACCGCGGCTTCTTACAAACTTCTTGGCAGCACCCCGGCAGAGTAACAATACGCTCAAGACCTTGCTCTAGCTCTTAGCAGCACTTCTCCTCTCTCTAAAGGCTTATAGCTGTGCCTTCTACACAAACTATAGAGATACACACAAGAGGGAGAGTGAGAATTGATTCGAGTGATGTCTACACTTGTTGGCTGCGCTTCTATTTTGCTTGAGGCGCCTAGGGGTCCCTTTTATAGGCACAAGGGGCCTAGGAGCCGTTGGAAGCAATCCAGGAAGGCAAATCTTGCCTTCTGTCGGGTGGCGCACCGGACAGTCCGGTGCCTGATCTCCTTCCATAAATGGAGTAGTCGACCGTTGCAGTCTTGGAGCCGTTGGCGCACCGGACACTGTCCGGTGCACACCGGACAGTCCGGTGCCCCCATCTGACCGTTGGCTCGTCCACGCGTCACGCGCGGATTGCGCGGCCGACCGTTGGCCCAGCCGACCATTGGCTCACCGGACAGTCCGGTGCACCACCGGACAGTCCGGTGAATTATAGCCATACGTCGCCAGACTCCTCCCGAGAGCGGCCTGTTCACCGGGGTTCAACCTGGCGCACCGGACACTGTCCGGTGCACCACCGGACAGTCCGGTGCGCCAGACTGAGCTGAGTCTTGGTTGTACACAGCCAAGCCTTTTTCACCTCTTTCCTTTTCTTCTTCTTTCTGTTTCTAACACTTAGACAAGTATATTAGTCCACAAAACCAATGTACTAAGTCTAGAAACATACCTTCTCTTAATTATTACATCTATAGCATTTGATATGCTTGAGCTTTGATGTTGGACTCATAAATCATCAAGTCAGCTTGACTTGATCTAGATTGACATTTCTTAGCTCCAACATCCTGCAAAGGTCACATAGAACATCTCCAAACATAGGAACAACCCAAATTAAAGATCAAGATGAACTTAGCTCTTTTGGGCTGCTTCCAGTTCTGGTTTTGACACTAGTTCTCCTTCTAGTGACCTTGATCTCCTTCTTAGAGCTTGATCTTGAGCCTTATGACTTACACCACATAATTGTAGCTGTTACCTCATTGGTTGTAAGTCACGTCCTTATGTAGTGATCCTTGATGTGTCGTAGCTGTTCTCAACTCGATCACCCTTGACTTTGCAAGCCTTCTTCTTCACCCTTGGCTTTGGGTTCCTCAGCCTCCTTGACCTTCTCCCGTGCACTTGGTACCTCGAAGCTTTTCTTGCCTCCGTCCTTGGCCTGATCAGTTGTCTCCGAGCTACGCACCCGAGTCTCACTTTATGCAATGTCCATCTTACTTGTGATGTCCATTATGTATCCATAATCCAGTTCTTGGACCATCACATTTGTTCACTTGTGTTGAACCCTGTAGGCTTTACCTTAAGCACCTGTTCAACACTTAGTACACTTGTTAGTCCTTTAATTGAGTTGTCATCCAAACACCAAAACTCACAAGAGAGCTTTCAATCTCCCCCTTTTTGGTGATTGATGGCAACACAATTAAAGCTTACATAAGAATAAGATTTAAAGCACAAATTTAGAATTCTAAGTTTATAGAATGCTCCCCCTAAATATGTGCTTAATTCAAAAACATAATTTTGGCCTCAGACGCCAATATGCACATACTTAGGCAATTTGAAACATTTCTTCACCTTATCACTTTTTAGAATGCATTGTGTCAAGAATCAAACCATGACGTTATAACACACAAATGCACAAAATCAGAGTTAAACACCATTCAAATTAGTGGATATATCACAGGAATATCAACCTACCACTATTCACCATTAAGATACCAATTCAAACTAAGATACTAATTTAAAACAATCTTAAAGCACCATTAACCACATGCACCATTATCCACATGACTATCTAACCATATGCACCATTATCCACATGACTATTTATTTCAGAAAGAACACAATAGATGCCAATTAATTCATAGCAGCGTAAGCACTAGTCCATATGATGCAACACATATAATACTGCAAGAAGAAGCATATGAATATTACACTGGCAAAGCTCAAACTAACACATCACCCTTAGGATAAGCTTTCCTCTCAGGTTGAGATCACCATTAATGCACAAATTCTCCCCCTTTGACATCAAACACCAAAAACCATACTCAAGCAAGAACATAGGATGATGTCAAGGGACAGCAAGGTGTTAAGGAGGAAAAAATGACTATCAAAACTCCCCCTTACTTATTGACCATATGCACTATCAACATTTAGGTAAGATAGATATATGTAAAAAGATTAATACTTCCTTTTGTACCTTTACCATGTTGTAGTGTACTTCCCATCTTGAAAGTATTTAATCTCTCGAGAGCTTCTCCACACTTGTGCCTGATTCTTTATCCTAACCTTTTCTTGTTGCTAAGACACCAAACTTAGAACAAGTTATAGTATTGGGCACAAGAAGAAACTTCTATTCTAATGATTATCAAAAGATGTCAATTTAAGCAAACTATCACAGCTACCAATTGAAAGATACCAATTGCAAGATCATTTATTATCATAGCCTCATGATATTTAAGGATCTAGTATCACCAAATTTTATAGAGCATGAGCAATCTAAAAATATGCAATTGCTCACGACTTAAGATACCAATTTCTTGACTTACAGAGGTACCCCAGTCCTGATTGCTCCATTTCTTGCTCATCTCCTCTTTTTCACCTTGAGACTACACAAGATTGCTCAAGATACAATTAGTCTCAAAAGACGCAAGTTATGTGTGCTCCCCCTCAAGTTGTGCATCAAGTATTTGAATGACTTGCACTTTGCACATTCTAGCTTCCTCAGAACTAGAGGGGATCACAACATACCTTGGTCAAGGCATACTCTATCACACAAAGAGATATCAATTAAATACCAAATTGAAAGCCACTTAATACCAATTGAAGGCTAAATGAAAGGTTGACTAAATACAACAATGCATGCCTCAGGAGCACCTAAGCCAATTGAATACTCACAGGAAGTCTAATATTTACACGCAACTTAGACATGCTTCATACTTAACTATCATTGCATCACATATACCAAATGAAAAACAACATGATCATGCATATAAAGCGCAATGTCTAATCACATCATAATTAGGAAGGTTCCTTAGATACACCAAAAGAATCAACTTTATAAAGAAGGAGCACCTAAGCCAAGATACTACCAATTCAGAGGCAAAACCATAGCTGAGATCACAATTAATGGAACTTCAAGATATTCAATGAAATTGCATAGTTCCATTCTCCATACCTTTGCCTTTTCCTGAATTGCTATGAGAGCATCAGTTGATACTAATTGAGAGCTCCTTTTGATCATGCACCTTATAGCTTAAAAGAGTGCAGACACAACATGGATTTGGTATTCACACAATACCAGACTAGAGTAATCATGTGAAATATATCAAATGATAGACTACCCAATGAGCGATTCAAAAGATATGACTTAGAAAGCACCTAGTCATGTTTAAGCTGACATGAATGTGATCTTTAAAAACATGAATCAGTTATTAACAAGAATCCAACACAAGCAATCTTCAAAGCATGACTACTCCAAGGACATAAAGTACGACACTTAACTTTAAGAGCAATATTGATAATGCACTTAAGAAACACAGGTACCGTCCTTTGAAGAGACAGATGCGCAATCGAGGTCCTTTGCTTGATTCACCAATAGTGATTAAGGACCTATTCAACTTTTCACTTGAGATGAACATGGGATTAGTGTCTCACAATAATTCAACCTTGGGTCAATGAATAAATACCAAAACAATTAAAAACTTAAGCATAGAGTTTGATATAATAGTCTTAAGCTCCCCCATGGTCTCCAGTTCATCTCAAGGCACCTGCATGGTCTAGTTAGCACAGTTTGGTACCCATCTTGGGATGGGTCCATAATGATCATCTAAATGTGCCTTTAGTACCCAAATTGCCTTTGTGCTAGTTCTAGGCGATCTCGTTATAGATCTAGCACAAGTGTATGATTTGGGTCTCCTAAGTGAATGAAATTGAGATAAATTCACTTGCTTAGGAATCTTACCTTTATAACATACCTTGGATAGATGACCCTGCTCACCACACTTGAAGCAGAAGCGTCGCTCACCCTGACATGACGCTTGCTGTTTGTAATTTTTCTTGGTGAGAGTCATCTTGGAGACTGCACATGCTTGGTTCATCATTAGCGGACAAGAAGTGATCGTGTGACTCTTGTCATTGCATCCGAAGCATCTCCTTATCCCTTCACCCTTGTTGGTGTATGGACACGACGCAATGAGGTGTCCTGACTTGTTGCACTTAAAGCACCTCCTTTTCCCTTTTCTCTTTTTGTTCTTGGATGACATAGAGAAAAGGTCAGTGCAAACAACATGATTAATTGAATCTTTACCTTTTTCCAAGCTCATGTTGATTTCTTCATCTTTAGGAACATTCTTCTTATTGAGCTTGACACTTGCTGCAGTTTTTCCTTTCTCAAGCTTCTTCACCACGCGCCCGTGGACATCTTGAGAGAGTTGAGCAATGTGTCTTCTTCTTAGTTGTCTTTGCTTCTTGTTCCCACACAATTTCTTTTGTGACCCTGCAGCTTGATGCTTATTCAAACATTGGCTTTCTTTTGAACAACAGGGGTTAGCACATGGTGATGAATTATCTAAATGTGTACTTGTGCAAGAATGAAGTTCACATGAATTTAAGTTCGTAATTACGACCTCATGAGCAACTTCAAGCATGATATGTCTATCCAAGAGATTATCATGATAACAAGACAATAAGTCATATTTTTCAGTAAGAGCAAGGTTATCATGACTTAACAATTCTACTTGATTCCTAAGCATAGAATCTTCAATTTTAAGTTGAGCAGCATTAGATAATACATCATGATTATTTCTTTGCTCAATTAAAATTGATTCATACCGTTGGACCAAATTCCCATGAGAGTACTTTAGCTCCTCATGTTCTTTGGTCATCTTCTCCAGGCTGTCGTTGGTTTTGATGAGAGTCTCCTCTAGCCTGAGAAGCGTCTCGCCTTGTTCCTTGTTCCTTCTCAACAACTTAACCAAGAGAGCTTTGTCCGCTTTGTTGAGATGGTTGTAGAAACGGCGAATCTCCTCTTCTTCCACATCATCGGTCTCATTTTCCCTGTCATTAATGTCAGTGGAAGCAATATAGGAAAATGTACCTTGTGATGATGAAGATTCATCCTCGCTATCATCCTCATATTCCTTCTCATCATGGCTTTCGTCTCCACCGTCATTGTTAGCAATAAAACATTTATCACTAGTGGAGAACAAACCTGTCGACGAGGTGGATTCATCGTTTGGGTGCCATCGTTCTTGTTCTTCTCCCTTTGAATGGTTAGTATCACAAGTAATATAGGGAGTAGGAGTATCACAGTTTGCCACAAAATATTTTTCCTTAATCCTATTCCATAAATCATGAGCATCAACAAATAGATCACTATCACTATTCATGATGGCGGAATAGGCACCTCTAGATAGAGAATCAACTAAGATGTTGCATGCATGGTGATTTAGAGTTAGACATCTTAGTTCTTCATTGGAAGGATTTTGACTAATATTAAAGGGAAAAATACTACTACTAAAGACCTATCTCAAATCAGGATCAACACTCATGAAAGCACTATAAATAGAGACAGACCAAGACTTGTAATTAGAGCCATCACCTAAAAGAAGTTCTACAGTTACCTCTTGTGACGACATCGTCATCTCCAGACGGCTAAGCCCACACTGGAGAGGCCTAGCTCTGATACCAATTGAAAGTTCCCTTTGACCCGGGAACAGGATCTGGATGTCGCCTAGAGGGGGGGTGAATAGGCGAATAAAACTTATTACTTTAAAACTTAAATTCTTACTCTACTCGAAGACTTAATACGCAGTGGAGTGAGAAGACTCTTCGAGTAGGTTGCAGTGGAATCGGAGATCCTGTCTCAAAATGTCCTGCACTTCAAATAAAGCTTATACCACGGATAAGTGTTGAAGTGCAGATATAAAATCGAGTAAGACAGAGAGTCAGGATACAATACAGAACAGAGCACACAGACGCAAGGATTTATCCCGAGGTTCAGCCAAGCCTGAAATGCTTGCCTAGTCCTCGTTGGAGTTAGCCACACCTGGGCTTAGAGTCTATTTCAACTCCTTCCTCCGTTTGCTCAGATCTGTCAGTATGACAGATAGAGCCTTTCACTATGTTGAGTTGGGTTACACCAAAACCGCGGCTGCTTACAAACTTCTTGGCAGCACCCCGGCAGAGTAACAATACGCTCAAGACCTTGCTCTAGCTCTTAGCAGCACTTCTCCTCTCTCTAAAGGCTTATAGTTGTGCCTTCTACACAAATTATAGAGATACACACAAGAGGGAGAGTGAGAATTGATTCGAGTGATGTCTACACTTGTTGGCTGCGCTTCTATTTTGCTTGAGGCGCCTAGGGGTCCCTTTTATAGGCACAAGGGCCTAGGAGCCGTTGGAAGCAATCCAGGAAGGCAAATCTTGCCTTCTGTCGGGTGGTGCATCGGACAGTCCGGTGCACCACCGGACACTGTCCGGTGCCTGATCTCCTTCCATAAATGGAGCAGTCGAACGTTGCAGTCTTAGAGCCGTTAGCGCACCGGACACTGTCCGGTGCACACCGGACAGTCCGGTGCCCCCATCTGACCGTTGGCTCGTCCACGTGTCACGCGCGGATTGCGCGGCCGACCGTTGGCCCAGCCGACCGTTGGCTCACCGGACAGTCCGGTGCACCACCGAACAGTCCGGTGAATTATAGTCGTACGTCGCCAGACTCCTCCCGAGAGCGGCCTGTTCACCGGGGTTCAACCTGGTGCACCGGACAGTCCGGTGCGCCAGACTGAGCTGAGTCTTGGCTGTACACAGCCAAGCCTTTTTCACCTCTTTCCTTTTCTTCTTCTTTCTGTTTCTAACACTTAGACAAGTATATTAGTCCACAAAACCAATGTACTAAGTCTAGAAACATACCTTCTCTTAATTATTACATCTATAGCATTTGATATGCTTGAGCTTTGATGTTGGACTCATAAATCATCAAGTCAGCTTGACTTGATCTAGATTGACATTTCTTAGCTCCAACATCCTGCAAAGGTCACATAGAACATCTCCAAACATAGGAACAACCCAAATTAAAGATCAAGATGAACTTAGCTCTTTTGGGCTGCTTCCAGTTCTGGTTTTGACACTAGTTCTCCTTCTAGTGACCTTGATCTCCTTTTTAGAGCTTGATCTTGAGCCTTATGACTTACACCACATAACTGTAGCTGTTACCTCATTGGTTGTAAGTCACGTCCTTATGTAGTGATCCTTGATGTGTCGTAGCTGTTCTCAACTCGATCACCCTTGACTTTGCAAGCCTTCTTCTTCACCCTTGGCTTTGGGTTCCTCAGCCTCCTTGACCTTCTCCCGTGCACTTGGTACCTCGAAGCTTTTCTTGCCTCCGTCCTTGGCTTGATCAGTTGTCTCCGAGCTACGCACCCGAGTCTCACTTTATGCAATGTCCATCTTACTTGTGATGTCCATTATGTATCCATAATCCAGTTCTTGGACCATCACATTTGTTCACTTGTGTTGAACCCTGTAGGCTTTACCTTAAGCACCTGTTCAACACTTAGTACACTTGTTAGTCCTTTAATTGAGTTGTCATCCAAACACCAAAACTCACAAGAGAGCTTTCAGTGCCAAGACCTCTCCGGCTGCAACGATGGCATGTACTTAGGGCGCTAGCTCTCCCCCGCTAGACACGTTAGCACATTGCTACACTCCGCATTGTACACCTGGATCCTCTCCTTACGCCTATAAAAGGGAGGACCAGGGCCCTCTTACAGAGGGTTGGCCGCGCGGGAAAGAACGGGACGGCGCTCGCGTAAGGCCACTCGCTCCCTCCCGCGTGGACGCTTGTAACCCCCTACTGCAAGCGCACCCGACCTGGGCGCGGGGCTAACACGAAGGCCGCGGGTTCCACCTCCCACGCCTGTCTCCCTCCGGCTGCTCTCTCCCCCCCCCCTTCGGGTTCCACCTCGCGCTGACCCATCTGGGCTGGGGCACGCGGCGACAATTCACTCGTCGGTCCAGGGACCCCCCGGGTTTCGAAACACCGATAATTACTATTGTAAAGCATATAATTATGGATACTTAAATATGAGACCTAATGAGTTTTATGTGAAGGGATAATAAATGATTATCATTCTATTAGAAAAAACACTAAATCTATATTTGTGGAGAAAACTACATTTAAATGGATAGGTCATCATTTTAAAGATATGAACACCAATTTTAGTATCTTTAGAAAACTCTATTCTGTCTATTTTCTCCTTTCTTTTCTAAATAAAAATTATATGTATAACTAAATATTGTTTATTTAATTCTTCTAACATTAATATACTAAAATTAATTGTAAATTACTAAATAGGACTTTTAATAACCTATTCATGGTTATTATGACATAAATGAGCATTTTACTACTCTAACTAGTTAAGTGCTATACTTATGAATTCATTTATCATGAATAGTAAATATATTTTTATCTGACTAACATACGGGGCCTCGGTGTAATGACTTAACCAATTCATAAAAATAAACTAATTATTACCTAATTATTTATACTATGAATAGCGATCTCCTTTTAGTTTTATCTTTTCTTTCTAAAAGAAAATTGTCATTAATAAACAAAACATCTAATAATACATTAAACCACTGTTTATACTATAGTATTTGTATTGTTATAAATTTTATACCACTTACTAATTATGTGTTAAGAAGAGTTTTTATTATCTATTTAGTGAGTTTAAACGAACTTATGAATATAAACTTTTAGACAAATTCGTCGTAAACAAAATTAACTAAGATATTATTTATCTAAAACACATGTGTCTACCTAATTTTGTCATACTTCTTTTAAATCCTAAATTCTAAAACAATTAGAAACAAATAACATGAATGGTGTTAATATACTAATTCATCGTGAATACTAAAAATCAATCGCTCGCATACATGAATTAATTCAAACTGTGATTTTGGAATTAATAAAAACATTTGGGTTGTTTTCAACCTTGTGGTGAATGGATGGATTTGATCACAGTGAGGCGAGGCGTGGATGGTCCGGTTGGTGTGCTGCGCGATCGCGTCGACGATGGACGGCGTAACTCCGGCGATGTGTTCGGATGGCGGGCACGAATTCCGGTGAGGCCGATGCGCAGAACAGAAACCAGCAGGGCGTGTGGGCGACGAGCGGCAATGGCACTACAATACGCTGCCGCGAGGTGAGAAATGGCGTGGCCCTGCGCAGTGGTCGAATGGTTTGGTCGACGGCGAGCTCGGGAACGGGGAGAGCGCAAGAGAGGGAGAGCTCAGGGAGGAGAAGGAAAGAGCTCGACGTCCAATTTATAGGCGAGGGCGAGGGGAGATGAGAGGGCGGCGTCATGCCATTGATGACATTCAAGGAGCTTGAATGGAGGGAGAGTAATGGAGAGAAGAAACTGTTGTCTTGAAGCTTCATTACACGCGTGACGAACGGACGAGGGTCGGGTCGGCTTCTGGCGGTTCCTGGCGCGCGGTACTCGGCGCCTAGGCGGTCGAGTCGCGTGGGCTTCGGTGTCGCTCGGCGTGGGTCGCAGCTGGGCGCCGGCTGGCTCGAAGTCGCGGCCTGGCACCTGGGCTGCGCGTGTCGAGCACGGCTCGGTCGGTGTTGAGTCTGCGTGCTTGGCGCGGTCGGCGTGCAGGGAAGGGAGGCAGGAGGCACGCGGCACGTGGCTGGGCGGCTCCAGGCGTGGCTGGGTAGGGTCGGTGGCGCGCAGGGGAAGAAGGAGCGGCGTCTGTAGGGAGAGGAGTGGCTAGGGTTAGTGTTAGGTGTTGGGCCTAATGGGCCTTAGGTTAGTTAGGTTTTTTTTCTTTTCTAATTTCGAAATACCTATTCAAATAATCATAAAATTCATAATAATCAAACCAAAAATATTAATTTTTGGACTAATATTTATTATATTATTTATGTGAATTTTCATTTAATAGAAAATGCTATTCAATATCTAAAATCAATTATGAGAAATCAAAAATCATTCCAAATGCACATAAATAACAAACACTTAAAAGAAAATTTTTATTACCATAAATTTCATTAATAACCAAATGTATTATTTTATTTAATGATTTTCATAGTGTCACATGGCTATCTTGTCCAAGCCTTTGACCTTGCCTTGGTTCCCATCTCCAAAAATAATCGTATCCTGGGAATCCTTGTTCTTGACGTAGGAGGTGAACATCTTCTTCTCCCCCGTCATGTGGTTTGTGCATCCACTGTCGATTATCCAGTTAGAGCCCCCGGATGCATAAACCTCCAAGGAATTTAAGCTTGGGTTTTAGGTACCCAACTCTTGTTGGGTCCTACAAGGTTAGTCACAATAGTTTTTAGAACCCATATGCAAGTTTTGTCTTCCTTATATTTGGATCCCAATTTCCTAGCCACTACTTTTGCATTCTTACATGAAAGAACAAAAGAAGTGTTGCAAGCATGGAAAACAGTAGTAGATTCATTGCACATTTTCCTAGGCACATGATGCACAACATGATTTCTCCTAGGCCTACTTCTACCATGAACAAAAGTAGAACTAGAGGCAAACGTAGCATGCGAATTAAAAGCATCATGAACATACCTCCTATTATAATGAGCACGATTAGCAATTTTCCTATAAATAAAGGCATGGTTCCTTTGAGGATTAGTAATCATAGGGGCCTTCCCTTTCTCCTTGTTGGGAATGGAGCCCTTTGGCTTGTTAAGTTCTTGGCTTCCTTTAGAAAACCAAGCCCATCCTTAATTGAGGGGTGTCTACCAACGGTGTAGGAATCCCTAGCAAATTTTAATTTATCAAAATTAATTTTGCAAGTCTTAAGTTGAGCATTAAGACTTGCCACCTCATCATTTAATTTGGTAATAGAAATAAGGTGTTCATCACAAGCATCAACATCAAAATCCTTACATCTATTACAAATAACTACATGCTCTACACATGAACTAGTTTTGTTGACTTCCTCTAGCTTAGCATTTAGTTCATCATTTAAACTCTTTAAACTAGAGACAGATTCATGGCAAACAGACAATTCAGAGGATAACATTTCATTTCTCTTAATTTCTAATGCAAGGGATTTTTGCACACTAACAAATTTGCCATGTTCCTCATATAAAATATCCTCTTGATTTTTTTGACAATCTATCCTTTTCATTTAGAGCATCAATTAATTAAATAATTTTTTCTACCTTAGCTCTACCTAAACCTTTAAATAAACTAGAGTAATCTACTTTATCATCGGAGGATTCTTCATCACTAGATGAAGTGTACTTGGATGTGTCCCGAACATGTACCTTTTTCTCCTTGGGCATAAGACATGTATGGCATTCGTTGGGGAAGAGTGATGATCTGTTGAAGGCCGAAGCAGCGAGTCCTTCGTCGTCGGAGTCGGAAGAGGAGCAGTCCGAGTCCCATTCCTTTCCAAGGTGCGCCTCGCCCTTTGCCTTCTTGTAGTTTTTCTTTTTCTCCTTCTTCCTGCTCTTTTCTTGTCCCTGGTCACTATCATTATCGGGACAATTTGCAATAAAGTGACCAGTCTTACCGTATTTGAAGCAGGAGCGTTTTCCCTTTGTTTTATTCCTGTTGGAGTACTCCTTGCGTCCTTTGAGTGCGGTCTTGAAGCGCTTGATGATAAGCGCCATCTCATCTTCATTGAGTCCGGCAGCCTCCACTTGAGCTACCTTGCTTGGTAGTGCCTCCTTGCTGCTTGTTGCTTTGAGAGCAACGGGTTGCGGCTCGTAGATAGGTGGTGGACCGTTCAAGGCATCATCCACGTATCGTGCCTCCTTTACCATCATGCGCCCGCTCACAAATTTTCCGAGTATCTCCTCGGGAGTCATCTTTGTGTACCTGGGGTTTTCACGGATAAGATTCATAAGATGGGGGTCAATAACTGTAAAGGACCTGAGCATGAGTCGGACGACGTCATGGTTCGTCCATCTTGTGCTTCCATAGCTTCGAATCTTGTTGACCAGGGTCTTGAGCCTGTTGTAGGTTTGTGATGGCTCTTCTCCCCTGATCATGGTGAATCTCCCTAGCTCGCCTTCCACCAGTTCCATTTTGGTGATCATTGTAGCATCATTTCCCTCATGTGAGATCATAAGGGTATCCCAGATTTACTTGGCGTTGTCCAAGCCACTCACTTTATTGTATTCATCCCTACAAAGCGAAGCTAATAAGACAGTAGTAGCTTGGGCATTCTTATGAATTTGTTCATTAATGAATACAGGATTATCCATATTATCAAAATGCATCCCATTTTCCACAATTTCCCAGATGCTAGGATAGAGAGAAAATAGATGACTACGTATTTTATGACTCCAAAATGAGTAATCCTCTCCATCAAAGTGTGGGGGTTTTCCAAGAGGAATAGAAAGCAAATGGGCATTTGAGTTGTATGGAATACGGGAATAATCAAAGGAATAGTTTTGATTAATCGTCTTTTCCTTTGACGAGGAATCATTGTCGTCCCTTGGTGAAGAGGAAGATGCATCGCTGTCGTAGTATATGATCTTCTTGATGCGCCTCTTCTTCTCGTCCCTCTTCTTGTGACTTGAGCCTGAGTCGGTGGGCTTGTCGTCCCTTGGCTCATTGAAGAGGGACTCCTCCTTGTCGTTGACCACCATCCCCTTTCCCTTAGGATCCATCTCTTCGGGCGGTTAGTCATTTGAATGAAGAGTACGGCTCTGATACCAATTGAGAGCACCTAGAGGGGGGTGAATAGGTGATCCTGTAAAATCAAACGCTAAATAGCCACAAAACTTAGTTATAGAAGTGTTAGTGCAAATAAGTAGTTTTGAGGCGAGTTCTTGAAAACAATCACAAAGAAAGCAACACAAGAGACACGCGATTTTATCACGTGGTTCGGCCAAGTAACACTTGCCTACTTCCACGTTGTGGCGTCCCAATGGACGAGGGTTGCACTCAACCCCTTTCAAGTGATCCAATGATCAACTTGAATACCACGGTCTTTTCCTTTAGTATGTTTTCCCGTTTGCGAGGAATCTCCACAACTTGGAGTCTCTCGCCCTTACAATAGAGATCACAAAGAAAGCACAGAGTAAGGTTGGGGAGAGCAACACACGCAAGACTCAAATACGCAGCACAACCATGCACACAAGTCACGACTTGAGCTCGAAACGCAATACACGGAGTTCACAACTCAAATGGAGCTCAAATCACTAACACAATGAAGCGAATGCATGGGAGCGGAGTCTGGATGCTTAAGAATACTTGGAGAATGCTTGATATTCTCCTCCATACGCCTAGGGGTCTCTTTTATAGCCCCAAGGCAGCTAGGAGCCGTTGAAGACCAACTTGGAAGGGCATCCTTGCCTTCTGTCGAGTGGCGCACCGGACAGCTACTGTAGACAGTCCGGTGCACGATCTCCTTCCAAATTTGGCATATCCAACCGTTGCCCCTCGGGATCTGTTGGCGCATCGGACAGTCCGGTGTGCCCAACCGACTGTTGGTGCGACCACATGTCGCGCGAAGATTGCGGACGACCGTTGACGCTGGCGACCGTTGGCTCATCGAACAGTCCGGTGCACCACCGGATAGTCCGGTGAAGTTTAGCCGCACGCCGCTGATCCTTTTCCCGAGAGCAACGAGTTCGCCGCGGATGCTCACCGGACAGTCCGGTGCACCACCGGACAGTCCAGTGAATTATAGTCGTAGACCGTCGTCGATTCTCGAGAGCAGCATTTTCACCGGAGACCAACCTGGCGCACCGGACACTGTCCGGTGCACCACCGGACAGTCCGGTGTGCCAGGCCGAGCTGGACTTTGGCTGCACACAGCCAAGTCTTTTGCAATTCGATCCTCTTTTGTTCAGCATTGTTTCTAGCACTTAGATAACCACATTAGTATTCAAAAGCAATGTACTAAGTCTAGAAACGTACCCTTTTCTTTGATTTGCATTTCTCTCTTCATTTAGCACTTAAGCACTTAGTCAATCGTGTTGAGCACTTAATCACCAAAACGTTATAGAAATGGCCCAAAGGCACATTTCCCTTTCAGCCTCTTTAAAATCATTGTCAACATATTAGCCACAATGTTAAACAAGAACATAGATATAGTATCTCCTTATCGAAGGCCTTTTTTGTCAAAAAGGTATGACCTTGTTGTTAACATCTACGACTACACTACCCCTGATATGAATGATTTCACCCATTTTATCCATTTAGATGAGAAACCCTTCATGCGTAGTGCTTAGAAAAGAAAGAACCATTTTACTTTATTGTAAGCCTTCTCAAAATCAATTTTGAAGGTGATACCACTTTTGTTTTTTTTCTATGTAGCTCATGAACGACATCATGTAAGATAACAACGCCCTCTATGATGTTTCATCCTCATAAATGTTGTTTAAGAATGATTGATAACATGGTACGCTGCATAATTAAGTCTGATAGTGGCCACTTTAGTGAATATTTTGAAGCCATTCAGAAGGTAGATGGACCTATATTGTTGGATCACATTAACCTCATGAGTTAAGTGCAGAAGGCAGATGGACCTATATTGTTGGATCACATTCTCTTGAGATAAGTGTAATTGCACCAAAGTTTAGGCTAAAACGTGGAAGGTACCCCTTGCGCCTCAAGCATTCTTGACAAGTCTGGCTTAATGGTTTTTCCAAAAATTCATGTAATATTCGGCTGAAAAACCATCAAAACTAGGAGCTTTGTTATAATCCAAACCCAAGATAGCCACCCTAATCTCCTTTTTGGTAAAAGGAGCGCTGAAGTATGAAAAATATACTATATGAAAACAATGGCTTTTGGGAAAGGACACTTTGTTGAGTTTGGTTGATGTTCCGCTTTTATGTAGCGAAAGCACTTTCCAGCAAGCTGAAACACTGCCTAAAAACAGAGTAAAGCTGCTTATTAACATATCACAAGAAACCACAGTATATGTTTTAGAATGTCTCATCGCCACATATACATAAAATGGACAACGTATTCAGATTGTGATACTGTAATTCACTGAAGGCACACTGAGCTGTTTCCATTCCAGATGAAGCAACCGTGACCGGCAATCAGGATGAGCGGCTGTTCGGCCATTATTGTTCTCCAGGCACAATCAGGTATGCAACGTTGCAGACAGAAAAATCGTTTCAGCTGATGAGCTGACACTTTCCAAGTTTCCATAGTACTGTGCGGGACTGTGAAATGACAGTATTGCTCAACTTATCATCCGTTCATCAGCTTGTCGAGCACCACATTCAGGTCCACGTTCTGCCCGTTTTCAGTCAGCCTCCGCACGGTTGCTCTCACCTGCTCTCTTGAGAATCCCATCGTAGCAACCTTCTCCACTACATCGTCAAGTGGCACTCTATTGCCAGAAGAACCGCTGGTGCTGGAGGAGCTGATCGGCACTGCTTGTGGAAGCATCTGGGCAGTAGGGAGCTTGCCACTGCCATAGCTGCCGCTTCCTCCAGAGGATTGAGCAAAAGGTGAAGACTGCTTCATTCCAGCATTGCCACGGTGGGAAGGAGATCCAGTGTAACCATAAGATTCAGAGAAACTACCTCCACCCTGTGGCCCGTACCCACCAGAACCGTAGGATGATGGTGGCCCAGGGTTAGCCCGGCCTGCAGGAGGTTCATACATGCTAGGGTTTTGCTGCCCATAGTAAGGAGGAGCAGGTCCACTAGGTGGTTGCATATAAGGTGCAGCGATTGCATTAGGTGGATAGCTCTGAGCTGGTGCATAAGGCATAGTTTCCTCTGGTTGCTGGGGTGCATGGGGCACATGGGGAGTTGAAGGGTTAACATTTGCAGGCTGAGGTGGCTGTGCATATTGAGGGAACTGGGTTTGGGATTGGTACTGCTGAGGTGGTGCAGGAGGTGCCTGTGGCTGTGGAACTGGCGGAGCTTGATACTGCTGGTGCATGGTCTCGGTCGGCTGAGCAGATGGGGCATAGTAAGCATCCCTTGGTAAAGCTGGAACTGTGGGTGCCAGTGCAACAGAAGGCACAGATGGTACCTGTGAATGTTGTAAATGACTTGGAAACTGTAATGATGATTGGTTTTGAAGCGTTGGAGGTGGAGGTGGTGCATTTGGAGCAGGAAGGGCAGGAAGTGCAGGTGGTTGCGAAGGGGTTAGGACTTGTTGTGGCTGAATGGCTGCTTGTGGAGGAACCACCGGCTGCTGCTGTAAACCAGCCTGTCCAGACCCACTATTTTCTGATGATTGGCCATCGGTTTTGTTTGTCTGGAGCTTCGCAAGGTGGAGCTGTGTCTCGACAATTTCCTGCTTGTCTCGCAAAATCTGCACACCTGCTTGGACCTGCAAGTAAGAAAGCAACAATATTTAAACAAGAAGAAAAGCAAAGGTACAGAGGTTTGGATGTTAATGACATCTAACATGAGGAAGCAACCTAATCATCTTATTTATGTATGATTGGATCCATCTTCTAATCTAAGCCCCTAAATCCAAACTAATAAATATGCAGCTATGTACTGAGAGAGGGAAACCAGTAAATATGATTAATTTGCATCTAACAAGTCAACATAAAAAAATTGAACCTAACTCTAATAAGTACAGCATGGAAAATATGTTGAACAACAATGACCAACAGTGATTGATCACATCCAGGTCTATGTACTACCAACACTGAACAAGAGATAGAAGAGCATGTAGGTCAAAGTAGCAAATCAAACATATATGGACTACCTTGCTTAGTCCTATGTGCTGCTCCAATCAATAAATGATAGTATGAAATTTTGCAGCAATAAATATGAAATGTGGTAAATCTTCCATCTGGATGAAAAAATTATCTATATAATATGGTATGAATAAAAACAGTAACATGTAACAGGTCTATAAAATGTGTAGTCATTCAGGTGCATAGATGTTTGCTATTCCATTACAGAATCTTTTCCAGTACATATAGAGCAAATAATAGTAGGCTAAGGAAGGAAGAGACACAGCCACACAGGAAGCCTACCTCCCTGAGCATGTTCTCAAGGTTCCTCAGTTTTCCATCAGTGCTACCATTATAGTTACCGATTGTTAACTTCAACTCGTCAACAGAGTTTTCGAGTTGGTGTGTTCTACCCTCCATCTGTGAAAGCCTTGAGCTTACACCTTCCAGTGCATGCAAAAGGTTATCAGAGTACTTCTTCATGGTTCGATCAATATCCGCAATAGTAACTGTAGGAAAGTTACTCTTGTCTTCCTCATGACTAACTTTCTTCAGCACATGCGGCTCCAATATACCAGCACTCTATCCAGCATAAGAAAGATTGTAAGTATATAATAAAGGAGAGATTATTGATGTCATCACTTTGAAGTTTTGAACCATCAGCGGCGTACAGTTAACTTGGTCTTTCAAAGAAACACAGTGCACACACATGCTTCAATCATATAAATAGATCTTGATTTTACAAGCCAATAAACCTGGACGAGATGCCTATTTTGCACATATCAGTAGATAGCTGATACTCGGTTAAGTAAAATCACAGTAAAAACAAATTAAGCATTACACAATGCAATCACGATCTTGGCTGAGAAAGGGTGAAGAGTATAGTTAACTATGTAATCGAACTTGGATGAAAAAGAGTGAAGAGTATATGTTACTTGTTAGATGGGGCAAATGGGGAACCATGTGCAGCTGGGGTGTGCTTAGTTTAAATAGGGAACAGTGGGTAAAGATATCCAACTGTCCATGTACAATGTCTCATAACACAGTGTATCAACAAAAAAAATATGTGTAGTTTCTTGCAGAAACAAGCTATGAACATAATTTGATGGCACTGATTTACTAGCGGCAATAAATATAAAAAAAAATCGGCCAGGAAGGGAAAGACCGCCATCCCGGTATTATATTAAGATGAGACCGAAACATGGTCCCGGCCAAGAAAATCCCCAAACCCTAGCTCCCCATCATTAGCGGGCCGTCACTGCCCACTCTGCAACAGCCCAGCCGGAAGGTGGCGCGCATGACGTAACCCAGGAGCGTACGGGGCACAACGAAGATTTTTTTAACCAAGCCACAAAATTGCCCCCGAGGGGGATCGAACCCGGGACCTGAAGGTGCTACTCGAAAGCCTTAACCATTACGCTAGAGGCCCTTTCGCATGGCAATCAATATAAGAACATATAAATTCCCATATGTGTTCGTAGACCCTTTATCTAACAGACTAGCATTGACCCATTAGTGTGTATCAAACAAGGTTTTAAATTTTGGCGACTAGTCACGACTAGTCAAGAAATCGGTGCAGAGGTGATAGTCGATCTGAACAACTCGAGTTTCTTTACTAGTCGCTCGACTTATCGACTAGTCACGACTAGTCGCGGCAGTTGAGTCGAGCGACTTATTTGGGCCTAGGTATAAAAATGTGAGCCCACCCAGGCATCTCAACCCTAGTAGGTAGGATGCTAATGGACAAGTTTTCTACCTTATTTATCTATGTATATGGAATGATTCATGACTTGATGAGGACCAAGACAAATGGTAGAGATCTTGTGAGACATGCAACTACTCTGTTTTGCAACTACTCTGTTTGCAACATCCTTCCTTACATTGGCTAATATGTGGAAACAAAGACAAGGATTGAAATTTGAAAGCTCTCTTTGTTAGTAATGAATGGTGTGAGAGCAAAATGAAGAACACTGAAGTAGGAAATGCACGTGTTGTTTGTCACTCGGTTGCATTTTGGCAAGCAGTAGAAGATTGCATGAGAGCTTCATAACCAGTGTTCTTAAGGCGCCTAGGCGAGCAAGTGAACAGGACAACTGCCTTAACGCCTAGGCGGGCAAGGGGGCAAGATTTCTCCGAGCGCCTGGACGCTTAGGCGTCGCCTTAAAAACACTGTTCACAACATATTCTAATATTCTTGAGGATAGTTGATGGTGATGAGAGACCAGCAATGGATGAAATGTGGGCTGCCATAGACCATGAAAAAAAAGAGCATCAAAAAAGCTTTGGAGCACAAAGAAAGAATAATAGATGAAGTAATTTCTATTGTTGATAAGAGGTGGGATAGTCAAATTGACACCAATCTGTATAGAGCAACACTGTTTTTGAATCCAAACAAGTTCTTCAAAGCCAGAGAGAACAATAGAAGTCTTGCTATAAGACTATATTCAATATTCAATGATATATTGTAGAAAATGGAGATAGATGAAAATATACTAAACAAGGTGTTTTTTAGTGTTCCAGCATGTTTTTAGTCTTAATATATATATAGAAAGCTATAAAAATATAATCACTGACTTATGTTCGACTAGTCACGACTAGTTTGTTGTAGTCTCGACTAGTCTACTAGTCAGTAGCTGCACGACTCGCCTCGAAAACATTGGTATCAAAAGATAACCATTCAAACCATACTTCACAAGAATCGTTTGGTGTGGACTGCATGCAACTAAGCAATCAGTCCACTACTGCACTATGCTCACTCAATTGAAATCGGCTAAAAAAAAATGGTCGGTTTTCTCTGCACATACATCCCATTTCGATTACGGACGCATCAACATATGGCGTACACAGCCAGTAATTGCAAATCTCAACAGTGGTTACGAGTTAAAAGTTCTCTAACCAAACTACCCGTCTGATGAAGTGATGGCCTACGAGGCGACGAAGTTCGGAAACCACGTCTGACTCGGGAAAATAGCCACAGAGCACTACGAGAAACGGGAGATCTAGCGGGGGTACCGCCAGCGACCAAACAAGCGGGGTCATACCTTGAGGTTGTATGAGGCAGAGGGTGCCTTGGAGTCGAGCGACCCCCACGAGGCCTGAGGCGCGGCGGCGGCCGCGGCGCCGCCACTAGTGCGGATGGGCTGGAAGTCATAACTGGGTAGCATGTCGTCTGCGGTTCCGTTGACGCTGGTGCTGCTACGCCGGCGACCGAGGCGGTTCTCGGCGTCCTCCTGGGGGATCGGTATCATCAGATCGCTGAGATCCACACCCCCACCGCCCCCCGCGCCGCCGCCGGAGGGGGAAGCGGAGGCAGCCAGGCCGAGGATCTGCTTGTCCATGAACTGCGACGCGTTCATCTCCTCGCTGCGTCGGTTGGTAAACGGCTGCGTGCGGATGGAGCTGGAGATGGTGGTGAGGTGAAGTCGAGGAAGGGAAGGGAAGGGAGGAGAAGGGGAGCAGAAGAGGAATCCAGATGGGACGGTAGAACCGGACAAGGAGGCGATGCGAGACGCGACGGCGCTGATGAGTTAGTTCACTTTGCTCCAGGCCTCCAGCTCCGCAATCCGACTTTTACTTGAGCCTAGTTTGGGCTGTATCTGACCCCATTTTTTTCCCTGGTCCATACTTGGGCCTAGTTTGGTCTGCAAGGAATGGTACCTGGTGGTTAATTAAAACTGCCCATTTACCAATAGGAATTTGGAGTAGAGTGTTCATTTAGACCTCTGATGAGCCTGCAAAAAATTTAGTACATCGGCAGTGATTTTTTTTAACCGCAGCTTCCTATCGGTTAACACAAATTGCAGGAAAGACTGGGTGGCAATATTGATTAATGCTAGCCGCGATGGTAACACCGTCAAGAAGGTGTAGATCTAATCCTTCTGTTAAGGTTCAGGGCAGACAGCTACTGTCAGAAAGAGATGATACAAGAGACTGGCTATTGTAGCTCGTTCAGAGGTTCTTGCTGCAATTAAAATTCTTTCCTATGATGAGCTGCTAGCCTTCTGTCGTTGCTGCATACACATATAATGGTATAAGCGGCATAATTTTACTATAAAGAAAACTTCCGTGCATTGATAAATAGATTGGGGGATATCTGTAGTTCATTTGTCACTGCCTTTTGTGGTTTGATTTTGCCTTTCCTTTGCACGTGTTAAGGGCTAATCCTGCGAAAGAAAACTTCCGAACGGATGTGCATATCAATTATTCACACTGCATTGAAAAATTCGTTAAATTACGCCCTTGCAGCTGGCACGAATCATGCGCATGTACTCGCTCAGTCACATCAATATCAAGCTGTATATATAGAAAAATAACTAACTATCTTCTGCACAATTGGACAGCATATGTAAGTGGTATGTCATCAGGGAAAGTATGCAATTGCCCTTGGCAGCAACTACCATGGGTATTTTATCTTCCTGAGGGCTAGGTTGAAGGCAATCACGCTCATCAGTCATCATGGATGCTTCCTTCCTAGCTGCTGCGAAGCTGGTACCAAGAACAGGTCAATTCTTGGCAGATCTTGCCTGTCACATTTTAAAATGAGTCGCATACATGCCTTCCTTCTTGCACAAGTGAGCACCATTTTGCTGTGTCGCAGCAGGTACTTCCGGCACTGTTGATGCTGAAGAGAAATTTCAGGGTCTGGGCCATGGCAGGATGGAATGGATCAGTTTTTTGCCAGCAGCTTCAGAGTTCATTGCAAACTATTTCTGTCCGGCTTCTTAGGCATGCTCTAGGGAGTGGAAGGTGACGCATGTGTCATCGTCTGTTAATGCACAAATTGACCACCCTGGAAGGTGATGTTGCACGCCGGAGTAAAAAAAACCAGTACTAAAGGGTTGATGACAAAAAACAGTATTAAAGGGTCATTTAGTACTAAGTTTTGCTACCAATAGATACTAAATACTGGTTTAAACTTAAAATAAAAGGAAAGCATCTTTTTATAGGTTGTGTGTATGTGTGTATATGCAATGATCCGTGAACAAATTTATCTGTTGAAGAGAATATACATATCTATTATAAACCGTATTGCCTATGATCAGCAGCTTATACTAGTCATTCTGCATTTTCTACTGTGATATATATCTCTACTAATAATTAAGATCCGTCTGTAGACCGCCCCCGCCCCCTACAACCCCGCGCCCACCTCCGCACGCCTGCGCGCGCCGGAAACGTCGCCCCCAAATCCGCTCACCACCGCCCACCTCCGCACGACTGCGCGCGCCGGAAAACTCGCCGCCTCAGTCGCCTACCTCCGCCCACCTCCGCACGCCTCGATCCCAAGCCGCAGTCCCGCCTCAGTCCGCCGCGAAATCTGCGATGCCGCCCTACCACCATCCCCACGCCGCGCCGGAAAACTCGCCGCCTCAGTCGCCTACCTCCGCCCACCTCCGCACGCCGCGAACCGCTCGCGCCGACCATACCGCAGTCCCGCCTCAGTCCGCCGCGAAATCTGCGATGCCGCCCTACCACCATCCCCACGCCGCGCCGCAAGCCCGCCGAGACCGCCGCGAAAGCCGCTCGCACGCCGCGAACCGCTCGCGCCGACCATTGCCACACGCCTCAAACCAAGCCGCGGCCCTTGGCGAACCACCCTAACACCCGCCCTAACGCCAGCACGCGCGCAATCCCGCAAATCCCGTCGTGCGCCACTGCAGCCACCTCAAATCCGTTGCGGCGTCCATTGAGGCGGGACAAACTCCCTAATCCTACTCACTACGCCTTACATTGATCATATCCCCGCATGCCAACATCCTCTTTCCCCTAACTTCCCAAACCCCCGTCCCTGGAGGATCCAAAGGAAAAGGAGCTTGGCCCTCTGCCGTAGAGGGAGGAATACTAATATTGCTTCGGTCGCGGGTGCCTCATTCAAGGTATGCCATGCGTTCTCCTTCCAGATTTGTTAATCCGCGTCCCTAGCGCAGATAAATTCATGTCACACTTAGAATGAGTACGGGACCTTCTTTTCTAGGGGACATTCCTTTAGAATTTAAATACCCAAGGTTGTAAGGTATGTGCAAGGACATGTATGTTCTTGTACAATAGCAGGTCATGCGGCTTGAGAGGGATGCAGTGCTATGTATTTTGGACAACTATAGAAACTTTACTGTTAATTCGTTAATAGATGATGCCAAAAGCTGCATTACATGCTTCCCTAGATTTTCAGAAAGAACTCCAAGATACACAATGATTAGTTCTATGTTACCTGTACCAGCTGCTACTTGGGACTTGATAGAATGCCCTTTGTCCCTAAACCATTCGGCAACAAATGGAACACCCAAAAACTTTAGTTAACAGAGGAGAATGGCATATCTGCCAGCTGCAATTTTATGTTTTGCGATCAGATAAGATGTCGGTTTCAAACTTTGTTTTCAGTTCTTAGTTAAGAGGGCATTAACAAACTCGAATGTGCTTCTTGTGCTTGTATTTTCTGGCATTTAGGCGCAGCAACTCAATAAGTTGTTGTAAAAAAACAGATATCCAGTTATGTAGCTTATTCAATACCATATGCCAACTAAGAACACGGACAACATAGAATCAAAAGCAAACAAAATATATTTAGCATCGAGAGACAGAAGGGCTGATTAGTAATGGCTAAAACCTGTGGCAGCTGTTACTTGGGATTTGATAAAATGCCCTTTGTCCCTAAACCATTCGGCAATAAATGGAACAGCCAAAAACTTCAGATTAGTAATGGCTAAAACCTGTGGCAGCTGTTACTTGGGATTTGATAAAATGCCCTTTGTCCCTAAACCATTCGACAATAAATGGAACAGCCAAAAACTTCAGTTAACAGAGCACAGCTTCTTACCTGGAAAAGAACAGATGATAAGAATAGCCTGAAGTGCACCTCTGCTTCGCTTCAGCATGCTGGATGAATTCTGCCTTATTTCCTTGCACAGTGATGTGTAGCCGGTTTTTTCGTGTCTCTGCAAGTTTTTCTTCCCGATCCTTTTGGGCAGCCTCTTCAGCATGGGATTTAATTTTCTCTAAAGTTCCAAATACAATATACATGATGGTTAGTCATGAATCCTGACTCTCTGAGCTTGACACCCTCCCTTTTGGTACAGCCTCTGTTTCCTACTAATAGGACGCAGCAGAATCCCTTTGTCCCTAAACCAGTCCACTTGGTAGCAAAAAAAACAGATATCCAGTTATGTAGCTTATTCCATACCATATGCCAACTAAGAACACGGACAGCATAGAATCAAAAGCAAACAAAATATATTTAGCATCGAGAGACAGAAGGGCTGATTAGTAATGGCTAAAACCTGTGGCAGCTGTTACTTGGGATTTGATAAAATGCCCTTTGTCCCTAAACCATTCGGCAATAAATGGAACAGCCAAAAACTTCAGTTAACAGAGCACAGCTTCTTACCTGGAAAAGAACAGATGATAAGAATAGCCTGAAGTGCACCTCTGCTTCGCTTCAGCATGCTGGATGAATTCTGCCTTATTTCCTTGCACAGTGATGTGTAGCCGGTTTTTCCGTGTCTCTGCAAGTTTTTCTTCCCGATCCTTTTGGGCAGCCTCTTCAGCATGGGATTTAATTTTCTCTAAAGTTCCAAATACAATATACATGATGGTTAGTCATGAATCCTGACTCTCTGAGCTTGACACCCTCCCTTTTGGTACAGCCTCTGTTTCCTACTAATATGATGCAGCAGAATCCCTTTGTCCCTAAACCAGTCCACTTGGTAGCACTTCAAGTTTTATTTTCCTGCTGAGAGCAGCAGCAGTGCCAAAAAACTTTATCTTCAGGAAGCAAAAATTTTAGAACTAAAAATTTCCATATCCAAATTCAGTAGCTGAAAACCTTTAACGTTAGCTATGATACATTCAAATGAATATATGTGCAGGACCTGTTATTTGATATCGAATTTATATGGTAATCATGTGCATGAGCATATACTCTTCGGCAACTTGTGGCAAGACTTGTTTCTTGGCTTGTAACCTGTTTACAGTTTATACTGAGTCAATGTAACAAATTGTGAAAAGAAAAAATGGTTACATAGACGGGAAATATTTTAGAATCAACTAAAATACAATTTTCAGCTACACAATATCCAGGAATCAGCTCAATAGTTCTAAATAACTACAATATGGTTTTGCAAGGTGCATAAATGAAACTGAGTTAAGTACAACTACCACAGGCAGGCGAAGCAAAGGAAGCCTGCCAGGTTTTAGAGCATTGCCATTTGAGAGAGATGGGCTCAGATATCCCACGCCACCAGGACTACCATTTGCAGGAGCAGCTGAACGGTCCAAATTCATCTCAGATAGCTTTTTTACCTTCTTTTCTTGGACCTACATATCAAAAAGTAATATTAAACTAACAAAAGATTAATTACATACAACAATATTTCAATGTCTGGTGCATCTTGCATTCTTATGTGCACACAAGGAACTAAAAACAAATAGGGTATGTGAAGCACAGTTCATCATTCCTTGGGAAGAGATGGACAACATCAGATACTTCAAGAAATATCAAGTAGCACATGAACTGAACATGCATTGTGTAGTTTCTAAAGTTTACAAAACATTCAAAGATGATCAGTGTTTCTAAGTTTACCACATGAATACAATTGAAAAATCTAAGGCATGATTTCGAGAGGAAAAGAAAGGTCATAAGGTACTTCCATAATTATCTACTGCTGATGCTTACCTTCCAAAACTTTATCGTTTTGTCATTTGTGGATAGAAGATACAATGCACCATTTGCTGCTTGACACCATTTTATTTGGTTAATCTTCTCTTCAATTTCCAAGCTCTTAAGATAATCAAACTGATTCCATAACAACATCACTTTATCAAATTTCAAGTAATTCAGAAGACAAATAATACCGCTTAACAATGTTTGTGAGAATATACCTCTGGTTCGTGGCTTTGAAACTCAGTTTTGTAGCGAAATTCAGGATGCCTGCTGATAGAATGATCAGCTTTCTCAGCATCTTTTCTACAAGCATGCTAAAGGAAGAAAAAAACAAACAAAATATGTTTAGCCATCTGAATACAGAGGGAAAAAGTCTGCAGAAAAGATTCGACAATAAATGGAACAGCCAAAAACTTCAGCAACCTGACTCACTTCAGCAACCTGATAGAATGAATCCTGACTCTCTGAGCTTGACACCCTCCCTTTTGGTACAGCCTCTGTTTCCTACTAATATGATGCAGCAGAATCCCTTTGTCCCTAAACCAGTCCACTTGGTAGCACTTCAAGTTTTATTTTCCTGCTGAGAGCAGCAGCAGTGCCAAAAAAAAGGCACTGGACTGGTTTGAAACAGTTTGATTCACATAGAAATAAAAAACTTTCCCATGATCCAGGCAAGCCCTGGTTCCATTGAAAAGCTTCAGCAAGAAATTTATTTGTAACTGAACGTACATTGAGGTGCCGTCTTTCCCATGCGAGTCATACAGCAACCTGATTCTCATAAACAGATGCCAGTGCATAGTGCATCAAATATAATTTGATAACCTACACAAATGATAAGCAAGTGAGCATAAACCCAACTCACTTCAACAATCTGTGACCAGCCAGTCAACATGTGAAGTTGGGCAGCCTACTCTTCAATATTTGTGTTATATCGCCACGCCCATTTGAGGAAACGATTAACTTATTCTTTTAGTCCAGCTTTCTCAGTCTCGGTTAATTGTGAGTTCAATTCTTGTGAAATCTAAGTAACAAAAAGAATTCATTAAACATGACATCAATGTTGGAAACAATGAACAGAACAAGGACACATAAGATTGAACACATAACCTGGAGAAGTTTTTCATGTAAAGCATCAACATCAATCAGTCGGCCACCTCTCTCTGAATAATAATATACACCACCATTTTCAAAATTGGCAGAGTTCCTTAGGATCATTTCAATCAGTGTACCAAAATGTAGTTAGCACTAAAACATCTATGCAACTGGACGTTTAAAGGACATACCTTCGATTCGATTCCCAAGCTGGAAAGCAACTGTGGATACTTCGTTGAAGTATCCGGACATCTAAACTGTAGAACCTCAAGCAATTCCAAAACCTAAGTGCAACGTTTCAAGTGATATAAGGATCTTGAAAATGGCTATGTAGATCAAATAACATACTTGGCTAACAAATAAATAAGAACCAAAGTAGCCTAAACAATATTTGGAACCTTTGTTTCAAAAGGAAAAAAAGTAATCTGCATGAAGAGTAACACTGCTCTTGTCATGATGGATTTACAGTGAAGTTTTTTAAGTTGTTGTGGTATATGATAGGTGGTGACATAAAGGAAACGTTAGATGAGTTTTTTAACCTGACTGCAGTCCAACACTGATTTAGAGCATCTAGCCAAATGAAAATGCGGCTTTGGAGGTGCAGCCCAAAACTTCGAGATTTCTTTCCATATTTCTGTCTAGATTTCAGAGAACATGTACAATCTTTCTCTGAGACAGTTAATCGTGGATTACAATATCTGGGTGTGGGAACCCATTTTCGATTTGCTATTTGCTTATGCACAAGGGGTGGTGCAATGACTAAGTGCTTTGTTTGCTCTGTTGGATGGTATTGAAAGAAGGAATTGAGAATCGAAGATTTACACTCATCTCCTTTTGTATATACTTACTACCTTCTATCATTAGTCTGATTAATCTGCATTTGTTCATTGGCTATGATGCAAGCTACACCACAATATTGGACTGTCGTTGTCGAGTTATTTTCAATGAATTATTGAAGTGATAAATTAGTGCGGTTTCTGGTACATTTCAGATTGTGTGAATTTGGTAAAGGGAGCCAAGGACAATCATTTGAGGGTTAAGGGACCTGTCAGGATCCCTCCGAAGGTTCTCCACATCACCACTCCGAAGGTTCTCCACATCACCACTCCGAAGTCCCCTGGCGGTAAAGGTATCAAGCTATTTCCTATCCTCTGCTGTTGAAGCTGTTCTCCACATAACTTGCATTGGAGCTATAATCTGAAGCAGAGGTGAAGGCTTTACCAATGTACCTTTTTTTATGTTACCCTGTTTTCTGTTAAGTATGTTTGGGTCCTTCCATGGTCCCTTTTCAGCCTTAAGGCAGCCTCCTTATTCAATTCCCTGAGCAGTTTTTAACAAATTAAATATAATAATCATAAGAGATCAATTAAGAAAATATTATGCTATTGTTAATTTTATTTTGGATTCCATTTTTTTCCTTAAACAGATTTTTCTTACTACTATAACATGTAAAACTATTGTATCTATCCTGCACCATGGGAGGTGATTTTTGTTATTTTTACGTTATTATCTACTCCCTGTGTTCCTAATTATTGGTCACTTTGGCTTTTCTATAGTATGTTATTCCAAACTTGTGTGTATTTCGGGTATTTATTGGGGTAGTCTAAAGTTTATATGCATACTTCCTGTATATAGAGGTTGATGCTATTTATCTAATGATATTAGTAAGGCTTAGCTAATAGTATGATTTGTGTACGGTGAGTTGTATCCGTTCACAATTCTCTTTCTCATATGATCCTCGAACCTTCTATTTTGTATCTGCCATTAAGTACAAGAACAAACACTTTATTATTTATCCCAATACAAACGATTTGAAGGATAAACAATTTATTATTTATCCCTGTACAAACGATAATATCTGTTTCATGAAAGGAATAGAACAAACAGCTCCAAGTAGAAATCATCAACACGCACGCCACGCTGGGGCACTGGCCACGAAATGCGAAACCTGTTCCACGTACTGGAGTGCAGAAATGGACCCAGATCTCACAAAGACGCAAACTGCACGGGCGACAACCGACACCCTTGCATTGTGTAAAAACCCAGACCAACTGCACACATCAGGAACATCCTAATATGGCACTGTTGTTGGGAAAAGCAAACTAAACTGCCCTGAGGATCTATACCACTGAAGTACTGCACACGTTTCTTCATGCAGTACATCAATCGACTTTACCACCTTGCACAATGCTCCATGGCCAACTGCTCTTCAATATCCAGAAAGAATGAAGAATGCTAGAGAGACCACGGGAGAAACTTGCATCCCAACTAACTGAAAATGCAAGCAACATATATACTGCTCCTGAAATTCAGAAGCACTTCATGTGGACGATGCCCGGACCAGATTCGTCATGCTCTTCCTTGGAGATCCACATCTACAACACAATAAAAAGACTAAGTCAAATTTCAAATACAATAGATTGCAGAGCAAGCAGAAACGTCTCATTTAGATTTTGAGAGGGTAACAACCTGCTGAAAGGTACTGAGGGAGGCCAGAATGGAACCACCAATCCAACACACTGTACTTCCTCTCTGGCGGAGCAACCACCTTCACCTTCATGCTGCTAGGGGCAAGTGCAGTAATCTCCTTGCTCATGCGGTCACCAATACCAGAGAACATATTGGAACCACCACTGAGGACAACATTACCGTACCGATCCTTTCTGATATCGACGTCACACTTCATGATGGAGTTGTGCGTGGCTTCATGGATGCTAGCAGATTCCATGCCAATTAAGGATGGCTGGAATAGAACCTCAGGGCACCTAAACCTTTCTGCACTGATTGTGATAACCTGGCCATCGGGCAGCTCGTAGCTCTTCTCAACACTGGAGCTGGTCCTGGCAGTCTCCAGCTCCTGTTCATAATCAAGGGCACTGCAGGCAAGTTTTTCCTTGCTGTCCCTGAGGTTCATGATTAAGAAACTGGACTTGACGTTGTGTTAAAAAAACTGATACTTGACTCATGCGTGTATAAGCTGTCAAGCAATTCGCAGAGACAACCAGACTTTGGTGCTAGCTGATAGTCGATCCTGGGACCTGTGGGTTATGGGCCCACCACGCTTCCATGAAGCCACTTTGCTGTTTACGTCCATTTTATCTAGCAGTGTTTATATCATAAACACAAACAAAAGATAAAACCGCGAACAAATAGATTAGAACAAGCATGAGAGAGCGCAAGAAATTAATACTCAGTATACATAATGTTCGAACTAAGGGGGTCTAAATTTCCAGGCCCAAGTTTTTGTTTTTTGATGGTAGTCTGCTGGCAGAGTAGCATCATTATGCTCCAGTTTAATTACCATGCATCCTATAATAGTAAGAAGTAATAAACTTATCTGAAAGTAGCAGTGACACCTCCTCTAATATTTGGCTATTCCCTATTCTCTGAGAGTAGCAGAACTGTACAGATTATTTAACTTGATGCAGAGATATGAACGGCTCCTCTAATACTGCTGCATCATAGGAGTTTGTGTTTGCAAACCATTTTTTAAAAATAAAAACAGTAGTAATCTAGGAATAATTCATGATGCACACTAGGTCACCAGCAAAAAAAAAGGATTCTTCACTCTACCCATGTTTGGATCCTTAATCGAGAGTCAAGACACACACAACAAACCTCGATATAAAATAACACAAAACACACACATATCAAAGTGATATATAACCAACCTGACAAGATACAACCTCAGCTAGATTACCTCCGCTGCGGAAGCAACGATTCTGTTTGTCCGCTTTCACTGCTCAGACTGTGACGTTACCAAGCCCAAGTTTCTGATGGTAGTCTGCTGGCAGAGTATCATTATGCTTCAGTTTAAACTACCATGCACCCTGAAATAGTGAGAAGTAAACTAATGAGTCCTTGGACTGACAAGCCAATCAGAAAACTATATAAGGATACATTATATCCTCAGATTACTGTTATAAGTACTGCTGTTTGGTGATTTGACCAAACACATGACAGAACACTCCTCTGATAGTTGGCTGTTCTCTGAACGTAACCTCCTCTAATATTGCATTATAGGATGTTACGTGTTTTCTCGCCCAGCAGAAGAAGAAAATAATGCAAAAAAAAAATACTTGTCTGAGCAGAATACTTGATTGGCCGTAAATTCATTATGTTCATAAGACACGCAGTAGGATTACAGGACTACACGTACGCCGGTAGCTTTTGCTCGTTATGCTGGATAAATTTACAGCATACCAGACCACCTATCCGAATCCCAGAGCCGAGGCGAGCATGACAAAAACAGCCGCCCGATGTACCCAGTGCCGCCCACCACCAGCACCCGGCTCTTCTCCATGGCTCTGGCTCGCGAGAGGACGACTGATGGATTGGAACGATTGAGGGTGCGGCAGCAAATAAGAGCGCATCATCAGCGCGGCCCGAGGCGGATTGCGGAGGGCGGGCGGGGATTACGGCGTTCGCGGCGGGGGAAATTATCAATCTACCTTGTTTGGTTTATTTGGAATGGCTAAAAACTCACCACTATATTAGGTCTGTTCTTTTCAACTGCCAGTAAGGTTTTAGGCATTGTGTCATCAAATGTATTTAGTATGAGCTGCAGACGCCGTACTTGAGCACCTACTGGGCAATACAAATCCGTCATACGCTATCATGCATGCCATCCACCTCTGCATGAGCTGCATACTGGTGAACTACAAGCCTTAATCACAGTCACACCTACAGTCCAAAATAAGTGCTCAACCAAACAACCCACACTGCTCCTATGCCGTGCTATATCAATGCATTGGACTATTTTACAATTTAGTTTAAAATATTTTCAACTGGTAATAGGTTTTGATGGAGCCAACCGTATTGAACCGTGAAAGAGTTGCATTGGACAAGAAAAACAGGATGCCTGAGTAAGTTATATTATAAACAATATTTAACACAAGATTTCGCTATCAAATCTATGAACGTTATTTAATTGCATGTGTAATATAGCTTCAGGTTGTTCGATGACTATAGCGATGAAGATTTTTATGGGGTACAACGGAAGTATAGTATTGTCGCTCGAGTTGAAGTTAAATTCCCGATTGAACCACGTTATCGTGACAGGCAACATTACATTTTATCTGACATCAATGTAAGACAACCCCTCTCTAGGTATCATTTACATAACTATATATAATGTTCGTACCACAATCTATTTTGTGCTGAAATCAAATTAGGGAGCCAAGATCGAGGCCATTGCAAATCGGTATGAGATAGTCAAATACTTCAACAGTTTGCTCCATGAAAAGCATGTCTACAAGATGCACAACGTATGGTTTGGTCTTAATCCGGGTGCATTTAATTTTCGACATCTAAATGGTACCATGGAGTTGTATTTCACCCACCAAACTGTCGTAGAGCCATACGCTGTCCCAGTTCAAATGCCGCCATTTCCAAAACATATATTCTTGAACCTTGATGATATTGCCGAGCTGCCAAACAGGACTTTAGTTGGTAAGAATATATCGATCTAATAAGCCTATTAAAAATTCCTTTACACAAAATTGAGTATTAATCCATATTAAATTGTGCTTTTTGTAGACATTATGGCTATTGTAGTCCACTTGGATACAATCCATCGCACAATGTGGGGTACATTCAGGAAGATTGTTATAATGGATGCTAGGTATATTACATTAATATATTACCAATATGATGTTAAATCTATTAGTACTAATCTATTCTTCACAAAATCAATGTCACAAGGTGGTCTTTACATACCATTAAAGTTTGGGGCGATTTACTAAACAAAAATGCACTACGCTGGGCGTTGGCTAATGAGAATTATAGCATCATAATTGGGACCATGTTTCGGCGGTTCAGAAAACAAGGTACAACATATGTTTACGCCTTGCAAACACATTATTCACTAATTTTTCTTTTATAATGATTAATATTGAATATTTAAATTTGCTATTCTAGAGTGTCTCGAATCAACTGACCATACAACAATACACTTCAAACCGTTCCATCACAACACCCATTATTTTGAACGTAAGTATTTTATAAGATTACATACATCAAAATTATGTACTTGTTTTCATTATATTGTGAACTGAGTATACATGTGATTAAATGTTGCACTCATTGCAGCAATTCAAAAGGCTTTGGTGGCGCGAAACGATCGTCAGTTTGCTGTTAGATATCTTGACGAACAAAGGCGTAGATAGAGTCTGTAACTTTTGCAGATCTGAATTTTATGATGGAATACATGTACTTTTATTGATGCACCTTACATGTGTCAAGTTTTGTAAAACATTTTGTTCTACTGTGACATATCAATGAATAAGTGGAACATCAAATCGTTTAGCCCGTACGTTTTCCATTTAGAACACTAATATTGGTTTAATGTTGTGTCATTTTGACATTAAATTAGTAACTTCGCTCGTGAAATTATGTCAAATATACAGATCAAATCCAGAACAACTTTAATGTACATTCGGTATACCGAAGCCCATCTATAGGAGCTAGGCGTGCACCAGGAAGATATTCCACATCATCAGAGTTATGAAAACAATTACTTAGCGCGGCACCCATATCTATCTATGCAGTTCAAACTTGAAATATAATACAATATCTTATACAGACACCAAAATCGTTCTCCTATCAACTCTCTCTAGATCTTATCTCTTTATTCTTGGTTATGATGCTTGTTTCTATAACCTCTATTACCAAGGGCATCTTTTTTGATCTTCTATTCGCTTCGTTTATTGCAGTCATATCATTTCACCCTTGGTTCTTGCAGTATTATTTTTATGCTCATGTTTTCTCGGGTACTGTTCTTGTTATAGATCAGATGGGACATAATGCCGGTCGCAAACCATTCACAGACATCTCTAGCAATATCATTAGAGGTAAAGGTCAATACACAAACTAACCATACATCGTCGAAACGTAGTAAGTAGGGAACACTAATACACTAACTTACATTATAGGTGATCAAAATGAATTGCTCGGACCAATGGTCGATGCTAAGGAGCGTAAGAGGAAACGGGATAGGGAAAGATATGCAGCGATGTCCGTTGAACAAAAAAACGAGAAGAATAGGAAGCGTCGTGAAGCACGTCAACAAAACAAGGGACACAATGTGATGCCCAATGTGTCAGGAGGTGATGAACAACATCCACTTTTGATTAATAAATCTGCGCATAAACCTACAAATGGAAAGTAATTGTGTTCATATTTTATAGGTGACCAAAATGAACAGCTTAGGTTGTATAATCAGACACCAAGGCAGAAAGAGGGAAAGTTAGAGTACATAAGAAAACGTAGAGCACTGCAAGCAAGCACTTTGAATCAGGGGTCCATCGCCATGGAGGTCCCAACATATACCTCTGAGGTTGTACACCCTACAGCAGATGTATCAGAACCTGATTCATCCTCTGATAACACATGCGACTGGGTTATCCCTGAATACACCAGTACACCTTTCATGCCAGCTTCAACAAAAACTGAGGATGTCGATTCATCCGATATGTCTACTGGGCCACTAAGACGTAAACATCATGTTCTGCCTGGTGAAAGACAAGCTATCTTAGCCCGTCAAAACAAGAAATTTGAAGCAAACATTGCACGTAACATGACTACTTTGACTGAGGATACTATCAGTGACGTCGGACAAATGGATGATTCGACACAACCCGGTTCAACTATAGAGATCAACAACACTGGTAATTATACTAACCAGTTTTAAATGGATCTTGCACGACGACGATAAAATGTAGTCCGACTAAACGTGTGTTTCCATCAGTACAATATAGGAATACACGCCAAAGTGCGATCGTGGCAACACATGGGAGTGCAAACATGGTCCAACCAAGCAGTGGGTTGGAGCAAAGCCCGTCAATCCCAAGGATCATTTCCAATGGTAATTGTTAAAAATCTTTATTGAGGTTATATATTTTCTCAACCCTGAATGCCCTGTCTTTTACTTGGATTGTATTTTCACGATCCAGCTGATGACGATGATGAGGGTGTCATATTCGGAGAGGATAATGATGAGAACGAGGGATATCTATTCGCTGGTAAATGTACTTATGTCAATTTCTATTACAATACCAATGCGTATATAAATTCAAATGTCTTAATCGTTCTTTTCCAAAAAAATATCAGATGAGGACACTAACGAGGACTTCGAGATAGATGGTACTCAAGATCAATCTGTTGTCACTGATATGCCTGACCCGTACGACAAGGTCTACAGTAACATCCCTGAAGAAACACATATGCTGAAGCCCGTTCCCGACTGTGGTTATTGCACTGCGAAGAAGTTTGAGTATGAGCCGCCTGGGTTTTGCTGTCGAGGTGGGAAGGTTGAGCTAGCCCCACTAGAGACCCCTCCCCAGCTCAGGCGGTTGTGGGATAGTGCAGACTCTGATGCTAAGCACTTTCGTGATAACATCAGGTTTTTTAATGGCCATTTTTCTTTCACTTCCCTGTACTGTTGCCTCGACAGTATGACAACTAATATGAGGGATTCTGGTATTTACACATTCCGTGCACAAGGCATGATGTACCATAATATCAAGTCATTTGGTAGTGAATGTGGGGCAGAGCATAAGCACCTAGAGCTTTACTTTTACGATGATGATCCCAGTCTCGAGCATCGATACCGTAAGTGTCGTGAAGATCAGATTCAGAAAGACCAAGAGGTTATTAAACAGATAGTTGGCATACTTCGTGGAAATCCGTACTCTGAGCACCTTAGGAGCATGGGTCATGTTGAGAACCTTGCTGACTATCACATCGCATTGAACCTTGACCAGACGTTGAACCAGAAGACATATAACACACCTCTCACTTCGGAGGTGGCCGCTGTCTGGATCGAGGGGAGCGAACGGCGAGGCCAGTTCAGCAAGAGTGTTATGCTACATGGGAAGGATAGGTCAAGCCACGGCATCCGCTCATACCATGGATGCTACGATGCGCTATCATATCCACTGTTCTTCCCTAGAGGTGAACTTGGATGGCATGCAAATATCCCAAAGGTTGGTGTATCCATGGACGAAGTGGATGCATACCGGGCGACGCATAGGGCAAGTAATGCAAATGATGAAGATGCGGGTTAGTTGTTTCTTTGTAATTTCTAAGTTGTTCACATTATTAAATATGTTTTCGGCATCACTAAATAATCAATTCTTGCGTATGCAGAACCTCCTACCCATCTATGTGTGTCCGTGCGTGATTACTACTGCTACAAATTTCAGATACGTCCAGGGGTATTCAATCCAATACTTCATGGTAAACGGCTTTTCCAGCAGTTCGCGGTCGACACATACATTAAGATTGAGAGCTCCCGTTTAGATTTCATACGTAAGAACCAGGATCGGTTAAGGGCAGATCTATACCAGGGCTTGGTGGATAGCATGTTAGATGGAGATGTTAGAGGAGAGAAGGTTGGAAAGCGAACTGTGTTGTCACCGTCGTTTATTGGCGGTCCTCGTGACATGAGACGTCGATATATGGATGCTATGGCTCTGGTGCGGAAGTTTGGTAAACCAGACATCTTTCTTACCATGACATGTAACCCTAACTGGGATGAGATAAGGAGAGAGCTAAAATTATAAAAGGAAAGCATCTTTTTATAGGTTGTGTGTATGTGTGTATATGCAATGATCCGTGAACAAATTTATCTGTTGAAGAGAATATACATATCTATTATAAACCGTATTGCCTATGATCAGCAGCTTATACTAGTCATTCTGCATTTTCTACTGTGATATATATCTCTACTAATAATTAAGATCCGTCTGTAGACCGCCCCCGCCCCCTACAACCCCGCGCCCACCTCCGCACGCCTGCGCGCGCCGGAAACGTCGCCCCCAAATCCGCTCACCACCGCCCACCTCCGCACGACTGCGCGCGCCGGAAAACTCGCCGCCTCAGTCGCCTACCTCCGCCCACCTCATGTTTTCAGGTCCCAGTGAATGCACAGGCAGTGGCTTTGTTTTCTTTCCTAAACATTATAACACATTTGTAACCTTTTTCTATAATATTATAACACATTTGTACATGAGTTATTGTGATATTTTATCTTCCCGTTGCAACGCACGGGCATCCACCTAGTATATATATAAGGGTCATGTGTAGACCGCCCCCGCCCCCGAAAACCACGCGCCTGCTCCACGGCAGCCCGACCCTGGCCGCCGCAAACCCCGCTGCGCCGCAAACCGCCCGCTCGACCCCGGCCGCTGCAAACCCCGCCCGACTCCGGCCGCCGCAAACCACGCGCCTGCTCCACGGCAGCCCGACCCCGGCCGCCGCAAACCCCGCTGCGCCGCAAACCGCCCGCTCGACCCCGGCCGCTGCAAACCCCGCCCGACTCCAGCCGCCGCAAACCCTGCCGCACCGCAAACCGCCGCGCCCGCAAACCCACCGCACAAAGTCTGCATATATATATATATATATATATATATATATATATATATATATATATATATATATATATATATATATATATATATATATATATATATGTGTGTGTGTGTGTGTGTGTGTGTAGACCGCCCCCGCCCCCGAAAACCACGCGCCTGCTCCACGGCAGCCCGACCCCGGCCGCCGCAAACCCCGCTGCGCCGCAAACCGTCCGCTCGACCCCGGCCGCTGCAAACCCCGCCCGACTCCGGCCGCCGCAAACCACGCGCCTGCTCCACGGCAGCCCGACCCCGGCCGCCGCAAACCCCGCTGCGCCGCAAACCGCCCGCTCGACCCCGGCCGCTGCAAACCCCGCCCGACTCCAGCCGCCGCAAACCCTGCCGCACCGCAAACCGCCGCGCCCGCAAACCCACCGCACAAAGTCTGCGCCCGATGCCCTGCAAACCCCGCAAACCAAGCCGCGAGTTCCCGTGCCCAAGGAGGGTCTTGCGATGGTGAACGGCACGGCCGTGGGCTCCGGCCTCGCCTCCACTGTGCTCTTCGAGGCTAACATCCTTGCCATCCTCGCCGAGGTCCTGTCCGCTGTGTTCTGCGAGGTCATGAACGGCAAGCCGGAGTACATCGACCACCTGACCCACAAGCTCAAGCACCACCCGGGACATATCGAGGCTGCTGCCATCATGGAGCACATCTTGGAGGGCAACTCCTTCATGAAGCTTGCCAAGAAGCTCGGCGAGCTCGACCCCTTGATGAAGCCCAAGCAGGACCAAAGTGAGCGCTCTGCTCTGCCCCCTCCTTCCCCTATCTCAATCTGAAGTTTTCTTTGCCTAGATGCTTGAGGATACAGAGGCGGGTCAATGTGTAGTGGTTGGTGAATTTCGAGTAGAATGATGATTATTTGGGAGCTGGACAGATTTCAAGAAAAATAAAATATTACCTTGTCCAGCCTACATGTTTATTGGAAATTAAACAAAAGAAACCATTATGTTCTGCCTTGATAGAATGATAGTTGATACGAGAAATTATCACGAGCACTGGGTGCAATCTTAAGCCATCAGAATACAATAATAGCTTTTGATAATTGTGATGCTGTTTCCTGACACCAGGCAAGACCAACTTACAGGTGACCATATATGGCGTGGACGGCAAAGAAAAATAGACAATCCGATAACAGCTAACACAGTCAAAACCTCACTGTCAATACAAGAGTTTGGTCATTCTTATTTCTTGTTGCAGCAAATAGGTCTCAAGGGAAAAGCAAAATCACCGAAACAACCATATAACTCTTTTAAGCATGCACCAGCTCCTGAAGGTGTGCTAATCAGGGCTCAGTGGTGGTCCTTCGTCTCAAACAAGCCATCAGGGCCTGCATTACACAATTGTATGATGCATCAGAAATGGAAAAGCAAAATTCATAATCGATAGCCTGAAGTCTGAAATCACAATGAAGCTGTTCGGCAACAAGAAAAGGTTGCTGCAGACTCCATAGTGTTTCACTGAGAGAAAAAAGTCCATCTGCTACAGCAGCAGCCGCCGCAAGCTCTGAGCGAACGGCTTCAATAATGTTTATCGTTTGCACCTAAATTAGATGATACAAAAGAACATTGTAGCTAACATGACTGATATTGTATCAAAGTACTGTATTTACAGTTTACTTTAGCTAAAGGTGTTTTCATCAATTGAAGATATGTTCTGCGTTGAAATTGTACTATTTTTTCACTAACACTAACTAGCTTGGTATCTGTTTTGCAGTCGTTGATGAGTGCAGCAATTCCAAACGTCATTGGTTGGATTGCGATCTCCTTTGCAAAAGTATGATTCTTTTTAAAATTTTAGACGTCATTGGTTGGATTGTGATCTCATTTGCAAAATTATGGTTCTTTTTTAAATTTCAGCATACTGCTTCCATCTTGAACTAGAATTTTGCATGGTCTGAAATTGCATATGGAGAACTTGGATTTTAATGCTTGAGCTAGAAATTTGCTTGGGCTGAAATTGCATATGGGTAACTTTGGTTTTAATGCATACATATGAGACAGCTGGTGTGCAAATGCTACCAATTAATGAATGGAAAAAGTTAATTGGTCAGATGCCATTTGTCTCCTTGTGCTAACTGCCCAATGGTTAAGCTGATCTATCTAGGTTAATTTGCTCATATTATCAATAGAGTTGATGAAGGTTCCAAAGATATGATTTTCTTTTTTTGCGCTTTGCAGGGAACAAAAATGGTCTACAAGCATTTGGCCACACTATACTTTGTTTTTGTCTTTGATAGCTCTGAGAATGAGCTTGCCATGCTCGACCTCGTACAAGGTAACCCAATGGCTTATTGATGAAAGAGGAAAGCTTTCTCACTTTTCTAAGAGAACGCATTATATTCATGCCATTCACCTGTTCGGCCTGTCTTACTACATAAATATTAGCTATTTATTGTGCTTATTTCAGTATTCAATCACCCTTGTATTTAACATTTTTATTCTGTATTTGATGCATTATTTTTTCTGTTATGAAGTACCTACGAATTTTGATGTAACTACACTAGCACGTTCTCAACTTTCTTCTCTGTCCATCAATTCTTATAGCTACTAAAAATTTTCACTTTGGACTTCACTATAACTGAAGACTTATTTTGTCTTCCTTTTGTCTAAAAGGACTTATCAGCTCTGGTTCTAGGAGATTGATTCCTCTATACTAACTTTGTCTCGTACACAGTGTTTGTTGAAACATTGGACAGATGCTTCAAGAATGTATGCGAGCTTGACATCATATTTAACTTCAACAAGGTACCATATGTCCATATGATCCTACCTTTTTTATCCTTTTATAATAGAATAGTGTGCCTATCGAGGATGCAGGGTTTCTATCCTGCTGAAAATTCCATTTATGATTCTTCAATTGCATGTTGCATGTTTTAGGCAGCAAAAAAGGTGGGACACAGAAGCTGCATCACCATTTTTGACAGCAGTTGGGTTATCTGTTTCAAATTACGCCTTTTTATGCACATGCCATATGCAGTACTGTGCAAATCTGAAAGTTTGAGTATAACAAATGCCTGAATCCAAGAATCCCTGTTATGCAGAATAGCTATACCATTATCTATCCATCTAATTAATTATTGTGGTTGTAATAGGCAATATAGATAGGCTTCAAATGGATAATTTTCTTAGGAGCTGGGTGGAGTTTGGATGGCAGCTGCCTTAAATGATGGAGGGCACTGGGCACCCCTGGGAGAGAGGCTTTGGCTAAGCAGGGAGATAGAGTTAAGAACTTGAGATACATAGGACTTCTATTTTTTAATTACATTGGCTGCTTTGGCTCTACACTGTGCACATCGTTATGTGGAAGAGAATCCTCACTCTTCAGAAATCTAAGTTGACATAGACAGAAACAATCTAAACAATAAAGATGGAATCATGTATATATTACATAGTACTTCAAATAGGGAATCTGCACTATCCTTCCTGCTGCCTACCCATTGTGGTTGTTGCCCGCGTTAGTTTGCCACCACCTCCCAGTGGTGTAGAAATTTGTTAGTATGCTGGAGCATATTTTCATGCTGTGGCAATAGAATTTTGTTAGTATGCAGGTAGTTGTAGCTCTACGCCAAACTTTGGCCCCTTAGCACTGAACCTGTGGATGCATATGGTGCTGGTTTTCCCTTGTTCTTTGAATTCTCAACTTAAGTGTTGGCAATGAAATGCTCAATCTTAAGACAAAATGCCCTGATGAACCATGGCACGTCGTTGGCACCAGCGTCCAACTCATCCTAGGCAACCCTATGCGAAGACGCCGCCATAGTTGTGTTCGGGCTCATTTCCTTCTCAGCAAGTTTTCGTTTTTGCCTCCTCTGTTGTTTTGTTCCAATGTCACCCTTGACCTTGAGATCTGATCCTGTGTGTATGCAGAGATGGAGGAGTCTGGATTCGCCATCACCAGCATCAATGGAAGGATCAACATGGCTGTTTGGGGGCCACTAAACAGGACCATCGTCACTGCTAGGGTGGATGCTACCATTCGCATATGGGACTCAGAGGTTAGGATAACATGGTATTATGTCCCTACAAATAGTATTGATGGCCGCTATAATTTGGTTATCTAGCCCTAAAAATGCCCCATCAGTTTCTTGTTGTAATGTGGGCTATGGGCATCTGATGGTGATACAATTTGCCTTTACTGTATAATATGCAATGTTTTTGCACTATTAAAAATTTTAATTGTTTCTCCATAACAATGGAGAGGAGGCCCAGGAGGATGAGGAGCGAGAACGGGTGTGCCAGAAGCAAGGCCACCAGCGCGAAGGCAACCATGGTGGCGTAGTTGACGCAGAAGTAAGGGTAACACGTCTTCTTCAATCACTGATGCCCTCCTCTCTTCGCATCGGACTTTTGCAGTTTCACATGCAGTGAGTAGTTCCACCTTTATTCATTACATCCTTGTCTACAAACCTAGAGTACCGTTTATAGATGTATTCGTTCCCGAGTCTCATTCTCTTATTTTTTTTGGCTTACCAAGTGCTGAACAGCAACCGACCAGCTCCTCTTAAAAATTATTGATTCCCTTTCTTCGACGCCGACCATGATCGAAGTTGTTCCCCGTTGATTTCTCAACAATGTTGTTTAGTGAACTGCTTGTTTGGTGAACAATGTTGTAAGGACAAATGTTGTTGTCACTGACTAACTACTTGTTTGGTGAACAACTTGTTGTCAGCCATACAAATAGGTTGCTGTCAACAATTCTTCAGTGCAAAACCAGCCAACTAACTGTTTTGCATGAACTGACCATTTTTCAATTTTGACAGCAACATGTGTTCAGTAATAGGCAACATCATTTTAACATAGATTCACAGATTGCTGTTTTTTTAGTTTTGACAGCAAAATATCAACTTACCAACAGGTAGCTTGCACAGATTTACTTGTACACAGATTTAAAACAGCAACATACCAACAGGTTCATACATCCAGTTCAACATAATAATGTTGTCAGTTTGATTGGTCGTTCTCTGCTATGAATTGGTTGCTGTCAGGATTTGAAGTTTGAACTACATTTTCATCCAACTGACACAATTATTGGGTGCTACTTTGAACTCCATTGTCACCAAAAAAAGATAGCAGACCACTCAGGTTTCGGTCTCATCAGAAGCAGTAGCACTCGGTAGTATTCTTCCTAGCCGATCGATTGAGCAAACTAGGTTCCCTATAATCAAGCATCGCAGTCCACTTGTTGCATGTTGTTGAATAGTCTTATTTTTCTTCCTTGGTTGCTCTTCATTCTGTATAAATTACTAATTACAGATGGACGAGTATTGACTGCATGGTCTCTATTTTCTCGATGACTAAATCTATTGCCTTTGCTTTTCTAAACAAAATTAAGAACAATTAATCTAGCAGTCTGCTTATATATTTTTCTAAGTTGCTTGAAAAAAGTCGAGATTCTATACAATTGCTCCCTTTTTAATATTCCGTATCAGAATTCCATGTCTATGTTTCTTACCTTTGGTGCTACTATTATAGCCATGATGATTTTAGCATGTTTTCATTCTATTAAATTATGTGTTCACAGTTGGATTTTGGGAAAAAGCTTCCATCATTCTTCTTCATTCAAAAGAGGATGGCTTTTTCAGATGATGGAAAGATGAAGGTATGAGTTGTTGTGCCCATTATTTCACTTTTGTTCATATTATGGTCATAATATTTCTGACGTTTCTATCCTTGTTTCTCCTCCCTTTGTTTTTTTAAATAAATCTTGCATGTGTTCTGCTTTGTACTATGGGGTTGTCAGCCAAACCTTTTTCGGACAAGGGGTAACAGGCGTATTGCCATGACCAACAATGGTGCAGAGAAGAAAAACAAGAGGAGCAGCAACGGGCGATGCGCTAAGGTGGGGGCAATTGAACAATCTGAATGAAGCAGGTGAGCTTCTGAAGGAGATCATGCCACACAACGGCTAGCTCAGTGTTTCACATGTCTGGAGGCGCGGCTTGTAGGTCATCATTCAGAGTTGGTCATGGCCTCATGGGCTCATGGCAGAGCGCCCCTCGTTTGTGGAGTTCCTCGAGGCATATTTATAATAATGTTATATATTTATATCGTTAATATAATATTAGTGTTACGGCGATATTTTGTCACATGGATTTTACATATTATATTAATATTTGTCATTTTGTATATATGTTTCATCAATACAAAACATAGAGGAAAATGTGAAAACAAGAACTAATTTTGATTCTTTTTCAGGCTCATTTTTATTGACCAGAAGTATCCAGCCTTTTTGAACACAAATTGCATGAGCTCTTACTTTCAATTAGAGTATAAAGCAGGTATTGCGGGCAATTGAGCTTTCTAAAGAGATAAAATAGCATGGGAAAACCCTTAATTCATAGTAAATATTTTTTTTTACTTTCATCTCATATTGTCTGCCTTTTCTACTCCTTATGAAAATGGAGTTTGAACTTAAAATTTTGCAGAAGGCTGAATGAATTTCGTACCACCTGTACACAACTTTTCTGAAACTTATGTTAAGGTAAGATGAATTGAGCAATGAGCACTGATTACCTGAGCCAAGTAGCAAACAGTTACTGTATTTGTAGCCAATATCTGATAATTTCCTATTATTTAAGCTGCCCAAGAATTGCCATAACGCTTTTGTGAAGTGTCTAGCATGGTCTAACTTGGTACTAACCTAGCAAGATCAACCACCCAAGTTCTCATCCCCTGTTACTCCCAATGATCAATGAATAACTAACTACCCCTCCACCTCCAGTCAAACAACTTATGAATTAACGATGAAAGCATCAAGCAAACAGTACCTTTCTTGATGGAATGGCCAAAGTAAAGTTGCTGAGCACTTGGATGTCTGGGCGGGATGGGTATTTGAAGCTTACATGCTTGAAATCTATGTTGCCGTCAACTTTTTCTATAATCACGCCTGAAAGTTATTTGTTGCCACTTTCAGTTTTTCATATGAAATGAACCTTGTGCTGGTGGGGCAAAGAAGAGACTCTACTGCAGAAACTGCATCTGGTGTCCTTTGTTTGTTTGGATGTATAAAGAATTATGAGGTTAAATGTGCGATAATGTGTTTTTAAAAATACCAGAGATGTATCAAAATATTTCTTATATTTTGCTCGTCTACTATATTTGTTTCATGGGCTTAATTTTGTTGTTGTAGTATGACTACCACAAAGTTCTAGAGATTGCTAAATTTTGATTAACGACACAACATGTGGACATATGTTATCGTGGTATTATATGTTCCCGTTGCAACGCACGGGCACTCACGTAGTTAAAATAGATGAAGATAGAGTGCGACACAAAACCGTGTTACCAGGATGTCCATGTCGTCGTCTTTAATATCAGACGTCAGAGCGGTCATATGAAGCGGTCATGTGAAGCTAAAGAAAGCGCTCATGAGAGTGTCCTTCGTGTTCTCTATCAGCCGCCAGAATCTTCGAGAGGAAAATAAATATACATCGAGAAATTCACCTCCACACGAGATATTTCCAGAGAGTCGAGCAGACACAGACCAAAAAGGGAATTACGGATGCGGTGTTCTCTTCTCCGTCAATGGCGACGACCTTAGCCATCCGCACCCGTCGCCCCTACTTCTCTGTGTCCCTGGTCCTTCCCAAGCCACAGTAACCTTCTATTAACAGGGCACACCGTGGAACTCCTTACGCCGCCCCCACACCGCCGCTGTCGTATGCTCCTCTCCGTCGCTACAGCTCGCACGCTCCGCCTCGGCATGCCGGTGGTACCGGATGAAGAAGCAGTCACGACCGTGGGAAAGACATTGGACTGGATGACAAGGTTGATGTCAGCCTACCGCCTGAGTGTGTTGACGGCAGCGGAGAGGAAGATGGTGGAGGGCCGGAGGAGTGAGGACAGTGGTCGCCGCGAGCGGGAGGAGGATGGTGCGGCTGTAGGGTGCCCTATGGCAGCGCCGATCATGGCTAGACTGGAGGCGACGACGGCTGTAGGGTGTTCTATGGCAGCGCCGATCATGGCTAGACTGGAGGCGACGACGAAGGGAGGAGCATGGTTGGGTGAGCGGTGGATCGATGTTTCACGCTAAATTTTTACTCCCGTGGCAACGCACGGGTACAGACCTAGTATATATATATATATTGTATATTAGGAGCCTTGGGCTTCCAATAACTAAAGGAAGCCCGGGCCAGACAGTGCAATTCGGTCGAGTCGGACCACATCCGGACGTCTATAAAACAGGACCCGGAGTGCTAGGGTTCAGTTTTTCACGCCCCATCTCGATTCATTAGCGACGGCGGTTGCCCGATAGCGCGCGCGGCGGTGGACCCCGGCCAGTGGCTGCGGTGGTCGTGGCTCTCCGACCTCGACATGCGGTGGCGGCGGTTCCCAGGCCGGCGGTGGTGGCCCCCGATCCAGAGGGCGAGCGGCGGCAGCGCCCTTGTGCGGCAGCGGTGGATCCCAGGCCGGTGGCTGCAACTCCATTACCTCGACGCGCGGGGGCGGAGGTTCCTCGATCTGCAGCGAGGCCCTTGTGCGGGCAAGCGGCGGCGTCCCCGAAGCCCCGAGGAGGCGGCACTTCCAAGGCCGGCGAGCAAGCGACGCCCGTCGACGTGCGAGTAGCGACGGCGACGCATGAGGCGCGATGTTCGAGCGAGCGACGTCACGGAAGGGGCGAGATGCGCGCAGCGATGATCGCGTGTGACATCCTCCGATCCGGCGCATTTTTATTTTCGTTTATTGTGTTTTATGCCTACCATATGTATTATTTACGCTAAAAACTGTATGATTTTATGCTTTAACACAGAGTTCGTATATCAGTTTACTGCATGCACATTGGAAAGGCAATTCCTTGATTTATGCTGTTCGTAATTTGCGCGCATGCAATGGAAACTCCCACGATTTTGCCATAATTTTTGGATCTGTATAAAAATAGAAACTGCATGCATGCGGCTGTCATGTTTTTCGGATCTATCATAAAAATAGGATCATAATAACAACCTACTAAAGCTATCAACCTCTAATTGACTCAGTATTTACGCTTATAATTGAGGAATTTTATGCTCAAAACTTAAGATTTTTACGCTCCACCCGGAGATGCGCCCACCAGTGAACAACATGACAGATTTTTTACGCAGTGTAAGAAATTGCATAAATACCTACACCGTGTAGTATAATTTGTTTCAGTATACATCATAAACTAGTTCTAATGCGTTTAGCTGCATGGATGTTGAAGGGATCCTATATTTATGAAGGAAATAAAACATTAAATGCGATTTTTTGTTTCTATGCATGCAATTCATTTCCTTTCATTTGCATATTCTTTCCATCATAAATATTTTTCAAAGAGGATGCATACCTTCCATTTTGCAGTAATCTGAACATGTTTTTTGCATAGTTTACTCAGCGAGCGTGGCGTGCTGGCTGTTAAATGTCAGAAATCTGTATGACACATGTGCACAGAAGAACTATAGGTCACAAATAAATATAAATGAGTATTTGCAAGGTAGAGTACGGAGTACATGTGCTGTTCATATTAGATAATTATGTAAGTAGATTAAATAAGGTCAAAACACTGCTCGTAAAGGCTACAAAGTGCATGTGGAAAGAAAGGCAGATGTGGGAATAAATGGGACTATAATTACTTATGGTTGGATATATTTTAAATCTGAATTGTAAATTAGAAATGTTCAGTAAATATTTTTTCCAATGAGGATGCATACCTTCCATTTTGCAGTAATCTGGACTCTTTTTTTTTGCACAGTTTACTCCGCGAGCGTGACACGCTGGCACTCGCCGCGGAGGGTGATTCCTAGGGAATTCTAGAATCCAGATCTCTAGAATCTAGATTTTGGATAATAAAATCTCTGCCTGTATGAGTCACTTCATCTCTACTTTAAAGGCAGAGTATATGAGTCTAACTGTGTTTATCGTACAGATTGAATGTTCCTATACATGTAAATGATCATGTACTGGTCCCACATTTCATCGCCACCATCCTCCTGATACACAACATGATTAGCATCACTTACGTACTGACATGACAGCAGAATTCCAAGTGTTTACCTGCATGTCAGAAGTCCACAAGGTGAGGTTGTCACGAAGAAGCTGCATGATGACAGTGCTATCCTTGTACGACTCTTCCCTAAGACTATCCAGCTCTGAAATAGCTTCATCGAAGGCCTGGAACCAAAGCCCTCAAATCATAAAACAACATGTCATCCCTCAAATAGATGATGACTTTGTGAACATATCTAAAATAAAACTGAATGAACTCCTAAAACATGTTGTGATTGCATAACATATCGGACGAGAAAGTGGACAGCTTACAGAAAGAATCCAAATTTGTCAAGTTATCACAGAACTTGCATAATATATCAACGCAGATATTTCTAATTAAATAACTTTCCCATGCTGCTAGCTGATGTATCATGAGTCGACTAATAAGCAATGAATTATAACCACCCTTTCCACATCTATTTCTTCTGAAGGAAATTGGTTCCTCCCTTTTTAATCCCCTTTTTCCACATAACTTTCGTCCTGACGTCCAGAGTTTGTTCCTGTTCCCATCCCGAGATGCACAATACAGTGCAACTGCAACCCTATCCAGAGTTTGTTTCTAGCACATCTTTTATATTTGCTTTAAGATAAATTTTATTTGCATAAAAATTCCTTTCAATATCGAATAACCAATTGTTAGAAAAATACCATAATGAATGATGTAGGCCAATTAAATACCTTTATGAAAATCTGTAGTTAGCGCTTCAAATTTTAAGTTGATACTTGTCGGGGACCATAATTAGGGGTACCCTCAAGACGCCTAATTCTCAGCTGGTAACCCCCATCAGCATAAAGCTGCAAAGGCCTGATGGGTACGATTAAGTCAGGGATCAGTCCACACGAGTGACTCGATCACGCTTCACCCGAGCCTAGCCTCGGCCGAGGGCAGCCGACCTCGAGAGACTTCCGTCTCGCCCGAGGCCCCCCTTTTTACGGCGGACACGTCACCGGCTCGCCCGAGGCCTTGGCTTCGCTCAGAAGCAACCTTGACTAAATCGCCACACCGACTGACCAAATTGCAGGGGCATTTAACGCAAAGGTGGCCTGACACCTTTATCCTGACACGCGCCCCCCCCCCCCGGCAGAGCCGAAGTGACCGCCGTCACTCCACCGCTCCTCTGACCAGTCTGACAGAAGGACAGCGCCGCCTGCGCCACTCCGACTGCGGTGCCGCTCGACAGAGTGAGTCTGACAGGCAGTCAGGCCTTGCCAAAGGCGCCACGGCGAACTCCGCTCCGCCCGACCCCAGGGCTCGGACTCGGGCTAAGACCCGGAAGACGGCGAACTCCGCTCCGCCCGACCCCAGGGCTCGGACTCGGGCTAAGACCCGGAAGACGGCGAACTCCGCTCCGCCCGACCCCAGGGCTCGGACTCGGGCTAAGACCCGGAAGACGGCGAACTCCGCTCCGCCCGACCCCAGGGCTCGGACTCGGGCTAAGACCCGGAAGACGGCGAACTCCGCTCCGCCCGACCCCAGGGCTCAGACTCTGGCTAAGACCCGGAAGACGGCGAACTCCGCTCCGCCCGACCCCAGGGCTCGGACTCTGGCTAAGACCCGGAAGACGACGAAACTCCGCCTCGCCCGACCCCAGGGCTCGGACTCCGCCCTGGCCTCGGCCGAACGACTTCCGCCTCGCCCGACCCCATGGCTCGGGCTCGGCCTCGGCAACAGAAGACAGACTCAACCTCGGCTTCGGAGGAGCCCCCACGTCACACTGCCTAGGGCACAGATCCGCCACGTCAACAGGGGGCGCCATCATCATCCTACCCCGAATCGACTCGGGTCACGGAGAACAAGACCGGCATCCCATCCGGCCAGCTCCGCCGGATGGGCAATGATGGCGCTCCACCAGCTCTGTGACGACGGCGGCCCCCAGCTCTCTTACGGAAGCAGGACGACGTCAGCAGGGACTTGACCGCTCCAACAGCTGTCCCTCCGCCAGGCTCCGTCGCACCTCCGACAGCCACGACATCACGCCAGCAAGGTGCCAAGATCTCTCCGGCTGCCACATTGGCATGTACCTAGGGCACTAGCTCTCTCTCCGCTAGACACGTAGCACTCTGCTACACCCCCCATTGTACACCTGGATCCTCTCCTTACGACTATAAAAGGGAGGACCAGGGCCTTCTTAGAGAAGGTTGGCCGCGCGGGACCGAGGACGGGACAGGCGCTCTCTTGGGGCCGCTCGCTTCCCTCACCCGCGTGGACGCTTGTAACCCCCCTACTGCAAGCGCACCTGACCTGGGCGCGGGACGAACACGAAGGCCGCGGGACTTTCACCTCTCTCACGCTCGACTCCGGCCACCTCGCCTCTCCCCCCTTCGCGCTCGCCCACGCGCTCGACCCATCTGGGCTGGGGCACGCAGCACACTCACTCGTCGGCTTAGGGACCCCCCTGTCTCGAAACGCCGACAGTTGGCGCGCCAGGTAGGGGCCTGCTGCGTGCTGACGAACAGCTCCCCGTCAAGCTCCAGATGGGCAGTCTCCAGCAACATCTCCGGCCCGGGACGGTGCTTCGTTTCGGGACTCTTGAGTTCACGTCCTTCGACGGCAGCTACGACATGATACTTCTTCCACCGCCGCGCGACGACGACAATGGCGGCCGACAACCCGCCCGCCGGCGGCGGAATCGACGACATCTTCCCCGCGTGGTGGAAGAGCAACATTCGGGCTCGCACCGTCCTCTCCCCCGCCAACGGAGGAGGAGGCGGGGCCATCAAGGCCAGGCGGGAGGCCGCGCTTCGTTGGCCGTCGAGCGAATCGACGCCCCCGACGCCCCGACGGAAGGCACGCCGGACGTCGACCTCGCGTTCAAGACGGAGGCAAGCGCCGTCCCCCCGCGACACGCTGACCCCGAACAAGAAGACGACGCCGGCGCACTCGCGGAAAGCCTGCAGGACGTCGCCCTTGTACCTGAGACGACGGTGCAACCAGTCCCCGATGTGACTACGTCGCTCCTCGTCGACCAAAAGGTACCGACTAACTCCCATCTTGCGTCATTTCGACTCGGCCTCAACTGTAATACCCAAAAATGTAAATAGTGAAAATAGAGGAGAGCCCAATATTTTGTGATCTATACTTATCATGACATGTGAACACCTCATTTAAAAAAAATGAATAATTAAATAAAAGATATGCCACAAAATTATGCATCATGCTGGATTTTATTGGGTGTGCATTTTATGACAATATAACAAAAAGAATATATATTTTAAAGGAAAAAATATGTTAGTGCCTCAAATTGGAATCTAGGAGAATTAGCAAAATAGGAAAAAGGGGAAAGAAAGGAATATCATACTTTGGTATGGTCTAGGGGGAACATTTAATCTGAATACAAATTTTGTCACCAAGTTGAATTTGAGATTCAAAATAAGAAAAGAAAACAGAAAATAAGATTAAAGGAAAAAGAAAAGGGAACTTGACTCGCATCTGGGCCAAAACCTTGCTTTCGGCCCACCTCCAGCGTCACCGTGTGGCCCAACTGGAGACCAGCGCCGACATCCGGGCCCCTCCCGTCAGACTCTCGGCGCGCGCGCTTTCAGTTCTGCGCTGATCGGTGGCCCCTGTTTGTCAGTTTCTTCCTTCTTCTGCGCGTCGCGCGGCTGAAAACGGAACAGCCGCACATCTCGCCGTGCGTGCGCGCCGGCCTCCCTCCCACGTCGCGCCGCGCGCGTGCTGGTCGAGTCTTCAACTACACGCGCCGCGCTCGCGCATTCTCTGGCTCGTCGACTGGCGGGTCCGCGCGGGCAGCTCCATCCTCTTCCCTGCATTTTCGGGTGGCGTAACAGAAATCGCGCATAGTGGGCATGGCCGTTGCGAACCTCGCGCCACTTGGACCGGGGAGTGGGGTTGAGGCTCCCCTCGACCTGGGGATAAGACCCCAGGGCACTTCACCTTGAATCCTGAGCCCCGTGACCGCCTTCTCCCTCCCCTAATCCGCTTGCGCTCGCGCTGCAAGGCCATGTCGCTAGTCGCCGTCGTTCCGGGCGCAGTGAGGCAGGCCGTCGGCGCCATCTGCTTGCGCCGTCGGTGCTCCGGCCTTAATGGTTTTACCAGTAGTCGTTTTGGCCGGGTAATTGTGTGCGCGACGATTGTGGGCTATGTGTGGAACTGGCTCTCGGCAAATGGTTCGCCGCGGATAGGGAGTGTCGCCAATGCGGAACTCGTCCCCAACCGGCATTCAGGGCTCCACGGTGGATCTGAGTGATTCACGGTGCTTCTTGGAAGTCCTCGTGGCTGGGAGCGAAGAGATCAACCACGGTGCCGATCGGAGTTCTTCACCGGACGTCGGGGCCCGTCGCGGCTTGTGGGCAGAGTGTTGCATCGCACTAATCACGGTGAGGAAGCCTCCCCCGAGTTCGCGCTATCCTTCTTCGCGTATTACCTTAACGAATTGAGATTTGGGACACCTGGCGGGGCTTTGGTGCGCTCCGGCGAGCCTTGCCGCCGTGGGCAGGGCTCCTCCACCGTAGTGCTGGGTCGGGGAGAGAAGAAGATCCCTAGGCCGTTGATCCGGTATCATGCGGCTGTGAACAGAATACATGTATCCCTCTGCGTGTGTGAAACCGGTCCATTGGATGGAGATCGGACGGCACGAGATGCTTCATACCCTTTCGCGAATGCATATTTTTATAAGAGCCCCTACGTTTTCTGGAAACTAAACCCGCCGTCCACCGTTGTTGCTCACTGAGTTTGGGCATTTTTGTAGATATGCCCCTGCACTTCTCTGTTTTTGTGTGCGCAGTACAGAAGCATAGGGAAATTCAGAAATTCAATTAGAAAATGATTTCTAGTGTTAAAATAATTCCAGAAATTTATTTAATTCATAGAAAATCCATTCTAGCTCCAAATCAATTCATTTCAGTTCCTATCATTTTGTTTTAATATTGTCTATCAACTAATAACAATGTTTAGCCATGAAACTTGAATTAAAATTGTTCATTTGAATTAATCTATTCTAAGTACCTTATAATTTCAGAAATTCATAATTTCTCCGTTTTAACTCCGATTTGATCCGTTCAAGTTGCGTTAGTCTCGTAGCAACGTGTAGATTATTATTATTCAGTTTGTTCTTATGTTTGGTGTGATGTTAATTTTATCTATACCATGTTTGTTTGTATTGCTACGACTAGCGCGAGGACACGTGTCATCTAAGCAAATTGGTACCTGGAATCTCAAGTGCCAGGCAAGTTGTGCCCTTGATCACTTACTTTTCCCAGCCATGTTCTTATTAATTTTAATGATCTGCATAGGATAATTTTGATGGGAGCCTTTATGTTACCCCAGTTTTGATTACCTCTATACCTTGTTCACCCCTGAAATATTTTTGGGTAGTACTTGCTATTGCTTTATGTGGATTGGGTATGGAGATACACTATTCATGATTATTCTGTTGTTAACTTGTTATTATTATTGTTCATGTTAAGATCATTAAATTAATGGGAACATGGAGCGACCACCCGGGAAAACAGTGCTACCACAAGGGTATAATGGGACGCCCTTGGCTGACTAATTAGGAAAGCTAGTGGAAGACTACCTTACCCGAAAGGGGCAAGGGCAGTAGGGGAGAGGTCAGTGCGGGGAGGTCCCTGGTTGATTTTGCTGCGATGGCTGTCAGCCAGGAACCCTGTACTGGATCTTCCTATAAACTGTAGCGGGTTTTCGGAAGCTAGTGGAACTTTGTAAAGGCCTCGTAGTGGATCCCTAGCCATTCACCTCGGTAGTGTCTAAGGGCCTTGCAAACCCAGGCGACATGGGATACACGACTTGTGGGTAAAGATGCGCAACCTCTGCAGAGTGTAAAACTAGTATACTAGCCGTGCTCACGGTCAAGAGCGGCTCGGACCCTCACATGATTAATTATGGAACTTAAATTCAATTTGACATTTGCATCGCATTTGGGATTATTTTACTATTACTGTTCTTTATTATTATTAAGGTTTGGTATTTACTTACACTTAGTAATTGCTAATAAAATTTTGACCAACTTATAAAAGCAATGCTCAGCCTCAACCTCTATTTCATTGATCAGCCTTACACTACATGAACTCCCACCTTTGGTGAGTTCATGCCACATTATTCCCCACGACTTGTTGAGCTATGAACGTATGTGAGCTCACTCTTGCTGTCTCACACCCCCCCCACAGGAGAAGAACAGGTGGTCGAAGAGGAGCCGCCTAACACTGAGGAGTTCGATCTGATCTAGGTGGCGTGTCTCGGTCGACATTGGCGCCGACGATCCTTAGTTCGTTTTATATTTATCTTTATTTTGTAATAAGACTTCCGCTATGTAATAAATACTCTGATGTATTATGACATTTATCTCTATACACTCTGTTATTATATATGTTGTCTTCTTGGCGCATGTATGAGATGCACCCGGCTTTGTTCCTTAAAACCGGGTGTTACAGAAGTGGTATCAGAGGAAATGTTGACTGTAGGACGAAACCTAGATAGAAATGGACAAAACCCTTATCTACTTATCTTACTCTGATTCATTCCATACTTACCTTATCTTGATCCTATCTCACCTTCTACTGTTCTACTCTGATCATTCTTACCTTTTCTACTCTAAGACAAGACGGATTTCACACCTTGGAATCCCTACCCCTGTGACATTTTTAAGAGATAGGAAGCCTAAGACTAAAATCAAAACTATTTTCTATATTTAAAAATGTTGTTTGATTGTTCTGATGATCAATGCCTGATTTGCTTCTTTGATTGATTGAAATAGTATAGACGGGCATCTTAGCATGTACCACCATAAGGTAATTTATTAGCTTTAGTGGATAACACACTAATCTACTTAGCTAATAAATCCCCCGCAGTAACATTTCTCATAATTACTCGCCTTGTCTACAATTCTTCCTTTCTTACCCTGTATTTCTAACTCAGATGAACTACCCCTATAGTGTTAGAAGAGAGCACTATAGACGTGATCCTTGGTATGTCATGGTTAAGAAAGACAAAGGCAGTATATACACTGTGCTAAAGGAACCATAGAACTCACCAGTTCCAAAGGAGAAAGATTTGAAGTTGGAATTGCAGTAACTACCGCCACCAAACTAGCGGCATTCTTAGTCGATGGGAAGTTTGTTGGTGACAACATCCGTGTGGTTAAGGATTTTTCGGATGTCTTTCCAGAGGAGTTACCAGGGATGCCACCAGATACGGAAGTTGAGTTTGTCATAGATCTCTTACCTAGAACTGCTCCTATTTCTAAATGGACATATATGATGTCTGTAGAAGAGTTAAAAGAACTCAAGAAGCACTTAACGAAGTTACAAGAGGCTGGATAAATTCGTTCGGATTCTTCACCTTGGGGAGCGCCGGTTCTGTTTGTACAGAAGAAGGATGGATCACAAAGAATGTGCGTGGATTATAGATCCCTTAATGATGTTACTGTGAAGAACAAGTATCTGTTACCCCGCATTGAAGATTTATTTGATCAAATGAGAGGTGCAAAGGTATTCTCGAAGATTGATCTCCGATCGGGATACCATCAGATGAAGATTAGACCCTCAGATATTCCTAAGACGAATTTCTCGACCCAATATGGATTATATGGGTTCGTAGTTATGTCATTTGGACTAACCAATACACCAGACTATTTTATGGATCTGAAGAATAAGGTGTTCATGATTTGGATAGATTCGTCGTGATTTCATCGACGATACCCTTATTTGTTCCAAGAGTGAAAGTGATCGAGGAACATCTGAGATTGGTGCTACAGAAGTTACGAGATAATCAACTCTACGCCAAGTATAGCAAATGCGAGTTTTGGATTGATGAGGTGTCATTCCTCGGACATATCATTTCTAATGGAGGGATATTAGTGGATCCTGCTAAAGTCAAGGAGATAGTGGTGTGAAGCGTACCCACTACAGTTACTGAAGTCCGGAGTTTCTTGGGACTTGCAGGATATTATCGGAGATTTATGGAAGGATTTTCTAAGATTGCCAAGCCTATGACCTCGCTTCTGGAGAAGGGAAGAGAGTTTAAGTGGGACGAGAAGTACCAAGATAGTTTTAACCAACTGAAGTTGAAGTTGATGACGCCACCAGTGTTGGTTATGCCAGATCTACAGAAGGGATTTGACATTTATTGTGATGCATGTGGCCAAGGACTTGGATGTGTGCTCATGCAAGAAGGACATGTGATTGCCTATGCATCTCGTCAGTTGCGGAAGCATGAATTGAACTACCCCACTCATCACTTAGAGCTGGCTGCCGTTGTGCATGCACTTAAGATTTGGAGACATTATATCATGGGGACCAAGTGCCAAGTATATACGGATCATAAGAGTTTGAAGTATATATTCACTCAGAAGGATCTCAACCTTAGGCAACGCCGTTGGTTGGAGCTTATTAAGGACTATGATTTGGAGATTCACTATCACCCGGGCAAGGCAAATTTGGTTGCAGATGCCTTGAGTCGCAAGGAGCATGTTCATTCAGCTATTGTTGCCCAGCTACCCGATGAGATTGTTGAGGATTTCAGGAGACTTAACCTGGGGATAGTTGCTCATACTGAGGGAGTTACTATTGATGTGGAACCTACTTTGGAGCAAGAGATCCGCAAAGGACAAATTGGTGATGCTAAAATAAAAGAGATTAAGGATCTGATTACTGAAGGTCGAGTTCCGGAATTTACGGAAGATGAGCAGGGCACTGTATGGTTCAAGGACAGGATGTGTGTCCCTGATATTAAAAGCCTTCGGGAGACTATTTTAAAGGAGGCCCATGACTCGGATTATTCTATTCATCCTGGTAGTACTAAGATGTATCAGGATTTGAAACGGAAGTATTGGTGGTATGGATTGAAAAGAGATGTAGCTGCACATGTAGCTATGTGCGATGTATGTCAAAGAGTTAAGGCTGAACACCAGAGGCCAGCTGGACTGTTGCATCCACTGAAGATACCCGAGTGGAAATGGGAAGAGATTGGTATGGATTTCATTACTGGATTGCCTCGCACCCAGAAAGGATATGATGCTATATGGGTGATTGTGGATAGATTGACTAAAGTGGCTCACTTTATTCCTGTGAAGACTACTTATAGAGGTTCTCAGCTAGCAGAATTGTATATGGCTCGGATTGTGTGTTTACATGGAGTACCAAAGAAGATCGTGTCTGATCGAGGTTCGCAGTTTACCTCAAGATTTTGGAGAAGCTTTCATGAGAACATGAGTACGAAGTTGAATTTTAGTACGGCTTATCACCCTCAGACTGATGGACAGACTGAAAGGACAAATCAAGTATTGGAGGATATGTTGAGAGCTTGTGCCCTTCAGCATGGTAGTAGTTGGGACAAGAGTCTACCTTGTGCTGAGTTCTCACATGATAATAGTTATCAGGCCAGTCTGAAGGTGTCACTGTTCGAGATTCTATATGGCGGGAAATGCAGGACTCCTCTATTTTGGACCAGACTAGAGGAAGACAGTTCTTTGGACCTGAACTTAATCAAGAGGCAGAAGAACAAGTCTGTATAATTTGAGAGAATTTGAGGGTAGCACAGACCAGACAAAAGAGCTATGCTGATAATAGAAGACCACTGGAATTTGGGGGTGGTGATCATGTGTACCTCAAAGTATCACCACTTCGTGGAATGAGGAGATTCAATGTTAAGGGCAAATTGTCCCCTCGCTTTATTGGACCATTCTGAGTTTTTAGGCGAGTTGGAGAGATGACCTATCAACTCGAGCTACCTGATAATCTATCTTATGTGCATTCCATGTGTCTCAACTTAAGAAGTGTCTCCGTGTCCCTGAGAAACAGTTACCAATGAACGAGCTCGGTGTTCAGGGAGATTTGACTTACACGGAGTATACTATCAAGATTCTTGATACATAGACTCGAGTTACAAGGAATAAAGTGACAAAGATGTGCAAAGTGCAATGGAGTCACCATGGAAAAGATGAAGCGACATGGGAAAGAGAAGGAGAGCTTCACATAAATTTTCCCCATCTTTTCCCTAATTCTTCTTAAATCTCGAGGACGAGATTCTTGTTAAGGGGGGTAGGATTTGTAATACCCAAAAATGTAAATAGTGAAAATAGAGGAGAGCCCAATATTTTGTGATCTATACTTATCATGACATGTGAACACCTCATTTAAAAAAAATGAATAATTAAATAAAAGATATGCCACAAAATTATGCATCATGCTGGATTTTATTGGGTGTGCATTTTATGACAATATAACAAAAAGAATATATATTTTAAAGGAAAAAATATGTTAGTGCCTCAAATTGGAATCTAGGAGAATTAGCAAAATAGGAAAAAGGGGAAAGAAAGGAATATCATACTTTGGTATGGTCTAGGGGGAACATTTAATCTGAATACAAATTTTGTCACCAAGTTGAATTTGAGATTCAAAATAAGAAAAGAAAACAGAAAATAAGATTAAAGGAAAAAGAAAAGGGAACTTGACTCGCATCTGGGCCAAAACCTTGCTTTCGGCCCACCTCCAGCGTCACCGTGTGGCCCAACTGGAGACCAGCGCCGACATCCGGGCCCCTCCCGTCAGACTCTCGGCGCGCGCGCTTTCAGTTCTGCGCTGATCGGTGGCCCCTGTTTGTCAGTTTCTTCCTTCTTCTGCGCGTCGCGCGGCTGAAAACGGAACAGCCGCACATCTCGCCGTGCGTGCGCGCCGGCCTCCCTCCCACGTCGCGCCGCGCGCGTGCTGGTCGAGTCTTCAACTACACGCGCCGCGCTCGCGCATTCTCTGGCTCGTCGACTGGCGGGTCCGCGCGGGCAGCTCCATCCTCTTCCCTGCATTTTCGGGTGGCGTAACAGAAATCGCGCATAGTGGGCATGGCCGTTGCAAACCTCGCGCCACTTGGACCGGGGAGTGGGGTTGAGGCTCCCCTCGACCTGGGGATAAGACCCCAGGGCACTTCACCTTGAATCCTGAGCCCCGTGACCGCCTTCTCCCTCCCCTAATCCGCTTGCGCTCGCGCTGCAAGGCCATGTCGCTAGTCGCCGTCGTTCCGGGCGCAGTGAGGCAGGCCGTCGGCGCCATCTGCTTGCGCCGTCGGTGCTCCGGCCTTAATGGTTTTACCAGTAGTCGTTTTGGCCGGGTAATTGTGTGCGCGACGATTGTGGGCTATGTGTGGAACTGGCTCTCGGCAAATGGTTCGCCGCGGATAGGGAGTGTCGCCAATGCGGAACTCGTCCCCAACCGGCATTCAGGGCTCCACGGTGGATCTGAGTGATTCACGGTGCTTCTTGGAAGTCCTCGTGGCTGGGAGCGAAGAGATCAACCACGGTGCCGATCGGAGTTCTTCACCGGACGTCGGGGCCCGTCGCGGCTTGTGGGCAGAGTGTTGCATCGCACTAATCACGGTGAGGAAGCCTCCCCCGAGTTCGCGCTATCCTTCTTCGCGTATTACCTTAACGAATTGAGATTTGGGACACCTGGCGGGGCTTTGGTGCGCTCCGGCGAGCCTTGCCGCCGTGGGCAGGGCTCCTCCACCGTAGTGCTGGGTCGGGGAGAGAAGAAGATCCCTAGGCCGTTGATCCGGTATCATGCGGCTGTGAACAGAATACATGTATCCCTCTGCGTGTGTGAAACCGGTCCATTGGATGGAGATCGGACGGCACGAGATGCTTCATACCCTTTCGCGAATGCATATTTTTATAAGAGCCCCTACGTTTTCTGGAAACTAAACCCGCCGTCCACCGTTGTTGCTCACTGAGTCTGGGCATTTTTGTAGATATGCCCCTGCACTTCTCTGTTTTTGTGTGCGCAGTACAGAAGCATAGGGAAATTCAGAAATTCAATTAGAAAATGATTTCTAGTGTTAAAATAATTCCAGAAATTTATTTAATTCATAGAAAATCCATTCTAGCTCCAAATCAATTCATTTCAGTTCCTATCATTTTGTTTTAATATTGTCTATCAACTAATAACAATGTTTAGCCATGAAACTTGAATTAAAATTGTTCATTTGAATTAATCTATTCTAAGTACCTTATAATTTCAGAAATTCATAATTTCTCCGTTTTAACTCTGATTTGATCCGTTCAAGTTGCGTTAGTCTCGTAGCAACGTGTAGATTATTATTATTCAGTTTGTTCTTATGTTTGGTGTGATGTTAATTTTATCTATACCATGTTTGTTTGTATTGCTACGACTAGCGCGAGGACACGTGTCATCTAAGCAAATTGGTACCTGGAATCTCAAGTGCCAGGCAAGTTGTGCCCTTGATCACTTACTTTTCCCAGCCATGTTCTTATTAATTTTAATGATCTGCATAGGATAATTTTGATGGGAGCCTTTATGTTACCCCAGTTTTGATTACCTCTATACCTTGTTCACCCCTGAAATATTTTTGGGTAGTACTTGCTATTGCTTTATGTGGATTGGGTATGGAGATACACTATTCATGATTATTCTGTTGTTAACTTGTTATTATTATTGTTCATGTTAAGATCATTAAATTAATGGGAACATGGAGCGACCACCCGGGAAAACAGTGCTACCACAAGGGTATAATGGGACGCCCTTGGCTGACTAATTAGGAAAGCTAGTGGAAGACTACCTTACCCGAAAGGGGCAAGGGCAGTAGGGGAGAGGTCAGTGCGGGGAGGTCCCTGGTTGATTTTGCTGCGATGGCTGTCAGCCAGGAACCCTGTACTGGATCTTCCTATAAACTGTAGCGGGTTTTCGGAAGCTAGTGGAACTTTGTAAAGGCCTCGTAGTGGATCCCTAGCCATTCACCTCGGTAGTGTCTAAGGGCCTTGCAAACCCAGGCGACATGGGATACACGACTTGTGGGTAAAGATGCGCAACCTCTGCAGAGTGTAAAACTAGTATACTAGCCGTGCTCACGGTCAAGAGCGGCTCGGACCCTCACATGATTAATTATGGAACTTAAATTCAATTTGACATTTGCATCGCATTTGGGATTATTTTACTATTACTGTTCTTTATTATTATTAAGGTTTGGTATTTACTTACACTTAGTAATTGCTAATAAAATTTTGACCAACTTATAAAAGCAATGCTCAGCCTCAACCTCTATTTCATTGATCAGCCTTACACTACATGAACTCCCACCTTTGGTGAGTTCATGCCACATTATTCCCCACGACTTGTTGAGCTATGAACGTATGTGAGCTCACTCTTGCTGTCTCACCCCCCCCCCACAGGAGAAGAACAGGTGGTCGAAGAGGAGCCGCCTAACACTGAGGAGTTCGATCTGATCTAGGTGGCGTGTCTCGGTCGACATTGGCGCCGACGATCCTTAGTTCGTTTTATATTTATCTTTATTTTGTAATAAGACTTCCGCTATGTAATAAATACTCTGATGTATTATGACATTTATCTCTATACACTCTGTTATTATATATGTTGTCTTCTTGGCGCATGTATGAGATGCACCCGGCTTTGTTCCTTAAAACCGGGTGTTACATCAACCCGCCAAACGATCTCGTTTTGGCGGGCGCTCTCATTGAGGCGAGTGCAACCCCACTGGGGTTTCGTATGCGGTCGCCTTGGGACCGGCTGACGGACGTCTCAACCTACGGGCCCTCTGGGTCCGAGGAAGATGACGATCCCAGCATCTGTTGGGATTTCTCCGGACTTGGCAACCCCAGTGCCATGCGGGACTTCATGACCGCATGTGACTACTGCCTATCCGACTGTTCCGACGGAAGCCGCAGCCTTGGCAACGAGAGCTGCGGCCCAAGCCGCGAATGTTTCCACATCGAGCTAGGGGATCCCTCCGAAGGCAACCATCTCGGCATGCCGGAGGACGGTGATCTTCCTAGGCCGGTGCCTCGCGCCGACATCCCACGGGAGCTAGTTGTGGTCCCCGCTCCGGCGGGGGGTTACGACCCACAACTCGAGCAAGTCCGCGAGGCGCAGGCCAGGCTCAACGAGGGAACAAGAGCGCTTGAGCCGGTCCGTCGGGATGTCGGGCAGGTATGGGCGGGCCAACCCCTGGCCGGAGAAATACGTCACCTGCCCCAAGGTCTCCAGCACCGCGTCGCCAACGATGCCAGGGTCAGGCCGCCGCCCGCATCCAGCGGGGTTGGTCAGAACCTGGCAGCCGCAGCGATGCTCCTCCGCGCGATGCCGGAGCCATCAACCACCGAGGGTCGGCGAATCCAGGGAGAGCTCAAGAATCTCCTGGAAGGCACCGCGGCCCGACGGGCCGAGAGCACTGCCTCCCGAAGGCAAGGATATCCCTCGGAACCTCATGCCGCGACTTCCCGATTCATGCGGGAAGCCTCGGTCTACACCGGGCGCACGCGCAACACCGCGCCTGCGGCCCCAGGCCACCTCGGCAACGAGCACCATCGGCGCGACCGTCAGGCCCACCTCGACGAAAGGGTGCGCCGAGGCCACCACCCCAGGCGTGGGGGGCGCTACGACAGCGGGGAGGATCGGAGTCCCTCGCCCGAACCACCCGGTCCGCAGGCCTTCAGTCGGGCCATCTGACGGGCGCCATTCCCGACCCGGTTCCGACCCCCGACTACTATCACAAAGTACTCGGGGGAAACGAGACCGGAACTGTGGCTCGCGGACTACCGCCTCGCCTGCCAACTGGGTGGCACGGACGACGACAACCTCATCATCCGTAACCTCCCCCTGTTCCTCTCCGACACTGCTCGCGCCTGGTTGGAGCACCTGCCTCCGGGGCAGATCTCCAACTGGGACGACTTGGTCCAAGCCTTCGCTGGCAATTTCCAGGGCACATACGTGCGCCCCGGGAATTCCTGGGACCTTCGAAGCTGCCGGCAACTGCCGGGGGAGTCGCTCCGGGACTACATCCGGCGATTCTCGAAGCAGCGCACCGAGCTGCCCAACATCACCGACTCGGATGTCATCAGCGCGTTCCTCGCCGGCACCACATGCCGCGACCTGGTGAGCAAGCTGGGTCGCAAGACCCCCACCAGGGCGAGCGAGCTGATGGACATCGCCACCAAGTTCGCCTCTGGCCAGGAGGCGGTTGAGGCTATCTTCCGAAAGGACAAGCAGCCCCAGGGCCGCCCATCGGAAGAGGCTCCCAAGGCGTCTGCTCCGCGCGGCGCCAAGAAGAAAGGCAAGAAGAAGTCGCAATCGAAACGCGACGCCGCTGACGCGGACCTTGTCGCCGCCGCCGAGTACAAGAACCCTCGGAAGCCCCCCGGAGGTGCGAACCTCTTCGACAAGATGCTCAAGGAGCCGTGCCCCTACCATCAGGGGCCCGTCAAGCACACCCTCGAGGAGTGCGTTATGCTTCGGCGTCACTTCCACAGGGCCGGGCCACCCGCCGAGGGTGGCAGGGCCCGCGACGACGACAAGAACGAAGATCACCCAGCAGGAGAGTTCCCCGAGGTCCGCGACTGCTTCATGATCTATGGAGGGCATGCGGCGAATGCCTCGGCTCGGCACCGCAAGCAAGAGCGTCGGGAGGTCTGCTCGGTGAAGGTGGCGGCGCCAGTCTACCTAGACTGGTCCGACAAGCCCATCACCTTCGACCAGGCCGACCACCCCGACCATGTGCCGAGCCCGGGGAAATACCCACTCGTCGTCGACCCCGTTGTCGGCGATGTCAGGCTCACCAAGGTCCTGATGGATGGGGGCAGCTGCCTCAACATCATCTACGCCGAGACCCTCAAGCTCCTGCGCGTCGATCTGTCCTCCGTCCGAGCAGGCGCTGCGCCCTTCCACGGGATCATCCCTGGGAAGCGCGTCCAGCCCCTCGGGCGACTCGACCTCCCCGTCTGCTTCGGGACGCCCTCCAACTTCCGAAGGGAGACCCCGACGTTCGAGGTGGTCGGGTTCCGAGGAACCTACCACGCCGTACTAGGGAGGCCATGCTACGCGAAGTTCATGGCCGTCCCCAACTACACCTACCTGAAGCTCAAGATGCCGGGCCCCAACGGGGTCATCACCGTCGGCCCCACGTACAAACACGCGTTCGAATGCGACGTGGAGTGCGTGGAGTACGCCGAGGCCCTCGCCGAGTCTGAGGCCCTCATCGCTGACTTGGAGAACCTCTCCAAGGAGGTGCCAGACGTGAAGCGCCATGCCGGGAACTTCGAGCCAGCGGAGACGGTTAAGGCCGTCCCTCTCGACCCCAGCGGTGACACCTCCAAGCAGGTCCGGATCGGTTCCGGGCTCGACCCCAAATAGGAAGCAGTGCTCGTAGACTTTCTCCGCGCAAACGCCGACGTCTTTGCGTGGAGTCCCTCGGACATGCCCGGCATACCGAGGGATGTCGCCGAGCACTCGCTGGATATTCGGCCTGGAGCCCGACCCGTCAGGCAGCCTCTGCGCCGATTCGACGAGGAAAAGCGCAGAGTGATTGGCGAAGAGGTCCACAAGCTAATGGCAGCAGGGTTCATCAAAGAGGTATTCCATCCCGAATGGCTTGCCAACCCTGTGCTTGTGAGGAAGAAAGGGGGGAAATGGCGGATGTGTGTAGACTACACTGGTCTCAACAAAGCATGTCCGAAGGTTCCCTACCCTCTGCCTCGCATCGACCAAATCATGGATTCCACCGCTGGGTGCGAAACCCTGTCCTTCCTCGATGCCTACTCAGGGTATCACCAGATCCGGATGAAAGAGTCCGACCAGCTCGCGACTTCTTTCATCACGCCGTTCGGCATGTACTGCTATGTAACCATGCCGTTCGGTTTGAGGAATGCGGGCGCGACGTACCAGCGGTGCATGAACCATGTGTTCGGCGAACACATCGGTCGCACAGTCGAGGCCTACGTCGATGACATCGTAGTCAAGACAAGGAAGGCTTCCGACCTCCTCTCCGACCTTGAAGTGACATTCCGATGTCTCAAGGCGAAAGGAGTCAAGCTCAATCCTGAGAAGTGTGTCTTCGGGGTGCCCCGAGGCATGCTCCTAGGGTTCATCGTCTCCGAGCGAGGCATTGAAGCCAACCCGGAGAAGATCGCGGCCATCACCAGCATGGGACCCATCAAGGACTTAAAAGGTGTACAGAGGGTCATGGGATGCCTCGCGGCCCTGAGCCGCTTCATCTCACGCCTCGGCGAAAGAGGTCTGCCCCTGTACCGCCTCTTAAGGAAGGCCGAGTGTTTCGCTTGGACCCCTGAGGCCGAGGAAGCCCTCGGCAACCTGAAGGCGCTCCTTACAAAGGCGCCTGTCTTGGTGCCCCCGGCGGATGGAGAAGCCCTCTTGGTCTACGTCGCCGCGACCACTCAGGTGGTTAGCGCCGCGATTGTAGTCGAGAGGCAAGAGGAAGGGCATGCATTGCCCGTTCAGAGGCCGGTCTACTTCGTCAGCGAAGTGCTGACCGAGACCAAGATCCGCTACCCACAAGTTCAAAAGCTGCTGTATGCTGTGATCCTGACAAGGCGGAAGCTGCGACACTACTTCGAGTCTCATCCGGTAACTGTGGTGTCCTCCTTCCCCCTGGGGGAGATCATCCAGTGCCGAGAGGCCTCGAGAAGGATCGCAAAGTGGGCGGTGGAAATCATGGGCGAAACGATCTCGTTCGCCCCTCGGAAGGCCATCAAGTCCCAGGTGTTGGCGGACTTCGTGGCCGAATGGGTCGACACCCAGTTGCCGACGGCTCCGATCCAACCGGAGCTCTGGACCATGTTTTTCGACGGGTCGCTGATGAAGACAGGAGCCGGCGCGGGCCTGCTCTTCATCTCGCCCCTCGGAAGGCACTTGCGCTACGTGCTGCGCCTCCATTTCCCGGCGTCCAACAATGTGGCCGAGTACGAAGCTCTGGTCAACGGGTTGCGGATCGCCATCGAGCTAGGGGTCAGACACCTCGACGCCCGCGGTGATTTGCAGCTCGTCATCGACCAAGTCATGAAGAACTCCCACTGCCGCGACCCGAAGATGGAGGCCTAATGCGACGAGGTTCGGCGCCTGTAAGACAAGTTCTTTGGGCTCGAGCTCAACCACATCGCTCGGCGCTACAACGAAACTGCAGACGAGCTGGCTAAAATAGCCTCGGGGCGAACTACGGTCCCCCTGGACGTCTTCTCCCGGGATCTGCATCAACCCTCCGTCAAGATCGACGACGCGCCCGAGCCCGAGGTACCCTCGGCTCAGCCCGAGGCACCCTCGGCTCTGCCCGAGGCACCCTCGGCACAGCCCGAGGTACCCTCGGCCCCCGAGGGCGAGACACTTGACGTCGAGGAAGAGCGGAGCGGGGCCACGCCAGATCGGGATTGGCAGGCCCCGTACCTGCAATATCTCCGTCGAGGAGAGCTACCCCTCGGCCAAGTCGAGGCTCGGCGGGTAGCGCGACGCGCCAAGTCATTCGTCTTGCTGGGCGATGAAGAGGAGCTCTACCATCGCAGCCCCTCGGGCATCCTTCAGCGATGCATCTCCATCGCCGAAGGTCGGGAATTGCTGCAAGAAATACACTCGGGGGCTTGCGGCCACCACGCAGCGCCCCGAGCCCTTGTCGGGAATGCTTTCCGACAAGGCTTCTACTGGCCAACGGCGGTGGCTGACGCCACTAGAATTGTCCGCACCTGCGAAGGGTGCCAATTCTATGCGAAGCGGACCCACCTGCCCGCTCAGGCTCTGCAGACGATACCCATCACCTGGCCCTTCGCTGTATGGGGTCTGGACCTCGTCGGTCCCTTGCAGAAGGCGCCCGGGGGCTACACGCACCTGCTGGTCGCCATCGACAAATTCTCCAAGTGGATCGAGGTCCGACCTCTGAACAGCATCAGGTCCGAGCAGGCGGTGGCGTTCTTCACCAACATCATCCATCGCTTCGGGGTCCCGAACTCCATCATCACCGACAACGGCACCCAGTTCACCGGCAAAAAATTCTTGGATTTTTGCGAGGATCACCATATCCGGGTGGACTGGGCCGCCGTGGCTCATCCCATGTCGAATGGGCAAGTAGAGCGTGCCAACGGCATGATTCTACAAGGGCTCAAGCCTCGGATCTACAACGACTTCAACAAGTTCGGCAAGCGATGGATGAAGGAACTCCCCTCGGTGGTCTGGAGCCTAAGGACGACGCCGAGTCGCGCCACAGGTTTCACGCCGTTTTTCCTGGTCTACGGGGCTGAAGCCATCTTGCCCACTGACCTGGAATACGGCTCCCCGAGGACGAGGGCCTACACCGATCAAAGCAACCAAGCTAGCCGAGAGGAATCGCTGGACCAGCTGGAGGAGGCTCGGGACAGGGCCTTACTGCACTCGGCGCGGTACCAGCAGTCCCTGCGACGCTACCACGCCCGAGGGGTCCGGTCCCGAGACCTCCAGGTGGGCGATCTGGTGCTTCGACTGCGGCAAGACGCCCGAGGGAGGCACAAGCTCACGCCCCCTTGGGAAGGGCCATTCGTCATCGCCAAAGTTCTGAAGCCCGGAACATACAAGCTGGCCAACAATCAAGGCGAGATCTACGGCAACGCTTGGAACATCAAACAGCTACGTCGCTTCTACCCTTAAGATGTTTTCAAGTTGTTCATATACCTCGCACCTACGCAAGTTTAGTCGTCAAGGAAGGGTCGGCCTAGCCTCGGCAAGGCCCGACCCTCCCTCGGGGGCTAAAAGGGGGGAGACCCCCTCTGCGTCGAATTTTTTCCTCGAACAAGGATCTCTTTTTAGCAGGATTTCTTTCGTGCTTCTTGACTACTTCGGAAAGCGGATCCTAGAAACGACGGAGTACACGTAAGCAGCCAAGGCTGACCGAGCCGAGGGACTCCTACGCCTCCGGGATACGGATACCTCACTCATCACCTTCTGCGATAAGTAACTCGCGCTCGGATAAAGCGACTCCGTGGACTGAACAAGTCTTCACGTTCGGAAGCACTCCTGCCGAAGCTGTCCTTCAAGCTTTCTCGACTAAGTCGGGAACAGGGCCTCATGAACGGGTGAAAGTACGCGTAAACGGCAAGGCCGACCGAGCCGAGGGATTCCCACGCCTCTGGGATACGGATACCTCACTCGTCCCTTCCGCGAGAAGCAACTCTCGCTCACACAAACATCCCTGTTACCGACAGAGTCCAGATGCTCAAAACAAGAGGAAAAAAGACGCAGCTTCGCAAGCGCGGCGAGGGTGTGTTTTTTCCGGCCTCGGCGGCCGCAGAAGGCACACGCTACAAGACGATCTGATCCTGCAGGCTCGGGTCTTCACGCCGAAGGGAGCCATAGCACCCTCGGCATCGACGACGTCTTCAGCAAAGTCCGACCCAGCCTCGGATGGCGACGCGGTCCAAGGACTCCTCCGGGAATCCGGCCCGAGCAGGCGGCTCGGCCGGTTACCCCTGGGGCCTCGGCCAACCGGCTTCCAAGGGCGCCGGCCCGACCCGAGGCCTTGGCTGATCGACCTTGGCGTCGGCTCCACCGACGGACAACACGACTGGGCTCCGGCCAACCAGGTTCCCATTCTCGAGCCGACTCCGCCTCTGTTCATACTGATATCGCTACCCCTGGCCTCGACCCATCGAAGGGCGGCCGAGGGGTCTCCTTAACTAAGCTAGAGGAGCCCCAAACAACAAGGCCGATCGGGCCGAGGGATTCCTACGCCTCCGGGATACGGATACCTCACTCGTCACCTTGACACGGGGCGACTCATGCTTGGTAAAGCGGTTCAGATAATCAACAGGCGAGACTTAGTGCTCGAAAATGAGGAAAAAACGGCTCCGTGCCAAAATTACGTACATGTTCAGGCCCCGACAGCCGCAATGAACAAAAAAACACTGGCATTCGAAGTGCCGTTACAAACGGAACTCCGGTTCCACCTCCGCAGGTACGAACAACCCCCCTCCGAGGGGGAAGGCCTGCGGAGCAACGGGAGGCCGACGAATGGTGCGCCGTCACCTGCTCCAGCAGCGGCGACGACGACGACTTCTGCTCCGAGGGGCCAAGCAGCGGCAACGCTGACCTCAGGCTAGATGCCGCTGCCAGGAGGCCCCCGCCCATGCCAAAACTCGTAAGGCAAGGACGGGCAGAAGGCCGTAGAGTTGGAGGTCAGTCCGTGGCCGGCCCCGGCTATCTCGCCGGCAGCAGAACCTCTTCAAGCTGCCGTGGCGGATGCCGGCACCGCGAGCGGCTCCAAAGCCACTCGCGCCTGAAAGCCAGGCACGCTGCAGCTGCCAGCGCCACGGATGACGGCCGCCTTTCCCTCTGATCACTGAGTGAAGGAGCGGGCCGCCGCCCACGCGGGGGCCGACCTCAACTCGGCGCACTCCCCTCCCCAGCCCTGGTGATGAAAATCCTTGAGGCTGAGGGAGGGGCAGAGGCCGCAGCCCGGCTCGCTTTCCCCCACCATCAAGCCGGAGGTCGTCATCTCAGGTGACCGCTGGCGGAGGGGAGCAGCCGGGCTGCATGATGAAAATCCTTGAAGTCGAACGATGGCTGAGAGGTACCAACTCCCATGGAGTTGCGTCCCTCCAACGAGGAGGCGGAAAGGCGGCGGATACCCCCCATCCGGGGGCTTGGAAGATGGAAAGACACGACGCATAAGGGAGGAAGAAGGCATGGTTGCCTTCCGAAAGGAGTCTCCCTCCTTTTAAAGGCAACTCTCCCTACGTGCGCCCCCAGACGCCGCGGGCTGAGTCTTCTCCAACACGCTCCAAGGCCCTCCCCTGCGACTCGGGGGCTGGGTCTCGCATGTCATGCAAACCGGCTCAGGGCAGAAGAAGCCAAACCGCCGCGCGTGGTGCGCACGACCGGCCAGCGGTTACGAGCGACCCCCCACTTTTGCCCAGACCAACGGGCGGAAGGGGCAGGCAGCCATGCAGGCGGCATGCAACCACGCTAGGTGGACGCGCTTCTCCGACTTCTGACACGCCAGCTTGGAAGCCCAGGCCCACGCGTCAAGCAACCGGCGCGCCAGTTGCTGCATGCAAGCAACCGCACCGCCACTTGTGCCATCGTCGCGCCTCTTCGGTTGTGGAGCCTATGCCGCGACTTGAGACGACCCAGCGCACGACCCAACAGCGCCAGCCTGGAGCGTCGGTCAAAGCGACCGAAAGTGGGCCGGCAGTAATGGCGGTGGCAGGCGGGCGGGCGCAGCAGTCACGTCGTCGGCCAGGCTCACGTCCCATCCTGGGACAGCAAGAGAGCCTCCTCTCACGGCGTGAAGACGGTGCACCCGTGACCCGTTCCTCGAACGGATCGCGCACGCGCAACGGCCGCCCCACCAACCACTCGCCCATCGCATTAACTCCGCGGCGGGACAGGCGGCGCCTCTGACAGGAGGAGCGCGCGACGCTTCGCCTTCGCCGTAATAACCGCGTCAGAAAAGGTACGCCACGTCGTTCGATTTCGTATCCTTTTCCTTTTTCCTCTTTCTCTATCTCTTGCAACAGGGACCGGGAAAGGGGGATACCCCGAAAAGGATCCTTCTCCGCGAAGGAACCGGGCTCCGAGCCCCCCCTACAGATCAGGGGTTCGAAGGCTGGCCCTCCGAAGGGTTCAACAGTCGCCTCAGATCGCGTGGGCCCGACACCCACTACTGGTCAGGGGTTCGAAGGCCAGCCCCCCGAAGGGTTCCATGGCCGCCTCAGGCTACTCGGGCTCCGCGCCCATTACTGATCAGGGGTTCGAAGGCTGGCCCCCGAAGGGTTCACAGTCGCCTCAGACACCGAGCGAGGGATGACCAGGGGTACGTTCGATACATAACCGAGGCTCGGGCTGCGCTCCCGAGGTACCCTAGGACATTTCCGAGACCAGCGGGAACGATCTTGTAACGGAATCCCATCGGAGGGAGGCATCGAGCCCTCGGACCCCGTCGCCAGGGGACCGGGTCCGGCAAATCACCCGCAGGTACTTTTGGGCGTGCCTCTGGGCCCCTAGCCGACCCCCAACGAACGGGGCACGGACGTCCACTCGGATTACCCGCTTGCAGCTCACCGGAGACACCATGTTCGGTGCCCATCGAGGGTAACATGGCGCACTCCCCCCCTCCTCCTTGCGGAAAGGCGACGTAGGGGCGTATGTAAAAAGTCGAGTCTGTCCCTGATCGTCCTCTCGCCCTGTGCAGAGGCTCGGGGGCTGCTCTCGCAAAAACCGGCTCCGGCCAACCCGTTGACAGCGTCAACATACCAGCCCGAGAGCTTGGGCCCCGACCGTGCACCCGAGCTACGGCCAGTTCGCATGAGGGAACGACCAGACCAGCCGAAGCATTACGCAAGGTATTAAGACCTCGAAGGAGTGTAACCACTCCTCCGAGGCCTCGGGGGCTACACCCGGCGGGTGCGCTCGCGCGCACCCACCGGAGCAAAATGCAACCGAGAAAGGCTGGTCCCCTTGCAAAAAAGTGCGACGAAAGCCTCCAAGCGAGTGCTAACACTCCCTTCGAGGCTCGGGGGCTACTGTCGGGGACCATAATTAGGGGTACCCTCAAGACGCCTAATTCTCAGCTGGTAACCCCCATCAGCATAAAGCTGCAAAGGCCTGATGGGTACGATTAAGTCAGGGATCAGTCCACACGAGTGACTCGATCACGCTTCACCCGAGCCTAGCCTCGGCCGAGGGCAGCCGACCTCGAGAGACTTCCGTCTCGCCCGAGGCCCCCCTTTTTACGGCGGACACGTCACCGGCTCGCCCGAGGCCTTGGCTTCGCTCAGAAGCAACCTTGACTAAATCGCCACACCGACTGACCAAATTGCAGGGGCATTTAACGCAAAGGTGGCCTGACACCTTTATCCTGACACGCGCCCCCCCCGGCAGAGCCGAAGTGACCACCGTCACTCCACCGCTCCTCTGACCAGTCTGACAGAAGGACAGCGCCGCCTGCCAAAGGCAGTCAGGCCTTGCCAAAGGCGCCACGGCGAACTCCGCTCCGCCCGACCCCAGGGCTCGGACTCGGGCTAAGACCCGGAAGACGGCGAACTCCGCTCCGCCCGACCCCAGGGCTCGGACTCGGGCTAAGACCCGGAAGACGGCGAACTCCGCTCCGCCCGACCCCAGGGCTCGGACTCGGGCTAAGACCCGGAAGACGGCGAACTCCGCTCCGCCCGACCCCAGGGCTCGGACTCGGGCTAAGACCCGGAAGACGGCGAACTCCGCTCCGCCCGACCCCAGGGCTCGGACTCGGGCTAAGACCCGGAAGACGGCGAACTCCGCTCCGCCCGACCCCAGGGCTCGGACTCTGGCTAAGACCCGGAAGACGGCGAACTCCGCTCCGCCCGACCCCAGGGCTCGGACTCTGGCTAAGACCCGGAAGACGACGAAACTCCGCCTCGCCCGACCCCAGGGCTCGGACTCCGCCCTGGCCTCGGTCGAACGACTTCCGCCTCGCCCGACCCCATGGCTCGGGCTCGGCCTCGGCAACAGAAGACAGACTCAACCTCGGCTTCGGAGGAGCCCCCACGTCACCCTGCCTAGGGCACAGATTCGCCACGTCAACAGGGGGCGCCATCATCATCCTACCCCGAATCGACTCAGGTCACGGAGAACAAGACCGGCATCCCATCCGGCCAGCTCCGCCGGATGGGCAATGATGGCGCTCCACCAGCTCTGTGACGACGGCGGCCCCCAGCTCTCTTACGGAAGCAGGACGACGTCAGCAGGGACTTGACCGCTCCAACAGCTGTCCCTCCGCCAGGCTCCGTCGCACCTCCGACAGCCACGACATCACGCCAGCAAGGTGCCAAGATCTCTCCGGCTGCCACATTGGCATGTACCTAGGGCACTAGCTCTCTCTCCGCTAGACACGTAGCACTCTGCTACACCCCCCATTGTACACCTGGATCCTCTCCTTACGACTATAAAAGGGAGGACCAGGGCCTTCTTAGAGAAGGTTGGCCGCGCGGGACCGAGGACGGGACAAGCGCTCTCTTGGGGCCGCTCGCTTCCCTCACCCGCGTGGACGCTTGTAACCCCCCTACTGCAAGCGCACCTGACCTGGGCGTGGGACGAACACGAAGGCCGCGGGACTTTCACCTCTCTCACGCTCGACTCCGGCCACCTCGCCTCTCCCCCCTTCGCGCTCGCCCACGCGCTCGACCCATCTGGGCTGGGGCACGCAGCACACTCACTCGTCGGCTTAGGGACCCCCCTGTCTCGAAACGCCGACAATACTGCAAACATAAGTTTAAGGCTAGCCACAGTGAAGGACGGCAAAGAATATGCTACGCGCTTGCAGTTACAAACAAATGCAGTAACAAAGTGCTGCAATGAGGTACCCTATATGCTACTGGAAATTTACAGTGGTCTCAGGAAACAGTATTTCCAGCGTACTCTTTCCTACGGGAAACGCTAGGAGCTAGCATCGGTGGTATGAATATAATTGAAAAGAAATAATATAATATGTGGTAGTTGATACATGGTTAAGATATAAAATAAACATGGTTGCGGAGTATTGTGACATAGGGTAAAGAATTTTGATGACGAGGACATAATATTCATTTTAGAGTAGGGATTTATAGTAGTATGAATGCTGATATCCTAAGACCATGAAAACGGTGCACAGGCTAAGTTCAATCTCTTCCATCATCTCGAAAATCTAGAAATCTAGTAAGTCTTCAACCTCAAACAACCACCGAAACGTGATCAACCAATCTCCAACCCTAATTATATTACTGCCTCATGGATAAGGCATCAACACAGTTATAGGATGGCAGATCATGGGTCTAATGATGTAAACCTTCGTTCAGATGTTCCTAAACAAACACATCGCAAGTCAAAGTTCCAGTGGCATTTGAAACCATCAGATCAGACATGTGCCGCAAAACCAACAGAATAAAAACCGAAAATAGATAAATTTTCCTCACACAAACTCGCACCGCACGACTATCATATCAATGTCCTGATATATAGAACACGAAGAAAATCGGGTACGACACCTTCATGGACGAGACGATGCTGCCCCCGGAAAACCGCCGCCTCGTCTCGATCCTTCTCTTGCGTCTCGAATCGGTCACGACACTGCCTCTGGGCCTTTTTTCCAGTCCGCCTGTGCATAACTGGAAGTTGGGCGGGGCCAGGTGCCCAGGTGTGGCTGTGTGGGTGATTGGGGAAGGTTCTGGACTTCTGCAACACAGCGACGTGTGAGGGGGAGCAGGGGAAGGTGGAAGGGGATGAGGTGCAGGGAGGAGCGGAGCGCGCCGCGACAGCTCCCCACGGTGTCGCCGCCCAAAAGGGAGAGGGGCGTCGTATCAGGGGGAAGGGGATGAGGCGGTGGTTCTGGAAGCGTCGCGGAGGCCGGTTCCGTCCACTAACGTGGAGCTTCGAGTGGAGAGCTTTGCGAGCGAGAAGAGATCAACCGGTGATTGACGATCGGATGGTTCGAATTTTTTTGACGACGTGGATGGCCTGATCGTTGCCGTTTCTGTTCGGCTTTCTATGCATGCAATTCATTTCCTTTCATTTGCATATTCTTTCCATCATAAATTCGTGTGCATGCAGCTGGTAGCAGATTTTTACGCAGTATACCGAATTGCATAATTATCTACACAGTGTAGCATATTTAGTATCAGTATATAGCATAAAATGGTCATTACGAGTTTTAGTTGCATGTCTGTTGCAGCGATCCTAAATTTATGGAGGAAATAAAGCATTTAAAATAGAAACTGCCACACATATCTTTCCTAAATTTACGCGCATGCAAGGGAACGTGTTTGACTCATGTATGCATTTTGCCATAATTTTAGGATATGTATAAAAATATAAACTGCATTCATGCGGCTGCCATATTTTTCGAATCTGCCATAAAAATAGGATCGTAATAACAACCTACCAGAGCTATCAACCTCTCACATTGGTCAGGTATTTACGCTTATAATTGAGAAATTTTATGCTTAAAACTTAAGGTTTTTACGCTCCAACCTGGAGATGCGTCCACTAGTGAACAATATGCTAGATTTTTTTACGCAGTGTACCGAAATGCATAAATACCTACACCGTGTAGTATAATTAGTATAAGTATAAATCATAAACTAGTTCTAATGTGTTTAGCTACATGGTTGTTGGAGGGATACTATATTTATGAAGCAAATTAACCATTAAATACGATTTTTTCTATGCATGCAATTCATTTCTTTTCATTGCACATTATTTTCATCATAAATTCGTGCGCATGCAGCTGGTAACAGATTTTTACGCAATATACCGAATTGCATAATTATCTACATAGTGTAGCATATTTAGTCTCAGTATATATCATAAAATGGTCCTTACGTGTATAGCTGCATGGCTGTTGCAGCGATCCTAAATTTATGGAGGAAATAAAGCATTTAAAAATAGAAACCGCCACACATTTTTTTTCCTAAATTTACGCGCATGCATTGAATCATGTTTGACTCGTGCATGCATTCCTTTTTTTGCGCTAACAGACATGGGGCAGGTGGCGCACCCGACAGGCTGGTTGGGCGCTTGGGTCGAGGCGCGGCGCAAGTACCAATCGAACAGATTTTAATGGACGTGGAGTTGTCTGTGCCCTGCAAGGGAGAAACTAACCAGGTAAAGAACTTGAGATCCAAAGGCCCTGGTGCAAGCTATTGGGCATTGTTGGCTAGCTGCTGTTGCTTTTGTAGTTGTGTACAACAAACAGTGCAAGTGAAAACCTTGGCACCTTCTCTCCTTTTGATGTGTGGTTGTTTTTTTTTGTTGGTCTGCATGAAGGCCTTGACCTCACTCGCCATGCGTCAACAGTGAGCAACATGTGAACTAAGGTGTGCCCGTGTAGTATTCAAGTGTGATATACTATTGACTAACCTTATTAGCGTGAATTATGGTTTTACTATCGGCTAACCTTCAATTATGGGTACGTTATGTGTGGAGCAGAAGAACAGTCAACAACAACGATGGTGAAAATCGAGCGGATTTGTGCACCGAGATGAATCGGGAGCGACGAGGAACGGATGACGTGAAGCTTGGACCGAAGGATAAGACGGCGAGACACCAAGAGTGGGTGGTTGACACTTCTTAGAGACATCGGTAGTACAAGAGTACGTAGAGGAGTACACCATGTCGACCAAGTTAAGATAGAGGATAACCAAGTCAAGCAGAGGCGCTGGAGGGCTTGGTAATCAGACAGTTAATGACTATTTTGCCCCTAGGATTAAGTGGTTCAGCATGAATTATGTAATAAGTCAAGTTAGGGATGTGTAGTAAGATCTTTAAATAAGAGGGTTTCTGCCCCCTTAACCACCTGCCACCATCTCTATTTCCCGCACCCCAAATCACTAGATGCCTTGAGTCAAATCGTAGATTGTTTATACATCTTTATGTACTAGTAAAAGTAGTGACAGGATCGGCAGCGCCATCTCATCAACCCCTCACATGGGTCATCTCCCTGTCCTTGCGAGACTTGTATATTGTTCTTGTCGCTTGAGCCCATGCATTTGTCCCTACCCCCACCCTGCCTAGATTCTCTCCCTTGCGACCCGGACCCACTGCTTCAGTTTCAAACCCTTGCCGACAACAATTTAACAAATCAGTCTTTGGCCCTATACACAATATCTGTTGCCTTTTATTGTAGTTTCCTCCAGCATTGCCGCTATTTTAAAATCCATTTGCTATAGCCGTAGCTTGTTGAATTATTATTTCTAGATAGTATTATTACGGATTTACGGCTACGAAGTTACTGAAAATCAGTAAACCACCATCTTTTATGTACAGTTTTGTGAGTGGTTTGATATATAGTTCTAGGAGTGTACTAGCTAGCAGCCGTCTCTAAAAACGGTACTAATTCTCTTGTGCGGCCTTTTTAAGGATGATTAGTGCCACGATTTTCTGGGGTTATCTCCATCTGCTAATTGAAGGTGCTTCATCATATAGTGCTATATAGTATAACTTAATGATCCTATTACTCGGAGTCCAGATTTTAATTGTGTGACTGCATGCACGTGATTAATTGTCCTTTGAACACAAAGTAGTACACGTTAATCACTATCTTCGCTTTTTTTTCCCTGCTTTCAGTTGGACTGATTATGTATCCTCAAAGTGCAAGGGATCCAAAATCTCCGGTCTAATCCATAAGCCGTTTTCGCAGACAAATAAATTGGCTCAAATATATAATATAACGAGAAAATGTTGGACAAGCTGATGCACACTACACCAAAAATATAAATTTCCTATAACTTCAAAAAAAGTTAGCTAACTTATCAGAGGGGTCGCTGACGGTAACAAACAGTTAGCTAATTTTCTAGAGGGCTCTAGAAAGTTAACTTCCGGGAAAAAAAATCCGTGAGTCAAATTTCCGACCGGATAGCTTAACTTATGAGGGTTTCGCTAACTTACTAAAGTTTAGGCTACCTTTCTAAAGTTTATGCTAGATGTTTTGGTGTAGTGGTAGTCATGGCATCACGCGGCAAACCACTCAAGTCAAGTCCACTGCCTCACGTGATCCGTGGATAGGGATGAAAACGGAAACGGTATTTTTCGGATACCGGGAATCTTTTTCGAAGTTTTACCGAAATTTAGGTCTAAACGGAAACGGAAACGGTTACCGAAAATACGGAAACGGAATCGGTAGAAAAACTCGGAATCGAAAACGGAAACATTTAGGCTTTTTCCGACCGTTTCCGGAAATTACCGTTTTTATCCGGTATTTTACCGTCGGTAATAAATTCGGTATTTTTTTCAGAAAAATATTAAATATGAACTGACTTTTATAAATTCATAATAAATTCATCTTAGCTTAGAAAAATGTGAAACTAATTTTATTATTTTTCTAAAATCAAGATCTATCTAATGATATATAGTTTAGAATCGTTTGAAACTTTTATAAATCTTATTTATGTTTTCTTATCTATTATTACTCTTGATACATATATTAATAATTTGCACGAGAACTTAAGAAGGACTAAGAGGACACTAATTATATTGACTATGCCAAGTAGTAGGGGTACACATAGAATGTCAGTGTCATATCATTATACATATCTTGATTCTACTTTATTTAAATGCATAATATTGATTTTATTATTGTATACTTCTTACCTTATATATTTATTGTGACCTCCTACCTTATATATTTTTACTAATTTTATATGAATGCATGACCTGCGTGATTTTTGAAGTCAATTGAGGGTACATGTTAAAGTTTTTACCGATTGAATTTTAGATTCCGATCGTAACCGGTGTAATTTTCGTACCGAACTTTCGTTTCCGATGTTTCCGAATTACCGATGTCGTTTTCGTTTCCGGAGTTACCGTTTTCGATATCGTTTCCGAGGAAAAATATGAAAACGAAAATGGTTTTAGTGTTTACCGATCGTTTCCGACCGTTTTCACCCCTATCCGTGGATCACCTTTGCTCTCCTTTTGTCACACCAGTACATTTTTTTCTAATTAAGGAGAAATCAAGATCGTATCGCGACGATCCCGTTCATCAGAGATAGCATCAGCGCCGCCTGCAGTTCAACTTGTTTTAAAAATGCGCTCAATTAATCACAGCTCTGACTTATTTACGGCTGCATGCGGCGGCCAGTGATGCTTCAGCTGCATGATGCATGCCAAATAAAACTTCAAAAATCCTAGCATTCGGTCAAAAAAATGCGCATGTGTACTATATGCAGAAGAAAAGCAGAGGTAGACTAACTAGTGGCAGGCAAGAGCTAGCAGCGTGATACATACAGCCTGGTAGATCTGGATCATAACAACGCAGTGAAAACTTTGACAGCTAGTACCGTGCATGGGTGAATCATTAGGTGTGCCTTATTAGTACTCCCTCCGTTTCTTTTTATTAGTCGCTGGATAGTGCAATTTTACACTATCCAGCGACTAATAAAAAGAAACGGAGATAGTAGTTAACTAATTTATCGTGACACTAGAAGATCATTAACCATCTATGCTACTCTACTGCTATGTCTCCTGCTTTCTTTCTCCATTTCCTTTCCGTCGTCCACGTAAAAAAAAAACTGACCACCTTTTCATCACACCCCTGTGGTCAGGTCAGCTTTGAGCCCATCCCTGCATTGCATGCCGCGATGTATCATTGCTCAACACAGCTATAAACCGTTAGTGTAAATGCGTCTTTGTTGACGCTTTTTATTTTTATTTTTTAAAAAATCTACCATATCATTAGAAATCATGTGCTTACAGCCTTACACTAACAGCCTTCGTATGCATACTAGGTACTAGTACACATCAGATTTTTACTGGCGTATTTCAAGAGAAGCATTAGTCTGCAAACACATGATTTTTACTGATGATTTTTTTTTTATAAAAAAAACTTCACTATAAATGGTTTTCTTCACCTCACGCCACTGCAAATAATTTACAAATGAATTTTTTTTGAATGGTCTTTGATGAAGAAAACGGTTTGATTAAAGTTGTGCCACTTAAAAAGATCTATGCCTTTGTAGCTGGCTGCCTTTTCATTTGAAACTATATTTAAGCTCCCAAAAAAATACGTTTGGGTTTCTTATATTTGAAACTCGAAACTTTATTAACAATCGTGAATGAATGAAGAAACTATCGAAACTAAAACTGTAGATCCTCAAAAGTTATAAAACTTTGCAGCTAACATTTTTTTTTAAAAAAACTGAACTTATTTAGGATACCAAATACTCTTTTAAAAATAGGGTAAAGGTAAAGTGTGGTTGACGAATATCGTAAATGGTTTGTTGTTCGTATGTTTGAGCGTCCATCAAAAATATATAGTCATCTTACTATTAAAAATTGAATAACAAGGTGGTTGAGGTAACTTAGATTTACTGGTGGGGTAATACCAATATGGTTTTACAGTATAAAAGTTATCTGGACCTGTGCATCGCATCAGTCTGTGCCCCCTGTACTTCAATGCAACGCAGGACAGGAGTAGTACTACCATTGTTGCCTGTCCCAGATAGAAACCCTAGTTCCGATGTAAATCCTCTGCAAGTTCTACTCATTGGAATTACCGTCTTCCACGGGATTAGAGGTGCAGTGTCCTGGTTAAACCAGGACTGCTCTTTTGCCGATGTGAATTTGGGAGGGGCGAGGAGGAGGAGGACTGGACTGGAGGAGGTAGATCTAGATCTCTGAGCCTGCAAAGTTTTCAGTGGTACATCGCCAGAGACTCTCTCTTTTTTTTTAACCGCTGCCACTACCTCTCCATCAGCACGAATTACAAGAAAGGCCGGGGTGATGGCATTATTAGTTTATTACCTCTAGTGCTAGGTGGTTGCGGTAACAGCAGCAGCAGTAGATCCCATCTAGCGGCGCGAGGGCATGTGCCGCCCTCCGTCCATCAATGGGCGGCGTGGATCTGATGCATCCTTTTGTTTAACCTCTGCAGAGCGGGAGCAGGCGGGGCAGAGATCTAACAGTAAGAAAGTGCTGTGATTGTTAATTAGTCTGTTAATGCGCGACGGAACTTATAATCTAACAGTTGTGTTACCACCGCTTCACCCAGTAGCGAGTACTCCAGCTGTGATCTGCCCCCTTTTTACTTTGTTTTCTTTACCCCCACTTTTCACCTTTCGGCTAATTTCAACCATCCAGATTCTTGCTTCGGTTGCTTGCCATCCCTGTAGTGCCTGTAACAATCACAAGTTCACGCCACAGGTGGTTTGGACAAAAGGTTATTGTAGTAATTATAAGTGGTTTTTTTTGGAAGTGAGCATACGTACTGAGTGAGGGAAATGAAGAGTTGTTTACTATCCTTACGTTCTAGATTATAAGTTATCTTGGACCATAAAAACAGTTCATTAGAAGGTTTAGGACCTATTCAGTATTAGGAGGAGTAATTGTTAACTAGCTAAAGTTAACTAAAATCATAATCTGTACCTCATTCAAACAGAAGATATTTTTTTATCAGTCTTTAGCTAGCTATAATCAACTAGTTACCTAGCTAACTCCAGATAAATTCCAAGTGTTTTTTTAGCTCTAAGGGCGTTCCAATTGTTAGCTACTAGCTAGATTCACTCTATTTCCTACATGGATAGAAAATATGGAGAAGACGAGAATAGCTAGTGACGAATGACGAGCAAATATATAAGAGATTTCACGTATTCCAGAAAACTGAGTGTATTACGTGTGGACCATATACTAGTAGTAAGATAAGTTATTAATTTTATTATTCCTTGAGCTCTACATCAGCTAGCTATTTGAGATAGCCATTACGGACTCCGTAACTAGTAGCTAGTCCTAGTGATTTAAACATGCCCCCTGTCGAAGTAAAAAATAAACAAAAACGGGCTAGAAACTGTAGGAAAACGGAGGGAGAAGTTACATGCCACGTGTTGGTGGCCACTGTTATTGTAGGCGAGCCGTTACGTTCCCAAGATATTCTTTGCCCACTGCCCCCCGCCATCGCTGTCGCATGGCATGATGCGCTTGCCATGCTCACCGCACGCAGATGCCGCGGCAGGCAGCGCGGCGTGCGTGGTGAAAAAGTCTTTGCGCTGCCCGTCCGCCCGATTCTTTGTTTTCCTCGGCAGGAAGCCAGGAAGGGTTACACAGAACGCTGCGTAGGCTGTAGCATCATCATCCATGCAGCCGCAGCGGCTTCACTTCACACAGCCTTTTCATGACGGCGGAGCTGCCTGCCTCAACTGAAACCTGACCGACGCGATGCGATGCAACAGCTTCAGACGACCTTTAGTGGATGTGATTCACCATCTTTTCTTTGAGTGCCAAACTAAAGGGGTGTTTGGTTGCTCCTGCTAAAGTTTAGCCCGGGTCACATCAAGCGTTTGACTTTTAAATAGGAGTATGAAATATAGACCCAACCAACTGGACTAGATTCGTCTCGTCTTTTAATCTTCGGCTGACAAATTAGTTTTATAATCCGACTACATTTAATACCCGGAACGGAGGTTCAAACATTTGATGGGACAGAGGCTAAATTTTAGCGGGGTGTAACCAAACACCCCTAAGTCTCACTTCTCTTCCCCATCTCAGGACAGGTACAAATCAGTAGAAAAAACACTGTAACAACTGTAAAAATCAGTAGAATTAAAACCAAGCGCTGTTGTATCACCAGTCAGCACAGGTACATAATACTGTAATAAAGTAGCGTTGCTACTTGACAGAATGACAGTGCAATAAACAAGCATAGGGATGAGACCGGGGTGCGGTGCGGAGCGTCCTGAGTCCTGACGGCCGGCCTGCCTGAGTGCCTGACCCAACCGGTGGCCTCGGATCCGGAGATTCCGCAGACACACATGAGTGCCAGCCACTGCTACCCACACCACCCGCTCTCTCTCTCTCTCTCTCTCTCTCTCTCTCTCTCTCTCTTCTTCTCCCTCTCCTCCTGTCCTGGTACTTTGCAATGTCTGAACTTGAACCGGAACCAGCTTGCTGCCACCTAATCTGCCGTTTCTCGCTGCTTTCCTGCTCCACCTTTCCCTCTCTCCTGCTCATCGGCGTATAACAGCTGCACTGCATCCACGTTGTGGCGCATGGCCGTGGCAGTGGCGTGCCTCTGCCTCTTCTTCTCCCTCCGCTAAAACCTGTTGTCTTGTCAGTGAGGCTTCGCTTAAACCTCGCCACCAATCCACCTACTCCCTGGCTTTGCAAGCAAAGCAAAGCAAAGCCGCAGAGCCACTTTCTTTGCGCTGCGCTGCTGCTTCCGGCACAAGCAACGACACAGATTTGCAAGTGACACCAGCTGCAGCTGATCCTACAGCACCGCCTCACCTCATCCTCCTCATCGGCTTCATCGTCGTAGTTTGGTCGCCTGCCTGGGTGGATATGCTCTGGGAGTGAAGTGTAGTATCTCTCAAGTACAGTGTCAAACGCTGTCGGCTGCCTGCCGACCTGGCAGGCTGTGGTTTCGTAAGCTGAGCTGCAGAGGAGGATGCCTCCTGACGTGATGAACGGGAGGTGGAGGAGCGCGTGCGCGGCGGCGGCGGCGCCGCTGCTGCTGTGGTGCGCGCTTGTCCTGGCGTGCATGGGCAGCGCGCTGGCCGTGGACGCGCAGGGCGCGGCGCTGCTGGCCTGGAAGCGCACGCTGCGGGGCGGCGCGGAGGAGGCGCTGGGGGACTGGAGGGACTCCGACGCGTCGCCGTGCCGGTGGACGGGCGTGTCCTGCAACGCGGCGGGCCGGGTCACGGAGCTCAGCCTGCAGTTCGTCGGCCTGCACGGCGGCGTCCCCGCCGACCTGCACTCCTCCGCCGTCGGCGCCACGCTGGCGCGCCTCGTGCTCACGGGCGCCAACCTCACGGGCCCCATCCCGCCGCAGCTCGGGGACCTGCCGGCGCTGGCGCACCTCGACCTCAGCAGCAATGCGCTCACGGGGCCGATCCCGGCCGCCCTCTGCCGCCCGGGGAGCAGGCTCGAGAGCCTCTACGTCAACTCCAACCGCCTCGAGGGCGCCATCCCGGACGCCATCGGCAACCTCACGGCGCTGCGGGAGCTCGTCGTCTACGACAACCAGCTCGAGGGCCCCATCCCGGCGTCCATCGGCCAGATGGCCAGCCTCGAGGTGCTCCGCGCCGGCGGCAACAAGAACCTCCAGGGCGCGCTCCCACCGGAGATCGGCAGCTGCTCCAACCTCACCATGCTCGGCCTCGCCGAGACCAGCATCTCCGGCCCGCTCCCGGCGACCCTGGGCCAGCTCAAGAGCCTCGACACCATCGCCATCTACACCGCGATGCTCTCCGGCCCGATACCTCCCGAGCTCGGCCAATGCACAAGCCTGGTCAACGTCTACCTGTACGAGAACGCGCTGTCCGGGTCGATCCCGCCGCAGCTCGGCAGGCTCAGCAACCTCAAGACCCTGCTGCTGTGGCAGAACAGCCTCGTCGGCGTCATACCGCCGGAGCTCGGGGCGTGCGCGGGGCTCGCCGTCCTGGACCTGTCCATGAACGGGCTCACCGGCCACATCCCGGCGTCGCTCGGGAACCTGACGTCGCTGCAGGAGCTGCAGCTCAGCGGGAACAAGGTGTCCGGCCCGGTCCCGGCCGAGCTCGCGCGCTGCGCCAACCTCACCGACCTCGAGCTCGACAACAACCAGATATCCGGCGCCATCCCCGCCGGCATCGGCAAGCTCACGGCGCTGCGCATGCTCTACCTCTGGGCCAACCAGCTCACGGGGAGCATCCCGCCGGAGATCGGCGGCTGCGCGAGCCTCGAGTCGCTCGACCTGTCGCAGAACGCGCTCACCGGGCCCATCCCGCGCTCCCTGTTCCGGCTGCCGCGGCTCTCCAAGCTGCTGCTCATCGACAACGCCCTCTCGGGCGAGATACCGCCGGAGATCGGCAACTGCACGTCCCTCGTCCGGTTCCGCGCGAGCGGCAACCACCTCGCCGGCGCGATTCCTCCCGAGGTCGGTAGACTTGGCAACCTCAGCTTCTTTGACCTGAGCTCGAACAGGTTGTCAGGCGCCATCCCCGCGGAGATCGCCGGGTGCCGGAACCTCACGTTCGTCGACCTCCACGGCAATGCCATCGCCGGCGTCCTGCCTCCGAGGCTGTTCCACGACATGCTCTCGCTGCAGTACCTGGACCTGTCGTACAATTCCATCGGCGGCGCGATCCCGCCGGACATCGGCAAGCTCAGTTCGCTCACGAAGCTCGTCCTTGGCGGGAACAGGCTCACGGGCCAGATACCTCCAGAGATCGGCTCGTGCTCACGGCTCCAGCTCCTGGACCTCGGCGGCAACACGCTGTCCGGCGGGATACCGGCGAGCATCGGCAAGATTCCGGGGCTGGAGATCGCTCTCAACCTGAGCTGCAACGGTTTGTCGGGCGCTATACCGAAGGAGTTCGGCGGCCTCGTTCGGCTCGGCGTGCTCGACGTGTCGCACAACCAGCTCTCCGGTGACCTCCAGCCCCTGACCGCGCTCCAGAACCTTGTGGCCCTCAACATCTCCTTCAACGGCTTCACCGGCCGCGCGCCCGCGACGGCGTTCTTCGCGAAGCTGCCGGCGAGCGACGTGGAGGGCAACCCAGGCCTGTGCCTCTCGCGGTGCCCCGGCGACGCAAGCGAGCGCGAGCGCGCGGCGCGGCGCGCCGCCCGCGTGGCCACCGCGGTGCTGGTGTCCGCGCTCGTCGCCCTCCTCGCCGCCGCGGCGTTCCTCCTCGTCGGCCGCCGCGGACGCTCGTCGGTGTTCGGCGGCGCGCGCTCCGACGCGGACGGCAAGGACGCCGACATGCTGCCGCCGTGGGACGTGACGCTGTACCAGAAACTGGACATCACCGTGGGCGACGTGGCGCGCAGCCTGACGCCGGCGAACGTCATCGGGCAGGGCTGGTCCGGGTCGGTGTACCGCGCGAGCGTGCCGTCCACGGGCGCGGCCATCGCCGTGAAGAGGTTCCGGTCGTGCGACGAGGCGTCCGCCGAGGCGTTCGCGTGCGAGGTGGGCGTGCTGCCCCGGGTGCGCCACCGCAACATCGTCCGGCTCCTCGGGTGGGCGGCCAACCGGCGGACGCGCCTCCTCTTCTACGACTACCTCCCGAACGGCACCCTCGGCGGCCTGCTGCACAGCGCCGGCGGCGGGTCGGCCGGCGCCGCGGTGGTGGAGTGGGAGGTGCGGCTCTCGATCGCCGTCGGCGTGGCCGAGGGCCTCGCGTACCTGCACCACGACTGCGTGCCGGCGATCCTCCACCGCGACGTCAAGGCCGACAACATCCTCCTCGGCGAGCGGTACGAGGCGTGCCTTGCCGACTTCGGCCTCGCCAGGGTCGCCGAGGACGGCGCCAACTCGTCGCCCCCGCCGTTCGCCGGCTCGTACGGGTACATCGCTCCCGGTAAAAGTTCTTTATTCTTCCCGTATATATCGTAAACACTGCACATTACGTGCAATCCCGGCCGGCCGGCCGGTCGTTCGTTACAAACTCACAAGAAGCTGATGAACGAACGGTTGTGATTGATTATTCGGTGGTCCTGGGCTCTCGCGCGCGCAGAGTACGGGTGCATGACCAAGATCACGACGAAGAGCGACGTGTACAGCTTCGGGGTGGTGCTGCTGGAGGCCATCACGGGGCGGCGGCCGGTGGAGGCGGCGTTCGGGGAGGGCCGGAGCGTGGTGCAGTGGGTGCGCGAGCACCTCCACCAGAAGCGCGACCCCGCGGACGTGGTCGACCAGCGGCTGCAGGGCCGGGCGGACGCGCAGGTGCAGGAGATGCTGCAGGCGCTCGGGATCGCGCTGCTCTGCGCCAGCGCGCGGCCCGAGGACCGGCCGACGATGAAGGACGCGGCGGCGCTGCTGCGCGGCCTCCGGAGCGACGACGGCTCCGCCGAGGCGCGGAAGGTCAGCGGGTCGAGGCCGCCGCCGCTGGACTCGGCCAGGTGGGCCGCTGCCTCCTCGCCCGCCAAACCCACGGCCCTCCCGCGGCCGTCGCCGTCCGCGTCCAGCTCGCTGGCGTACTCAATGTAACAGCTAGCGTCGCCCGCCGGAGGACTAACTCAGAAGAGGAGGAGGACCGAGACCGACGGCGACGGTGGCGCCACCCCTAAGCTTGGCTCAGACATGGTAGGTAACATTGGCTGGACGCTGTCGAGAGCCTATGAACCGTCGGCGTGCAGACGGGCCGCCGCTCGTCACAGTGCATGGTCATGTGGACCACAGGACCAGAGGATGTGGGGTAGGGAGGAGGACGAAGGGCGCGCCACCATGACATGGATGAGTGAATGAATGGATCTAAGCAAAGCAATAATTCCCATTGTACCATACGTACGCATAGCTGTAGAACAGTGCATGTTACCCAATGACCAATTGCATCCGTAACCTGATATGATTTTGTCGCCAATCATTCCGCACGCGACATGTCCCGTCCCGGCCGTGTTGTGTGTTTCGTCGGCCTAGTCGAAAAGGGATCCGGTTGCTGGCCTGGTTCAGGTGAATGTTCCCTGGCAATTGGCATGGCCATGAGAGGACAGCTGGGACGGGGGAAGAGGCAATGCAAGCCGACCTCATCTTCCTTCCTCCCTGCTGTCCTGCGGTCCTGCCCACACATGCATGGTATGGTAGCCAAAGCCGCTCCTGTTGAAATTGTAGACCGGCAGAATGATGCTGTACCTGTACGTACACATGCATGGTGCCAGAGCCGAAGGGCCTGTTTGGTTCAGTTTTTTTTCTGACCAGTTTTTCTGAAAATCTGGCTGTGAGGAGAATCTGGCTGTGGGGAGAATCTGAATATCATTACGATTATGTGTGAAGAAAGATAAAGTTGTTCATAGGGCTCAGGTTCAAGAAAGTGACGGACGACTCAACCGATTATGTGTTTATGTTAATTTTAAATGGTTTTTGTCCCAACAAATTTTATAGAAGCTGGCTAAAAAGCTGAGCGTTTGACAGTCCACAGTAGATTTTGGTGGCCAGAAGCTGCGAGAAGCTGAAACAAACGGGGGCGAAGTTGCCTGGACGGAAAGGGACGCGGCAGCGGCTGGCCTGCGATCTGAATGATAGTGAAACATCGCTCTCATCTTTTTCGATGTGTAGCCGCCTGAAAAACCGGTACCTTTTGTGAAGCCTACTAATACTGAATGCCAACAACAGGAAGACCCTTTTGTGTGCAAAGAGGAAACTGGTGCTGTGGTGCAGCTGTCCACGACATAGAATGTTCAGCACAATCAGAGCAGGGGACCTCCCCCCCCCCCCCCCCCCATATGGTAGCCTGCTACTGCCACTGTCCCCGAATTTCTCGCTCTCCACTCCAACCACTGGTCGGTAGTACACACAAACTCCATACAGAAAATGGCTTTTGTCCGAGGTACTCTTGCCATTACCGGTCGAAGCAAGTGTCTCCGAGCTTCATGCATGGCATGGTCACATTGGCTTTGTCTCCCCGCCTCATTTACCTTGGTTTTTGTGGGCTGCTATCTTTCAAAAGTTGATCAAGAACCCAACGAGATCTTTCACTTGGACAGACAATCAAGAGCAGCCAATTCGGGCTGCTGTTTATAATATTTTCTTCTGTACAACAGCCTCAGGGCAAAATTATCTTTTTATTAGGTTTTGTCACAGAGATAACACTAGAGCTGGCAGTGACCATGTTCCTTTGATTCTAAACTTGGATTTCGAGAAATGGTGGCTTGAGCAACCTGGTTTCAGACAACTAGTGACCAAGCTTTGGAGCACCTCTTGTGCTTTTACTCACCCTCTAGATGTCCGTCAGTTTAAAATTAGCTAGGTTAGTGAGGAAAAAGGGTGAAAGGCTGGGCTCTTAACATTAATGCTGAGATTAGAAAGCAAAAACATAAGCTCCACAAGGATTATGGCATTTTAGATATGAAGCAGGACAAATTGGGTTTGAACCTGTTAGAGAAGGAGTAGAATGAAAGACGTTGTTGCCGATATGCATGGAAGCTATTTGGAGGATACAGGAGATTTAAGCTAAACAAAGATCGAGAGATAAGAATATTAAGAATGCTGACAGTAATACTGCCTATTTTCCAGACCGTTGCTAATCAAATGGATAGGAAAAGGAGAATAACAAGTTTAGAAGGACCTGATATATAAGGTTGGTTAGAGGACGATAAATTCATGCTTGAGCATGCCGTATATTTTTATAAGAACTTGTTTGGACAAGAACCGGATATTGAGCTTAGGTTGAGGGTAGATTTTTTTGGGGGGTTATAGTGAGAAGGTTACCTCCGTGAAGAATGAGTTCTTACAGTAGCTTTTGCAAAGGAGGTGAAAGGGAAATGACCTTTACCATTTTCTCTAATTTGATTTTGGTGCTCGATGACCATCATAACTTTATGAACTAACTAGTTTATCTAGTTGGTTGTTTCACATGTGCATAAATCTATCCATATCATTTCTAAGTCGACTATCTAGAATGACGTAGATTATTCATCTAGGCGTGAATTGTCCAAGCTCTTCCGGCGGACCGTCCACGATACATTGATGCACCTCAAACAGAAACTATGTTGAAATCCAGTCTTCTACTATGGAGTGTCCGAAGGGGAGAAGAGCACCATCCGGGACCAAGCGCGGACCGTCCGGCCTCCTAGTGCGGATTGTCCGTTGAAAACCAGAAAAATCAAATGTGCCGGGTTCGGTAAAATTCATTTTAGTGTCCTCACGGACCGTCTGTGACTGCTTTATCTAACATATGACGACACATTTAATGCACTTATAGCCGTTGCTATAGCCGTTATGGTGACCATTGCAATTTTAGACGTTGATATGCAGGGGCGAACTGTCCGGACCAAGAGCACGGACCGTACATCCGCGTGTGGCAGAAAGTTGATAACAACTAGAAAGTGGTTAGTGGCTATAAATACAACCCCAACCACCTTCATTCAATGCATCCAAGCATTCCATTCGTCCACATTCAATACAAGAATAAGCACATCACTCAAAGACACATTCAAAACTTCCAGACTTATCCAAGTGTCATAATTGTGACTAGTGATCATTAGTGATTAGTGCCTTGGAAAGTCTAGAGAGAGTGTAAATTGTAATCATTATGTTGAAGTGACTTGTAAAGCTAGCAAGAGACACCTAATTGTGTGGTGATCCTTACGGGGTCTAAGTGACACTCGAGATTAGGGAGAAGCACTCATTGGTCTAAGTGACCGTTTGAGGGAGGGAAAGAGTTGAAAGAGATCCGGCCTACGTGGCATCCTCAACGGGGAGTAGGTTCTTCAGAACCGAACCTCGAGAAACAAATTGTCGTTTTTCATTTGTGTTGATCACCACTTTACGGTTTGATTCTTCCTCTCCCCTCTCCCTAAGTTCTCTTGCTTATCGTTCTGAGTTAGCTCGCAAAGTTATCCCAATTGATTGAGCAACTTGTGGCAAGAAGAACTATCTTACACACTCTTATTTTATCATTACTCGTTTTAACGCTAACCTCGGGTGAAACTCGTGTTCAAAGTTTATAATTTTCATGTTTATCCTATTCACCCCCTTTAGGCAACTTTTAGAAGATAGTAAAGGAAGCCAGTTTTTGGTTCTTATGTTAAAGTGTAATTGGACGCTTATTAGATTGTCCTTTTTGTTTTTGTTAAACATATATAAGACACATATTTAACGTGGAAAACCCCTCCAAGCGAAGGGGAAAAAACCACGAGCGTTGGCCAGCAACAATATCATTATTTTTCGGGTGGTTACAGATCGGAGGAAATTTACAATGAGGTGATTATCTCCTGTGGATTACAAGTGTATTTATAGAGGCGAAACCCTAAGGTGAGTAGGCACCCTCAGGCGTCTCTGGATTGCGTGTTGAAGGCCAATTGGCATCGCTACGCTCCCGTCCCAAGCCTCCCGCGACGGGCCTCCGCTTTGCTAGCCAATTTAACCGCCTTATTCAGAATTTAGATCACAAGCTCAACATCAGGAGGTTTACTGTTTTTTGTTGTTGTAGTAGTAGTTAGAAATTAGAAGGAAAAAACACAATGGATGCATGGGGAGCAGGGTTCACAATTTCGTTTTGGGTGATCCGAATTTCGTTTTGTTGACCAAAATTTGACTTTTGTATTTTTTTATATTTTGAATCGAAATCTAGTTAAAACTGGGCCATATCCGTTTTCAGTCAGTGGGGAAAACGGAAAAAAAAAGAGAGGCGAAACTCGCTGATATCTTGCGGCGAGAAAGTAAACGCTGATGGGGAGTACTATACAACACATGGTGATGAAGAAAATACTATATGTGGATTTCTTCATGTATATACATAACCCAAGACAAAAAAAACAATCAGACCAATGCAAACGAAAGAAGCCCACATACATCAAATATCGAAAGTTCGAAACCTTTTGCCTCTCTGCTACCGTCCCGGCCGCGTATACGCAGTCGGGCTGCTTAAAAACTCATTAGCATGCATGCAGTAACTAAACGAGGGACTAGATGTAGCTTATATATGACTAGCAGTGTTGCTATTATACGATCCATGTCCGGCCGGTTGATGAGCGACGACGATGCAACTCCGGCAGGGTCGGTGATCCGTACGTTCTTCTTCACTCTCTGTATGTCTATCTGTGCACGTATATTCATGGTCGTACGTCGTCGGGCGTCGGCTACCAACAGAGACAGAGACAGATCACGGGCAGTGCACGTTCCTGCCGGGCCCTCCGTAGTAGAAGTAGTTCCCCCAGGCGGTGTTGTAGCCGCCCTGGATGTCGTAGCAGCCCGGGCGGTCGGCGACGAGGCGGAGCGCGGCGGCGGCGACGAGGCTGTTGTCGGCGTCGACGACCTGCAGGTTGCGGAAGTAGGCTGCGCGGTTGGATCCCTCGCGGGGGAAGTGGCCGCTCCCCATCTGCGTGGGCGTGTGCGCCCCCGCCGGGCGCGAGTTCACCACCTCGCCGCCGAACTGCACCATGTCGGCGTGGGCGCCCAGGTGCGTGAACAGGAGCGACGGCCAGTACCCCACCAGCGGGCCCGACCCCAGCTGCAGCCACCAGTTCCCCCGGTGCGGGTCCTGCGCGCGCGCGCGTACGTCAGTCTGTCAGCAGATCAACATCCATGCATGCATGCATGAGCATGACACTTCTTCTTGCTTTCAACTGAAGAAGCCGCCGTGCACATGTGTGTAGTGTATACCTTACCTTCCATATGAGCAGGCTGATGTCGAACTGCCGGCCGTTGTAGACCGAGGTAGGCGAGATGGCGGCTCCAATGGCGATCCGGCTGTTCGTCTGGACGAAGCCGGAGCAGTGCAGGTTGTAGCACCCAGTCTCCTGGTACGCATCGGTCTGCATGCCACAGGCGCATTAGGATGCAACATTCAGCTGTGTGTTTGCTAGCTCTTGGACATGTTACTCAATATAACAAGTTGCTGAGTTCTGAAACTACGCATATTGTTGGCTACCAGCTACTTGATAAAAATCTGATACTGCGTGCTGTACATGTACGTCACTTTCAGAAACTTACCGTCCAATACGTGAAGAACCTCGGGCTGCTGTCGCCATACAGCTCAGGGCTCACCTGAGTAAAACAATGCAGCAAGGCAGGGAAGTTAGCACTGCAGTGCAGTCTCCAGCAGAATCTGTGATTGACTCCTCGACTGGAACTGGAACCGCCAGCAGCATCGTCGCAGGTCAATGGGCACACATCTATCTCCGATCGAGATCACACACAGTGACGACACGGAATCTAATTAATGAGCGCCAGTTCTGCACCACCTTAATGTACTGCCCAAGTCAAACATAGAGCCACATACATGCATATGCATGCTGCAGAGGAAGCGGGATCCAGCTACCATTCCATCATATAGATCGAGGTAATAACCTTTCAGTTCAATAAACGCATACACTATACTGCTATTGGTGGTAACTAGAAGCAAGGTCTCCATCATATAGAGGTAGAAGAAAGCGGTTACCACTTACCAGCAGTTAACTACGAAAACCACTGATGTATATATGGTGTGTCCTTCAGTTCAGTTCAGTTCTTTCAAATGCTCTGGCTCAGCGATATATAGATACAATATGCTATAGGAACACCAGAAGTGTCGGTGGAAAGCAAGCCAAGCACGCAAGCAAAGAGGAGGAGGACCTCCAGAGTTCATTCACGCGCACATCTGCCTGGCCAGCAGCTAGGAGGCAGAGGCACCCACATTTACTGGCGTCACCAACCGGCCGGGCAGCCTGAACTGAAGAGCTATACTGCGAGTCAGGTTCCCATTACTCGCAAAGACACAGGCGCAGGATGGAGGGCCTTTTTTCTGTTCGAGGACTGGCGCGAGACCACTGCCACTGCTGCAGGATCCGAACAAGCAAGCAAGGCCTTTACTTATAGCTACTAGCTCGATCTCTCCCGCGCTGGAAGCTAGAAGACAATCCGGACGCAGCAATGGGCAATGGCGCCCGTCTAGTTTCTGTAGCAGCTGATCATCCAAAATACTACTCCCTCCGTTCCTTTTTAGTTGTCGCTGGATAGTTCAATTTTACACTATCCAGCGACAACTAAAACGAAACGGGGGGAGTATTATTTTGTATCATAGTGTGTACTGTTTGCGTAGTGAAATTTAAATATATAAGCATGGAGATGAGCAAGCTGCTGTAGATAGACTAACGAAACACGGCGGCACATACGGTGCGTCATTTATGTGTGCAATTATACATATGCAAGGATTTCCTGGTAGGTAGCTAGCTAGGGCGCATCTCTGTATGTACTTGGAAGGAAGGAAGGAGGTTGTTTAAGTGAGGGCGAGTACACATGCACGTACGTACGGCAGCAATAAGCAGGGCGGTTTTGATTGCAGCAAGCACGTAACGTAACGTACGCACCTGCCATCCGGCCTCGATGGTGTTGAGGTCGTTGCCGAAGGAGCCGGAGATGACCCAGATCTGGGACAGGCTGAACTCCGCCGCCGACGCCACCTTGGCCGGCCACACGTTCAGGCTGGCCTTGGCGCCGTAGAACTGGTCCCCCGTCACGTACCCCACCGCGTGCTGCAAGCGCCGCCGCCGCCGCCGTTATGCCGCGCCCACCATGCAAATGCAAGCCATCAGAGTTTCAGAGCCGATCGATAGATCGAGGTGTATATATATAGAGAGAGAGTAGGACGTTGCTCCACGCTGCTATAGCTACGGGCCTACGGCCATGGCCGCACCGCACACTGCATGCGCCAGTAATGTACTGTGCGCCAGCCTAACTGCACTGTGGCCTGTGGGTGTGGTGTGGCTGCTGGAGCAGAGCAGGAGCGCGGTCGACAAAACCTGAGGCAGGCAGGCATGCACGGCTGCGCCATTTGGTTGCGTAATGAATCGCGGCAGTTACTCCCACTAACACCAGTGTTTTCCCCCCCAACTAATCCAGCTTTAATGTTACAGCACCACCAGGACTTGATTACTGGCCGTGCGTGTCTTTTCAGGGCGTGGTGGGTGTGGGTCTCGCGAGTCGCGACGCTAATGGCGGGCGGGCACGTCGCGGCGAGGCGAAGGCGAAGGCGATGACTGATGAGACAGAGTGACTCACTGACCTCATGGCCGCTGCTGGTGGAGTCGCGGCGGGCGTTGCTGCTGCTGCTGCCGCCGCCGCGGGCCTTCATCCCGAACCGGCGCGCGGAGCTGGCCCGCAGCACGTCGCGCGCCGCCGTCCGCCGTATCGGCACCGTCCCCGCCGGGCACCGCTTGCTGCCGCCGTCGCTCCACGCCTGCGGGAACACGCCGGCCTCCTCCTCGGCGGCGCCGCCCTTGGACATGGGCCTCTCCACGGGCTCGTCCTGGGAGCGATGCACAATTGCACACACGCACGTTGCTCAGGACACTCCGTCGACCGCGGAACAGATCCAGAACGAAACGGCGGTGCTTGCTAATGCTAGATGCTAGGTAGAGCAAGGGATTTTGGCTCACCTCGGGCTCCTGCCCTCTCAGCCTGGGGTGGTCGAACGCCGGCTGCAGGTGCGCCGGCACGCAGTGGATGACGTCGCCGTCGGGGCTCTGCACACGCGCACGCACACGCACGAGACACGACGAACGAGCTAGAGTACGTAAACGACAGCGAGGTGGTGGATTTGCAGGCTTGCTTGGCCGGAAGCCGGAACCGGCAGCGCGCGCGCACAGCTGGGCCAAGGAACAGCAGGCAGGGAATGGATGTACGAGTACGAGATGGGAAGGGAAGGAACCTGTATCGTCATGTTGGAGTCCTTGTCCATCCTGGCCATGCGCGCCATGATCCTCGCGTACGCCTCCTGCTCGTCCCCGGCACGGAAGGCCGCCCGCGCGGCGCCGGCATGCTTCCCGCCGCCGTGCCCGTGCGTGTGCGTCGCGGAGACCACCAGGGCGGCCTGGCACGAGACGACGACGAGGAGGAGCAGGAAGGGAACGAGGGAGGCAGTGACTGGGAGGACTGCTCGCCCGCGGTTACAGCCGCTAGATGAAGACATGGGCCGGCCTTGGTTTATTCCTTTGTAGCACGAGCTAGGACTTCGGAGCGGGGTGGCAGTGGCGGTGTCGCGGCTCGTCGGTCTTCTCGTTGTCTGTATCCCACGCTTGTTCTTTCTCTTTCTCCTACTCCTTCAATCGTTCCCTGGAGCTGTCGGTATGCTCCCGCGTTGGCGTGCTGCTTGTCCTCTTCTTCCCTCCCCACCCCAGCTAGGAGCGAGCAGGGAGAAGAGAGGCCAGGACGCTCGCTATAAATACAGCCGCGTAGCAGGAGCTACGAGCAGGAGGTGGAGCTCTCTCTCTCGCTCTCGCTCGCTCCGAGGTCAAGACTCTCTCCGTGCTGTGCTGTAGTAGTTGGTTGGTAGGCTGTACGGGGGAAGAAATGCCGAATTGATGACGATGGATTCGGACGCCGGCCTGCTGCAGTGCAGTGCTGCTGTTTTGAGCCGCTTCCGGCCGGCACGAGCCTGCCCCGGCCGCACTTTTTCCGAGGACTCACACACCGAAGCATTTGCAATGGTAGCTACCACTAGTAATATCCATGGGCGGATGGATGGTTTTTGTTCCGTTTTTTTTTTTTTGCAGATATCTCCCTCTCCACATTCCCCTCCTGTCCCCGACCTCTCTTCTTTCTTCTCATCGTATGAGAGAGCAGAGGATAAGAATATCTTCAGCAAAGTCTATTTCAAAATTCACTACGAACAGTGCAATTTACAGTGTGCAAAACAGTATTTCGCACGACTGTCTAGAGCTAAGTTATGAGGGCGTCACCACCACTTCTGTCTAGAGCTACTCTAGACATTTGTTTCTGCACCATCATCATCTTCATCAAGAATTCAAGATGGTCGTCGGGGTCGGGGTTCTGGTCCTGCCGGCCGGTGAGGAAAGGAGGCAGCGGGGGGCTGGATAGAGTGGCGGCGGAACCGCGCGCAACCAGTCGGCACTCGGCAGTCGCCAGTCGCACAACTGTGCTCCATGGGGGCACGAGCGATTTTTTTTTTTTAAAAAGAAGGGAACCAGATGAGAGAGAGAGAGCATTGCGTTGGCATTGCACCAAGGGAGGGAGGGAGCCAGGGAGGAGAGAGAGACTAGAGAGAAGGTGGCCGCGGCGCGGCTGTGGCTGCAGCTGCCTTTCGCTTTTCCCTTTGCGTTTGCTTTGCTTTGGCTGCAGAGAAAGAGGGCGAGGACGAGGAGGAGGCATGGCGTGGTGGCGGGCATGTGCCAGGGGAGAGAATTCTTTAAAAATCCACGCACGCAGCACGACAGCGGAGCTCATTCGTTCGTTCTTCGATCCATGATCCATCCATTCATCCATCGACCATCTGGTGCGCAGAGTACGTGCACTCCCCGCTCTCGGTCGTTCTTTTGGACCTCTCCGTTCGCAGGCAGTCAGGTCAAGTCCAGGACCTGAGACCACAGTAGTTTCACACCTGACCCGACCTCGCTCCCTGACGAGAATGTGAGTGGCAGTAGTGCTTTGCTCGTCATATGATATCTCACCTGTTGCTTTCCTGCACAGCAGGCACGCTCAGATCCAAGGGATCGACGACGCCTTTTCTTCAGATTCAGTCGTCGACGACGTATCACTGTATCAGCCATGTGCCAGGGGAGAGAATTCTTTAAAAATCCACGCACGCAGCACGACAGCGGAGCTCATTCGTTCGTTCTTCGATCCATGATCCATCCATTCATCCATCGACCATCTGGTGCGCAGAGTACGTGCACTCCCCGCTCTCGGTCGTTCTTTTGGACCTCTCCGTTCGCAGGCAGTCAGGTCAAGTCCAGGACCTGAGACCACAGTAGTTTCACACCTGACCCGACCTCGCTCCCTGACGAGAATGTGAGTGGCAGTAGTGCTTTGCTCGTCATATGATATCTCACCTGTTGCTTTCCTGCACAGCAGGCACGCTCAGATCCAAGGGATCGACGACGCCTTTTCTTCAGATTCAGTCGTCGACGACGTATCACTGTATCAGCCATGTGCCAGGGGAGAGAATTCTTTAAAAATCCACGCACGCAGCACGACAGCGGAGCTCATTCGTTCGTTCTTCGATCCATGATCCATCCATTCATCCATCGACCATCTGGTGCGCAGAGTACGTGCACTCCCCGCTCTCGGTCGTTCTTTTGGACCTCTCCGTTCGCAGGCAGTCAGGTCAAGTCCAGGACCTGAGACCACAGTAGTTTCACACCTGACCCGACCTCGCTCCCTGACGAGAATGTGAGTGGCAGTAGTGCTTTGCTCGTCATATGATATCTCACCTGTTGCTTTCCTGCACAGCAGGCACGCTCAGATCCAAGGGATCGACGACGCCTTTTCTTCAGATTCAGTCGTCGACGACGTATCACTGTATCAGCCAGCCCTCCCCCCCCGCTGCATGGACCCTTCAGAACCTTGGTCGAATCGAGACAGGCACTCGACAGTGCCAGCTCGCCAGGCGCTTTGAATTGAATCAGACTTTTTTCGACTAGAGCGCATATATAAGTGTGTACGCTAAGAGCACGGGAAGATGCATTACCGGAATCCGAGGCTTTGCGAGTGACTTTTGTCGGTCACTCGGTAAAGAATGCTTTGCTGAGAGCCGCACTCGGCACCATCCGACTCTCGGTAACGAGCTGATTTACCGAGTGCAGGACACTCGGCACAGGACCACACTCGACAAAGAAGACGCTCGGCAAACGGCCATCAGCGGCCGTCCTAAAGCTGACGGCCGTCAGCCTTTGCCGAGAGCCGAGGACTGGCACTCGGCAAAGAGGCTTCTTTGCCGAGTGCCAATTACTAGGCACTCGACAAAGAACTCTTTACCGAGTGCCTTCTATAAACACTCGGTAAACCATATTTTTGTTTTTTACATTTTGGTCACCAAACTTTTTGTGGTATGTTCCTACACTATGTAGACCTAAATGTACTATTTTGGAACAATTATACCAGTCTTTGCAATAGCTAGTAGATTTAGTTCGTTTATTTGAATTTGTTCGGAAAATTCAGATTTTAACTGCAGGTCACTCGAAACTTGGAAAACCGTGCATGCAAAAATGATATCCATGCTACTTAACACAAGTTACGACCGATTTCAGGAGCGGACCGGAAACTTCGAACACCATGCTCACTCAACATGGCTGTGAACTTGTCATCCAGGTGTTTAAAAATTGTATAAAACACAAACAAAGTCAGAAAATCATGAAACCTGTCCACATGTCATGATATCATACGTAGAGGCTGTAATAAAAATTTAAAAATGTTTCGAGAAAACTGTGACGCACTATGTGTACAAACCTAAGAGATCCACATTGAAACTCTATGATTTCATGTGTAGTTCTCTTAGCTTTCTACACATAATGTATCACAACTTTCTCCAAACTTTTTCAAATTTTTATCACAGCCTCTACATATGATATCATGACACGTGGACATGTTTCATGATTTTCTGACTTTGTTTGTGTTTTATACAATTTTTAAACACCTGGATGGCAAGTTCACAGCCATGTTGAGTGAGCATGATGCTCGAAGTTTCCGGTCCGCTCCTGAAATCGGTCGTAACTTGTGCTAAGTAGCATGGATATCATTTTTGCATGCACGATTTTCCAAGTTTCGAGTGACCTGCAGTTCAAATCCAAATTTTCCGAAGAAATCCAAATAAACGAACTAAATCTACTAGCTATTGAAAACACAACTATAATTGTCCCAAAATGGTACATGTAAGTCTACATAGTGTAGGAACACACCACAAAAAATTTGGTTGGGATAATAAAAAAATACAAATGTACTTTGCGTGTCAGCTAGGTGACACTCGGCAAAGAATAGTGAAAGAGTCTTTGCTGAGTGTCACCTAGGGGACACTCGGCAAAGACGGCTTTATCGAGTGCCAGCGATCTGGCACTCGGCAAAGCATATTTTAAAATTAAAAAAAACTTTGCCGAGTGCCAGATCACGGGCACTCGGCAAAGCACGCGTACATACAACGGTCAGCGCTTTCTTTCTCACTCTCTCACTCTCCTCGCTCACACACACCACCGCCGCGCCCTCACCACTGCCGCGCCCTCGCCCACCGCGCCCCTGCCCACCGTCGTCGCGACCGCGCCCGGGAGGACCTCGCCCACCGCCGCCGTGCCCTCGCGCCCGCGCCCGCGCCGCGCCCACCGTGCCCGCGCCAACGCCGTGCCCCTCGCCCACCGCGCTCGCGCCCTCGCCGCCGTGCCTGCAGCGGCGCCCACCGTGCCCCTCACCCGCGCCCGCCGCGCTCGCCGTGCCCGCGCTCGCGCCGCCGTGCCCCTCGCCCGCCCCCGCCGTGCCCGCGCCGCCGTGCCCCTCGCCGTGCCCCTCGCCTGCCCCCGTCGTGCCCCTCGCTTGCCCTCGCCCACGCCCCTCGCCGTGCCCCTCGCCCGCGCCCCTCACTGTTCCCCCGCCGTGCCCTCGCCCGCCCGGCGCCTCGCCCGCGACCCGTCGTCTCGCCCGCGACCAAACCTTCAAGGTGATTGCTTGCTTTATGTTCTACGTGTATGATTTATATGAAATGATTAGTTTTAATACATGTATGATTAGGTTAATATGTAGTATTGTTGATTGCCGGCCATCGTGCCGTTGAATTATGTGTGGATGTCAGTCATCGTGCTGATAGTTTTATTTGCAGCATTTCGAAACCTCCCCGTGCAGGGGAGGTGCTGCCGAAATTTTCTGTTGCTAGGCTTCTGTTAGAGGATGGAGGACCGTGAGTGGATGTACACGGGCCGTAGAAGAAGGAACGATGTCACCACTGAATGGATTAGAAAGACCGATGATTTTGTGGAACGGGCATATGGCGAAGCTGCTAAAGGAGCGAGTCTAGTCCCATGCCCGTGCAACAAATGTGCCAACCAGAAAAGAAAACCAAATAAGGCCATGGTAGAACATATTTGGAAGAATGGGTTTACGCCAGGCTATACTCGGTGGATATTTCATGGTGAAGCGCATCGTACGAGAGAGGAGGTGTTGAGACAACGTGTCGAGGATTATGACGCGGATGCGGGGGTAGCGGATATGTTGAACGACTATCAGGAGGCACAATACACGGGAGGATGTATGGATGACGAGCCAGAGCCGACCGCAAAGGCGTTCTACGACATGTTCGACACGGCACAGAAGCCCCTTCACGGCCAGACAAAGGTTTCTCAACTGGATGCCATTGGGCGTGTAATGGCGTTCAAGTCGCAGTACAGCATGAGTAGAGACGCATTCGATGGCTTGTTGACAGTTATTGGGAGCCTGCTTCCGGATGATCACGTTCTGCCAAAGAGCATGTACGAGACACAGAAACTCCTTCGTGCACTCAAGATGACGTATGAGTAGATTCATGCTTGTCCGAAGGGCTGCGTGCTATTTAGGAAAGAATACGCGGAGGCAAAGCACTGTCCCAAGTGTAAATCATCTAGGTTTATGGAGGTAGACTCTAGTGATGGACAAAAGAGGCAGCTCGACATCCCCTTGACAATCCTACGGCACCTTCCGTTCATACCGAGGATCCAGCGTCTGTACATGACAGAGGAATCCGCGAAATAGATGACATAACACAAAAATGGAAAACGATACAATCCTGACAAGATGGTGCACGCATCCGATGGTGAAGCATGGAAACACTTTGATGCCATTCACCGTGAGAAAGCCAAAGAAGCTCGTAATGTACATGTTGCGTTGGCCACAGATGGGTTCAATCCCTATGGAATGAGCGCTGCCCCGTACACATGTTGGCCCGTGTTTGTTATCCCAATCAATCTCCCCCTGGTGTGTGCTTTCAAAGGCAGAATATATTCGTGTCGTTGATAATTCCCGGACACCCGAAGAATAAAATGGGCGTGTACATGGAGCCTATGATCGATGAATTGGTACGTGCCTGGGAGGAAGGGGTATGGACGTATGACCGAGCTACGAAGACAAACTTCAGAATGCATGTTTGGTACCAGTACTCCATGCATGACTTACCGGCGTATGGGCTATTCTGCGCCTGGTGTGTTCACGGTAAGTTCCCATGCCCAGTTTGCAAGGAAGCTCTCAGGTTCATTTGGTTGAAAAGGGTGGCAAATATTCGTCCTTCGATAAACATCGACAATTTCTCTCTGCTGACCATCCGTTCCGCCTAGACATCAAGAACTTTACGAAAGGTGTCGTAGTGACAGACCGCCCACCTGCAACGATGACTGGTGTCGAAATTCGTCAACAGATAGATGGGCTCGTGGCCAATACAGAAGGTGGTTTTGTGGGATATGGTGAGCAGCATATGTGGACACATAAGTCTGGCTTGACTCGGCTCCCATATTATGACGACCTGCTCCTTCCACACAACATTGACGTGATGCACACTAAAAAGAATGTTGCCGAGGCACTGTGGGCAACAATTATGGACATTCTTGATAAGTCAAAGGATAACGTGAAGGCAAGAGTGGATCTGGTAGTGTTATGTGATAGACCAAACCTAGAGATGAAGCCGCCAAGTGGCGGAAAGACGTGGAGAAAGCCTAAGGCCGATTTCGTCCTAAGCAGGGCCCAGAGGAAGGAAGTACTTCAGTGGATCAAGATGTTGATGTTCCCTGATGGGTATGCAGCTAACCTGAGTAGGGGGTGAACTTATCTACTATGCGAGTCTTAGGGATGAAGAGTCATGACTTCCACATATGGATTGAATGGATTCTTCCTGCGATGGTTCGAGGCTATGTCCCTGAGCATGTCTGGCTAGCGCTTTCAGAGTTGAGTTATTTCTTCCGTCAGCTTTGTGCAAAAGAGTTATCTCGGACCGTGGTTGCAGACTTGGAAAGATTGGCACCCGTGTTATTGTGTAAGCTTGAGAAGATATTTCCACCTGGCTTCTTCAATCCAATGCAGCATTTGATTCTTCATATCTGAAAGGGAATTAGGCTTACACCTATTTCCTAAATTGATTTTGGTGGTTGAATTGCCCAACACAAATAATTGGACTAACTAGTTTGCTCTAGTCTATAAGTTATACAGGTGCCAAAGGTTCACAAATAGCCAATAAAAAGACCAAGAAAAGGGTTCAACAAAAAGAGCAAGGGATAACCGAAGGCAGCCCTGGTCTGGCGCACCGGACAGTGTCCGGTGCACCAGGGTACTCCATGCCGAACTCTTCACCTTCGATAATTTTTAGAGGGCTCCGCTATAATTCACCGGACTGTCCGGTGCCCCCAGGAAGAGCAACTCTGAAATCGCCAGCTTCGGGAATCCGCTCCGCTATAATTCACCGGACATGTCCGGTGCACACCGGACTGTCCGGTGAGCCAGCGGAGCAACGGCTACTTCGACGCCAACGGTCACCTGCAGAGGCATTAAATGTGCGCCAGAGCGCGCAGAAGTCAGGCATGCGTGAGACAGCGCACCGGACAGTCTACAGTACTTGTCCGGTGCACCACCGGACAGCCAGGCGACCCCACCAGTCAGAGCTCCAACGGTCGAACCCTAACGGCCGGGTGACGTGGCTGGCGCACCGGACACTGTCCGGTGGCGCACCGGACTGTCCGGTGCGCCATGCGACAGCAGCCTTCACCAAACGGCTAGTTTGGTGGTTGGGGCTATAAATACCCCCAACCACCCCACATTCAAGTCATCCAAGTTTTCCACCTTCCAACCATTTACAAGAGCTCTAGCATTCAATTCTAGACACACCAAAGTGATCAAATCCTCTCTAATTCCACACAAAGCTTTAGTGACTAGTGAGAGAGATTTGTTGTGTTCATTTGAGCTCTTGCGCTTGGATTGGTTCTTTTCTTTCTCATTTGTTCTTGTGATCAAAACTCAATTGTAACCGAGGCAAGAGACACCAATTGTGTGGTGGTCCTTGCGGGGAAGCTTTGTTCCTGGTTGATTTGAGAAGAGAAGCTCACTCGGTCCGAGGGATCATTTGAGAGAGGAAAAGGGTTGAAATAGACCTGGCCTTTGTGGCCTCCTCAACGGGGAGTAGGTTTGCGAGAACCGAACCTCGGTAAAACAAATCCTTGCGTCTCACTTCTTCACTCACTCGTGATTTGTTTTTACGCCCTCTCTCGGACTCGTTTCTATTTCTAACGCTAACCCGGCTTGTAGTTGTGATTAAGTTTGTAAATTTCAAATTCGCCCTATTCACCCCCCTCTAGGCGACTTTCAATTGGTATCAGAGCCCGGTGCTTCATTAGAGCCTAGCCGCTCGAAGTGATGTCGGGAGATCACGCCAAGAGGGAGATGGAGACCGGCGACAAGCCCACTACAAGCCACGGGAAGACTTCATCGGAAGAGTCCCGCAACAAGGGAAAGGGGAAGGAGAAGAAATCCTCTTCCCACAAGTCGCATCGGAGAGGCGACAAGCATAAGAAGATGAGGAAAGTGGTCTACTATGAGACCGACACTTCATCACCATCGACCTCCGGCTCCGACGTGCCGTTCGTTACTTCTAAGCGCCATGAGCGCAAGAAGTATAGTAAGATTCCCCTACGCTATCCCCATATTTCAAAGCGTACTCCTTTGCTCTCCGTTCCATTAGGCAAACCACCGGTTTTTGATGGTGAAGATTATAATATGTGGAGTGACAAAATGAGGCATCATCTAACCTCACTCCACACAAGCATATGGAATGTTGTTGAGTTTGGTGTACAGGTACCATCCGTAGGGGATGAAGACTACGACTCGAACGAAGTGGCCCAAATCCACCACTTTAACTCCCAAGCCACCACTATACTCCTCGCCTCTCTAAGTCGAGAGGAGTATAATAAGGTGCAAGGGTTAAAGAGTGCGAAGGAAATTTGGGACGTACTCAAGACCGCGCACGAAGGAGATGAGGTGACAAAGATCACCAAGCGGGAGACGATCGAGGGGGAGCTCGGTCGCTTCATGCTTCACCAAGGGGAGGATCCACAAGCTATGTACAACCGCTTGAAGACCTTGGTGAACCAAGTGCGCAACCTCGGGAGCGAAAAATGGGATGACCATGAGATGGTCAAGGTTATTCTTAGATCCCTTGTATTTCTTAACCCTACTCAAGTTCAATTAATCCGAGGTGATCCTAGATATAAGCTAATGTCTCCCGAGGAGGTTATAGGAAAATTTGTGAGCTTTGAGCTAATGATTAAAGGCTCAAAGAAAATCATCGAGCAAGGCACCTCCTCCACGCCCGAAGCACAACCGGTGGCATTCAAGGCGACGGAGGAGAAGAAGGAGGAATCTACATCAAGTAGACAACCAATCGATGCCTCCAAGCTCGACAATGAGGAAATGTCGCTTATCATCAAAAGCTTTCACCAAATCCTCAAGCAAAGGAGGGGGAAAGATTACAAGCACCGCTCCAAGAAAGTTTGCTATAAGTGTGGTAAGCCTGGTCACTTTATTGCCAAATGTCCTATTTCTAGTGACAGGGGCGACGACAAGAAGGGGAGAAGAAAGGAGAAGAAGAAGCACTACAAGAAGAAGGGCGGCGATGCCCATGTGTGCCGTAAGTGGGACTCCGAGGAGAGCTCCTCCGACTTCTCCTCCGACGAGGATGCCGCCAACATCGCCGTCACCAAGGGACTTCTCTTCCCCAACGTCGGCCACAGGTGCCTCATGGCAAAGGACGGCAAAAAGAAGGTTAAATCCAAATCCTCCACTAAATATGAGTCCTCTAGTGATGATAATGCTAGTGATGAGGAGGATAATTTGCGTACCCTTTTTGCCAACCTAAACATGCAACAAAAAGAAAAATTAAATGAACTAATTAGTGCCATCCATGAGAAGGATGAACTCTTGGACTCTCAAGAGGACTTCCTAATCAAGGAAAACAAAAAGCATGTTAAGGTTAAAAATGCTTACGCTCTAGAAGTTGAAAAATGTGAAAAATTGTCTAGTGAGCTAAGCACTTGCCATGACACTATTGCCAACCTTAGAAATGAAAATGCTAGATTAATTGCTAAGGTTGATTCTAATGTTTGTGATGATTCTTTTTCAAATCTTAGAGATGATAATGCTAATTTGCTTGCTAAGATTGAAAAATTGAATGATTATCTTGCTAGCCTTAAGCATGAAAATGAAAAATTAATTGCTAAGGCTAAAGATTTTGATGTTTGCAATATTACTATTTCTAACCTTAGAAGTGAAAATGATATATTACATGCTAAGGTTGTAGAATTAAAATCTTGCAAACCCTCTACATCTACCATTGAGCATGTTTCTATTTGCACTAGATGTAGAGATGTTGATATTGATGCTATTCATGATCATATGGCTTTAATTAAACAACAAAATGATCATATAGCAAAATTAGATGCTAAAATTGCCGAGCATGACTTAGAAAATGAAAAGTTTAAATTTGCTAGAAGCATGCTCTATAGTGGGAGACGCCCTGGCATCAAGGATGGCATTGGCTTCCAAAGGGGAGACAATGTCAAACTTAATGCCTCTCCTAAAAGATTGTCCAATTTTGTTAAGGGCAAGGCTCCCATGCCTCAGGATAACGAGGGTTACATTTTATACCCTGCCAGTTATCCTGAGAGCAAAATTAGGAGAATTCATTCTAGGAAGTCTCACTCTGGCCCTAATCATGCTTTTATGTATAAGGGTGAGACATCTAGCTCTAGGCAACCAACCCGTGCTAAGTTGCCTAAGAGTAAAACTCCTAATGCATCAAATGGTCATGACATTTCATTTAAAACTTTTGATGCATCTTATGTTTTGACTAACAAATCCGGCAAGGTAGTTGCCAAGTTTGTTGGGGGCAAACACAAGGGCTCCAAGACTTGTGTTTGGGTACCCAAAGTTCTTGTGTCTAATGCTAAAGGACCCAAAACCGTTTGGGTACCTAAAGTCAAGAACTAAATTTGTTTTGTAGGTTTATGCATCCGGGGGCACAAGTTGGATCATCGATAGCGGGTGCACAAACCACATGACAGGGGAGAAGAAGATGTTCTCCTCCTACGAGAAAAACCAAGGTCCCCAACGAGCTATCACATTCGGGGATGGAAACCAAGGTTTGGTCAAAGGTCTGGGTAAAATAGCTATATCTCCTGACCATTCCATTTCCAATGTTTTTCTTGTTGATTCATTAGATTACAATTTGCTTTCTGTATCTCAATTATGTCAAATGGGCTACAACTGTCTCTTTACTGATGTAGGTGTCACTGTCTTTAGAAGAAGTGATGATTCAATAGCATTTAAGGGAGTGTTAGAGGGTCAGCTATACTTGGTAGATTTTGATAGAGCTGAACTCGACGCTTGCTTAATAGCTAAGACTAACATGGGTTGGCTCTGGCACCGCCGACTAGCCCATGTTGGGATGAAGAATCTTCATAAACTTCTAAAGGGAGAACACATTTTAGGATTAACAAATGTTCATTTTGAGAAAGACAGGATTTGTAGCGCATGTCAAGCCGGGAAGCAAGTCGGTGTTCATCATCCACACAAGAACATCATGACGACTGACAGGCCACTGGAGCTCCTACACATGGACCTATTCGGCCCGATAGCTTACATAAGCATCGGCGGGAGTAAGTACTGTCTAGTTATTGTGGATGATTACTCTCGCTTCACTTGGGTGTTCTTTTTGCAGGAAAAATCACAAACCCAAGAAACCTTAAAGGGATTCTTGAGACGGGCTCAAAATGAGTTCGGCTTAAGGATCAAGAAAATAAGAAGCGACAACGAGACGGAGTTCAAGAACTTTCAAATTGAAGGCTTTCTTGAGGAGGAGGGCATCAAGCATGAATTCTCTTCTCCCTACACTCCACAACAAAATGGCGTGGTGGAGAGGAAGAATCGAACTCTATTGGACATGGCAAGAACCATGCTTGATGAATACAAGACGCCGGATTGGTTTTGGGCCGAGGCGGTTAACACCGCTTGCTACGCCATCAACCGGTTATATCTACACTGAATCCTCAAGAAGACATCATATGAACTCCTAACCGGTAAAAAGCCCAATATTTCATATTTTAGAGTCTTTGGTAGCAAATGCTTTATTCTTGTTAAAAGAGGTAGAAAATCTAAATTTGCTCCTAAGACCGTAGAAGGCTTTTTACTAGGATATGATTCAAACACAAGGGCATGTAGAGTCTTTAACAAGTCCTCAGGACTAGTTGAAGTTTCTTGTGACGTTGTGTTTGATGAAACTAATGGCTCTCAAGTAGAGCAAGTTGATCTTGATGAGATAGGTGAAGAAGAGGCTCCGTGCATCGCGCTAAGGAACATGTCCATTGGAGATGTGTGTCCTAAGGAATCCGAGGAGCCTCCAAATGCACAAGATCAACCATCCTCCTGTAACGCCCTGAATTTGGGGGTAGATTTTTTTTCTTCTTTTCTCTCACCAAATTCAGGCGTTACTCTTTCCTTTTCCCTTTTCTTCTCGCTAAGCCTTGATCTTTTCAAAGTCGCAGTGGGTTTTGGCTTTAGACCTCGTGTAAAGCAAAACCTTAAAACACTTTATTTCGTATGATGCACCATGCCGAACCATGTATTTTTTTTGATTGATTAAAATATGGAAGCATTCGTCCTAAGAAAATTAGATTTTAGAAAAAGAAAATCCTTTTCTTTTTCTCTCCCTCCCTCCCTTTCCCATTTCGGCCCAAGTCGCCCCCCCTTCCCCCCACTTTGGGCCCATCCGGCCCAGCCGCCCCCCACCCTTTTCTTTTTTCCCAAAAATCCCCCCCGCGGGCCCCGCCCGTCATCTCTCTCTCTCTCTCTCTCTCACCCCAACCCTAACCCTAGCCGCCGCCGCCGCCGCTCCCTCCCGCGCCGCCGCCGCCCCCCGGCGCCGCCGCCGCCGCCCCCCTCCGGTGAGACCCCTTCTCCTCCCTCACCCCCCTCTCCTCCCTTCCCCCTCCGGCGCCCTTCCCCCGCCCGCGCCATGGGCGCCGCCCGGCGTCCCGCGCCCGGCCGGCCCCGCGCCCTGGCGTCCCGCGCCCCGGCGTCCCGCGCCCCGGCGTCCCGTGCCCCGGCGTCCCGCGCCCCGGCGTCCCGCGCCCGTCCCCGCCCACGCCCGGCCGCCCTCGCCCTCGTCCGCCCCGGCGTCCCGCGCCCCGGCGTCCCGCGCCCGGCCGCCTCCGGCGAGCCGCCCGGCCCGTCCTCCCCCGGCTCGGCCCCGCCCCGCCGCCCTCGCCCTCGCCCTCACCCGACCCCGCCCCCGGCGAGCTCGGCCGGCGCCGCCGCGCCCGCCTCCGCCTCCGGCGAGCCCGCGCCCGGCCGCTCCGGCGAGCCCCCGCCCCGTCCCGCGTCGGCCCCGCCTCGCCGCCCTCCGGCGAGCCGCCCTCGCCCGGCCCCGCTCGGCCCCGCCCTCGCGCCCGCCTCCCGGCGAGCTCGGCGCCCCCCCGGTTCAACCGCCCCCGTGCCCCGGCCCGACCGCCCGTCCCCGCGCTCGGCCTCGTCCGGTCGCGCCCTCGCTCGCTCGCGCTCGCTGGCCCCGGCGTGCTTGCCCGCTCGCCCCGCCGTGCCTTGCTCGCGTCGTGTCGGCCCCTGCGTGGCCTCGAGCTTGGCCCAGCGTGCCTATGGCGCGCGGCTTAGAGCTCGGCTAGCGTACGACCCCAACGTGCGTACGGTTAGTCCGTAGCGTGTGCGTGCGACCTCGCGTGCGTGCCCGCGTAGTGCGCGTGCCTTGGCACGACTCGTCGTGCCTCGTCTACCCCCCCTAACCCCTCGTCTACCCCCCCCCCCCCCCCCCGTGCATTCTATGCGTGTGACCGCGTCGTTTATATTAGTAAGATAAGAGTCTCGATTTGGAAATTGGTTACGTTAGTTAATTTGTATAACTAATCATCTATCTCGTTCAATGTTAATCTACTAAAAGTGGTTGCGATTACATTAGTGCATGTAGCTAATTCTTTTGTTGGAACTAATTAAAACTAGAGCACGTGACGTCTAGTCTTTCGTTTACCCGTAGTGTCCCTCGAGCATAAGCCTCAACCCTTGCGAGCCTTTCCCTCGTTTCTTTCTAACCAAGGTAAATTCATTATCGTATGTGGTGCTCTATGCATATTTGCTTTACTTGTTCTCTTGTATGGTGTACTGTTGGTTTCCTAATTTCAATGGATGGATGTATGTATGTTTGCGCCCGCTTAGAAAACTATCCGGTTGGAGAGCCCGAGGAACTCGCAGGAGAAGCCCCTGAGCAGCAGTCGGTTGGTGGAGGCAAGTGTCCCTTGACCTATCTCTGTCCTATTCATTCTTTAATTCACCTCCCGCTTTACATATTTATGCCTAAGGTTTGACTAGCTTTTGTTATCCCTATCCTTGCTTACCTATTTGGGTTGGATTATTACTGTTTAGCTTTATGCTATTGCTCAACTCTAATCAATGAACATGATGAGATTATCTATGATACGCTGTTTTCCCTTTCTCTTATGATGATGTTGTACTTGTGACCTTCAAGGGGGCTCGAGCGGTTTCTCGAGTGCCTCTCCGTAAGGACCTGTTCTATGGATGACCGCCCGGGAAAACAGTGCAACCATGAGGGTGGAATGGGATGCCCTTAGCTGAATAATTAGAGGATCCGAGGTGTAGTTCACTTAGCCGTCGTGCCGTCAATGGGGCTCGGTGTATGCGGCTCGCTCTGCCAAGGTTGATTTGTCCCTTGGGGAGGAGTGCGGTACATTTAGGAAACCTAACGGGTGGCTACAGCCTCGGGGAATCTTTGTAAAGGCTACGTAGTGAAACCCTGCCTATTCACCTTGGTAGTGTTTAAGGGTTTGATCGGCCCGAGGCAAGAGGGAATCACGGCTTGTGGGTAAAGTGCACAACCTCTGCAGAGTGTTTGAAAACTGATATATCAGCCGTGCTCGCGGTTATGAGCGGCCAAGGGAGCTCCAGTGATTAGTGGTACTTGATCAGAGATACTTTGGTACAGGTGGTTATGAGAATGATGGTTTTGATTATGACTATGGTGCTGGTAAGTGGTATTCTTTCCGTTTGGAAAGGGTACATCGGGTTAATAACTTGGGTAATGCTAAAACTTGGCTTTCTACTAGTAAGTAATAATCTGACCAACTAAAAGCAACTGCTTGACTTATCCCCACATAAAGCTAGTCCACTACAGCCAAACAGGATACTTGCTGAGTATGTTGATGTGTACTCACCCTTGCTCTACACACCAAACCCCCCCCAGGTTGTCAGCATTGCAACCACTGCTCAGGCGAAGATGAAGCTGTGGAAGGAGACTTCCAGGAGTTCCAAGATTACGACGAGTTCTAGGTGTGGGTTAGCGGCCACCCCCAGTCGGCTGCCTGTGAAGGCCGCGTTATCTACGTTTCTTTTCCGCACTTTGATTTATTGTAAGAACTATATGGACGTCTCAGACGTATGATGTAATCAACTATTATTCCCTTTTAATACTATTTTGAGCACTGTGTGATGATGTCCATATTATGTAACTGCTGTGTACGTGAATAACTGATCCTGGCACGTACATGGTTCGCATTCGGTTTGCCTTCTAAAACCGGGTGTGACATAAGTGGTATCAGAGCCGTGCTGACTGTAGGACCGCTAACCTAGAGTAGAATGGTCGTCCTAAGGACTATAGACCTCTGTCTCTACCTTGACTTTGATATCTCTTCAAAAGTTGGTCCTACCGACCAAACCTATGTTCTACTATATATTATACCTTGCAAAAAAATTGTGTTTCATTCTGATCCTTCATTTACTTATTACTTGCTGGTCATATTAATTCTGTTCTTACCCTTTCGCTTGCGATGTCTTTTGTAGATGGCTCGACTTAGACACACTGCACGAAAGTCAGTCATCCCCTTCTTACCCTCCCGCCTTGCTGAGCGTCCGCTTCGCCGTCCCGTGGCCAGACAGTCCAGCCACTTGGAGAGACTACACCACCGCCTGCGTGAGGAGCAGGAGCGTCGACGATAGGAGCAGCAGAGCTCTTCCTTCTCGCTCCACCAGGAGATAGAGTCTGTGAGGAGCTGCTCCCCTGTGCTTCCTCTGGAGCCGCCCCCTGCACCACCACTGGGCGCCCCAGCTTCTGGAGTAGCTGCTGGAGGAGACCCAGACGACGGAGATGGCGATGACAGCTCGAGCCACGACACCGACTTCTCTGCTAACCCTGAGCCGGAAGGATGGGTTGCTCGACCCATCACTCGCGACGCTGCTCGCGGGTGTCACTTCCATGATGCGCTCGACACCCTGCTACGTCGGGCATTTGACCGGCATACTTGGTCCGTCGAGTATCGCTGTGTGGTCTACCAGCATAGTCGCGGGGTCTACCCGGACCGCTGGGAGGCAACCTGCTTGGTGCGCTGTCCGGAGAACAGTCTCCAGGGTGCAGAGGCCTGTTCAGAGCACTATTCTATCTCTGAACGGGATTCAGCTGAGGCAGCCATGCAAGATGCTGCACGGCGTGCGCTTTCGCACTACTGCTCGGTTTTCGGTGGGGCAGCTGACGGTCTTGACCTTAAGTATTACCCCCGCCGTCCATCTGGCAGCACAGGAGGCGTGATTGTCTCACCTGTCGGTGAGGGCAATCCTAGGTTGAGCAGCACAGTCAACCTAGCCGCCGTGCTAAACACGGAGCTGGACCATGCATTAGACGAGCTGAGTAGGGCTCGTGCTGAGATCGCCCTGCTGCGGGCTGAGCGTGCGGAACGTCGTTATTTGGATGGTGGTTCCCCCGCTCCCGTTGGGACTCAGCACCCGTACCGCTCACCTCAGCGTGGACACCAGTCTTATGGCAATCCCGACTGCAAGACCAAGATAAATCTAGAACCATAGATCGTTAGAGTTGGATCTTGTAATTAATACGAAATATATGCATAGAAGCTTCAGTCTTAGCGTTAATCTCGGTCTTAGTTAGTCTTAGTTAGACAGGGTAGTTTGCTATATCCTGTGCATTTATGTTTGTCATGATGAACTATGTTTGGTTTGGATCTTTGTAATGATTGTCACCAGAGTGTGGGTATCCCCCGCATTTTGGTTTACCTATTATGTTAATGGAGTTGGTTATATAGTTGGGAAACCTTTTATTCCACTTTCCTCTTTATCTGAGAAGCTGTGTGGTCTGTGTTGGAGATCAGTGAAGATGCTCATCTGTTCAGTGCTGTTGAAGAATTCTATTCTCTTTCCTTATGCTGCAAGATTTGCCAGATCAGTTCTGATGTGTGGTTGCATTCTGCAGATGTCAGAGAACAGGCGCAGAGGAGGAAGGCGTGCTCAACAGGAGCGAGCCGCTCCGCAGGATGAGGTGCCCCAGCAGCAGCACCTGCCGCCCCCGCCCCCGATGTCGATCGAGCAGATGTTTCTGATGCAGACTCAGGCAGTTCAAGCCATCGGTCAGACTCTGGCCGCCATTCAGCAGCAGCAGCAGCAGGCACCACCCCAGCCTCAGATGCCTCAGATGCCCAGAGACAAGCGTGCTGAATTCATGAGAGGTCATCCACCAATGTTTGCTCATTCTTCTGACCCTATGGATGCTGAAGATTGGCTGCACACTGTGGAGCGGGAGTTGCATACCGCTCAGTGCGATGACAGGGAGAAGGTTCTGTATGGTCCCCGTCTGTTGAGAGGAGCAGCCCAGTCATGGTGGGAGTCTTACCTCGCCACCCATGCCCATCCTGACGCCATCACCTGGGAAGAGTTCAGAGGTAGCTTTCGTCAGTACCATGTTCCTGCAGGTCTGATGACAGTGAAGAAAGAGGAGTTCCTGGCTCTCAAGCAAGGGCCATCGTCTGTCAGTGAATACCGGGACAGATTTCTGCAGCTGTCTCGTTATGCTCCTGAAGATGTCAACACTGACGCCAAGCGACAGTATCGTTTCCTGAGAGGCTTGGTCGACCCTCTGCAGTACCAACTGATGAATCACACCTTCCCGACATTCCAGCACCTGATTGATAGAGCGATCATGACAGAAAGAAAGCGCAAGGAGATAGAAGATCGTAAGCGCAAGATCAGTGGACCCCAGCCTGGAAGCAGCAGTCGTCCTCGTTTCTCAGGCAATCAACCTCAGCAGTTTAGACAGAACCAGCGTCCACCTCAGCATCAGCAATTCCAAAGGCAGTATCCTCAGAATCAGTACCAGAACCGTCAGAGCAATCAGTCAGGAGGTCAGTTTCAAAGGCAGAATCAGCAGGCACCTCGCCTTCCTGCCCCAGCAAACCAGCAGAACAATCAGGCAGCACCAGCTCAGGTTGGAAACAGGGCGTGTTTCCACTGTGGAGAGCAAGGCCACTGGGTGATGCAATGTCCGAAGAAGGCAGCCCAGCAGCAGTCAGGCCCCAATGCCCCAGCAAAGCAGAATGTGCCTCAGCCTGGAGCAGGCAATCGCCCTCAGCCGCATTATAATCATGGAAGACTGAATCACTTGGAGGCTGAAGCAGTTCAGGAGACCCCCGGCATGATAGTAGGTATGTTCCCAGTCGACTCCCATATTGCAGAAGTGTTATTTGATACTGGAGCAACACATTCTTTCATTACTGCATCATGGGTAGAAGCACATAATCTTCCAATTACTACCATGTCAACCCCCATTCAAATTGACTCAGCCGGTGGTAGAATTCGTGCCGATAGCATTTGTTTGAATATAAGTGTGGAAATAAGGGGGATAGCGTTTCCCGCCAACCTTATAGTAATGGGTACTCAGGGAATAGATGTCATCCTAGGGATGAATTGGCTAGATAAGTATCAGGCAGTTATCAGTTGTGATAAAAGGACCATCAAGTTGGTGTCCCCACTAGGAGAGGAAGTGGTGACCGAGTTAGTCCCGCCTGAGCCAAAGAAAGGAAGTTGTTATCAGATGGCTGTTGATAGCAGTGAAGCAGACCCGATCGAGAGTATCAAGGTTGTATCCGAGTTCCCAGATGTGTTTCTGAAAGACTTACCGGGTATGCCACCAGAGCGGAAAGTTGAGTTTGCCATAGAGCTTCTTCCTGGAACCGCCCCTATCTTCAAGAGAGCTTACAGAATATCTGGACCAGAGTTGGTTGAGCTTAAGAAGCAGATTGATGAGTTGTCAGAGAAAGGTTACATTCGGCCAAGCACCTCGCCTTGGGCCGCCCCTGTCTTATTTGTGGAGAAGAAAGATGGCACCAAGAGGATGTGTATTGATTACCGAGCTTTGAATGAGGTCACGATCAAGAACAAGTATCCCTTGCCCAGAATAGAAGATCTGTTCGACCAGTTGAGAGGAGCCAGTGTGTTCTCCAAGATTGATCTGAGGTCAGGTTATCATCAGCTCAGGATCCGACCTTCGGACATTCCGAAGACGGCTTTCATTACCAAGTATGGGTTGTATGAGTTCACAGTGATGTCTTTTGGTTTGACCAATGCGCCAGCGTTCTTTATGAACTTGATGAACAGTGTATTCATGGATTACCTTGATAAGTTTGTGGTGGTATTCATTGATGACATTCTGATTTATTCTCAAAGCGAAGAAGAGCACGCAGATCATTTGAGGATGGTATTGCAGAGATTGCGAGAGCACCAGTTGTATGCAAAGTTGAGCAAGTGTGAGTTCTGGATCAGTGAAGTCCTGTTCTTGGGTCACATAATCAACAAAGAAGGATTGGCTGTTGATCCGAAGAAAGTGGCAGACATTATGAACTGGAAAGCGCCAACAGATGCCCGAGGAATCAAGAGTTTCATTGGAATGGCCGGATATTATCGGCGATTCATTGAAGGGTTTTCGAAGATTGCGAAACCAATGACAACGTTGCTAGGCAACAAAGTTGAGTTCAAGTGGACCCAGAAATGCCAAGAGGCCTTTGAAGCGCTGAAAGAGAAGTTGACTACAGCGCCTGTCCTAGTCTTGCCTGATGTGCACAAGCCCTTTTCGGTGTATTGTGATGCTTGTTACACAGGTTTGGGATGTGTGTTGATGCAAGAGGGAAGAGTTGTGGCTTACTCGTCCCGACAGTTGAAGGTTCATGAGAAGAATTACCCAATCCATGATCTAGAGTTGGCAGCAGTGGTTCACGCACTGAAGACATGGAGGCACTATCTGTATGGACAGAAATGCGATGTTTACACAGACCACAAGAGTCTGAAGTACATATTCACTCAGTCAGAGTTGAACATGAGGCAACGAAGATGGTTAGAGTTGATCAAAGACTATGAGTTGGAGATTCATTACCATCCAGGCAAAGCAAATGTAGTGGCAGATGCTTTGAGCAGAAAGAGTCAAGTCAATCTGATGGTCGCTCGTCCGATGCCTTATGAGTTGGCCAAGGAGTTTGACAGGTTGAGTCTCGGATTTCTGAATAATTCGCGAGGAGTCACAGTTGAGTTGGAACCTACCTTGGAGCGCGAAATCAAAGGAGCGCAGAAGAATGATGAAAAGATCAGTGAGATCCAGCGACTGATTCTAGAAGGCAAAGGCAAAGATTTTCGAGAAGATGCAGAAGGCGTGATATGGTTCAAAGACCGCTTGTGTGTTCCCAATGTCCAGTCTATTCGGGAGTTGATTCTTAAGGAAGCTCATGAGACAGCCTATTCGATTCACCCTGGCAGTGAGAAGATGTATCAGGATCTGAAGAGGAAATTCTGGTGGTATGGAATGAAGAGGGAAATCGCAGAGCATGTGGCTATGTGCGATAGTTGCCGAAGAATTAAGGCAGAGCACCAGAGACCTGCTGGATTGTTGCAACCGTTGCAGATCCCTCAGTGGAAATGGGATGAAATTGGTATGGATTTCATAGTCGGATTGCCTCGCACTCGAGCCGGCTACGATTCTATTTGGGTAGTGGTGGACCGCTTGACCAAGTCAGCCCACTTCATACCTGTCAAGACCAACTATAGCAGTGCAGTATTGGCAGAATTGTATATGTCTCGGATCGTTTGTCTTCACGGTGTGCCAAAGAAGATAGTGTCAGACAGAGGAACGCAGTTCACCTCTCATTTCTGGCAGCAGTTGCATGAAGCTTTGGGCACGCATCTGAATTTCAGTTCAGCTTATCATCCACAGACAGATGGCCAGACCGAAAGGACCAACCAAATTCTTGAAGACATGTTGAGAGCCTGTGCGTTGCAAGATCAGTCCGGATGGGACAAGCGATTGCCTTATGCAGAGTTTTCCTATAACAACAGTTACCAGGCCAGTTTGAAGATGTCACCATTTCAGGCGCTCTATGGAAGGAGTTGCAGAACTCCGTTGCAATGGGATCAGCCTGGAGAAAAGCAAGTGTTTGGGCCAGACATTTTGCTTGAAGCTGAAGAGAACATCAAGATGGTTCGAGAGAATCTGAAGATAGCGCAATCGAGGCAGCGAAGCTATGCAGACACAAGAAGAAGAGAGCTGAGTTTCGAAGTCGGAGACTTTGTTTACCTGAAAGTGTCACCGATCAGGGGAGTCAGAAGGTTCGGAGTGAAAGGCAAGTTAGCACCCCGCTACATTGGTCCGTATCAGATTCTTGCAAGACGTGGAGAAGTGGCCTATCAGCTCAGTTTGCCCGAGAATTTGTCTGTTGTGCATGATGTCTTTCATGTGTCTCAGTTGAAGAAGTGCTTGCGTGTGCCAGAAGAGCAGTTGCCAGTGGAAGGTCTTGAAGTCCAGGAGGACTTGACCTACGTTGAGAAGCCAGTGCAAATCCTTGAGGTTGCAGACAGAGTCACCCGAAGGAAGACCATCAGAATGTGCAAAGTCAAATGGAATCACCACTCTGAGGAAGAAGCAACCTGGGAGCGTGAAGATGATCTGATGGCCAAATACCCTGAGCTCTTTGCTAGCCAACCCTGAATCTCGAGGGCGAGATTCTTTTAAGGGGGATAGGTTTGTAACGCCCTGAATTTGGGGGTAGATTTTTTTTCTTCTTTTCTCTCACCAAATTCAGGCGTTACTCTTTCCTTTTCCCTTTTCTTCTCGCTAAGCCTTGATCTTTTCAAAGTCGCAGCGGGTTTTGGCTTTAGACCTCGTGTAAAGCAAAACCTTAAAACACTTTATTTCGTATGATGCACCATGCCGAACCATGTATTTTTTTTGATTGATTAAAATGTGGAAGCATTCGTCCTAAGAAAATTAGATTTTAGAAAAAGAAAATCCTTTTCTTTTTCTCTCCCTCCCTCCCTTTCCCATTTCGGCCCAAGCCGCCCCCCCTTCCCCCCACTTTGGGCCCATCCGGCCCAGCCGCCCCCCCCACCCTTTTCTTTTTTTCCCAAAAATCCCCCCCGCGGGCCCCGCCCGTCATCTCTCTCTCTCTCTCTCACCCCAACCCTAACCCTAGCCGCCGCCGCCGCCGCTCCCTCCCGCGCCGCCGCCGCCCCCCGGCGCCGCCGCCGCCGCCCCCCTCCGGTGAGACCCCTTCTCCTCCCTTCCCCCTCCGGCGCCCTTCCCCCGCCCGCGCCATGGGCGCCGCCCGGCGTCCCGCGCCCGGCCGGCCCCGCGCCCCGGCGTCCCGCGCCCCGGCGTCCCGTGCCCCGGCGTCCCGCGCCCCGGCGTCCCGCGCCCGTCCCCGCCCGCGCCCGGCCGCCCTCGCCCTCGTCCGCCCCGGCGTCCCGCGCCCCGGCGTCCCGCGCCCGGCCGCCTCCGGCGAGCCGCCCGGCCCGTCCTCCCCCGGCTCGGCCCCGCCCCGCCGCCCTCGCCCTCGCCCTCACCCGACCCCGCCCCCGGCGAGCTCGGCCGGCGCCGCCGCGCCCGCCTCCGCCTCCGGCGAGCCCCCGCCCCGTCCCGCGTCGGCCCCGCCTCGCCGCCCTCCGGCGAGCCGCCCTCGCCCGGCCCCGCTCGGCCCCGCCCTCGCGCCCGCCTCCCGGCGAGCTCGGCGCCCCCCGGTTCAACCGCCCCCGTGCCCCGGCCCGACCGCCCGTCCCCGCGCTCGGCCTCGTCCGGTCGCGCCCTCGCTCGCTCGCGGTCGCTGGCCCCGGCGTGCTTGCCCGCTCGCCCCGCCGTGCCTTGCTCGCGTCGTGTCGGCCCCTGCGTGGCCTCGAGCTTGGCCCAGCGTGCCTATGGCGCGCGGCTTAGAGCTCGGCTAGCGTACGGCCCCGACGTGCGTACGGTTAGTCCGTAGCGTGTGCGTGCGACCTCGCGTGCGTGCCCACGTAGTGCGCGTGCCTTGGCACGACTCGTCGTGCCTCGTCTACCCCCCCTAACCCCTCGTCTACCCCCCCCCCCCCCCCCCCCGTGCATTCTATGCGTGTGACCGCGTCGTTTATATTAGTAAGATAAGAGTCTCGATTTGGAAATTGGTTACGTTAGTTAATTTGTATAACTAATCATCTATCTCGTTCAATGTTAATCTACTAAAAGTGGTTGCGATTACATTAGTGCATGTAGCTAATTCTTTTGTTGGAACTAATTAAAACTAGAGCACGTGACGTCTAGTCTTTCGTTTACCCGTAGTGTCCCTCGAGCATAAGCCTCAACCCTTGCGAGCCTTTCCCTCGTTTCTTTCTAACCAAGGTAAATTCATTATCGTATGTGGTGCTCTATGCATATTTGCTTTACTTGTTCTCTTGTATGGTGTACTGTTGGTTTCCTAATTTCAATGGATGGATGTATGTATGTTTGCGCCCGCTTAGAAAACTATCCGGTTGGAGAGCCCGAGGAACTCGCAGGAGAAGCCCCTGAGCAGCAGTCGGTTGGTGGAGGCAAGTGTCCCTTGACCTATCTCTGTCCTATTCATTCTTTAATTCACCTCCCGCTTTACATATTTATGCCTAAGGTTTGACTAGCTTTTGTTATCCCTATCCTTGCTTACCTATTTGGGTTGGATTATTACTGTTTAGCTTTATGCTATTGCTCAACTCTAATCAATGAACATGATGAGATTATCTATGATACGCTATTTTCCCTTTCTCTTATGATGATGTTGTACTTGTGACCTTCAAGGGGGCTCGAGCGGTTTCTCGAGTGCCTCTCCGTAAGGACCTGTTCTATGGATGACCGCCCGGGAAAACAGTGCAACCATGAGGGTGGAATGGGATGCCCTTAGCTGAATAATTAGAGGATCCGGGGTGTAGTTCACTTAGCCGTCGTGCCGTCAATGGGGCTCGGTGTATGCGGCTCGCTCTGCCAAGGTTGATTTGTCCCTTGGGGAGGAGTGCGGTACATTTAGGAAACCTAACGGGTGGCTACAGCCTCGGGGAATCTTTGTAAAGGCTACGTAGTGAAACCCTGCCTATTCACCTTGGTAGTGTTTAAGGGTTTGATCGGCCCGAGGCAAGAGGGAATCACGGCTTGTGGGTAAAGTGCACAACCTCTGCAGAGTGTTTGAAAACTGATATATCAGCCGTGCTCGCGGTTATGAGCGGCCAAGGGAGCTCCAGTGATTAGTGGTACTTGATCAGAGATACTTTGGTACAGGTGGTTATGAGAATGATTTGTTTTGATTATGACTATGGTGCTGGTAAGTGGTATTCTTTCCGTTTGGAAAGGGTACATCGGGTTAATAACTTGGGTAATGCTAAAACTTGGCTTTCTACTAGTAAGTAATAATCTGACCAACTAAAAGCAACTGCTTGACTTATCCCCACATAAAGCTAGTCCACTACAGCCAAACAGGATACTTGCTGAGTATGTTGATGTGTACTCACCCTTGCTCTACACACCAAACCCCCCCCCAGGTTGTCAGCATTGCAACCACTACTGAGGCGAAGATGAAGCTGTGGAAGGAGACTTCCAGGAGTTCCAAGATTACGACGAGTTCTAGGTGTGGGTTAGCGGCCACCCCCAGTCGGCTGCCTGTGAAGGCCGCGTTATCTACGTTTCTTTTCCGCACTTTGATTTATTGTAAGAACTATATGGACGTCTCAGACGTATGATGTAATCAACTATTATTCCCTTTTAATACTATTTTGAGCACTGTGTGATGATGTCCATATTATGTAACTGCTGTGTACGTGAATAACTGATCCTGGCACGTACATGGTTCGCATTCGGTTTGCCTTCTAAAACCGGGTGTGACACCTCCTCCACACAAGCATCTCCACCAACTCAAAATGAGGATGAGGCTTAAGTTGATGAAGGAGAAAATCAAAATGATGAGCCACCTCAAGATGACGGCAATGATCAAGGGGGAGATGCAAATGATCAAGACAAGGAGGATGAAGAACCAAGGCCGCCACACCTAAGAGTCCACCAAGCAATCCAACGAGATCACCCCGTCGACACCATCCTTGGCGACATTCATAAGGGGGTAACCACTAGATCTCGTGTTGCACATTTTTGTGAGCATTACTCTTTTGTTTCCTCTATTGAGCCACACAAGGTAGAGGAAGCACTCCAAGATTCAGATTGGGTGATGGCGATGCAAGAGGAGCTCAACAACTTCACTAGGAACGAGGTATGGCATTTAGTTCCACGTCCTAACCAAAATGTTATAGGAACCAAGTGGGTCTTCCGCAACAAGCAAGACGAGCATGGTGTGGTGACAAGGAACAAAGCCCGACTTGTAGCCAAAGGATATTCACAAGTCGAAGGTTTGGATTTCGGTGAAACCTATGCACCCGTAGCTAGGCTTGAGTCAATTCTATTAGCCTATGCTACTTACCATGGCTTCAAGCTTTACCAAATGGACGTGAAGAGTGCCTTCCTCAACGGACCAATCAAGGAAGAGGTCTATGTTGAGCAACCTCCTGGCTTTGAAGACAGTGAGTACCCTAACCATGTCTATAGGCTCTCTAAGGCGCTTTATGGGCTCAAGCAAGCCCCAAGAGCATGGTATGAATGCCTAAGAGATTTCCTTATTGCTAATGGCTTCAAAGTCGGCAAGGCCGATCCTACTTTATTTACTAAAACTCTTGACAATGATTTGTTTGTATGCCAAATTTATGTTGATGATATCATATTTGGGTCTACTAACGAATCTACATGTGAAGAATTTAGTAGGATCATGACACAGAAATTCGAGATGTCAATGATGGGGGAGTTGAAGTATTTCTTGGGATTTCAAGTAAAGCAACTCCAAGAGGGCACCTTCATTAGCCAAACGAAGTATACTCAAGACATTCTAAACAAGTTTGGAATGAAGGATGCCAAGCCCATCAAGACTCCCATGGGAACTAATGGGCATCTCGACCTCGACACGGAAGGTAAATCCGTCGATCAAAAGGTATACCGGTCGATGATAGGTTCATTACTCTATTTATGTGCATCTCGACCGGACATTATGCTTTTCGTATGCATGTGTGCAAGATTCCAAGCCGACCCTAAGGAATCTCACCTTACGGCCGTGAAAGGGAATTAGGCTTACACCTAGTTCCTATATAATTTTGGTGGTTGAATTGCCCAACACAAATAATTGGACTAACTAGTTTGTTCTAGTGTATAAGTTATACAGGTGCAAAAGGTTCACATCAAGCCAATTAAAAAAACCAAAGTTGGGTTCAAATAGAGAGCTAAAGGCAACCGAAGGCACCTCTGGTCTGGGGGCACCGGACTGTCCGGTGTACACCGGACATTGTCCGGTGCACCACCGGACATGTCCGGTGCACCAGAGGACTTCAACACAAACTCGCCACCTTCGGGAATTTCCAGAGGCGACTCGGCTATAATTCACCGGACTGTCCGGTGTACACCGGACAGTGTCCGGTGCGCCAAGGGAGGTCGGCCTCAGGAACTCGCCAGCTTCGGGAAACGCCAATGGCTAGTCCACTATAATCCACCGGACTGTCCGGTGTGCACCGGACTGTCCGGTGCGACTCCGGTGCAACGGCTATCTCCGCGCCAACGGCTCTCTGCCGCGCAATAAATGCGCGCTCTGCGCGCGCAGATGGCAGGCGTGCCCATACTGGCACACCGGACAAGGAACAGTACCTGTCCGGTGTGCACCGGACACCCAGGCGGGCCCACAAGTCAGAAGCTCCAACGGTCAGAATCCAACGGCAGTGATGACGTGGCAGGGGGCACCGGACTGTCCGGTGCGCCATCGAGCAGACAGCCTCCCAACGGCCACTTTTGGTGGTTGGGGCTATAAATACCCCAACCACCCCACCATTCATTGCATCCAAGTTTTCCACTTCTTAACTACTACAAGAGCTCTAGCATTCAATTCTAGACACACCAAAGAGATCAAATCCTCTCCAAATTCCACACAACGCCATAGTGCTTAGAGAGAGTGATTTGCTTGTGTTCTTTCGAGCTCTTGCACTTGGATTGCTTTCTTCTTTCTTGATCCTTTCTTTGCAATCAAACTCACTTGTAATTGAGGCAAGAGACACCAAACTTGTGGTGGTCCTTGTGGGAACTTTGTGTTCCAAGTGATTGAGAAGAGAAAGCTCACTCGATCCGTGGATCGTTTGAGAGAGGGAAGGGTTGAAAGAGACCCGGCCTTTGTGGCCTCCTCAACGGGGAGTAGGTTTGCAAGAACCGAACCTCGGTAAAACAAATCTCCGTGTCTCACTTGCTTATTCGCTTGGGATTTGTTTTGCGCCTCTCTCGCGGACTCGTTTATATTTCTAACACTAACCCGGCTTGTAGTTGTGTTTATATTTGTAAATTTCAGTTTCGCCCTATTCACCCCCCCTCTAGGCGACTTTCAATTGGTATCGGAGCCCGGTGCTTCATTAGAGCCTAACCGCTCGAAGTGATGTCGGGAGATCACGCCAAGAAGGAGATGGAGACCGGCGAAAAGCCCACTACAAGCCACGGGAGCACTTCATCGGAAGAGTCCCGCACCAAGAGGAAGGAGAAGAAGAAGGACTCCTCCAAATGGAAGGAGAAAAAGTCTTCCTCTTCTCACCACAAAGAGAAGAAGGAGAAATCTTCTTCCCACAAGCCGCATCGGAAAGGCGACAAGCACAAGAGGATGAGGAAAGTGGTCTACTACGAGACCGATACTTCATCAACATCAACCTCCGACTCCGATGCGCCCTCCGTCACTTCTAAGCGCCAAGAGCGCAAGAAGTATAGTAAGATCCCCCTACACTACGCTCGCATTTCCAAACATACACCTTTACTTTCCGTCCCATTAGGCAAACCACCAACTTTTGATGGTGAAGATTACGCTAGGTGGAGCGATTTAATGCGATTTCATCTAACCTCGCTCCACAAAAGTATATGGGATGTTGTTGAGTTTGGTGCACAGGTACCGTCGGTAGGGGATGAGAACTATGATGAGGATGAGGTGGCCCAAATCGAGCACTTCAACTCTCAAGCAACAACAATACTCCTCGCCTCTCTAAGTAGAGAGGAGTATAACAAAGTACAAGGGTTGAAGAGCGCCAAGGAGATTTGGGATGTGCTCAAAACCGCGCACGAGGGAGACGAGCTCACCAAGATCACCAAGTGGGAAACGATCGAGGGGGAGCTCGGTCGGTTCCGGCTTCACAAAGGGGAGGAGCCACAACACATGTACAACCGGCTCAAGACCTTGGTGAATCAAGTGCGCAACCTCGGGAGCGTAAAGTGGGATGACCACGAGATGGTTAAGGTTATTCTAAGATCTCTTATTTTCCTTAACCCTACTCAAGTTCAATTAATCCGTGGTAATCCTAGATATACTAAAATGACCCCCGAGGAAGTTATCGGGAATTTTGTGAGTTTTGAATGCATGATCGAAGGCTCGAGGAAGATCAACGAGCTTGATGATGCCACCACATCCGAAGCTCAACCCGTTGCATTCAAGGCAACGGAGGAGAGGAAGTAGGAGTCTACACCAAGTCGACAACCAATAGACGCCTCCAAGCTCGACAACGAGGAAATGGCGCTCGTCATCAAGAGCTTCCGCCAAATCCTCAAGCAAAGGAGGGGGAAGGATTACAAATCCCGCTCCAAGAAGGTTTGCTACAAGTGTGGTAAGCCCGGTCATTTTATTGCTAAATGTCCTATATCTAGTGACAGTGACCGAGGTGACGACAAGAAGGGGAGGCGAAAGGAGAAGAAGAGATACTACAAGAAGAAGGGCGGTGATGCCCATGTTTGTCGGGAGTAGGACTCCGACGAAAGCTCAAGCGACTCCTCCGACGACGAGGACGCCGCCAACATCGCCGTCACCAAGGGACTCCTCTTCCCCAACGTCGGCCACAAGTGCCTCATGGCAAAGGACGGCAAAAAGAAGAAGGTTAAATCCAACTCCTCCACTAAATATGAGTCTTCTAGTGATGATAATGCTAGTTGTGAGGAAGATAATTTGCGTACTCTTTTTGCCAACCTTAACATGGAACAAAAGGAGAAATTAAATGAACTAATTAGTGCCATCCATGAGAAGGATGATCTCTTGGACTCCCAAGAGGACTTCCTAATCAAGGAAAATAAGAAACATGTTAAGGTTAAAAATGCTTACGCTTTACAAATTGAAAAATGTGAAAAATTATCTAGTGAGCTAAGCACTTGCCGTGAGATAATTGACAACCTTAGAAATGAAAATGCTAGTTTAAATGCTAAGGTTGATTCTCATGTTTGTAATGTTTCAATTCCCAATCCTAGAGATAATAATGATAATTTGCTTGCTAGGATTGAAGAATTAAACATTTCTCTTGCTAGCCTTAGATTAGAGAATGAAAATTTGATTGCTAAGGCTAAAGATTTTGATGTTTGCAATGCTACCATTTCCGACCTTAGAACTAAGAATGAAATGTTGCATGCTAAGGTTGTAGAACTTAAATCTTGCAAACCCTCTACATCTAATGTTGAGCATGTATCTATTTGTACTAGATGTAGAGATGTTGATGTTAATGCTATTCATGATCATATGGCTTTAATTAAACAACAAAATGATCATATAGCAAAATTAGATGCTAAAATTGCCGAGCATAACTTAGAAAATGAAAATTTTAAATTTGCTAGAAGTATGCTCTATAATGGGAGACGCCCTGGCATCAAGGATGGCATTGGCTTCCAAAGGGGAGACAATGCCAAACTTAATGCCCCTCCTAAGAACTTGTCTAACTTTGTTAAGGGCAAGGCTCCCATGCCTCAGGATAACGAGGGCTACATTTTGTACCCTGCCGGTTATCCTGAGAGCAAAATTAAGAAAATTCATTCTAGGAAGTCTCACTCTGGCCCTAATCATGCTTATATGTATAAGGGTGAGACATCTAGTTCTAGGCAACCAACCCATGCTAAGTTGCCTAAGAAGAAAATTCCTAATGCATCAAATGAACATAGCATTTCATTTAAAACTTTTGATGCATCCTATGTTTTGACTAACAAATCCGGCAAGGTCGTTGCCAAGTTTGTTGGGGGCAAACACAAGGGGTCAAAGACTTGTGTTTGGGTACCCAAAGTTCTTGTTTCTAATGCCAAAGGACCCAAAACAGTTTGGGTACCTAAAATCAAGAACTAAATTTGTTTTGTAGGTTTATGCATCCGGGGGCTCAAGTTGGATACTCGACAGCGGGTGCACAAACCACATGACAGGGGAGAAAAGGATGTTCTCCTCATATGAGAAAAACAAAGATCCCCAAAGAGCAATCACATTCGGGGATGGAAATCAAGGTTTGGTCAAAGGACTTGGTAAAATTGCTATATCTCCTGACCATTCTATTTCCAATGTTTTTCTTGTTGATTCTTTAGATTACAATTTGCTTTCCGTATCTCAATTATGCCAAATGGGCTACAACTGTCTATTTACTGATGTAGGTGTTACTGTCTTTAGAAGAAGTGATGATTCAATAGCATTCAAGGGAGTATTAGAGGGTCAGCTATACTTGGTGGATTTTGATAGAGCTGAACTCGACACTTGCTTGATTGCTAAGACTAACATGGGTTGGCTCTGGCACCGCCGACTAGCCCATGTTGGGATGAAGAATCTTCATAAGCTTCTAAAGGGAGAGCACATTTTAGGACTAACAAATGTTCATTTTGAGAAAGACAGGATTTGTAGCGCATGCCAAGCCGGGAAGCAAGTTAGCACCCATCATCCACACAAGAACATCATGACGACCGACAGGCCGCTTGAGCTACTCCACATGGATCTATTCGGCCCGATTGCTTACATAAGCATCGGCGGGAGTAAGTATTGTCTTGTAATAGTGGATGATTATTCTCACTTCACTTGGGTATTCTTTTTACAGGAAAAATCTCAAACCCAAGAGACCTTAAAAGGATTCTTGAGACGGGCTCAAAATGAGTTCGGCTTAAGGATCAAGAAAATTAGAAGCGACAACGGGACGGAGTTCAAGAACTCTCAAATCGAAGGCTTCCTTGAGGAGGAGGGCATCAAGCATGAGTTCTCCTCTCCCTACACGCCTCAACAAAATGGTGTAGTGGAGAGGAAGAATCGAACTCTTTTGGACATGGCAAGGACCATGCTTGATGAGTACAAGACTTCGGACCGGTTTTGGGCCGAAGCAGTCAACACCGCCTGCTACGCCATCAACCGGTTATATCTTCACCGAATCCTCAAGAAGACATCATATGAACTCCTAACCGGTAAAAAGCCCAACATTTCATACTTTAGAGTTTTTGGTAGCAAATGCTTTATTCTTGTTAAGAGAAGTAGAAAATCTAAATTTGCTCCTAAAACTGTAGAAGGCTTTTTACTAGGATATGACTCAAACACAAGGGCATATAGAGTCTTTAACAAGTCCTCAGGACTTGTTGAAGTTTCTTGTGACGTTGTGTTTGACGAAACTAACGGCTCTCAAGTAGAGCAAGTTGATCTTGATGAGATAGGTGAAGAACAGGCTCCGTGCACAGCGCTAAGGAACATGTCCATTGGGGATGTGTGTCCTAAGGAATCTGAAGAGCCTCCACATGTACAAGATCAACCATCCTCCTCCATGCAAGCATCTCCACCAACTCAAAACGAGGATGAGGCTCAAGTTGATGAAGAACAAAATCAAGAAGATGAGCCACCCCAAGATAATGGCAATGATCAAGGGGGAGATACAAATAATCAAGAAAAGGAGGATGAGGAAGAACCAAGGCCGCCACACCCAAGAGTCCACCAAGCAATCCAACGAGATCACCCCGTCGACACCATCCTCGGCGACATTCATAAGGGGGTAACCACTCGATCTCGTGTTGCACATTTTTGTGAACATTACTCCTTTGTTTCCTCTATTGAGCCACACAGGGTAGAGGAAGCACTCCAAGATGCGGATTGGGTGATGGCAATGCAAGAGGAGCTCAACAACTTCACTAGGAATGAGGTATGGCATTTAGTTCCACGTCCTAATCAAAATGTTGTAGGAACCAAATGGGTCTTCCGCAACAAGCAAGATGAGCATGGTGTGGTGACAAGGAACAAAGCTCGACTTGTGGCCAAGGGATACTCCCAAGTCGAAGGTTTGGATTTCGGTGAAACCTATGCACCCGTAGCTAGGCTTGAGTCAATTCGCATACTATTGGCCTATGCTACTTACCATGGCTTTAAGCTTTATCAAATGGACGTGAAAAGTGCCTTCCTCAATGGACCAATCAAGGAAGAGGTCTATGTTGAGCAACCTCCCGGCTTTGAAGACAGTGAGTATCCTAACCATGTCTATAGGCTCTCTAAGGCGCTTTATGGGCTCAAGCAAGCCCCAAGAGCATGGTATGAATGCCTTAGAGATTTCCTTATTGCTAATGGCTTCAAAGTCGGAAAAGCCGATCCTACACTCTTTACTAAAACTCTTGAAAATGACTTGTTTGTATGCCAAATTTATGTTGATGATATTATATTTGGGTCTACTAACGAGTCTACATGTGAAGAGTTCAGTAGGATTATGACACAGAAATTCGAGATGTCTATGATGGGGGAGTTGAAGTATTTCTTAGGATTCCAAGTAAAGCAACTCCAAGAGGGCACCTTCATTAGCCAAACGAAGTACACTCAAGACATTCTAAACATGTTTGGGATGAAGGATGCCAAGCCCATCAAGACACCCATGGGAACCAATGGGCATCTCGACCTCGACACGGGAGGTAAGTCCGTGGATCAAAAGGTATACCGGTCGATGATTGGTTCATTGCTTTTTTTATGTGCATCTCGACCGGACATTATGCTTTCCGTTTGCATGTGTGCAAGATTCCAAGCCGACCCTAAGGAATCACACCTTACGGCCGTAAAACGAATCTTGAGATATTTGGCTTATACACCTAAGTTTGGGCTTTGGTACCCTCGGGGATCCACATTTGATTTGATTGGTTATTCGGATGCCGATTGGGCAGGGTGTAAGATTAATAGAAAGAGCACATCGGGGACTTGTCAGTTCTTGGGAAGATCCTTGGTGTCTTGGGCTTCAAAGAAGCAAAATTCGGTCGCTCTTTCAACCGCCGAAGCCGAGTATATTGCCGCAGGTCATTGTTGCGCGCAATTGCTTTGGATGAGGCAAACCCTGCGGGACTATGGTTACAAATTAACCAAAGTCCCTTTGCTATGTGATAATGAGAGTGCAATCAAAATGGCCGACAATCCCGTCGAGCATAGCCGCACTAAACACATAGCCATTCGGTATCATTTTCTTAGGGATCACCAACAAAAGGGGGATATCGAGATTTCATACATTAACACTAAAGATCAATTAGCCGGTATCTTTACCAAGCCTCTTGACGAACAAACTTTTACCAAACTTAGGCATGAGCTCAATATTCTTGATTCTAGAAATTTCTTTTGCTAGTTTGCACACATAGCACACAAGTATACCTTTGATCATATCTCTTTTGTATATGCTATGACTAATGTGTTTTTAAGAGTATTTCAAACCAAGTCATAGGTATATTGAAAGGGAATTGGAGTCTTCGGCGAAGACAAAGGCTTCCACTCCACTCCACTACTCATCCTTCGCCGTCACTCCGAGAATCTCTCCAACTTTGGTATACTCTTCATTCATTTATTTTATGACCAAAGGAGGAGAAAATACTTCGAAGGGCTCTAATGATTCCGTTTTTGGCGATTCATGCCAAAGGGGGAGAAAGGTTGAGCCCAAAGCAAAAGGACCGCACCACCACCAATTTCAAAAACTTAGTATTTTCCAAGAGCATTTTTTCAATTGGTATCTTATTGAGTTCAAAAGGGGGAGAAAATAGTTTTTCAACTTTAATCATCAAAACCCTCTTGAATACTAAGAGGATGATTTCATCTAGGGGGAGTTTTGTTTAGTCAAAGGAAAGGCATTTGAAACAGGGGGAGAAAATTTCAAAACTTGAAAATGCCTTGCAAACTCTTATTCATTTACCTTTGACTATTTGCAAAAAGAACTTTGAAAAGATTTACAAAAGATTTTTGCAAAAACAAAACATTTGGTGCAAACGTGGTCCAAAATGTTAAAAATGAAGAAACAATCCATGCATATCTTGTAAGTATTGATATTGGCTCAATTCCAAGCAACCTTTACACTTACATCATACAAACTAGTTCAATTATGCACTTCTATATTTGCTTTGGTTTGTGTTGGCATCAATCACCAAAAAGGGGGAGATTGAAAGGGAATTAGGCTTACACCTAGTTCCTATATAATTTTGGTGGTTGAATTGCCCAACACAAATAATTGGACTAACTAGTTTGTTCTAGTGTATAAGTTATACAGGTGCAAAAGGTTCACATCAAGCCAATTAAAAAAACCAAAGTTGGGTTCAAATAGAGAGCTAAAGGCAACCGAAGGCACCTCTGGTCTGGGGGCACCGGACTGTCCGGTGTACACCGGACATTGTCCGGTGCACCACTGGACATGTCCGGTGCACCAGAGGACTTCAACACAAACTCGCCACCTTCGGGAATTTCCAGAGGCGACTCGGCTATAATTCACCGGACTGTCCGGTGTACACCGGACAGTGTCCGGTGCGCCAAGGGAGGTCGGCCTCAGGAACTCGCCAGCTTCGGGAAACGCCAACGGCTAGTCCACTATAATCCACCGGACTGTCCGGTGCGACTCCGGTGCAACGGCTATCTCCGCGCCAACGGCTCTCTGCCGCGCAATAAATGCGCGCTCTGCGCGCGCAGATGGCAGGCGTGCCCATACTGGCACACCGGACAAGGAACAGTACCTGTCCGGTGTGCACCGGACACCCAGGCGGGCCCACAAGTCAGAAGCTCCAACGGTCAGAATCCAACGGCAGTGATGACGTGGCAGGGGGCACCGGACTGTCCGGTGTGCACCGGACTGTCCGGTGCGCCATCGAGCAGACAGCCTCCCAACGGCCACTTTTGGTGGTTGGGGCTATAAATACCCCAACCACCCCACCATTCATTGCATCCAAGTTTTCCACTTCTTAACTACTACAAGAGCTCTAGCATTCAATTCTAGACACACCAAAGAGATCAAATCCTCTCCAAATTCCACACAACGCCATAGTGCTTAGAGAGAGTGATTTGCTTGTGTTCTTTCGAGCTCTTGCACTTGGATTGCTTTCTTCTTTCTTGATCCTTTCTTTGCAATCAAACTCACTTGTAATTGAGGCAAGAGACACCAAACTTGTGGTGGTCCTTGTGGGAACTTTGTGTTCCAAGTGATTGAGAAGAGAAAGCTCACTCGATCCGTGGATCGTTTGAGAGAGGGAAGGGTTGAAAGAGACCCGGCCTTTGTGGCCTCCTCAACGGGGAGTAGGTTTGCAAGAACCGAACCTCGGTAAAACAAATCTCCGTGTCTCACTTGCTTATTCGCTTGGGATTTGTTTTGCGCCTCTCTCGCGGACTCGTTTATATTTCTAACACTAACCCGGCTTGTAGTTGTGTTTATATTTGTAAATTTCAGTTTCGCCCTATTCACCCCCCCTCTAGGCGACTTTCAGGCCGTAAAACGAATCTTGAGATATTTGGCTTATACTCCTAAGTTTGGGCTTTGGTACCCTCGGGGATCCACATTTGATTTAATTGGTTATTTGGATGCCGATTGGGCAGGGTGTAAAATTATTAGAAAGAGCACATCGGGGACTTGCCAGTTCTTGGGAAGATCCTTGGTGTCTTGGGCTTCAAAGAAGCAAAATTCGGTCGCTCTTTCTACCGCCGAAGCCGAGTACATTGCCGCAGGCCATTCTTGCGCGCAATTGCTTTGGATGAGGCAAACCCTGCGGGACTATGGTTACAAATTAACCAAAGTTCCTCTTCTATGTGATAATGAGAGTGCAATCCGCATGGCGGATAATCCCGTTGAGCATAGCCACACTAAACACATAGCCATTCGGTATCATTTCTTAAGGGATCACCAACAAAAGGGGGATATCGAGATTGCATACATTAACACTAAAGATCAATTAGCCGATATCTTTACCAAGCCATTGGATGAACAAACTTTTACCAAACTTAGGCATGAGCTAAATATTCTTGATTCTAGAAATTTCTTTTGATGTCTTGTACACATAGCTCATAAATATACCTTTGATCATGTCTCTTTTATATATATGCTATGACTAATGTGTTTTCAAGTGAATTTCAAACCAAGTCATAAGTGTATTGAAAGGGAATTGGAGTCTTCGGCGAAGACAAAGGCTTCCACTCCACTCCATCACTCTTCCTTCGCCGTCGCTCCGAGCAACTTTCCAACTTTGGTATAATCTTCCTCATATTATTGTTTGCCAAAGGAGGAGAAAGTAGTTTAAGGGCCTATATTTCACTCTAAGTATCCGTTTTTGGCGATTCATGCCAAAGGGGGAGAAAGTATTGGCCTAAAGCAAAAGGACCGCACCACCACCTAAATTTTAAAACTTATGTTTTTCAAAACTAGTATCTCATTGTGTTCAAAAGGGGGAGAAAGTAGCATTTTCAAAATTGATGTCTTAAAACCCTCTTGAACACTAAGAGGAGAATTTTATTGAAAAGGAGTTTTGTTTAGTCAAAGGAAAAGCATTTGAAACAGGGGGAGAAAATTTCAAATCTTATAAATGCTTCTCAAAAATCTTATTCATTTACCTTTGACTAGTTGCAAAATGTCTTTAAAAAGATTTTACAAAAGAGTTTGCAAAAACAAAACATGTGGTGCAAGCGTGGTCCAAAATGTTAAAAATGAAAGAAACAATCCCTGCATATCTTATGAATTTCTATTGGCTCAATTCTAAGTAACCTTTGCACTTACATTTTACAAACTAGTTCAATCATGCACTTCTATACTTGCTTTGGTTTGTGTTGGCGTCAATCACCAAAAAGGGGAGATTGAAAGGGAATTAGGCTTACACCTATTTCCTAAATTGATTTTGGTGGTTGAATTGCCCAACACAAATAATTGGACTAACTAGTTTGCTCTAGTCTATAAGTTATACAGGTGCCAAAGGTTCACAAATAGCTAATAAAAAGACCAAGAAAAGGGTTCAACAAAAAGAGCAAGGGATAACCGAAGGCAGCCCTGGTCTGACGCACCGGACTGTCCAGTTTTCCACCGGACAGTGTCCGGTGCACCAGGGTACTCCATGCCGAACTCTTCACCTTTGGGAATTTTCATAGGGCTCCGCTATAATTCACCGGACTGTCCGGTGCACTACCGGACAGTGTCCGGTGCCCCCAGGAAGGGCAACTATGAAATCGTCAGCTTCGGGAATCCGCTCCGCTATAATTCACCGGACATGTTCGGTGCACACCGGACTGTCCGGTGAGCCAGCGGAGCAACAGCTACTTCGGCACCAACGGTCACCTATAGAGGCATTAAATGCGCGCCAGAGCACGCAGAAGTCAAGCATGCACGAGACGGCACACCGGACAGTCTACAGTACCTGTCCGGTGCACCACCGGACAACCAGGCGACCCCACCAGTCAGAGCTCCAACGGTCGAACCCTAACGGCCGGGTGACGTGGCTGGCGCACCGGACACTATCCGGTGGCGCACCGGATTGTCCGGTGCGCCATGCGACAGCAGCCTTCACCAAACGGCTAGTTTGGTGGTTGGGGCTATAAATACCCCCAACCACCCCACATTCAAGTCATCCAAGTTTTCCACCTTTCAACCATTTACAAGAGCTCTAGCATTCAATTCTAGACACACTAAAGTGATCAAATCCTCTCCAATTCCACACAAAGCTTTAGTGACTAGTGAGAGAGATTTGTTGTGTTCATTTGAGCTCTTGCGCTTGGATTGCTTCTTTTCTTTCTCATTTGTTCTTGTGATCAAAACTCAATTGTAACCGAGGCAAGAGACACCAATTGTGTGGTGGTCCTTGCGGGGAAGCTTTGTTCCCGGTTGATTTGAGAAGAGAAGCTCACTCGGTCCGAGGGATCGTTTGAGAGAGGGAAAGGGTTGAAATAGACCCGGCCTTTGTGGCCTCCTCAACGGGGAGTAGGTTTGCAAGAACCGAACCTCGGTAAAACAAATCCTTGCGTCTCACTTCTTCACTCACTCATGATTTGTTTTTACGCCCTCTCTCGGACTCGTTTCTATTTCTAACGCTAACCCGGCTTGTAGTTGTGATTAAGTTTGTAAATTTCAGATTCGCCCTATTCACCCACCCTCTAGGCGGCTTTCAATCTCCCCTATGAGGCACGAATGGGGGGGGGTCCGTGAAGGGACGTTGGTGCTATCCAATCCAGAGATGTCTAAAGACTATTCGAAAGAAATGTAGAGATAAATGCAAAATCGAGGCTTCCATTGCAGAGGCATACATTCTAGAGGAGGTCTCAAACTTCACAACAACTTATTATGGTGACAAACTGCCGAGCGTGCATAATCCACCCCCTCGTTACAATGATGGCGACAATGAATCGAACCTTAGCATATTTCGAGGCCAACTCGGAAGCGCAAGTGGCTCGACCACCAAGACCCTGACACATGAAAAGTGGCGGCATATCATGCTATATGTATTGACCAACCTTGAAGAGGTGACACCATACATGGAACAATTCCTTCATGAATTCTGGCATCGATCAAGGGACCCCATTCCACAGGAATATGACACTCTTCTTAGAAAGGGTGCGAGAAATGGGTTGCCCGATTTCATTTCCTGGTTCAAACGTAAGGTACGTGCTTAGTTTGTAAAAGAGATACGTCTTTGAACTCAATTTAGCGTCTTTTACTTGCGAATACTTAGAGGGCCAAAGAGATCTGTCTATGAGTACCGAGTTGAGACAAGTAGCCAACGACTTTGCTTATAGGGTCAAGAAATATTCTGGGTATAACGTCAATGGATACCGTTTTCGCACAACAAACTACGACAAAAGTCGGCCCAATCGGAAAACAACGTGTTCTAGAGTCTTTACGCCCGGCCTTGACAATGTCGATTATTTTGGACGAAGCGAAGAAATATATGAGCTCAATTTTTATGGTTCCAAACCTCTTACTCCAGTGATATTCAAATGTCATTGGTTTGACCCTCAAGTGACGAGACGGACACATTCTAATCTTGGGATAGTCAAAATTCGACAAGATTCCACCTTAGCAGGAGACGATGTCTATATCGTGGCCCAACAGGCCACACAAGTGTATTATCTCCCATATGCGTGCCAAACAAAAGAACATCTTAAGGGTTGGGATGTTGTGTATAAGGTATCGCCACACGGGAGGTTACCTGTTCCTAACGATGAAGATTACAACTTAGACCCGGACACATATGATGGAGAATTTTTCCAAGAAGATGAGCTAGAAGGGCGATTTGAGATAGACTTAACCGAAGCTATCAGAATGGATGTAGATATTGAAATGGTTGTTGATGAGGAGGATGATGAGGTGCAAAATGATAATGACTTAGTAATCCTTGAAGGCAATGACATTAATGACGAGGTTGCGTCTTCCGATGATGTTGAGATTGAAATGGTTGATAGTGATGATGAGAGTTATGATCCGGCTAACCCCGACACATATGAAGATTATTTTTAATCGATGTAATGCTATATGACTTTTTATTTCGCACCTGTTTTTAAATACATCTTTTTATATGTGCTTATTTGTTTACTCTTAATTGCAGGTTTTTGGACAAATATGGTCGGCGGTAATTGGCTGAGTAGGAGGATGAGGGGGAGGAGGAGTAGGACGGGGGACGAGGCAGACCAGCAGCAGGCGGCACAGCAGGACGACCTTGTCCAGCAACAGGCGGCGCCTGAGGTCGACGACGACCAGCAGCACGACGACGACGACCAGGAGCAGGACGCCTCAGGTTCTGGTGCCTCAGGTTCGAGGGGCATCTACCTGCGAGGTCCCGTGAGTCTTCCTCAGCGTCCCATACTTTGGGATAGGCGGCCGCTGATTCGGCCGGAAGGGGAGAGGTATGTAACTTTATGTTCTTCATTCTTGTTCATAATATGTGTTCAAAATCATAATATAAACTAATACTTTTTATTTATCACCTGGACAGGTCTTGGACGGTTGTGGATTATGCTGGGGGTCATCGTCGCCCCCCAATGGCATCCTCGGCCTGCTATGCAGGGAACACTTCCCTGGACTGGTGGAGTACGCCGGAGTGACGGGCCTAGCCTTCACCTTCGACCACTACGCCATCGCCCCCGATGCAGTAGACCGGGACAACCGAGAATTCAATAACAAGGCGGAGCGGGTGAAGCAAGAGCTGTGGGTAAGTCTTAGTATAATGTAAAATATGTCGCATTCGTTGCAAATTCTTGAAATAATGTATGGATACGTCGTTTTTGTATGCAGGATTTCTTCAGATGCGAGGCTGGATACGAGGCTAGGGCGGATGTGGTGGCCACCACGAGCTGTAAGAAGTTCGTCGTGGACATGCACTATGAGGCCCGAATCCAGGCCATCGTGACCTACCACGGCTCCGTCCTTGGGGAGAGGGTGACCAAAACTCAAGCCTGAACCATGTCGTTGACAAGGGACCAGTACCTGCAGGTAAAGTCATGCATGTTTGGTACCAGTACTCCATGCATGAATTTTATTTTATCTTCTGATATGCACTTTACGTGTTTACTTTGTAGATGATTCCACATTGGTGCGCTGCACATCCTCTGTGCTGGGAGCAGATGGTGGATAGGTGGTGTTCGGCTGAGTGGGACGAGGCGCACACCGCTAGCCGGGAACGACGTATGATGATGCAAGGTCCCTCCTACCACCAAGGCAGCCGGAGCCTGGGCCAATATGCCGAAGCATGGGTACGCCCTCTTTTTTATTTAGGTATATAGCACTTGATTAGATATTATTTCTAACTATCTCGTTAGTTTTCTTGCAGTCGGTGTCACATGGTGGCCGGCCTTGCTCCACCTTCTCGGCCTATGCTATGGCCCATAAGGGCAAGGCGACGTCCGATGTCACCTACAACCCGGATGACGGGCCCGAGGCCTACACCAACCCTGCCGTCTACAGCCGCCTTCATGACTACACCGCCATGGCGCAGAAGGTCCATGGCCATTGGCCCAGGCTATGATCCGAGCACCGAGCCGATCGACCCCGATGTGCTCATGAGGGTCGGAGGAGGCAAGAGACATGGGCGGTACTGGATTGACGACGGGGCAATCGACTCGTCCTCCACTCCCACTCTGTCTTAGGTGAGAGCAAGGAGCACGAGCTCGAGTCCATCCATACGACCTCGGCACGACAGCTCACAGCAGCGCATACAGCAACTCGAGGTTAGTGCTTTTGTAACTCGTCCTTCCTTGAGTTTTATACCTTCTCTTTGAGTTACTATAACGTTGGCTTGTAATATTATAGACCCAACTAGAAGAGATGCAGGCGAGGATAATGGCGGAGCGGGCGACGACTGATCAGAGGATGGCAGATATGTTCCAGTACATGCAGAGCCTTAGCGTGGCACAGGGTTTCGCTCCGCCACCTCCATTGTTCCCTGCAGTTGACCCTGCTGTGTTCCATACTCCCGTGAGTACCAAAATTGTAGTTAGATGTTGGTAATGCATCTGGTATAACACATGCAATCTCTTCTCTGTGCAGGGTCAATCTGGTGCCGCATCCAACAACCCTCCTAAAGGCTTCAGCCCAACACAGCACCAGACCAACCGCCCACCTCCATGAGTTTTATGTTTTCAGTGTTGAATACTTATGTCTGTGTGTTTAAAGACTTCAAAACTTGTGTTAGTCACTTATGTTTGTGTTGGATACTTATGTCAGAGCTTGAGACGTATGAGACATGTTTGTGTTGGGTACTTGTGTTGAACACTTATGTTTGTGATGTATATTTATGTTTGTGTTGGCTATTTATGTTTATGATGATATCTGTGATGTATATATGTGATATATATGTGATATCTTTTGTTTGTGTGGATGGAATACAAAAACAAATAAAAAGGTGCATACTGGTCACTTTGCCGAGTGTAACACTCGACAAAGAGGTTCTTTGCCGAGTGTCAAGACCATAGCACTCGGCAAAGAACCAAGACCTGGGCACCGGTATAGGTTCTTTGCCGAGTGTAATGTCTGTGGCACTCGGCAAAGAGGCACGCTTTGTCGAGTGCCGCACGTAGCACTCGACAAAGAGCCTGACATGAGGACCCTCCCTAGCGGGTCCTTTGCCGAGTGTCCCAGGTGGCACTCGGCAAAGATGGATTCTTTGCCGAGTGCTTCTGGGAAGACACTCGGCAAAGGTAACTCCTTTGCCGAGTGTCATCCGTGACACTCGGCAAAGACGCCGTCTCCATCACCCGCCGCCGTAACGACTGCTTTTCTTTGCCGAGTGCTCCCTGGCACTCGGCAAACCTCTTTGCCGAGTGCCCGAGAAAAAGTACTCGACAAAGAAGGCTTTGCCGATGCACTGTTTACCGAGCCTTCTTTACCGAGTGTGACACTCGGCAAAGCCTTTGCCGAGTGTTTTTAATGCTTTGCCGAGTGCTTCGGGCACTCGGCAAAGCACTCGTTTCCGGTAGTGATGACTGGTTAGCTTTGCATAATTTGTATAATACTGCAATCTGTTGAGCTGGTACTGGTACACACACTGCTTGTGTCTCTAGAACGAAGCAGTTTTTTTGTATTTACCTCATGAAAAAAAACGGTGATAATAAAGCAGCTTTAGACATCACACATGCATATACCCTGTGCTGCCTGTATAAGCCACACCTATTAGTACAATCTGCACATGCTGCCCAAATGCAAGCTGCTCCTCTTTCCGCGTCCTTTGATCTCACTTTCCCTTTTTTTTTTTGCTTGCTTAACAAAGGCAAAGGCGAAAGCAGATGCAGCAAAAGCCATTTTATGGCACGTAATGGATGGCATCATAGCTAGCACTAGCAGCAACCTCCACAGTCATTACTCCCCAGTCCCCACAGCCAGTCATCAGTCCCCCCCTGGTCCTGTGCTTGTGCTGTTGCTTCACTACTCCCTGGCCGGCCGGCTGTCGTCTGGGCTGCTCTCAAAGTTCCTGCACTGTAGTACGTAGTGTACCCTCTACAAGGGCCATAACTCCCATGTCTCACTACTCCCACAACACAGCCAATGCAAGAGATCGACCTGCAGCGGCAGCGCCATGGCCTACTACAACGTCCTACGATAACGGATCCTCCTTGATGGGTCTCATCGTCGTCTACTCCCAGTGCCTGTGCCTCTGAAAAACTGCGAACCTGCAATGCAACGACAGAGAGAGAGAGATAGAGAGAGAGGCTCAGAGGGCAGGTGTTGTTTATGACTTATGAGCGAAGAAGCAGGCAGCTGGTCGGGTCAGGGCAGGCCCACTGCTGCAAGCCTGCAACTGGCTAGTGCAGTGTAGTCGTGTAGAGCGAGCGCCGTAGCCATGCATAGGCAGAGTCAAGCTCTTGCCTCTTGTTGAATTCTTCGGCATGCACTCTCCATCAGGCTCCAGCGCCCTTCATCAAGTTGCTGCATGCATTGCATAGGCCGGGGCACAGGGTGTGGGGGAAAGAGTAAGATATGTGTCTCAGGTCTCAGCCATCGGTGGGAGGACCGGAGGAGCAAGAGCAATGGTGTGGTGTGTCTCTCTGCTCGCTGCCAGCTGTGAGGAGCACTAGCAGCAATGGTGGATTGCACGCACTGCACAAAGATGGGATGAGATCTTGCGGGTGCGGGGAATGAATAATCTATCCATCACTTTGTTTCGGCTCCAGTGCGTGTGCCATCCTACTGTCCTCACACACGTTCTTTTTACGAGTGGCTACACTGCTTTTCATGGGAGGGACGGCATGCGTGTCCGCCATCCTGCTGCTCGCCGTACGTCGACCCCGGCCCGGTGAGAGGCTGCCAGATCAGATGATACGAAGGCTGTGTGGCGGATACATGTATACATATAGTATATAGGCGCATAGCCATAGCACGGCTTGCGAAGTGGAGAGGCAGCTAGGCAGGCAGCACCATATGCTGGCACATTCTCCATCGGCTGCTAGCTAATTAAACTCTAGTAGACCTGAATGATCTACAGCACAGCTAGCTGCGTCTCCGTGTTACTCCCTCCGTTTCTTTTTAGTTGTCGCTGGATAATTTAATTTTGCACTATCGAGCGACAACTAGAACGAAACTGAGAGAGTATTAGTCATCTGTGTCCGACCCGACGCCTGCTTAAGGGTCCGTTCGGTTATTCAGGATTATGCTCCAGGAAAGAATCTAGCTGGAATAACTGTATAATTTATATAACAATTGGTAACCTGTAATAGTTCCTACTCTTATTCCAGCATAACCGAACGGGGCCTAAGTTTTCTAGTACCACGAAAAGGTGAATGCTGAAAATGCATGAGACCAGTCCTCCGGCTCCATGCATGCATGCAGGCTCTGCGTGATGCAGCGCAGCGCAGCTCTGCACTGTCCATTATTCATGTCATGGCTGCCCAGAGGTATAGATGGCCAAACGGGCGACACGGCCTGGCCCGACCCGACCCGAGCCCGATAAGGGCCCGGCACGACAGGCACGAGCACGTTAGGCCCGTTTACTTAATCGTGCCGGGCCGGGCCGCCCGATGTGCCTGGGACTAGGCCCAAGCACGGCACGGCCAATTTGAAAACGTGCTGTGCCGGTCCGTTTACCCGACGGCACGTCAGTGCCGGGCCGGCCTATAAGCCCGCTCCATTCAAACACACATCCACAGAGCCAAAATCACAGTTCAGATTAAAAATACCAAATTACACATCAGTTTAATGATATAAATCACAAGTCCTTCACCTCAGATTACACAATACACATCAACACATATCTGGTCAACACAGATCAGATCAGATCACATTAGGATCATCAGATCATCACAATTCACAGAACAGATATTAATAATTTTGAGCTGGTGCAATGACTGCCTCGTTAAAAACATATCTAGGTAAAACTCACACCTCGTGAGAAACCCTAGATAGGAAAAGAGTACAGCCCAGCTCATTAATTTCATACTTTCATCACTTAGTTCATCACAGAGTTCATAGGGCATACTTCAGTTACATATGCACATGGCAGAAACAAGCACAGAACATATTAATCAAGGAACAGATCTTTGAAGGACTCCTCCAGGTTTTTGTCTTCTGTTGTGTGCTGCATCCTTGCATCAGCTACCTCCCAGTCCTTGAGCAAAGAAAGCATCTCCACCATTCCTGAGCCAAGTCGACGTCGCCGCTCCTCGATGACCCTACCTACAAGACTAAATGCTGATTCTGAACTCACAGTAGAGACGGGAACAGAAATTATATCTTTAGCTAAGATTGAAAGTACTGGATATGTGAGTTTATGATCATGCCACCAGTCTAGGAGATTGAAGTCATCATCAAACTTCTGAACAGTGTCACTATCGAGATAAGCTGCCAGTTCAGAACCAGAAATACCAGGAGTACTTGTTGCATGAAGCAAAGCACTAGCTGATGTTCTTCTTGAGAGTTCAGGACGAAGCCCAGAACCAGCAGCAAGACCAAGCCCAGAACCATAGGAAGAACTGGCACCAAGACCAGCACTTAGTCCCATTGAAGAACTGGTACCAATGCAATCTGCACCACCACCAAACACCAAATCCCAAGCATATTTGCTCTTACCTTCACCAGGGGTAGCATTTGAAGGCCTCTGCAACCTCACAGAACCAAATTTGTCATCATATTTATTGAATAAATCATTCAACTCAGCCCTCACAGAAGTTAGATAACTAGAGTAATCAGAATGTGAAAGTTGAGACAACAGTGCAAGGACATTGTTGAAACCTCTCATTTTAGCTCTAGGGTCAAGTATAAATGCAAATGCATATAGGTAAGGAATTGTTCCCCAGTACTTTAAGAATTTGTCTTTCATTGGGACAACTACATGTCTAAGCAAGTTATCATTCTCATACATATTCATGTGCTTATTAATATGCAGAATGTGGTGCAACATTAGAGGTGAAGTGGGATAATAGACACCAGACATCACAACAGTAGAATCATAGAACCTTTCAAGGAACTCCAATATTTTCTCACCAACATACCAATGTGCATCAGTTAAGAGTGTAGCACGTGGACTGGTTACCAGTGCGGCCATGGAGCCGTTGCATTTTTCCCTGTGCCGAGCCAAATGGCCAGTGCCAATGGTAGAACGTGCAGCAAGTTCTTTCTTGCAGAAATGACATCTAGCTCCTACTCTTACCTCCACTCCATTTTCAGTGGCGAAAATCTTATCCATGTCCTCCCAGACATCGGATGTGCATTTTCTCTTCCTACCCGTGCTTGCCATAGTGGAGGCAGTCGCAGTAGCAGCACCACTGCCATCTGGGGGAGCCTCGCCCTCGGCAGCGACATTGTCGTCGCCGAGGTTGATGGTAGGGGTAGGGGTAGGGGCAGTGGAACCAAAGAGATCCTCTAGACCATCGTGCACGTCGTCCACATCGTCTGGGACTTGACCCATCAACACCAGTTCATGGTTAATGGAGGTCGGATCGTATCGACGATCCATCGCCGGCACCAGGTCCCTCACGGCCTGCGATTTGATCAGGACAGAGGGGATTAGGAGAGTAGAGCTGATAGAGACAGAGGTGATTAGGGTTTAGGGTTTGCAGATCATACCTTGGCCGAAGGCCGGAGCACCAGTTCCGTCGGCGATTACCAAGAACAATGTTTAGGGAGTAGATCCAGAGACGGAGGAGACACCAATGCACCGACGACGGCAGATCCAGGGACACAGAGCCAGATAGAAGAACAGAGAGACTAAATGAGCACAAACACACGGTATAGATGGCCAAACAGGCAGCCGGCTGTGACCCAGTCCACCGGAGAGCGGAGAGGTGGAGGGATTTACCTTACCAGATCAGATCCAGAGACGGAGGAGAGGAGAACCAGTCCACCGGAGATGGAGAGGACAGAGGAGAGGCAGATCCGCAGATCCAGTCCACCGGAGTCCGGAGAAGAGGAGGGGGAAGCACCGGAGCAGATCCAGTCCACCGGCGCTCGCGCGAGGTCGATTGAGCACGGAGGAGCCAGGATGCCGACGACGTGCCGAGGACGGAGGATCCAGGAAGCACGGCGGCCGACGGCCGACGCATCGACGTCGACGGAGTTGGGTGCCTCCGCGCCTGGGCGAGGAGATCTGGGCGAGGGAGACGAGGGAGGGGAACGGGCGACGGGGCGAGGGAGACGAGGGAGGGGACCTGACCTGGGTGTGCGGCTGTGTGCGTGTGCGGTGTGACTGGGTGGGGGGCGGGCGCGGGGGGTTTACCGTGGAGTCGGGCCGGCCGTGCTTACCGTTTAAACGGGCCGTGCCGGGCCGGCACGGCGTGCCTGGATCACGGCCCAAGCCCGACACGGGCATAGTGCCGGGCTAGCACGGGCCCGTTTAGCATCGGGCCGGGTCGGGCTTAGGCACGACTTACCGGGCCGTGCCTCGGGCCGGCCCGCTTGACCCGGCCCATCTGGCCATCTATACCCAGAGGGAGGCGGGCGGGCGGCAGGAAGAAACAGACTACAGTGGAAGAACAGAGGCTCAATTGCTCAAACGACAGACTTTGCGTCCGAGCACATCTTCGTTCCATGCGTGTGCGCGTCGTCGGGAGGGATCCTAGTACTGAGCGGTCTCTATCTCCGTATCATTCGTACGTACGCCCATGCATGCATGGTGTGCGTCCAAATCGCTGGGAACTTGAAGAATGTGTGACTGTCTCGGAGGGAGGGCACCCTGCGTTGGCTCGGCGTGTACGCCGGCGACGAGACCCTAACGGTACCACTATACTCCTGTATGCATGGATCACCTAGCAAACAAACTTTTGATCGGCTGCAGGCACATCTGCTGAAATTGCTGAACCTGAACACAGCGCCGTATGTCTGAAACATATCCGACAACAGCTAGCTTGTGGCCTCTGTGCGTGCAGGGCTTTATTTTATGATCCATTCGTGTCGCTCCTAATTCACTCACTCGCCGTTGCCCACGTAATCTCATTGCCAATGAGCCATCCGAGATAAGCTGTATCTGGAGGTTCGCCATCGCAGGACCGGGGGACGAGAGGCGCGCCGGGTGTAATACCCAAATTAATAAACCAAATAAAAGAAGATAGTTATTTCTGAATAATATACCTCTGTTTTGATATCACATGTGAACAACCTTATTTAAGTAAGTAATTAGCCAAAAACATATAAATAATATATGCATCATGCCGGAGTTTAATTATGTGTGCATTTAATAACAATAAAAATAATAATTATAGAAAGACATTGGTATTCAAATTTGAATTTAGACCTAATTTACAATCTAGAATTTGGAGAAAGAGAAGGAAAATGCTATACAATACAAAGAAATTACATATATAAATAAATAAACCTTTCTCATAATGGTATTTGAATTTGTGTATTTTATCTGAGTATGAATTGGACAACAGAATTTGAATTTAAATTTGAGATCTAAAAATAAAAAGAAAAGAAAACAGAAAAGAAAAGAGAAAGAAAAGAAAAAAGAAAAATCACGCATGGGCCGAAATCCTAAGTTCTGGCCCCACCTTTATCTCCCTCTGCACGGCCTAGTCACCGTTCCTCGCGCCCGTGCGAACTCGTCATTGCTGGTCCGGGCCCACACGTCGGTCGCTTGTCTCCGCGCGCACGTACTCTGACCAGTGGACCCCCACGATCTTCACAACTCGGTCAGACACGCATGCCCCCTCGTCAGCTGGGACTCCCCTTCTTCCCCACGACCCGGCACCACACCGCCATAGCCGCCCCGCCCGAGATTCTTGCTAGCCTAACAACCGGACCGAGATCTACTCGGCACTATCCGACTGCACCCTGCCTTCTATATATCAAGACCAACCCCTCCCTTTCTCCTCCTTTGCCCCAACAACACCGAGCAACGAAGAATCGACGAGTGAGGGAAAGAGAAGGCCTGATGTCGTGGTGTCGCATCTGCGTCGCCGATGTGGACGCGATAGCAGGCCAAGGTGCTCTAGCACGGTTGTCGGTGTGCGTTCGTGGCCTCACTTGGCGCGATTGGAGCTCGGGACGCCGGCAATCGCTCACAGGTGCTTCACCACCGTCCTGGATCCGCGTAGCGCTGTGGGCAGCTGGAGGCTCGACTAGGACCATTGTAAGAATCCCCTATCCGAACCCGTCGCCTTCTCAATTTCGTTTAGCGTTCGATACCCCAGAGAATCGTGTACCGTAGGTTGTTGCGGAGTTGCCGGCCATGGCGCGCCGCCGTAAGGCCCTGCTCGGCCACCGGAGTTTGGCCTGAGTAGGGGGGCTGGGGTTCTACCGTTGGATTCTTAAGGAACAGACTGGAAGTAATACTAGTGTTACTACTTTATATCTTAGTGTTACTACTTTATCCAATTATCTTTGGTGTATTGAATGGAAAGTTAAATGATGCTAGAAATTTTGTAATGGTATTTAGATGGATATACTTAACATTTGTATAATATAATATTTTGATAGATGTTTAAAATTTTGTGGGTACGGGTGACGTGTTGGGTGACCCGTACCCACATGGGTATGGTATGGGGTAAATCCATACCCACCAGTGTACATGGGTGACCCGATGGAGTTATTTTTGTGTCGTGGGTATGGGTATGGGGTAGTAACCAGTGTGTATTTACCCATTGCCATCTCTACTTGTCAGACGTCTTATCCAATCGAAAGATATGCTTGAATACTTTGGTAAGCCATATTATAGCTGTCTCTGAGGCATCTCCATATATCAACTGGGATACCATCAGGATCCATTGTTTTACCCCCTTTCATCAGTTAATTATATGTGTTGTTCTTCCTTGGCGCACATATGAGATGCACCCGGCTTTATCCCTTAAATCCGGGTGTGACACGGGGCCATGGCGATGAACTGAACAATGACGTCTCACCCATGATAGTATCTAAAAGGATCTTCCCGCAAACCTAATCACTAGAACTAGAATATAATACACAGTTTGTACATTCGGTATTGTTGTCGGAGGAACTCACCATATGGATTTGTGCCTTCTTTTTTCCTCCCGGAAGACGGCAATCTCGTGCTTGCTACAGTCGATGTCGTGGTCGTAGTGGAGGCAGCGGCCTTCCCTCACCTCTGCGCTCTAACAGATTGGTTAGGGTTTCGCGTGTGCGTATGTGGTGACGTGGTGGTCTAGGGAACACTTTTCCCTCACCTCTACGCTCTAACAGATTGAGGGTGAACGTATGGTGGTGATGGATATTACAAATATGCTATAGTTAATGGGTGAGGATATAACATTGTTCCCTCTTCTTGAGATTCACGTTTTAAATGACAACATGGTTGGTGAGGTAAGGGAAATATTCGAAGAGATGTGTATTGAGGTAGACTATAAGCATGCCTCAATTTGTGTTGTCCCTTAATTGTGAACAACATCATGCTTATGATAGCATATTATCATCAACTGACAGTGTCAATGGAGGTGTGTTCTTTGTTTATGGTCTAGGAAGAACAAGAAAGACATTCCTATACAAAACTCTCCTAGCAAGAGTTCGCAGCGAAGGAAAGATAGCTATCGCTACTGCAACTTCTGGTGTAGCCACATCTATTATGCCTGGTGGAGTGGTGGTAGAACCGCACATTGGAGGTTTAAGATACCACTTAATATACATGATGGTGGTGTGTGTAACTTTACCAAGCACAGTGAGACAACAAAACTTTTTCGAAGGCTTCACTTATATTGTGGGATGAAGCCAACATGACAAAAAGGCAAACAATAGAGGTACTTGATAAGAGCATGAGAGACACCAAAGAAAGGCATGACCTATTATTTGGACGAAAGATAATAGTCTTTGGAGGTGACTTTAGACATGTTCTTCCAGTTGTACAAAATGTACTATGACGCAAGTAATAAATGTGACCTTACGAAGATCATACCTATGGAACAACATGCGACACCTAAAACTTGTTTGTAACATGAGAGCTCAATCTAATCAATGGTTTTTAGAATTCTTATTAGGCATTGAAAATAATGTTGAGCAGACATTAGAAGAGGATTACATAAAGTTGCCTAGTGAGATATGTGTGCCTTACACCGGAACTAAACTAACATCAAAGATCTCATTGATAAAGTTTTCCCGATGTTAGGAAAAAATATAAGAAACTCAAACTACATCAGATCACGAGCTATTTTGTCAACTAGAAATGAGAATGTCAATGTCATAAACATGATGCTTACCAAACGTTTTCTAAGAGAGCAAATGGTCTATCACAATACATTAGATGATCCTAACAATCACTACCCACTAAAGTTCTTGAATTCTTTGATGCCAAATGGATTACTACCATATATCCTAAAAATAAGGCTAATTGTCTAGTGATTTTGCTTAGAAATCTTGATCCACCTAATGGCTTTTGCAATGGAACAACATGAAAAAAAGTTCCTCTTCTACGTATACCTTTATGTCCGTCTAATGATGAAATGTTCTCCTTCAAGTTTAAAAGGAAATAATTTCCTATCGAAATCAGCTTTGCAATGACCATCAATAAAGCTCAAGGACAAACAATATTGCATGTTGGTATTTATCTTCCTAACCTGATGGTCTCCCATGGAATAACTATGTGTCGCTATGTCACGAACGACAACTAGAAGCAACCTCAAAGTTCTCGCTGCCACTACAAATTGGCAGAGTACTCAATCCGATGGTACACTTACCAAGAATATCGTATATAAAAAATTGCTCACTTTTTAGATGTTGTCAATGGAGCAATATACATTATAGATTTTAGATTAACTTCTCACTTTTGAAGAGTGATAATGTAAAATTTGTTTGTATTTTTTACGTATAAACAGTTCTGAGATCTTTATCTTTTACATTTGACGTAATATTTTAGTATTTAAATATCTTTTATTGAAATATGTCAATTTATCTTTATGGTTGTAAAGGTTTTTTAACGTGTTTGAACAAATATCCCATTTAAACAGGACCACATATATGATATATAGAACTATAGCAATGCATGGACATCTAAACTCTCTAATTTTATGTGTAGTAGAGTAGTTTGATTTGATGTGGAATTTAGACCAAACTACTTCAATAGTATACATGAATTATGGATTAAGATAAATACAAAAGCATTACGTTCCAACAAGGTAAAGGCCTAAGGTTTTATTTGGTTAGTGAAAGGGAAATGGACTTAATCATTTCCTATAATCGATTTTGGTGGTTGACGTCCATCACAAACTACGTGGACTAACTAGTTTGTCTAGATATCATTTATCTCAGGTGCATAAGGTTCAACACAAACCAAGAAAGAAATTCAGTTGGGGACACAACCAAATTTGGAGCAAGACATGAGAGTGTGCTGCCAAATGGCGCACCGGACATTGTCCGGTGCACCAGGCCCATACAGAAATGAACCAGCCACTCTCGGGAATTCGCTGGACGCGCTCCACTATAATTCACCGGACTGTCCGGTGTGCACCGGACATGTTCGGTGAGACAGCGGAGCAACGGTCACTGTGCATCAACGGTCGACTGCAAAAGTGAATAATGATCAATAGTGCGTGGCAGAAGTCAGAGCAGCAAAGTCAGAGGTCACCGGACATGTCCGGTGTGCCACCGGACTGTCCGGTGCATCAAAAGGACAAAGGGTTCCAACGGTCAACAACTCCAAACCCCAATGGACACGCTGACGTGGCGCGCACCGGATAGTGAACAATGGTTGTCCGGTGCACCACCGAACTGTCCGGTGTGCCCATCGCCAGTAGACTCAGCCAACGGCTAGGAAGTGGTTGGAGGCTATAAATACCCCCCAACCACCTCATTTATTGGCATCCAAGTTTTCTGAGGTTCTCATTCGATATAAGAGCAATAGCATTCACTCCAAGACACATTCCAAAAGATCAAATCCTCTCCAAGTCCCAAAATCAACTCAACCATTTAGTGACTTTAGAGAGAGTTTTTGTGTTCATTTGCGCTCTTGTTGCTTGGATTGCCTTCTATCTTCCCATTCTTATTCTCTAAGTGCGTTGTAAAGCTAGCAAGAGACTCCTAAGTGTGTGGTGGTCCTTGCGGGGTCTTAGTGACCCGATTGATTAAGGAGAATGCTCATCCGGTCTAAGTGACCGTTTGAGAGAGGGAAATGGTTGGAATAGACCTAGCCTTTGTGGCCTCCTCAACGGGGACTAGGTTCTTTGGAACTGAACCTCGGTAAAACAAATCACCGTGTTCACTTGCATTGATCTTCGCTTGATTTGTTTGGTCTCTTTCCTCTCTCTAAAGTTTCCTTGCCATTATTGATTTGAGTTTGCTCCCAAACGTCATCTACATTAATTGAGCAACTCATTGCAAGAGAAACAATCTTCCGCACTCAGATTTAATTCTAACGATAACCCCGGCTTTAGTGTGTGTTTAAGTTTATAAATTTCAGGTTTCACCTATTCACCCCCTCTAGGCGACTTTCAATTGGTATCAGAGCTAGTGCTTCATTAAGAGTCTAACAAACTCGAAGTGATGTCTGGAGATCACGCCAAGAGGGAGATCATGACTGACGACAAGCCCATAGGCTCGGGGAGGACTCTATCAAGGGATTCCGGCGACAAATACAAGGAGGAATCCTCTTCCTCCATCAACTCACTAAGGAAGGGTGACAAGAAGAAAAAGAAAATGAAGAAGGTGGTCTACTATGAGACCGACTCTTCATCACCTTCCACATCCGGTGCCGAGTCGACAACTTCGAAGCGCCACGAGCGCAAGAAGTATAGTAAGATGCCTCTACGCTATCCTCGCATTCCTAAATGCGCTCCATTACTTTCCATACCCCTAGGTAAACCAACATATTTTGATGATGAAGATTATTGCATGTGGAGTGATAAAATGAGGCACCATCTAACCTAACTCCACGAAAGTATATGGGATATTGTTGAGTTTGGAGCGCAGGCACCACAAGTGGGCGACGAGGACTACGACTCGGACGAGGCACCCAAATTAGGCATTTCAACTCCCAAGCAACTTCTATACTCCTCGCCTCCTTGTGTCGAGAGGAGTATAATAAGGTGCAAGGGTTAAAGAATGCCAAAGAAATTTGGGACGTCCTCAAAATGGCGCATGAAGGGGACGAGGTGACCAAGATCACCAAGCGGGATACGATCGAGGGAGAGCTCGGTCAATTCGTCCTCAACAAAGGGGAAGAGCCGCAAGCCATGTACAACCGGCTCAAGACGATGGTCAACCAAGTGTGCAACATCGGGAGCACCAAATGGGATGACCATGAAATGGTCAAGGTTATTCTAAGATCCCTTGTTTTTCGCAATCCTACTCAAGTTCAATTAATACGTGGGGATCCTAGATATAAGCAGATGTCTCCCGAAGAGGTTATTGGCAGGTTTGTGAGCTTTGAACTTATGATCAAAGACTCCAAACATACTGTCAACTTGGAGCAAGGCGCCACCTACACACCCGAGGTGCAACCCGTTGCATTCAAAGCAACAGAAGAGAAGAAGGAGGAGTCTAAACCAAGTAGAATCCTAATCGACCCCTCGAAGCTTGACAACTAGGAGATGGCTCTTATCATTAAAAGCTTTCGTCAAATCCTCAAGCAAAGGCGGGGAAGGACTACAAACCCCGCTCCAAAAGGGTGTGCTACCTGTGTGGTAAGTCTGGCCACTTTATAGCTAAATGTCCGTATTCTAGTGAAAGTGACAGGGACGAAGACAAGAAGGGGAAGAAGAAGGAGAAGAAGAAATACTACAAGAAGAAGGGCGGCGAGGCGCACATGGGGCAGGAATGGGACTCCGACGAGAGCTCCACCGACTCCTCCTCCGACGAGGACGCCGCCAATATCGCCGTCAACAAAGGTCTCCTCTTCCCCAACGTCGGCCACAAGTGTCTCATGGCCAAGGACGACAAGAAGAAGAAGGTACACTCTAGAGCCACACCCAAATATACTACATCCGATGATGAGGGTAGCTTTAGTGATAATGAAGAAGATTTAATTTCTCTCTTTGCCAACCTTACCATGGACCAAAAGAAAAAAATTAAATGAATTAATAGAAACCATTAACGATAAGGATGATCTCTTGGAATGCCAAGAGGACTTGCTCATTAAGGAGAACAAAAAAATTGTTAAGCTAAAGAATGCTTATGCTCTAGAAGTAGAAAAATGTGAAAACCCATCTAAAGAGCTTAGTATTTGCAATGATTCAATTTCTTGTCTTAGAGATGGAAATGCCATGTTAAAATCTAAGATTGATGAATTAAATGTTTGCAAACCATCTACATCTATTGTTGAGCATGTTTCCATTTGCACTAAATGTAGAGATATTGATATTGAAGCTATTGATGATCACCTTGCCATGATTAAAAAACAAAATGATCACATAGCTAAGTTAAACACTAAAATTGCTGAGCATGAACTAGAAAATGAAAAGTTTAAATTTGCTATAAGCATACTCTATAATGTTTTTCTCGTAGATTCTTTAGATTACAATTTGATTTCTGTTTCTCAATTCTGCAAAATGGGCTAGAACTGTCTATTCACTGATGTAGGTGTTACTGTCTTTAGAAGAAGTGATTATTCAATAGCATTTAAGGGAGTGTTAGATGGTCAGCTATATTTAGTTGATTTTAATAATAACAAAGCTGAACTAGACACTTGTTTAATTGCTAAGACTAATATGGGTTGGCTCTGGCATCGTCGATGTTGGGATGAAGAATCTTTACAAGCTTCTAAAGGGAGAACACATTTTAGGACTAACAAATGTTCATTTTAAGAAGGATGGGATTTGTAGCGTATGCCAAGCAGGAAAGCAGGTTAGAGCTCATTGAAAGTCGCCTAGAGGGGGTGGATAGGCGGAAACTGAAATTTACAACTTTAATCACACTACAAGCCGGGGTTGGCGTTAGAACAAATGTTAAGTCCGGGAGAGAGGGGGAAAACAAATCAACCAAGAAGTAAAGCGGATGAACACGGTGATTTGTTTTACCGTGGTTCGGTTCTAAAGAACCTAGTCCCCGTTGAGGTGGTCACAAAGAGCGAGTCTCTTTCAACCCGTTCCCTCTCTCAAACGGTCACCTAGACCGAGTGAGGCTTAGTAAAGAGAGTAGGATCGGTTTTACCGACTTTGAAGCCATTAGTGATAAGAAAATCTCTTAGGCATTCATACCATGCTCTTGGGACTTGCTTGAGCCCATAAAGCACCTTTGAGAGTTTATAAACATTGTTAGGGTACTCACTATCTTCAAAGCCGGGAGGTTGCTCAACATAGACCTCTTCCTTGATTGGTCCATTGAGGAAAGCAATTTCCACGTCCATTTGATAAAGCTTAAAGCCATGGTAAGTAGCATAGGCAAGTAATATACGAATTGATTCAAGCCTAGCTACGGGTGCATAGGTTTCACCGAAATCTAAACCTTCGACTTGTGAATATCCCTTGGCCACAAGTTGAGCTTTGTTCCTTGTCACCACACCATGCTCATCTTGCTTGTTGCGGAATACCCATTTGGTACCTACAACATTTTGGTTAGGACGTGGAACTAAATGTCATACCTCATTCCTAGTGAAGTTGTTGAGCTCCTCTTGCATTGCCAACACCCAATCTGAATCTCTTAGTGCATCCTCCACCATGTATGGCTCAATAGAGGACACAAAAGAGTAATGTTCACAAAAATGAGCAACTCAAGATCTAGTGGTTACCCCCTTATGAATGTCACCGAGAATGGAGTTCATGGGGTGATCTCTTTGAATTGCTTGGTGGACTCTTAGGTGTGGCGGTCTTTGACCCTGTATCTCTTGCTCATCTTCCTTGTCCTTATTGACTTGATCTCCCCCTTGATCATTGCCCTCCTCTTGAGGTGGCTCATCCTCTTGATCTTCATTATCATCTTGAACCTGTTCCTCATCTTGAGTTGGTGGAGATCCTTGCATGTAAGATGATGGTTGATCTTGTGTTTGTGGAGGCTCTTCGGATTCCTTAGGACACACATCCCCAATGGACATGTTTCTTAGCGCGATGCACGAAGCCTCTTCATCATCTAGTTTATCAAGATCAACTTGCTCTACTTGAGAGCCATTAGTCTCATCAAACACAATGTCACAAGAAACCTCAACTAATCTAGTGGATTTGTTGAAGACTCTATATGCCCTTGTGTTTGAGTCATATCCTAGTAAAAAGCCTTCTACAGCCTTAGGAGCAAATTTAGATTTTCTACCTCTTCTAATAAGAATAAAACATTTGCTACCAAAGACTCTAAAATATGAAACATTGGGATTTTTACTGGTGAGGAGTTCATATGATGTCCTCTTGAGGATTCGGCGAAGGTAGAGCCGGTTGATGGAATAGCAGGCGGTGTTAATCGCCTCAGCCCAAAATCGGTCTGGAGTCTTGTACTCGTCAAGCATGGTCCTTGCCATGTCTAGTAGAGTTCTATTCTTCCTCTCCACTTCACCATTTTGTTGAGGTGTGTAGGGAGAAGAGAACTCATGCTTGATGCCCTCATCCTCAAGAAAGCCTTCTATTTGTGAGTTCTTGAACTCCGTCCCATTATCGCTTCTTATCTTCTTGATTCTCAATTCAAACTCATTTTGAGCCCGTCTCAAGAATCCCTTCAAAGTTTTTTGGGTTTGTGATTTTTCCTGCAAAAAGAATACCCAAGTGAAGCGAGAATATTCATCCATAATTACAAGGCAATACTTACTCCCGCCGATGCTTATGTAAGCGATCGGGCCGAATAAATCCATGTGGAGTAGTTCAAGCGGCCTGTCGACCGTCATAATGTTCTTGTGTGGATGGTGGGTACCAACTTGCTTTCCTGCTTGACATGCGCTACAAACCCTGTCTTTCTCAAAATGAACATTTGTTAGTCCCAAAATGTGCTCTCCCTTTAGAAGCTTGTGAAGATTCTTCATCCCAACATGGGCTAGTCGGCGATGCCAGAGCCAACCCATATTAGTCTTAGCAATTAAGCAAGTATCGAGTTCAGCTCTATTAAAATCAACTAAGTATAGCTGACCCTCTAATATTCCCTTAAATGCTACTGAATCATCACTTCTTCTAAAGACAGTAAGACCTACATATGTAAATAGACAATTGTAGCCCATTTTGCATAATTGAGATACAGAAAGCAAGTTATAATCTAAGGAATCTACAAGAAAAACATTGGAAATGGAATGGTCAGGTGATATAGCAATTTTACCAAGACCTTTGACCAAACCTTGATTTCCATCCCCGAATGTAATAGCTCTTTGGGGATCTTTGTTTTCTCATAGGAGGAGAACATCCTTTTCTCCCCTATCATGTGGTTTGTGCACCCACTATCAATTATCCAACTTGAGCCCCTGAAAGGATCACGATGCCCAAGAGGGGGGGTGAATTGGGCTTTTCTAAAAATAAACACTAATTAAAACCTAAGCAAGAGCTAAGCAAGAGCCCAACTTCACCCTAACAACTAGCACTAAGAATACAATACTAGAAATGCAACAATGCTAAGACAATACTTCAAATACTTGCTAAACAAATACACAATGTAAAGTACTTGAATTAAGTGCGGAATGTAAAGCAAGGTTTAGAAGACTCCTCCAATTTTTCACGAGGTATCGAAGAGTCGGCACTCTCCACTAGTCCTCGTTGGAGCACCCGCGCAAGGGTATCGCTCCCCCTTGGTCCTCGCAAGAACCAAGTGCTCACTACGAGATGATCCTTTGTCACTCCGGCGTGGTGGATCCCTCGAGACCGCTTACAAACTTGAGTCGGGTCACCAACAAGATCTTCACGGTGATCACCGAGCTCCCAACGCCACCAAGCCGTCTAGGTGATGCCGATCACCAAGAGTAACAAGCCGTAGACTTTCGCTTGACCAAGAGAAGCCTAATGCAAGTGGTGTGTGCTCTAGGTGGCTCTCGCTAGCGCTAATGAGGAACAAACGCGGATTAAGATTCTCTAATCTCCTCACTAGGCTTTTGGTGCTTGCAATGCTCTAGCAATGTGCTGGAATAAATGTGGAGTGCAAGACATTGAATATGGTGGGTGGAAGGGGTATAAATAGCCCTCACCCACCAACTAGCCGTTACAGGCATCTCACTGCGCAATGGCACACCGGACAGTCCGGTGCGCCACCGGTGCGCCAACGGTCGTTTCCAACGGCTAGTTCTGACAGTAAGCCGTTGGACTCATGCCACACTGGACAGTGAACAGTCACTGTCCGGTGCACACCGGACAGTCCGGTGCACTGTCCGGTGCACTGTCCGATGCACCACTAAAATTCCTTTCTGAAACAGGCGCTCTCGGGTTTCTGCGAAGGGAAGTTTCTTCCTTGGACCAACCTGGCCCCACCTGGCAGAGGGTGCACCGGACAGTCCGGTGCACACCGGACAGTCCGGTGCCCCAGGGCCAGAAACCCTAACTCTTGTTTTTCAGCTGATTTTCAAATCGGTTTTTGTTCTAACTTGTGAGTGAGTTCTAGAGTGACACCTAGCACTGTATGTGAGTGTGATTGTGCACCAACACTACACTAGAACTCTCTTGGTCAAACTACTCATCGACAACCCCTCTTTATAGTACGGCTAAAAGAGAATAAAAGACCTAACTAAATCGCGAGTGTCCACATCTCCTTGACACTCGGACTCCGTAGACCTTCACCTTTTGTTTCGTCGTTTTAGCCATCGCTTCGAGTTCTTATCTCCGGGATTGTTTTCACTGTTGTAGTACTTCTACCTGTCATGCGACCTAACTTACCATTTGTCTCTGCAAAACATACGTTAGTTACATATAATACTACATTGTCATTAATCACTAAAACCAACCAGGGGCCTAGATGCTTTCAATCTCCCCCTTTTTGGTGATTGGTGACAACCCTACAAGTTTTGTGAGAGTAGTTTGTTTTGAAGTTTATGTCAATAGAAAGGATGGTTAGTTATACTCAGCAATCTTTGACAGAAAGAACGTGTATCATAATAATAAGAGTGAGCGCATATACATCATAAGATTCTTGTTCATATAAAAGTGAAGTTAAATCAATGAAACAAGAACTAGAAGACTAGTGATAAAATATAAGGTGAAAACATAATACACACAGTCAATCATAAGCAACGAGAGTATATATCGAGTTTGTGAGCCAAAAACATCAAGCTAGTACAGAGAGTAGCAAGCACATATATTACATCAAAATGACTCTCTACTAACTCTCTAACTCCCCCTAGCTCTCACAACTCATATCTCTCCCCCTTTGGCGTCAAACACCAAAAGAGTACCCGAACCTAAACATCTGAAGCGGGAGGAGGCGGCGGGGGCGCATCCGGTCGCAGTTGAGGCAGCAGAGCGAACGCCGGCGGGGGTCAGAGTCAGTCTCGGATCCAGGATCTGCTGTAGAAGCTGGAGCTGGTACTGACTCGGACAATGGTCGTGCTGCAGAAGCTGCCAGAACAGAAGTGGTCACAGATACTGCCACAGCAGTAGTGGTAACAGCAGAAGCTGGTGGCGGCTGTGGACAGACAGAGCTGAGAACCGGAGAGGTGAAAGCCAAAGTGACCGGCCGGAGCGGAGAAGGACCAACAGAAGGAATAGGGGGTCCGGTCTGAATCGCTGGCACAACTGGAGCCTGAAGCGGAGGAGGTGGAGCAGACTGAACTGGGGGAACTGAGACACCAGAATGCTGTAGCATAAGAGCCATGAATGCCCTGCTCTCAGCCTGATCCTGAAGTAGCTGCTGCTGAAGTGAATCATGTCTATCCTGTATGGTCTGAAACATCGTGAGCATCCTCTCGGACAACCGGGTCTGCTCGGCTGCCAAGTGAGCCTGCTGCTGAGTGAGAGACTGGAGAATCGAAGCAATAGCAGGGTCAATAGCCGGAGGGGCAGCAGGGGCAACACTAGAACTCCCAGCCTCGTGATCATGTGAGCGTGGAGGCATAGGAGGCGGAGGAGGAACCCCAAAATCATCATCATCATCATCATCAACTGCTGTATCCTGAGTGTCGAACTGATGAAGAGCTGCATCCTCGGCCTGAGAGTCAAAAACAGGAGCAGAAGCTGGCACAGGAGCCTCAGGCGCAGGACGGTAGGATCCAAAGACAAGGCGTGAGGCATCAAGTGTGCCCTGAAACCGAGGAGGCTGAATCAGCTGCGCAAAGATGTGGCACAAGTAGTGAGCATATGGCAACTGTCGATGAGCACGAATCCCATCCAAAACGGTGTCCTCGATCTCACAAATAAGGAAATCCACGACGTCAAACTCAGAGTGAGAGACCAGGGCACCAAGGAGCCAGAGCTGAATATGTGTGGTAGCCTCCCTGTATCCCATCCTCGGCAGAAGAGTCCGTCTGATAAGCTCAAATAAGTACTTGGCTGCTGTAGTAAAATATGCCGGTGAACGTCGCGACCCATCTGAGAAGGGCGGGCGGAACAGAGCCGCGACGTGAGCTATACCCGGAGCCACACCGCCGTGAGGGCGACGAGGGGGGTCAGAGGTGCCGTAGCAGAGGCTGTGAAGTCGAGTCGTCGACTCGGGAAATCCAAAGAGCTGGCAAATCTGAGTGGCAGTAATGGTGACATCCTCTCGCTCAAAACGAAACCTCATCCAGTGATGATCCGGGTCTATCCATACAGAGGCGTAGAAGACTCGGACCCACTCCTCAACATACCTGCCGCTGGTAGTCAAAAGGGTCAGAAGGCCAGGCAGATATGTGAGGTGCGCCTCAGAGTCAGCACCGGCGATGAGCAGAAAAGCTAGAAGGTCCAAGAGCCGGTGCACTCGCAGAGCTATTTGTGCAGACATCTGAGCTCTGAAAAAAGACTCCTGAATACGAGTGCTGAATAGATCAACTGTTGCATGGTCCCTCTGAGCTGGTAACCAAGACTCCACGGGTACGTATCTGAACCTACGTACCCGTGCCGCTGTAGCACGCTGAAGGTCAAAAAGTCTGGGATCCGCAGCAAGAGGTCGAACCTCAGTCTCATCGCGCTCCCGGAATCGAGGTGGAGGGACAGGAGGAGCTAAAGCGGGAGCGGGAGGAGGAGCAGTGGAAGCTGGCGTAGTGGAGGTAGCGGGTATGGCTGTGGTGGTGGATGGCGCAACAGGGGTGACGGGAGCAGGCAGAGTGGGTGGTGGAGTGGAAGCAGTGGTGTGAGTGGAGGAGCGAGGCCGGGAGGCAAGACGACGAGCACGGTATGCAATCTGATCTGACGGAGTCTGCGGCTGATCTCCAAGCTCGGCCTGCGCAGCGGCTGCTGCTGCTGCTGCCGCTGTACGGGCTGCTCTGTCCGTACGCCGCTTCTTGCGGCCTTCCTGCTGCTCCAAGTAAACTGTCTTGCCCTTGACCCGTCTGAAGGGGCGACGAGGATCCTCATCATCGCCTCCCCCTGGCGCCGACACATTCTTCGTGCGCGGCATCCTGAACTGATGACTGGAAAGCTCACACGAGAGGTGACGATCCAGGCAGGATAGGAGACGGCACACGGGCAATCAAGGTCACGAGCGAGGGAGAGGAGACGAGCGCAGGCACAGGGCGCCGGAGGATCGCCGCCGGGGAGGAAGATCGCCGGCGAGGGTGGGGAAATCGCCTGAGACCGAGAGCAGACGCTGGCAGGGGAGAAAACTGAGCCAGGCCTCGGGCTCGGGCAGAGAGGGATTTTTTAAAAACGGAGTATGGGTGCACCGGACAGTCTACAGTGCCTGTCCGGTGCACACCAGACAACGCACAGTAGCTGTCCGGTGAACCACCGGACAACGCACAGGAGAAAGGAGTTTAGCGCGCGGCAGCCGGTGCACCGGACATTGCACAGTGCAGTGTCCGGTGCACACCGGACTGTCCGGTGAGCCCAGACAAAGAGAAAATTTGAATTTTTTGAATTTTTCTATCTAGTTTCCAACCAAACCAAATCCCAACTTATAATCACACAAAATAACACTTGTTGGGACAGGTATTGGCACCCTCATATACTTTTCAAAATATTTTGCCATAGGCTAGATAATTTTTAGAGAAAATAGGCAAATGGTGAAATTTGCATTTTGGCTTGCACTAGGGGTTTTCATGAGTGATTTGAGTTTTGAATACTCCCCCTGAGTGCAGTACCTCATGCATATTTCAAGAACCAACAATTGCATAAAAAGTAAGAATTTAAGTGCTAAAAGCTTAAAACTAAGACTTGTCAAGTTTGATCCGAGTTAAGCTTTTTCACTCGCTTTGTTGGCGGTTATCTCAACTAGGTTAGACAAGCCCTAGATGCAATACAAGAAATTTAAACATGCAATGCAAGCTTGACAACACCATTTGACATTTTACATAAAATTTCTGAGATCAAGAATATTTAGTTCATTCCTCAACATGCAAAAGCGGGTCTTATCAAGAGGCTTAGTGAAAATATCCGCTAATTGATCTTCCGACCTCACTCCTTCTAAAATGATATCTCCTTTAGCAACATGATCTCTAAGGAAGTGATGACAGATATCAATGTGCTTGGTGCGAGAGTGTTGTACAGGATTATTAGCAATTTTAACAGCACTCTCATTATCACACAACAAAGGTACCTTTTCTAGAACTACGCCATAGTCTAGAAGAGTTTGTTTCATATACAAAATTTGTGTGCAACAAGCACCTGCGGCAATGTATTCCGCTTCGGCAGTTGACAAGGCAACACTGTTTTGCTTTTTGGATGTCCATGAAACTAGTGGAGGTGGCATCCCCCAGAAGTACTTTTCCTATCAATTTTGCAACCGGCATAATCCGAATCGGAATAGCCAATTAAATCAAAAGTAGCTCCTTTGGGATACCACAGACCAACGCTTGTGGTGTGCCTGAGATACCTAATAATTCTCTTAACAGCACGAAGATGAGCTTTCTTAGGATTAGATTGAAATCTAGCACACATGCAGACACTAAACATAATATCGGGCCTAGATGCGGTAAGGTACAATAAACTACCAATCATAGAACGGTAGAGAGTTTGATTAACCGGGTTACCTCCCTCATCTAAGTCGAGATGTCCATTTGTAGGCATGGGGGTCTTGATTGGTTTGCACTTCTCCATGTTGAACCTTTTCAACAAGTCTTTGGTATACTTCTCTTGTGAGAGAAAGTTACCATCTTTCATTTGCTTGACTTGAAAGCCGAGGAAGTACGTTAGCTCACCAATCATTGACATCTCGAACTCCTTTGACATCAACTCACCAAATTCCTTGCAACGATAGTCATTTGTCGAGCCAAAGATTATATCATCAACATATACTTGACAAATGAAAATATCACCGTTATGTTTCTTTGTGAAAAGAGTTGTGTCGACGGTCCCGATCTTGAAGCCCTTTTCGATGAGGAAGTCGTGAAGGCGCTCATACCAAGCCCTTGGAGCCTGCTTTAGCCCATATAGCGCCTTGGACAACCTGTAAGCATGGTTAGGATATCTAGGGTCTTCAAATCCAGGCGGTTGCTCAACATATACAAGTTCATTTATGAAGCCATTTAAAAATGCACTTTTTACATCCATTTGATAAAGTTTTATATCATAGCATGATGCATATGCAAGTAGGATACAGATGGCTTCCAGTCGAGCAACCGGTGCAAAGGTCTCTCCAAAATCTAAGCCTTCAACTTGAGAGAATCCCTTTGCAACAAGTCTTGCCTTGTTTCTTACAATTACACCTTGATCATCTTGTTTGTTTCTGAACACCCACTTTGTTCCAATGATTCTTGCATCTTGTGGGGGCTTCTCCAGGGTCCAAACTTCGTTACGGGTGAAGTTGTTAAGTTCTTCATGCATGGCATTTACCCAGTCCGGATCCTGTAGCGCCTCATCTATACAAGTAGGCTCAACACAAGAAACAAAGGAGTGATGTTCAATAAAAGAAGCATGTCTATGTGATCGAGTAATAACCCCTTGTGAAGGACTCCCGATGATTTGGTTTTGAGGATGAGCTTGAAGTAGTGATGAGTTTCTCCTGTCAACCACTTGGGAAGAAGATCCTGGAGCATCAACATCTTCGACTTGTAACCTTGCTTGTTCATGAGAGACAAATGTATCTTCATTTGCATGCCTCTTATTTTTTTCATCATCTTGTGGTACATTTGATGAAGAAGGCCTGTCAATGATTTGCACCTCTTCTTCATCTTCTTTTGGTTTGATAGCTCCAATAGGCATGTTCTTCATTGCTTCCCTAAGTGGCTCATCACCTACATCATCAAGATTTTCAATTGCTCCTTGGGAGCCATTAGTCTCATCAAATTCCACATCATATGTTTCTTCTACCATGCCAGTGGCATGGTTGAATACTCGATATGCTTTGGACTTTAATGAATAACCCAAAAGAAAACCAATATCACAACATCTTTGAAACTTCCCTAGGTGATGGCGTTTCTTGTAGATGTAGCATTTGCACCCAAACACCCGGAAGAAGGAGATGTCTGGCTTTTTCCCATTTAGCAGTTCATAGGGAGTCTTCGCAAGTAGCCGGTGAGGAAATAGCTTGTTTGATGCATAACAAGCAGTGTTGACAGCTTCGGCCCAAAACCTCTCTGGTGTGTTATACTCATCAATCATTGTTCTTGCAAGAGTGATCAAGGTCCTATTTTTCCTTTCAACAACTCCATTTTGTTGAGGTGTGTATGTGGCAGATACTTCATGCTTGATCCCAATTTCATTACAGTACTCATGAATGTTAGTGTTGTCAAATTCTTTGCCATTGTCACTTCTAATCTTCTTGATCTTGCAATCAAATTCATTTTGAGCTTTCTTGGCAAACTTCTTGAATATAGATGCAACTTCTGATTTGTCATGGAGAAAGAACACCCAAGTGTATCTTGAGAAGTCATCAACAATCACTAGACAATAGAGGTTGCCACCGGCACTTACATAATTTGTAGGTCCAAATAAATCCATATGAAGTAGTTCCAGTGGCCTTGATGTTGACATGAAAGCTTTAGTAGGATGTGTATTAGCAACTTGCTTTCCAGCTTGACATGCACTACATGGCTTGTCTTTTTCAAACACCACATCCTTTAATCCTCTAACCATGTCTTTCTTTAATACCTTCTTGAGTGTGCTCATCCCAACATGTGCAAGCCTCCTATGCCAAAAGCCATCCAAGTGAAGCTTTGGTGAAGAGGCAAGTTCTTAAGTCTGCATCTTCTGAAGTGAAATCCACTAAGTAGAGGTTGTTGTATCTAAATCCCTTGAATACCATTGATTCATCATCCATCTTTGTTACAATAACCTCTGTTGGAGTGAATAAGCATTGAAGTCCAAGATCACAGAGTTGACCCACTGATAATAAATTGAAGCTCAAAGGTGCAACTAAGAGAACATTTGATATTGATAAATCATTTGAGATTGCCACCTTGCCAAGTCCTTGCACTTTTCCTTTTGAATTGTCTCCAAATGTGATTTTATCTTGTCCATCAACATTCTCATCAAGTGAGGTGAACATCTGTGGGTTGCCTGTCATATGTTGTGTGCATCCACAATCAATAACCCAAAGGCTCCCACCGATCTTGTAGTTCACCTACATCCACAGACAATTCAAGCTTGAGTTTTGAGGGCCCTATATTGCATAGGACCAGTGACTCTCTCAATCAAGGACTTTGCAACCCAGATTTGCCTAGGTCTACTCTTGTTTGGTGGACCTAGGAATGTAACTTTGACCTTTCCATTTGCAACCTTTCTTAGAACATAATGAGCATTGAAAGCAAATGGTCTTGATTGCTTAGGCAAGGGAGTTGGTGGTTTGGCTTTGCAGTTGTGGGCAAAATGACCTTCATTTCCACACTCAAAGCATTTGATAGGCCCGTGAGTCTGCTTTGGCTTGTATTGAGTGGTAGCTTTCTTTTGCACAAAAGCATTGTATCCAATACCACTCTTGTTGTTTTTCATGACAGTGTTCATAAGCAGCTCATTTTGGAGGTATTGACCCTTGTTGAACTTTTGCACACTTGTTGCAAGATGTTCATTTTCACTTTTTAGTTTATTGACCTCATTTTTAAGCCTTTGATTATCCACTGCCAACTCATTGTTGAAATCATTGTTCTCAATAGCAACCTTTCCTCTAGTAGTTGCATCAGTCAAGTAATTCTTCAATTTTTGGTTGTCTAAAGTCAGGACTTCAACTTTTTCAGTCAATTCAGCATGTAGACTAGTTTGCTCTTCTTGACTCAAATCATCACATGAGGTTGCTACATCAATCTTAACAACAGGGTTAATAGCCTCATGTGTTTTGCAAGATAAAAGTTCATTTTCAACAAGAAGATTGTCATGATCAAATTTAATTTGAGTATAGTCTTCCTTGATTTTTACTAGTCTATTTTGCAACTCCCTATTAGCTTCATTTAATTTGTCACATTTATCCTTAGCATCTTTTAGGGAGTTTGTGAGCTCATTTACCGTTGATGACATAGTTTTATTTTCTTCCTTTATTTCATCACTAGCTTTTATAACTATGTCATATTTGGCATTTAAAGATTCATTTTCATTTTTCAACCTATCACATTTAGCTTTTGACTTTCTAATGATTTGAGTATATTCTTTAAGAAAGTCAGCTAGCTCATCATATGAAGGTGAAGCAAATTCCTCATCACTATCACTATCATCAGCAATATTAATATCATTTGTACCTTCCGTTCACCCCTAGCCATGAGGCATAGGTGAGAAGTCGATGATGGCGATGGTGGTGGTGAAGAGAAGTCCCCGGCGATGGCGGCAACTTTTTCATCATTCTCTTCTTCACTTGAAGAAGATCCACTTGATGATTCAATGTCGGTGAGCCAGTCACCAACAATATATGCCTTTCCATTCTTCTTCTTGTGGAACCTTTTTTTCTTCCCATCCTTCCTCTTGAAGAATTTCTTTTCCTTCTTTTCATCATCGCTGTCATCTTCTTTCTTGCCCTTGAACTTATTCTTCTTGGGCTTGTTACATTGATGAGCAAGATGACCGAGCTCACCACAGTTGTAGCAGTCCATCTCAGAAATGAGCTTTCTTTTGTTGGAAAAGAATTTCTTCTTTCTTGAATCAAATTTGATGCCTTCTCTATTTAGCTTCTTCAACATCTTGGTGGTCTTCCTTACCATCAAGGCAATGTTTGCATCAAGGTCATCATCACTTGAGGATTCTTCCTCAACTTGTATTTTTGTTTTTCCTTTTCTTTCATGATTTGCTTTGAGAGCCAAATCCTTTCTTTTGGAAGATGATTCTTCTTTGTCGTTGATGTGCATGTACATTTCATGGGTATTGATATTTCCCAAAATCTGTGTAGGTGTGGTAACTGAAAGATCCATTTGATGTAGCACAATGACAATGTGTCCATATTTGTCTATTGGGAGGACACTGAGAATCTTCCTCACAACATCCGGTTGTGAGATTTGAGTAAGCCCCAATCCATTAACTTCCTCTACAAGAATATTGAGACGTGAGTACATAGAATTTGCATTTTCATTAGCAAGCATTTCAAAAGAATTTAACTTTCTCATGGCTATGTGATATCTCTCCTCACGCTCACTTCTAGTTCCTTCGTGTAGAGCACAAATGTCCATCCACAAATCATGAGCATTTTTATGATTTCTTACTCTATTGAACACATCTTTGCAAAGGCCTCTAAAAAGGGTGTTTTTGGCCTTGGCATTCCATTTCTCATAATTGAACTCATCACCTACAAGATTTGTGGGATCTCTAGGTTCGGGGAATCCTTGTGTGGCGGCTTTATAGACACCAATGTCTATAGCCTCTAAATATGCTTCCATACGAATTTTCCAATAAGGAAAATCGTCACCATCAACAACGGGAGGAGGTCCATCCCCACCGGACATCGTAACTCTAGCGGTTAAGCTAATCTACGAGCAACAAGGCTCTGATACCAATTGAAAGGATCACGATGCCCAAGAGGGGGGTGAATTGGGCTTTTCTAAAAATCAACACTAATTAAAACCTAAGCAAGAGCTAAGCAAGAGCCCAACTTCACCCCAACAACTAGCACTAAGAATATAATACTAGAAATGCAACAATGCTAAGACAATACTTCAAATACTTGCTAAACAAATACACAATGTAAAGTACTTGAATTAAGTGCGGAATGTAAAGCAAGGTTTAGAAGACTCCTCCAATTTTTCCTGAGGTATCGAAGAGTCGGCACTCTCCACTAGTCCTCGTTGGAGCACCCGCGCAAGGGTATCGCTCCCCCTTGGTCCTCGCAAGAACCAAGTGCTCACTACGAGATGATCCTTTGCCACTCCGGCGCGGTGGATCCCTCGAGACCGCTTACAAACTTGAGTCGGGTCACCAACAAGATCTTCACGGTGATCACCGAGCTCCCAACGCCACCAAGCCGTCTAGGTGATGCCGATCACCAAGAGTAACAAGCCGTAGACTTTCGCTTGACCAAGAGAAGCCTAATGCAAGTGGTGTGTGCTCTAGGTGGCTCTCTCTAGCGCTAATGAGGAACAAACGCGGATTAAGATTCTCTAATCTCCTCACTAGGCTTTTGGTGCTTGCAATGCTCTAGTAATATGCTGGAATAAATGTGGAGTGCAAGACATTGAATATGGTGGGTGGAAGGGGTATAAATAGCCCTCACCCACCAACTAGTTGTTACAGGCATCTCACTGCGCAATGGCGCACCGGACAGTCCGGTGCGCCACCGGTGCGCCAACGATCGTTTCCAACGGCTAGTTCTGACAGTTAGCCGTTGGACTCATGGCACACCGGACAGTGAACAGTCACTGTCCGGTGCACACCGGACAGTCCGGTGCACTGTCCGGTGCGCCACTAAAATTCCTTTCTGAAACAGGCGCTCTCGGGTTTCTGCGAAGGGAAGTTTCTTCCCCGGACCAACCTGGCCCCACCTGGCAGAGGGTGCACCGGACAGTCTGGTGCACACGGGACAGTCCGGTGCCCCAGGGCCAGAAACCCTAACTCTTGTTTTTCAGCTGATTTTCAAATCGGTTTTCGTTCTAACTTGTGAGTGAGTTCTAGAGTGACACCTAGCACTGTATGTGAGTGTGATTGTGCACCAACACTACACTAGAACTCTCTTGGTCAAACTACTCATCGATAATCCCTCTTTATAGTACGGCTAAAAGAGAATAAAAGACCTAACTAAATCGCGAGTGTCCACATCTCCTTGACACTCGGACTCCGTAGACCTTCACCTTTTGTTTCGTCGTTTTAGCCGTCGCTTCGAGTTCTTATCTCCGGGATTGTTTTCACCATTGTAGTACTTCTACCTGTCATGCGACCTAACTTACCATTTGTCTCTGCAAAACATATGTTAGTTACATATAATACTACGTTGTCATTAATCACTAAAACCAACCAGGGGCCTAGATGCTTTCAGCCCCCAGATGCATAAACCTGCAAAATAGTTTTAGGCCTTGTTCTTAGGTACCCAAACAGTCTTGGGTCCTTTCACGTTAGAAACAAGCACCTTGGGTACCCCCAAACACAAGTCTTGGAGCCCTTGTGTTTGCCCCCAACATATTTGGCAACTACTTGGCCTTATTTGTTAGTAAGCACATAAGAAGCATCAAAAGTCTTAAATGAAATGTTATGATTATTTGATGCAGTAGGAGTTTTCTTTTTAGGCAATTTAACATGGGTTGATTGCCTAGAGCTAGAAGCCTCATTCTTATACATAAATGCATGGTGAGAAACAGAATGAGATTTCTTAGCATGAATTCTCCTAATTTTGTGTTCGGGATAACCAGCAGGATATAAAATATAGCTCTCATTATCCTGAACCATGGGAGCCTTGCCCTTAACAAAATTAGACAATCTTTTAGGGGCATTAAGTTTGACATTGCTTCCCTGTTAGAAACCAATGTCATCCTTAATGTCAGGGCGTCTCCCATTATAGAGCATGCTTCTAGCAAATTTAAATTTTTCATTTTCTATCTCATGCTCATTGATTTTAGTAGTTAATTGAGCTATATGATCATTTTGTTGTTTAATTAAAGCAAGGTGATCATGAATAGCATCAACATTAATATCTCTACATCTAGTACAAATAGTGACATGATCAACAATAGATGTAGAGGGTTTGCAAATATTTAAATCATCTATCTTAGATTTTAGCATGGCATTTTCATCTCTAAGATAGGAGATAGAATCATTGCAAACATTCAAATCTTTAGCCTTTGAAATTAAACTAGCATTTTCAGTTTTAAGGCTAGAAATTGATTCATTCAATTTATGAATCTTAGCAATTAAACTAGTATTTTCATTTCTAAGATTGGCAATTGAATCATGGCAAACATTTGATTTTTCAACCTTACCAATTAAACTAACATTCTCAGTTCTAAGGTTGGAAATGGTGTCATGGCAAATGCTAAGCTCCTTAACCAAATTTTCACATTTTTCAATTTCCTGAGCATAAGCATTTTTAACTTTAACATGCCTTTTGTTTTCCTTAATAAGGAATTCCTCTTGGCTATCCAAGAGTTTCTCCTTCTCATGAATAGCACCTATCAATTCATTCAATTTTTCTTTCTGTTGCATGTTAAGGTTGGCAAAAAGGGTAAGCAAATTATCCTCATCTTCACTAGAGCTACCATCATCACTAGATGTTGTATATTTGGTGGAGGCTCTAAATTTTACCTTCTTCCTTTTGTTGTCCTTTGCCATGAGGCACTTGTGGCCGACGTTGGGGAAGATGAGACCCTTGTTGACGGCGATGTTGGCGGCATCCTCGTCGGAGGAGGAGTCGGTGGAGCTCTCGTCGGAGTCCCATTCGCGACACACGTGGGCATCGCCGCCCTTCTTCTTGTAGTACTTCTTCTTTTCCTTCCTCTTTCCCCTCTTGTCGTCGCCCCTATCACTATCGCTTGACATAGGACATTTAGCTATAAAGTGACCGGGCTTACCACATTTGTAGCACACCCTTTTGGAACGGGGCTTGTAATCTTTCCCCTTCCTTTGCTTGAGGATTTGGCAAAAGCTATTGATGATGAGTGCCATCTCCTCGTTGTCGAGCTTGGAGGCGTCGATGGGGAGCCTACTTGATGTAGACTCTTCTTTCTTCTCCTCCGTCGCTTTGAATGCGACAGGTTGCACCTCGGGTGTGGAGGTGCCGCCTTGCTCCAAGTTGATGATTTGTTTGGAGCCTTTATCATCAATTCAAAGCCTTTTATCCTCGGGAGACATTAGCTTATATCTAGGATCACCACGTATTAATTGAACTTGCGCAGGATTGCGAAAAATGAGTGATCTTAGAATAACCTTGACCATTTCATGGTCATCCTATTTGGTGCTCCCGAGGTTGCGCACTTGATTCACCAAGGTCTTGAGCCGGTTGTACATAGCTTGTGACTCCTCTCCTTGGTTGAGGACGAAACGACTGAGCTCCCCCTCAATCGTCTCCCGTTTGGTGATCTTGGTCACCTCATCTCCCTCGTGTGCGGTCTTGAGCACGTCCCAAATCTCCTTGGCGCTCTTCAACCCTTGCACTTTATTATACTCCTCTCGACATAGAGAGGCGAGAAGTATAGTAGTGGCTTGGGAGTTGAAGTGCCGGATTTGGGCGACCTCGTCCGAGTCGTAGCCTTCTTCCCCCGCGGATGGTACCTGCGCTCCAAACTCAACAATATCCCATATACTTGCGTGGAGTGAGGTTAGGTGATGCCTCGATTTATCACTCCACATACAGTAGCCCTCACCATAAAAAACTGGCGGTTTGCCTAATGGGACAGAAAGTAAAGGAGCGCGTTTAGAAATGCGGGGATAGTGTAGGGGGATCTTACTAAACTTCTTGCGCTCATGGCGCTTAGAAGTGACAAACGCGGCGTTGGAGCCGGATGTGGAGGGCGACGAAGAATCGGTCTCGTAGTAGACCACTTTCTTCATCCTTTTCTTCTTGTCGCCACTCCGATGCGACTCGACGTGGGGAGGTGATTCCTCCCTTCCTTTGGCGCCGGACTCCCTTGACGGAGCCTTCCCGTGGCTTGTGGCCTTATCGCCGGTTTCCATCTCCCTCTTGGTGGATCCTCCCGACATCACTTTGAGTGGTTAGACTCTAAATGAAGTACCAAGCTCTGATACCAATTGAAAGTCGCCTAGAGGGGGGTGGATAGGCAGAAACTGAAATTTACAACTTTAATCACACTACAAGCCGGGGTTAGCGTTAGAACAAATGTTAAGTCCGGGAGAGAGGGGGAAAACAAATCAACCAAGAAGTAAAGCAGATGAACACAATGATTTGTTTTACCGAGGTTCGGTTCTAAAGAACCTAGTCCCCGTTGAGGTTGTCACAAAGACAGGGTCTCTTTCAACCCTTTCCCTCTCTCAAACGGTCACCTAGACCGACTGAGGCTCCTTCCTTAATCTCATGGGTCACTTAGACCCCATAAGGATCACCACACAATTGGTGTCTCTTACCTTGCTTACAAAGCTCTTGAGAGTAAGAAGTGAGAAAGAATAGAAAGCCAAGCCAAGCAAACAAAAGCAACAAGGAACACAAATGATCCTCTCACAAGTCCTAATGCACTAGAGTTGAATTGGGGACTTTGAGCGGATCGATCACTTGAATTGTGTCTTTGGAATGGAGTTTATTGCTCTTGTATTGAATGCAATGTGTTGAATGCTTGGAAAAGGTTGGAGTGGAGATGGTTGGGGGGTATTTATAGCCCCCAACCAACAAACAACCATTGGGGAGGGGCTGATGTCGATGGGCGCACCAGACAGTCCGAGCGCCAGCCACGTCACCCAACTGTTAGGGTTCGAGCGCAGACGACCGTTGGAGGCTTTGTCTTCTAGGGGCACCGGACAGTCCGGTGCCGCACCAGACAGGTACTGTTCACTATCCGATGCGCCTTTAACGACTATCCTGCTCTACCGCGCACTGTTTGCGCATTGTAGCTCTGTTTCTTCAGCTTTTGCAGTCGACTGTTGCACGAAGGAGCCGTTGCTCCGCTGGTGCACCGGACAGTCTGGTGGCACACCGGACAGTGCGGTGAATTATAGCGGAGCGGCGCTGGAGAAACCCGAGACTGTCGAGTTTGATCATGTACGGTCCTGGTGCACCGGACACTGTCCAGTGGCACACCGGACAGTCCGGTGCGCCAGACCATGGCACACTTGGTTTCTTTGCTCCTTTCTTTTTGAACCCTAACTTTGACCTTTTAGGTTTGTGTTAAACCTTTATGCACCTGTGGAATATATAATCTAGAGCAAACTAGTTAGTCCAATATTTGTGTTGGGCATTCAACCACCAAAATTATTTATAGGAAAAGGTTAAACCCTATTTCCCTTTCACTCATAATCCACACAAAAATATCATGACGACTGACAGACCACTTGAGCTACTTCACATGGACCTATTCAGCCCGATTGCTTACATAAGCATCAGTGGGAGTAAGTACTGTCTAGTTATTGTGGATGATTATTCTCGCTTCACTTGGGTGTTCTTTTTGCAGGAAAAGTCTCAAACCCAAGAGACATTAAAGAGATTCTTAAGACGGGCTCAAAATGAGTTCAGATTGAGAATCAAAAAGATTAGAAGCGATAATGGGACGAAGTTCAAGAATTCTCAAATTGAAGGATTTCTTGAGGACGAGGGCATCAAGCATGAGTTCTCTTCTGCCTACACACCTCAACAAAATGGTGTAGTGGAGAGGAAGAATATAACTCTATTGGACATGGCAAGAACCATGCTTGATGAGTACAAAACACCGGAACGGTTTTGGGCGGAGGCGATTAACACCGCCTGCTACTCCATCAACCGGTTATATCTTCATCGAATCCTCAAGAAAACATCGTATGAACTCCTTACTGGTAAAAAGCCCAATATTTCTTATTTTAGAGTCTTTGGGAGCAGATGCTTTATTCTTATTAAGAGAGGTAGAAGTTCTAAATTTGCTCCTAAAGCAGTGGAAGGCTTTTTACTTGGTTATGACTAAAAAACACAAGGGCATATAGAGTCTTCAACAAGTCCACTGGATTAGTTGAAGTTTCTTGTGACATTGTGTTTGATGAGACTAATGGCTCCCAAGTGGAGCAAGTTGATCTTGATGAACTAGATGATGAAGAGGCTCCATGCGTCGCGCTAAGGAACATGTCCATTGGGGATGTGTGTCCAAAGGAATCCGAGGAGCCCACACAAACACAAGATCAACCATCATCTTCCATGCAAGCATCTCCACCAACTCAAGATGAGGATCAGGCTCAAGAAGAAGAGGATGAAGATCAAGACGATGAACCACCTCAGGAGGAGGACATTGATCAAGGGGGAGATGAAGAAGATCAAGTCAATGAAGATGATCAAGAAATTAGAGATCAAAGACCGCCACACCTAAGAGTCCACCAAGCAATTCAAAGAGATCACGCCGTCAAGTCCATACTTGGTGACATTCACAAGGGGGTAACCACTAGATATCGAGTTGCTCATTTCTGTGAACATTATTTTTTTGTGTCCTCTATTGAGCCATACAGGATAGAGGATGCACTAAGAGATCCAGATTGGGTGGTGGCAATGCAAGAGGAGCTCAACAACTTCATAAGGAATGAGGTATGACATTTAGTTCCACGTCCTAACCAAAATGTTGTAGGTACCAAGTGGGTATTCCACAACAAACAGGATGAGCATGGTGTGGTGACTAGGAACAAAGCCTGACTTGTTGCCAAAGGTTATTCACAATTCGAAGGTTTGGAGTTTGATGAAACCTATGCACCCGTGGCTAGGCTTGAATCAATTTGTATATTACTTGACTATGCTACTTACCATGGATTTAAGTTATTTCAAATGGACGTGAGAAGTGCCTTCCTCAATGGCCCTATCAAGGAAGAGGTGTATGTTGAGCAACCTCCCGGCTTTGAAGATAGTGAGTATCCTAACCATGTGTATAAGCTCTCAAAGGCGCTTCATGGGCTCAAGCTAGCCCCAAGAGCATGGTATGAATGCCTACGAGACTTTCTTATCACTAATGGCTTTAAAGTTGGAAAAGCAGACCCTACTCTCTTCACCAAAACTAAAGCTAAAGACTTGTTTATATGTCAAATCTATGTTGATGATATTATATTTTGATCTACTAACAAGTCATCTTGTGAAGAGTTTAGTAGGATTATGATATAGAAATTCGAGATGTCCATGATAGGGGAGTTGAAGTATTTCCTTGGATTCCAAATCAAGTAACTCCAAGAGGGCACCTTCATCAGCCAAACTAAGTACATTCAAGATATACTCAAGAAGTTTGGAATGAAGAATGGCAAACCCATCAAGACACCCATGGGAACAAATGGGCATCTCGATCTCGACACGGGAGGTAAATCCGTAGATCAAAAGTTATACCGGTAGATGATAGGCTCTTTACTCTACTTATCCGTATCTCGACCGGATATTATGCTTTCTGTATGCATGTGTGCAAGGTTCCAGGCAAATACTAAGAAAGTTCACCTTAGGGCCATGAAAAGAATCATGAGATATTTAGTTTACATTTCTAAGTTTGGGCTTTGGTACCCCAAGGGATCTACCTTTGATTTAATTAGGTATTCTGATGCCGATTATGATGGATGTAAAATTGATAGAAAGAGCACATCAGGGACTTGTCAGTTTCTGGGGAGATCCCTGGTGTCTTGGGCTTCAAAGAAACAAAACTCCTTAGCTCTTTCCACTGTCGAAGCCGAGTATATTGCCGCAGGTCATTGTTGTGCGCAATTACTTTGGATGAGGCAAACCCTTAGGGACTATGGCTACAAATTGAGCAAAGTCCCTCTCATATGTGATAATGAGAGTGCAATCCGCATGGCGGATAATCCCATTGAACACAGTCGCACTAAGCACATAGACATCCGGTATCACTTTCTGAGAGATTACCAACAAAAGGGGGATATCGAAATTGCTTATGTGAGCACCCACAATCAATTAGTCGATATCTTTACCAAGCCACTAGATGAGAAAACCTTTAGCAAACTTAGGAATGAGCTAAATGTTGGAGACTTGTTCTCAAGTGCTATGAGTTAAGAACAAGGCAACACAGAAAATATTAAACGTTAAGGTCCTTCGTCCTTCGAAGCATTATTTCCCTTGGGATATAATGATTTTCGGACGAATGTTATGAAGGACATACCTTCATCAGCACAACATATAAAAATGGAGAAGGAATCATATGAAGTATAAGAGACAACATAAACAATCATATATTATTATTATTAAATCATTTCTATTGTATTATTATGGAAAAATAGAAATGATATCAAATTACAAGTGTACCTTTGGCTTGAAGGAAGATAAAAGTACAAGCGTGACGCAAAAGCAAATGCCAAGTCAGCGTGAACAGTACGGGGGCACTGTTCATCTATTTATAGGAATGGGACGCAGCCCATGTAAAATTACACCCATGCCCTTTACATTTGCTAATAACTCTATAGTAACCTATCGGGGTCTAAATAGCCTTTTCCCCTTTAAGTCGGTTTCCTTTTCTGCTATCATGCCGAAGCTCCCCTGCGCATAGCTTTGGCTCTGCACCATCCTTCGTACTCCTTGTACTTCTTCACACTGTGGTTTTGATTCAAGTCCGAAGGTACCTGTTCATATACTATACTCCAGAAACACTGTTAAATCATGTTTTTGAGGACCTTCGGAAGCCGAAGGCCCCCAACAGTAGCCCCTCGCAATATTAATTTGTTAGAATGATAAATTCAGATTACGAAATGGACGAAGGCCCTAAGCCAAAGGTCCGAAAAAACACCTTCCCTTTGCTAGAATAGCAACAGTCAATGACAAGCGGGGCCCTCCTATTTTCAACGTACTAGGCGTATAAATAAGAGCACACCACGAGCTCATTTGACATGCTTTTTGCCATCTGCTCTGCTTGCTCAATTTTTAGCTCTTGCCTACAAACGCTTGCCTGGCTTTTTAGATTCTTTTAGCTTCGGCCTTAAGAGCATATTTTCAGCATTTTCGAAGAGATGTCTCAAGATAAGAAAGTTGTTGCTGAAATGAAGCTGAGCCTTTCTGAGGAGAAGAATCTTGGCTTTCTTGAATCAATAGCGAAAACAAATACAGAGCTGTTGGGGGCCTTCGGCTTCCGAAGGTCCTCAAAAACATGATTTAACAGTGTTTCTGGAGTATAGTATATGAACAGGTACCTTCGGACTTGAATCAAAACCACAGTGTGAAGAAGTATAAGGAGTACGAAGGATGGTGCAGAGCCGAAGTTATGAGCAGGAGAGCTTCGGCATGATAGCAGAAAAGGAAACCGACTTAAAGGGGAAAAGGCTATTTAGACCCCGATGGGTTACTATAGAGTTATTAGCAAATGTAAAGGGCATGGGTGTAATTTTACATGGGCTGCGTCCCATGCCTATAAATAGATGAACAGTGCTCCCGTACTGTTCACGCTGACTTGGCATTTGCTTTTACGTCATGCTTGTACTTTTATCTTCCTTCAAGCCGAAGGTACACTTGTAATTTGATATCATTTCTATTTTTCCATAATAATAAAATAGAAATGATTTAATAATAATAATATATGATTGTTTATGTTGTCTCTTATACTTCGTATGATTCCTTCTCCATTTTTATATGTTGTGCTGATGAAGGTATGTCCTTCATAACCTTCGTCTAGAAATCATTATATCCCAAGGGAAATAATGCTTCGAAGGACGAAGGACCTTAACGTTTAATATTTTCTGTGTTGCCTTGTTCTTAACTCATAGCACTTGAGAACAAGTCCCCAACATTGGCGCCCACCTCCGGTGAACTCTCTTCGACCACCTTCGGCAAGCATTGACCTTCGTCATGCCGCCGAAGAAAGCTTCAGCAACAGGGGCTGCTGCTCTGCAGCCGCTGGACCCGAACCAGGAGACTCTTTCTCTTCAAGAAGCCCGAAGCCAGAAGAGGAAGGCCACTAGTCCAACACCCCAGGAGGACCAGTTGGACCAAGAAATCAGGAACATGGAGATGCTTCATCAACAAGTACAAAACAAGAAGGAGAAGATGGCTCGGCTAGCCGATCTTCATATGGAGGCAATATTGCAGTCATGGCGAAATCTTTCGTCATGGCAGTCAAGAATGTTGCACAAACCTAGTACTCCTCTCTTCGGCCAGGAACAATCACATCATGGCAGAAGCTGAAGGACATGCTGATCACCAGTTTCCAAGGGTTTCAGACAAAGCTGGTTACTGCTCAAGCTTTGTTCCAGTGCACGCAAGATCACGAAGAATACCTTCAGACGTATGTCCGAAGGTTCTTGCGTCTGAGGGCACAAGCGCCAACAGTGCCCAATGAAATTGTCATTGAGGCCATGATCAAGGGGCTTCGACCAGGACCTGCGGCCCAATACTTCGCTAGGAAGCCCCCTTAGACCCTGGAGAAGTTGCTTCAGAAGATGGATGAATACATCCGCGATGATAATGACTTTCGTCAAAGAAGGGAGGAAGCTTACAGATTCTCCGAGATGACCAGGGGCTTCGGAGGGAGGATTCATCCAAGGCATGTCAGATCAATCCATTCCACCCAGAATGACGATAGAGGAAGCCAGCAACAGAGGCCACAGTGTTCCTCGCAGGCTTCGGGGCAGCAACAAAGCTACCTTCGGCCGCCAGCTCCAAGGGGCAGAGGCGCCAGGGCCTTCGGAGGAAGGTTTGGGGATCAGCCCAGGAAGATTTATTGCCTATTATGCGGTGAGGACAAGGGCCATACTACAAGGATGTGCCATGTCACCATTCAGAAACAGAAGGAGATAGCAGAAGCTGCAGCCCAGCAGAACCAGCCGAAGCAGGTTATGCACACTGCTTCGTATCACTCACCATACATACCAGAGTATGTGGGTAACCATCCTACAGCTTATGTTGCTTCGGCAAGCTAACCACAGGCATCTTGGCAACAGCCTCCACCTCCACCACCAATACAACCCGCATACTCCCGAGGCCAACAGCCAGAAGGGAGCCAGCATACTCACCAGCAGCGAGACTTCAGGGAGGAGTCCGAAGCTCGCACAGTCAATAGTACTGTGCCAGAATCGAAGCACATCTACTAAGAGATATCCTACCCCTGAAACAGTTTTTATATTCGTTATCATTTTCTTTTTCAATAAGGAACAATCGTTGAGAGCCTAGTTCTTTTGTTGTTTTCAATTTCTTGTAATAGCTTTGTTGTTGTCATGATATAATATACCTTCTTCATAGACTAACGAAGTTCCAAAAGTTTTACCGAAGCAACAAAAAGACGCTCTAAGGAACGCAATGTAAGTTTTGCCGAAGCAACAAAAGTCGTTCCTAAGGGAACGCAGCGTAAGTTTTCTGCTCAAAAGTCGTTCCAAAGGGAATGCAGAGCTTACAGCGAAAAATAAACGCTGATTCCACCGAAGTAAAAGGCGAAGAAGCTCCTAAGGGAGGCTTACAGCGAAAAGTCAACGCTGATACCGCCGAAATAGAAGGCGAAGAAGCTCCTAAGGGAGGCTTACAGCGAAAAGTCAATGCTGATACACTGAAAAATAAGCGGTGAAGCCGAAAAATAAACGGCAAAGAGATTGTGTTCTACTGTGCGAACATGTGTGTATCTTCGGCACAAGTATCATTTTGCATAGCATAACATCATCACATCATTCGCATAACATGACATCATGCATCATATTGCATCAATAGCACAAGAAGGGGATACAATGTTGATCTTCAGAAATTGTTTCGAAGAAGTTGTGCCAAGGCACAAAACAAGTTTTGAAGAAGTACAGTTTCATCAACTCTGATATCAAAGGAGGTCTATTGCTTACGAAGCATGATGTTTTTATGGAATATGGATGTTCTTCACGAAGCATGAAAAGAAGGGAAGGTGTTTTTTTGCCGAAGGCTCAAAAACGGTATGCACATAAAATTTCATGCATCGTATAGAATTGAGTTACAAACAGCTTATATATTACATTCAAAACTACAAGATGTTACACACTTTGTTCAGCAAATATTACATTCCAAATGTTTTTACAATAATAGCTATTCTTCTTTTAAAACTGCTTCTTCAGCTTCATTTAGTAGTAGAGTAACATCTTCGTCCATAATAGCTTCGACCATCTTAGTAATTTCATCTTCCTTTTTTGCTTCGGGGTCGGCCTGTGACTCGAAGGGCTCCGGAGGAGGAGATAGTTCGGCTGTGATATAAAACATGAATAAGTCCAAAGTCACAAAAATAAAACATAAAGTCAAAAGCAATTAGGGAATACCTATCCGCCTTTCAAGTTCTGCAGTCTTTTGAGCTGCCTTTGCTGCTTCTCTAGCATCGTGGGTATCTTTTTCACTTTTCTTTATAATTTTGTGGGTCATCCCCCGGCCGCCATTTTCTCAGATATCGGTGAAAAACTTTCCACCAACTAAGCTTGCTTCGGCCGAGGGGTCTTTTGTATCTTCAATAGATAAGGCAGCTTCGTTTTGCGCCAAAGATTTTACATGTTCGCAACCTATCTTCTCCAAAATGGCCGCAACTCCCCTCACGCCAGAGAAGGCGCAGACGTCTCCACAGCCATTTAAAATTTCCTCGAAGGCATCGGCTTCGCTACTGATCCATTCAACTGGGCCCTCAGGATCGCCTCTTACGAAGTTGTCCTCGCTGGAGTATGCGCCAACTTTGGCGAAGCTAGTCTTTATTTTTCCCACACATTCTATGGATTTTTCATAATATCTTTCTTTTGAAGACCGAAGCTCTACAACTGTTTTTCCCAGTAACTTTTCCAGTAGTTGCTGGCGTCTTGGTCAGCTTCGGCGATAGCACATTTTAATTTTGCTTCAGCCAGCTGTTTCCGAAGATCCTCAATTTCGCACTTTTGGGCTTCAGTTTGGGCTTTGAAAGTAGCTTTGTCTTCTTTTATTTTATTCACCAATGAGTGTAATATTTTATCTTTTTCAAGACCTTCGTTCCTTAGTTCAATTACTTCGGAACGAAGGTTGTTCAAAGCTACAGTGCATCCTTCGTCTTCAGCACTTTTTTGCGCCCTGAGGGCGTTGCTAAGAATAAGGCCCTGCAAAAGAAATGTGGTATTAAGTATAAACAAATAAAGCAAATTTTTGTTTTAAAATACAAAAATTTCATTCTCTTACCTTTAAGCTATTATATGCTAAGCTGTCCGCCAGTTCATCTTTCGATAGCACCGAAAGCCCATCTCCTAGTGTAGGGAATCCGAAGCTCTTGCTCATCTCCCGGCAGACATAAATCTCCTTGCTGTCTGGGAGACAATACAAGAAATCTTCTTCTCCGCTGCCATTGAATATCAATGCCCCTTTGGATATTTTAATTTCTGGGCATAATATTGAGCTTCTCGCTTTTCTTTTTCAGATAACCTTTTTCCCGAAGCATGTCGTACAATATAATCAGGTACTTCGAAAGATGCTTCGGGAGAAGGATTGACAGTTTTTCCAAACAGAATTTGTTCTGCAGCTTCTTTTTCCGTTTCCTCTTCGATTTCCAAGGATTTCTCCTTGGCGGGTTTTGAAGGCCCAGCTTCGGTCTCGACCTTGCTCTTTGCAGCTTCGGCTTCGGTCAGTCTTGTCTCAGACTGCGCCTTTGGAGCTTCGACAGTTTTCTTTGGAGTAGAGCTTGTCTTTATTGTTTCCAGCACATCTAGTACATTAATCATTCTTTTTCTCTTAGGGGTCGCTGTAAGACCTTTTTGTGCCTTCGGCACTGTCACTTCTGCCGAAGGGCTTGTAACCCCTAATTTCTTTGTTTTTTCGACCACTATCTCTTCAATTTTATCGGCCTTCGGCTCAGCTAATTTGACCAAGGGTCCCTTCGGCGTTGCAGCCGGCTCTTCAATCCTTTGTGTAAGCGCAGGTTCTTTGGCTTCAGTAGCCGAAGAGGTCTCACCGCCAAATTTGGGCACTTCGGCCGGTTCAATATATCGCGGCCGGTGTGTAAGAACCTTCACCTTTTTCCTCTTCGGCGCGGGCTCGCTTGGAGCAGCTGAAGCAGCATCCTTCCCGGAAGTGGCACCCTTTCTCTTTTGCCCCCGTGGCGGGTAGCGGTAATCAGGGTACATGAACCCAATAGCATCAAAAACTCTGTTTAATCTCTTCTTTTTCCGGTTCCCGAAGGCCACAGATAATGCGTTATCTTCTGCTCTGGAGTACGGCCCAACCAATTCATCGCTTGTAGCTTCGATACATTTTAACCAGTCATCATCCGGCTCAACAAACTTACCTTCATATCTGAAGGTGTATTTTAGCGTAACCAATCCACCTTCGTCAGACTTGGTGATAGTCTCCTTTGGCATTTCCCATTTCTCTACAAGTGGCCACACTCTGAAGGCTATGTGCTCTTGGATTAAATCCCTTGTCCCGATGAAAGAGCAGACTGCGCCGAAGGCTCTTCGGCATCCCTCGGCTGCCTCATCAATCTCTACCTTCGGCTTCCGAAGGCCGAAGCGCTGCTAGATAGAGCGCATGATTATTTCTTTAATGTCTTCTCGTGCCTTTATATCATTCTTCACATAGAACCATTCTTTCATCTAGTCTCCAGGCCATCTCTTCCGAAAAGTCGGCACTGGGAGCTTGAGCCAGAGCGAGCAACGAAGCTATAGCAGCCAAAATTGTTATGATACTGCTCCTTACTCCAGGGTTTCGTCTCATATAGCAGTTCGTGCATACTGCAGAAACTTTTTGCATTTGGCTCCAAGCCCTGGCTCCTCACGGCCCAGACGAAGATTCCCATCCTTATAATTGCTTCAAGAGTAATTTGATGAAGGTAGACCTGATATATCTTTAAAACTTCAACCACAAATCTGCTTAAGGGGAACCGAAGCCCAGCTTTAAAAAAGCTTCGGAAGATCACAACTTCATTCTCTTCGGGAGTAGGAACAATCCTGTCTCCGTTATCTGCCCTCACAACAGACATATCACGAAATCTCAAGAATGTTAAGAACAAGGAAACACAGAAAATATTAAACGTTAAGGTCCTTCGTCCTTCGAAGCATTATTTCCCTTGGGATATAATGATTTCCGGACGAAGGTTATGAAGGACATACCTTCATCAGCACAACATATAAAAATGGAGAAGGAATCATACGAAGTATAAGAGACAACATAAACAATCATATATTATTATTATTAAATCATTCCTATTTTATTATTATGGAAAAATAGAAATGATATCAAATTACAAGTGTACCTTCGGCTTGAAGGAAGATAAAAGTGCAAGCGTGACGCAAAAGCAAATGCCAAGTCAGCGTGAACAGTACGGGAGCACTGTTCATCTATTTATAGGCATGGGACGCAGCCCATGTAAAATTACACTCATTCCCTTTACATTTGCTAATAACTCTATAGTAACCCATCGGGGTCTAAATAGCCTTTTCCCCTTTAAGTCGGTTTCCTTTTCTGCTATCATGCCGAAGCTCCCCTGCCCATAGCTTCGGCTCTGCACCATCCTTCGTACTCCTTATACTTCTTCACACTGTGGTTTTGATTCAAGTCCGAAGGTACCTGTTCATATACTATACTCCAGAAACACTGTTAAATCATGTTTTTGAGGACCTTCGAAAGTCGAAGGCCCCCAACACTAAATATACTTGATTCTCGGAACTTTGATTGAAACATTGCACACATAGCTCATGTATATACCTTTGATCATGTCTCTTTCATTTGGTACAAATGCATATTTCTTATTCTTCTTGTGCCAAGATTAAGACTAATGTGCTTTCAAGTATGCTTCCATGTTTAGTCTTAAATTGAAAGGGAAATGAAGTATTCGACAAAGACAAGGCTTCCACTCCAACTCTGACGGTATCATTTACCCTTTGCCGTTACTCATGTTACTCTCATTAGTATGACCCTTCACTCATATTTATTTTACCATTTGGAGAAAGTAGTAGGCCCCAAAAGGGGAGAATTGAAAAAGGGCTCTCAAAGTTCTTTGTTTTGGCGATTAATGCCAAAGGGGGAGAAGGGATTAAGCCCAAAGCAAAAGGACCGCACCACCATTTTAAAAAAATGCATTTTTCAAAATTGGTATCAAGATTTCTCAAAGGAAGTATTTATTTCAAATTGGTACTTGAGTTTATCTCAAGATTTTCATTTGGTATATCAAGAATTTTCAATTGGTATTTCAAGATCTCTTAGTTGATATTTTTCAATTGGTATCTTAATTGATTTCAAAACTTCATATAGTATGAAAAATTTAAATTGGCATAATTTCACTTAATATCAATTTCAAAAACCCTCTTGAAAGCTAAGAGGAGAATTCATTCAGGGGGAGCTTTTATTTAGTCAAAGGAAAAGCATTTGAAACAGGGGAAGAAATTTCAAATCTTAAAAATTCTTCTTTCAATCATATTCTTGTACCTTTGACTACTTGCAAAAGAATTTGAAAAGATTTTTCGAAAAGATTTGAAAAAACAAACAAGTGGTCCAAAATGTTAAATAAGAGAAAAGCAATCCATTCATTCGTAGACATATGTATAAAGTCTTTCAATGGTTTAATTCTAAGCAACCTATGCATGTCTATCTCAATTGCAAACTAGTTACATTTCTACACTTCATATTTGTTTTGGTTTGTGTTGGCATCAATCACCAAAAAGGGGGAGATTGAAAGGGAAATGGACTTAATCATTTCCTATAATCGATTTTGGTGGTTGACGTCCATCACAAACTACGTGGACTAACTAGTTTGTCTATATATCATTTATCTCAGGTGCATAATGTTCAACACAAACCAAGAAAGAAATTTAGTTGGGGACACAAACAAATTTGGAGCAAGACATGAGAGTGTGCTGCCAAATGGCGCACCGGACACTGTCCGGTGCACCAGGCCCGTACACAAAATGAACCAGCCACTCTTGGGAATTCGATGAGCGCGCTCCGCTATAATTCACCAGACTGTTCGGTGTGCACCAGACATGTCCGGTGAGCCAGCGGAGCAATGGTCACTGCGCGTCAATGGTCGACTGCAAAAGTGAATAGTGATCAACAGTGCACGATAGAAGTTAGAGCAGCAAGTCAGAGGTCACCAGACATGTCCGGTGTGCCACCAGACTGTCCGGTGCAGCAAAAGGACAAAGGGTTGCAACGATCAACAGCTCTAAACCCCAACGGACGCGCTGACGTGGCACGCACCGGATAGTGATTAGTGGTTGTCCGGTGCACCACCGGACTGTCCGGTGTGCCCATCGCCAGCAGACTCAGCCAACGTCTAGGAAGTGGTTGGAGGCTATAAATACCCCCAACCACCTCATTCATTGGCATCCAAGTTTTCTGAGGTTCTCATTCAATACAAGAGCAATATCATTCACTCTAAGATACATTCCAAAAGATCAAATCCTCTCCAAGTCCCAAAATCAACTCAACCATTTACTGACTTGAGAGAGAGAGAGAGTTTTTGTGTTCATTTGCGCTCTTGTTGCTTGGATTGCCTTCTCTCTTCCTATTCTTGTTCTCTAAGTGCGTTGTAAAGCAAGCAAGAGACACTTAAGTGTGTGGTGGTCCTTGTGGGGTCTTAGTGATCCGATTGATTAAGGAGAAGGCTCATCCGGTCTAAGTGACCATTTGAGAGAGGGAAAGGGTTGGAATAGACCCGACCTTTGTGGCCTCCTCAACGGGGACTAGATTCTTTGGAACCGAACCTCGGTAAAACAAATCACCATGTTCACATGCATTGATCTTCACTTGATTTGTTTGCCCTTTTCCTCTCTCTAAAGTTTCCTTGCCATTATTGATTTGAGTTTGCTCTCAAACGTCATCCGCATTAATTGAGCAACTCATTGCAAGAGAAACAATGTTCCGCACTCGTATTTATTTCTAACGCTAACCCCAGCTTTAGTGTGTGTTTAAGTTTATAAATTTCAGGTTTCACCAATTCACCCCCTCTAGGCGACTTTCAGTTAGGGGTGGATTTAGGGGGTTGAAGGGGATTAAATCCCTTCCTATTCAAAATTGAATAGGAAGGATTTAATCCACTCAATCCCCCAATCTCTATGCGATCGGACAAGGCTTAAACATTTCGGTTCATCAGAGCCTAACAAGGGTTAATCGACGTTTTTACTAACTCTCACTAATTACTGGGAACGAGAAAACTGTAATACCCTGTCCACTTTGGGAGCACCTAGAGAGGGAGTGAATAGGTGATCCTGCAAAAATACTTAACTAAAACAACAAACTTGGTCTATAAATGAGGTTAGTGAAATATAAAATCAAGTTCAATTACGAATAGAAGGAGGATCTCTTCACTTGATTGCTCTCACAATATGTGTATTGAAACTAGAGCAATAATCAAAGTGAAGTGGAGAGCTCGGAAGAACAAAATTGCAATAAAAGAAAGTAGACAATGAGAAACATCGATTTATCCCGTGGTTCGGTCGAGGCCTACTTCCACGTTGTGGCGTCCCAATGGACAAGGGTTGCACTCAACCCCTCTCAAGTTATCTAGAGATCAAACTTGAGTACCACAGTTGTCTTCCTTATAGTATGTTCCTGTTTGTGATGAATCTCCACAAGCTAGAGTCTCTCACACTTTACACAATATGATCACAATCACGAACAAGAGTAAGGGAGGGAGAAGCAACACACATAAGAGCACAAATGTAGCAAGACCACACACACAAGCGAAGAAAAGAGCGCACGAATGAAAACCAACAGAGTCTCAACTCAAAACGTGCTCAGATCTCTCTCGAACGAACCAAGACATGATCAGAGTCTCGGAGTATGTTGTATGCTCTTGTGTGTTGTCTCGGTGTGTTGCACAGGTACCATCTATGGTGCTCAGGGGGTCATTTTATAGCCCCAAGGAGCCTAGGAGCTGTTGGATCTTCATTTGGTATGCAATCAGCCTTCCCTGTCTGCTTGCACTGGATCAAACAATCAACAATCTATTTTCTTCATTGGACGCGACCGACGACTTGCCTGAGGCCACAACTCGTATGAGGCCACAACGTGCCCAAGACAGTAGCTCGCCTGTGGCCATAACGCGCCTGAGGCAGCAGCTCACCCGAGCCCACGACTCGTCCGATACAGTCACGACTCGCCCAAGGCATTCACGACTTGCTTGAGGCCAACTTCGGCGAGAGACGCGGTTCCAACTCGCCCGAGCGCATCTCCGACTTGCCCGAGCGCAGTTCTGACTCGCTCAAGCGCAATCACGATTCGCTCGAGCGCAGTTTTGACTCGCCCGAGCACGTCACGGGTGACTGTCTGGGGAGGCAGAGACTGGCCCAAGTTTTGCCATACTTAGCCAAACTTCTTCACTACATTTTGGCTCGACTTGAGAAGTTCCCTAGCACTTAGATGAATATTGTTAGCACCTAAAACAGATGACTAAGTGCTAGAAACATACATTTGATTCAATTTGCTTTCTAAATACTTGTGCTCATGCTCATAAGAGGAGTGTTAGTTCTTAGTAATGTGTTGAATATTTAATCACCAAAACAACTGAAAATGGCCTAATGGCGCATTTCCCTTTCACACTCCTGGACAAGCGGTACTTATTCCTATTAGCACCCGAACATCATAGACTATCCCGTAGACTAACACGAGTCTTTTGTGCACACTTTGTTCTTACTCATGCACACCCAAGAAAACTTTCTGGTCGGACACATATCCCAAAATTGTTTCAGGTCAAGCATGCTTAACCTAGATGTTCTTTCGAGATAGGTTTTCAACAAATAAAAGTGTACCTTGTTGGCATGAGTATTTCTATCAATCCTATTAAGCCTTGGGAAAGGATACAACAAAATCCACTCGGACAAGAATATCACAATTCACAATCGGTGACCAATGTCTCGTTGGCCAACCCCAAGCGAGGAACCTCCCCTATTGGCCACGATTGTGTGCCTAATGTCATCATATGTCATGTCATATGACTACTCTAAGTCCACATGAGCCATGCACCATATATCCGAATCTTTAGCCTATATATGCCCGTGAAACCGCGGGGTCGACTCTAATACCATTTATAACACTATGTCCACTCTCATACCGATGTTACTTACTCCTAGTAGTCCTTTAGAATCGTAGATCATCCCCACAGATCAACACGAGTCTTTTGTGCATACTTTATCCTAACTCATGCACACTCGATAAGACTTACCGATCGGTCACACATCCCAAAATTGTTCTGGTCCAAGCACGCTTAACCAATAAGTTCTTTCGAGATAGGATTCCAAAAAAAGATACACCTTATTAATATGAGTATTCTATTAATCCTATTAAAACTTGGAGCAAAATATCATATAATCAATCCGGACCAGGATATCACAAAACAGATAGTTTTCTTTGGTTTTCAAATTTCCATATTGAAAGTGCATTCATCCTTTTTGTGAGTTTTGGTGATTTGGATAACAACACATTTAAAGGTCTAACAAGTTTGCTAAGTGTTGAACATGAAATTCAGTATGATGAACATACTTGAATAGTGTATAAATGATCAGTGAACAAAGGTTCAACACAAGGTTAAAGAACTAGTTAGACAACACAAATGGATATAATATGGTCTCTATATTGGTTTGAATATATGGAAAAGACCTGATAAATCACTATACATAAATATGATCATAGTAGAGGTTGAAGTGATTAAGAGGATTGGTCAAGCCAAAGTGAATGAGATATGAGGAATCATGAATTGGCTTGACCATATTACTATTAGTCCATATATGCTTCTATGAGAATCAAACTAGAGGTTGATTGATCTTAGCATTTATATCTAGATGACATTCAAGCAAGGTTCACAATATCAAAGAAATGATTCTCTCAATGGATGCTCAATATGATATGACTCAAGAATGGCTTGATAGGGTGAAGATAGCAAGGAAATGGCTTCGAGGAACTAAGCGAGGGTGAAGGCCAAGCGACGACTTGTGGACCGAGGTACCATGGCTAAGGTGAAGAAGAGAGTACTTGCACTTGAACTAATCAGCTATGAAGAGTTATAATATGTTGATGCATCAGTAAGGTGACTTGAAGCCATGATTTGAACTCATATATGGTGAAATGGTACAAGTCACAGGGTTTGATTTGTGTTTGCTTCAAAAGGTGAGACAAAGATGTTTGTGATCCTTATGAAGCAACGCCATGGAGAAATCACACATGAGACACCAATGACTCAAGGGGTTTACTTAATTATATTTTATTTAACTTGAGTATAGGAATCGTCGTACTATCAAGGGGATCCAAAAAGAATGTTGGTGTTGGTACTAAAGCTCAAAATCCTTGATCCAAAACTTCTATTTTACCCTTGAAAGGGAAATAGGCTTACACCTTTTCCTAATTGATTTTGGTGGTTGAATTGACCAACACAAATAATTGGACTAACTAGTTTGCTCTAGATTATGAGTTCTACAGGTGCTAAAGGTTCACAACAAACCAATAAAAAGACCGAGAAAGGATTCAAATATAGAGAGCAAAAGTCAGCCGAAGTGTGCCCTGGTCTGGCGCACCGGACAGTGTCCGGTGCACCAGGGACTCCAACTCCAAACTGCTCACCTTCGGGAATTCTGGGAGCCACTCCGCTATAATTCACCGGACTGTCCGGTGTTGCACCGGACTGTCCGGTGTGCCAGCAGAGCAACGACTACTTTAGCGCCAACGGTCTCCTGCAACCGCATTAAATGCACTACAGTGCGCGCAGAAGTCAGGCACGCGCCAGAAGGCGCACCGGACAGTCTACAGGACCTGTCCGGTGGCCCAAAAGACAGAAGCTCCAACGGTCAGAATCCAACGGCCGGGTGACGTGGCAGGCGCACTGCACAGTGCCCGGTGGTGCACCAGACTGTCCGGTGCGCCAAGCGACAGCAGCCTCTACCAAACGGCTAGTTTGGTGGTTGGGGCTATAAATACCCCAACCACCCACCATTCATGGGATCCAAGTTTTCAGACTTCCTACACCTTACAAGAGCTATAGCATTCAATACAAGACACACCAAAGAGATCAAATCCTCTCCCAAGTCCAAAGATCATTCCAATCAAATAGTGACTAGTGAGAGAGTGACTTGTGTTCATTTGAGCTCTTGCGCTTGGATTGCTTTTCTTCTTCATTCTTTCTTGTGATCAACTCAATTGTAACTGAGGCAAGAGACACCAATTGTGTGGTGGTCCTTGCGGGGACTTAGTGTCCCGTTTGATTGAGAAGAGAAGCTCACTCGGTCTAAGTGACCGTTTGAGAGAGGGAAAGGGTTGAAAGAGACCCGGTCTTTGTGACCACCTCAACGGGGAGTAGGTTTGAAAGAACCGAACCTCAGTAAAACAAATCCTCGTGTCTCACTCTTTATTTGCTCACGATTTATTTCTCGCCCTCTCTCTCGAACTCGTTTCTATTTCTAACGCTAACCCCAGCTTGTAGTTGCGCTTAAGTTTGTAAATTTCAGATTTGCCCTATTCACCCCCCTCTAGGCGACTTTCAATTGGTATCAAAGCCAGGTTCTTCATTAGAGCCTAACCGCTCGAAGTGATGTCGGGAGCATCCGCCAAGAGGGAGATCGGGACCGGTGACAAGTCCGCAAGCTCGGGGAGAACGCACTCAAGGGAGTCCGCCCATAAGCACAAGGAGGAATCCTCTTCCTCCATCAAGTCCCAACGGAAGGGTGACAAGAAGAAGAAGATGAAGAAGGTGGTCTACTACGAGACCGACTCTTCGTCACCCTCCACCTCCGGCTCGGAATCGGCATCCGTCACTTCTAAGCGCCATGAGCGCAAGAAGTATAGTAAGATGCCCCTTCGCTACCCTCGTATTTCAAAACGCACTCCATTACTTTCCGTTCCATTAGGCAAACCACCTATGCTTGAAGGTGAAGATTATTCTATGTGGAGTGATAAAATGAGGCATCACCTAACCTCACTCCACAAAACATATGGGATATTGTTGAGTATGGAGCGTAGGTACCAAAGAAAGGGGACAAGGATTATGATTCGGAGGAGGTCAAACAAATCCAACACTTCAACTCCCAAGCCACTACTATACTCCTCGCCTCTCTAAGTCGAGAGGAGTATAATAAGGAGCAAGGGTTGAAGAGCGCAAAGGAAATTTGGGACGTGCTCAAAACCGCGCACGAAGGAGACAAGGTGACCAAGATCACCAAGCGGGAGACGATCGAGGGGGAGCTCGGTCGCTTCATGCTTTACCAATGGGAAGAGCCACAAGCGATGTACAACCGGCTCAAGACCTTGGTGAACCAAGTGCGCAACCTCGGGAGCACCAAATGGGATGACCATGAAATGGTCAAGGTTATTCTTAGATCACTCATTTTCTTAAACCCTACGCAAGTTCAATTAATTCGTGGTGATCGTAGATACACACTAATGTCTCCCGAGGAAGTAATAGGAAAATTTGTGAGCTTTGAGTTGATGATCAAAGGCTCCAAGAAAATCATCGAGCAAGGCGCCTCCTCCACACCCGATGTGCAACCCGTGGCATTCAAAGCAACGGATGAGAAGAAAGAAAACTCTACACCGAGTAGAGTCCCCATCGATGCCTCCAAGCTCGACAATGAGGAAATGGCGCTCATCATCAAGAGCTTTCGCCAAATCCTCAAGCAAAGGAGGGGGAAGGACTACAAGCCCCGCTCCAAGAAAGTTTGCTACAAGTGTGGTAAGCCCGGTCATTTTATTGCAAAATGTCCATTATCCAGTGATAGTGACAGGGGGGATGACAAGAAGGGAAAGAGAAGAGAAAAGAAGAAGTACTACAAGAAGAAGGGCGGCGGTGCCCATGTTTGCCGGGAGTGGGACTCCGACGAGAGCTCCACCGACTCCTCCTCCGACGAGGACGCCGCAAACATCGCCGTCACCAAGGGCCTTCTCTTCCCCAACGTCGGTCACAAGTGCCTCATGGCAAAGGACGACAAAAGGAAGAAGGTAAAATCAAGATCCTCCACTAAATATGCATCCTCTAGTGATGAAGATAATTCTAGTGATGAGGAGGATAACTTGCTTACACTTTTTGCCAACCTTAACATGCAACAAAAGGAGAAATTAAATGAACTAATTAGTGCTATTCATGAGAAGGATGAACTCTTGGACACCCAAGAGGACTTCCTAATTAAGGAAAACAAGAAACATGTTAAGGTTAAAAATGCTTATGCTCTAGAGGTTGAAAAATGTGAAAAATTAACTAATGAGCTAAGCACTTGCCATGACATTATTTCCAACCTTAGAAATGAAAATGCCAAACTTATTGCTAAGGTTGAGAAGTCAAATAATTGTGATGATTCAATTGACATTCTTAGAAATGACAATGCTAGTTCACTTACTAAGATTGAAAAATTAAATGCCTCTCTTGCTAGCCTTAGGATTGAAAATGAAAAATTGATTGCTAAGGCTAAAGACTTAGATGTTTGTAATGCTTCTATTTCCAATCTTAGAGATGAGAATAACATTTTACATGCTAAGATTGTTGAGTTAAACTCTTGCAAACCCTCTACATCTACCGTTGAGCATGTTACTATTTGCACTAGATGTAGAGATGTTAACATTGATGCTATTCATGATCACATGTCTATGATTAAACAACAAAATGATCATATAGCAAAATTAGATGCTAAAATTACCGAGCATGAGTTAGAAAATGAAAATTTTAAATTTGCTCGTAGCATTCTTTATAGTGGGAGACGCCCTGGCATCAAAGATGGCATTGGCTTCCAAAAGGAAGACAATGTCAAACTTAATGCCCCTCCTAAAAGATTGTCTAACTTTGTTAAGGGCAAGGCTCCCATGCCTCAGGATAACGAAGGTTACATTTTGTACCCTGTCGATTATCCCGAGCATAAAATTAGGAGAATTCATTCTAGGAAGTCTCACTCTGGGCCTAATCATGCTTTTATGTATAAGAGTGAGGCATCTAGTTCTAGGCAATCAACCCATGCTAAATTACCTAAGAAGAAAACTCCTACTGCATCAAATGAACCTAGTATTTCATTTAAGACTTTTGATGCATCTTATGTTTTGACTAACAAATCTGGCAAAGTAGTTGCCAAATATGTAGGGGGCAAACACAAGGGGTCAAAGACTTGTGTTTGGGTACCCAAAGTTCTTGTATCTAATGTCAAAGGACCCAAAACCGTTTGGGTACCTAAAATCAAGAACTAAATTTGTTTTGAAGGTTTATGCATCCGGGGGCTCAAGTTGGATCATCGATAGCGGGTGCACAAACCATATGACAGGGGAGAAGAAGATGTTCTCCTCCTACGAGAAAAACCAAGATCCTCAACGAGCTATCACATTCGGGGATGGAAACCAAGGGTTGGTCAAAGGATTGGGTAAAATTGCTATATCTCCTGACCATTCCATTTCCAATGTTTTTCTTGTAGATTCTTTAGATTACAATTTGCTTTCTGTTTCTCAATTATGCAAAATGGTCTACAACTATCTTTTTACGGATGTAGGTGTTACTGTCTTTAGAAGAAGTGATGATTCAGTAGCATTTAAGGGAGTGTTAGAGGGTCAGCTATACTTAGTAGATTTTGATAGAGCTGAACTCGACACTTGCTTAATTGCTAAGACTAACATGGGCTGGCTCTGGCATCGCCGACTAGCACATGTTGGAATGAAGAATCTTCACAAGCTTCTAAAGGGAGAACACATTTTGGGACTAACAAATGTTCATTTTGAGAAAGACAGGATTTGTAGCGCATGTCAGGCAGGGAAGCAAGTTGGTGTTCATCATCCACACAAGAACATCATGACGACTGACAGGCCACTCGAGCTCCTACACATGGACCTATTCGGCCCGATAGCTTACATAAGCATCGGCGGGAGTAAGTACTGTCTAGTTATTGTGGATGATTATTCTCGCTTCACTTGGGTGTTCTTTTTGCAGGAAAAATCTCATACCCAAGAGACCTTAAAGGGATTCTTGAGACGGGCTCAAAATGAGTTCGGCTTAAGGATCAAAAAGATTAGAAGCGATAACGGGACGGAGTTCAAGAACTCACAAATCGAAGGCTTCCTTGAGGAGGAGGGCATCAAGCATGAGTTCTTTCTCCCTACACGCCACAACAAAATGGTGTAGTGGAGAGGAAGAATCGAACTCTATTGGACATGGCAAGAACCATGCTTGATGAATATAAGACTTTGGATCGGTTTTGGGTCGAGGCGATCAACACCGCCTGGTATGCCATCAACCGATTATATCTACACTGAATCCTCAAGAAGACATCATACGAACTCCTAACCGGTAAAAAGCCAAATGTTTCATATTTTAGAGTCTTTGGTAGCAAATGCTTTATTCTTGTTAAAAGAGGTAGAAAATCTAAATTTGCTCCTAAGGTTGTAGAAGTATTTTTACTAGGATATGATTCAAACACAAGGGCATATAGAGTCTTTAACAAGTCCACTGGACTAGTTGAAGTTTCTTGTGACATTGTGTTTGATGAGACTAATGGCTCTCAAGTAGAGCAAGTTGATCTTGATGAGCTAGATGATGAAGAGGCCCCGTGCGTCGCGCTAAGGAACATGTCCATTAGGGATGTGTGTCCTAAGGAATCCGAAGAGCCTCCACAAGCACAAGATCAACCATCTTCCTCCATGCAAGCATCTCCACCAACTCAAGATGAGGATGATGCTCAAGATGTTGAAGGAGAAGATCAAGAAGATAAGCCACCTCAAGAGGAGGGCAATGATCAAGGGGGAGATGCCCATGATCAAGACAAGGAAGATGAACAAGATCAAAGACCGCCACATCCAAGAGTCCACCAAGCAATACAACGAGATCACCCCGTGAACACCATCCTCGGCGATATACAAAAGGGGGTAACTACTCGATCTCGTGTTGCTCATTTTTGTGAACATTACTCTTTTGTTTCCTCTATTGAGCCACACAAGGTAGAGGAAGCACTTCAAGATTTGGATTGGGTGGTGGCGATGCAAGAGGAGCTCAACAACTTCACTAGGAATGAGGTATGGCATTTAGTTCCACGTCCTAATCAAAATGTTGTAGGAACCAAGTGGGTCTTCCGCAACAAGCAAGATGAGCATGGTGTGGTGACAAGGAACAAAGCCCGACTTGTGGCCAAGGGATATTCACAAGTCGAAGGTTTGGATTTCGGTGAAACCTATGCACCCGTAGCTAGGCTTGAGTCAATTCACATTTTACTTGCCTATGCTACTTACCATGGCTTTAAGCTTTATCAAATGGACATGAAAAGTGCCTTCCTCAATGGACCAATCAAGGAAGAGGTCTATGTTGAGCAACCTCCCGGCTTTGAAGATAGTGAGTACCCTAACCATGTTTACAAACTCTCTAAGGCGCTTTATGGGCTCAAACAAGCCCCAAGAGCATGGTATGAATGCCTAAGAGATTTTCTTATCACTAATGGCTTCAAAGTCGGAAAGGCCGATCCTACACTCTTTACCAAAACACTTGAAAATGATTTGTTTGTATGCCAAATTTATGTTGATGATATCATTTTTGGGTCTACTAACGAATCTACATGTGAAGAGTTTAGTAGGATCATGACACAAAAATTCGAGATGTCTATGATGGGGGAGTTGAAGTACTTCTTAGGATTTCAAGTGAAGCAACTCCAACAGGGCACCTTCATTAGCCAAACGAAGTACATTCAAGATATACTCAACAAGTTTGGGATGAAGGATGCCAAGCCCATCAAGACACCCATGGGAACCAATGGGCATCTCGACCTCGACACGGGAGGTAAATCCGTAGATCAAAAGGTATACCGGTCGATGATAGGTTCTTTGCTTTATTTATGCGCATCTCGACTGGATATTATGCTTTTTGTATGCATGTGTGCAAGATTCCAAACCGATCCTAAGGAAGCTCACCTTAGGGCCGTAAAACAAATCTTGAGATATTTAGTTTATACTTCTAGGTTTGGCCTTTGGTATCCCAGGGGATCCACATTTGATTTAGTTGGCTATTCGGATGCCGATTGGGCAGGGTGTAAAATTAATAGAAAGAGCACATCAGGGACTTGCCAGTTCTTGGGAAGATCTCTGGTGTCTTGGGCTTCAAAGAAGCAAAATTCCGTAGCTCTTTCTACCGTCGAAGCCGAGTATATTACCGCAGGCCATTGTTGCGCGCAACTGCTTTGGATGAGGCAAACCCTTAGGGGCTATGGTTACAAATTAACCAAAGTTCCTCTTCTATGTGATAATGAGAGTGCAATCCGCATGGCGGATAATCCCGTTGAGCATAGCCGCACTAAACACATAGCCATTCGGTATCATTTCTTAAGTGATCACCAACAAAAGGGGGATATCGAGATTGCATATATTAATACCAAAGAACAATTAGTCGATATCTTTACCAAGCCATTAGATGAACAAATATTTACCAAACTTAGGCATGAGCTAAATATTCTTGATTCTAGGAATTTCTTTTGATGTTTTGCACACATAGCTCATTGATATACCTTTGATCATATATCTTTCATATGCTATGACTAATGTGTTTTCAAGTGCATTTCATGCTAAGTCATAGATTGAAAGGGAATTGGAGTCTTCGGCGAAGAAAGGCTTCCACTCCACTCCATCGAAATTACTCATCCTTCGCCGTCGCTCTGCGCCGCTCTCCAACTTTGGTATAATCTTCACTCATATGTTATTTACCATAGGGAGAGAAAGTAATAAGGGCTTATATTTCACTCAAGTATCCGTTTTTGGCGATTCATGCCAAAGGGGGAGAAAGTATTAGCCCAAAACAAAAGGACCGCACCACCACCAATTTCAAAATTCAAAGTTGTGTTAAGAAAAGATTTTTCGAATGGTGATTTTCCAATTGGTATCCTTATTTTTGATATAATTTCAAATTAATACAACCCTTTCAAACCTAATATCCAAAACCCTATTGATCACTAAGAGGTGGTTTTTATTAAGGGGGAGTTTTGTTTAGTCAAAGGAAAAGCATTTGAAACAGGGGGAGAAAATCTCAAATCTTGAAAATGCTTCTCAAAATCTTACTCATTTACCTTTGACCATTTGCAAAAGGACTTTGAAAAGAATTTACAAAAGAATTTGCAAAAACAAAACATATGGGCAAGCGTGGTCCAAAATGTTAAAAATAAAGAAATCAATCCATGCACATCTTATGATAATATTTATTGTTTCAAATCTAAGTAACCTTTGCACTTATATTATGCAAACTAGTTCAATTATGCACTTCTATATTTGCTTTGGTTTGTGTTGGCATCAATCACCAAAAAGGGGGAGATTGAAAGGGAAATAGGCTTACACATTTTCCTAATTGATTTTGGTGGTTGAATTGACCAACACAAATAATTCGACTAACTAGTTTGCTCTAGATTATGAGCTCTACAGGTGCCAAAGGTTCACAACAAACCAATAAAAAGACCGAGAAAGAATTCAAATATAGAGAGCAAAAGTCAGCCGAAGTGTGCCCTGGTCTGGCGCACCGGACTGTCCGGTGCACCAGGACTCCAACTCCGAACTGCTCACCTTCGGGAATTCTGGGAGCCACTCCGCTATAATTCACCGGACTGTCTGGTGTTGCACCGGATAGTGTCCGGTGGCGCACTGGACTGTCCGGTGTGCCAGCGGAGCAACGGCTACTTCAGCGCCAACGGTCGCCTGCAACCGTATTAAATGCGCTACAGTGCGTGCAGAAGTCAGGCATGCGCCAGAAGGCGCACCGGACAGTCTACAGGACCTGTCTGGTGCACCACCGGACTGTCCGGTGGCCCAAAAGACAGAAGCTCCAACGGTCATAATCCAACGGCCGGGTGACGTGGCAGGCGCACCGGACTGTCCGGTGCGCCATGCGACAGCAGCCTCCACCAAACGGCTAGTTTGGTGGTTGGGGCTATAAATACCCCAACCACCCACCATTCATGGGATCCAAGTTTTCAGACTTCCTACACCTTACAAGAGCTATAGCATTCAATAAAAGACACACCAAAGAGATCAAATCCTCTCCTAAGTCCAAAGATCATTCCAATCAAATAGTGACTAGTGAGAGAGTGACTTGTGTTCATTTGAGCTCTTGCGCTTGGATTGCTTTTCTTCTTCATTCTTTCTTGTGATCAACTCAATTGTAACCGAGGCAAGAGACACCAATTGTGTGGTGGTCCTTGCGGGGACTTAGTGTCCCGTTTGATTGAGAAGAGAAGCTCACTCGGTCTAAGTGACCGTTTGAGAGAGGGAAAGGGATGAAAGAGACCCGGTCTTTGTGACCACCTCAACGGGGAGTAGGTTTGAAAGAACCGAACCTCGGTAAAACAAATTCTCGTGTCTCACTCTTTATTTGCTCACGATTTGTTTCTCGCCCTCTCTCTCGGACTCGTTTCTATTTCTAACGCTAACCCCGGCTTGTAGTTGCGCTTAAGTTTGTAAATTTCAGATTCGCCCTATTCACCCCCTCTAGGCGACTTTCAACCCTTGTTAATACTTAGTGAAAGTATGTAGTACAACCTTTTTAAGTCTATCTTGGCCAAAATTGCTCTTGGAAAATACTGGTTCAGCTGGTTTTCAGGCTGGTTCAGCTGGTATTCAAATACTGGCTCAGTTGGTTTCGGGTTGGTATTCAAAAACCAGCTCAGCCGGTTTTTGGACCATCTCAGCCGGTCACTCAACCGGTTTTCAGTCTGGTGGAAACCGGTTCAACCGGTTTTTTGTATTGTTCACTTTTTCTGCCAGTCTGCTGTGTCAGCCAAAAAGTTGTGCGCTACTTTATGAAAACCGGCTCAACCGATTTTTGTGCAGAAAAGTAAAAATGGCTAGTTTTAGAGCCCCACTTATATATACTCACTCCTAGCTCTCTTCCCATACAAGAGCACGACTCAAACTTCATTCTTAACCTGAGAAACACCTCCCACTCTCTCTCACACATCTCTTGCCTCTCCCATTTCAAATCTTTGGAGAGAAATCTTTGAGTGAGATTGAAGAGCTACGATTTTTGTGCTTCATCTCCAAATCATTCTTGTTCTTCTTCATTCGAGTTTTGGTATTACATCGAGTTCTTTGTGGATTCATTACTCTTGGAGCTTCTAGCTCCTAGACGACTAGGTGTCTCTTGTGAGTCTCCAAATCTTGTGGAAGACCACAAGAAAGTTTGTATTACCCGCTCGTTTGAGCAAAGATTAGTGTGTGGGCTTGACCTTTGTGGTCCGCGAAAGGAGGATTAGGGTTGAAAGAGACCCGGCTCTTTGTGGGCACCTCAACGAGAAAGTAGGACACCTTTTGTGGTGTGACCGAACCTCGGGATAAATTTTGTGTCTCTTGTGTTCTTGCTCATTGTGTTTGTTTGTGTTCTTCGTTCTCTCACCATACTGTGGAAGATTTGTTTATATCTTTTTGGTGTGTGGATTTTGAGAAGTGCCCTTCTCAGATCTACTACTTTGAACCCTGTGGATTATCTAGAACATCTCATTTTCAAAGTTAACTGGGTGAATTTCGAGACCAATTCAGTTTTATATCTCATTCTTAAGTTGAGCTCGTTCAATCCGGTTGAACCGGTTTTGACACCAGCTTAGCCGGTTTTACCCAGTTTGTTTCTAGCTTTTGTTGAAAAGGTTTTAAATTGTCTATTCACCCACCTCTAGGCAACTTTCACATATGGTTTTTATTTTTAATTAAAAACCAGTTTTCAAATTTTTGAGCGATGTTGTTTTCGAGCCGACTATCGTTGTTTTCACCGAAAAATGTTGTTCTAGGATTTTTTAGCCAAAATTTGTTGTTTGCCTAGACTTTTAAATTTTAAAACGAAATTCCATATTTTTACCGAAAATGATGATTAAATAAAAATATGAGATATTATATATTATTAAAGAAAGCATATAAGTTTTTATCATTTTTAAAATTTTATATTATTTCAGTTTTTTAATATTGAAAATCGGTGGGGAAACCGTTTTTGAGTCTGACTTTGTTTGGATACTTTGTTATTGACCATAAAATTTATATGTGTTGAAATGAATTATGATGTAAATTAGTTTAAGTTATATCAAGTAGGTGAATGGAAAACCGGCCCAAAAACCACGGTTCCGGACCGATTTTGCTAACCCTGAGCCCAACGCGACCCAACCTCTTCGTCTCCGATAGTCCGACTCCACGAAGCGAAGCCGCTCAACATCCTCTTCCGCTGCGCCTGCGCGCGCGGGAGGACGAAATACGGCAAGAAGCTACTCGAGAAAGGCCACGCACGATGATGGCGTGTCGGCGGCTGGCGAGGGACGCCGTCGCGGCCTCGCTCCGGCGGAGCGCCGCCACCGAGACCACCGCCTCCACGCCCGCCTTCTTCTCCTCTTCCTCCGCCGCTGCGTCCTCCTGCTCCTCCGGCGCACCAGTCGCCGGCAGCCCCATTCGCCACTTCCTGGCGCGCTATTCAAGCCCCGCTTTCCAGATCCAGCCTAGCGCTGCGGGGCTCGGCCCTTCGTTCGCCGCGAGAGTGGCCCTTGGTCTCCGGCCGCAGTTGTCAGGTTACCCCTACGATCGCGCGCCATGTTTGTCGCACTCGACATTAGTAGTATGCCATTTATTATCGATCATGAATTTGGGCGGACATTATGTGGTTTACCTGCGCATTCAGCAAATTACTTTACTGATTTAGTATATGCTTGCTTTGTAGTATATATGCCAAGGTTATTAACGTTGAAACGCTCATGGGTGGAGTTTTAACTTTTAAACGGTTTAAACAAAGTTTAAACGTAGTTTTAAACAACATAGAGAAATTTCAATATATAATAATTTCAGACAATAACATAAAGTCAAATACCAAACAACCAACATAAGTTCACATAATAATATTGTGCAAAATAAAGTGGAATGCAATGTCCACAACCACAAGCACACATGTGTTACTCAAGCACTCAATAACCATCATCCAAATCATCTAAACCAACATCATCCGTGCTAAAATCAGCCATTTCTCCTCCAATCTATTCTGCAATAATGGAATGCATGTTCAGAACACAGCACTTCAATCCTTCAGCAAGCGAGCAACAGGCAAGCTGTTCGCTTGAGCAACTGCTGAAGTGCTGAAGCAACAGCAAGCGAGCAACATCAACTGAATGCAATGCTGTTCGCTTGAGCAATGAGCATACCAGATAGATTAAACGTCGTCTGATGGGGATAGTGCTTGAGCATACCAGATAGTGCTGGAGCAAGCGAGCAGGCGGACTGGCCCTGCTTGGCGGGTGGCGGACGTCCCTGTTGTGGCCTTGTGGGGGCGGCGGATGGGCGGACACGGACAGGGATGGCGCTGCCTGGCACAGGCGATGGCGGCCTGGACTCCTGGAGGCGCCGCGGCGGCTGCACCAGATGGGCGTGGGCGGACAGGGACAGGGACGGCGCGGACTGGAGGCACCGCGGCGGCTACAGCGGACTGGACGGACTGGGCGGGCGGAATCCCTATTCCCTAATTGGGCTGGCCGCTGGGCCAAAATTTGCTGGCGGAAGTAAAACGCCCGAAACGCGGCGTTTAACGCTATTTTGCGTTTAAACGTCAAAACGTGACGTTTAAACGTCGTAAAACGACGTTTTACGCGCAAGTGTTAAACGTTTTAGCGTTTCGGTGTTCTGGCAGCGTTTTATAGTTTAAACGTCGCTTAAACGACGTTTTAACGTCGTTTTAATAAGCATGATATATGCTTTACTTTACCGATTTACCGAAAACTTGAATTTGATTTATTTCACTGACGGAGGGAGCAGTATTATTATTATTATTTTTGTCAAGACCCCTAGACTTCTAGAGTGACAGTTCCATGGGCTAACTCTCAATGATATTGTGTATTGTTTTCCTCTAGGCCTCAATCTGATCAAAGGATTTGGAACAAGCACCATGCTAGCGATGACGCTTCATCAGGGACAGGTTACTGCTGCCACAAAAGGTGAAATTCTCCCTCTAGATAAATCGAAAATAATATGAAGTACATGTTTTCTTTTCACTGCCCCACAGAGAAAACATAAAAGGATCTCAATGAGTGGTTAATGGCATACAAAGGCTCATGGACCATAGCAACAACAATTTTCTAACACATGATTAAAGTGCTAGCACTAAAATGTTGTGCAAATTCAAAATCTGCAACACTTGGGAAAATGACTGGTTTCTTAACATAGTAAAGGACCACTTGTTGCTTAAACTTTGCAATGTTTGGAAAAAAACAACTGGCCTTGTGGACATAGATAACAGGTTCAGAATAAAACTTACTTCAAGCCCTTCATGTTGTCTGGTCCTTTAATCTGGTTTATTTCTATTGTACAGACTTATTCCTAGCTAGCTGCTAATAACTAGTTTTCGTTCAGACCTGTAGAGCCTTTTCTGTTAAACATTGATAGAAAAATTGGATGTTAATGTTCTTGATTTTAGTCTTTTCTGGTTTTCCCTACGAAATGATGTTTCTTTTTCTAATTTGGTTTCACAGAGCAACCATCAAAAGCCATAGCTGGACCACCCCAGGGGTCTTTGAAAACCAAGCTTGGTTCATTTTGGCCTTTGGTCAGGAAACTTCAGCTGCCAGTTGGATTGATTTTTCTGATTATGTCTGGGTTACACAGCCCATTAAGTCTCACCCTAAATATTTTGCTTCTCCTCTACTGCTCAAGTCCAAGCCGCTATTCAATATATTTGTTTCTTCAGGAGGTTAGTCAAATGTTGATGTTATTTTATGAATAAATATGTTTGCAACTACTGATTTGTGTTGCTCAACAATGTATGATGTTTTAGATTTCATCATGCCGTGCAAAAGTTGACTCACAGGAGGTCAATCTGTTTTTTTTCCTTCTGAACTAATATACCGTTAATTATTTTAGCTTCATCATAGGGAGGTGGGTCAAAACCATGCTGTGTCGAAGGAGGAGGTGAGTTTCATGCATATTTGTTTTTTTCTCCTTTAGGTCTTAGGGTTGTAGTGCACACTTGCAATTTAAATTGGATTTAAAACTCGACCTGCGGAGGGTAAGACAGCCCCCGGGCATTGTATTAAGAAGAAGACCTTCTCACACAGGTCGAGAAAACCCCTGAACCCCTGCCCCACCCATACACAGCGGCATCGAAGCCCATGTGAGAACAACCACGACCGGGGCTGAGCCTTAGACCTGTGCTTTGGCGTGGGACAGACGAGGGGATTTTTGTTTTAACCACAGCCTGAAATTCGCTCCCACGGGGAGTCGAACCTAGGACCTGAGGAGTGCTACTCAGACCACTTAACCAACTCAGCTAGAGGCACTTTCACTTAAATTGGATTTACAGTAGTCCTACATCGGTTGCGTCTCATTCTGATTCTGAAATGCCTTCAATATGGTTGTAACTTTCACTCACACCACCTTTTTTACTGTTTACATTACATGTCCTGAAATGTCCCGTGAGCCCCGAAGCTTGACATTTTTTTATTTAGTTTCGAACCAATTAATAAAAATCACCATATTAAGTTTGTCAAAGGGACCTCTATGGATTCTTTTGAAAAAAAATTTTGGGGGGGCGATCCTACCATTAGGATTATGAGTTTCGTACATGCAAAAAACTTACAATTGATTAAAAAAAGGATCACAGCCCTGACAGTTTTGGGTCTGTTTTAGATTATTTGTTAGTATCCCAATCAAGGGGCAATTCCCTACATGCGAAATTATACACGTCCCTTGTGTGCCACAGGCCCCACATGTCATACACACAAAAAAATCCCCCATATGCCACTCAATGGCACATAAGGGATGGATTATGCTGACCTTGGATAAACAAAGTTTGGGCCTTTGGGGATTCAGTGTTTTATTCTCGTGAGTTCTGAGTTTTGTGCTTTTTTATTTTCTCGGAAAAAACTGTGCACCTCTGTAAGTATTTAAGGTAGTTCCTTACTGTATTTTAGGCATAAGTATTAAATGTTTTAAGGACCCTCATGAAGAATTACAAAGTTCTAATGTCTGGGAGATTCTTTATACTAGCTCTGTATACCTTTTTTTACTTAACTGTCTCGGTTGCTTCAGGATTGGAGATGGTGAATGATTTTCCCTCTTTTTTGTATTTTTCTGTTGAGATCATTTTCCTCTTTAGTGACTTATAGTGATGATTTGATAAGTGGGGCATACTGTTTTAGTGCAACTACACCATGGCAAATGATATATCAATGAGCACAGACCCAGTAGTCCGACAAAACTGTTAGACTAAGGCTTTGCAGTTCTTCCCATGCATTCCGCAGCAACACACGTAAAAAAGGGGAATTTAAAGTTTTTTTTAATCGAGTTGGAGGTAGTATTTGGTTGAGTTATACTTCTTAAATTTTAGTGAGTCCAACTTTTGGATGTTTCCTTGAATTATGACTTAATAATTGCAAATATGGATTTAATTGAATTAATTGTCTATTACACAAATAATGACACACATCCACATCAATATTCAGATTTCTATTTTCTTTCCTGTGTTAGTATGTTCCTTTATGTGCTAATTTATTTGAACTAAACATTGCATATTTTTCTGCAGTACATGCGTACAAGAAATATTATTACTGAAGATTACAAGTTTTTTTCAATTGGAACCATTGAATTAGTAGATGGGAGGGTGCTGCATCTCATTGGAATGCTGGGCAGCTGGTGGATCTACCGTGTGTCATTCAAGTGCAAAGAGCTGGTGTAGAATATATTTTAGTTCTGAAGGAAGAGCGAGTTAACCATGTGGTGCTGAATAGCAGATATTTTGAATCATTTCTAACTGAAGTAGGTACTTGAATTGGCTTTTCAGTAGGTGCTGTATTACTGTTTTTTGAAAGCAGTGATGTCCAATGTTTTGCTAGAGTATTTTGCAAGAATATAATGGAAGTATGGAGCCCGGTGGCCGGTGCTATTTCTCACAGGGCATAAAGCAATTCCATGTGGAAGATACATTTCTTGTCACATAGCACATCGTTGTCCTGGGTGTGTTTTCTGTACAATCGCCAATGGATTGCATTATGTCCCAAATGTTGCTTCTCTAGGTTTATCATCTGTAAACAAGGACATGATTATAATGAACACTAGTAGCTGCCGCACGCACCTGCGCGCTGCCGCCATGGTGCTAGATTCATAGTTTATCATTTGTATTAGGATATGTATAAGTATAAAAGTTTAATTTTTGAATAAATTTTAGTCTCTATATTCAGAGTTCATGTTCTCTAGAGTCTGGACAACATACAGTGGTTTGATTATAGAATAGTATTTTATCAGAGGAAATATCAAATTGGATAATGTATTATACAGTTGGTGGTTTATGAACATTGAAAAAACACAGAACCAAACTGCATTAGCAATGCTGTGGAACCAACAATTTTACTACTATCCTTTCGAGTAGAGATTAAACTTGGCTTACTTGCCCTTGCGAATTGCTTGGTATGCACGTTGATTTTGAAAACATTTAAGATCTAAGCCACCACGAATATCAATGACGTAGTAAGTTCAAGGCTGTGACAAAACAACATTTGAAAAAATAACTATTACTCTATTACCATGTACTGCAACATGATTTCGTCATAGCCATTTGAACAAACATATGGTGTGTATAGTATGAGATGAGCCAAAAAACAAAACAGATATGGGGCAGACTAATACAGAGAGATTTCTGGGCACCTCTATCGTCACAACAACAGTTTAAAACATATAGAAAATATAATCAAGTTTTCTGTCATAATCGAATAGAACAATGGAAGTGAATATTCAAGTGAGTAGCTTTCCATCAGCTTGGCTTAAGCCCAGCAAGCGTACAATTAGCGACCCGGTGAACTCACATGCTCAGCAAGGTTGTGGCTGTCAGTGGTCTGAACTCGTTGTTAACAACTCCGATCACTCCACAGAGAATAAGAACGAGAAGAACGGAGAAGTAGAGCAGAGTGGCGGCTGAAGTAGTTGGCCTTGGGGAAGAGGAAAGGAATTACAGAGTTCAGTTTTCTCCATCCCCTTCCTTTCTCTCACCGCTTACATATACTCTCTTACATGGGCTTAATTCACCCACCACGGCCCAGTTACTTTAGTACTGGCCTGCTTCAGACGACTCGAACGGCGCCTCGCTCCATCTCCTGTTCCGCGTTCTTCTTCAGCATCAGCTTCTCCGGTGTCATGTTCTTCATTATCTCCAGACTTGGCCAATGCCTTGCTGTCCTTCAGTGATGCCCACATTCCCCCCTGCTAAAATAGCTGATTGCCCCCAAGCAGCGGCATTAGGAAACTGAATACGTAGCTGCTGCTCATCCTCCCAAGTCGCTAGGGCTGGTGGCATGAAGGACCACTGCACCAGGACCTGTACACCAGAGTTTACACCACGAGTAACAGTTCGTCGCTGCAGAATTTTAAGAGGAACACTGAAACAATAATCCCTAGTAGGTAATGAAGGGGAAGCCACAAACCCCGAACCGACTGCGCGCTTCAACTGAGAAACATGGATCACTGGGTGAATCTTGGATGTGGCTGGAAGCCGCAACTTGTATGCAACCAAGCCAACTCTCTGTTCAATCTGAAACGGTCCAAAAAATTTGAACGCCAGCTTTTGGTGTGCCCTTACTGCTATGGACGACTGAACATATGGCTGAAGCTTTAGAAAAACCCAGTCTCCAACAGCAAAAGAACGCTCGGATCGGCCCTTATCTGCTTGACGTTTCATACGGTGCTTGGCCCTTTCCAAATGTTGTTTTATCACTTCAGACATCAAATGCCTCTCCTGCAACCAGGAACTCAGATCACGCGAACTGACAGTGGATTCTGCTGAAATGCCAAACTGTCGAGGCTGCGTGCCATATAACGCCTGAAACGGTGAAATACCAGTGGCTGAATGAGTGGAAGAATTATACCAAAATTGTGCAACAGACAACCATTTACTCCACTGGTGAGGGCACGCATGCACAAAGCAACGGAGAAAATTTTCCAGACATTGATTTACTCTTTCTGATTGACCGTCCGTTTGAGGGTGATACGCTGAACTCATGCGAAGTTGGACACCGGCCAACCGAAAGAGCTCCTGCCATAATGTGCTAAGAAAGATTTTATCCCGATCAGACACTATGGACGTAGGCAACCCATGATGCTTGTACACCTGATCGTGAAATAGGCGAGCCACCGATAAAGCTGTAAAGGGGTGCTTAAGAGGGAGGAAGTTTGCATACTTGGTAAAAGTGTCGACAATAACCAAAATGCATGTGTATGATTGCGATACCGGTAGTGCCTCGATAAAGTCCATAGTAATAATCTGCCACAACGACGTTGGTACTGGTAATGGCTGCAATAGACCGGGCAATCGAGATCGATCGGCCTTGGCTTGTTGACAAATGAGACACTGACGAACAAACTCATGCACCGCTTTCTTCATACCATGCCATGCAAATAATTGCTTCAACCTGGCATAAGTGACTGGTATGCCCGAATGACCACCAATCGCCGACGCATGGAAGGCTGCAACCAAACGCTGCTGTAACTCCGGTGCAGACCCTACCCAGATTCTATTTTTGTAGCGCAGGAGACCATCGTTCCATGAATAATTGGGCACTGCATTTGGATCAAGAGCTAATTTGGTGATCATTGTTGATGCCACTGCATCTTGTGAGTAGGAATCAGCCATTTCAGTTATCCAAAGTGGTGTACCCGACGACAAGGCCAAACAAGATTCCATCGTGTGCTGTTGTCGGGATAGTGCATCAGCAGCAGTGTTGTCAATGCCCTTTTTATAGACAATCCGATATTGTAGCCCTAACAGACGGGTGAACATTTTCTTTTGCCACGGTGTATGGAGACGTTGTTCATCAAGCTGAATCAGACTACGATGATCAGTATGAATCTGGAACTCTTTCAACTGCAGATAATGACGCCAGTGATCCACAGCGACAATTATGGCCAAAAACTCTTTTTCATATGTTGACAGTCCCTGCAGCTTGAGACCAAGGGCTTTGCTTAAATAAGCAATTGGATGGCCTGCCTGCATCAGCACCGCACCCACTCCCACATTACTGGCGTCTGTCTCGAGGCAAAAAGGCAAGGAAAAATTGGGAAGAGCCAGAACCGGTGCTGTCACCAATGCCTGTTTCAGTGCTTGAAAAGCCGACTCATGGTCTGATGTCCAGAGAAATATCGCCCCCTTTTTTAACAGCAATGTCAATGGTTTGGCAATGACCCCGAAATGGCGCACAAACCGCCGGTAATACCCTGCTAGCCCGAGAAAGCTACGCAATTCCTTAACATTGCCAGGTGTCTTCCACTGTGCGACAGCTTGAATCTTAGATGGATCTGTTGCTACCCCGTCAGCTGAAATGACATGTCCCAAATACGCCAGCTGAGACTGCGCAAAAGAACACTTCGACACTTTGACCTGCCATTTATCCCTTGCCAGCAGCTCCAAAACTTGACGAATGTGAACAAGATGGGCATTCCAATTCTCACTGTAAATCAGAATGTCATCGAAAAAGACTAGTACACAACGGCGCAGCAAGGGAGCCAAGGTCACATTCATTGCCCGTTGAAATGTTGCTGGTGCACCTGTTAGTCCAAAAGCCATGACACGGAATTCATATTGGCCGGAATGGGTCTGGAAGGCCGTCTTGTGCGTGTCGGATGGAAGCAGCCGAATCTGATGATAACCGGCAGTAAGATCGAGGCTGGTGAACCACGAAGCTTACCCAATTCATCCAATAATTCTTCAATCACGGGAACCGGAAATATTGACTTCCTGGTGATAGCATTGAGATGGCGAAAGTCCACACAAAAACGCCATGAATTGTCCTTCTTTTTAACTAACAGCACAGATGATGAAAAGGAACTTGTGCTCGGCTGAATGAGACCAGATTGAAGCATTACTGCCACCTGTCGCTCTATTTCATCCTTGATAGCGGGTGGGTAACGGTAAGGCCTGACATGCACGGCCGTTGCACCCTGAACCAGAGGAATTGCATGATCACACTCCCGTGCCGGAGGTAAACCTACTGGAGGGGCAAACACTGAAGCAAACTCGGAGAGCAGCTCAACCAATAGAGGGGGCAGATTCATATCTGAAAAGGAAGGACCACCAGTGTCTATCCTTGCTACCTCCACCACAGCACCTGGCAGTAATGCTGCTGTGACCCCATGCAGCAAAACAGATGACTGACCATAGGGAATCAACATCCATTTGTGCAACCAATGGACCTTCATGGGGCTGTGTTGCGAGAGCCAATCCATTCCCACAATGAGATGATATGTGGACAGATCCAACACCCGGAAATCTGACACAAATTCATAATTTTGAACTGACCAAGAAGCCCCCAACAACTGGTGAGAACACTGCATCTTTCCACCATTTGCGATCCTGACTGCTACAGGGCAACCCAATGAGGACACACCGGTCAGCTTACTGGCCACCGTGGAAGCCAAGAAGGAGTGAGAACTTCCCGAGTCTATCAAGATAAGAACTGGAATGTCTTGAATGAAGCCTTGAAATTTCATTGTGTTCGATGCTTCAACACCTTGCACTGCTGCGACCGAGAGCGACAAGCACTGAGTTGTATCAACAGGAGGGGCAGCTTCTGTACTCCTTGTTTCAGATTCATCCTCAGCTTGATATAAATCCCAGACTTCTTGTAACACATGAAGTTGGACCGTTGGGGGGCAACGATGATCTTTCGACCATTTTTCAGCGCAGCGTTGGCACAACCCTTTGGCTCGACGGTACGCACGCAGTGCCGCCATCTTATCATCAAAGGCTTGAGGACGTGAATGATCCCCCGTGTGGCCCTCAGGTACACCCCGTTTCTCCGACGATGGTGGAAGAGGTAGAGGAAAAGGTCCCCTACCCGACGTCTTGCCAGTCCATGCCCAGTCGGCACGACGAATCTCCTTCTTCTCGGGGCCCGACACCTCCTCCTGCAACAGGGCAAGCACGCAGGCAGCATCCAAAGAAGGTGGGCGTTGAACGAAAACAGCAGCACGTATATCAGCCCGCAACCCATCGACAAATCTCTGGACAAAGTACATTGGATCTATAGGCTTCCCATAAGCAGTCAAATTATCCACTAGAGAATTAAATTGCTCTACATATTCTGAAACCGATGTGGTCTGCTTAATGTGAAACAAGCGACGAATGAAAATTTCGTGCTCGTCTTTGCCAAACCTCTCCAACAGTAACTGACAAAACCCCAACCACGATGAAGCTGGATACTGCTCACCAAAAGATGATAGCCAACGAGCAGCGGCTCCCACAAAATGCATGGTAGCCACACGAAGCCAGACTGCAGGCTCCACCGAGTACATATCAAAATAATCCTGGCTACGCCGAATCCATAGCTTGGGGTTTGAACCATCAAAGGTAGGGAAATTGAGCTTAGGTAATCGGCCTCTAACTGCACCTCCCCACCCATTTCCCTGGTCGTCCTCAGCACGTGACAACGGCAACGCCGGGTGACACGATGATGACCCATGTAAAACATGCTGATGAAATTGTGGTGAGGACGTACCCTTTACCGGGGGATGCAGCAGGGTCGTCACTGACCCAAACCCATCCTCCCGGTTCATCAAGTCGGCGTGGTGCCCGTGGGGCTGGTTGGCTGCATGTCCGGCCGATGGGCGCGCGACCGCAGCCGGAGTAGGCGCGAGGACTCCGAGCATGGGCGGAGGTTTGTCCACCAGCGCCCTCTCCCAGTGCTTGGAGATTTTGCCGACCTCCAAGCGCAGATCATCGACGACTCCTTCCATCGAGGTGCGCCAGTCGTCGAACACCCCAGAGGTGCGCTCGATGGCGGTGATGCGCTGCTCCTGTCCCGAGGTGAACGCCGAGAACGCCGCTTCCCAGCGTGCGTCCTGTTCTGCCGCCCGCCGATCCCACTTGGCATCGTGGTCGGCGAATCGCTTGGAAATCTCGTCGAGGACGATCTGCATGTCCGGGTTCATGACGACTTGCCGACGACGTGAACGGGTGAAGTAGCCGTGGTTTGGCTGAAGATCCAGCGCGCGACGAAGGAAGTTGCCAGAAATCGTAGCCTCTGAATACCAATTGTTAACAACTCCGATCACTCCACAGAGAATAAGAACGAGAAGAACGGAGAAGTAGAGCAGAGTGGCGGCTGAAGTAGTTGGCCTTGGGGAAGAGGAAAGGAATTACAGAGTTCAGTTTTCTCCATCCCCTTCCTTTCTCTCACCGCTTACATATACTCTCTTACATGGGCTTAATTCACCCACCACGGCCCAGTTACTTTAGTACTGGCCTGCTTCAGACGACTCGAACGGCGCCTCGCTCCATCTCCTGTTCCGCGTTCTTCTTCAGCATCAGCTTCTCCGGTGTCATGTTCTTCATTATCTCCAGACTTGTCCCGGCCAATGCCTTGCTGTCCTTTAGTGATGCCCACACTCGTCTGACCCGCACATCACGTAAGCCAGCTTCCCGTCGTGGGTATCGTCGCCCGTGAGCTTCTCCTTCGCTATCTTTCCCTTATTCACCGCCTTCCCCTTTGTCCACGGATTAGAACCAAGCTCCGGCGAGGTATAGCGAGGTCTGAAGGAGCGACTGGAGATGCAGAAAATATATGCGATGTAAAGGGCGATGCGACGGCCGTGGCACGACGCGAGCAGAGGAGAAAGTCGACCGACCCGGGCGAGAACACGAGGGTGATGCTCTCTTGGTAGGCGGGTGCCATGCGAGACTAGAAGCTGGAGGTGGAGCAGGGCGAGGCTGTGTTGTTTACGTCGTGGCGTGGCTGGTGTAGGCGCACAACGAAGTCACGCTGGCACGACGCGCGGCTAGATGGCGGCGTGCATGGAGGCGGCGACGACGACGCGGAGCTGCGTCTAAGGCGGGGGTGGGGACAGGAGAAGGAAATAGCTCCTACTGATGTGCGTCGTGACATCACTGTTTGGAGGCAAAGGAACGACAGCAGGGGAGGGGCAGTAAGGGGGAGTACATCACGAGCAAGGGTGCATTTTTTTGTGGGGACGATGGAGGTGGGGAGCTCTTGCCGGCGTTCATTTGACGCGGCGAGGGGTGGGAGACCAATCACCTGGTGTGACTAGGGAAGACGACTTTGTCTAGAAGGCTCTAACGCTGTAACCGGAGGCTGACTCGTTCGACGTCAGATGAAGATCGTGTGTGGCTGGCAAGGTAAGTGGTGACGTGGACGAACGGGATGCAGGCTTTGCTCCCGCGTTTAATATATAGAAAAGAAAAGGCATGGTGCCATCCTTCAAATTCTTCTTGCTACTAGCATATTGCTATCAGTAGGGGTGGAAATTTGGCCCGGGCTCGACGAGCCGGCTCGGTGAGGCTCAGCTCGGCTAGTGCCGGCTCGTGAGCCAAAACGAGCTCGAGCCGAGCCTGGTTTTACAGCTCGCCAGAACTGCGAGCCGAGCCGGCTCGATCCAGCTCGCGAGCCGAGCTAACAACGGCAAGTATACTATTATACCATATTGTTATTATGTTTTGAACTATTTTATTGAATTTCTTGAACTTGATACGTGATACACTTATATTGTAGTCTAAAAATATATTATACTTTTATCTTATATATAATAAAAAATATATAATTTATACTCTAAACGTGATTTAGTGTGAGACTCGCGAGCCATTACCGAGCCTCTCGATCAGGCTCGCAACATGATCGAGCCGAGCCTGGCTCGACTCGCAGCTGCATCGAGCCGCGTCGAGCCGAGCCCCGGCTCGTTTCCGGCCCTAGCTATCAGTCAGTCACATGAAGCAGAATTTATTAAAATATAAGAATCAATGAAGTCCTTACCTCTCATTTCATTCGAATAGGCAACATCTCATTGTAGTTTATTCCTAAGGGCCTGTTTGGTTCAGCTTTTTTCTGACCAGCTTTTCTGAGAATCTGGCTGTGTAGAGAATCTAAATATCATTAGGCTTACGTGCGGAGGAAGATAAAGGTGTCCATAGGACTCAGGATCTAGAAAGTGACGGATTTCTACTATTGCAACGACTCAACCGTTTATGTGTTTATGTTGATGTTGAATGGTTTTTACCCAAACGAATTTTATAGAAGCTGACTGAAAAACTGAGCGTTTGGCAATCCGCAGCAGCTTTTGGTGGCCAGAAGCTCCAAAAAGCTGAAAAGTAAATGGCTTTTGAGGTACTTCCTCTTCTGGTCATAATCAGTATTACATCAGAGTTACGCTCTTGATCACTATTTTTTTTGCAGGTGAATCGATGTGCTAGAATCTGCAGCTGCGCTGATAGTTGTATGCAAAAACTGGAATAACATTCCTGCTGCCAACTTTTTTTTTTTTTGCTTTGCATCGGGAATCTTTACTTTGTTCACTGTTATCAGCTTCATTCATTCGCAGAAGCCAGTATTCTAACATGTTTTCTAGGCTGCTAAAGTGACGATAAGGAATCACGTAAAGGAAACCCAGGCATAAAGACCGTCCATTTGAAATGGGGAAGGAATTTCGGGAAAAAAAAGTAAGGAAAGGTAACGTCGGTATTTCTCTCTCGTTCTGTCTGGTATTTCCATGTCGCATCTCTTTGTTTATATATATATATAGGGAAATTTGGATCCATACCATTAAAAGATCACCACTTTAGATTCATACCATTACTATCTAACTTACATGTGGGTCCACATGAGTCAATAACATGTGGGATCCATGATATATATCTAAAGTTTGGATCTTTTAATGGTATAGATCCAATTGTTCCATATATATATATAAGGATCTGGCCAGGCCAGCAGGAGGGAACACCATACCTGAAACTTCACTGCCTTTTTAATTGTCAGGCACACTGGTCTGGAAATCAGTAGCCTGTTGGCTGCTGTTGCTATTAATCAGTTGGGAGAGAGGGAGATGGCCAGGAGGAACATCGGAGTCGCAGTGGACTTCTCGTCGTGCAGCAAAGCGGCTTTGCGGTGGGCGTCGACGAACCTTGCCAGGAACGGCGACAGGCTCATACTCATCCACGTGAACAGCTCCTGCCAGAACGAGCGGGGCGCCGTTCATCTCTGGGAGCAGAGTGGTTCCCGTGAGTAGCGGCGCAGCGCCTCTTTCTTCTCTCTTCTTGCTTCGTTTCAAGTTGATTTGATGTAAATTCTTTTGTGTTGCAGCATTGATCCCTCTGGCCGAGTTTTCAGACGTCGCCAGGACATACGGTGTGTCACCGGACAAGGAGACGATCGAGATCCTCACTCGAGCGGCAAATCATAGAGGGGTATGGATGTGCCGTGGCTTCGTTCTATTCATTCACACCTTTTCAGTGTTCAGTTCTTTCTGGAAGTTGCTATTGGGAGCGAGCTGATTGCTTAGCCGTCGAAACTGCACAACCCGCAGATCGAAGTCTTTGCAAAGGTGTTGTACGGCGACCCAGCAAAGAAGCTCTACGAAGCAGCCGACCTGGTCCCGCTTAGCTGCATGGTCGTCGGGAGCAGAGGACTAAGCACGCTCAAGAGGTAAACATGCAGAGCTGCTCGTTTCCTCTGAATTTTACGGTCTCAAAAGCCTTCCTGCACTCCAGATCGGTTGACCGACCGACCTTGCCCTAGCGCTCTGTATCAGTCTCCTTACCACCACCAGCTGATGTTGTTGTTGTCGTTGCCTGACCGCAGGGCTCTGATGGGGAGCGTGAGCACGTATATTGTGAACCACGCGGCCTGCCCCGTGACGGTTGTGAAGGAGATGGTGTAGCGTGTTGAACACCGCTGTTTACAAGCCTCACCCTAGCCAGATTGAATAAGCGTGCTTGATAAGCACTGATCAGGGGGATCTTGCTACTTATACGACATTTTGTGCTTGAGATTTGGGTAACTAGGACCGGGCAGAACATGTCTACGTGTTGGGCTCATGGCACTGACATCTGAACATATGCCATTATGCCCTAAGCCTGTTGTAATCGCAAAATACTTTTGCTTATAAAATCAGTTAAGAAAATATATGGCTCCGAGTTTTTTTTAATTTTTTTTAAAAAAGGGACTACTCGCTGAGATGCTGAATTTGCGATTTGTATGCAGTACCTCAACCGGCCGCTGTCTGATCGGACGGTTGACGCGAACCTTGGGGTTCGAGTAGATAATAACTCCTTGTAGCGGCTTCCTTCCCATCTTGGACATGTTTGCACAAAACTTGGGCTGTTTTTCATGACAAGAGAAGTGTATATATAGCATACAAGTTCAGAGTACAGTTCGACAGAATGATCTGCTGACTAATGGCATTATACTGAACGAACTTCTTGATTTAAAACAAACTATTAGCTGGAGCCTACCGCTCAGTCATGTCTGAGCGATAATAATGAACTTGCATATTGCCGGTGCAAAGAGCTCACAACATGCATCTTTCGAATATTTCGACTCCCATGGCAATTTAATTAGGGCTTAAAAAACATCTAGATCTCTAGTTAGATTTTTGATGATTAATAACAACACTAGATTATCGTGACTAACGCCTGGTTTAGAGCATCTCCAAGAGAGGCTCTAAACATGGTCCTATTTTAAATATAAGGCTCAAAACCATAAAACATCCTTCCAACAGGGGCCCTATTTTATAAAATTTCATCAAATGGTTATAGGGCTCGGTCTCTCGGGTCCTAAATATAGTACCTATATACTGGAGCCCTATCCTCATTTTTACTTAATCTCTAACCATTTATTTCCTAATATCATGGTTTATTTCCTAAATAGCATTATTTAAGGCCTGACTATTGGAGTAAACATTTCTTTTGAGACCCTAAACATTCTAAATATGGTCCTATTTCAAATTTTAGGACTCTATTTTAGTGTTTGTTGTTGGAGATGCTCTTATTGACACAAATTTAGCAGGTCATGTGATGGTGATTGATTGAGAGCTTATATGGTTTTTGTGTTCCTATTGATGAGAACCAATTATCGATTTTCAAAAGATAAACAAGAAGGTTAAGTATCGACTAGTTCCAAATATCAATAGGTTGATGAACACATAGATTAGCGATGTGATCTTTATTTTCCCTTTGAGCGCACTATAAAGGGGCATGGATGGTGACAACAATTGTCGGTTGGGGTATAGGGAGCGCCCCTTTTGGATTTGGCAAAGGTTTAGACGATCACCACGATATCAGGACCTCGATGGAGACACAAAGAACTCTAGGTTAATGAGAGAGGGTGCGGTATGGGTGATGGACAGGAGGCACCAATCTAGAGAGGTTCGTATCGCCAAAATGTAATACCATATGTCCTCTGAGTGGCTTGTTTGTATTGCTTGGATGTGAAAATGGCTAGGTGTGGTGTGTGTATGCGCGTGAAAAAGAGTCCTCCCTATGAAAGGGTTGTTCTCTCCCGTTTATAGACCATGAGAGAGCGTGTTACAAGATATGCGGGGTCAGTCTAACACCGCCTACTATACTGTAGTAGGTGTAGGCGCCATTCCCTAACATCGTCGCCCGCACATTGTGGCCAGTCAAGGCCGTCTGCACTTGTGGACGGTCAAGGTCATCGCAGGACGTGGCACACGTTGTCCGTGCGTCAACCCACAGTGGTGCACTGGCGCCACACCTAGGAAGCCCTGGCCTGACAATCAGCGTGGTGCATGCTCGTCTCATCGCCCCAAGGGTGTTATGGTATGTAGATCTGACGTTCACATGCTCTTCTTTTGCTTCGCATCGACGCAAGTTTCATGAGGATGCCATGTGAGACCTCTAGTTTTCGCTAGAATTGCATCCAAGTTTGAGGCCTAAAGCCGAGAAACCGTTCGTCCGGTGGTTTTGAGGCCTAAACTATGAAAGCCAGCACTAGTGTGTCTGATACGCTTCCTCCGCAATCTCAACATATGTCGTTGTTAGTCCTCGACCGTTCGATTACCAAGTGTTCTAGCACCTCCATTTGGCTTGGTTAGTTGTCGTCTTGACTTGCAAACAAAGGGTCTATTTGGTTGGGCTGTGGCTGTGAAAAAAACTGTTGTGGTCTGTGAGTTATAGGAAAAGCTGTTGTGGGCTGTGAGCTGTTAAAAAGCTAAAACTGTTTGGTCGAAAGCACTAAAAATTATTAAAATTTCTTCGATATATGTTTTCACAGTTCCATCTGAAAGCAACTAAAAGCAGGTATAGGGGTGCTTTTAGTTTTACATTATGAGAAAGTCGGCTTTTAGAAAAGTTGCTTTCTGGATCCAGCCCTTTGGTTTGACTTTTGGCTTTTAGGGGATGTCGGCGTTTTGACCCCGGGGGGTCCCTGGACCGACGAGTAAATTGTCGCTACGTGTCCTAGCCCAGATGGGTCGGCGCGAGACGGAGACACAAGGGGGGAAAACAGTAAGGGGGAACCCGCGGCCTCGTGCTGTCCTACGCCCAGGGCGGATGCGCTTGCAGTAGGGGGTTACAAGCGCTCGCTCGCGAGGGAGAGAGAGACAGGGGGCGTGAGGCTCCCCGTTCTCCTGCGCGGCCACCTTTTTTTTCGTATGAGAGCCCTGGACCTTCTTTTTATAGACGTAAGGAGAGGGTCCAGGTGTACAACGGGAGGTGTAGCAGTGTGCTAACGTGTCTAGCAGAGAGGAGCTAGAGCCCTATATACGTGCCGACGTGGCTGTCGGAGAGGTGTTGGGGCCCTGTTCATGTGGCCGTCGTGGCCGTTAGAGGAGCGCTTGAGCCCTGTAGAAGCACAGCTGTCGGGGCTGTCGGATCCTTGCTGACGTATCCTTGCTTCCGTAGGGGGCTGAGAACCACCGTTGTCATGGAGCACACGGGGTGCCATCATTACTTGTTTTACCGGGGCGAGCCAGATGGGACGCCGGTCTTGTTCCCCGTAGCCTAGGCTAGCTAGGGGTAGGGTAATGATGGCCTCCCTTTGTGGCGTGGTCGGCCTGAGCGAGGTGGTGACTCCTCTGAGGTCGAGGCTGAGTCCGAGCCCTGGGGTCGGGCGAGGCGGAGACCGTCTTTCGGAGTTGAGGCTGAGTCCGAGCCCGGGGGTCGGGCGAGACGGAGACCTTCTTCCAGAGTCGAGGTCGAGTCTGAGCCCGGGGGTCGGGCGAGGCGGAGACCGTCGTCCGGAGTTGAGGCTGAGTCCGAGCCCGGGGGTCGGGCGAGGCGGAGATCGTCGTCCGAGGCGAGGTTGAGTCCGAGCCCTGGGGTCGGGCGAGGCGGAGATTCCTATGGCGCCCGAGGCTAGACTTGGTTGCTGTCAGCCTCACCCTGGCAGGTGGCACAGCAGTCGGAGCAGCGCAGGCGGCGCTGTTTTCCTGTCAGGTCAGTCAGTGGAGGGGCGAAGTGACTGCGGTCACTTCGGCCTTGTCGACTGGAAAGCGCGCGTCAGGATAAGGTGTCAGACGATCCTTGCATTGAATGCTCCGGCGATCTGGTCGGCTGGCGAGGCGATCTGGCCAAGGTTGCTTCTCCGTGAAGCCTACCCGAGCTGGGCCTCGGGCGAGTCGAGGGTGCGCCCGTTGCTTGAGGAGACCCTCGGGCGAGGCGTGAATCTGCCTTGGTCTTCCGTTCCTGCCCGAGGCTGGGCTCGGGCGAGGCGAGATCGTGCCCCTTGAGTGGGCGGAGCCTTAACCGGAATTGCGCCCATCAGGCCTTTGCAACTTTGTGCTGATGGGGGTTACCAGCTGAGATTAGGAGCCTTGGGGGTACCCCTAATTACGGTCCCCGACAGTAGCCCCCGAGCCTCAAAGGGAGTGTGGGTACTCGCTTGGAGGCTTTGTAGCACTTTTTGCAAGGGGACCGGCCTTTCTCGGTTGCATTTTGTTCTGGTGGGTGCGCGCGAGCGCACCCACCGGGTGTAGCCCCCGAGGCCTCGGAGGAGTGGTTTGACTCCTTCGAGGTCTTAATGCCTTTCGTGATGGCTCGGCCGGTCTGGTTGTTCCCTCATGCGAACTGGTCGTTGCCCGGGTGCATAGTCAGGTTCCGAGTTCTCGGGCTAGTATGTTGACGCTGTCAACGGTTTGGCCAGAGCCGGGTTTGCGAGAGCAGCCCCTGAGCCTCTGCACAGGGCGAGAGGACGGTCAAGGGCAGACTCGGCTTTTTTCGTACGCCCCTGCGTCGCCTTTCCGCAAGGAGGAGGGGGGGAAAGCGCCATGTTGCCCTCGGTGGGCGCCGAACATGGTGTCTCCAGTGAGTTGCTAACGGGTGATCCGAGTGGATGCCCGTGCCCCGTTCGATAAGGGTCGGCTAGTGGCCCAGAGGCGCGCTCAAAAAGTACCTGCAGGTGATTTGCCGGACCCGGTCCCGTTCGATAGGGTCCGAGGGCTCGATGCCTCCCTCTGATGGGATTCCGTTACAAAATCTTTCCTGTTGGTCTCAGAAATGTCCTAGGGTACCTCGGGAGCGTAGACCGAGCCTTGGTTATGTATCGAACGTACCCAGAGTCATCCCTCACTCTACGTGCTCTGGGGCGACTGTCGAACCCGTCGGGGGGCCAGCCTACGAACCCCTGATCAGTAGTGGGCGCCCGAGTGGCCTGAGGCGGCTATCGAACCCTTCCGAGGGGCCAGCCTTCGAACCTCTGACCAGTAGTGGGCGCGGAGCCCGGGTGCTCTGAGGCGGCTGTCGAACCCTTCCGAGGGGCCAGCCTTCGAACCTCTGATCAGTAGGGGGGCTCGGGGCCCGCTTCCTTCGCGGAGAAGGATCCCTTTCGGAGTATCCCCTTTCCCGGTCCTTGTAGCAAGAGAGAGAAAGGGGAATAGGAAAATGATACGAAATTGAACGACGTGGAGCACTTTTTTTGACGCGGTCATTATGGCGGAGGTGAAGCACGCGCTTCGCCTGCCAAAGGTGTCGCCTGTCCTGCCGCAGAGTTACTGTGACGGGACGAGTGGTTCGCGGGGCAGCCGTTGTGCATGCGCGAGCCGTTCGAGGAACGGGCGTTTCGCCTTCACGCCGTGGGAGAGCTCTCTCGCTGTTCCAAGAGGGGACGTGAGCCTGCAGACGATTTGACTGCTGCTTCCGCCCGCCTGCCACCGCCATTACCGCCGACCCACTTTTGGCCATGTTGACCGTCACGCCTTCTCCCGCGGCTGACTGACCCATGACCGGCGTGCCTGGTTGGCACCGCTGGGCCATGAGCAGGGTTGCCTCGAGTCGCGACACCGGTTCCATAGTCGAGAAGGCGCGGCGCTGGCGCAAGTGGCGCTGCAGTTTTTTGCACGTAGTAACCGGCGCGCCGGTTCCATGACGTGTGGGCCTGGGCCTCCATGCTGGATGCGTCGAAGTCGAAAGGGTGCGCCCCCTTGGTGCAGTTGCATGCCGCCTGCATGGCAGTCCGCCCTTTCACCCGCTGGTTTAGGCGAAGACGGAGGAATGCTTATAACCGCTGGGCAGTTACACACTCCGCGCGCGGCGGTTTGGCTTCTTCTGTCCTGGGGCAGCTTGCATGACGCGTGGGGCCCAGCCCCCGTGTCGTAGGGGGAGGACCTTGAAGCGTGTTGGTGAAGACTTAGTCCGCGACGGCTTGAGGACGCGAGCTGTGACGGAACCTCCCAAGTTATTAGGCCCACCTACAGTTGTCCTTGTCCAACAGACATCAGACAACCCTGTAGATGTTCCTGAATCACTTGACAAGTTCGGTATCTTTTCCCTTACCTTTCCAGGAACGTTTCACCCGTCTGACAGACAATATGTTCATCGGAGATGCGGAAATGCGGAAGTGATTACATAAACTTACATTTATTTATAAAGTAGGAGTAAGTTATATAATACAGACCAGAGTGTAAGCGAGTGTAGAAAAGTATTATTACAATACCTGGGAGGTAAAAACTCCTCCCATTGAGTTCTTTACACAAAAGTTTTTAAGGAGGACCCGGTCCTCCGGCAGCTTCATTCTTGATTATCTTCACTTTTCACCACCTTGGTACAAAAACAACAAAAGTTTGTTGTCTCCTCACTTAAAAACAACGGGGGAATAAACCCTGAGTATGGGATTACTCAGCAAGTCTTACCCGACTAAGGAAAAGACTCTCAAGGGTACGCTGGTTATATGGGAGTCAAGGTAAGGCTTTTCAATAATCAAAGACTCTGTTTGCAGAATTGCTTACTAAAGTGGATCCTTAAAATCCAATTTTATTGTCAGGTTAAGTAAAATGACCTGCAGCTAGAGTTCTTCTACCCTAGTTCAATCACTTGACCTGCACTAGCCAATTTCTTATCAACCCTTCATCTTCACTGGATTGCTACGTGTAAGTCAGTGGCCAAGTCTCCATAACCGCGGAGGTACGGCGATCCGAATTGATTATACTCAGCTAAGGATCTCCGATCACACGACATATGTAGCACTTAACCCTTGCATATGTCAACCCGCCACCGAGTTTCTTAAGACCAGATTAGGTTCACGCAAACCGAGAGCACAGATACACCACTGTCCAGCCTCTTGCTATGGAGGGTACACGCTACTCTCGCCACCGCTCCACGCCCATTTCGTGTTATCTTATTCTGGCCTTAGTCCACCCGAGGCAAAGCTTACCCATGACGAGGCATGTGACCAGTTAAAGGGTCCTCGGTCAGCAGGCTTACATCGAGACGACCCTTAATCGACTCAGACGGAGACACTACACCGAGACTCTCTTTCTCTTGCAAGTCACCCGCCCGGTCTCAGCTTAATCCTTTAACCCCAAAGGTTGGTACCTGGCAGAGGTACATCTTTTCCGATGTTGAATCCATCACGGCCGTGATGGATTCACCATCAAGTTTTTATTTTCGAAAACATCCCACCCACTTTTGCCACATCATCTTTTGTAAAAACAAAACATTTTGTTTTTCTAAAGAAATGCTAAGCATCAAAAATCTTTTGTAAAACGGGTGATCAAGGAAGGTAATTGAATTCAAGGAAGGTAATGCAGGAATTGTTTTAGCAATCAACTCCTATCACCTAATGCATCAAGCAAGTGAAAAAGATTTTAAAACACGAGGGGGGTGGCAAATGCATCGGGGCTTGCCTTTGTTTATGGGTGAGTCAGGCTCAGATCCACAAATATCGAAGTAGAAACAGTTCTCAGCCTGTGTTTCCAAGGGTGGTGGTACTTGCTCTTTAGTGGCTTCCACTTCTTCCTCGTGTTCTAATCATAACCATATATATGTATAAAAATGAATGTCATGGGATGCTCATGAGGGTGCAAAGATAATATAAACTTATTATCTAAGTCTTGAGTACAACTTTCCTTCACGGAACTCCGAGAACTTAGGGTTTCCGGAGTTGGTAAAGGAGTTCACATGGCAGGGGGGTTTTCTGGGTTTGGTGATCAAACAAGGTCCAAATCAACCCAAATTCTACTCAAGGCTTCTAAATAATATGAGGAACTCATATAAAAATTTTGAGCATTTTTGGGATTATCATTTATCTTTTAAAAATCCAGAACTACTATCTTAAACTATTTTTAAATACCTTAAAATTCCTAATTTACCCTAAAAATCATGAAACTATTTTTATTAAATTCTAGGGAAAATAAGAAGACTAGGAAAATTGGTCTCATATTTTTAGGATTTTTTTGTAATTTCCTACACATTTCTAAAGCTGGAGAGAAAAAGAAAAAGGAAAATGTGGAACAGTAGTGGGCTGATTCTGGCCCGAACCGGCCCAACCACACAGGAAACACGCGCCTGCGCCCGCGCGCTGGCTACTTTGCATAGGGCCCCTCGCGTTTCTGTTTAACTGCAAACGAGTTCAGTCACTATTCTTAAGAGTCTCTGACGATTTGCAGATAGGTCCTCAATCTTCTATTCCTTCGCAGACCAAGGTCCACAACGACGGTGAACGCGGCCTCGCTCCGGTGAGCAACTGTACCGGCTAAACGGGGCTATGACCGGCGCTCCCGAGCGACTAACTGAGAGCACCTAGAGGGGGGGTGAATAGGTGATCCTATGAAACTTAAACTTATAGCCACAAAAACTTGTTTGAACGTTAGCACAATAATTGCCAAGTGGCTAAAGAGAAGGTCTTGCACAATATGATAATCATAAAGAATTCAACACAGAGAAGACACAGTGATTTATCCCGTGGTTCGGCCAAGTACAAAACTTGCCTACTCCACGTTGTGGCGTCCCAACGGACGAGAGTTGCACTCAACTCCTCTCAAGTGATCCAATGATCAACTTGAATACCACAGTGTTATGCTGTTATTTTCTTATCCCGTTCACGAGGAATCTCCACAACTTGGAGCCTCTCGCCCTTACACTTTTGATGTTTCACAAAGAATCACGGAGTAAGGAAGGGAAGCAACACACACAAATCCACAGCAAAATGCGCACACACACGGCCACGAATCGAGCTCAAAAGACTATCTCAAAGTTCTCACTAGAACGGAGCTCGAATCACTGAGAATGACAAACGAATGCGCAAAGACTGAGTGTGGATGATCAAGAATGCTCTAAGGTTGCTTGGCATCTCCCTCCATGCGCCTAGGGGTCCCTTTTATAGCCCCAAGGCAGCCAGGAGCCGTTGAGAGCAAATCTGGAAGGCCTTTCTTGCCTTCTGTCGTTGGGCGCACCGGACAGTCCGGTGCACACCGGACACTGTCCGGTGCCCGATTTCCTTCCTTAAATGGCGAAGCCGACCGTTGCAGATGCGGGAGCCGTTGGCGCACCGGACATGTCCGGTGCACACCGGACAGTCCGGTGCCCCCTTCCGACCGTTGGCTCGGCCACGTGTCGCGCGCGGATTCCGCGGCCGACCGTTGGCCCGGCCGACCGTTGGCTCACCGGACAGTCCGGTGCACACCGGACAGTCCGGTGCACACCGGACAGTCCGGTGAATTTTAGCCGTACGCCGTCGGCGAATTCCCGAGAGCGGCCTCTTCACTCGAGGCAGCCTGGCGCACCGGACACTGTCCGGTGTACCACCGGACAGTCCGGTGCCCCAGACCGAAACAGCCTTTTGGCTGTACACAGCCAACTCTTCTCTTTTCTTCTTCTTTCTGTTTCCAATCACTTAGACAAGTATATTAGTACACAAAACCAATGTACTGAGATTTAGAAACATACCTTTACTCTTGTTTTGCACTTTGTCCACCCATGTGCATAGATTCACATTTAAGCACTTGTGTTGACACTCAATCACCAAAATACTTAGAAATGGCCCAAGGGCACATTTCCCTTTCAATCTCCCCCTTTTTGGTGATTTATGCCAACACAACATAAAGCAACTAGAACAAGTGCAATATCACTTCAAATAAAAACTCAAATTTATTTTGATTCAATTTGGCATATATGGATCATCCTTTGCCACCACTTGGTTTGTTTTTGCAAATCAACCTCAAAATCCTATCTCTAAGTCAAATCCACTTGTAGAGACATAAAGAGAGGTTTTCCAAAGAAAATTGATTCAAGATTCCAAAAACTCCCCCTTTCTCCCATAATCAACACTTCTCCCCACAAGAGGCCAACTTTTGACAAAAGAGACAATGCAAGAGTTTTGACAAACCAAAAGCTCTATCCTACTGTTTTCAAGGTTTCTCAAGTGGTAGCTGATCCATTTATCGCTTTGGCCTTTATTTTCTCCCCCTTTGGCATCAAGCACCAAAACGGGATCAATCTTGGCCCTTTAACCTCATTGCCTCACCAATTTCTTCAATTAAGAGCAAAATTGGCAATAAGAGTTTAAAGATGAACTTGGAAAAGTTACTCTTTTCATCGGAGTGCAGTGGAAGTCTTGCATGGTCCAAGTCCACCTTTTCCCTTTCAATCCTTCTTTGAGACTAAAGCATCAAACTCAAGCACAGGATTAGTCTCAAAGGGTCAAGTTGTAACACATCTCCCCCTAAACATGTGCATCACTTTGCAACGGACTTGTGAGGTCCAGGGAGTGTTTGTACACCTTGAGCACCACAGCAAGCAACAAAATGCATAAGGAAAATGATCAAAGGCATAAACACAAGTATGCTATAAATCAATCCAAGTTCCGCGAATCTAAGACATTTAGCTCACTACGCAACCTGCAAAAGGTCTTCTCATCTAGAGGCTTGGTAAAGATATCGGCTAGCTGGTTCTCGGTGCTAACATGAAACACTTCGATATCTCCCTTTTGCTGGTGGTCTCTCAAAAAGTGATGCCGGATGTCTATGTGCTTTGTGCGGCTGTGCTCAACAGGATTTTCCGCCATGCGGATAGCACTCTCATTATCACATAGGAGTGGGACTTTGCTCAGATTGTAGCCAAAGTCCCGGAGGGTTTGCCTCATCCAAAGCAGTTGCGCGCAACACTGTCCTGCGGCAACATACTCGGCCTCAGCGGTGGATAGGGCAACGGAGGTTTGTTTCTTAGAGTTCCATGACACCAGGGACCTTCCTAAGAATTGGCACGTCCCCGATGTACTCTTCCTATCGACCTTACATCCAGCATAGTCGGAGTCTGAGTATCCAACCAAGTCAAAGGTAGACCCCTTTGGATACCAGAGCCCGAAGCAAGGCGTAGCAACCAAATATCTAAGAATTCGCTTCACCGCCACTAAGTGACACTCCTTAGGATCGGATTGAAATCTAGCACACATGCATACGCTAAGCATAATATCCGGTCTACTAGCACATAAATAAAGTAAAGACCCTATCATTGATCGGTATGCTTTTTGATCAACGGACTTACCTCCTTTGTTGAGGTCGGTGTGTCCATCGGTCCCCATCGGAGTCTTTGCGGGCTTGGCGTCCTTCATCCCAAACCGCTTCAGCAAGTCTTGCGTGTACTTGGTTTGGGAGATGAAGGTGCCGTCCTTGAGTTGCTTCACTTGAAACCCAAGGAAGTAGTTCAACTCGCCCATCATCGACATTTTGAATTTCTGCGTCATCACCCTGCTAAACTCTTCACAAGACTTTTGGTTAGTAGAACCAAATATTATGTCATCGACATAAATTTGGCACACAAACAAATCACCATCACATGTCTTAGTAAAAAGAGTTGGATCGGCTTTCCCAACCTTGAAATCATTAACAATTAGAAAGTCTCTAATGCATTCATACCATGCTCTTGGGGCTTGCTTAAGTCCATAGAGCGCCTTAGAGAGCCTACACACGTGGTCGGGGTATCGTTCATCCTCGAAGCCAGGGGGTTGCTCCACGTATACCTCCTCCTTGATTGGCCCGTTGAGGAAAGCGCTCTTCACATCCATTTGGAACAACCTGAAAGAATGGTGAGCGGCATATGCTAGCAAGATACGAACTGATTCTAGCCTAGCCACAGGAGCAAACGTCTCCTCAAAGTCCAAACCTGCGACTTGGGCATAACCTTTTGCCACAAGTCGAGCCTTGTTCCTCGTCACCACCCCGTGCTCGTCCTGTTTGTTGCGGAATACCCACTTGGTTCCCACAACGTTTTGCTTGGGACGAGGCACCAGTGTCCAAACTTCATTTCGCTTGAAGTTGTTGAGTTCCTCCTGCATGGCTAACACCCAGTCCGGATCTAGCAAGGCCTCTTCTACCCTGAAGGGCTCAATAGAAGAGACAAAGGAGTAATGCTCACAAAAATTAACTAATCGAGATCGAGTAGTTACTCCCTTGCTAATATCACCCAGAATTTGGTCGACGGGATGATCCCTTTGAATCATCGCTCGAACTTGGGTTGGAGGTGCCGGTTGTGCTTCTTCCTCCATCACATGATCATCTTGTGCTCCCCCTTGATCACATTCCTCTTGATGAACCTGTTCATCGTTTTGAGTTGGGGGATGCATCATTGTTGAGGAAGAAGGTTGATCTTGCTCCAATTGTTCCTGTGGTCGCACATCACCAATCGCCATGGTGCGCATAGCGGCCGTTGGAACGTCTTCTTCATCTACATCATCAAGATCAACAGCTTGCTCTCTTGGAGAGCCATTAGTCTCATCAAATACAACGTCGCTAGAGACTTCAACCAAACCCGATGATTTGTTGAAGACTCTATATGCCTTTGTATTTGAGTCATAACCTAACAAAAACCCTTCTACAGCTTTGGGAGCAAACTTAGAATTTCTACCCTTCTTTACTAAAATGTAGCACTTGCTCCCAAATACACGAAAGTAAGATACATTGGGTTTGTTACCGGTTAGTAGCTCATACGAAGTCTTCTTGAGGAGGCGATGAAGGTAGACCCTGTTGATGGCGTGGCAAGCCGTGTTCACGGCTTCCGACCAGAAACACTCGGGGGTCTTGAATTCTCCAAGCATCGTCCTCGCCATATCGATTAGCGTCATGTTCTTCCTCTCTACCACACCATTTTGCTGTGGTGTGTAGGGAGCGGAGAACTCGTGCTTGATCCCTTCCTCCTCAAGGAACTCCTCCACTTGAAGGTTCTTGAACTCGGACCCGTTGTCGCTCCTTATCTTCTTCACCTTGAGCTCCAACTCATTTTGAGCTCTCCTGAGGAAGCGCTTGAGGGTCCCTTGGGTTTCAGATTTATCCTGCAAAAAGTACACCCAAGTGAAGCGGGAAAAGTCATCAACAATAATTAAACCATACTTACTTCCTCCTATGCTTAGATAGGCGACGGGTCCGAAGAGGTCCATATGTAGTAGCTCCAGGGGTCTTGAAGTGGTCATCACATTCTTGCTGTGATGCGCTCCACCCACTTGTTCAGTCACTATTCTTAAGAGTCTCTGACGATTTGCAGATAGGTCCTCAATCTTCTATTCCTTCGCAGACCAAGGTCCACGACGGCGGTGAACGCGGCCTCGCTCCGGTGAGCAACGTACCGGCTAAACGGGGCTATGACCGGCGCTCCCGAGCGACTAACACCTAATTGAATCCATCCCAAGCCTTTTCCCCAACTCAATTTCAGAATTGGAGCTCTACAACCCTCTGCCCACGGGGACAGCGAAAGCTATGGACATTCATTCGTGTTCCCAGTGATTGGTGAGCTTCTAGTTTAATTGGACGGTTTGGAGAGCCTTACCAGCATATAGGGACATGAGAACAACGCGCGAATTGGATGGTGCCTTACCAGAACGGACGGGCCACGGTGGAGTGGTGCTTTACGGTGGCGGAGACCAATTTGGGGGAAAACCCGAATTGCGGAGCTACGGTGAACGAGTGGAGATGAGAGTGGGTGCTATAGCTTGACGATTACATGGCGCAACCAACCCTGCCCTCAATTTATAGGCTCCGAGGGCGGTGGCCTGTGAATTTCGGATGGCGCGGTGGCGGTCGGAGAGTGAAAAGAGTGTTGTTGCAAGAGATGGGTGGCTGTCACCGTGGCGGGGTCACCGGCGATCACCGGATATGCACAAGGTGAGCTACTGCGACGTGGTAAACCACCGAGGCACGTGGCGCACGGTGTAACACCTGGTTTTAAAGGACAAAGCCGGGTGCATCTCATACATGCGCCAAGAAGACAACATATATAATAACAGAGTGTATAGAGATAAATGTCATAAAACATCAGAGTATTTATTACACAGCGGAAGACTTATTACAAAATAAAATAATAAAGATAAAACGAACTAAGGATCGTCGGCGCCAATGTCAACTGAGAAACGCCACCTAGATCAGTTCGAACTCCTCAGTGTTAGGCGGCTCCTCTTCGACCACCTGTTCTTCTCCTGTGGGGGGTGTGAGACAGCAAGAGTGAGCTCACATACGTTCATAGCTCAACAAGTCGTGGGGAATAATGTGACATGAACTCACAAAAGGTGGGAGTTCACGAAGTGTAAGGCTGGTCAATGAAATAAAGGCTGAGGCTGAGCATAGCTTTTATAAGTTGGTCAAAATTTTATTAGCAATTACTAAGTGTAAGTAAATACCAAACCTTAATAATAATAAAGAACATCAATAGTAAAATGATCCCAAATGTGATGCAAATGTCAAATTAAATTTAAGTTCCATAATTAATCATGTGAGGGTCCGAGCCGCTCATGACCGTGAGCACGGCTAGTATACAAGTTTTACACTCTGCAGAGGTTGCGCATCTTTACCCACAAGTCATGTTACCCATCTGCCAAGAGACGACCAATCCCATACACCTCTACCGAGGAGGCGAGGCAGGGTAACACTACGAGGTCTTTACAAAGTTCCACTAGCTTCAGAAATCCCGCTACAGTTTATAGGAAGCTCCAGTGCAGGGTTCTTGCCTGACCGCCATCGCAGCAAAATCAACCAAGGACCTCCCTACACTGACCCGTCCCCTACTGCCCTTGCCCCTTTCGGGTAAGGAAGACCTCCACTAGCTTTCCTAGTTAATCAGCCAAGGGCGTCCCATTAAACCCTTGTGGTAGCACTGTTTTCCCGGGTGGTCGCTCCATGTTCCCATTAATTTAATGATCTTAACATGAACAGTAATAATAACAAGATAATAACAGAATAATCATGAATAGTGTATCTCCATACCCAATCCACATAAAGCAATAGCAAGTACTACCCAAAAATATTTTAGTGGTGAACAAGGTATAAAGATAACCAAAACTGGGGTAACCTAAAGGATCCCATCAAAATTAACCTATGCAGATCATTAAACTTAATAAGAACATGGCTGGGAAAAGTAAGTGATCAAGGGCACAACTTGCCTTCAATGAGCTCCTGCTCAGCTATCTCTACTTGTTGAACCTCAGATTTCACAGTGGCTTGCTCGTCTACTCGCATCAACACAATACATACATAGTATAGCGTAAATTAACATCACATCAAACATGCAAATAAAATACACAGTAACAAACTAGTCATTAAAATATGATCACAGGAACTGGAATCACTAAATTTGGAGTTATAGAATTCAAGTTATGAATTTCCTAAGGTTTAATGTGATTAAAATAGGATTAGATGAAAAATAAATTTTCTTACTGTTTTCATGTAGAAACAGAGACTCTAGATGATGGAGAATAAAATTACAAAATTTTAGGAACTGGAATGGCTCAATTTGGACTAAAAATGGATTTTCTACGATTTATACAAGTTCTAGATTTGTTTTTGTATTAAAAATGAATTTCTATAATTATTTCTCTGTTTTTAAACATCTCTGGACTAGGCGTCAATTATCATAAAGTCCAGGGGCCTCGGTGCTAAGAAAACAAAGACACACGGTACAGGAGTATGGACCGCGGGTTGTTTTTAAATAAACAGAGGGGCTCTTTAGCAATATGGGCACGACGAAAGGGTATCGGTGAATCTGAGCCGTCCGATCGATTGTGAACGACCACGATTAGATCAAACCCTAATAAACCCTCGCTCTCACCAGACACCATCGGATTCCGAATGTACGGTCCAGATTTAATGAAGCCAGTTCTAACATGAACCGCAAGATCACGGATCCACGGCGCCAGATCAATCGCACGAACGGGTACACGTTTGTCTAATCCTGGCCGTTACGGAGAGAATCAATGGTCCACAGCACACCGGCGCACGCGCCACCCCCCGATGCTGCGCACACGGTGGCGCCCGGGTTCCTGCGGCGGCGCCATGGCCGGCTCTGGCCAAAATTCACCATACCCACTCGAACTTCGAATTGAATGCGACAATACACAGTGAACAACTACACGATAACAGGGAAAGGAAGCTCACATCGAATCTAGAAGCGCCCTGCTCCGCCCACGCAGACGCGGTGGAGTTCGGCAACGGCGAGAAATTCAAGGCTCCATGACGGTCCTCCGATCGCGATACGTCACGCCAGTGATCCCCACCCACTGAGGAATAATCCCGACACCTTAATGGCCCCCAATCGACAGCACAGGCACGGGACCAAGGCGGCGGACGTCGGAGTCCCACGACGCGGGGTTTTCGCGACGAGGAAGAGGGGAGACGGGTCTGGAGGGAATGTAGGGCTGCAGGCACGCGGTTGTGGAGGTCATGCGGGGTTTTATCCCCCGGGCTTTCAACGGCACTAGCGCTATTAGCGGCGAAGGTGGTGCGGATGCGGCGGCACATCCGTTTCGCCGGCGTGCGAGGTCCGCGGGAGAGGCAGTATTCGCCAGGTGGCCCCACCCGACAGCGTTTTCCCACGACTGACCTCCATGGCCCACCAGTCGGCACGCAGGAGCTGCCTCAGGTGCGCGTGCAAGCCGAGTCGCGGAGGTGCCGACATCCCGGCCCCACAAATCAGTGAGCTTGTGGGGAGCGAGCGCAGGAGAGGCTGGCGCATGGGGTCCTGTTGTCAGCGCCAGCAATGCGCGTGAGAACGTGGTTCTTTGGGCTGCGCGGGGAGAAAAGCTTGGATGGGCTGAATAGGTTAGCTGCCGGCCCAAACCGAGTTTTGGTATTTTCCTTTTTATTTCCTATTTTCTTTCCTCCCTTTCCCAATTCAAACTCCAATTTGAATTTAAATTCGAATTCCGTGGCAAACTTGTCTTCAAATTAAATATCCCACTTGAATATGACTTGATATGAATTGATTTATTTTTAAGTTTATTTAGTGGTGGCAAATGCTTTTCCTCCTCCAATTCTAGTGTTTCCGATTAAATGTTTATTTCCAAATTAGCTTCTACTATCTATATATTTTAACCTCATTTCATATAGTCTCAACATACACACAATAAAGTCTCAGCATGATGCACCATTTAATGACTTTTATTAATCTTCTGTTTTCAAATAAGGTGTTCACATGAAATGACAAATAGATATGGCACATAAAATGAGGAAATCCTCTATGTATTTCTTGTACACAATTTTGAGTATTACAAATCCTACCCCCCTTAAAAATAATCTCATCCTCGAGATTTAAGAAGATCTAGGGAAAGCTGGGGAAAATCTATACGAAGCTCTTCTTCTCTTTCCCACGTTGCTTCATCTTCACCGTGGTGGCTCCATTGAACTTTGCACATCTTTATAACCTTATTCCTTGTAACTCGAGTCAATGTATCAAGAATCTTGATGGGGTACTCAGCATAAGTCAAATCCTCCTGAACACTAAGGTCTTCCATTGATAACTGTTCTTCAGGCACCCTGAGACATTTCTTCAGCTGAGATACATGAAAGACATCATGAACATCCGCAAGATGATCCGGTAACTCCAATTGATATGCAACCTCTCCCACTCGCTTTAAGATTAAGAAGGGTCCAATAAAGCGAGGGGACAACTTTCCTTTGACTTTGAACCTTCTCATACCCCGGAGTGGTGACACCTTCAAATAGACATAATCACCCTCCTTAAACTCAAGCAGTCTCCTCCGGATATCAGCATAGCTTTTCTGCCTTGACTGTGCAGTTCTCAAATTCTCTCTTATTTGACGGACTTGATCTTCTGCTTCTTGTATAATCTCAGGCCCAAACAACTGCCTTTCACTAGTTTGATCCCAATACAGTGGAGTCCTGCACTTTCTGCCATATAAAGCCTCAAACGGTGACATCTTCAAACTGGCCTGATAGCTATTATTATATGAGAACTCTGCATACGGCAAACTCTTATCCCAACTTCCACCATGTTTAAGAGCACAAGCTCTTAACTTATCTTCCAGCACTTGGTTAGTCCTCTCTGTCTGCCCATCAGTCTGTGGGTGGTAAGCCAAACTAAAATTCAATCTGGTATCCAAGGACTCGTGTAACTTCTTCCAATACCGAGAGGTAAACTGTGATCCTCGATCTGACACAATCTTCTTTGGCACACCATGTAGGCATACAATCCGTGCCATGTACAACTCTGCCAACTTGGCTCCTGAATACGTGGTCTTCACTGGAATAAAGTGGGCTACCTTAGTTAGCCTGTCCACAATCACCCATATCGAATCATATCCAGCAGACGTGCGGGGTAATCCAACAATGAAGTCCATGCCAATCTCTTCCCATTTCCACTCAGGTATCTTCAGTGGATGCAGTAGTCCGGCTGGCCTCTAGTGTTCAGCCTTAACTCTTTGGCATACATCGCACGTAGCCACATGTGCAGCCACATCTCTCTTCAAACCATACCACCAATACTTTTGCTTCAAATCCTGATACATCTTAGTACTCCCGGGGTGAATAGAATAAACTGAGTCATGTGCTTCCTTCAATATAGTTTCCCGAAGACTATCAAAATCGGGAACACAGATCTGATTCTTGAACCATATCATGCCTTGCTCATCCTCTGTGAATTCTGGGCCTCTACCTTCTATTATCAGATCCTTGATCTCCTGGATTTTGGCATCACCAACCTGACCTTTACGAATTTCTTGCTCCAAGGTAGGTTCCAATTCAATAGTCACTCCTTCCGTATGTGTAACAATTCCCAGGTTGAGTCTCTCAAAGTCTTTTGCTAATTCATCAGGTAGCTGGACAACGAAAGCAGAGTGAACATGCTCCTTCCGACTCAAGGCATCTGCAACCAAATTTGCCTTGCCTGGGTGATAGTGAATCTCCAAATCATAATCCTTAATGAGCTCCAACCAACGGCGTTGCCTAAGGTTGAGGTCCTTCTGAGTAAATATGTACTTCAAGCTCTTATGGTCCGTGTATACTTGGCACTTAGTTCCCATAATGTAGTGTCTCCAAATCTTAAGTGCATGCACAACGGCGGCCAGTTCCAAGTCGTGAGTGGGGTAGTTCAATTCATGTTTCCGCAACTGACGAGATGCATAGGCGATCACATGTCCTTCCTGCATGAGCACACATCCAAGTCCTTGGCCACATGCATCACAGTAAATGTCAAATCCCTTCTGTAGATCTGGCATAATCAATACTGGCGGTGACATCAATCTCTCCTTCAATTGGTCAAAGCTTTCTTAGCACTTCTCATCCCACTTGAATTCTCTTCCTTTTTCCAAAAGCGATGTCATAGGCTTAGCAATTTTAGAGAACCCTTCAATAAATCTCCGATAATATCCTGCGAGTCCCAAGAAACTCCGAATCTCAGTAACTGTAGTGGGCACTCTCCACTCCATTATCTCCTTCACTTTAGCAGGATCCACTGCTATTCCTCCATTAGAAATAATATGACCAAGGAATGGCACCTTGTCAATCCAAAACTCGCACTTGCTGAACTTAGCGTAGAGTTGATTATCTCGCAGCTTTTGTAGCACCAACCTTAGATGTTGTTCATGATCACTTTCATTCCTAGAATAGATCAGAATATCGTCGATAAACACCACGACGAATCTGTCCAAATACTCCATAAACACTTTGTTCATCAAATTCATGAAATAAGCCGGTGCATTGGTTAATCCAAATGACATAACAGTAAACTCATATAATCCATATCGGGTTGAGAAAGCCGTCTTAGGAATATCTGATGGTCTAATCTTCATCTGATGGTATCCCGATCGGAGATCAATCTTCGAGAATACTCTGGCTCCTCTCATCTGATCAAACAAATCCTCAATACGGGGTAATGGATACTTGTTCTTCACCGTGACATCATTGAGTGATCTATAGTCCACACACATCCGTTGCGATCCATCCTTCTTCTGCACAAATAACACCGGTGCTCCCCAAGGTGAGGAACTCGGACGAATATACCCCGCCTCCTGTAACTCAGTTAACTGCTTCTTAAGTTCCTTTAGTTCTTCTACAGCCATCCTGTATGGTCGCTTAGAAATAGGGGCGGTTCCAGGTAAGAGATCAATAACAAACTCAACTTCTCTATCAGGTGGCATCCCTGGTAACTCCTCTGGAAAGACATCCGGAAAATCTCTAACCACCCGGATGTTGTCACCAACAAACTCCTCAGGCATAAAGAACATTGCACGCATGGATGAGGAGGTTACTGCAATATTAACTTGAAATCTTTCTCCTTTAGTGGTAGTGAGCTCTACGGTACCTCTACCACATGCTATAACGGCCTTTGCCTTTCTTAGCCATGACATACCAAGGATCAGATCTATACTGCTTGACTCTAATATTATAGTAGTGGCTCCAAATTCTCTACCCATAATGGTCAATGTCAATCTACGTGTCATTTGATTCGCCTCAACATGCCCTTTAGGTGTAATTACTATCATGGGTTTTCTCATATTTAGCAGTGGTATTTCATTTGTGTTGGCATATCTAGCAGACATGAATGAATGTGTAGCACCAGAATCAAATAATATGGTTGCAGGAATTGCATTAACATAAAACATACCAAGTACGATGTCACCACCATCAGGAGTATCATCAACACTGACTTGATTCACCCTGGCTATAGAATATCCCTTGTCAGGAGTCTGTTGCTTGTTCTGAACTGGAGTAGTAGCAATCCTCTGTGGGCAGACATTTGCATAATGACCAGTCTTCCCACACTTGAAACAAGTAGTGCCTGAACTCTGTCCTGAAAACTTCGTCGGGGTGCCAGTGGGGGTAGCCTGTCGAGGAGGTGGAGTCCTCAGTGGTGATTGCTGAACTGGGCGTGGTCCTCCCAGTCGAGTCGGTGTACCCTGTGGTGAGACATAGCGGGGACGAACACTGTTGCTACCCTGTCCTTGTGAGATAGCCTTCCTCTTCAAATCACCCAATTGAACACGCTTGTGTTCAATAGCAAGAGCCTTATCCAGTAGCCTCTGAAATGATGGAAAGGTGTGTGCCACAAGTGCATACTGCAAGGGTCCATTAAGTCCTTCAATAAAGTGCTCCTGCTTCCTCTCATCCTCAGCAACTTCCTCTGGAGCATATCTCGACAGCTGAATAAATTTGTCTCTGTACTTGCTGACTGACATGTTACCTTGCTTCAATGACAGAAACTCCTTCTTCTTGATCTTTATCATACCAGCTAGAATATGGTAGTTCCTGAATTGTGTACTGAACTCTGCCCAAGTAATAGCATCAGCAGCATCGTGGGCAGCAGTATAAGAATCCCACCAGTCAGTAGCAGGACCTGTCAGATGACCTGAGGCATAAAGAACTTTCTCCCGGTCCGTGCACTGTGCAATATTCAGCATCTTCTCAACGGACTTCAGCCAATCATCCGTGTCCAGTGGATCAGGTGAGCTTGCAAATGTAGGTGGCTTATGACTCATGAACTCTCTATGCTTGTCTCAGGGTGGAACTGGTGGTGGTGGTGGAGGCAGTGGTACTTGTTGCTGTTGTTGCTGTTGTTGAAGCTGCTGTTGTTGTGCCCTCCTTTCCTGGCGTATCTCCTCTCGCTCTTGGCGCAACTCCTGTCGTATATCTTCTCTTTCCTGACGCATCTCCTGGCGTTCTTGCTCCATCTGGGCACGCATATCAGCCATAGTGTCTGCCATTTGCTGCATCACCGCCATCTGAGCAGCAACCAGTGGGTCAACTCCGCCTGGTGGAGGATTCATCTCTGCAGGCTGTGGCTGAGGTTGTCTATATATCCTTCGAGTGTGTCGGTTAGGAGGCAAATCAATTCCACCACCCCTCCTGGTATTGACCATCTGAGTTAGATACATATGGTAAGAAAGAGCAGTAGACAAGGCAGTAATTACAAATCATGTTACTTTGGGGGATTTATTAGCTAAGCAGTTTAATGTTTTACCTACCATAGCTAATTTATCACCTTATGCTGGCACATTCTAAGATGTCCATGTAATATTTCAATCAATCAAAGAAGCAAATCAGGCATTGATCATCAGAACAATCAACCAACATTTTTAATAGAGAAAATAGTTTTAATTTTGTCTTAGGCTTCCTATCTCTTAACAATGTCATAGGGGTAGGGATTCCAAGGTGTGAAATCCATCTTGACTAAGAGTAGAAAAGGTAAGAATGATCAGAGTAGAACAGTAGAAGGTGAGACAGGATCAAGATAAGTGTAGAAAGAATTAGAGTGAGGTAAGTGTAGAATGAGTCAAAATAAGATAAGTAGGTAAGGGTTTTGTCCATTTCTATCTAGGTTTCGTCCTACAGTCAACATTTCCTTTGATACCACTTCTGTAACACCCGGTTTTAAAGGACAAAGCCGGGTGCATCTCATACATGCGCCAAGAAGACAACATATATAATAACAGAGTGTATAGAGATAAATGTCATAAAACATCAGAGTATTTATTACATAGCGGAAGACTTATTACAAAATAAAATAATAAAGATAAAACGAACTAAGGATCGTCGGCGCCAATGTCGACTGAGAAACGCCACCGAGATCAGTTTGAACTCCTCAGTGTTAGGCGGCTCCTCTTTGACCACCTGTTCTTCTCCTGTGGGGGGGGGGTGTGACACAGCAAGAGTGAGCTCACATATGTTCATAGCTCAACAAGTCGTGGGGAATAATGTGACATGAACTCACAAAAGGTGGGAGTTCACGAAGTGTAAGGCTGGTCAATGAAATAAAGGCTGAGGATGAGCATAGCTTTTATAAGTTGGTCAAAATTTTATTAGCAATTACTAAGTGTAAGTAAATACCAGACCTTAATAATAATAAAGAACAGCAATAGTAAAATGATCCCAAATGCGATGCAAATGTCAAATTAAATTTAAGTTCCATAATTAATCATGTGAGGGTCCGAGCCGCTCATGACCGTGAGCACGGCTAGTATACTAGTTTTACACTCTGCAGAGGTTGCGCATCTTTACCCACAAGTCATGTTACCCATCTGCCAAGAGACGGCCAATCCCATACACCTCTACCGAGGAGGCGAGGCAGGGTAACACTACGAGGCCTTTACAAAGTTCCACTAGCTTCAGAAATCCCGCTACAGTTTATAGGAAGCTCCAGTGCAGGGTTCTTGCCTGACCGCCATCGCAGCAAAATCAACCAAGGACCTCCCTACACTGACCACTCCCCTACTGTCCTTGCCCCTTTCGGGTAAGGAAGACCTCCACTAGCTTTCCTAGTTAATCAGCCAAGGGCGTCCCATTAAACCCTTGTGGTAGCACTGTTTTCTCGGGTGGTCGCTCCATGTTTCCATTAATTTAATGATCTTAACATGAACAGTAATAATAACAAGATAATAATAGAATAATCATGAATAGTGTATCTCCATACCCAATCCACATAAAGCAATAGCAAGTACTACCCAAAAATATTTCAGTGGTGAACAAGGTATAAAGATAACCAAAACTGGGGTAACCTAAAGGATCCCATCAAAATTAACCTATGCAGATCATTAAAATTAATAAGAACATGGCTGGGAAAAGTAAGTGATCAAGGGCACAACTTGCCTTCAATGAGCTCCTGCTCAGCTATCTCTACTTGTTGAACCTCAGATTCCACAATGGCTTGCTCGTCTACTCGCATCAACACAATACATACATAGTATAGCATAAATTAACATCACATCAAACATGCAAATAAAATACACAGTAACAAACTAGTCATTAAAATATGATCACAAGAACTGGAATTACTAAATTTGGAGTTATAGAATTCAAGTTATGAATTTCCTAAGGTTTAATGTGATTAAAATAGGATTAGATGAAAAATAAATTTTCTTACTGTTTTCATGTAGAAACAGAGACTCTAGATGATGGAGAATAAAATTACAAAATTTTAGGAACTGGAATGGCTCAATTTGGACTAAAAATGGATTTTCTACGATTTATACAAGTTCTAGATTTGTTTTTGTATTAAAAATGAATTTCTATAATTATTTCTCTGTTTTTAAACATCTCTGGACTAGGCGTCAATTATCATAAAGTCTAGGGGCCTAGGTGCTAAGAAAATAAAGACACACGGTACAGGAGTATGGACCGCGGGTTGTTTTTAAATAAACAGAGGGGCTCTTTAGCAATATGGGCACGACGAAAGGGTATCGGTGAATCTGAGCCGTCCGATCGATTGTGAACGACCACGATTAGATCAAACCCTAATAAACCCTCGCTCTCACCAGACACCATCGGATTCCGAATGTACGGTCCAGATTTAATGAAGCCAGTTCTAACATGAACCGTAGGATCGCGGATCCACGGCGCCAGATCAATCGCGCGAACGGGTACACGTTTGTCTAATCCTGGCCGTTACGCAGAGAATCAATGGTCCACAGCACACCGGCGCACGCGCCACCCCCCGATGCCGTGCACACGGTGGCGCCCGGGTTCCTGCGGCGGCGCCATGGCCGGCTCTGGCCAAAATTCGCCATACCCACTCGAACTTCGAATTGAATGCGACAATACACAGTGAACAACTACACGATAATAGGGAAAGGAAGCTCACATCAAATCTAGAAGCGCCCTGCTCCGCCCACGCAGACGCGGTGGAGTTTGGCAACGGCGAGAAATTCAAGGCTCCATGACGGTCCTCCGATCGCGATACGTCACGCCAGTGATCCCCACCCACCGAGGAATAATCCCGACACCTTAATGGCCCCCAATCGACAGCACAGGCACGGGACCACGGCGGCGGACGTCGGAGTCCCACGACGCAGGGTTTTCGCGACGAGGAAGAGGGGAGACGGGTCTGGAGGGAATGTAGGGCTGCAGGCACGCGGTTGTGGAGGTCATGCGGGGTTTTATCCCCCGGGCTTTCAACGACACTAGCGCTATTAGCGGCGAAGGCGGTGCGGATGCGGCGGCACATCCGTTTCGCCGGCGTGCGAGGTCCGCGGGAGAGGCAGTATTCGCCAGGTGGCCCCACCCGACAGCGTTTTCCCGTGACTGACCTCCATGGCCCACCAGTCGGCACGCAGGAGCTGCCTTAGGTGCGCGCGCAAGCCGAGTCGCAGAGGTGCCGACATCCCGGCCCCGCAAATCAGTGAGCTTGTGGGGAGCGAGCGCAGGAGAGGCTGGCGCATGGGGTCCTGTTGTCAGCGCCAGCAATGCGCGCGAGAACGTGGTTCTTTGGGCTGCGCGGGGAGAAAAGCTTGGATGGGCTGAATAGGTTAGCTGCCGGCCCAAACCGAGTTTTGGTATTTTCCTTTTTATTTCCTATTTTCTTTCCTCCCTTTCCCAATTCAAACTCCAATTTGAATTTAAATTTGAATTCCGTGGCAAACTTGTCTTCAAATTAAATATCCCACTTGAATATGACTTGATATGAATTGATTTATTTTTAAGAAGTTTATTTAGTGGTGGCAAATGCTTTTCCTCCTCCAATTCTAGTGTTTCCGATTAAATGTTTATTTCCAAATTAGCTCCTACTATATATATATATATATATATATATATATTTTAACCTCATTTCATATAGTCTCAACATACACACAATAAAGTCTCAGCATGATGCACCATTTAATGACTTTTATTAATCTTCTGTTTTCAAATAAGGTGTTCACATGAAATGACAAATAGATATGGCACATAAAATAAGGAAATCCTCTATGTATTTCTTGTACACAATTTTGAGTATTACACACGGTCGCGAAGTGGCTAACTTCGACGAGCTTATCCGAAGTGGTCGTGATCCAAGCTTGGTACGGCGGCCGGAGTAGAATAGTGACCGGAGTTCACCCACGACGCGTCATTTCCTACCCTTATGAGTTATCTGCAACCCACGATGCACGAATCGCAACGGTGACGAGGATCGCGGCGCGGGATCACCAGCGGCGAGGGGATCTGAACCTGGGATATTTGGGGTAGTACTGTACCATCGAAAACTTGTTCAGAGCGTCTGACAGTCAATGTTTGGGTTGATTTTGCTCTCAATTCTTAGTGATAATCCATGTCAAGCTCTATAGAAAAATTGTAGAGTAATGTACCATCTACAATGTTGCCATATGGTGTTGCCACTGAAAATCATTGGATCATGTCTGAAATTGGGCTTGAAGTTGGTGGTAGTTCACTGTTAGTCTGAAGATTCAGACCCATCAGCCTGACAGTCCAACTTTGGGCAAGATTATCTTCCAATTTCTCACAAGAACATGGCTTGCACTTTTAAGCAAACTTGTTCTCCTATAATTGGGCTACAATTTTGATGTGGTGACCTAGGGCAAAAACCCTAGAATTTGAAAGATACAAGGCTCCAAAGTTGAGCCAATATCACTGAAAATCAGACTTAGACTATAAAGGGCTTAAGAGGTGAGTTTTGCAAATTAGCCCAAAACTTAGGGTTTAACTTGCAAATTCACATATTTGTGACCCAAATGACTTAAGATACTTATTTGACTTGGTTTTTGCACTTTAGTCCAAAAGTGGGCTAATTTTGCACATAGGCCCCTAGGGTTTGGATTTAGGGTTTTCCAGGGTTCTAATTGAGATTTTTGGTATCCCAGGGGTATAAATGTGATTCAACTTTGTTTTTGGGGACATTTTATGACTCTTTCCCTAAAGCCTTTAGGTTTTCTCATCTTGGGTTAAGTTTTACCCCTTTGAGCCTTATTTAGGGTTAGGTTCCCTATCCAGGGTCCTATTTGCAAAACACCAAAAACAATACACTTGTTTGAAATTTTTACCTAGTGAATGCACTCTAGGTGTATCAGACATATGCAATGTCAATGCTTATGATGCCATGCTCAAGTTTTAGTTACAGTAACACCAGGGGTGTTACACGAGTGGGGAGAGTCGCCTTTAAAAAGGGATCGACCTCCTGGGTGGTAGCCATGCCTTCACACTTTCCTCATGCGTCGCATCCTTCCGCCTTCCGAGCCCCCAGATGGGGAGCACCCGCGTTGTCTTCGTCTTGTTGTGGAAGGAGCGCAACCTTGTGGAGGTTGGTACCTTTCAGCCATCACTCGGCTTCAAGGATTTTCGTCAGGCAGCCCGGCTGCATCCCCTCGCCGATGGTTACCCAAGACGGTGACCACCAGTTCGATGGTGGGGAGAAGCAAGTCGGGCTGCGGCCTCTGCCCCGCCCTCAGCTTCAAGGATCTTCGTCATCCTTGCTGGGGCGGAGGGCGAGCTGAGCCGGAGCCCTACCTTGGCGTGGGCTGGCGTCCCGCTTCTTCCTCCAGCTTCTGGGGGTGGAAACCATCCTCCAGCTCTGCGGAGGAGGTGTCCTCCAGCCATGCAGGGGGAGGCGAACTGCTGCTGCCCGGCCAGTGTGTAGCACTCTGTCCTCTGTCCAGGCGACGGTGGCCAGCCGCACCGGGGGGGGTCTCACAACATGTCGTACGCCGTGAGGGCGGTGCTCGTGTTCTGGGACGGTCCCATTCTCGTTCTCGTGGCAAGGACGGGAGTGAGGACCTGCCGGTGCACTTTGGGGCGGCTGGCGCCCACTGGTGCGGTGTTGGCGGACAGGTGGACACCGCCGTCGGTGCTGAGGTGGTGGCAGCAGCAGGAGAAGTCCTCGTCGCCGACGGGGTCGTTGGCGCCATCTGCGCTCCAGGCCTCCAGCTCTGTGGCCTTGATAGCTTGTCCTCGCCCCTCGAGTGGAGACGTGGGCGAGGACCTTGTCGCAGCAGCGTCTGCCCTGAGGTCATAGCTGCTGCTGTTTGGCCGCCCGGGGCGGAGGTCGTCGTTGTGGGAACGGAACCGGAGTCCCGTTTATAATGGCACCTTGAGTGTTGGCGTATGTTCATTGTGGCTGTCGGGGCCTGAACATTTGTGTATTTGGGCGTAAAGTCGTGTTTCTTCTCCATTTCGTGCACCAGGACTCGCCTGTCGGCTAGCTGGACCGCTTAACCAAGTGTGAGTTGTCCTGTGCGGAAGGTGACGAGTGAGGTATCCGTATCCCGGAGGTGTAGGAGTCCCTCGGCTCGGTCAGCCTTGCCGCTCGAGGCTTCTCTTGCTTAGTAAAGAAACCCTCGGCTGCTCTATGATGAGCCGAAGCCGGAGGCAGCGGTGTCAGCATGGACAGAGGCGGAGTTAGCTGGAGAAGAAACTTCGTTGGCCCAGGAGTAGGGGACTTCCCAGGCCGACGAGGCATTGCAGTAGCGGCTGGGACCTGGCCAGGTCGTCCGCTGGTGGGGCCAACCCTGGAGTCGGGCTGCTGAGGCCATGAGCCGGGCTGGTGTCCTCGAGGGACAGCTGGCTGAGGCTACGGAGCGGCCGGTCCGGCCGTCTGCTTGGGCCGGGTTCCTGGAGGAGACCCTGGCGGCGATGGCCCAGGCGCGGTGTTGACATCTTCCTTCGGGGTGGAGATCCTCTGACCATGTTGCTGTCCGAGGCCGGGTCGGATTCCGCCGAAGGTGGAGTCGATGCCGAGGGTGCTGCTGCTCCCCCTGCTGACGTCTGAACCTGCAGGAACAGTTTGTTTGTAGCGTGCGTATGTTTTTTGCGGTCGCCAAGGCCAAAACATACCATCGTCGTGTTGTAAAGTTGCGTTTCTTTTCCCCTTGTTTCGAGTATCAGGACTTGTTCGTCGGTAACAGAATCGTTTATCCGAGCGTGAGTTACTTATCGCAGAAGGTGATGAGTGAGGTATCCGTATCCCGGAGGCGTAGGAGTCCCTCGGCTCGGTCGGCCTTGCCTGCTTACGTGTACTCTTACTCGTCCGTAGGATTCTGTTATCGATATAGTCGAGACGGCACGAAAAATCGTTTCGGCAGAAGAAGTTTTCGAGCGTTAAGACTTGTTCGGACAGTGGAATCCCTTATCCGAGCGTGAGTTACTTATCGCAGAAGGTGATGAGTGAGGTATCCGTATCCCGGAGGCGTAGGAGTCCCTCGGCTCGGCCGGCCTTGCCTGCTTACGTGTAATCCATCATTTTCAGGACTCCACTATTGAAGTAGTCGAAAAGCACGAAAGATGTTCTGGCAGAAAGACTTTTTCCGAGGAAAATTTTGACGCAGAGGGGGTTCCCCCCTTCTGGCCCCCGAGGGAGGGTCGGGCTTTGCCGAGGCAAGGCTGACCCTTCCTTGAAGGTTAGACTTTGCTTGTGTATGTAAACGAGGTACATGAACGACTTGAAAACATCTTAAGGGTAGAAGCGACGTAGATGTTGGATGTTCCAAGCGTTGCTGTAGACCTTGCCTTGACTGTTGGCCAGCTTGGATGTTTCGGGCTTCAGAATCTTGGCGATGATGAACAGCCCTTCCTAGGGAGGCGTGAGCTTGTGGCGCCCTCGGGCGTCTTGTTGTAGCCGAAGCACCAAGTCGCCCACCTGGAGGTCTCGGGACCGAACCCCTCGGGCGTGGTAGCGTCGCAGGGACTGCTGATACCGCACCGAGTGTAGTAAGGCCATGTCTCGAGCCTCTTCCAGCTGGTCTAGTGAGTCTTCTCGGTTTGTCTGGTTGCTTCGGGCGTCGTATGCCCTCGTCCTCCGAGAGCCGTGTTCTAAGTCTGTGGGCAGGATAGCCTCGGCCCCATAGACTAGAAAAAACGGCGTGAAGCCCGTGGCTCGGCTTGGCGTCGTCCTCAGACTCCAGACCACCGAGGGGAGTTCCTTCACCCACCGCCTGCTGAACTTGTTGAGGTCGTTGTAGATCCTCGGCTTGAGTCCCTGTAGAATCATGCCGTTGGCACGCTCTACCTGCCCATTCGTCATGGGGTGAGCTACGGCGGCCCAATCCACCCGGATATGGTGGTCCTCGCAGAAGTCTAGGAACTTTCTACCAGTGAACTGGGTGTCGTTGTCGGTGATGATGGAGTTCGGGACCCCAAAGCGATGGATGATGTTGGTGAAGAACGCCACCGCCTGTTCGGACCTGATGCTGTTTAGGGGTCGGACCTCAATCCACTTAGAGAATTTGTCGATGGTGACCAGCAGGTGCGTGAAGCCCCCGGGTGCCTTCTGCAAGGGACCGACGAGGTCCAGACCCCACACAGCAAACGGCCAGGTGATGGGTATTGTTTGCAGAGCCTGAGCGGGCAGGTGGGTCTGCTTTGCGTAGAATTGACACCTTTGGCAGGTGCGTACAATCCTAGTGGCGTCGTCCACCATGGTTGGCCAGTAGAAACCCTGTCGAAAGGCGTTTCCCACGAGGGCCCGAGGTGCTGCGTGGTGACCGCAAGCCCCCGAGTGTATTTCTTGCAATAACTCTTGACCTTCTGTGATGGATATGCATCGTTGGAGGATGCCTGAGGGGCTGCGGTGGTAGAGCTCCTTTTCGTCATCCAACAAGACGAACGACTTGGCGCGCCGCGCCAGTCGCCGAGCTTTGGCTCTATCGAGGGGTAGCTCTCCTCGGTGGAGATATTGCAGGTATGGGGTCTGCCAGTTTTGATTTGGCGTGGCCCCATTCCGTTCTTCCTTGACACGCAGTGCCTCACCCTCAGGGGCCGAGGGTGCCTCGGGCGGGGCCGAGGCTGCCTCGGGCTGAGCCGAGGGTGCCTTGGGCTAGGCCGAGGGCGCCTCGGGCAAAGCTGAGGCCTTCTCGGGCTCGGGCGTGTCGTTGGTCTTGACGGAGGGTTGATGTAGGTCTCGGGAGAAGACGTCCAGAGGAACCGTTGTCCGCCCCGAGGCTATCTTAGCCAGCTCGTCCGCAGTCTCGTTGTATCGTCGAGCGACGTGGTTGAGCTCGAGCCCGTAGAACTTGTCCTCCAGGCGCGGAACCTCGTTGCAGTAGGCTTCCATCTTCGGGTCGCGGCAGTGGGAGTTCTTCATGACTTGGTCGATGACAAGCTGCGAGTCGCCACGAGCGTCGAGGCGCCGAACCCCTAGCTCGATGGCGATGCGCAACCCGTTAACCAGAGCCTCATACTCAACCACATTGTTGGACGCCGGGAAATGGAGGCGCAGCACGTAGCGGAGGTGCTTCCTGAGGGGTGAGATGAAGAGCAGGCTCGCGCCCGCTCCTGTTTTCATCAGTGACCCGTCGAAAAACATGGTCCAGAGTTCCGGTTGGATCAGAGCTGTTGGAAGCTGGGTGTCGACCCATTCAGCCACAAAGTCCGCCAAGACTTGGGACTTTATGGCCTTCCGAGGGGCGAACGAGATTGTCTCGCCCATGATCTCCACCGCCCACTTTGCAATCATATCCGAGGCCTCTCGGCACTAGATGATCTCCCCGAGGGGGAAGGATGACACCACAGTCACCGGATGAGACTCGAAGTAGTGTCGCAACTTTCGCCGTGTCAGAACCACCGTGTACAGCAGCTTCTGAATTTGCGGGTAGCGGATCTTGGTCTCGGACAGTACCTCACTGATGAAATAAACCAGCCTCTGGACGGGCAGTGCGTGCCCTTCTTCTCGTCTCTCGACCACGATCGCGGCGCTGACCACCTGAGTGGTAGCGGCGACGTAGATCAAGAGGGCTTCTCCGACAGCGGGAGGCACCAGGATGGGCGCGCTTGTAAGGAGCGCCTTCAAGTTCCCGAGGGCTTCCTTGGCCTTGGGGGTCCAAGTGAAGCGCTCGGTCTTCCTTAAGAGGCGAAACAGGGGCAGGCCTCTTTCGCCGAGGCGTGAGATGAAGCGGCTCAAAGCCGCAAGGCATCCCATGACCCTCTGTACTCCTTTCAAGTCCTTGATAGGCCCCATGTTGGTGATGGGCGCGATTTTCTCCGGGTTGGCCTCGATGCCTCGGGGGACTCCGAAGACACACTTCTCGGGATTGAGTTTTACGCCTTTCACTTTGAGACACTTGAATGTCGTTTCAAGGTCAGAGAAGAGGTCGGAGGCTTTCCTCGTCTTGACTACGATGTCATCGACGTAGGCCTCGACTGTTCGACCAATGTGCTCACCGAACACGTGGTTCATGCACCTTTGGTATGTCGCACCCACATTCCTCAAACCGAATGGCATAGTAATGTAGCAGTACATGCCAAAAGGTGTGATGAAAGAAGTCGCGAGCTGGTCGGACTCTTTCATCCTAATTTGGTGATACCCTGAGTAGGCATCGAGGAATGACAGGGTTTCACACCCAGTAGTGGAATCCACGATTTGATCGATCCGAGGCAGAGGGTAGGGAACCTTCGGACATGCTTTGTTTAGACCAGTGTAGTCTACACACATCCGCCATTTCCCACCTTTCTTTTTCACAAGCACAGGGTTGGCTAGCCATTCGGGATGGAATACCTCTTTGATGAACCCTGCAGTCATCGGCTTGTCAATCTCCTCGCCTATGGCTCTGCGCTTTTCTTTGTCGAATCGGCGCAGAGGCTGCTTCACGGGTCGGGCTCCAGCTCGGATATCCAGTGAGTGCTCGGTGACTTCCCTCGGTATGCCAGGCATGTCCGAGGGACTCCACGCAAAAACCTTGGCGTTCGCGCGGAGAAAGTCGACGAGCACTGCTTCCTATTTGGGGTCGAGCTCGGAGCCAATCCGGATCTGCTTGGAGGCGTCGTTGCTGGGGTCGAGAGGGACGGACTTAACCGCCTCTGCTGGTTCGAAGTTGCCGGCGTGGCGCTTTGCATCTGGAACCTCCTTGGAGAGGTTTTCCATGTCGGCGATGAGGGCCTCGGCGTACTCCACGCACTCCACATCGCATTCGTATGCGTGTCGGTACGTGGGGCCGACGGTGATGACCCCGTTGGGGCCCGGCATTTTGAGCTTAAGGTAGGTGTAGTTGGGGACGGCCATGAACTTGGCGTAACATAGTCTCCCCAGCACTGCGTGGTAGGTTCCTCGGAACCCGACCACCTCGAACGTGAGGTTTTCCTTCCGGAAGTTGGAGGGAGTCCCGAAGCAGACAAGCAGATCGAGTTGTCCAAGGGGCTGGACATGCTTCCCAGGGATGATCCCGTGAAAGGGCGCCGCGCCGGCCCGGATCGAGGACAGATCGATCTGCAAGAGCCCAAGGGTGTCGGCGTAGATGATGTTGAGGTTGCTGCCTCCGTCCATGAGGACCTTGGTAAGCCTGATGTTGCCGATGACGGGATCAACAACGAGCGGGTACTTCCCCGGGCTCGGCACGCGGTCGGGGTGGTCGTCTTGGTCGAAGGTGATGGGCTTGTCGGACCAATCTAGATAGACTGGCGCCGCCACCTTTACCGAGCAGACCTCCCGGCGCTCTTGCTTGCGGTGCCGAGTCGAGGCGTTCGCCACCTGCCCACCATAGATCATGAAGCAGTCATGGAACTCGAGGAACTCCTCTGCCTTGTGAGCTTCCCTCTTGTCGTTGTCGGGGGCCCTGCCACCTTCCGCCGGTGGCCCGGCCTTGTGGAAGTAGCGCCGAAGCATGACGCAATCCTCAAGGGTGTGCTTTACGGGACCCTGATGATAGGGGCACGACTCCTTGAGCATCTTGTCGAACAAGTTGGCGCCTTCGGGAGGTTTCCGAGGGTTCTTGTGCTCGGCGGCAGCGACAAGGTCTGCGTCGGCGGCGTCGCGTTTTGCTTGCGACTTCTTCTTGCCCTTCTTCCTCGTGTCGTGCTGAGCGAACTCTTCGGGGGCGTCATCCGGCTGGCGCCCCTGAGGCTGCTTGTCCTTCCGGAAGATGGCCTCGACCGCCTCCTGGCCAGAGGCGAACTTGATGGCAATGTCCATCAGCTCGCTCGCCCTGGTGGGAGTCTTGCGACCTAGCTTGCTCACTAGGTCGCGGCAAGTGGTGCCGGCGAGGAACGTGCCGATGACATCAGAGTCGGTGATGTTGGGCAGCTCAGTGCGCTGCTTCGAAAATCGCCGGATGCAGTCCCGCAGGGATTCTCCCGGCTGCTGGCGGCAGCTTCGGAGATCCCAGGAGTTCTCAGGGTGCACGTATGTGCTCTAGAAGTTGCCAGTGAAGGCTTTGACCAGGTCGTCCCAGTTGGAGATCTGCGCAGGAGGCAGATGCTCCAACCAGGCTCGGGCGGCGTCGGAGAGGAACAGGGGGAGGTTGCAAATGATGAAGTTGTCATCGTCCATTCCACCCAGCTGGCAGGCCAGCCGGTAGTTCGCGAGCCACAGTTCAGGTCTCGTTTCCCCCGAGTACTTGGTGATGGTAGTCGGGGCCCGAAACCGGGTCGGGAACGGCGCCCGTCATATGGCCCGGCTGAAAGCTTGCGGACCGGGTGGTTCGGGCGAAGGGCTCCGATCCTCCCCGCTGTCGTAGCGTCCCCCACGCCTGGGGTGGTAGCCTCGACGCACCCTCTCGTCGAGGTGGGCTCGACGGTCGCGGCGATGGTGCTCGTTGCCGAGGCGGCCCGGGGCCGCAGGCGCTATGTCCCGCGTGCGCCCGGTGTGGACCGAGGCCTCCCGCATGAATCGGGAAGTCGCAGCGTGATGCACTGGGGTGTATCCCTGCCTTCGGGAGGTAGAGCTTTCAGCCCGTCGGACCGCGGCATCCTCTAGGAGATTCTTGAGTTCTCCCTAGATACGTCGCCCCTCGGTGGTGGATGGTTTCGGCATCGCGCGGAGCAGCATTGCTGCTGCAGCCAGGTTCTGGCCGATCCCACTGGAAGTCGGGGGCAGCCTTGCCCTGGCACCGTCGGCGATGCGGCGCTGGACGTCCTGGGCCAGATGACACGCTTCTCCGACTAGTGCTCGGCCTACCCGCTCCTGCCCGATGTTCTGCCGGAGCTGCACAAGTTGTCCTGCTTCCTCGTCAAGCCTGGCCTACATCTCGTGGATTTGCTCGAGTTGTGTGTCCTGACCCCCCCGCAGGGACTGGGACCACAGCTAGCTCCCGAAGGATGTCAACGTGAGGCGCAGGCCTAGAGGGATCGCCGTCCTTCGGCATACCAAGGTGGTTGCCTTCGTCGAGACCCTCTAGATCGACATGGAAACATTCGTGACTTGGGCCACATTCCTCGTCGCCGAGGCTGTGGCTATCATCGGAGCAATCGGAGAGGCAGTAGTCACATGCGGTCATGAAGTCCCGCATGGCACTAGAGTTACCGAGCCCGGAGAAATCCCAACCAGAGTCGGGCTCGTCGTCCTCCTCGGAACCCGGGGGCCCATAGGTCGAGACGGTCGTCAATCTCTTGATCGACGGACGGTGACGAAGTCGCGTCGGGGACGGACTGCACCGTTATCTCAGGTACAAGGCTAACGCCCAGCAAGTCCTTCGCGAGCGTGCTGGCGTCGCCAGTCGTATGCTTGGGGTTGGCGTGTTGCGGGGAAACGACGCTCGTCTTCGTCTCAGACGCGAGGTCAATGCTCGACGTGTCTCCCGCTGGGGCGCTGGCGTCGTCGACTCGCTCGACAGCCGACGAGGCGCCGCCTCCTGCTTGGCCATGATTGCCCCGCCTCCTTCCCCGTCGACGGGGAGGGTGACGGGACAGACTCGGATGCTGTTCTTCCGCCACGCGGGGAAGACGTCGTCGATTCCGCCATCGGCGGGCGGGCTAACGGCCGCCATTGTCGTTGTTGCACGGCGGATAAAGGAGTATCATGTCGTAGCTGCCGTCAAGGAACATGAACTCGATACTCCCGAAACGGAGCTTCGTCCCGGGTTGGAGAGGTTGCTGGAGACTCCCCATCTGGAGCTTGACGGGAAGCTGTTCGTCAACACGCAGCAGGCCCCTACCTGGCGTGCCAACTGTCGACGTTTCGACCCGGGGGGTCCCTGGACCGACGAGTAAATTGTCGCTGCGTGTCCCAGCCCAGATGGGTCGGCGCGAGACGGAGACACAAGGGGGGAAAACAGTAAGGGGGAACCCGCGGCCTCGTGCTGTCTTGCACCCAGGGCGGATGCGCTTGCAGTAGGGGGTTACAAGCGCTCGCGAGGGAGAGAGAGAGAGACAGGGGGCGTGAGGCTGCCCGTTCTCCCGCGCGGCCACCTTTTTTTCGTATGAGAGCCTTGGACCTTCCTTTTATAGACGTAAGGAGAGGGTCTAGGTGTACAACGGGGGGCGTAGCAGTGTGCTAACGTGTCTAGCAAAGAGGAGCTAGAGCCCTATGTACGTGCCGACGTGGTCGTCGGAGAGGTGTTGGAGCCCTGTTCATGTGGCGTCGTGGCCGTCGGAGGAGCGCTTGAGCCCTGTAGAAGCACAGTTGTCGGGGCTGTCGGATCCTTGCTGACGTATCCTTGCTTCCGTAGGGGGCTGAGAACCACCGTTGTCATGGAGCACGCGGGGTGCCATCATTACTTGTTTTACCGGGGCGAGCCAGATGGGACGCCGGTCTTGTTCCCCGTAGCCTGGGCTAGCTAGGGGTAGGGTAATGATGGCCTCCCTTTGTGGCGTGGTCGGCCTGAGCGAGGTGGTGACTCCTCCGAGGTCGAGGCTGAGTCCGAGCCCTGGGGTCGGGCGAGGCGGAGACCGTCTTCCGGAGTTGAGGCTGAGTCCGAGCCCGGGGGTTGGGCGAGGCGGAGACCTTCTTCCGGAGTCGAGGTCGAGTCCGAGCCCGGGGGTCGAGCGAGGCGGAGACCGTCGTCCGGAGTTGAGGCTGAGTCCGAGCCCGGGGGCTGGGCGAGGCGGAGATCGTCGTCCGAGGCGAGGTCGAGTCTGAGCCCTGGGGTCGGGCGAGGCGGAGATTCCTATGGCGCCCGAGGCTGCACTTGGTTGCTGTCAGCCTCACCCTGGCGGGTGGCATAGCAGTCGGAGCAGCGCAGGTGGCGCTGTTTTCCTGTCAGGTCAGTCAGTGGAGGGGCGAAGTGACTGCGGTCACTTCGGCCTTGTCGACTAGAAAGCGCGCGTCAGGATAAGGTGTCAAATGATCCTTGCATTGAATGCTCCGGCGATCCGGTCGGCTGGCGAGGCGATCTGGCCAAGGTTGCTTCTCCGTGAAGCCTACCCGAGCTGGGCCTCGGGCGAGTCAAGGGTGTGCCCGTTGCTTGAGGAGACCCTCGGGCGAGGCGTGAATCTGCCTTGGTCTTCCGTTCCTGCCCGAGGCTGGGCTCGGGCGAGGCGAGATCGTGCCCTTTGAGTGGGCGGAGCCTTAACCGGAATTGCGCCCATCAGGCCTTTGCAGCTTTGTGCTGATGGGGGTTACCAGCTGAGATTAGGAGCCTTAGGGGTACCCCTAATTACGGTCCCTGACAGGGGACAAAAGCCAAAGTCAAAAGCCAGACTAAACACACCCAAAGTCTATTCCTCCATACAATCTTGCACTCGATGTCCACAGATGCGAGAAATCATGGTCAATCCTTCATCTTTTCTCGTCCCCTTGTCCATGTCTTGGCATTCATCCTTTACTGCTCTCAGTCCATCGACTTGAACCTTGATTGTCATCTTTATCGTCGACCATCGTCTCCGCACTGCACACCAACGCAAGAGACATGTTGTAGAACACCACATTTAATCGTCAACCATCGCCTCTGCACTGCCGCAAGAGACATACTGTACAACACCACACTTACATCATGGTTAGTCTGCAAACTTATGGAGAGAGACGATCATCTTCTTGAGGATCACTTATCATGCTTGGGCATCATAGTTACATATAAGAACACCCCGCTAACAGATGGATGTTTTGTGTTTACGATCAAAATTTCTCGCAAATTCCCACGTCGGTTTCTTAGTCATGTTACATTCTATGTTGTTGAAAAATTAACAGGGCCTAAGATTAATTTGATAATGCAGCATAAAACAAAAAACCCAGATGTATTGGCAGATAATATCCACGACATGAGAACAGAACAATTCTGAACTAACTCAACAAGATTAACGCATAAAATAAGAATCGATAACAGATCTGTCGGAGAGGGAATTCTCTGGCCGGGTGGCGGAGTGCACCCACCCAAAATCCTAAGATGAGGAAGGGGCTTAAGCGTTTTGCCTGTCTTGCTAAGCAATCATCAAGCACATGAACACGCGAGGATTTAGAGTGGTTCGGGTCGCCGGAGTGTAATACCCTACTCCACTATGTGTTGGATTATTGTGGAAGCTTCAGGCCTGAGTGACTTGTGTCTGAGTCCCCTTGTAACATTGCATGCTCCCCCTTTTATAGCTCAAGGGGGCATGTACAAGAGTGCTGAGCCCCGACATGTGGGCCCAGGAGCATGATGGATGTAAGACTTGGGGCAGCAATAGTTGTCTGCTGGAGCAATCTTCCCGCGCTCTGACAGCCGCGGTTCGCGTAGTCTTGGTGTGCTGGGGAAGCTTCCCTGGTAATACGCAAGTGCTCATGGACATAGCATATCTATGTATCCTACAGCACGGGCATACTGTTCGGATTAGACGGGCATGCCGCCTGCTGTATGGCCTGGGCACCGTCTGCCAGCGGAGTGGACAGGACGCATTAAATGCCGAAGGGGCACATAACCTGTCAACAAGGTGGGTAGGCGGTGTGTCCCCTCTGCAATAAATGTGGAGGCCACGCGGCCCAGAGTCCTTACGTCATGCTCCACCCGCTGGCCTACGTCACGGGCAATAAGCCATGTGGCAGTATCGGGCCCTCGGCCGAGCGGGGAGCGGAGGCGTACCGGATAGAGCCCCGACACGTGTCAGCACCAGACCCATGCCTAGGCCACGACACTTCCTCCCCCGGGACCTTGTTATGGGTGGTCCGGAGCTTACTTGGTGGGGTCCGAACTCCATCCAATGGCTCCAGGCTGCTTTACTTCGTGGGTCCGGCTTATGCGCATAGGGGTCCTGCGCCTTCTTGAGGAGGTCTGGGCCTGATGATGGTGTCTCGGACAACACCACCTTAACCGCTCACGAGATACCCTTGGGGCTGTTCTCCGTGTGGCTAGGGATAGCCGCACAGGCATCATGCCTTCATACCGTAGTAAGGGGTACCCCTGAACCAGGGTACCGACAGTGGCCCCCGGGCCTGCCTCAGGGGAGGGAACAAACCTGCAGGTGGGGCCAAAGCTTGATCAGCGGTTGCCATGCTGCTCCAGCTCTCCCGATATTGACCCGTGACTTCCGTATTCGACCGTTTTCGCCGGGTCACGCGCAGGGTGCCTTGATACTGCTATATTAACTTTGAAAATTTAACCTCCCCATCTTTTGCGGCTGTCCCGAGGAGGCGCGGTATTGGCATGAGCGGCGGTTTGACTCCCCTACACCCAGGGACTATCACCCACAGTGGATGACTCGTGGGTCCGGGCCCCTACGTGAGAGACTGGGTCGTTGCTTTTGGTGGAGGCGGAGAGGCGCGTCACCGCGGGCGGTGGCGTGCCTTCTCCCACGACGGTCTGTCTCCTCTGTGTGCAGGAACCGGCATGCCAGGTGCTTGACATGCAGACCTGGCCCCCGGTCTGAGGTTGGACCGTTGGTCGCGGCGAAGACGAAGCGGTGCACCTACCGCGGGGCGGTAACACGCTCCTTGCGCGGTGATTCGCCTTCTTCGCCCCAGCGAGCCAGCTATAAGTCATGCAGGGTCGGGCCCCCATGCCATAGGATAGATACCTTGGTGTGCATTGGGGGAGACTCGCCCGTGACGCTTCGAGGCACGAGCGGGGAAATCTGCCATTAAAAAGGAGCTCATCCCCCGGGCAGTAACCATGCCTCGCTTTTCTTCCATTCGCCGCGCCCTTCCGCCTTCCGGGCCTCAGGATGGAGCGCACCGGTGCTCGCTGGAAGGATCCGTGTCAGGGCCACCCCCCAGCGGTCTCACCGCCGGGGAGCTCACGCTCTTTGTTTCCTGTGCGATGGTTCTGTCGATCTTGTCTTCTTGCTACTGCTGGAGGAGCGCGACCTCATGGGGGTTGGCGCTCTTCTGCCATCGCTCAGCTTCAAGGATTTTCATCATGCAGCCCAGCTGCGGTCTCCTGCCAGTGGTCATCTACAAGGATGACCACCAGCCTCGTGGTGGAGAGAAGCGAGCTAGGCTGCGGTCTCCCCCCTGCCCTCAGCTTCAAGGATGTTCATCATCCTCGCTGGGGTGGAAGGCGAGCCGAGTCGGGGTCCTGCCTTCCGCATGGGCTGGTGACCCGCTTCTTCCTCCAGCATTTGGAGGAGAAGGATGTTCACCAGCCTTGCGGAGGAGGCGAACCTCGGCTACACGGGGTCGGCCGGCTGCAGGCGCCGTCAGCTGCCGCGTGTCTGGCTCCTTGGCTTGGATGGCTTTGGTGTCACCTCCAACGCTGCCTCCCGCCGTCAAGTGGGGCATGGCTATCCGTCCACCGCACGGGCGACGGTCGCACCGTGCGCAGGTCCGCCGCATCCGTAGCGTCCCTTGCGCCGCCAGCCACGCTGTTCCGATGCCACCCGGGGGGTTGTACAAGACGTTGTACGCCGTGGAGGTGGCGGCCACGTTCTTGGATGGTCTTGTCCTCACCCCCACAGGAGGGCAGGGGCAAGGTCCCCTTCGGTGCGGCGCATGCGCTGTGGTGGTCGTCGTTGCTGGCAAGCCATTGGCGCGTAGGTGGCCGTTGCCGCTGGTGAGGCTGCCCGGTGCAGAGGTGGTTGCCTCCACTGGCGAGACCACCGGCGTCACCTGCCACCGAGCCTCCAGCTCTTTGGCTTTAATGGCCTCGTTGTCGCCCCCCGTAGGAGGACAGGGGCGAGGACCTCTTCGCGATGGCGCACACATTGAGGCGGCCATCACCGCCGGCGAGTTGCTCGGTGCAGAAGGTGGTTGTTGCTGCTGGTGAGGCTGCCCCGGAGCTAGCTTCCAACACGTCCCTATCGGTGAAGAGTAGTCCATTCCTGCAGAGTAGAGATGGAGCTAGGACTCCTCTTGAAGGCTGATGTAATACTTTTGCTTTTTGTAAGGTACCTTTCAGCACTATTCAAGCAGTGTTATTACTTATCTGTGTACCGCCTGTCCCTGCTGCTATGTGTGATGTTGTTGATTCCTCCCTGGTACCTGGCCCCCCGCCTAGGATGCAGGCTTGATGTGTCGAGGCTGAATACCAGCGTATCTAAAAGGGTTGTCAACAACTCCCGGGAGGCAGCCTCGGCCGGGATCTGGACCTATACACAGCTTCAGCTAGGGAGCGTTAGTAGTATGCCCATAGGGTCCCCTGTCTGATATTAGCCATCCTTTGATACATGCTCGGGACTCGCAGGGTTTAGTCCGAGTGGCCAAGTTGTGTGTCCGGACCCCCTTGGATCGCGGCTCTAGATACTAGGACTTCTGTCGCAGGGTGGTGGAGTGTGCAGGCTTACGGTACGGGACCAGGCTAAGCGGCTACACATCTCCGGACCACCCCAGGGGACAAGTGTCCGTTTTCTGGAGCCGGACCCTAGGTTGTCGGACCCGCAGAACTTATAGCTCCAAATACTAAGGCACCCGTCACAGAATGGTGGGCTATGCAGGCTTACGGTACGGGACCAGGCTAAGCGGCTACACTGCTCCGGACCATTCCATGGAACGAGCTCCCGTTCTTTAAGAACCGGCCCCCGGGCTATTGGACCTCCCAGCTTTCGTAAAGGAGGTCCTAAACTGCAAGCCTGGCTGTTCAATTTGAATGTTGTCATGTCAGGACAGATGGGAACCATGCGAGTGGGTTAGATAAAAAGTATTATCTGAAAACTGTAGGTTAAATCCATGAAGCAGGAAGATAAAGTCGTCATAGAAATGCGTCTGAGGGGGTGAATTTCCTCTTTATAACTTGACTTGCATGGGTGTAATCCATCGGGCCGGGTTTACGAGGGCAGACCTCTCCGGGCAGGTGTACACATATGCGAAATTTAACTATATATAAAAGAAGAATAATTTAACCCCTCAGAGTTGCTTCAATGGATTGAACTTACAGAGATAGGAGGGTACTTCTTCAGCTATAGCAAAGTTGGCATCCCCCGGGTTGGCATATTTCCATCGCCTTGAGGGGTTCCTCCCTGTTGGGGGAGGAGTTGCGGACCCCCTCTTGGTTCAGTACTTTACCACAGGATTAGGTCCCGACCCTGGGTTCCCTACTATGCATGCACCGCCGACCATAGCACTTTGAGCGCCTGGTTACGATGTGCATTTCGGGTTGCAACTTGACATCTGAGTCCGCCGCTTGAGTCCACGTCCTCGCACTGTAGTTGCCTCTATACAAACCCATCGAAAGGTTGAACCCGTGGGGAGTCCAAAAGGGGTTCCGGGGGAAGACAGGCTTTGGCCCTGTAGGTCAGGTGGCACAGAGCCCCCTGGTGGTCCGTCTAGTTGTCTTCACCGGAATTGGAGCCTCTGGTGAAGACATCCTTCAGGACCCCCTCGGGTGACTGATACCCGAGGTCCGTCTCGGTCGCGGCCACCTCTTCGTGGCTGGCTCTTTCCTTACCGGGTCGACGACGAGGTGGGGAGCCATCCCCGGAAGACTGCTCGCGCCGCGCGCTGACATGTTTCATGAGGTCGATGATCTCGCGACACTCTGCGGCGCTATGGCGACCGTTGGGGTGCACGGAGCATGTGTCGCTGTTACCCCTCGGTGGCCATGGGCGTTTGCTGTGGTCGCCCTGGCCCCCAGTCGCAGCTGCCACGACCAGAGCGGCGGAGTGTGGCTTCTCATTGCCGCGGTTCTTTTTCTTCTTTTCTTGCCGTCCTGAGCGACGGCGCCTGAGCCACCCGTTTGGGCAGCCCCGGTCTATGGCACTGTGTGCCACGCACGGCCCTCAGCAGCCCTGGCGCACTTGTCAGCCAGAGCAAAGAGAGTGGGGATTGCTTCCACGTCATGCGTGACCAACTTTTCTAACATCTTTTTGTCATGTACCCCCTGGCGGAAGGTCGTGATGATAGAAGCATCGGAGATGCGAGGTATAGTATCTCGCACCTTGGTGAAGCGGGAGATGAATGTCTGGAGAGTTTCTCTGGGCTCTTGCCTTACTGCGTGGAGGTGGGCCTCCACGCCGTGTTGCTGGTAAGCGCTCGCAAAGTTCGCTGTGAATCATGCGCAGAGCTCCTCCCAGGAGTAGATTGACCCTGGGGCAATATTCATGAGCCAAGTCCGGGCGAGCCTAGACAAGGCGACATGAAAATATGTCGCCATCACAGCGTGTTTCCACCTGCCGCTGTGATAGCGGTGACGTACACCTGCAGAATTCCGACGGGTTTGACGTACCGTCGTACTTTTCCGACAAGTGCGGTCAGAACTTGGATGGCCAGGATGCCGCACGGTGATGATCCGCGAGAGCGGTGCAGCCTACGCCAGCCAATGGGACACCGGCCTGGATCCGGGCACTCGCCGGCGTTTGCGGCATTACCGCTGCAAAGTCTTGGTCGAGGTTACGCCCCTCGATGTTTTGTCGGCGCTCTCACGCCCTCTCCAAGGAGACGTGGGCGTCCTCGCCCGCACGTCTGCGGTTGAGTTCTGCCTGCAGGTCATTAAACTTTTCCATAGAGACCGGAGCGCCCTCCGCCGCGCGCCGGCGGTTAAGCTCCGCTCTCAGGTCCTCGGTTGGCGCTGCCCTCACCGAGGGCGAGCGCACAGACGCCAACGCCTAATGCTAACGCCGGGATGACCGAGGCTTAGGCCTGGCTGAGGCTGAGTGCGCCATGCCAAGAAGGCGATCCACGTCGTCGCGCCACTGCTTCATGGCACTTGGAGAGGCTGTGGAATATGGAGGGTGGCGTAGCAACTCCCTTGCTGCTGACAGCGCCCCAGGCGCAGCCCTAGACGCCCTGGACGCCTGTGTGGGAGTGTGCTGTCGTGCAGAGTGCATAGCTGCCGCCACACCAGGCGCCGGGAGGTTAGTGGCCCGCGGGGCAGAAGAGGCAGCTTCCTCCTCTAGCATATAGTCCTTGGGCATGAAATCTTGGTGCTCGACTGTAAGGAAAATGGACCCCAGGCCTTTTGGCTAATTGAGTTTTGGTGTTTGATGATTAACACAACCTGTGGACTAATATGTTTGCTAGTGTTTATAATTATAGTTCACAGGATGCGAAGAGAATTGGACCAAGGCAATGAGGATGCAACACCTCAAAAGAAGACATAAAAAGATGCATAGGAGTCCAATACTCAAGAGCAAAAGAAGCCCGAAGAAATCAGCAAAGGAATCCAAGATACAGGCTGTCAGCCAGCGCCTGGTGGCGCACCGGACAGTGCTGTCCGGTGTGCACCGGACTGTCCGGTGTGGCACCAGACAGTCTGCGCAGAGAGGCCACGGACAGACGCTCTCTGGCTGTAGCACCGGACTGTCCGGTGTGCATCGGACTTTCCAGTGTGCACCGGATAGACGGCAACGGTCGGATCCAACGGTCGACTGCTACAGGCGCCAACGGTCGGCTGACGTGGCGTGCACCGGACACTGCACAGTGCTGTCCGGTGGTGCACCGGACTGTCCGGTGCACCCGACGATAGAAAGCTGCTGCTTTCTGTCCAACGGCTAGTTTGGGGATTGGAGGCTATAAATACCACCCCAACCGGCCATTCTCAAGTGTGAGAGCCCAAGCAACATACCAAGACACATAGTGCATATTTCCAAGTGCTCAAACACCCAAGTGCTTAATAGAATCACTCGGTGATTAGCGTAGGTGCTTTGCGAAGTGCTTAGGTTAGTTAGACCGCTTTAGCGCTTGCTCTAGGTGAACCCTAGTTAGTTGAGTGAGTTTTGTAAAACCACACAACCCCTCGGCTCTTGCGTGAGTCGTTGTAATTGTACCGAGTGGGGCGAGAGTCTTGCGAGACCGTGACAACCGCGTTTGTGTCACGGCCGCCACCGTGTACCGAAGGGAACGAGGCCCGCGGCGTTTCGGCCGGAAGCTCGATAGTGGAGACGGCGGGGAGCGTCCGAGAGGAGCCGGAAGTGGAGCACCACTTGCGCGTGGAGAAGGCCCGTGGCTCTCTACGGAGTTACTCGACCGTGGTGCTTGGCCCTCGCGTGGGCTTCCCTTTGCGTAGGGGCACCAACGAGGATTAGTCGGGACCTTGCGTGGTTCCGGATACCTCGATAAAAATACCCGCGTCATCCACGAGAGTCTGCTTCTCTACTTTGCTCTTTAAGTTTCCGCATTTATATTAAGCATTTAAGTTTCAATCTTGTATCCATACTTATTTAGTGTAGATTGAAACTTAACCTTTGCGGTAGAGATAGCAACACTCAGACATAACCTAGTTTGCACATTCTAGTTTGATTATTTGCATAGGTTTTGCTCTAGGGATTTTATTGTGGCCTAGTTTAGTAAAAGTTTTAGAAGTCCTAATTCACCCCCCCCCTTAGGCGTCACCCGTTTCCTACAAGTGGTATCAGAGCCCGGTTTGGCTCATTTGAAACGCTTTAGCTTCACCGCTAAAAGAGCCGACGCTTTTAGAGGAAGGGGTGGATACCCATAGGCCACCACACTTCGACGGTACTAACTTCCCATATTATAGTGCTAGAATGGCTTGTTACCTAGAGGCCGTTGATCTAGGTGTTTGGAGAGTCACTCGTGACGGGATGAAACCCCTCAAGAATCCCGAGAAACCCACCACGAGTGAGGAAAAAGAAATTCATTTAAATGCTAGAGCCAAAAATTGCTTGTATGAATATCTTAGCATGGATATTTTTAATCAAGTATTTACCTTGAAAACTGCTAATGAGATTTGGCTAAAGTTGCATGAGCTCCATGACGGCACATCCAATGTCCGTGAGCAAAAACATTGCCTAGTCTTAAATGAGTATAATTCTTTTGCTATGAAAGATGATGAGCTTGTTAGAGACATGTATTCTCGATTGAATCTAATTATCAATGAGCTCAATTCTATTGGCATTAATAAGCTAGGTGATGCGGACATTGTGAGGAAGATTATCTCCCTGCTACCACAACAAAGATATGGGAGCATCATCACCATCCTTCACAACATGGAGGACTTGAGCAACATGACCCCGACCATTGTGATTGGGAAAATCGCGGCCTTTGAGATGTCGCGAAAAATGAGTCGGGGAGAGGAGCCAACTTCCTCAAGACCATATGCTTTTGCATGTGATGAAAGGAAGGGCAAAAAGAAGGCTCCCACTCCAAGTTCCTCAAGTGAAGAAGAGGAAGAAGAAGAAAGTGATGATGATGAAGATAATCAACCATGCACATCATCCTCCGAGGACGAAGAAACAATCTGACGCGTCGGAAAGGTAATGGGGATGATCCGCAAGATTAATCTAATGGGTGTGCCCCTGCAGGTCGAGGATCTTCTCTTTAACATTGACAGGAAAAAGCAAAGGAAGAGAGGATGCTTCGCATGTGGGGAGAAGGGCCACTTCAGGGACAACTGTCCAAATATGGCCAAACCCAAAAAGGAGAGGAGCAAAAGCAGCTAACAAGTGTTAGAACTTGGGATGATTCTTCAAGTGAAGATGAACCTCCAAGGACGCGCAGCCACCGGTCCGCATCACGATCATCACGGTCATCGCACAAATGCCTTATGGCAAGAGGTAACAAAAGCACTCCTTCCTCTAGTGATGAAAGTAGTAGTGATGATGAAGGTGAGGGAAAGGCCTCTCTAGATGAGCTTGCGGAAGCCGTAGAATTTTTCCAGGATGTTTGCACTAAGCAAAAATCTCAACTTAAAACTTTGAAAAATAAGTTGGTTAGCTCTCAAAATGATTACAAAGGTTTGCTAGAAAAATTTGAAACTTTTGCAAACTTAAATAGTGAGCTATCAACTAAAATTGAGCTATTAGAATCTAGTGCTCCATCCACTGCTACCGATGATAGCCTTATTAAAAAGAATGAAAAACTTAAGGCTAAGTTAGCTAGCTCCCAAGAAGCTATTAAAAATTTGCTAGAGAAAATGGAAATTCTTAGCATACACAATAATGAGCTAACTACTAAACTAGAAAACATTAGTAGCACCCCAGCAGCATCTATAGTTGAAATACCTGAAATTATTAAGAAAGATGCTTCTACTTCCTGCTTTGATTTAATTAATGATTCTAACCCCTGCAACCAAGTTCTTGTTGAGAATATTATTGTAGAAACATGTTCGGATGAGGTTGCAAAGGAAAATGAACAATTAAAGCAAGAAGTGGCTCGCCTTGGAAAGGCTTTGTATGACAAGAAAGGCAAAGCCAAACAAATCCGACCTCCACAGGATAACACCACTGCGGGAGTGAACAAGCCTATGGAGGGAGAAACTGTGATTTGTAGGCTATGCCACATGGAAGGCCACAAGTCTTTCCAATGCAAGGTGATGACCGGGGATAAACAAAGGCAAAAGCTCAAGCAAAAGCCATTAAGCAAAATCTCCAACACCTACATCAAAAAGGTGAACAAAAAGGATGCTACACCATATTTGATTAAGAAGAAAAAGAATGGAAAGGTGATAGCAATCAAGGCCAACAAGCAAGCCAACAAAGGAAAAGGAGCCAAATGCATCTGGGTGCCAAAGGAAATAATTTCAACAATGAAAAGCACCAAGAAGGTTTGGATCCCGAAAGGGAAGTGAGTAGACCGAAGGTCACCAGGAAATTTGGAGACTTGGCAAATTTAGGATGTATATCATGGGATACAACATATTGGATCAAGTTTATTGCCAAGTGGGTTAGTGAAAACTTTGGACCCAAATTTCCCACCCATGACTAAGGTAACTAGATTTATTATATCTTTTGTTTTTAGATATGCGTATCTATTTACCTTGTATCTAGTTTACCTTTCTTACCTAGTATTACATTTGTTATTTACTTCTGTTTAAAATCATGCATACTAGGTAAAACACATGGTAGGATTGCTTGCTTTCAATTCATATACTTAAGCAAACCTACATGGTTTAAAATGTTTACTTAAGCACGACACATAGCTTCTATATCACTCCATAGTAAATGATGCATCAATTGAAAATTTTGATTTCTACAAGTTGTATCATTTAACTTATATGTGCTAAAGTTTGGATTATAGATAATTTGCCTCTCTTGATATCAAATCAAAGTGCAAGTCTCCTACAAGTATTCAAAACTTGTATGCACACCTTCAGGGGGAGGTTACTCTATAATCTAATACTTTGAGACTAACACCTTTTCAAGTCTATTTCATGTGATAGTCTCATTGTAAGGAAAATAAAGTCCCCGGAGAAAGACAACAATCTTTCACTGCAAAATCTCCAAGAACTCCCATGTCTCTCAAGCTCACCATTGACTTTCAATTGGTATCTTTTGAGACTACATTCAGTATCATTTACATGCCTTCTCCAAAATTTGATTAGACTATATTTCATATCATATGCTTCCATGTTGCAAAAATGCATAAGTAGTTAACTCATATTCTGTTACCTATGCATAAGGGAAGTTAGTCTTTTCAAATCTTGTCTTGCACCTCTAATTTTCACATGCTTTTTCCTAAATAGAAGATATCTGTCAGGGGGAGTATTTCTTCATCTCTAAAAAGGGGGAAAAACTTCTTTCTAAAGAGAACACTCATTTAGGGGGAGTAATCCTTTCAACTGGTATCATTCATATGGTTTAATTTAATATCCTTCTAGTGATATCATTTGATACAATTCTTGTTGAGGGCAAGCTTTTATTTACTTCCTACATGCTATTAATGTCTTCCTTTTCGGTGGTTGATGCCAAAGGGGGAGAAGTTTAGGGACCAAAGCAATGAAAACTATATCAAACACCAAACACCATATATCAAACACCAAACACCACCAATTTAAAATTTTATATCTACAAATGGTTTTTCCAGTGGTTTTGGTTATTTGGTCCAAAAATAGGAAGTAAGTGAATTATGGAGTCAGGGGGAGGCTTAAGTCCATAATTTCACATTGTGGGGATAATCATGCATCTTAGCAAGTAGATTGCATATTTTAATTCAAATACTTGTATTATTTGCTTGCTTTGGTTGTGTTGTCATCAAGCACCAAAAAGGGGGAGATTGTAAGGAAAATGGACCCCAGGCCTTTTGGCTAATTGAGTTTTGGTGTTTGATGATTAACACAACATGTGGACTAATATGTTTGCTAGTGTTTATAATTATAGTTCACAGGATGCGAAGAGAATTGGACCAAGGCAATGAGGATGCAACACCTCAAAAGAAGACATAAAAAGATGCATAGGAGTCCAATACTCAAGAACAAAAGAAGCCCGAAGAAATCAGCAAAGGAATCCAAGATGCGGGCTGTCAGCCAGCGCCTAGTGGCGTACCGGACAGTGCTGTCCGGTGTGCACCGGACTGTCTGGTGTGGCACCGGACAGTCTGCGTAGAGAGGCCACGGACAGGCGCTCTCTGGCTGTAGCACCGGACTGTCCGGTGTGCACCGGATAGACGGCAACGGTCGGATCCAACAGTCGACTGCTACAGGCGCCAACGGTCGGCTGACGTGGCGTGCACCGGACACTGCACAGTGGCTGTCCGGTGGTGCACCGGACTGTCCGGTGCACTCGACGACAGAAAGTTGCTGCTTTCTGTCCAACGGCTAGTTTGGGGATTGGAGGCTATAAATACCACCCCAACCGGCCATTCTCAAGTGTGAGAGCCCAAGCAACATACCAAGACACATAGTGCATATTTCCAAGTGCTCAAACACCCAAGTGCTTAATAGAATCACTCGGTGATTAACGTAGGTGCTTTGCGAAGTGCTTAGGTTAGTTAGACCGCTTTAGCGCTTGCTCTAGGTGAACCCTAGTTAGTTAAGTGAGTTTTGTAAAACCACACAACCCCTCGGCTCTTGCGTGAGTCGTTGTAATTGTACCGGAGTGGGGCGAGAGTCTTGCGAGACTGTGACAACCGCGTTTGTGTCACGGCCGCCACCGTGTACCGAAGGGAACGAGGCCCGCGGCGTTTCGGCCGGAAGCTCGATAGTGGAGACGGCGGGGAGCGTCCGAGAGGAGCCGGAAGCGGAGCACCACTTGCGCGTGGAGAAGGCCCGCGGCTCTCTACGGAGTTACTCGACCGTGGTGCTTGGCCCTCGCGTGGGCTTCCCTTTGCGTAGGGGCACCAATGAGGATTAGTCGGGACCTTGCGTGGTTCCGGATACCTCAGTAAAAATACCGGCGTCATCCACGAGAGTTTGTTTCTCTACTTTGCTCTTTAAGTTTCCGCATTTATATTAAGCATTTAAGTTTCAATCTTGTATCCATACTTATTTAGTGTAGATTGAAACTTAACCTTTGCGGTAGAGATAGCAACACTCAGACATAACCTAGTTTGCACATTCTATTTTGATTATTTGCATAGGTTTTGCTCTAGGGATTTTATTGTGGCCTAGTTTAGTAAAAGTTTTAGAAGTCCTAATTCACCCCCCCCCCTCTTAGGCGTCATCCGTTTCCTACATCGACGATATGGACCATGGCGTCGAGCAAGAAAACAAGCAAAAACTTCGAGCCTAGACCCCTACCTGGCGCGCCAAATGTCGGAGAGGGAATTCTTCGACCGGGTGGCGGAGTGCACCCACCCTAAATCCTAAGATGAGGAAGGAGCTTAAGCGTTTTGCCTGTCTTGCTAAGCGATCATCAAGCACATGAACACGCTAGGATTTAGAGTGGTTTGGGTCGCCAGAGCGTAATACCCTACTCCACTGTGTGTTGGATTGTTGTGGAAGCTTCAGGCCTGAGTGACTTGCGTCTGAGTCCCCTTGTAACGTTGCATGCTCCCCCTTTTATAGCTCAAGGGGGGCATGTACAAGAGTGCTGAGCCCTGACATGTGGGCCCAGGAGCATGATGGATGTAAGACTTGGGGCAGCAATAGTTGTCTGCTGGAGCAATCTTCCCACGCTCTGACAGCCGTGGTTCGCGTAGTCTTGGTGTGCTGGGGAAGCTTCCCTGGTAATACGCAAATGCTCGTGGACATAGCGTATCTGTGTATCCTACAGCACGGGCATACTGTTCGGATTAGACGGGCACGGCGCCTGCTGTATGGCCTGGGCGCTGTCTGCCAGCGGAGTGGACAGGACGCATTAAATGCTGAAGGGGCACATCACCTGTCAGCAGGGTGGGCAGACGGCGCATCCCCTCCGCAATAAATGCGGAGGCCGCGCGGCCCAAAGTCCTTACGTCATGCTCCGCCCGCTGGCCTCCGTCACAGGCAATAAGCCATGTGGCAGTATCGGGCCCTCGGCCGAGCGGAGGCGTACCGGATAGAGCCCGGACACGTGTCAGCACCGGACCCATGCCTAGGCCATGGCACTTCCTCCCCCGGGACCTTGTTATGGGTGGTCCGGAGCTTACTTGGTGGGGTTCGAACTCCATCCAATGGCTCCAGGCTGCTTTACTTCGTGGGTCCGGCTTGTGCGCACAGGGGTCCTACGCCTTCTTGAGGAGGTCTGGGCCTAATGATGGTGTCTCGGACAACGCCACCTTAACCGCTCACGAGATACCCTTGGGGCTGTTCTCCGCGTGGCTAGGGATAGCCGCACAGGCATCATGTCTTCATACCGTAGTAAGGGGTACCCCTGAACCAGGGTACCGACAAGATCTAACCATAAGACCGTCATCGCAATAAACTGAAACCGCAGATTTACTCACAGTGATTTCCACGAGTGTTGAAGAGGAACCTGAACGGACGGGCGCGAAGCACTACCTAGAAACCTGATTCACCGGCACCAGAGCAGGTCGTCAAAACGTCGGTAGTGGTTCGGAAACACCGCTCTCCCTTGATATGCTGCACGACAGACGAAGGGACGGCAGGGCAGAGAAGCGTGCGTGCCTGTTACTCCTGGTTGACGTGGCAGTGTAGGTGTGATATTTGATAAACAAATAAACAAAAGGCAAAAATTAAACTGTCGTTTACAACACGTCACGACACGATAAATAACACGAAAAAACGCGAAACGCGAGCAAGCGCGTGTGTGGCAGTCTTTATAGCCCTTTATTCGTCTCATGTGAAGAGTAGTGAACACTCGCACATATAAGTTGGTTTTCTCCTATCTAGATGGACGATGTGGGACTAAAGCCCTGTGTCATTCCTACACATCATCTTGACTTCTTTATTAAATTAGGTCACACACAAATAAGCCGTCATTCTTATACATCATCTTAGTTTCCTTATTGAATTAGGTCACACACAAATGAGCCTAATTGAACACAGCTCCAACCCAAACTGGACAGCACGCGACACCGGAGGCCGTGGCGGCGAAAAGTCTCGCCTGCCAAGCTGTGATTCGGCCGTATGGTTGTGAGTTTGTGACTGTTCAGGTTTGGCCGTACTGTGCTCAGTGCAGCAATCAAGTTCAGAGGACTGGACCGGACGCAATCATCATGCAGCCGCGTGCTCCATGGGTACTGCAAGTCAGGTAGTGTCGCAACGCAAAGACGATAGATAGCATCTCGGCTTTCACCTGGTCGTCCAACGGTCCAGCCATGCATGCACATGTTGGAGCTTGACAGTTGAAAGGTGGAAAGATCTGCAGCTACTCTTCGCCTCACCTATAGGCTGTAGCTCTACCGAGCTGAGTTAAAAATTAAAAAATAATAATAATGCACGTCTTATTTTCCGTCGTTTGGAGTACTCAAACTTTTAAAACTACTCCCTCAGTTGTAAAATATAATTTGTTTTAGACTAAACAAAACATTAACTAATTAACCTATGAATGTGGACAGAAAAAAAAGAGGGCTAAAATGAACTATATATTTTGGGACGGAGGAGTAACTATTTATTTAGTTATACGCGTAAGTTAATTGTTAAAAATATTGTACTATCATAAACATGCCTGAAAATGTAAATGTTGATACGCTTATATAAATTTTAGTGGAACAGAGAAGAATCCGATTTCTTACAGAAAATAGAAAATGCTGATATGCCGGTCAGGGAGCACTACAGATGAGATTGTTTTTTAAGTTTACTAATTACTACATTGGGCCGAAACGTTGAATCGGGTCGGGTCTGCGATGACCCGAATCTGACCAGACACACACTTACTCTGGACCGGGTTTTTTTTTTTTTACATGCGGGGGGTTCTGTTGTTGGTCGGATGGCCCGTGATCAGTCTCTGCACCGAACCGAAGGTGGGCCAGTGGACCGGGCCCAAGACTCACTCAACCCGCTCGTCACGTCACGTCACGTCTTCGCACGGAGAGGCTAGCAACAGCGAGCAAGACGGCCGCCGAGTCTTCCCTAATTCCAGATTGGAAAATGCCCAAATGTTACTGCACGATCAGTTAATATCTAATGACGATGGTAAATAAGGTTGTGATGACGTGTCTCGCTCTCGAGGGATTGGAGATCGATCTTTTTTTTACTTCTCTAATTCCAGATCGGATTCTTGTTGGATTGTTATTAGATGTGTCATGTGTGGCCAGTGTGGGTTGTACCGCGGCGCCTGTCGCTAGCTTGCAGCGATTAGGTTCCCGTCCGTGCCTTCACATCAGTTCGTTTCCGGCGTGCCGTGCGGCGACACCATGATTGCGCAAGGGGGGTGGGGGCACTGCTAAAATTTTGGACAAGCTCCATCGGCTGTACTGTACTCCACGGATTATTATTATGGTTTTTTTTTCTTCTTGAACAAAAGATCCTCCCTCTAATTTCTTCACGTGGACGAAAGGTCCTGTTGGTTATGTGGGTCTAGGTAGCATTTCTCGTGTTCTCTTTGAAATTGAATTTTAGACTTTTTTCTGTCTTATACCAAAGCATCATAGGTCTAAAATCCGGTCCTGTTTGCGATCATTCTCGTGTAAGCTACGGTGTTGCCGTGTATACGCGAGAAAGAGGTTCGATTTTTTTTATTTCTTCGCGTGAGCTATTTATATATAGAGGGAGCGACAGAAAACGATAAGAAACAGAAAAAAAAAGGAACGCCCCGACGATCGAGCAAAGGGAATCCGTCGGCGTCCGGTCACTGTGCCGGAGTAAACCCTGAATGCTCACGTCTACTGTGTGTGTGGAGCCGCGCGCAGCGCAGCCTTTGAGTTGTGGCTTGTACAGTACGTCTGAAATCAGCTGAAGCATAGGTGCCATTAATTAATTAATCAGATGAGGATTTGGCAAGCATCTCCTCGCAGTCATCACACCAATGCAATTTCAATTCAAGTATTCAAATCGTATGTACATGGAGGAATGAACTCGAAGGGATGGAAGTATGTGGCACGTGTACCACCACCACCACCACGTACGATGGCATCAAGGAGAAGTCACGGACCGAGAGATGGCTGGCTGGCTGCAGGCATTACCAGGGAGACGACAGACGAGACGTCGTCGTCGCCATTTGTGCATTGCGTGCCGACCTGAGAGAGATCGATCGACGACGAGCCGAGCCGGCCGGGCCGGGGAGAACGGAACGATGCTCGCGCGTCCGTCCCCGCCCGCCCTCCGTCCGTCATCGCAGGTTGTGCAGCGGGTTGGACCCCGTGGGCGCCAGCCGCTTGTCGTCCTCGAACCAGTCGCCGGCGGCGGCCTGCCGGAGCCGCCTCCTCGCGCCGTCGTCGGATGAGCTGGCGGCGCTCCCGCTCCCGGCCCGCCGCCGGTGCCTCGCGTGGCGATACGGCCGGTCGCGGTCGCGCGCCGGCCAGACCGAGACGGCGGCGGCCGCGGCTCTCTCGTGCGGGTCGGTCGTCCAGGACTGGCGAGACGACGACGACGGCGACGCCAGTGCCGGCACGCCGAGCAGCAGCGAGGCCGCCCTCAGCGCCAGCGGGACGAGCGACAGCAGCAGCGCGAGCCTCAGCCACCTGCCGGCGCTCATATCTAGACTAGACGGAGGACGGGGAGGAGGAGATCGGTCTTGGTGCCTGGCCACGAGCGTGGACGACGGCGCGGGCCGGCCGGCCGGGTGACAGCTGACGCGACGCGACGCGAGGCGAGGCGGTATAGATAACGGTAGCACTTAGCACAGGCAGGCCTGGCTACGACTCTGCTGCGACTGCGAGTGAAGTGAGAGAGGGGAATTGAGGGGCGCGAGGCAACCGGGCAAAAAGCATGCAGGAGTGGACTACTTGGGCTTCTGTGCGGCTCTGCCTCTCTCTCTCTCTCCCCGAAGAAGAATGGCGTGGCGTTTGGCCGCTTGGCGTGTGGTGGTGGTGGCGCTGTAATAATCGGCAATGATGCGACGGGACGACGCGAGCAGCGCAACGGGAACAAGGCGACGACGAGAGCGGGGGTGTGGGGGTGGGGGTGGGGGGGCGACTCGATCGATTTGACGTGGGCCGGGCGGCGGGACAAAAGGCGCAATGAGTGAGCCCCCTGCGTCGCCTGCCGGCCGCTCGCTGCCGGCGTCGGTGCACACGTCCCCGTCCCTGCTTGTTCTCTTGCCTGTCGCTCGCACCCGCGCCGTGGCACGGCCGGCACCCGGCAGAGGCCGCGCCCGCCGTCCCTGCGGCTGCGCCAAGGCCCAAGGAACCGGATGGGAGTATCCACGACAAGGGCATGCATGCATGTGACGCTGCTTTGACGGCCTCCAGCCGCTGCCGCTCGGTTTGCAGCTTGTTCGCTGCGGCTTGCTGCGGCTGCAATCCGGCTGCGGCTGCGGCTTCTACAGTATTTTTCTCTCTATGGATTGCAGCTGCAGCAGTCCAAACAGCTGCAACAGTGTCGGCTTGTAGCCAGCCGAACACGCCCTTGGTTGGTTTCGCTCGTACGCCATGGCATGCCGCGACGCGACCCGGTCCGTGTCCGGATTCCGGATGCCCGCCGCATGGCATGTGTGCCTGCCATGTGAGGCGCACGCAGGCAAGCAGGCAGGCAGGACCTTGTCATATCCGCCGGACGTCTCGCAGAACCCAGCGCAGCGTAAGTGCCCTGTCAGGGATCCTTCCCAGTTCCCAAGACCCAAAGGCAAGACAACGTCCGGCCCGGGGCTCGATCAGACGCGACGCCCTCTCCCTCTCTCTTCAGCCTCTGCCTCTCTCAAACACGATGGGCCTTTTCGGTCTGCCGTTATCGGGATCGCCGCCGAAGATCCGCTTCAATTCATAGCACAGCGACCCTTGGCCAACCCTCCCAAAACTGCATCCGCATCCGCTTGGATGGTTGCACTGCTGCGAGTGAGGCACAGGCATCGGGCCGGGCCGTCAAGAACAGGGGAGAAAAAGACAAGGGAGCTCGTTTCGACCTCCTGCCAGCCTTTGCCATGCATGTGAATGATGCGAGGAGACGCATCGACCAAACAGTAGGGTGCTTGGTGCGAGCGCGACGCCATGGAGGAGGAGCAGCATCCCGCAGCCAGCAGTAGCCAACACCCGCCATCGACCGCTTCCGTCGCCATCACGCTTTTTTACACAACTCGCCATGGACACGCGCGCGCGCACACACGCACCCTTCAGTCTTTACTGCGTTTTCGGTCACTGCCTTGCAACCTGCAGGCTGCAGCTGCCCGCTCGCTTTGCTGTTGCAGGCCTGTCGCACGCGGGTCGGCATCATAGTTCCCTCCCTCCTCTCATCTACATGTACTGTGCCACAAGTACAATTTTTTGGCGCAAAAGTGGGGATACAGTTGGAGAAATTTAGGGAATACCAGTCTAAATCGTCATTTTCGTGCTTGTGAGTTTTTTGCGCCGTGTTTCTCTTCCTCGTTTGAAGCATGCCAGTGAGTTGTGAGAAACCATTCGAGCCCGACACGACATGAAGCAGCACGTAGTGCGGCACTCCCGCATAGTATCATCCCACTGGCGGAAAGAATACGAGCGACCCAACAAGCTATAAAAAAGAGGGGTCATGCTCCTTTTCAACCCGTACTTTTTAACCATCATTTTGAGGGATTCTTGTGCTCATTCCGGAGAGCACCTATGGTGAAATCTTGGCTTGTTGGAGTAGCTGCCTATAGTGGTTCTTACGGTGTTTTTATTATAGACTTGACGTCTGATGCTAATTAGCGCGTAAATCATCAAGCTCAAACTTACCATAACGATGACGCAGGTTGTCGGCAAGTAGTCGAACCTTGGGGACAGTGCCGGTCCTGACATTTTAGAGGTCCGGGACAAGACTTATAATGGAGGCCCTTTGATAATCTCTACTACTTATTATGTTTGTATCGTAGGCGTCCACAGTCCAGGATGGCGCACGGTTCTGCCGTCGCGCTCCCTTGGTCTCCCTCCGCGCTCCATCCGTCCTCCACGCTCGATCCCCGATTCCCGCGGCTTCCATCCTCGAACCCCTGCAGCGGCTCCCATCCTCGAATCCCGCCCGCGGATCAAGCAGTCGCGGTTCCTTCCATCCTCGAATCGAGCAGCTCCATCCTCGAACCCCCGGCAGCGGCTTCCATCCTCGAGCCCCCGCAGCGGCTCCCATCCTCAAATCCCACCTGCGGATCAAGTGGCGGAGGTTGCTTCCATCCTCCTCCCCCTCTTGATCCGCGATTACCTGGAATCGAGGCCGCAATTTGGAAGGTGCCGCAGATGCTGTTGATTTCTTGATTTCTTGCCGTGGATCCCCCACCCTCCTCCCCACCGCCCGTCATGGAAGGTGCTGCTCTTGATTTCTTGCCGCGGATGGAAGGTGCCACAGATCCCCCACCCTTTCTTGCCGCGGATCCCCCCACCCTCCTCCCCACCACTCGTCTTGGAAGGTGCCGCAACATGGAGGCAGCCGGATGGCGGCGGCGGGCGGGCTATGGCAGCGGGAGCTAAAGCTGGGCGGCGAGCTGAAGCTGGTGGTCGACCCACACAGGGGCGGGGGCGCGGACGCTGGGGCAGGCGTGCCACCGGTACCGAGACGAGCTGGAGTGATACATGAACTACACGATGGGAGGGGAGTGCCCCTCCGACGAGGCGTCGGCGCAGCGGCTGATGCTCAAGGGGTGTCTTCGGCGTCGCCGCCAGGAATCAGATCGCCATGAATCCCATCAACACTGTCTTCGGTAAGTACAGCAGCATTAATCTTTCGCGGGACATAATACGAATGCCACCTCCTTGATCCCGCCCGCATATTCCTCCCCAGATCTCCTATCCATCGCTGCTGCCCTGCCCAGATTCATGCCCTCCTCGCTCATATCCGACCATGGCATGATTTCCGAAGCTTTAGATCATGTGCGGAAGGTTCTAGAGGCTTCCCGTAGGCCACATCCTCCCTGCTCTTCAATGGGCTTGAGGAGGGGTGTTTCTAGACGCTCTTCAATTGAGGCTTGATCGCGACGAGGCAGGAGCCGTCGATGGTGGCGATGACCCAGCGGCCTTGCCCGAGCGCACACTGTTCAACATCGTGTCCACCACAGAGACCATCATACCGGACTCCGAGGATGTCATCACCATGCACCTCACCAAGGGTGAATGCCACCACCACCAATAGTCCAATAGCAGACCGATTCATCCTTAGTTGGTTGTTAAATTTAAAGTTCACCTTTGTAACTTATTGCTGCTCTGCTCGATTTCGCACATGTTCTCGTCTTGGATTGTACACTGACATTGTGCTCTGCTCACAAGAAAATCGATGAAAGTTGAAACCCTATTCCAGATTTTCAATTATACATTTAGTACGACTTGGGGCCACACACTGTAATTTAGCCAACAAGTTATTAGCCAATTAAAAATTGCATTGCACATTCGTCATGTATTTCTTATCAAGTAGAGAAGTTTAAATTTGAGCTATGATCATAAGGAAGACCTTTATTTGCATACACCAGCAAACCTCAATGTTGGTATGTCTTTACACTGGTCTTCTTATTTCAGGATCTGGCACAAGCTATTCATTTCCATCTCAAGATTAATGGGCTTTGGATCTATGCAGCAACATGGGAATTCGATCAGAATCCAAATGACTTGGCACATTCTAATGAGTTAAAACTAGAGGTCCTGGATGACCTAAGAGAGATTTCTCTCATAACGAGGACTAGCTATTGGGATTGGTCTGCTAGGCTTCAGCTTAACAACTTGAACAGTTTTAGTAATTCCAATAGAAAGGATTCTATATCAAGTAAGTTGAATAGATCGATTTAGGTATAGGAATTAAATCACCACTCCACTATAAATATATACCTACAGCATGGTTATTAACGAAATCTCAAACTTGCTTCTTATTTAGCAAAAGAAAATAAAAAAGATAGGGAATGTAGTTGAATGCATTGTGGCTGGTTGTGTTGCAGGAATATTTTTTCAATGTCAAGGCACTACTCATATCATATGTACGAGATTTTAATTGTGATTTTGTGTACTCACATGCAAAGTGGATGATAGTTGATAGGTTTATGCACTAGATTGTTACCTTATTATGTAAGATTTCTTAATGTTGTTCGTAATTAATGCTATTCATTAGTAGGTTGAAGTCTTGTGCTCACAGGGGCTGCTTCGTGATCCATATCTACATTTTCAGGTGTTGCATATTGGTGACACAGATCAAAAGCTGCAGAGATGATACGTCTGAATTGATGTCAAACCTGATGGTTCCAGGAGAGTTAAGGACAGAGCTGAACTAAAGGACCTTACACAGTGGCATCGACCAGATGGTACTCTCTCAGTGTCCAGTAGTGTTCACCATTTCGCTTGGGAAACATCGGTTTCAGGTGAAATTTCTCTTGAAACCATTTCGCTTGGGAAACATCGCTTGGGAAACATCTAATAACTATCTTATTTTATGTGGTTCAGAAGAATGAACCTGTTTTCCATATTCAGGCAGTGGTTCATCAGACGAAAGCCTCCCCTACCGATCACAACTCATGGTAAACAAATATATTATTTTTGCCCTTTTTATTTACGCCATTTATGATCATGACTTTATGTTACATCAGAAATAATTAGCTAAAACACTTTGTTAGATTTTATATACATATTTCTAAATCCCTACTACTAATTAAGCGTCTAAAGTGGGCGCCCACGATACCACAGCTACGCTCTGCCTCACCCCTCTGCCATTGGACCCGCCCCACACCCTCGACTCTGTTGCTCCCGCCCCACGCCCACGCCTAGGCACCGCTCACCCCGGCTGACCGCACCGAGACGCCCACGTCCCCGCGTTGCCTGTCCCCGCCCATGTCGTACCCACAGAAATCTCGCCCGCGAGATGCGTCTGTGTCGCGGCTGCCACCCCCTGCCCTGAAACCTCGTCGTCACCCCACCCCCTCACCATAAGCCTCCATTTCTTCCTTGCTTATGGGGCCGCCAGAGGGAACAGCGACCGATAGCCGCGCCACTGCGGATCGAGGTGCGGCAGGTCGGGGCGCCGCCGCGGATCGTAGGCTCGGCCGAGACTACTTCGTCACCAACGTCCTCGTATATAAGAGTGAAAATTATTTGCCTATTGCCGACATACTTATCTAAAGTCCAACTTCTTATAAAAAAGGTATGTGAAGATTTATGTGTTTTTTCTATTTTCATACCACCATATTACCTCCTTAAATGGTTTGGTGTTCCTATCTCTTCACGGAAAGACATGAGGGGATAAGAAAACGCCAGCCTATTTAACACATCAACTACCTTGTGGTGTATAAAAAGGAAACTAACTACTGATGAATAAACTCCAAACCATTAATCATGAATGAGGGAACCGGGACCGACTAGGAACAAACTACGCCTTACCAGTTATTAACTTCTTATCATGAACCTGCCGCTATTGATTTCATTTTACTGGCTTTTCACTTTGATATCAGGTTGTATCATGGTATCACCAGATCAAGCAACAAAAATATACAAGGCCATGAAGGACAAGGGCCTTCCCGTTGATTTGGTTGAGTGTGAAGGGGAACGACATGGTTTCCTCAAGGCTCAGTGATCCCTCCGTCGCCCTCAACTTCTCGCTCAAGGTTCATTCCCTTCCCCAATCCACCCCACCCCCTTGCCGTCCTTTTATCTATTCGCTTTACACCAGCGTTTCCTTGAGATGGTATAGAGGGCACTGCATCAGATGCAAATATTATTAGGTTCGTGGTTCAACTCCTTGTTTCGTAAATGAGCTTGGTTTAGGACTGAGCAGGAGTCCTCCTACAAGGGACATGGAGAGAAGATTTACTAGACCCATGTGAGTAAATTGGGGGTTTATAGCATTGTGCTTACTCTTAGTGGTGGCTGATTAAGAATGCAAGTGGGTTCGAGCAGCCTGCTTAAAATGGCCTATTTGCTGGTTTGGACTACATTTGCATCCCTACATGTTGATTGATGCTATCAGGGGGTGCATTACCTTACTAATTTTGAAGTTATGAACATATAAATCTTTACACTAAAGATCATCTTGCAAATTCAAGGAACATCTTTCAGGGCATAAGACTTTAGGGAATGTAAACCTTTGATAGTGGTCTATTTGCTCTTGAACCATGGCTATTCAGTGTAATCCGTAAATGTCATATATTGTACTCCCTCCATTTGCAACACAAGTTCAAATTTTAAAAATGATAATTCAATGCACGAACTTCTTTAGATAGCTTCATCGGTCACATATGATAAATATGAATAAAAGGTGCTCATGCATGAGGTTACCTTTCTCTAAATGAGGCAAGTTGGGACCATTAGTAAATAGAGGGTCAAAACCTCCTTTGCATGATTTTACCTCTGTTCAAATACACTTGTCATTTCTAGATGAAGGGAGCAATTACTCAAAAGGATTTTTTTCTCCAGAATCATAGCAAACAATTGTAGCTATCACAAAAAGAAACAGAAATACTCGCATATTCTCCAAGGTAACGGGATCTATAGTACTTGGCAAATTTTTGACAGCCACCGGCTTCGTTCTCTCTAGCATTCAAACACATGTATTCTGTGAGAGTTGCAATAATTGGTAAGGAAAAGGTGGTGTTGGTAAAAAAAGATGATGTATGATGTATCAATAATCTGACTGCTAGCTCCACAATATGGACGCCACATAGTTTATTATGTCCTCACTCTCTGTCTAAATTTGGACAAAAACTCACATTAAATTGAAAACCATCATGTCCAGTGTTATGTTGTTATGTAATTTCCTGCCATCAAGCTCTGAAATATAATCAAATAACATTCATGGAGCTTTTCGATCATCAAACCATGTTTGTAAACAAGAACTCCAGTCTTGTGCCTCGCATTTTATATTATTTTTAACTGCTAATGTGGTCCTCTTACTAATGCTTACAGTTTTTAAGTAGACAAGCATAGTTATGGTCAAAACTATTAAATAGACAAGCCAACCACTTATTTGCAATTGATATTTGATATTTAAACTTAAAACTTTAGTAGTGTTACCAATGCTGGATAGTGTGTGTTTGGTTTAGGATCACATGTGTCTAGATAGAAGCTGTTTGAGGTTTTGGGCTATAATTTTCTGAATTGACGCTTTGGATTTTTTTCCCATATTCTTTTACATATGTGATTGATTTAATTCCATAGTATTTTTTCTCACTTAGGAAGATTTTAAAAAAGAGTAGAGGTCATTTTACCTCTTGTAGTTTCACTATTTCAGATTCTGCTTCAAAAAACCTGACCGGTACCCTTTGGCCAAGGCAGCGCCTCTGATGTGTGCTGGAATCACCATATATACGCCCATGATTCGGCACAACATGAACCAACCAAGTAAATCCCTTGGCGTGATTGGACTGGGTGGATTGGGCCACATGGCCTTCAAATTTGGGAAGGCATTTGGGTTGAAGGTCACTGTTTTTAGACGAGTGAATCGAAGAGAGTTCAAGCCATTAATCTCCTCGGCACAGATAATTTTGTCATATCATCTGATGAGAAACAGATGGAGGTATACATATTTGCCCTTGATCTCCTTATTAGTGAACTTAGCAGCAACTCGTTAATTATTATTAATTCCATATATTTAAGGACAATTTACATGGACACTTCAGTATTGTGGCCTTTACAAGTCAAAGAAATATCTAATGAATTAATTGGCAAAATGGGTTAGAATTGCGCTAGAAAAAACAGAATCCTATAATTAAGGGCACACTAATTCCCTAACTCGACCACTCTTGCCAATATTCCAGAGTGAAGTTGTGGGCTGCATCTTTTCTCGCTGTTACCTCTTTGGAATTTGTAGCTTTGGTCAATGCTATCTCAACTCTGTTCCTATATAACATGTATCTTTTCTTTATCAGCCGGTAAGAGGGGTACTTTGCGCAGATAATCTTTGCTAACCAGCTACAATTTCGGTTGCGTGCAATCAGTACTGTTTCGTTCCTGAATTCTTATTTTAGTGCCCCACTTTATAAACTTTTATGAATGCTCACACTGAAAATGCTACTATGTAAAATATAAGTACAATGTCGCCTTCTGTAGTTGTTACTTTTAAGGTGATTGACGTGCATTGGGTTGAGCATTTGTTTCTCATTTGCTAGCTGCAACTGCAACAATGTTTTTGTTTATTGTTGGGGCATCCACTTGCACAAGTGTTGGCTGATAGTGATCTTTTGGTGTTGGTTGGTGGTGGAAATGGTAGTAAAGAGCAGATTATCGTGAGTGGATCAATGGAAGTGCTGAAACATTGTTGGGCAGTTGCTAGATCCGATGTGCCAGTGTGGGAGCAACTTTTTAACGTCTCTATTTGCCATTACAACATTTTAATTTGTTCCATCATGGTGACTTCTCGAGAAATTTTGGGATAACATTTGATACAATTGGTTTAGACGAGTTGATAAAACATTGAGCCCTACATGTATATATAAAACATATATTGGTGATGTATTTGTGATTGTAGGCGACTTCGTACTCTACTAGGCTACTCGACTACAATGCAGTGTGAAGGCAAGTATCATCAGGGATGACATGGTCCAAACTCCCATCTCCATCGGGATTGATGGAGAACATAGTGGTGCCTACATTGAAGGCATTCTCCCTGCGTGCCTATGACCCAAAAGTCGACATATTTATAACAATATTACATATTTATAATAATATTACATACTTTCCTTGTATGATATTTACAGTGATATTTTATCACACGGATTTTGCATATCATAATGATGTTTTTTTGTTCTGTATCTATGTTTTATATTAATTTTTAACTTCCGTGACAATGTACGGGCACATCACCAATATGTTCATTCGGATTTGAAAGTTGATGTTTGTGCTACTTATTTGGTCTAGGAACTAGATTTTTCTACATTCGTTCGGATTTAGATTGAACAATGTTTCTTTGTATATTAACAAAGAAAACCCGTAGCAATGCTCTTTCAGATATGAACAAAGAAAAACCGTAGCAGCGCACGGGCACCATACTAGTATTAATTATTACACATAATTATAGTGCATATATATATTATTAATAAATATTTATGTATATTTGAAAACGTTGTTTATATTAAATATAAAGTAACTAAAATATAACATGGGGTATATATGTGTCCAGATGACTCAAAAGAAAGTTACCTCGAACAATGATCAAATAGATGTAATACGTTGTGAGATCAATCGATTATGTCATGTTAGTTTCGTGTTCGCTATGTAGGGAAAGACAAAAGCGCTGTCGTACCCAATGTCGTGTGTTGGCTGCCGAGAGGAGAGGGCATGACTGCCTGTCTGTTTGCGACTGAGAGCCTAGGCAGATGGGCCTGAGACTAAGAAGTACTACTACTAGAATATAGAAATCAAGATTAATGGGTTACGTCTAATCCTTCTTGCTTGTTGTTACCGTGTTGTTGACTTATAATTAGATCTTTAAAAGTTTTGTAGAGCTAACAGACATATATATATATAATATACGCTATATGACTGTATATATATACTGTTATTTAGTAATTAAAGTGAGGCCACATTAATTTAGGGGCCCTGGTCGGGGGCACTGCTCGACCCCCGCCAGGGCCGACACTGCTTGGGGATATATTATGTGTCCCATCTTGTCCCATGTGGTTTGTGCTTTAAAGAATCTTTACCATTAGTTGTTATATTATATGAGTTCATTTAGTTATGTGTGTAGTTGTAATTAAACTTTATCTATTAGTGAGTGGGTAGCTTGATTAGTGGCTTGGTTAAGATGTATCTTAGAGTAAATTAGGACTAGAGCAGGTAAGAGCTTATGCATTTTCAAAACTCTGGATCTAGTCATTGTTGTATATTTCGTAGAATAGTTTTTTATAGACTATTCATACCCCTCTAGCTATCTAGATCCTACAGGTTTTGCACATGCATTGACTGATCGAGTTTGATTGCTTGTATATGACAAATAAGACCTACATGTGCGGATGTAATCCAACCCAAATCAAATAACGTTACCCGCATCTACGAAGACACAGCCTAGGCGCGTATCGACGGGTCAGGCTGCATCAAGCGAGGCACTCAACGCGCGCATGGATAGTGTGTGTCCAGGATACACATAAAAATCGACATCCATCTGTTAACTTAAACTTAGGAAGAATACAGTGATGTACCACAATATATCATGGGCAAAGCACACACGCAGCAAAAAAACACCGAGCACAAGAGCCGTTGCTGCTGAGAGACCCAGCAGCAGTCTGTTCCCACACCAGCGGCAAAACTGACTGGTCCGTTCCCAGTCTATTACCACAAATCTTAGTCGTTGAGGAAAATCAAACGGCCACAAAGACATAAAATAAAATAACAGCTGTGCAGCTCTTTGCAGGTATGGCAGACAGTCCGGCTATAAAGATCGGACCAATCGTATAGGGCACGAACCGTACAACTCCTGAGGCCGGACTGTCCGTACTACGCCAGGACACCTCCAACGACGTACCGACACCTATAGAAGAAGACGACCTACAAGGAGAAGACCTGATTGACTACGGAGCTACGCTAGAACACTCAGAAAATTAGGAAAGCAAGATGACGAATTGGTCAAGACCAGTACGACACTCAGTGATATTGGGACTAACAGTCCGATCAAAGCTAAATGGGTCACGTCTGTTGAGTTAACCATCAGAACCAAGACCCTTGCGTACTATCCTAGTAGGTGGCAAGATGTCTAAGAAAACCGATGTGATCACATCGGGTTAGTTGCTTTTGGTTCGCTCAGCTCTACCAAAAGGCAGGAGGCATATGTTGAGTACCAAAATGAGGACCGGACGGTCCGGACCCTGTGGCCGGACGGTCCGTACTGGTGGTGCGGACGGTCTGCACGTGCACAGAGCAGATTAGGGTTTCGAGTTTTGTGCTACGGTTGTTAGCTAAATTCGCGGAATTAGCTCGGGATATTAGTTTGTAAAGGGTCCAGCCCCCCTCCTCTATAAATACAGAGGTATACGACCGATTTGAAATCATCAATCGAATCAATAACACTTTTATCTCGTATTTGTTTCCTGTACAATTAGGAGTAGTTCTAGTTTAGCCTTTCAATCCCCAAATTCTCCGCTTCTCTTCGACTCTACGTCGATTATAGGAGTCTAGGTCGGTCTGCCCGAGCCTAGACATCACCTAGGATCTCTCCTCCCCGACAGGGTCCCTCCCGGGAGCGAGATCTAGGCGCCGCCGGCAACCTTCGCCGCCCCCTGCGCACGCGCGGACCATCCGGCCGTCAGGCAGGAAACCCTAGCCCTACGCCAGGTCGTGGACCGTCTGCCCTTGTGCAGAGAGCACCGCCACGGTTTGTGTTGAGTGATTGGCGCCCGAAAAAGGTGTCAACATACTTTTGGCGACTTCGCTGGGGAAGATTTCATACAGACCTATCGAGATCGGCCCTCAATGGCCGGTTCAAAGGATAGCTCTGAAGTTTCCACCAGCAATATCATCAAGCCAACATGGGAAACCTTGCCGGCTGAAGAATAGCTCCTATTCGAGGAGCGCCAAGAGCAGCTGATCCAGGAAGCAAATGTGAAATCCCTGGCTGACTTCAAGGTGGACAGGAACAACAAAAGTCGTTCGGCAACGGGCGACAGATCTGGCTTCGCTCTGACCTACTACGAATACCCCCAATGTAAGTACCACCAATGAACTCCAATCTCTTAAAGCTTACATAGACGAACAGCGAGAGCAGATGCAACGTATCGTAGGGGATATACAAAATGATCATAAAAGGCTAGTGCATACGCTTGATAAGTCTACTATTGCAAATCTTCCTTCGCACGAGGTTGAACTAAGGGAATACACACGTAATGCATCGGCTACAGGTTGTCACTGAAAGTCGCCTAGAGGGGGGTGAATAGGGCGAAACTGAAATTCTCAAAAATAATCAGAACTACAAGCCGGGTTAGCGTTAGAAATATAATAGAGTCCGCGAGAGAGGGTGCAAAACAAATCGCAAGCGAATAATGAAGTGAGACACGCGGATTTGTTTTACCGAGGTTCGGTTCTCTCAAACCTACTCCCCGTTGAGGAGGCCACAAAGGCCGGGTCTCTTTCAACCCTTACCCTCTCTCAAACGGTCCCTCGGACCGAGTGAGCTTTCTCTTCTCAATCACTTGGAACACAAAGTTCCCACAAGGACCACCACAAGTTTGGTGTCTCTTGCCTCAATTACAAGTGAGTTTGATCACAATGAAAGAATCAAGAAAGAAGAAAGCAATCCAAGCGCAAGAGCTCGAAAGAACACAAGCAAATCTCTCTCTCTAATCACTAGGGCGTTGTGTGGAATTTGGAGAGGATTTGATCTCTTTGGTGTGTCTAGAATTGAATGCTAGAGCTCTTGTAAGTAGTTGGGAAGTGGAAAACTTGGATGCAATGAATGGTGGGTGGTTGGGGGTATTTATAGCCCCAACCACCAAACTAGCCGTTTGGTGAGGCTGTCTGTTCGATGGCGCACCGGACAGTCCGGTGCACACCGGACATGTCCGGTGCGACAGCCACGTCACCAAAGCCGTTGGGTTCCGACTGTTGGAGCTCTGACTTCTGGGCCCGCCTGGATGTCCGGTGGCGCACCGGACATGCACTGTAGATTGTCCGGTGCGCCAGTATGGGCGTGCCTGACCTCTGCGCGCGCAGCGCGCGCATTTAATGCGTCGCAGGTAGCCGTTGGCGCCGAAATAGTCGTTGCCCCGCTGTTACACCGGACAGTCCGGTGTACACCGGACAGTCCGGTGAATTATAGCGGAGCAGCTTTAATGTATTCCCGAGGCTGGCGAGTTCCGGAGGCCGCTCTTCCCTGGAGCACCGGACATGTCCGGTGTACACCGGACAGTCCGATGAATTATAGCGGAGTCGCCTCTGGAAATTCCCGAAGGTGACGAGTTTGAAGTTTGAGTCCTCTAGTGCACCGGACATGTCCGGTGGCACACCGGACAGTCCGGTGCGCCAGACCAGAGGTGCCTTCGGTTGTCCCTTTGCTCTTTTGTTGAACCCAATACTTGGTCTTTTTATTGGTTAAGTGTGAACATTTGGCACCTGTATAACTTATACACTAGAGCAAACTAGTTAGTCCAATATTTGTGTTGGGCAATTCAACCACCGAAATTAATTAGGGACTAGGTGTAAGCCTAATTCCCTTTCAATCTCCCCCTTTTTGGTGATTGATGCCAACACAAACCAAAGCAAATATAAAGGTGCATAATTTGAACTAGTTTGCATAATGTAAGTGCAAAGGTTGCTTGGAATTGAGCCAATATAAATACTTACAAGATATGCATGGATTGTTTCTTTATTTTTAACATATTGGACCACATTTGCACCACATGTTTTGTTTTTGCAAAGTATTTTTGTAAATCCTTTTCAAAGTTCTTTTGCAAATAGTCAAAGGTAGATGAATAAGATTTTTGCAAAGCATTTTCAAGTTTAAAATTTTCTCCCCTTGTTTCAAATGCTTTTCCTTTGACTAAACAAAACTCCCCCTCAAATAAATTCTCCTCTTAGTGTTCAAGAGGGTTTTAAGATACCAATTTGAAAATTTTCAATTGAAAACCATTAATTTTAAAATTAGTTTGGTGGTGCGGTCCTTTTGCTTTGGGCTCATACTTTCTCCCCCTTTGGCATGAATCGCCAAAAACGGATACTTTGAGTGAGATATAAGCCCTTAGAAGTACTTTCTCCCCCTTTGGTCATAAATAAATGAGTGAAGATTATACCAAAGACGGAGAGTGAAGTGGAGCAACGGCGAAGGGTGAGTTAGTAGAGTGGAGTGGAAGCCTTTGTCTTCGTCGAAGACTCCAATTCCCTTTCAATATACCTATGACTTGGTTTAAAATACACTTGAAAACACATTAGTCATAGCATATATCAAAGAGATATGATCAAAGGTATATTTATGAGCTATGTGTGCAAATTAGCAAAAGAAGCTCCTAGAATCAAGAATATTGAGCTCATGCCTAAGTTTGGTAAAAGTTTGTTCATCAAGAGGCTTGGTAAAGATATCGGCTAATTGATCTTTGGTATTAATGTATGAAATCTCGATATCCCCCTTTTGTTGGTGATCCCGAAGAAAATGATACCGAATGGCTATGTGTTTAGTGTGGCTATGCTCAACGGGATTATCCGCCATGCGGATTGCACTCTCATTATCACATAGAAGAGGAACTTTGGTTAGTTTGTAACCGTAGTCCCGCAGGGTTTGCCTCATCCAAAGCAATTGCGCGCAACAATGGCCTGCGGCAATATACTCGGCTTCGGCGGTAGAAAGAGCGACCGAATTTTGCTTCTTTGAAGCCCAAGACACCAAGGATCTTCCCAAGAACTGGCAAGTCCCCGATGTGCTCTTTCTATTAATCTTACACCCCGCCCAATCGGCATCCGAATAACCAATCAAATCAAATGTGGATCCCCGAGGGTACCAAAGCCCAAACTTAGGTGTATAAGCCAAATATCTCAAGATTCGTTTTACGGCCGTAAGGTGTGATTCCTTGGGGTCGGCTTGGAATCTTGCACACATGCATACGGAAAGCATAATGTCCGGTCGAGATGCACATAAATAAAGCAATGAACCAATCATCGACCGATATACCTTTTGAGTCACGGACTTACCTCCCGTGTCGAGGTCGAGATGCCCATTGGTTGCCATGGGTGTCTTGATGGGCTTGGCATCCTTCATTCCAAACTTGGTTAGAATGTCTTGAGTGTACTTCGTTTGACTAATGAAGGTGCCCTCTTTGAGTTGCTTCATTTGAAATCCTAAGAAATACTTCAACTCCCCCATCATAGACATCTCGAATTTTTGTGTCATGATCCTACTAAATTCTTCACATGTAGATTCGTTAGTAGACCCAAATATAATATCATCAACATAAATTTGGCATACAAACAAATCATTGTCAAGAGTTTTAGTGAATAAAGTAGGATCGGCCTTGCCGACTTTGAAGCCATTAGCAATAAGGAAATCTCTAAGGCATTCATACCATGCTCTTGGGGCTTGCTTTAGCCCATAAAGCGCCTTAGAGAGCCTATAGACATGGTTAGGGTACTCACTATCTTCAAAGCCGGGAGGTTGCTCAACATAGACCTCCTCCTTGATTGGTCCATTGAGGAAGGCACTCTTCACGTCCATTTGGTAGAGCTTGAAGCCATGGTAAGTAGCATAGGCCAATAATATACGAATTGACTCAAGCCTAGCTACGGGTGCATAGGTTTCACCAAAATCCAAACCTTCGACTTGTGAATACCCCTTGGCCACGAGTCGAGCTTTGTTCCTTGTCACCACACCATGCTCGTCTTGCTTGTTGCGGAAGACCCACTTGGTTCCTACAACATTTTGATTAGGACGTGGAACTAAATGCCATACCTCGTTCCTCGTGAAGTTGTTGAGCTCCTCTTGCATCGCCATCACCCAATCCGAATCTTGAAGTGCTTCCTCTACCCTGTGTGGCTCAATAGAGGAAACAAAAGAGTAATGCTCACAAAAATGTGCAACCCGAGATCGAGTGGTTACCCCCTTATGAATGTCACCGAGGATGGTGTCGACGGGGTGATCTCGTTGGATTGCTTGGTGGACTCTTGGGTGTGGCGGCCTTGGTTGTTCATCCTCCTTGTCTTGATCATCTGCATCTCCCCCTTGATCGTTGCCGTCATCTTGAGGAGGCTCATCATTGTGTTCTTCCTCTTTATCATCTTGAGCCTCGTCCTCATTTTGGGTTGGTGGAGATGCTTGCGTGGAGGAGGATGGTTGATCTTGTGCATTTGGAGGCTCTTCGGATTCCTTAGGGCACACATCCCCAATGGACATGTTCCTTAGCGCTATGCATGGAGCCTGTTCTTCACCTATCTCATCAAGATCAACTTGCTCTACTTGAGAGCCGTTAGTCTCATCAAACACAACGTCACAAGAAACTTCAACTAGTCCTGAGGACTTGTTAAAGACTCTATATGCCCTTGTGTTTGAGTCATATCCTAGTAAAAAGCCTTCTACAGTTTTAGGAGCAAATTTAGATTTTCTACCTCTTTTAACAAGAATAAAGCATTTGCTACCAAAAACTCTAAAATATGAAATATTGGGCTTTTTACCGGTTAGGAGTTCATAGGATGTCTTCTTGAGGATTTAGTGTAGATATAACCGGTTGATGGCGTAGCAGGCGGTATTGACCGCCTCGGCCCAAAACCGATCCGGTGTCTTGTACTCATCAAGCATGGTCCTCGCCATGTCCAAAAGAGTTCGATTCTTCCTCTCCACTACACCATTTTGTTGTGGAGTGTAGGGAGAAGAGAACTCATGCTTGATGCCCTCCTCCTCAAGGAAGCCTTCAATTTGAGAGTTCTTGAACTATGTCCCGTTGTCGCTTCTAATTTTCTTGATCCTTAAGCCGAACTCATTTTGAGCCCGTCTCAAGAATCCTTTTAAGGTCTCTTGGGTATGAGATTTTTCCTGCAAAAAGAATATCCAAGTGAAGCGAGAATAGTCATCCACAATAACTAGACAGTACTTACTCCCGCCAATGCTTATGTAAGCGATCGGGCCGAATAAATCCATGTGTAGGAGCTCCAGTGGCCTGTCACTTGTCATAATGTTCTTGTGTGGATGATGAGTGCCAACTTGCTTCCCGGCTTGGCATGCGCTACAAATTCTGTCTTTCTCAAAATGAACATTTGTTAGTCCTAAAATGTGTCCCCCCTTTAGAAGCTTATGAAGATTCTTCATTCCAACATGGGCTAGTCGGCGGTGCCAGAGCCAACCCAAGTTAGTCTTAGCAATTAAGCAAGTGTCGAGTTCAGCTCTATCAAAATCTACCAAGTATAGCTGACCCTCTAACACTCCCTTAAATGCTATTGAATCATCACTTCTTCTAAAGACAGTGACACCTACATCAGTAAATAGACAGTTGTAGCCCATTTGACATAATTGGGATACAGAAAGCAAATTGTAATCTAAAGAATCTACAAGAAAAACATTGGAAATAGTATGGTCAGGTGATATAGCAATTTTACCCAATCCTTTGACCAAACCTTGATTTCCATCCCCGAATGTGATAGCTCGTTGGGGATCTTGGTTTTTCTCATATGAGGAGAACATCTTCTTCTCCCCTGTCATGTGGTTTGTGCACCCGCTGTCGAGTATCCAACTTGAGCCCCTGGATGCATAAACCTACAAAACAATTTTAGTTCTTGACTTTAGGTACCCAAACGGTTTTGGGTCCTTTGGCATTAGAAACAAGAACTTTGGGTACCCAAACACAAGTCTTGGAGCCCTTGTGTTTGCCCCCAACAAACTTGGCAACTACCTTGCCGGATTTGTTAGTAAGCACATAAGATGCATCAAAAGTCTTAAATGAAATGCTATGATCATTTGATGCACTAGGAGTTTTCTTTCTAGGCAACTTAGCACGGGTTGGTTGCCTAGAGCTAGATGTCTCACCCTTATACATAAAAGCATGGTTAGGGCCAGAGTGAGACTTCCTAGAATGAATTTTCTTAATTTTGCTCTCGGGATAACCGGCAGGGTACAAAATGTAACCCTCGTTATCCTGAGGCATGGGAGCCTTGCCCTTAACAAAGTTAGACAAGTTCTTAGGGGGAGCATTAAGTTTGACATTGTCTCCCCTTTGGAAGCCAATGCCATCCTTAATGCCAGGGCGTCTCCCATTATAGAGCATACTTCTAGCAAATTTAAACTTTTCATTTTCTAAGTTATGCTCGGCAATTTTAGCATCTAATAATGCTATATGATCATTTTGTTATTTAATTAAAGCCATGTGATCATGAATAGCATTGATATCAACATCTCTACATCTAGTACAAATAGAAGTGTGCTCAACGGTAGATGTAGAGGGTTTGCAAGATTTTAGTTCTACAACCTTAGCATGCAACATATCATTCTTAGTTCTAAGGTCGGAAATAGTAGTATTGCAAACATCAAAATCTTTAGCCTTAGCAATCAAATTTTCATTTTCTACTCTAAGGCTATCAAGAGAATCATTCAATTCCTTAATCTTAGCAAGCAAATCATCATTATCATTTCTAAGATTTGGAATTGAGACATCACATACATGAGAATCAACCTTAGCAATTAATCTAGCATTTTCATTTCTAAGGTTGTCAATAGTGTCATGGCATGTGCTTAGCTCACTAGATAATTTGTTACATTTTTCTACCTCTAGAGCATAAGCATTTTTGACCTTAACATGCCTTTTGTTTTCCTTAATAAGGAAGTCCTCTTGAGAGTCCAAGAGATCATCCTTCTCATGAATAGCACTAATCAATTCATTTAATTTTTCCTTTTGTTGCATATTAAGATCGACAAAAAGGGTACGCAAATTATTCTCCTCATCACTAGCATTATCATCACTAGAGGATTCATATTTAGTGGAGGATTTAGATTTAACCTTCTTCCTTTTGCCGTCCTTTGCCATGAGGCACTTGTGGCCGACGTTGGGGAAGAGGAGTCCCTTGGTGACGGCGATGTTGGAGGCGTCCTCGTCGGAAGAGGACTCGGTGGAGCTCTCGTCGGAGTCCCACTGCCGGCAAACATGGGCGTCGCCGCCCTTCTTCTTGTAGTACTTCTTCTTCTCTCCTCTTTCCCTTCTTGTCGTCGCCCCTGTCACTGTCACTTGATAATGGACATTTAGCAATAAAGTGACCGGGCTTACCACACTTGTAGCAAACCTTCTTGGAACGGGATTTGTAGTCCTTCCCCTTCCGTTGCTTGAGGATTTGGCGAAAGCTTTTGATGATTAAAGCCATCTCCTCATTGTCAATTGGTTGTCTACTCGGTGTAGACTCCTCCTTCTTCTCCTCCGTCGCCTTAAATGCCACCGGTTGTGCTTCGGACGTGGAGGGTTCATCAAGCTCGTTGATCTTCTTTGAGCCTTTAATCATACATTCAAAGCTCACAAAATTCCCGATTACTTACTCGGGAGTCATTAGTGTATATCTTGGATTACCATGAATTAATTGTACTTGAGTAGGGTTAAGGAAAATAAGTGATCTTAAAATAACCTTAACCACCTCGTGGTCATCCCATTTCTTGCTCCCGAGGTTGCGCACTTGGTTCACCAAGGTTTTGAGCCGGTTGTACATATCTTGTGGCTCCTCCCCTTGGCGAAGACGAAAACGACCGAGCTCCCCCTCGATCGTTTCCCGCTTGGTGATCTTGGTGAGTTCATCACCCTCGTGCGCGGTCTTGAGAAGGTCCCAAATCTCCTTTGCATTCTTCAACCCTTGCACCTTGTTGTATTCCTCCTTGCTTAGAGAGGCGAGGAGTATGGTTGTAGCTTGAGAGTTGAAGTGCTCGATTTGGGCCACTTCGTCCGTATCATAGTCTTCATCCCCTACGGATGGTACCTGTGCTCCAAACTCAACAACATTCCATATACTTTTGTGGAGTGAAGTTAGATGAAATTTCATTAAATCACTCCACCTAGCATAATCTTCGCCATCAAAGGTTGGCGGTTTGCCTAATGGAACGGAAAGTAATGGAGTAGATCTAGATGTACGAGGATAGTGTAGGGGGATCTTACTAAACTTCTTGCGCTCTTGGCGCTTAGAAGTTACGGACGGCGCATCGGAGTCGGAGGTAGATGTTGATGAAGTGTCGGTCTCGTAGTAGACCACTTTCCTCATCCTCTTGTGCTTGTCGCCTTTCCAATGCGACTTGTGGGAAGAAGATTTTTCCTTCTTCTCTTTGTGGTGAGAAGAAGAAGATCTTTTCTCCTTCCGTTTGGAGGAGTCCTTCTTCTTCTCCTTCCTCTTGGTGCGGGACTCTTCCGATGAAGTGCTCCCTTGGCTCGTAGTGGGCTTGTCGCCGGTCTCCATCTCCCTCTTGGTGTGATCTCCCGACATCACTTCGAGCGGTTAGGCTCTAATGAAGCACCGGGCTCTGATACCAATTGAAAGTCGCCTAGAGGGGGGGTGAATAGGGCGAAACTGAAATTCTCAAAAATAATCACAACTACAAGCCGGGTTAGCGTTAGAAATATAATAGAGTCCGCGAGAGAGGGTGCAAAACAAATCGCAAGCGAATAATGAAGTGAGACACACGGATTTGTTTTACCGAGGTTTGGTTCTCTCAAACCTACTCCCCGTTGAGGAGGCCACAAAGGCCGGGTCTCTTTCAACCCTTACCCTCTCTCAAACGGTCCCTCGGACCGAGTGAGCTTTCTCTTCTCAATCACTTGGAACACAAAGTTCCCACAAGGACCACCACAAGTTTGGTGTCTCTTGCCTCAATTACAAGTGAGTTTGATCGCAATGAAAGAATCAAGAAAGAAGAAAGCAATCCAAGCGCAAGAGCTCGAAAGAACACAAGCAAATCTCTCTCTCTAATCACTAGGGTGTTGTGTGGAATTTGGAGAGGATTTGATCTCTTTGGTGTGTCTAGAATTGAATGCTAGAGCTCTTGTAAGTAGTTGGGAAGTGGAAAACTTGGATGCAATGAATGGTGGGTGGTTGGGGGTATTTATAGCCCCAACCACCAAACTAGCCGTTTGGTGAGGCTGTCTGTTCGATGGCGCACCGGACAGTCCGGTGCACACCGGACATGTCCGGTGCGACAGCCACGTCACCAAAGCCGTTGGGTTCCGACCGTTGGAGCTCTGACTTCTGGGCCCGCCTGGATGTCCGGTGGCGCACCGGACATGCACTGTAGATTGTCCGGTGCGCCAGTATGGGCGTGCCTGACCTCTGCGCGCGCAGCGCGCGCATTTAATGCGTCGCAGGTAGCCGTTGGCGCCGAAATAGCCGTTGCCCCGCTGTTACACCGGACAGTCCGGTGTACACCGGACAGTCCGGTGAATTATAGCGGAGCAGCTTTAATGAATTCCCGAGGCTGGCGAGTTCCGGAGGCCACTCTTCCCTGGAGCACCGGACATGTCCAGTGTACACCGGACAGTCCGGTGAATTATAGCAGAGTCGCCTCTGGAAATTCCCGAAGGTGACGAGTTCGAAGTTTGAGTCCTCTGGTGCACCGGACATGTCCGGTGGCACACCGGACAGTCCGGTGTGCCGGACCAGAGGTGCCTTCGGTTGTCCCTTTGCTTTTTTGTTGAACCCAATACTTGGTCTTTTTATTTGTTAAGTGTGAACCTTTGGCACCTGTATAACTTATACACTAGAGCAAACTAGTTAGTCCAATATTTGTGTTGGGCAATTCAACCACCGAAATTAATTAGGGACTAGGTGTAAGCCTAATTCCCTTTCAGTCACGACCAGTCACAACCCCTTTATGGGATGTCGATCGACATGTACCTTGGGCAACAACAGCCTCCCACGCACACCGGCGATAAATTTGCTGATCTGCGCATGTCCGGACCGTCTGCACGTGAGTGCGGACCGTCCGGGCCAACGGCGGTCGATCCCATTTAGAAGCGAATTACCGAGGCCTGCACCCAAGCCGCCACATACCGTGCAAACCCTAGATAACCCATTCAGACCATCCGCGTATGACGCCAGACAGTCCGAATATAATGTCGAACGGTCTAGCCACATGGCCGGACAGTCCGCGCACGGAGTTGGACGGTCCGCGTATTTAACCGGACGGTCTGGCACAGGGTTTTTTGAGAAGGATGGATATCCAACTCCGTATCCGTCCTAGCTAGACTCCCCATCTCACCATACGAGACACCAGCACCATAATATAATCTACCAAACCCGTGAGAGTGAGTACTTTCCACCCCCTAGAAGGCCAGAAAGGAATGGCCAATCCTATGAGCCTCATAGGGCATGTATTAACGCGCTGCAAAACCCAAACCAATGGGGACGAAAACAACATACCAACATCCAAACAAACTCACCCATATTGGACCAAAGAGTCGGTGGTCTCCCACCGGCTGCCATCGATATAGTAAGAGAGGAAATAGCTGGGGCGTTCCGAGATAAGCTCGGAGTTAGTATAGTCCCCGGGGGGCATTCATATCGGAGACCTTATAATATCCAGTTTGACCGTCTCCCATACCCACATGGGACCAGAATACCCGAATTCACAAAGTTTTCGGGTGACCAAGGAAAGAGCACACGTGAGCACATAGACCAGTTGTAAGTGCAATCAACCCTAATTGAGGGTTTTCATGATTAAATAACAAAACAAACAGAGATTCTAACAAGTTTGCTCCTAGCATGTACACAGTTATTCTACAGATAGGAGAAGCACATATCTTATGAGTATAAAAATGTAAAGCACAACGGATTTAAATTCTACATCATACGGCGTGCTCCAAGTGCTTGGAAACAACGACCGTGTTCATTTTATAATTCTTGAGTTATAGGAATCACCGTTCAATTAAGAGGGATCCGCAATGGTTAAGTAAGTTATGCAATGAGCTAAGTTCAAATTCCTTCAAAATCATCTAAGAGAACATTTTTCTAGATCATGAATGCCCTTTGAGAAACCACTTTTTCTCCCCACAAGAGTTCCACCTTTGTTCACTTCAGAATTTTCAAAACTTGCTCTTCAGCCTCTGAAACCGGTTCAACCGATTTCTGGACTGTTTCTCTGCCACCTCTGCTCTGACCAGTCTAATAGTTAGAGCTGTCAGAAAAGTCATGTGTACACTTTTTTGAAAACCGGTTCAACCGGATTTTTTCTCGGCTCAATCGGTTTTGAGTCCGGTCGAGTCTCCGGCTGAGTAGATCAGTGAACCGAGATCTCCCTGGTGGAAACCGGTTCAACCGGTTTATAAACCGGTTCAACCGATTTTTGGCCCTTTTCTCCCAACGGCTGCCAGCTTTTGTGGGATCCTTTAAATACCCCCCACACTCTCTCTCTTCATTACTTCTGCTCTCTCCACGATTCCTCAGCTGACCAAACTCCAAACAAGGGCATTCAATTCATATCTCACACCCGAAATCACATCTCCTTCAATCGCTTGAAGGATCCTTGGTGTGAGGTGAAGTCGATCTAACACGCTGTCAATTTCATCTTGATTCTCCCATTCTCTTGTTCTTGAGCTCATTGCAAACTTAACCTTGTGCGGATTTGTTACTCTTGGAGCCTTGTGTTCCTTGACGGTTAGATGTTGCTTAAGAGTCTCCAAATTTGTGGACAACCCCAAGAAGTTTGTATTACCCGCTCTTTGAGCAAATTTGAGAAAAGATTGCCTTGACCTTGGTGGTCGGCTTGTGGAGGATTAGGGTTGGAAAAGACCTGACCCTTTGTGGGCTCCTCAACAAGGAGTAGGACACCTTTATGGTGGTTGCCGAACCTCGGGTTAAATCGCGTGTTCTTGTGCTTTCTTGTTAAGTGCCTAAAATTGTTGGTTGGTTCATATTCATATATTTGAGTGGATTTTCTGTAGAGCAAGTCATTAGCAAAATCTTTCACTACTTCGTCATATTTGTTTAACTGATTATTTAATCTAAGTTGAGCAGGTTCAAACTTGTTCAGTTGTGAACAAAATCAACTGAACCGGTTTGCACCAGTGCAACTTTAATTTGATCTATCTCGAAGTATTTAGTGAAAAATTTCAGGTGTAGCCTATTCACCTCCCCTCTAGGCTACTTTCAATTGGTATCAGAGCTTCGTACCTCGTTTTGCGCTTAACAGCGTGAGGAAACGATCATGTCTACTCAACGGGACCATGTGGATCCTATCCTTGAGGAAATTCCTGTCACATCTTCTGGTGAGGAAGTGGACCCCAAGGTCCTCGACCTCGCCATGAAGATTGCCGAGAAGATGTTCCTCAAAATGAAAGAGGAAGATGCTAAGAAAAAGGCCGAAGAAGAAGAATCAAGAAGAAAGACCGAAGAAGATAAAGGTAAGGGAAAATTTGAATACAATGATGACTTGGTAGAACTTTTGGTGTCAAAGGTGATAAGCAAGGTAAGTATCACCACCGAAGGATCATCCACCAAAAGTAAAGGTAACGAGTTCAATAAAGTTCAATTTGATTATTCTAGAAATTTTATTCCCAACTTCTCTTCCGCCCCACTTGGAAAGTTACCAACTCTTAGTGAGTTGAACTATGACGAGTGGGCCGATAAGATGAAGTCACATTTAATCGGTGTACATCCTAGTCTTTGGGAGATTGTCAATGTAGGTATGTATAAGCCCGCCCAAGGAGAAGAGATGACTTCGGAAATGATGCAAGAGGTTCACCGCAATGCTCAAGCGGTGAGCATAATAAAAGAAAGTCTTTGTCCGGAAGAATACCAGAAAGTTCAAGGAAGAGAAGATGCCCGTGACATTTGGAATATTCTTAAAATGTCACATGAAGGAGACCCCAAAGCTAAGAGACATAGAATTGAAGCTTTGGAGAGTGAGCTTGCTAGATATGATTGGACTAAGGGTGAGTCACTTCAATCACTCTTTGATCGGTTAATGGTGTTAGTAAACAAAATAAGAGTGCTTGGAAGTGAAGATTGGAGTGATTCCAAGGTCACGAGACTATTCATGAGAGCATACAAAGAAAAGGACAAGAGTCTAGCAAGGATGATAAGGGACCGTGATGACTATGAGGAAATGACGCTTCATCAATTATTTGCAAAGATTCAACAACATGAATCTGAAGAAGCCCCAATCAAGACAAGAGACTCTCATGCCTTGATCTCAAATGAACAAGACACCCCCAAGAAGAACAAAGACCACAAGGCAAAGAAAGTGGTCGAGACATCAAGTGATGAAGACACAACTATGTTCATCAAAACATTCAAGAAATTTGTAAGGAAAAATGACAAGTTTCAAAGGAAAGAAAAGAAGAGGGCATGCTATGAATGTGGCCAAACCGGTCATTTCATAGCGGATTGTCCTAACAAAAAGGAACAAGAAGCCAAGAAGGAATACAAGAAGGACAAGTTCAAAAAGGGAGGCAACAACAAGGGATATTTCAAGAAGAAGAAATATGGTCAAGCCCATATTGGTGAAGAATGGAACTCCGATGAAGATAGTTCTAGCTCCGAAGAAGAGGAAGTGGTGGCAAACGTTGCCATCCAATCTACTTCAAGCTCACAACTCTTCATCAACCTACAAGACGACTCCTACACTCCAACTTGCCTCATGGCAAAAGGAGATAAGGTAACTTTATTTAGTGATGATTTCTCAAATGATGATGATGATGAACAAATTGCCATGAAAAACAAAATGATTAAAGAATTTGGCTTGAATGGATATAATGTTATCACCAAATTAATGGAGAAGCTAGATAAAAGAAAAGCAACTCTTGATGCTCAAGAAGACTTGCTCATCCTTGAAAAGGAGAGAAACCTAGAGCTTCAAGAATTGCTACTCAATAAAGATGAAATGCTAGATGCCTTGACTAAGGAAGTATCTTTAGTCAAGATAACTATAGAGGATAAAAAAAAAGAAGTAACCAATATGAAAACCTCTATAGCTAATCTTGCAAATGAAAAGGATGCACTTGAATCAAGCATGTTAAGCTTGAATGTCCAAAATCAAGAACTTCAAGTACAACTTGAAAATTGCAAGAACATCAATGCCTCATCTTTATTGATTGAATCTAAGTCTAGCTCCTCAAATAATACCTTTTGCAAACATTGTGCCAAATACCATGCTTCTTGTTGTTTAACTAACCATGCAAGGAAGAAAAGCCCACAGGTAAAGGTAAAAGGAATATTGAAGAGATGCTCTAGCAATGATGGGTTAAAGAAAGTTGAACCCAAGTACAAGTCCCTAAAGCCCAACAATGGAAAAAGGGGGCTTGGGTTCAACTCAGTTAAGGAAAACCCTAGCATAGTGCATAAGGGGTGGAGATCCCCCAAGTTCATAGAGGGAACCACCCTATATGATGCCTTGGGGAGGATTCACTCCTCAAATGACAAGTCAACTCAAGTAAAGGTAAACTTGAGTTCCACAAAGAGTAAGATGAAGGAAGCGGGATCAACAAGTGGAGAAAAATTTAATGCTCCCATTTCTCACTCTTATCTTTGTGATTATATGTTGAATTGGGATTTAGGGAAATTGGTTGTTAAATATGTGGGTGCCTACACAAAAAGAAAAGTCATGAAAAGAAGTGTGTGGGTACCCAAGGCTATAACTAACACTGCAGGACCCAATTCAATTTGGGTACCTAAAAGCATAGCCTAAATTTGTTTTGCAGGTCTACTCCTCTGGTGGGTCAAGTTGGGTGCTTGACAGTGGATGTACAAATCACATGACCGGGGAGGAAGACATGTTTCATTCCTTGCAACTGTAACATCCCAAAAATCCCAACCCAAGGTTTGAAACCCTAACCTCCTAAACCCCCCCTTTAATTTATTTTCTCCCTTAATTCTACCCCTAGATCACCTCATCATATGCATACACTTGTAATGGTAGGAGCACCTCACTTAGACTATATTTATCACTCAAGATCATTTAAAAATTTTTGGTTCAAAGGAAAAAGAAATGAAAAGAAACAAAAATAGAAAAGGAAAAGAAATAGAAATCAGAAAAAGAAAAAGAGAAACTCCCTCCCCCCTCGGCTGGGCCAAATCCGGCCCAACCAGCCCCGCACGCCCGCGCTTCCCTTCCCCTCTCCCCGGCCCAGGCGGCCCAGCTCCGCGCGCCGCGCGCCTCGCTGACAGCTTGGCCCCGCCCATCAGTGACTCGCCTCCCTCCCTCTCGCGTCGCTCCCTCTCTCTGGCAGCTTGGCCCCACCTGTCAGCTTCGTCGTTCTCGCCCATGCCTCACCGGCGCATCCGCCGCCGAGCCCCTCTCGCCCCGTCGCCTCGCCATTAAGGCTCGCCCGACCTCAGCGACAACCCCGCCACTGTACCCGACCCGTCCCCTCCCCCCCTCGCCTGCCCAAGCCATCTCAATCGGCATTAGCGCCATTCCCGCCATCATGGCTAGCTCGCCGGTGCTCGTCGTCCCCTCCATCCCTCTCCCTCCCCCAAGGGCCTATAAAAGGACCCGCCCGAGCCCCGTCTTCACCACACCGGCTCCGGCCAACTCCTCCGCCTTCCCCCAAGCGAATCAAGCTAGCGCCGCCGTGCTTCCCTCGTCGCTCCAGTGAGCTCCTTTCCCCCTTTCTAGTGATCCTCTGTCCAATTAAACCATGCTCGAAGCTCCGCCACACTCTCACGGTCGCAAGGCACCACTTTTCCCCTCCTATTGTGGCCGGCAACCGCACCGACGACATCACCGCCGTGGACACCCGCCACCGTGCCGCGGACACCCGCCACCGCGCTGCGGACCGGCCACCATAGGCCCCCGCTGGTCAAATTGGCCCCACCCCCGTGATCCCCTGCACCCGCCCGTGCCTCGCCACCGCCTCCCCGTCGTAGAACCGGACCAACGGCGGAGAACCGCCATGGGATTTTGCCGCCGGCCGGACTCCGGTCGAACCCCCCTCCCTCCGTTGTCGTCAACACCGTAAGCCCCCTCCCTCTCCCTGGCATGCGGGCCCGCGCCACGGTGCCGTCCCCCGCCGTCTCTCCCTCGCTGCTGGGCCAGCTGGGCCGTAAGCGCGCCCAAGTGGGCCGAAATTCCTCCCCCCCCAGCCCAGCAAGGCAGGAAAAACCCTTTTCTTTTTATTTTCTCTTTTCTTTTCCCATTTTCTCATATAGAATTATATGCAAATATTTTATGTACCAAAAATAGTTCAAATAAATTATAGGGCACCAAAATAATGAGATATACGAAATGGCACACCCCCACTAAAGTCACCATGATTGATGTATTGTTATTATCTGTGTTTGATTAGCGGAAGAGGGATCAGATCCTCCAGAATTTATAACTCCGGAAGAAGGGCAAGAACCCGACCCCTCCGAGATAAACCTCTTGTGCCAGGAAAGCTTCGACGAAGGCAAGTCCATCCTTCCCTTGATGCATTATTTACCTATTTCTCTCTACCACTGCCTAAGCCTGGAATATGGGATGGAATCAAATTGCATGGTGAGCATGAGAGAGCCCGCATTAACTATTACCTTTGAGTACAAGATATGGGATAAGTATAAGGGTGCAAGTAACATGTTTTCCAAAAAGTATGCGATGAAGGATATTCACCCTCATCACCTGATGAGTAGGATGATCAGGGACTCCCTGGTTTAGGGGAGGGCCTAAGGTGATGGCTCAGCTGGTTTAGGCGTGAGCAGAAGGATCGTCCTCTCGTATAAGGACCGGTTTGTCATCTTTCATTACCTGTACTCACAAAAAGTACAACCACTCGAGGCTGTGTGGGCAGCCACTCGATCTGAACTCGTACGATCCAACCCCAGGGTTATGAAGGCTGGGGAGCACCGGGAGGATAAGGAGGGGGAAAGTTTTGTCCGGTTTGGACATGGCGGTGGCCTGACTCCTTCCGGTATAACCGTTAAGGTTAGGACGTGCGAGGAAGGAAAGAGTTTCGGATTCAGATCTCATTGGCCATGAGATCGCAGAGCCGGACTAGTGGGTAAAGTGTACCCCTCTGCGCAGAGTCTAAACCTATTCGAATAGTCCGTGTCCACTGGTATAGACGAGTCTGGTATGGTATGACAATTAGTGTTTCAACTACAACCGGGAATAGGGAAATGTGTGTGTGTTTCTGGAAAGCAAGTAGTACCACGGGAGCGGGAAGCTCAGTGGTGGTCAGACAAGGGTCATTTCTATTGTCTTGGGAAAACCTTAAACAACGAGTACTGCCTTTCTCTGAAAAAAAAATATGAGTGACTTCAACTCCACCATATGAAGCATGTACAATATAGGTCACTTTCTCTTTACGGGAGCCGGGTGGGCTTGCGGAATACCTAGTGTATTCACCCAGATTTATTTATGTTTTTCAGCAGCTGAAGACTTCTTTTCTACTATGTTTGATTGAAGGGGTTGTGTCTTCACCCAGTCCTGCCTGTGGCCTGGGCTATTTTACCTTCCACTGCGTTTTAAGATTTTCGGCTCACTCTCGAGCTTGTATCCCCCAGTATTGTAATAACTTTACTCAGACTTTGTAACTATTTAAAGAATGAATGTGGTTACTAGCCTCCTGGGACTGGTAACTGTATCACATTTGAGTCCCAAAGGACCGGGACGCTTCATGTGGTATCAGAGCCTATAGGACTGGCCGTAGACCGCAGCCCTGACCTTAAAAAGTTGCCTTAACAAGAAAACACCTCTTACCCCCCAAGAAACACTCTCTCTCCTTTCCCCGATATTAACAGACCCTTCTTTTCTTCTACCAGATGGAAGACTCCTAGGTTATTAGGACATCCTATTGCTCAGGGGAAGAAGGATTCCCTCACCTCTTACGGAGTTGCGCGCTACGCATGGGGATCCGCAAGAAGCCCGAATATGTCTCGAAGGAATACACGAAAATGGAGTAGAAAAGTGCTCTATGGCAGTCTACCTGGGAGAAAGCCGAAGCTACCCAAACCACCCTCCCTTCCAAGTCAACTTCACCGGGCACCGCTTCCCAGACACTTGCCAAAGTGTAGCCCGAAAAGCCCTTAAACAGCTATGCCAAAACTACAGCCAAGAGATCTCTGAGACCCCCCTTCATTATTTCCCACCCAGCAACAAAAATACCCCCACCTGGAGGAAAAGACTTCAGGCTCTGTCAGAGAGAGACCCCACCGAGGATGACCCCACCATTGTCTACATGGACGGATACCTCCACACCCTCGACAACCACTACGATGACCTCTCCTCCCACTGCACCCACCTAAACTCCCGGGTGGAAAGCCTACAGTAGCAAGTCAAAGAGCTTAAGCAAGAAAAGGCATCTCTCCAGGAGTGTCTCGACATAGCAGAAGGCGAGGAGGCCAATAACCGTGAGGCCTATCGAACCCTAAGGATGGACTATGACAAGAAGCTAAAGAAGCTCGCTCCCAAGAAGAAAATCCAGAAGAAGACCACCAACCGAGGGTGCCAAATGGAGAAGAAGAAGAAGACCCCTCCAGCCCCACCTCCCCCCAGGGTAGATGATTGGTCCGACGCCAAGGATATATCCCTAGCAAGCCTTGATGATCTTCTTAAGGAGTTTGGGGATACTTTAGAGAAGGAGTTCGGTAGTACCTCAGGGAATGCTCTCGTGTAGTACAACTTGTCGTAACCATATGCTTGTAATGCACTGATGTAATGAATAAAATGGCTTGTTTGAAAACAATTGGCATGTGCATGATAGTGACTCTCTCCCCTGGCAGATGGCTTCGGATAAAACCACGCCTACCGCCTCCGGGATTGGAGCAGGGTTTCCCCTGAGAGCTGAAGGGGAAGCCGAGAGAGAGGAAAGTGAAACCCACCTCCCCGCACCTCCGCAATTACCCTTAGATCTAGCCCAAGTTCTAGCCAATCAAACCCGACTCATCGAGGTCCTCACTCGAAGTCTGGACAATCAACGACCAAATGGTGGAAGACCGCAAGACAGAATGGGTGATTTCCTGAGGCTCAAGCCTCCCACGTTTGCCGGATCAAGCAATCCCCTCGATGCCGACGATTGGATGCGCACGATTAAAAGAAAGCTGGAAGCCATCGGATGTCCAGAAAATCAGCGTGTTCAACTGGCTGCCCATCAACTTTCCGGGATGGCTTTAGCCTGGTGGGATACCTTCAACGTCACCATCTGTTGGGGGCCTTCGGCTTACGAAGGTCCTCAAAAACATGATTTAACAGTATTTCTGGAGTATAATGTGTGAACATGTACCTTCGGACTCGAGTCGGTATCACAGTAGGAGAAGCCCAAAATAATACGAAGGTCTCGATGATCACGAAGCTGTGCGCAGAAAAGCTTCGGCATGGTAGCAAAAAAGGGGAACCGACTTAAAGATGAAAAGGCAAATTAGACCTCAAAGAATTACTATAGAGTTATTAGCAAATGTAAAGGGCATGGATGTAATTGTACATGGGCTGTGTCCCCTGCCTATAAATAGATGAACAGTACTCCTGTACTGTTCACGCTGACTTGGCATTCGCTCTAGCGTCACGCTTGTACTTTTACTTTCCTTCGAGCCGAAGGTACTTTTGTAATTTGTTATTGTTTACATAAGTAGCATAAATAAAAATAAATTGATAATAATGTTTAAAGTAATCATGCTATTTTTCAATATTTTACATATGAATCTTTCTTCATCTTTTATTATGATTATGAAGGTATGCCCTTTATAACCTTCGTCCGAAATTCATTATATCCGAAGGGAGATAATGCTTCGAAGGACGAAGGACTTTACCAATTAACGTTTTTCGTGTTGCCTTGTTCTTAACTCATAGCACTTGAGAACAAGTCCCCAACATTGGCGCCCACCTCCGGTGAACTCACTACCACCCTTTGAGTTTTTTAACACCTTCGGCGATCATAAACCTTCGCTATGGCGCCGAAGAAAGCTTCAGCAACTGGGGCTGCAGCTCTACAACCGCTGGACCCCAATCAGGAGACTCTCTCTCTTCGGGAGGCTCGAAGCCAGAAGAGGAAAGCTGTCAGCCCGACACCGCAAGAGGATGAGCTAGACCAAGAAATCAGAGACATGGAGATGCTTCATCAACAAGTGCAGAGGAAGAAGGAAAAGATGGCTAAGCTAGCCGAACTGCAAAGGCAGATAGACGAAGCTTCTGAAGAAGTTCGCCATCTTACTCACGATGAGCAGAACCGAAAGCCTCAGAACCAAAACCTTCATCAGGAGGGTTTCCTCAACGAAGATGACTGGTATGACAATTTCCATCATGGAAATTTTGTTTTTGATGATGCTTCTCCTCTGTCCGCTGAGCTGCAGGCTACACCTTGGCCTCTGTCCTATAAGCCGCCCCAGCTTCCCATATTCGACGGCCATTCAGACCCGAAGCAGTTTTTGATGAGCTATGAAGCAACAGTATCTTCGTATGGTGGCAATGCTGCAGTCATGGCAAAGTCTTTTGTTATGGCTGTCAGGAGTGTCGCTCAAACCTGGTATTCCTCCCTTCGACCAGGAACGATCACTTCATGGCAAAAACTGAAGGACATGTTGCTAACCAGCTTCCAAGGGTTTCAGACGAAGCCGGTCACTGCTCAAGCCCTGTTCCAATGCACCCAGGATCACGAAGAATACCTTCAGGCGTATGTCAGGAGGTTCTTGCGTTTGAGGGCGCAGGCACCAACGGTGCCCAACGAAATTGTCATTGAGGCCATGATCAAGGGACTTCGGCCTGGACCTTCAGCTCAGTACTTTGCCAGGAAGCCTCCTCAAACTTTGGAGAAGCTGCTCCAGAAGATGGACGAGTATATTCGTGCCGACAATGATTTTCGCCAAAGAAGGGAGGAGGCTTTCAGGTTTTCCGAAATAACCAAGGGCTTCGGAGGAAGATTCTATCCGAGGCACGTCAGATCAATTCACAACTCTACTCAAAATGATGATAAGGGGAGTCAGCAGCAAAGGCCACAGTGCTCCTCACAGGCTTCGGGGCAACAGCAAAGCTTCTTCCGGCCACCAGCTCCAAGAGGCAGAGGCGCCAGGGGCTTCGGCGGAAGATTTGGATATCAACCAAGGAAAATATTTTGCTTGTTCTGTGGTGAAAATAAGGGCCATACCACCAGGATGTGTCATGTTACCATCCAGAAGCAAAAGGAAATAGCCGAAGCTGCAGCACAACAGGCTCAGCCGAAGCAGGTCATGCACACTGCTTCGTATCATTCGCCTTACATCCCAGAATATGTAGGCAACCACCCTGCAGTTTCTGTTGCTTCGGCGAGTCAACCTCAAGCTTCTTGGCACCTCCGCCTCCACCACCGCTGCAGCAAGGCCAACAGCCAGAAGGGAGCCAATATGGCCCACATCAAAGGGACTTCAGAGAACAATCCGAAGCTCGCACAGTCAATAGCACTGTGCCAGAGTCGAAGCACATATATTGACAAATATCCTACCTTGATAGCAGTCTTTTCTATTCAATTTTATTTTCTATGTAATAAAGGACACTTTTTAAATTTCAAGTAACAGTTTTGTTGTTTGCCACAAGGAAAACATATCTTCTACACATGCTTAAGTTGTCGAAGCTTAAAAATTTGCAATAGCAAGGAGGACCTTCGGATTATTAAATCCTTTGAAGCAACAAAAAGTCGTTCCAAAAGGAGCGCAGTGTAAGTTTTTTGCTCCAAAGTCGTTCCTAAGGGAATGCAGAGCTTACAGCGAAAAATAAACGCTGATTCCGCCGAAAGTAAAAGGCGAAGAAGCTCCAAAGTCGTTCCTAAGGGAATGCAGAGCTTACAGCGAAAAATAAACGCTGATTCCGCCGAAAGTAAAAGGCGAAGAAGCTCCAAAGTCGTTCCTAAGGGAATGCAGAGCTTACAGCGAAAAGTCAACGCTAATTCCGCTGAAGTAAAAAGCGAAGAAGCTCCTAAGGGAGGCTTACAGCAAAAAGTCAACGCTGATTCAAAAAAGATTATGTATTTTATTGCAGGGATGTGTGTGTAGCTTCGAAACGAATACCTTCTCTCATAGCATAACATCATCACATCATTTTGCATAGCATAAGCATCATACATCATTCTGCATATGGCACAAGAAGGGGATACAATATTGATCTTCGGAATGTAGCTTCGGAATATATTTTCATGAAGTTTGGATGTTCTTCATCAGAACACTGGGTATTGTTGTGATAAATGAAAATTCTGCTTTACGAAGCATGAAAAGAAGGGAAGGTGTTTTTTCGTCAAAGACTCAAAAACGGTACGTATGTAAAATTTCATGCATCGTAAAGAATTGAATCATGAAAAACAAGTTTATTACATTCAGGGTTACAAGATATTACACATATTACATTTCAGAAGTTTTTACAGTAACACCTAGTCTTCCCTAAGCACTACTTCTGCAGCTTCGTTCAGGAGTTGATTGACAACTTGATCCATGATAGCTTCAGCCACCTTTTTAATTTCATCGTCATCCTTCGGGGGAGGACCCGGAGACGCTTTAGTAGGATCTGAGGGAGGACAGGATACAGCTACATTGCTATTACAAATTGCGAACGAAGTTTAAAATTAAAAATTACAACACAATAAAAACCATTAGTTAATACCTATTTGCCTTTCACTTTTTTCAGCAGCCTCAGCTACTTCTCTAGCATCGTGAATACCCTTTTCGCTCTTTCGGATAATTTCTCGGGCCATTTCTCGGCCACCATTATCCCAGACATCGGTGAAAAATTTTCCACCAACTATGCTAGCTTCGGCTGAAGGATCTCTTGCATCTTCGAAGGACAAGGTAGCTTCGGATTGTGCTAAAATTTTTACATGCTCGCAGCCCTTTTTCTCCAAAATCGTGGCAATTCCCCTGGCACCCGAGAAAGCACATATGTCTCCGCGGCTATTTAAAATTTCCTCGAAGGCCTCAGCTTCGTGAGTAATCCATTCGATGGGACCTTTGGGGTTGCCTCTTGTAAAGTTCTCTTCACTCGAGAACGCGCCAACATTGGCGAAGCTAGCTTTCAACTTCTTGGCACACTCTATAGATTTGTTATAGCATCTTTTCTTGGATGAACGAAGCTCTTCAACAGTTCCCTCTAAATGATTTGCCCATTGATCGCTAAGTTCTCGCTTCGTTTCTTCAAGTATGCGTTCTTCTTTGGCTCTGGCCAGTTGTTTTCGAAGATCTTCAATTTCACGCTTCCGAGCTTCAGCTTGACCTTTAAAAGCAGCTTCGTCTTCTTTTATTCTATTTATCAATGAATGTAATATTTTATCTTTTTCGAGACCTTCGTTCCTCAATTCAATTACTTCGGAACGAAGGTTGCTCAGGGCTATAGCGCACCCTTCGTCTTCGGCATCTTTTTGGGCCCTAAGGGCATTGCTAAGTATCAGACCCTGCAAAGAAAAAAAATGTGTGTGCGTCAATAGATTTAAGCAAATGAAAAATTTTGGTCTCAACAAAAAATACAAAGATCACATTTGTTACACCTTTAAGCTATTATATGCCAGGCTGTCGGCCAGATCGTTTTTCGACAGCACCGAGAGCCCGTCTTCTAGTGTTGGGAATCCGAAGCTCTTGCTCATCTCCCGACAGACAGAAATCTCCTTGCTGTCAGGGAGACAATACAAAAAGTCTTCTTCTCCACTGCCATTGAATATTAACGCCCCCTTTAGATACTTCAGTTTTTGGGCGTAAAGCTGGGCCTCTTGCTTTTCTTTTTCTGATAATTTTTTCCCCGAAGCATGACGAACAATATAATCAAGGACTTTGGGGGATGCTTCGGGGGCAATAGCACTGATTTATTCAGAAAGAATTGGCTCCGTTATTTTTTCTTCCTCGGTTTCCAAGGATTTTACCTTCGTGGGCTCTGAGGGTCCAGCTTCAGCTTCAGTTTCTTGCTCTGGAGCCTTAGTATCAGAAATTTCAGTTTTAGCTTCAAAAATGGCAACAGTCTTTTTCGGAGGTGTGCTTGAGGATTTAATTGTTTCCAGAACATCTAGCACATTGACCATTCTTTTTCTTTTCGGAGTCACCGCCGGTACCTTTTGATTTTTTATTGTTTCAACATTTGCTGAAGGACTTAAAACTTCTGATATTCTTGATCCCTCAGTTGGTCCTTTTACTTCTTCCATTTTTTCTGTCGACGGCACTTTGGCCATTTCTTTGGTTTCTGGTAACAAAATCTTTGGTTCTTCCAATTCTATCCTTGTTGGCGCTTCGGCCATCTCTGCGACTTCTGGCAGCAACATTGGCTTGGTTGGCTTTTCAGCTTCGGTCGCCGAAGGAGTCTCTCCGGTGAACTCAGGCACCGAGGCTGGTTCAATATAACGTGGCCGGTGTGTAAGAACCTTTATCCTTTTTCTTTTCGGTTCTGGCTCGCTAGGAGCAGTTGCAGCTTCTTCTTTCGCAGAGGCTGTGTTTTTTCTTTTCTGCCCTCGAGTGGGATAACGATAGTCAGGGTAGACAAACCCGATTGCATCAAATACCCGATTCAGTCTTTTCTTTTTTCGGCCTCCGAAGGCTGCTGACAATGCAGTATCTTCGGCCTTCGAATAAGCCCCAAGCAGTTCATCACTTAAATTTTCAATACTTTTTAGCCAGTCATCATCTGGCTCAACGAATTTATCTCTGAACTTGAAAGTATACTTCAGCCTGATAAGTCCACCTTCGTCAGCCTCCTTTATGGTTTCTTGTGGCATTTCCCATTTTTCCGCGAGCGGCCATACTCTAAAAGCAATATGCTCTTGAACCAAATCTCTCGTTCCAATAAAAGAACAAATAACTCCGAAGGCTCTCTGGCACTCTTCGGCAGCTTCATTCATTTCAACCTTCGGCCTTCGCAGGCCGAAACTTTGCCAAATAGGTCGCATAATTATACCTTTAATATCTTCCCGTGCTTTCAGGTCATTCTTCACATAAAACCATTCTGTCATCCAGTCGTCGGGCCATCTCTTCCGAAAGGTCGGCACGGGACAGCTTGACCCAGACCGAGAAACGAAGCTGTAGCAGCCAAAATTATTGTGATACTGTTCCTTACCCCAGGGTTTTGTCTCGTATGATAATTCGTGTATGTTGCAGAAACTTTTCGTATCAGGTTCCAGACCTTGGCTTCTCACGGCCCACACGAAGATATTCAGCCTTATAATTGCTTCGGGGGTAAGTTGATGAAGATAGACTTCAAACATTTTCAGCACTTCTACGACAAAGCTGTTCAGGGGAAATCGTAGTCCAGCTTTCAAAAGGCTTCGAAACACTACGACTTCATTTTCCTCAGGGGTCGGGCAAGTTTTCTCTCCTTCGTCAACTCTCACAATGGATAAATTCCGGAAGTATCTTCCCCTCATGTTGACAAGATGATTTTCTTTGATACCTGACTTGCCAAAAATTGAATGGCTTGGTCGCCAGGGGCGATCTTCGGAGTCTTCACCACCACTGTCCACATCATAACTGTCGCTGTCATTAGTATCTTCAGACAAACCTTCTAAAATCTCTTTGCTGATTTTTTCTGTATTAGTCTTCGACATTGCTATAAGAAACCCCAGGTTCTTCTCTTCAGAGAGGCTAAGCTTCATCTCGGGAACAGCCTTCTTATCTTCAGACATCTTCGGAAACACTAAAAAACTGTTTTCAACGCCGAAGCTTAAAAACTTAAAAAGCTAAGCAAATCTTGGTGCGCAAGAGCTAAAAATTGAGTGCGCAAGAACAGATGACAAGAGAGCGTGCCAAATGAGCTCGCGGTATGCTCTTATTTATACGCCCAGTGCGTTAAAAATTGGAAGACCCCGCCTGTCAGTGAATGTTGCTATTCTAGCAAAGGGAAGGTGTTTTTTCGGACCTTCGGCTTAAAGCCTTCGTCCATGCGCAATCTAAATTTATTATTTTAACAAATTAATATTGCGAGGGGCTACTGTTGGGGGCCTTCGGCTTACGAAGGTCCTCAAAAACATGATTTAACAGTATTTCTGGAGTATAATGTGTGAACAGGTACCTTCGGACTCGAGTCGGTATCACAGTAGGAGAAGCCCAAAATAATACGAAGGTCTCGATGATCACGAAGCTGTGCGTAGAAAAGCTTCGGCATGGTAGCAAAAAAGGGGAACCGACTTAAAGATGAAAAGGCAAATTAGACCTCAAAGAATTACTATAGAGTTATTAGCAAATGTAAAGGGCATGGATGTAATTGTACATGGGCTGTGTCCCCTGCCTATAAATAGATGAACAGTACTCCTGTACTGTTCACGCTGACTTGGCATTCGCTCTAGCGTCACGCTTGTACTTTTACTTTCCTTCGAGCCGAAGGTACTTTTGTAATTTGTTATTGTTTACATAAGTAGCATAAATAAAAATAAATTGATAATAATGTTTAAAGTAATCATGCTATTTTTCAATATTTTACATATGAATCTTTCTTCATCTTTTATTATGATTATGAAGGTATGCCCTTTATAACCTTTGTCCGAAATTCATTATATCCGAAGGGAGATAATGCTTCGAAGGACGAAGGACTTTACCAATTAACGTTTTTCGTGTTGCCTTGTTCTTAACTCATAGCACTTGAGAACAAGTCCCCAACACCATCAGAGATGCTACCTGGGCAGAGTTTGAAGCGGCTTTCCGGGAGCACCATGTGCCCCAGGGGCTCGTTCAGCTTAAGGAAGACGAGTTCCGAGAACTGACTCAAGATGGAAGATCTGTTAGCGAATATGTGCACAAGTTCACGGAGTTAGCCCGCTACGCGCCAGATGACGTCAGTACCGAGGGCAAGAAGATGGCTCGTTTCCTGAAGGGACTCAGGCCAGAACTCAAGACAATTCTGGCTAGCCAAGACTTCCTTAGTTTCTCTCACCTTTCCAACAAGGCCATGCAAGTTGAAAGGGCAAAGGAGGAAGAAAAAGGGCATCTCAAAAGAAAGTTCCAAGTCCTCCGGGCTCAGCAGCAAGACCGGCACCAAAAGACTCGATCATTTGGATTCCCACCCAAGGGACCAAACTTCAGTAGACCAGCTAGACCCGCCCCGTCACGATTCAGTCAGCAGAGTCAGAGCTCTTTCCATGCCCCCTCAGTTGCAAGTAACCAACCCCCGGCGAATGCATGTTGGCACTGCGGAGATCCCAGTCATTTCAAGAACAACTGTCCCCAGCTGAAGCCACCAGGACCCGCCTACTCCAACTCGGTGAATGGCCCTAAGAATACCTCGGCATCCGCCACCAAGGCGCCTCCTCCGGCAGCCAACAGAACAAGACCCAGTACCAAGGAAGGGCACGAGTGAATCACGTCGATGCCCAGGAGGCTCAGCAAGCTCCGGGAGTAGTGCTCGTTGAGTTCCTTATTGAATTTACTCCCGCTACCGTACTTTTCGATTCTGGAGCATCCCACTCTTTCATAGCCACTAGTTTTGTGGAGAAACATGGCATTCCCTCTACTCCTCTAGGGATTCCCTTGGTCACCCGAACCCCAGGGTCCGACCTTCTATGCCAGCTCAAATGCTCCCAAGTCAGAATCCATTTAAGTGGGGTAGTATTCTTGGCAGACTTAACCATCTTGCCATCCGAAGGAATTGATGTGATCTTAGGGATGGACTGGTTAACTAAACACAAAGGTATCATCAGTTGCGCAGACAAGACAGTCCTCCTCACAGACCACCAAGGAAAGTCAGTCTCTTGTCAGGCCCAGCCACCCGCCAATGATCCAATGATGTTCAATCTAGCAACATGAAGTATATCAGTGGTAGAAGAATTCATGGATGTGTTTCCAGAAGAACTACCAGGAATGCCACTGGAAAGAGAAGTGGAATTCTACATAGATCTGATCCCTGGAACGGCACCCATCGCGAAGAGACCATATCGCATGGCTCCTATCGAGTTAGCAGAACTGAAGCTTCAAATCGCAGATCTTCAGCAAAAGGGATACATTCGTCCCAGCTCATCCCCTTGGGGAGCACCAGTCCTGTTCGTCTCTAAGAAAGATGGAAGCATGAGAATGTGCATTGATTACCGATCGTTAAATGAAGTCACCATCAAGAACAAGTATCCACTTCCTCGGATCGACGACCTCTTCGATTAGCTTCAAGGGGCCAAATACTTCTCCAAGATAGACCTAAGGTCTGGTTATCACCAATTAAGGATCAAGGAAGCAGACATCCAGAAGACTGCATTTGTCACCCGGTACTGACAATATGAATTCACAGTGATGCCGTTCGGACTGACAAATGCACCCGCCTTTTTCATGAACCTCATGAACAAAGTGTTTATGGAAGAGCTAGATAAGTTTGTCGTGGTCTTCATTGACGACATCCTTATCTACTCCAAGAGCCGCGAAGACCATAAGCGTCACCTTCGGATTGTTCTCGGAAAACTCAAGGCACACCAACTTTATGCCAAACTCAGTAAATGTGAATTCTTGTTGGAAAAGATAGCCTTCCTTGGGCATATCTTAACCGCAGAAGGAATAGAAGTGGACCCTTCCAAGGTGGAAGCAGTATCAAAATGGAGGCAGCCGACCAACGTTAGTGAAGTTCGAAGCTTTCTGGGAATGGCAGGATATTACCGCCGCTTCATCAAAGGATTCTCCAGCATAGCAAGACCTATGACCGAGCTTCTCAAGAAAGACCATAAATTTGTGTGGACCCCAAAATGTGAAGGAAGTTTCTAGATCATAAAGAAGAAACTCACGACCGCACCCGTTTTGACACTACCAGATATCCATCAGGATTTTGTCGTCTTCTGTGATGCCTCGAGGCAAGGCTTAGGGTGTGTACTGATGCAAAACGAGAAAGTCATTGCTTATGCATCGCGTCTACTCAAGCCGCACGAACAGAATTACCCCACCCATGATTTGGAATTGGCAGCCATAGTGCATGCCTTGAAGATATGGAGGCATTACCTAATCGGGAACAAATGTCACGTTTTCACCGATCACAAGAGTCTGAGGTATATATTCACTCAACCAGATCTCAACCTCCATCAGCGAAGATGGCTGGAGCTGATCAAGGATTATGACCTAGAAATTCATTATCACCCCGGGAAGGCCAACATGGTAGCAGATGCCCTCAGTCGAAAACCATTCGGAATAAAGGGGACCAACTTTTTAGAAGAATGGAAGAAGGAATCAGCTCAACTAAATACATGTCTGGGAAACAGTGTCAGTCTCGAAGTCAGACCAGTACTGGAAGACCTCATATACAAAGCTCAACGTCTAGACTCAGAGACAGCAAGACTTGTGGAGAAAGCCCGTAAGGAACAACTCCCGGACCTCAGGACAGATGACCAAGGAGTCCTTTGGTTCAAAAATCGTCTGTGTGTACCAAAAGGGGAGGCACGAGAGGTCCTGCTCGAAGAAGCTCACAACTCAACCTACTCCATCCACCCAGGGACTACCAAGATGTACCTAGATCTCAAAACCAGATACTGGTGGAGAGGGATGAAGAAAGAGATAGCTCAGTATGTGGCCCGGTGTGACATCTGCCAACGAACAAAGGTCGAGCACCAAAAACCTGCAGGCCTATTGCAACCCCTCCCGATACCTGAATGGAAGTAGGAAGAAATAGGCATGGACTTCATAACCGGACTGCCCCGGACGCAAAAAGGGAATGATTCCATCTGGGTAATAATAGATCGCCTCACCAAGATAGCCCATTTCATCCCAGTGAAAACTACCTTTGGAGGAGCCACCCTTGCCCGGATTTATCTCAAGGAGATAGTCAGACTCCATGGCATCCCAAGAAAGATAGTGTCAGACAGGGGAACTCAGTTCACCTCCAAATTCTGGACAAGCCTTCAGAAGGCTATGGGCACCAAGCTAGATTTCAGCACCGCTTATCACCCTCAGACAGATGGGCAGACAGAAAGAGTTAACAAGGTCCTCGAAGATTTATTAAGAGCATGTGTGCTAGCATTCGATAGAAGTTGGGAATCCAGTCTACCCTACGCAGAGTTCTCATACAACAACAGCTATCAGGCCAGCATCAAGATGTCACCATTCGAAGCACTATATGGACGAAAATGCCAGACCCCTCTCATGTGGTCCAACGAAGGGGAAAAAGCACTGGAAGGACCTGCCTTTGTCAAAGAGGCAGAAGAGAAAGTTGCCCTGATCCGCAGGAGATTACTTGAAGCTCAGAGTCGGCAGAAGAGTTATGCGGACAACAGGCGGAGGGAACTCAGATTTGAGGAAGGAGACTTCGTCTACCTCAAGGTCTCTCCGATGCGTGGTGTCAGGAGGTTCCAAGCAAAAGGAAAGCTAGCACCACGATTTGTCAGCCCCTATCCCATCATTGGCAGAGTAGGACCCGCAGCGTACCGTCTTGAATTACCAGAGTCCATGTCTGACATCCACAATGTGTTTCACGTGTCCCAGCTCCGCAAATGCCTGCAAGCACCAGAAAGTCACATCGATGAAGAGGCAGTGCAGATTCAGAAAGATCTTCAGTACCGTGAGAAGCCAGTGAAGATTCTTGATTCAGCAGTCAGAAAGACCCGCACCTCAGAGGTGAAGCTCTGTAAAGTTCAGTGGAGCAGAGAAGGAGAAGAGGAAGCTACCTGGGAGAGTGAGGACTCCATGAGGAGGGAATACCCTTATCTTTTCTCAAATCTAGACTGAATCTCGAGGGCGAGATTCCTTTAAGTGGGGTAGGTTTGTAACATCCCAAAAATCCCAACCCAAGGTTTGAAACCCTAACCTCCTAAACCCCCCCCTTTAATTTATTTTCTCCCTTAATTCTACCCCTAGATCACCTCATCATATGCATACACTTGTAATGATAGGAGCACCTCACTTAGACTATATTTATCACTCAAGATCATTTAGAAAATTTTTGGTTCAAAGGAAAAAGAAATGAAAAGAAACAAAAATAGAAAACGAAAAGAAATAGAAATCAGAAAAAGAAAAAGAGAAACTCCCTCCCCCCCCTCGGCTGGGCCAAATCCGGCCCAACCAGCCCCGCGCGCCCGCGCTTCCCTTCCCCTCTCCCCGGCCCAGGCGGCCCAGCTCCGCGCGCCGCGCGCCTCGCTGACAGCTTGGCCCCGCCCGTCAGCGACTCGCCTCCCTCCCTCTCACGCCGCTCCCTCTCTCTAGCAGCTTGGCCCCACCTGTCAGCTTTGTTGTTCTCGCCCATGCCTCACCGGCGCATCCGCCACCGAGCCCCTCTCGCCTCGTCGCCTCGCCATTAAGGCTCGCCCGACCTCAGCGACAACCCCGCCACTGTACCCGACCCGTCCCCTCCCCCCCTCGCCTGCCCGAGCCATCTCAATCGGCGTTAGCGCCATTCCCGCCATCATGGCGAGCTCGCCGGTGCTCGCCGTCCCCTCCATCCCTCTCCCTCCCCCGAGCGCCTATAAAAGGACCCGCGTGAGCCCCGTCTTCACCACACCGGCTCCGGCCAACTCCTCCGCCTTCCCCCAAGCGAATCAAGCTAGCGCCGCCGTGCTTCCCTCGTTGCTCCGGTGAGCTCCTTTCCCCCTTTCTAGTGATCCTCTGTCCAATTAAACCATGCTCGAAGCTCCGCCACACTCTCACGGTCGCAAGGCACCACTTTTACCCTCCTAATGTGGCCGGCAACCGCATCGACGACATCACCGCCACGGACACCCGCCACCGCGCCGCGGACCGGCCGCCATAGGCCACCGCCGGTCAAATTGGCCCCACCCCCGTGATCCCCTGCACCCGCCCGTGCCTCGCCACCGCCTCCCCGCCGTAGAACCGGACCAACGGCGGAGAACTGCCGCGGGATTTTGCCGCCGGCCGGACTCCGGTCGAACCCCCCTCCCTCCGTTGTCGTCAACACCGTCAGCCCCCTCCCTCTCCCTGGCATGCGGGCCCGCGCCACGGCGCCGTCCCCCGCCGTCTCTCCCTCGCTGCTGGGCCAGCTGGGCCGCAAGCGCGCCCGCGCCCAAGTGGGCCGAAATCCCCCCCCCCCGGGCCCAACAAGGCAGGAAAAACCCTTTTCTTTTTATTTTCTCTTTTCTTTTCCCATTTTCTCATATAGAATTATATGCTAATATTTTATGTACCAAAAATAGTTCAAATAAATTATAGGGCACCAAAATAATGAGATATAAGAAATGGCACACCCCCACTAAAGTCACCATGATTGATGTATTGTTATTATCTGTGTTTGATTAGCGGAAGAGGGATCAGATCCTCCGGAATTTATAACTCCGGAAGAAGGGCAAGAACCCGACCCCTCCGAGATAAACCTCTTGTGCCAGGAAAGCTTCGACGAAGGCAAGTCCATCCTTCCCTTGATGCATTATTTACCTATTTCTCTCTACCACTGCCTAAGCCTGGAATATGGGATGGAATCAAATTGCATGGTGAGCATGAGAGAGCCCGCATTAACTATTACCTTTGAGTACAAGATATGGGATAAGTATAAGGGTGCAAGTAACATGTTTTCCAAAAAGTATGCGATGAAGGGTATTCACCCTCATCACCTGGTGAGTAGGATGATCAGGGACTCCCTGGTTTAGGGGAGGGCCTAAGGTGATGGCTCAGCTGGTTTAGGCAAGAGCAGAAGGATCGTCCTCTCGTATAAGGACCGGTTTGTCATCTTTCATTACCTGTACTCACAAAAAGTACAACCACTCGAGGCTGTGTGGGCAGCCACTCGATCTGAACTCGTACGATCCAACCCCAGGGTTATGAAGGCTGGGGAGCACCGGGAGGATAAGGAGGGGGAAAGTTTTGTCTGGTTTGGACATGGCGGTGGCCTGACTCCTTCCGGTATAACCGTTAAGGTTAGGACGTGCGAGGAAGGAAAGAGTTTCGGATTTGGATCTCATTGGCCATGAGATCGCAGAGCCGGACTAGTGGGTAAAGTGTACCCCTCTGCGCAGAGTCTAAACCTATTCGAATAGTCCGTGTCCACATGTATGGACGAGTCTGGTATGGTATGACAATTAGTGTTTCTACTACAACCGGGAATAGGGAAATGTGTGTGTGTTTCTGGAAAGCAAGTAGTACCACGGGAGCGGGAAGCTCAGTGGTGGTCAGACAAGGGTCATATCTATTGTCTTGGGAAAACCTTAAACAACGAGTACTGCCTTTCTCTGAAAAAAAATATGAGTGACTTCAACTCCACCATATGAAGCATGTACAATATAGGTCACTTTCTCTTTACGGGAGCCGGGTGGGCTTGCGGAATACCTAGTGTATTCACCCAGATTTATTTATGTTTTTCAGCAGCTGAAGACTTCTTTTCTGTTATGCTTGATTGAAGGGGTTGTGTCTTCACCCAGTCCTGCCTGTGGCCTAGGCTATTTTACCTTCCACTGCGTTTTAAGATTTTCGGCTCACTCTCGAGCTTGTATCCCCCGGTATTGTAATAACTTTACTCAGACTCTGTAACTATTTGAAGTAATGAATGTGGTTACTAGCCTCCTGGGACTGGTAATTGTATCACATTTGAGTCCCAAAGGACCGGGACGCTTCAGCAACTAACTCAAGAAGCACAAGAAATTGTGTTTGGAGATAGTGGCAAGAGTAAGGTGATTGGTATTGGTAAAATTCCTATCTTTGACCAACAATCACTTTCAAATGTTTTGCTAGTAGATTCTTTAAGTTACAATTTGATGTCCGTTTCACAACTTTGTGGAATGGGTTATAATTGTTTATTTTCTGATGTGGATGTGAAGATCCTTAGAACGGAGGATTCCTCAGTTGCCTTTACGGGTCGCTTGAAGGGCAAACTTTATCTTGTTGATTTCACAACAAGTAAAGTGACGCATGGGACTTGTTTAGTGGCAAAGTCCGACAAGGGTTGGCTATGGCATCGCCGGCTAGCTCATGTCGGTATGAGGAATTTGGCCAAACTTCAAAAGGATAATCACATCATTAGACTAACAAATGTTGTATTTGAGAAAGATAGGGTTTGTGGCGCATGCCAAGCAGGAAAGCAACATGGAGTCCCACATCAATCAAAGAGTGTGGTCACAACAAAGAGGCCATTGGAGCTTCTTCACATGGACCTCTTCGGACCTATGGCTTACATCAGTATTGGTGGTAGTAAGTATGGCTTAGTTATTGTTGATGATTTTTCTCACTTCACCTGGGTTTTCTTTTTGAGTGACAAAGGTGAAACCCAAGAGACCTTGAAGAAATTCATGAGAAGAGCTCAAAATGAGTTTGAGCTTAAAATCAAGAAAGTGAGAAGTGACAATGGGACAGAATTCAAGAACACAGGTGTCGAAGAATTCTTAGGCGAAGAAGGAATCAAACATGAGTTCTCGGTTCCCTACACTCCACAACAAAATGGTGTTGTGGAAAGGAAGAACCGAACACTAATTGAAGCCGCTAGAACCATGTTGGATGAGTACAAGACCCCTGACAATTTTTGGGCAGAGGCGGTCAACACCGCCTGTCATGCAATCAACCGCCTTTATCTTCACAAGATCTACAAGAAGACTGCCTACGAGCTTCTCACTGGTAACAAACCTAAAGTTGATTATTTTAGAGTATTTGGTTGTAAATGCTTTATTCTTAACAAGAAAGTCAAGAGCTCAAAGTTTGCTCCTAGAGTGGACGAGGGCTTCTTGCTTGGTTATGTATCAAATGCGCATGGATATCGTGTTTTCAACAATACCATCGGTCTTGTTGAAATAGCGATAGACGTGACATTTGATGAGTCTAATGGCTCGCAAGGGCATGTTTCTAATGACACTGCAGGAAATGAAGAACCACCTTGTGAGGCCATAAAGAAGCTTGCAATAGGTGAAGTGAGACCTCAAGAAAAGGATGATGAGGAAGGAACTTTGTGGATGACCAATGAGGTTTTTGATGTGGGCGCAAAGGTGGTGGGTGATAAATCCTCCACCCAAGCAAACCCATCAACCTCAAGTCATCCAAGTCTTGAAGAAGGTTATCAACCCCAAAGGATGCCAACCGTGGTAGAAGATGAACATGAGAATATTGATGGTGAAGTGCCTCTTTATCAAGTGGATGATGAGGAGGAGCAAATTCAAAGACAACCATCAGTGCCCCATCCTCGAGTCGATCATACCATTCAAAGAGATCATCCGGTGGACAACATCCTGGGTAGCATCAGGAGAGGTGTAACAACTCGATCTCGTTTAGCAATTTTTTATGAATTTTACTCGTTTGTCTCCTCTCTTGAGCCACTTAAGGTTGAAGAAGCATTGGGGGATCCGGATTGGATAATTGCTATGCAAGAGGAGTTGAACAACTTCACCCGGAATGAAGTCTGGTCTTTGGTTCAAAGACCCAAGCAAAATGTGATTGGGACAAAATGGGTCTTTAGGAACAAACAAGATGAACATGGCATTGTTACAAGAAACAAAGCATGGTTGGTTGCCCAAGGCTATACTCAAGTGGAAGGACTTGATTTTGGTGAAACATATGCGCCAGTAGCAAGGTTAGAGTCAATTAGAATATTAATTGCCTATGCTACTAACCATGATTTCAAGTTATATCAAATGGACGTCAAGAGCGCATTTCTAAATGGACCACTACAAGAGAGGGTCTATGTGGAGCAACCACCGGGCTTTGAAGATCCAAGGAAGCCAAACCACGTCTATCTACTTCACAAAGCGCTCTACGGGCTTAAACAAGCCCCTAGAGCTTGGTATGACTGTCTTAAAGATTTTTTAATTAAGAATGGATTTACAATAGGAAAAGCTGACTCTACATTATTTACTCGCAAAGTTGACAATGAGTTATTTGTGTGCCAAATATATGTTGATGACATTATATTTGGTAGTACTAATGAAAAATTTTGTGAAGAATTTAGCAAAGTAATGACGAACAGGTTTGAGATGTCTATGATGGGCGAGCTCAAATACTTCCTGGGATTTCAAGTCAAACAACTCAAGGAAGGTACCTTTCTATGCCAAACCAAATATACACAAGACATGCTCAAGAAATTTGGCATGGAAAAGGCAAAACACGCTAAGACTCCAATGTCATCAAATGGACATCTTGACCTAAATGAAGAAGGTAAAACGGTAGATCAAAAGTTATATAGATCAATGAGTGGGTCACTGCTTTACTTATGTGCATCTAGACCTGACATCATGTTAAGTGTTTGCATGTGTACACGTTTTCAAGCTAATCCTAAAGATTGCCATCTTGTTGCCGTTAATAGAATCCTAAGATACTTAGTCCACACCCAAAACCTAGGATTATGGTACCCTAAAGGCTCCCTTTTCGATTTACTTGGCTACTCTAACTCAGATTATGCCGGTTGCAAAGTAGATCGAAAAAGCACTACTAGGACTTGCCAATTCCTTGGGCGATCCTTAGTGTCATGGAGTTCTAAGAAACAAAATTGTGTTGCACTTTCCACTGCAGAAGCTGAGTACATAGCAGTTGGTGCATGTTGTGCACAGTTGTTATGGATGAAGCAAACCCTTAGAGATTTCGGTTGTGAGTTTAATAAGATTCCACTACTGTGTGACAATGAGAGTGCCATAAAACTTGCAAACAATCCTGTGCAACACTCTAGAACCAAACACATTGATATTAGACATCATTTCTTGAGAGACCATGAAACCAAAGGAGATATCGAATTGTTTCATGTAAGCACCGAAAATCAACTAGCCGATATCTTCACAAAACCCCTTGATGAGACTAGGTTTTGCTTTCTTAGGAGTGAGCTAAATATCTTGGATTCTCGAAACATGTCATAAAACTAAAATTTGAATCATGATTATTTGATATAAAATTGCTTTATGCACAAAATGACTGTTAGAAATATGCCCTAGAGATAATCATAGAGATGAGCATATTTCTTTGTATCCATGATATATATATTGCTTAATTGAATATCCATGGAAGGCACCTTGTATTGATTAGCAATTATGTGAATTGTTTGTGAGATTCTTTACTTATATGGTTATTCTAAATGATGTCCCTAGTCAGAGTCGATGACTAGCACATGTATTAGTTGATGACTACATTTCACAAGTCATGAACATGGAGATGTTAAATTAATAATGTGGGCGCATGTATGACATGAGGCTGGACCGACCCAACGTGAGATATTGTAATATAGTTCTCTTCTTGCAACATGAATACTGTATCCTTAGACCTGAGATTGTCGCATGTTCTCAAGATGTGAATTGACTTACTTAGGGACTATCAAACGTTATCCCGTAACTGGGTAGTTATAAAGGTAGTTTTGGGTTTGTCAGGAAGCATGCTATGAGACATGGTCAGTCAAAATGGAATTTGTCCCTCTCTTTGTGAGAGAGATATCTCTGGGCCCCTCGAGTGATTGGATCAAGAAATGCATGGCCGTGCTAGGGTTAAGAGTTAACCATTGAAAGGATTCCAATTCACAGTATCGAGAAAGAGAGGTCAGCTTAGAGCCAGACCAAATATCGTGAGACAAAGGGAACAACATGTACGTAATGTCGCAATGGTTCGTCTGATATGATCTTTACGTACACATAGGAGTTGACATGTCTTGCTAGAGGCCGCTGTCAATTATTGGGCCAAGTAAGAGTACTCGGGCTATGTCTATTTGTACGTGAACCTATAGGGTCACACACTTAAGGGGAAGGAAGCCTAATTCGGATTAGATCCGAAATTAGACTGGGCTTTAGGGTTAATGATGGGCCTCGGCGTCAGAAGCCCACCATAACGCCTATATAATGAGGGGCGGGGGCGCGGTTAAGAGATAACCTAATTCGCCACCTGCAAACCAGCAGCCGCCGCTCGCCTCTCGCCCTCGCTAAGCCGCCGTCGCGAACCTAGCAGTTCGGTACGTGGCGCTTCCTCCCTGTACGTGTGGATACCTCAGAGGTGCTGCATCTGGAGCACTTGGACGAACCGTGCGAGGACGTGAAGGACGCCGGCGACTGCACGGCACTGCTCGACGCGTTCGTCTACATCGAGACGTCTTCTGCTGCTCTGCGCGTCTAGTGGTAATTCCATGACCTATAACCACAGTAGTTCTTGGTATTATGGGGATGAAAATTTTGTTTTGCGCTAGAGTAGTCTCCCCGTAATCCAACAGTGGTATCAGAGGCAGGTTCTGCGTAGTTTTAGGTCTGGATCTAGGTTCATGAGATGGATCTACTTGATGCACGGTTTGATTAGATCAATTGGTAATAAAGGGTTGAAGTAGATTACATCGGATATGACTGGAGAGATCAGTTCGTCCTTCTCTGTTGTATGCGCGACTTGCCCCTACCGGCTGGAATCACCATCGGGGCTAACTGCGTACACAACCAGCAGATTGACGTAACAGATCAACGTCATGAGTGTAATCTTCTTCGGGTCGAAAGTCTCGGATTTGGGTTGATTTGATCAACCGCATGAGATTTCCAGTGGAATTTCCATACATACGATGCATGGAATCCTGTGAGGTTTTCAGGGCGCTGCCCTGAGACCCGCGGGGGACCGCCGTGGCTATCTGCTGAAGTGGCGAACGTATAGAAACGTGTTTGTCTAACCTATTTTTGCAGGACATCTTGTGATCAGTATGGCTATTGTGTATATGATGCATGTTAATAAATTATTCATGACCTGCGTGTCGTGACCAGGGCAATACGGCTGGAGCCACATGTATTGTCCAAATTTAATGTAATGACCTGCGTGTCAACATGTGATGATCCAAAGCGTATATGTAATTTGTTTACCAGCATACGTTAGATAGGTCTTGAAGGACTCATCACCTGGAGGATGGCATACCTATATCATGGAGATGGAGATCATCGTGATGGACGGATTATTGGAGATGGGGATCACCATGTGACAGCAAGCCATACCGAATCACAACTGTTGTGTGAATGCCATTCTTATTGTTCTACTTGTTTATATTGCATATATGTCCTTGCGTGTGATGTTATAAGTAGGACGATCCCTCATAAATGTTTAAGCTTTAATGCCTCTCCAAACCTTGCACTATCATAAGTCTTGTACAATTGGTGGTGGGTCTATGAAATTAGGGTGCCACCAGTTTTCCTTGACTAGATAGGTTTGTATCGGATACGAACTGCAGAAAGGGTTGGTTAACTTAAACAAAGTCAGCTTAATGGTTAAGGACTTTGAGGCATAAGGTTGGGAGCCGAGACATAGAGATGTCACCCAACAACAGGAGTCATATATATGATATGATTAGCAAGGAGTTGCTTACCGATCTACCTTGTCTTCTAGCGGTGATGCTAAAGCTCACTAGTAGACTTGTTAGTTGTGGGTTCTAAATCACTAAGTATCAATCGAGGGATATTGATTTTAGTGGGAGTAGACTATTAAATGTTTAATATGATTTACTCTGTCATGGATATTTTTGTCTTAGTATTTTGCATTATTTTGTTGTAGATAAATGGCACCTAGCACACCAACATTTACTTTGCGATCAATTCTTGAAAAGGATAAGTTAAATGGAACAAACTATACGGATTGGATCTGTAACCTGAGAATTGTTCACAGGGCTGAAAAAAAGGAAGACGTTCTAGACACCCCACTACCAGAGGATCCTGGTGAAAATGCAACTGCTGCAGCTAAAACCGCTTACAAGAAAGCAATGGATACTAATCTTGAAGTGAGTTGCCTAATGCTTGCTTGCATGGAGCCTGAGCTGCAGATGCAGTTTGAGACAAACCATGAGGTACACGATATGATCGTGGCGCTCAAGGATATGTTCCAGACTCAGGCTAGGACTGAAAGGTTCAATGTGTCCAAAGCCTTTCTGGAATGCAAGCTAGCAGAAGGCGCAGCAGTTGGGCCACACGTAATCAAAATGGTTGGTTACAGTCAGAGGTTGGAGAAGCTAGGCTTCCCAATAAGCCAAGAGTTGGCCACTGACTTCATTTTGGCATCTCTTCCGCCCAGCTATGGAAACTTCATCACGAACTACCATATGCATGGGGCGGAGAGGGGCCTCAATGAACTATGTGGCATGCTGAAAACAGCAGAGGGGGACATAAAGAAAAGCGCTGGCAGCAGCGGCCATGTGATGGCGGTCCAAAACAAACCCAACTTTAAGAAGAAGGGTAAATCTCAAAAGAAGAAGGGCAAGGCAAAGGATACAGTATCCAAGCCAAATCAAAAGCCCAAGGCTGGACCAGCTGCAGATGCAGAGTGCTTTTATTGCAAAGAACTTGGTCACTGGAAAAGGAATTGCAAGCAGTACTTGGCCTCTATTAAGGATCGCGGCGGTAAGGGTACAGCCGCAGCAGGTACACTTGCTATTCACATTACAGAAATTTTTCTTGTTGATTCTTATATTAATTCTTGGGTATTTGATACCGGATCGGTTGCCCATATTTGCAATTCGATGCAGGGAATGATAAGAAGTAGAAGCGTGAAAAGAGGAGAAGTTGATTTCCGGGTAGGCAATAATGCAAGAGTTGCTGCGTTGACCGTCGGGACGATGCAACTCCACCTCCCATCAGGATTTATTTTGGAGTTAAATAATTGTTATCTAGTTCCTAGTATGAGTCGAAACATTATGTCTCCTTCATGTTTGATGAAGGATGGTTATTCATTTGCGAGTGAAAACAATGGTTGTGTGATCTCTAAGAATGGCATGTTTGTGGCTTTTGCATCCATTATGAATGGGTTATTCATTTTAAATCTTGATGATGCACCTATCTGTAATATTAGTGCTAAAAGGTCTCGGCCTAATGATTTAAGTCCTACCTACATGTGGCACTGTCGTTTGGGTCATATAAGTGAGAATCGCATGAAGAAGCTTCATTCTGATGGGCTTTTAACTTCGTTTGATTTTGAATCATACGAGACATGTGAAGCTTGCTTACTTGGTAAGATGACCAAGGCGCCCTTCACGGGTTTACCGGAGAGGACGTTAGATTTATTGGAACTCATACATACTGATGTGTGTGGACCAATGAGTACGACAGCTAGGGGAGGATTCCAATACTTCATAACCTTCACTGATGATTTTAGTAGATATGGGTATGTCTACTTAATGAAACACAAGTCTGAATCCTTAGAAAAGTTCAAAGAGTTTCAGAATGAAGTAGAAAATCAGCGTGGCAAGAAAATTAAAGCACTGCGATCAGATCGTGGTGGTGAATATTTGAGTCATGAGTTTAGCAATCATCTAAAGAGTTGTGGAATTGTTCCACAGCTTACGCCGCCTGGAACGCCTCAGAGGAATGGCGTGTCTGAGCGACGTAATCGGACTTTATTGGATATGGTTCGATCAATGATGAGCCAGTCGGACCTACCTTTGTCGTTTTGGGGATACGCTCTAGAAACAGCAGCTTTCACACTAAATAGGGTACCGTCTAAGTCCGTAGTTAAGACACCATATGAGATGTGGACTGGGAAGACTCCCAGCTTGTCTTTTCTGAAGATTTGGGGTTGTGAGGTTTACGTCAAGCGACTACAGTCGGATAAACTCACTCCAAAATCGGACAAGTGCATGTTCGTGGGATATCCAAAGGAAACTTTAGGATATTACTTTTACCACCGGTCAGAGGGCAAAGTGTTTGTCACCCGGAACGGTGTGTTCTTAGAGAAAGAGTTTCTCAAAAGATAGAAAAGTAAACAAAAGGTGTATCTTGAAGAAGTTCAGGATGAGCCAATGGGACAAGATTCAACAAGTGATGCTAATGTAGCAGAACAAGTTGAGACGTCTATGGCAAAAGAAACACCACCACAACCACGAAGGTCAGCAAGGCTTCGCGAGGCACGAGGAGAAGTGCTATTGTTGGGCAATGGGGAAGTGTTGTTGTTAGACAACGATGAACCTGCAACATATTCAGAAGCGATGATGGACCCAGATTCCGAGAAATGGCATGTCGCCATGAGATCCGAGATAGATTCCATGGGAGAAAATCAAGTTTGGAACTTGGTTGACCCGCCTGATGGTGTTAGACCTATAGAATGCAAATGGATCTATAAGAAGAAGAAAGACATGGATGGAAATGTTCACATCTATAAGGCTCGACTTGTTGCAAAGGGTTTTCGACAAGTTCAAGGAGTTGACTATGACGAGACATTCTCGCCAGTAGCGATGCTTAAATCTATTCGGATCATTCTAGCTATTGCCGCATATTTCGATTATGAGATTTGGCAGATGGATGTCAAAACAGCTTTCCTTAATGGAAACCTAGATGAGGACGTGTATATGATACAGCCCGAGGGTTTTGTCGATCCGATCAATGCTGGAAAGATATGCAAACTTCAGAAATCCATTTATGGGTTGAAGCAAGCATCTCAGAGTTGGAACATTCGTTTTGATGAAGTGATCAAAGGGCTTGGTTTTCATCAGAATGAAGAAGAAGCTTGTGTTTACAAGAAGGAAAGTGGGAGCGCTGTTGTATTTCTGATCTTGTATGTGGATGACATATTATTGATTGGGAATGACATTCCTATGCTGGAGTCCGTCAAGGCTTCACTGAAAAAGAGTTTTTCTATGAAGGACTTAGGGGAAGCAGCATATATTTTGGGCATAAGGATCTATAGAGATAGGTCAAAGAGGCTTATAGGATTAAGTCAAGATACGTACATTGACAAGGTTTTGAAACGGTTCAACATGGAACAGTCCAAGAAAGGGTTCATACCTATGTCACATGGTAAACACCTTAGCCAGATGCAATGTCCTGCAACGGCTAATGAGCGGGAGCGCATGAGTAAGGTACCATACGCCTCAGCAATTGGTTCAATCATGTATGCCATGATAAGTACACGCCCAGATGTTTCATACGCTATAAGTGCTACGAGTAGATACCAGGCTGATCCAGGTGAGGATCACTGGACAGTGGTAAAAGGCATTCTTAAGTACTTAAGAAGGACTAAAGATATGTTCCTGGTATATGGGGGTAAGGAGGAGCTCGTTGTAACTGGTTACACCGATGCTAGCTTCCAAACTGACCCAGACGAGTTAAAATCGCAATCAGGTTTTGTGTTCACAATAAATGGTGGTGCTGTTAGTTGGAAGAGTTCCAAACAGGAGACTGTGACTGATTCTACAACAGAAGCCGAGTACATTGCAGCTTCTGAATCTGCGAAGGAAGGTGTTTGGATAATAAAGTTCCTCATCGAGCTTGGTGTGTTTCCTAATGCATCTAGCCCATTGAACCTCTACTGTGACAACAATGGGGCTATTGCGCAAGCTAAGGAGCCAAGGAACCACCAGAAAAACAAACACGTACTGCGGAAGTTTCACCTCATACGGGAATTCATTAGGCGGGGTGAGATAAAGATATGCAAAATACATACGGATTTGAATGTTTCTGATCCTTTGACAAAACCTCTTCCACAACCTAAGCATGAGGCACACGTGAGATCTATGGGTATTAGATATCTTCTAGATTAACTCTAGTGCAAGTGGGAGACTGTTAGAAATATGCCCTAGAGATAATCATAGAGATGAGCATATTTCTTTGTATCCATGATATATATATTGCTTAATTGAATATCCATGGAAGGCACCTTGTATTGATTAGCAATTATGTGAATTGTTTGTGAGATTCTTTACTTATATGGTTATTCTAAATGATGTCCCTAGTCAGAGTCGATGACTAGCACATGTATTAGTTGATGACTACATTTCACAAGTCATGAACATGGAGATGTTAAATTAATAATGTGGGCGCATGTATGACATGAGGCTGGACCGACCCAACGTGAGATATTGTAATATAGTTCTCTTCTTGCAACATGAATACTGTATCCTTAGACCTGAGATTGTCGCATGTTCTCAAGATGTGAATTGACTTACTTAGGGACTATCAAACGCTATCCCGTAACTGGGTAGTTATAAAGGTAGTTTTGGGTTTGTCAGGAAGCATGCTATGAGGCATGGTCAGTCAAGATGGAATTTGTCCCTCTCTTTGTGAGAGAGATATCTCTGGGCCCCTCGAGTGATTGGATCAAGAAATGCATGGCCATGCTAGGGTTAAGAGTTAACCATTAAAAGGATTCCAATTCACAGTATCGAGAAAGAGATGTCAGCTTAGAGCGAGACCAAATATCGTGAGACAAAGGGAACAGCATGTACGTAATGTCGCAATGGTTCGTCTGATATGATCTTTACGTACACATAGGAGTTGACATGTCTTGCTAGAGGCCACTGTCAATTATTGGGCCAAGTAAGAGTACTCGGGCTATGTCTATTTGTACGTGAACCTATAGGGTCACACACTTAAGGGGAAGGAAGCCTAATTCGGATTAGATCCGAAATTAGACTGAGCTTTAGGGTTAATGATGGGCCTCGGCGTCAGAAGCCCACCATAACGCCTATATAATGAGGGGCGGGGGCGCGGTTAAGAGATAACCTAATTCGCCACCTGCAAACCAGCAGCCGTCGCTCGCCTCTCGCCCTCGCCAAGCCGCCGTCGCGAACCTAGCAGTTCGGTACGCGGCGCTTCCTCCCTGTACGTGTGGATACCTCAGAGGTGCTGCATCTGGAGCACTTGGACGAACCGTGCGAGGACGTGAAGGATTCCGGCGACTGTACGGCACTGCTCGACGCGTTCGTCTACATCGAGACGTCTTCCGCTGCTCTGCGCGTCTAGTGGTAATTCCATGACCTATAACCGCAGTAGTTCTTGGTATTATGGGGATGAAAATTTTGTTTTGCGCTAGCGTAGTCTCCCCGTAATCCAACAATGACATGTGAAATCCTATTTTTATTGCCAAAGTTACCCATGTTTCAAATATTGATTGTAGTTAAAGCCTTACCGGGCAATATCTCAAAACAGGTTGAGTATATCGGCTGAGTAGGCCACTCAACCGGTTTTCCCCTGGTGGAAACCGGTTGAACCGGTATAAAAACCGGTTGAACCGTTGAAAGGGAATTAGGCTTACACCTAGTTCCTAAATAATTTTGGTGGTTGAATTGCCCAACACAAATATTGGACTGACTAGTTTGCTCTAGTGTATAAGTTATACAGGTGCAAAAGGTTCACATCTAGCCAATAAAAAGACCAAGTGTTGGATTCAACAAAGGAGCAATAAGGCAACCGAGGGCACCTCTGGCTGGAGGCACCGGACTGTCCGGTGTGCACCGGACAGTGTCCGGTGCGCCCGTAGACTTCGTTTTCTACCCTTCGCCAGAGGACTTCGACTTCAACCCTTCGCCCTCGGGAATTCGCGGAGGCCGGCGCGCTATAATTCACCGGACTGTCCGGTGTGCACCGGACATGTCCGGTGCGCCAACGAACCGCGGCCTCCGGAACTCGCCAGCCTCGGGTTCGCGCGGCAGCCGCTCCGCTAAAATTCACCGGACTGTCCGGTGTGCACCGGACTGTCCGGTGTGCACCGGACTGTCCGGTGAACCACGGAGCAACGGCTACTTCCGCGCCAACGGTCACCTGCAAGCGCATTTAATGCGCGCTCTGCGCGCGCAGTCGGCAGGCGCGCCCATACCGCTGCACCGGACAATGAACAGTTCATGTCCGGTGTACACCGGACATCCAGGCGGGTCCACATGTTAGAGCTCCAACGGTCAGAATCCAACGGCAACGATGACGTGGCAGGGGGCACCGGACTGTCCGGTGTGCACCGGACTGTCCGGTGCGCCATCGAACAGAGAGCTCCCAGCAACGGCCACATTTGGTGGTTGGGGCTATAAATACCCCAACCACCCCACATTCATTGCCATCCAAGTTTTTCCACTTCTCAACTACTACAAGAGCTCTAGGCATTCAATTCTAGACACATTCAAAGAGATCAAATCCTCTCCAATTCCACACAAAACCCTAGTGACTAGAGAGAGTGATTTGCCGTGTTCATTTGAGCTCTTGCGCTTGGATTGCTTCTTTTCTTTCTCACTTGTTCTTGAGATCACAACTCCATTGTAATCAAGGCAAGAGGCACCAATTGTGTGGTGGCCCTTGCGGGGAAGTTTTGTTCCCGGCTTTGATTTGAGAAGAGAAGCTCACTCGGTCCGAGGGACCGTTTGAGAGAGGGAAGGGTTGAAAGAGACCCGGCCTTTGTGGCCTCCTCAACGGGGAGTAGGTTTGAGAGAACCGAACCTCGGTAAAACAAATCCGTGTGTCACACTTCATTATTTGCTTGCGATTTGTTTTGCGCCCTCTCTCGCGGACTCGTTTATATTTCTAACGCTAACCCGGCTTGTAGTTGTGTTTATATTTGTAAATTTCAGTTTCGCCCTATTCACCCCCCCTCTAGGCGACTATCAATTGGTATCAGAGCCCCGGTGCTTCATTAGAGCCTAACCGCTCGAAGTGATGTCGGGAGATCACGCCAAGAAGGAGATGGAGACCGGCGAAAAGCCCACTACAAGCTACGGGAGCACTTCATCGGAAGAGTCCCGCACCAAAAGGAGGGAGAAGAAGAAGAGCTCCTCCAACAAAGGGAAGGAGAAGAAATCTTCTTCTCATCACAAAGAGAAGAAGGAAAAACCTTCTTCCCACAAGCCGCATCGGAAAGGCGACAAGCACAAGAGGATGAGGAAGGTGGTCTACTACGAGACCGACACTTCATCAACATCGACCTCCGACTCCGATGCGCCCTCCGTCACTTCTAAGCGCCAAGAGCGCAAGAAGTATAGTAAGATCCCCCTACGCTACCCTCGCATTTCCAAACATACACCTTTACTTTCCGTCCCACTAGGCAAACCACCAACTTTTGATGGTGAAGATTACGCTAGGTGGAGCGATTTAATGCGATTTCATCTAATCTCGCTCCACAAAAGCATATGGGATGTTGTTGAGTTTGGTGCGCAGGTACCATCAATAGGGGATGAGAACTATGATGAGGATGAGGTAGCCCAAATCGAGCACTTCAACTCACAAGCCACAACAATCCTCCTCGCCTCACTAAGTAAAGAAGAATATAACAAAGTGCAAGGGTTGAAGAACGCCAAGGAGGTTTGGGATGTGCTCAAAACCGCGCACGAGGGAGATGAGCTCACCAAGATCACCAAGCGGGAAACGATCGAGGGGGAGCTCGGTCGGTTCCGGCTTAACAAAGGGGAGGAGCCACAACACATGTACAACCGGCTCAAGACTTTGGTAAACCAAGTGCGCAACCTCGGGAGCAAGAAGTGGGATGACCACGAAGTGGTAAATGTTATTTTAAGATCTCTCATTTTTCTTAATCCCACTCAAGTTCAATTGATTCGTGGTAATCCTAGATATACTAAAATGACCCCCGAGGAAGTTATCGGGCATTTTGTTAGTTTTGAGTGCATGATAGAAGGCTCGAGGAAAATCAACGAGCTTGGCGACCCATCCGAAGCCCAACCCGTTGCATTCAAGGCAACGGAGGAAAAGAAGGAGGAGTCTACACCAAGCCGACAACCAATAGACGCCTCCAAGCTTGACAATGAGGAGATGGCGCTCGTCATCAAGAGCTTCCGCCAAATCCTCAAACAAAGGAGGGGGAAAGACTACAAGTCCCACTCCAAGAAGGTTTGCTACAAATGTGGTAAGCCCGGTCATTTTATTGCTAAATGTCCTATGTCTAGTGACAGTGACCGAGGCGACGACAAGAAGGGGAGAAGAAAGGAGAAGAAAAGGTACTACAAGAAGAAGGGCGGCGATGCCCATGTTTGTCGGGAATGGGATTCCGACGAAAGCTCTAGCGACTCCTCCGACGACGAGGACGCCGCCAACATCGCCGTCACCAAGGGACTCCTCTTCCCCAACGTCGGCCACAAGTGCCTCATGGCAAAGGACGGCAAAAAGAAGAAGGTTAAATCTAAATCCTCCACTAAATATGAATCTTCTAGTGATGACAATGCTAGTGATGAGGAAGATAATTTGCGTTCCCTTTTTGCCAACCTTAACATAGCTCAAAAAGAAAAATTGAATGAATTGGTTAGTGCTATTCATGAAAAGGACGACCTTTTGGATTCCCAAGAGGATTGTCTAATTAAAGAAAACAAAAAACATGTTAAGGTTAAAAAGGCTTATGCTCTAGAAGTAGAAAAATGTGAAAAATTATCTAGTGAGCTAAGCACTTGCCGTGAAATAATTGACAACCTTAGGAATGAAAATGCTATTTTAAATGCTAAGGTTGATTCTCATGTTTGTGATGTTTCAATTCCCAATCTTAGAGATGATAACATTGACTTGCTTGCTAAGATTGATGAATTGAATGCATCTCTTGCTAGCCTTAGATTAGAGAATGAAAATTTAATTGCTAAGGCTAAAGATTTTAATGTTTGCAATGCTACTATTTCCGACCTTAGAACTAAGAATGAAATGTTGCATGCTAAGGTTGTAGAACTTAAATCTTGCGAACCCTCTACATCTATTGTTGAGCATGTATCTATTTGTACTAGATGTAGAAATGTTGATATTGATGCTATTCATGATCACATGATTTTAATTAAGCAACAAAATGATCATATAGCTAAATTAGATGCTAAAATTGCCGAGCACAATCTAGAAAATGAGAAATTTAAATTTGCTCGTAGCATGCTTTATAATGGGAGACGCCCTGGCATTAAGGATGGCATTGGCTTCCAAAGGGGAGACAATGTCAAACTTAATGCTCCTCCAAAGAACTTATCTAACTTTGTTAAGGGCAAGGCTCCCATGCCTCAGGATAACGAGGGTTACATTTTGTACCCTGCCGGCTATCCTGAGAGCAAAATTAGAAAGATTCATTCTAGGAAGTCTCACTCTGGCCCTAATCATGCTTATATGTATAAGGGTGAGACATCTAGCTCTAGGCAACCAACCCATGCTAAGTTGCCTAAGAAGAAAATTCCTAATGCATCAAATGATCATGCCATTTCATTTAAAACTTTTGATGCATCTTATGTGCTTACTAGCAAATCCGGCAAAGTAGTTGCCAAATTTGTTGGGGGCAAACACAAGGATTCCAAGACTTGTGTTTGGGTACCCAAAGTTCTTGTATCTAATGCCAAAGGACCCAAAACAGTTTGGGTACCTAAAGTCAAGAACTAAATTTGTTTTGTAGGTTTATGCATCCGGGGGCTCAAGTTGGATACTCGACAGCGGGTGCACAAACCACATGACCGGGGAGAAAAGAATGTTCTCCTCATATGAGAAAAACAAAGATCCCCAACGAGCTATCACATTCGGGGATGGAAATCAAGGGTTGGTCAAAGGTTTGGGTAAAATTGCTATTTCACCTGACCATTCCATTTCCAATGTTTTTTTTTGTTGATTCATTAGATTACAACTTGCTTTCTGTTTCCCAATTATGTCAAATGGGCTACAACTGTCTTTTTACTGATATAGGTGTCACTGTCTTTAGAAGAAGTGATGATTCAATAGCATTTAAGGGTGTGTTAGAGGGTCAGCTATACTTAGTGGATTTTAATAGAGCTGAACTCGACACATGCTTAATTGCTAAGACTAACATGGGTTGGCTCTGGCATCGCCGACTAGCCCATGTTGGGATGAAGAATCTTCACAAGCTTCTAAAGGGAGAGCACATTTTAGGATTAACAAATGTTCATTTTGAGAAAGACAGGATTTGTAGCGCATGCCAGGCGGGGAAGCAAGTTGGAGCCCATCATCCACACAAGAACATCATGACGACCGACAGGCCGCTTGAGCTACTCCACATGGATCTATTCGGCCCGATTGCTTACATGAGCATCGGCGGGAGTAAGTATTGTCTTGTTATTGTGGATGATTATTCTCGCTTCACTTGGGTATTCTTTTTACAGGAAAAATCTCAAACCCAAGAGACCTTAAAGGGATTCTTGAGACGAGCTCAAAATGAGTTCGGCTTAAGGATCAAGAAAATAAGAAGCGACAACGGGACGGAGTTCAAGAACTCTCAAATTGAAGGCTTCCTTGAGGAGGAGGGCATCAAGCATGAGTTCTCCTCTCCCTACACGCCACAACAAAATGGTGTAGTGGAGAGGAAGAATCGAACTCTATTGGACATGGCAAGAACCATGCTTGATGAGTACAAGACACCGGACCAGTTTTGGGCCGAAGCGGTCAACACCGCCTGCTACGCCATCAACCGGTTATATCTTCACCGAATCCTCAAGAAGACATCATACGAACTCCTAACCGGTAAAAAGCCCAACATTTCATATTTTAGAGTTTTTGGTAGCAAATGCTTCATTCTTATTAAAAGAGGTAGAAAATCTAAATTTGCTCCTAAAACTGTAGAAGGCTTTTTACTTGGTTATGACTCAAACACAAGGGCATATAGGGTCTTTAACAAGTCCACTGGACTAGTTGAAGTCTCTTGTGACGTTGTGTTTGATGAAACTAACGGCTCTCAAGTAGAGCAAGTTGATCCTGATGAAGTAGGTGAAGAACAGGCTCCATGCATAGCGCTTAGGAACATGTCCATTGGGGATGTGTGTCCTAAGGAATCCGAAGAGCCTCCAAGTACACAAGATCAACCATCCTCCTCCATGCAAGCATCTCCACCAACTCAAAATGAGGATGAGGCTCAAAATGATGAAGAGCAAAATCAAGAAGACGAGCCACCTCAAGATGATAGCAATGATCAAGGGGGAGATACAAATGATCAAGAAAAGGAGGATGAGGAAGAACCAAGACCGCCACACCCAAGAGTCCACCAAGCAATCCAACGAGATCACCCCGTCGACACCATCCTCGGCGACATTCATAAGGGGGTAACTACTCGATCTCGGGTTGCTCATTTTTGTGAACATTACTCTTTTGTTTCCTCTATTGAGCCACACAGGGTAGAGGAAGCTCTCCAAGATTCGGATTGGGTGGTGGCGATGCAAGAGGAGCTCAACAATTTCACGAGGAATGAGGTCTGGCATTTAGTTCCACGTCCTAACCAAAATGTTGTAGGAACCAAATGGGTCTTCCGCAACAAGCAAGATGAGCATGGTGTGGTGACAAGGAACAAAGCTCGACTCGTAGCCAAAGGGTATTCACAAGTCGAAGGTTTGGATTTCGGTGAAACCTATGCACCCGTAGCTAGGCTTGAGTCAATTCGCATATTATTGGCCTATGCTACTTACCATGGCTTTAAGCTCTATCAAATGGACGTGAAAAGTGCCTTCCTCAATGGACCGATCAAGGAAGAGGTCTATGTTGAGCAACCTCCCGGCTTTGAAGACAGTGAGTATCCTAATCATGTCTATAGGCTCTCTAAGGCGCTTTATGGGCTCAAGCAAGCCCCAAGAGCATGGTATGAATGCCTCAGAGATTTCCTTATTGCTAATGGCTTCAAAGTCGGCAAGGCCGATCCTACACTCTTTACTAAAACTCTTGAAAATGACTTGTTTGTATGCCAAATTTATGTTGATGATATTATATTTGGGTCTACTAACGAGTCTACATGTGAAGAGTTTAGTAGGATCATGACACAGAAATTCGAGATGTCGATGATGGGGGAGTTGAAATATTTTCTAGGATTCCAAGTCAAGCAACTCCAAGAGGGCACCTTCATTAGCCAAACGAAGTACACTCAAGACATTCTTGCTAAGTTTGGGATGAAGGATGCCAAACCCATCAAGACACCCATGGGAACTAATGGGCATCTCGACCTCGACACGGGAGGTAAGTCCGTGGATCAAAAGGTATACCGGTCGATGATTGGTTCATTGCTTTATTTATGTGCATCTCGACCAGACATTATGCTTTCCGTTTGCATGTGTGCAAGATTCCAATCCGACCCTAAGGAATCCCACCTTACGGCCGTAAAACGAATCTTGAGATATTTGGCTTATACCCCTATGTTTGGGCTTTGGTACCCTCGGGGATCCACATTTGATTTACTTGGTTATTCGGATGCCGATTGGGCGGGGTGCAAAATCAATAGGAAGAGCACATCGGGGACTTGCCAGTTCTTGGGAAGATCCTTGGTGTCTTGGGCTTCAAAGAAGCAAAATTCGGTCGCTCTTTCCACCGCCGAAGCCGAGTACATTGCCGCAGGACATTGTTGCGCGCAATTGCTTTGGATGAGGCAAACCCTGCGGGACTACGGTTACAAATTAACCAAAGTCCCTTTGCTATGTGATAATGAGAGTGCAATTAAAATGGCCGACAATCCCGTCGAGCATAGCCGCACTAAGCACATAGCCATTCGGTATCATTTTCTTAGGGATCACCAACAAAAGGGGGATATCGAGATTTCTTACATTAATACTAAAGATCAATTAGCCGATATCTTTACCAAGCCACTTGATGAACAATCTTTTACCAGACTTAGGCATGAGCTCAATATTCTTGATTCTAGAAATTTCTTTTGCTAAGCTTGCACACATAGCTCATTTGAATACCTTTGATCATATCTCTTCTATATGCTATGACTAATGTGTTTTCAAGTCTATTTCAAACCAAGTCATAGGTATATTGAAAGGGAATTGGAGTCTTCGGCGAAGACAAAGGCTTCCACTCCGTAACTCATACTTCGCCACCACTCCGAGCAACTCTCTCTTCTTTGGGGGAGAAATGAGCATCAAGGAAAAGGACTTCATCCTTGGGGGAGAGAGTAAAAGCTCAAAAGCAAAAGGACCGGACCTCATCTTTGGTATAATCTTAACTCGTTACTTATGACCAAAGGGGAAGAAATTACTTCGAGGGCTCTAATGATTCCGTTTTTGGCGATTCATGCCAAAAAGGGGGAGAAATGAGAAATGAGTCCAAAGCAAAAGGTCCGCACCACCACCACCAAATTCAAAAACTTAGTGCTTTCCAAAAGTCTTTATCATTTGGTATCCTATTGTGTTCAAAAGGGGGAGAAAGTAGTATTTCAAAAATGGTATATCAAAACCCTCTTGAACACTAAGAGGTGGATCTCTTTTAGGGGGAGTTTTGTTTAGTCAAAGGAAAAGCATTTGAAATAGGGGGAGACAATTTCAAATCTTGAAAATGCTTTGCAAACTCTTATTCATGTACCTCTGACTATTTGCAAAAGATCTTTGAAATGGATTTACAAAAGGTTTTGCAAAAACAAAACATGTGGTGCAAACGTGGTCCAAAATACTAAATAAAGAAAGAAACATTCCTTGCATATCTTGTAAGTAGTTATATTGGCTCAATTCCAAGTAACCTTTGCACTTACATTATGTAAACTAGTTCAATTATGCACTTCTATATTTGCTTTGGTTTGTGTTGGCATCAATCACCAAAAAGGGGGAGATTGAAAGGGAATTAGGCTTACACCTAGTTCCTAAATAATTTTGGTGGTTGAATTGCCCAACACAAATATTGGACTGACTAGTTTGCTCTAGTGTATAAGTTATACAGGTGCAAAAGGTTCACATCTAGCCAATAAAAAGACCAAGTGTTGGATTCAACAAAGGAGCAATAAGGCAACCGAGGGCACCTCTGGCTGGAGGCACCGGACTGTCCGGTGTGCACCGGACAGTGTCCGGTGCGCCCGTAGACTTCGTTTTCTACCCTTCGCCAGAGGACTTCGACTTCAACCCTTCGCCCTCGGGAATTCGCGGAGGCCGGCGCGCTATAATTCACCGGACTGTCCGGTGTGCACCGGACATGTCCGGTGCGCCAACGAACCGCGGCCTCCGGAACTCGCCAGCCTCGGGTTCGCGCGGCAGCCGCTCCGCTAAAATTCACCGGACTGTCCGGTGTGCACCGGACTGTCCGGTGAACCACGGAGCAACGGCTACTTCCGCGCCAACGGTCACCTGCAAGCGCATTTAATGCGCGCTCTGCGCGCGCAGTCGGCAGGCGCGCCCATACCGCTGCACCGGACAATGAACAGTTCATGTCCGGTGTACACCGGACATCCAGGCGGGTCCACATGTCAGAGCTCCAACGGTCAGAATCCAACGGCAACGATGACGTGGCAGGGGGCACCGGACTGTCCGGTGTGCACCGGACTGTCCGGTGCGCCATCGAACAGAGAGCTCCCAGCAACGGCCACATTTGGTGGTTGGGGCTATAAATACCCCAACCACCCCACATTCATTGCCATCCAAGTTTTTCCACTTCTCAACTACTACAAGAGCTCTAGGCATTCAATTCTAGACACATTCAAAGAGATCAAATCCTCTCCAATTCCACACAAAACCCTAGTGACTAGAGAGAGTGATTTGCCGTGTTCATTTGAGCTCTTGCGCTTGGATTGCTTCTTTTCTTTCTCACTTGTTCTTGAGATCACAACTCCATTGTAATCAAGGCAAGAGGCACCAATTGTGTGGTGGCCCTTGCGGGGAAGTTTTGTTCCCGGCTTTGATTTGAGAAGAGAAGCTCACTCGGTCCGAGGGACCGTTTGAGAGAGGGAAGGGTTGAAAGAGACCCGGCCTTTGTGGCCTCCTCAACGGGGAGTAGGTTTGAGAGAACCGAACCTCGGTAAAACAAATCCGTGTGTCACACTTCATTATTTGCTTGCGATTTGTTTTGCGCCCTCTCTCGCGGACTCGTTTATATTTCTAACGCTAACCCGGCTTGTAGTTGTGTTTATATTTGTAAATTTCAGTTTCGCCCTATTCACCCCCCCTCTAGGCGACTATCAACCGTTTTTTGCCGCCTCTGCGTCCGCGCTGTCAGTCAGCGCCGCAGTCTGCGCCGTCAGTCTCGCAGACTGCGCTGTCAGTCTGGCAGGAATTCCGCGCAGTCAGCATCTTTTTCTGCGCGTTTTAACTGTTCACACTGCAGGAAAACCGGTTGGGTCCGCTGACCAGCCGCCACTTCTCCTTTTTCTCCTCCCCTTCCCTTCTTTCACTTCTTTACCCGTTCATTTCTTACAGCAGCCGTCGCCTACACTTTTCCTCTCTCTCACACACTCTCACCACACTCCAAAGCCCATTTGTGCCATCAAATCCTTGGGAGTTTGTTGGAGTTTTGTTCCTCTCGGCTTCCTCCATCAACTCCCTCACTTTCATTGGGATTTCTATGGTTCAATCTTCAGATCGAGGTATTACCTTATTTCCTCATGTTTTTACTCGATCTCACTCGTTCTTGATTATCTTGTGTATTGTTTCAAGGATACTTCTTAGTTTAGGTGCTTGCAACACTTAAACTATCTTCTTTTGTCTCGAACATTGTTTGAGTTTAGTTGTTTGGTATTGTTCGTTGTGGTTGAACTGCTCACATGAACGGTTGAAGTGCATACTCAATATCATACGTGTCTTTATTCAAACATGTTTGTTAAAATCCTTGAACATCGATCTCCTCGCTCACCATAGGTTCTACTTTTTATCTTAAGGATGGCGCGTCGAAGGAACCCATCAGTTGTTGAATCTGACTACGATGATGATCAAGAAATTCATGAAGAAACTCCCTCACATTCCAGATCCAAACGCGGGCGAGGATCCAGAAATGTAATGCAAGGTGGTGAGGCCTCAGGGTCTCATGGTGCTCGCGGTCGAACGGGCCGGAATCCCTCCGGTCGGTCTTGACCCGCGGCAAACCCTCAAGCATGGGAGCCCACCAGTGATGATGATGGTGGCAAGGATGATGAAAATGACCTCCCCTCTGCCAACGCACCCATTCTCTAAGGGTTGGTTCTCCAACGGGCGGAGGCTCGTCGATCTGCAAATGAGCCTATCACAGATTTTACTGCCAGCGTCTTCTCCAGGAGCTCTGATTCCAAAACCCTACATTGCGTATTCGTGATGCTAGGATCGATGGTAATCGGTTCTGGACCCTTCATCATGTCAATTTTTATAACTTTGTGATTCTTCCCAAGAAGCATCAGCCTATTCTGCATTAGAGATACATCAACTGGGAAGGATGTGAAGCTATTGGAGATCCAGAGATGTCACAGGCTTTGACGGCCTGTGAGAGGAAGAAAATGAAGAACATTATGACATTCCAATATGATTGGAACGATGAGGTTATTGCTCGGTTCTACTCTACTCTTTGGATCAAGCTGGCCGCAGAGGAAAGTCCCTATAACTTTTCTTATCTAAATTTCTATATCGAAGGCAGCTGGTACAAGGTGAGCTACCGGAGGTTTGCTCACATTCTTGGATTCTCTGATGAAGACATTTCTGGGGACAAGATTAAAATTCATGACTTTCGTCTACCCACCAGAGATGAAGCCCGGGATCTCCATATTTCAGAGACTGGTAAATTTTGGGAGTCCACCAATCTGCATAAGTTTTACAGATATATTAACTCTCTCTGCAAAATGACTCTCATTCCAAAAGGAGGCAACCAAATGAATATCCTAGGAGAGAGCAAGGTCTTCCTCTCATTTATGAAGCCAAATAGTTCAGAAAGTATCAATGTTTTTGACATGATTTGGCAAGAAATTATTCATGCTGCCTGCTTCCCTCTTAAGGGATGTCTTCATGCCCCCTTCATCATGAAAATGATTGAAGTGGTGACTCAATTTTGCTATGGGAAAGGCACAAGACATCTATCTTACACCCCCTTCTGGATTGATCCAAACAATCCAGCAGGGCGTTTGAGGAAAGCGCCCTCCAGCTCTCGTGGACCTGCTGCTGCCGGACCCTTGCGTCCATCTCCTGGTCGCGGATCTCCCACACCACGTGGTCGTGGTCGTGGTCGAGGTCGTGGTCGCGGGATGGGTGCTCGTCTGGCCCATGGTATTGCAGCATTCTTTTCCATGTGCAGAAATATATCTTCAGATGTGCATGAGCTGGCTCGGCGGCAGTGGGAGACTGACGACAATCTTCGTCGTCAAGCTTCCTCTATGGGTATGCCATTTGCCCCTTGTTCGCCTGATGTGCCTCTTCATCCTCCTCCTCCGGAAATCAATGAGTGGCACCAGCAGGCATATGGGGTGCCTTTCATGTCTCCAGAAGATGAAGAAGTTTTTGATGATCGTGAGCAGTTTGTCCCGCCTCCCCACCAGGGGGATCCGGGTCAATCCTCTTCTTATCCTCCGCCCCAGGATCCTTCAGGAAGCTATCCTCCCCCAGCTTAGTCTGGGGAAGAACACTTTGCAACTCACCTGGCGCATCAGTTCTTTGATCCTCCTCCTCCTCCTCAGTGGTAATATGTGGTTGGTGGTTCTCTCCTTTTTGGTGCTAGTTGCCAAAAAGGGGGAGAAGGACTCTCATCTTAGCAGTACTTTTAATTTATGTAATGAACAATTGGTCTGTAATAATTATTCGCCTGACTTGTGATGCATGTGGTGATGGCTTAGAGCCACAAACTTTTTAATGATGTGATGTGATGACCTTATTGTAATAGCCAGTAGTAACACTTCATACCTTATGCTATACAATGATGGACTTGTTTGTATGCTATTCTTTTTATCATCACATCTTAATATACTTCTGTTGCATCCCTCAATTTTTGTGTATTGTGTTGGTTGTTCACTCTCTCTAAATATGTTGCAAATTGACATATCAAGTCAATATGAATGTTACAAAACTCATGCACATATTTAGGGGGAGCTGCGCATACACAAGTACTTATATCTCGCCCGTGTTCTTACTTTTTAAATTTTTATCTCTACTCTAGTTTGTTTTGGCATTAATCACCAAAAGGGGGAGATTGTAAGTGCAATCAACCCTAATTGAGGGTTTTGGTGATTAAATGACAAAACAAACAGAGATTCTAACAAGTTTGCTCCTAGCATGTACACAGTTATTCTACAGACAGGAGAAGCACAGATCTTATGAGTATAAAAAATGTAAAGCATAGCGGATTTAAATTCTACATCATACGGCGTGCTCCAAGTGCTTGGAAACAACGACAATGTTCATTTTATAATTCTTGAGTTATAGGAATCGACGTTCAATTAAGAGGGATCCGCAATGGTTAAGTAAGTTATGCAATGAGCTAAGTTCAAATTCCTTCAAAATCATCTAAGAGAACATTTTTCTAGATCATGAATGCCCTTTGAGAAACCACTTTTTCTCCCCACAAGAGTTCCACCTTTGTTCACTTCAGAATTTTCAAAACTTGCTCTTCAGCCTCTGAAACCGGTTCAACCGGACCTGAAACCGGTTCAACCGGTTTCTGGACTGTTTCTCTGCCACCTCTGCTCTGACCAGTCTGACAGTCAGAGCTGTCAGAAAAGTCGTGTGCGGACTTTTTTGAAAACCGGTTCAACCGGATTTTTTTCCTGGCTCAACCGGTTTTGAGTCTGGTAGAGTCTCCGACTGAGTAGATCAGTGAACCGAGATCTCCCTGGTGGAAACCGGTTCAACCGGTTTATAAACCGGTTCAACCGATTTTTGGCCCTTTTCTCCCAACGGCTGTCAGCTTTTGGGGGATCCTTTAAATACCCCCCCACACTCTCTCTCTTCATTACTTCTGCTCTCTCCATGATTCCTCAGCTGACCAAACTCCAAACAAGGGCATTCAATTCACATCTCACACTCAAAATCGCATCTCCTTCAATCGCTTGAAGGATCCTTGGTGTGAGGTGAAGTCGATCTAACACGCTGTCAGTTTCATCTTGATTCTCCCATTCTCTTGTTCTTGAGCTCATTGCAAACTTAACCTTGTGCGGATTTGTTACTCTTGGAGCCTTGTGTTCCTTGACGGTTAGAGGTTGCTTGGGAGTCTCCAAATTTGTGGACGACCCCAAGAAGTTTGTATTACCCGCTCTTTGAGCAAATTTGAGAAAAGATTGCCTTGACCTTGGTGGTCGGCTTGTGGAGGATTAGGGTTGGAAAAGACCCAGCCCTTTGTGGGCTCCTCAACGAGGAGTAGGACACCTTTGTGGTGGTTGTCGAACCTCGGGTTAATCGCGTGTTCTTGTGCTTTCTTGTTAAGTGCCTAAAATTGTTGGTTGGTTCATATTCATATATTTGAGTGGATTTTCTGTAGAGCAAGTCATTAGCAAAATCTTTCACTACTTCGTCATATTTGTTTAACTGATTATTTAATCTAAGTTGAGCAGGTTCAAACTTGTTCAGTTGTGAACAAAATCAACTGAACCGGTTTGCACTAGTGCAACTTTAATTTGATCTATCTCGAAGTTTTTAGTGAAAAATTTCAGGTGTAGCCTATTCACCCCCCCCCCCCTCTAGGCTACTTTCACCAGTTCTTAGCACAGTTAGGAGAATTGGCCGACACCGAAGCATTCCGTGTACGTTTATTTTCATTATCTTTAACAGGGACTGCATTCATATGGTATGCCACGCTCCCTCCTAATTCCATTTTGTCATGGGAAGACTTAGAACAAAAACTACATGAATATTTCTTCTCTGGCGATTACGAGCTAGATTTAGTAGACTTAGTGGCCCTATGACAAGAAAAAGATGAATCGGTTAGTGATTACATCGGGAGATGCCGGGATACGAGAAACTGATGCTTTCAATTTCATTTAACAGATAAATAACTGGCGGGAATAGCCTTTGATGGATTGCGCTATTATTTAAAAGAGAAATTAGAAGGCATCCAGTTCTTTATGCTAGCACAATTACATCAAAGAGCTTTGGCTTGTGAAAGCCGAAGCAAAGAACTAGTAAAAACGGTTCATCATAGTGTCCATATAGTAGAACACAATCAAAGTAGTTCGGACGATGAACCAAAGGAAGTTTACACTGCCGAAATAGTTTGGTCCAAGCAGGCCAAATCTTCGGCTTGCTCCTCCTTGCAGTCAGTTCAAAAGAAACGATAGGAGGAGGTTAAGTTTACATTTAATGTTGGCAAGTGTGATAAGATATTCGATGAATTACTAAAAAATGGTAACATTAAGATCGATTATACCTTTCCACCCACCGACGAACTAAAGCATCACGCATATTGCAAGTGGCACAACTCATTTTCTCATACTACTAATGATTGTAATGTGTTTCGACGATAAATCTAATCGGCAATTAACGAGGGACGCTTGAAATTTCAGGAGGACACGGAGCCCTTCCCAATGAATGTGATCGACTTCAATGGAAAAAATATCCTAATTTGGCCCAGCATAGCCGATAAGGGCAAAGACAAAGAAGTCATCATCCGCAACGCACGGAGGCCGATGGAAACAACAAAATCTCTTGCAGGAAAGTGGTGACCGAGAAGACTCCTGATGGAGGGGAGACACTGAAGGTGACCATCACAACCTCCGGCACTGGAGGGCAAGCGCAGACAAGGGGACATGCGCGAGAACCCATACTACGCATCGCGACCAGTCCGGTGCCCAGGCGCGGACGGTCCGTAACATCACCGGACGGTCCAGAGCGTTTCAACGGACGGTCCGGCAACGACGAGGAGCCACGGCGACCACGTACCTTCAAACCACGACGACCAGAAATAGGTACATGGAAAACTAACACGTTCAAGGCCGCTGGTCAGTTGGTAAAATCCAACCCAACCTTTGATCAATTATTGTCTAAATATGTGAAAAAGAAGGTCGACCCCAGTGATCGGCCACCAAAGCGGTCTCGCTTACCCACTCAGGAGCGACAACAGGTTTGGCCGATTGGATCACCTCACCAATCGGAAAGGACGGGAGGTCATAATGTCCAACTAAGACCTAACGTACATGCATGGACACCTCCACTCCCATACACACCTATGTCATATCATTATACATACATACCACCACCACCATATATCCCGAATCAGATGTGGGGTATGCCACCATATCCTTTCGGGACACCACAATACTTCGCTTGGGGGGCACCCCAGTCATCTGTCTTTGCCAGGCTGGCGCCTCCAGTACAAGACCGATTGAGAGCCTCTCAATCTGGTCCACGAGCACATGCCTAGCAAGATTGTCGGACCACTCGGCCCCAAAGGCTGACTAATCCGGCAGGGGGTATATAGCTACGGCCTCCAACAGTACGATAAAAGGGGATGTCATTGAAATAGGAACAATAGATGTCATCTTACAACAAAATAACGAAGGGCCGATGATTTTTGGTAAATCGGCCAACACAAACAAAAAAGAAGATAGGCTGTCAACAAAACGACCGATTCAAAATACTCCATGCCCCGATGGTGCCCATCGGGATTGACGCGGTCGCAAAAGCGAAAATTACAACGCATAAGAGCAAAGGAGAACCAGGAAAATGAGGCAGAAAAAATATTTAATGACACGCATCCGCAGTATCCGCCACCATAAAAGAGATGGAGACCAAAGGCCGTTGAGGAAAATCAAACGGCCACAAAGACAGAAAATAAAACAACAACTGTGTAGCTCTTTGCAGGTATGGCAGACAGTCCGGCTATAAAGACCGAACCAACCGTACAGGGCGCGAACCGTACAACCCATAAGGCTGGACCGTCCACACTACACTAGGACAGCTCCAATGACGTACCGACACCCATGGAGGAAGACGACCTACAAGGAGAAGACCTGGTTGACTACGGAGCTACGCCAGAACACTCAGAAAATTAGGAAAGCAAGATAACGAATTGGTCAAGACCAGTACGACACTCAACGATATTGGGACTGACAGTCCGGTCAAAGCTAAACGGGTCACGTCCGTTGAGTTAACCATCGGGACCAAGACCCTTGCGTACTATCCTAGTAGGTGGCAAGATGTCTAAGAAAACCGATGTGATCACATCGGGTTAGTTGCTTTTGGTTCTCTCAGTTCCACCAAAAGGCAGGAGGCATATGTTGAGTACCAAAATGAGGACCGGACGGTCTGGACCCTGTGGCCGGACGGTCCGTACTGGTGGTGCGGACGGTCCGCGCGTGCATAGAGCAGATTAGGGTTCCGAGTTTTGTGCTACGGTTGTTAGCTAAATTCGCGGAATTAGCTCGGCCCCCCTCCTCTATAAATACAGAGGTATACGACCGATTTGAAATCATCAATCGAATCAATAACACTTTTATCTCGCATTTGTTTCCTGTACAATTAGGAGTAGTTCTAGTTTAGCCTTTCAATCCCCAAATTCTTCGCTACTTCGATTAGAGGAGTCTAGGTCGGTCTGCCCGAGCCTAAACATCACCTAGGATCTCTCCTCCCCGACAGGGTCCCTCCCGGGAGCAAGATCCAGGCGCCGCCGGCGACCTTCGCCGTCCCCTGCGCACGCGCGGACCGTCCGACCGTCAGGCAGGAAATTCTAGCCCTACGCCAGGTCGTGAACCGTCCGCCCTTGTGCAGAGAGCACCGCCACGGTTCGTGTTGATTGATTGGCGCCCGAAAAAGGTGTCAACACTTGGAATCAGCATGAGGTGGAGATAACAAAAAATAAACGGGACACTTGTGATTATACGATCTCTTGTATGCTTGTATGCGCCTCTAGCCAAGTTAGTTAAATGGTGTGAGCAACACCTTTTAGGCTCGTCTAACTTTCCGTGAGAGCGAATTTGTAGGCCGTGGTTAAAAAAATTCACTCATCTGTCCCACACCAAAACACAGATCTAAAGGCAGCCATAATGATGCTAAGTTAGCTATCTATAAAGAGTCCACGTCAACATTTATCTTATGTGGCAACGAATTAATTGAAGAAAAAGAGTGTTGCTATCTATGAATGTTGAGTAATCCTATATGAAGAAACTAGGGCAAAATAGTGAACAATTAAAATAGTTATAGATATCTATATAGATACACTATTGCAAGGATACACTATTACAAAGATTCACTATAGGCTGACATATAAATGATATGGATGTTGTTATAGTGAGTGTGTTATATATGCCATTATGGTTGCGCTAAGATCTGGACTTGATCACGGTCATTCTTGCATAGGCTATGATGCCGCTACGAGAATATCTTCTTCTTAATATAAATATCTTCTTCTTAATATAATATCATGAGATTGATCTTATGTTGAGTTTTTTTATACCATCTCTTATTACCCGATCGTTTTTAACCCATAGTACATCATACTCTATCCGGAGGTCCGGTGTAACGGGTCCCTGTTACAGTTTGATGAGCTTATGCGTCAAACAAACTGACGCATGCCAACTACGCTGCGCACGCCTTCAGCAAGCAAAAACTCAGACAGGCACCAACCGCACTGCACTGAGAACTTTAATTTCTATATACTCATTCATCTCATCTCTTTGCCACCAAGTAGATGCGCCGCAACAAGGATGGGACTCACCTCACACAGCGCTGCTGTATGTACAATACTACGATGAATGCCACCACAGCTATATACAGAAAGATCACACCCTTACAACCCACCAGAAAATTTGACGCCTTCCCTTGTGTCGGGGGGGCTCTCTACACCTAACCGACTCCAATGCAATACAACCATAGGTTTTCCTATGCGTCCTGTCCTGTGCGATGACCGACCTTGGCAACCAGATGGTCGGTCACCTTGGCCCGGACAGCTCCATGGCTTCCAGGCCAAGCGAGGACTCGTCCGCGGCGGCGAAATCCACGTACTTGGGAGGCAGGAGCTCCGACGAGACGGACTTCGGCGTGTCCACGTTGCTCTGCGACGCTTCCCATCTCTCCGCGAGCCCGGGCTCGCCTTCCAGCATCCTGATCACCTCGGACATTCTGGGCCGGTGGGACGGGTGGTACTGCGTGCATAGCAGAGCCAGCTGGACCATTTCCTCCAGCTCGACCCCGTCGTAGCTGCTGCCCAGGTCCTTGTCCACCATCACGCCTAGCTGCTTCTCTTGATGGAGCTTCTTGACCTGGAACCGGAGACAAGGAGGAGGACATGCATGTTCATGGCGATGCAAAGAGAAGGTTGGTAAATCTTTTACTGAACGAAAAAAAAAACCCTCTCAAGAGACTGAACTGAAGGGCAGAGTAAACACAAGATGCTGATGCATGCTTACCCAGTCCAGCACTCCGCCCTTCTGGTTCGCGACTCTTCCGAAATCCAGCGCCTTCTGTCCGGTGACCAGCTCGACTAGCAGAACCCCGAACCCAAACACGTCGGTCTTCTCCGACGACTGCCCGGTCGACAGGTACTCCGGCGCTATATGCCCGACGGTCCCGCGCACCGCGGTCGTGACATGGGACTCCCTGTGGTCCAGGAGCTTCGCCAGTCCGAAGTCTCCCACGATCGCTTCGAAGTACTCGTCGAGGAGTACGTTGGAGGCCTTCACGTCTCGGTGGATTATCTTCGGGTCGCATTGCTCGTGAAGGTAGAGCAGACCCCTCGCTGTGCCTAGCGCTACCCTCTTCCTCCTTGACCAGTCTAGAGCCGGCTTGGCATTGATATGTTCTGGATAAAATGGAAGAGAGTTAATTTGCATACATGGTGGACAGCATACGTGGGCGAGGCTTGTATGGTGCTTTGCTGCTATCAATTAACCTAATACCACACGGCTTGAGTTGAGGACAGATAGAGATTGGGTAGTCCAAAACTGGACTTGAAAGCAATATATCACATGGACATACAACGTTATGGCAGAGCTCATGGCTTGAGTTGAGGACAGATAGAGATTGGGTAGTCCAAAACTGGACTTGAAAGCAATATATCACATGGACATACAACGTTATGGCAGAGCTCATGGCTTGAGTTGAGGACAGATAGAGATTGGGTAGTCCAAAACTGGACTTGAAAGCAATATACCACATGGACATACAACGTTATGGCAGAGCTCCACAGCAGGAACATGAGTAGGGTTTAATTTGATCGACATAATTAATTCAACGGCGTTCAATGGAAGGACAACAACATGGCAAAGACAAGCTGCCTGTCTGTGATGAGTAGATGCAAGACCAGCTGCAGCACACCAATAGAAATCATGGTAGCTTGCTTGTTTGTACAAAGCATAAGATGTGGCCTAGACCACACAAAACTAAATTTAGTACTACTCAACGCACTATGCAGAAGCACTAAGCAAAAGTTCGAAAACCAACACGTTTCACATCAACTATGATGCATCCAGAAATAGGGTAACTATTTTGTGTTAGATACAAGAAACTTATTTAACAGATATGCAGAAGTGTTAAAACATTTTTAAATTCAAAATTTTCATCAGGCTTTGATAGCTGTTTTACCACTCAAAGGTTTTCTGAGTGGACATTTTTATAATTGCTTTTTTATAGCCACTTTCCCCCTCTTGTGACAGAAATGCATTTTTCTGGACCAGTGTACTTTCAAAATTGGTCCAGCTTGCAACAGCATATGGACATGGAAGTCAAGAGCAAGAAGAGCGACTAACCCCGCAATTGAGAAGCAACACTTCCATTTGGCATGTATGGATAAACAAGTAACCTCTCACTCTCTGTAGTGCAGAATCCAATAAGACGTAGGAGATTCCGATGAACAGCCAAGCTTATGACTTCAACTTCAGTTTGGAATTGAATTTCCCCACCGACGGCATTATAATCCTTGAGCCTTTTGACAGCAACAACGGAGCCATCACGTAAATAACCCTTGTATACTATGCCATATCCACCTTCACCTAAGATGTTCTTTGAGTTAAAATTATTAGTAGCTGCACGGAGCTCCTTGAAAGCATACTGCTTCAGATGGCCCAAACAAACTTCTGGATCATATTGATCTGCACATTGAATAATGTATCAAGTTCAATTACCATTATGCTGTAAAGACAAACACCATAGCATGCAAGAGAATGACAAGCATTATATAGAATACTAAACAGATCAAAGCGAGTATAGAAGGGTAAGATAAAAATACCTCATGATCATTAAAAGGTTAGAAAGAGACATAAAGTAACTAGGAGATCAAGATTGCGAAATAGGCTGCACGCCAAAGTCCAAAAGTAACTGGGAGATCATACAGGTAAAAACTAAAAAGCTACATAAGTTTTATGATGTATACTGCTAATGCCAATGGCACTAAGTTTCTAGCACACACAACTAATGTTACAAGGAGAATGTATTTTATGTCAAATTTGCGAGTGATTGTGAAACTTCTTATCAATGCCACATGGCTGAAAAAAAACAACTCTCAAGTCTCTGAGTGCTATTGGGGAAACAACTCAGCTATTCAGTCTACTGAAACTCCTGTAGCTCAAATTGACTAACAACACTTACATTCATGTAAATTTACTGTGGGATTGACCAGAAGGTGAAATCTCTAAGATCTTAAAGTGCCAGTGGTTGCTGCAACTAAGAAGCTAATCTAATGCAACACGTCGAGATCTAGGTGGTTGTTATCATGATCATACGGGAACAGAATAAAAAAGAACATTACCATTAACATCAAAAAAGATCTGCTGATTTCGCCTATGACGCCACCAAAGAAGTATACCGACTACAAAGGCGATAAAAGCTACTGAACCAACAGTTACTCCACATATTGTAGCAATATGATGGCTCTTTCCAATGCCTTGTTGTGGCTGAGCTGAGGAAAAGGAGACATATGTGAGTGCCCCAAATTTGACGCCACTACAAGGAGAGATATGACGCCACCAAGAAGAAAAGGTAGTTATTTTCTTCTGTTCCCCAAATTTGAACAACGGAAAGAGATCTCACTTTTCAGATCATCTGGTGGGTAAGAGAGTGGGTCAAGTGACACAGAAGAGCACTTATCTCCAGAATTATTACCACAAATCATTGGATTTCCAGCTATGCTGTATAAACAAACAATAAAATCGAAGCGTGACCATGCAAACAGTAATCCTGGCATAGCATGTAGTGTTCAGGCAGAAATCATTTCAGCTATGAAAAGGAATAAAATTAAAATTACTTACATAAAGGTTCTTGCAGAAATCTTGGGTAATGGACCGCTGAGATTGTTAAACGAAAGATCTCTATAACAGAAGGCAACTAAAGTGAATCAGTACTGAAATAGGGAAAGAGAAAAAGAAACAATAAAACGGGATTCCAGAGCATACACGAGAGCAAAACCATCAATGCTGGCAAGTGAATCAGGCAGAACTCCAGACAAGCTATTATTGTTCAACTTCCTGGTAGCAAGAAGAGAGCTAGAAATGAGCCAAAACGAAATCACAACGATCAGCGAGAGTGTTGAAGATCAAGATTGAAGTAAGAATCGTACAAATAATTGAGGTTCTTGAGCTTTCCAAGCGAACTTGGGATAGTCCCCGTGAGCTGGTTATCTGACATGTCAAGAGTCTTCAGCATCCCCAGCCTTCCTATCGTACCGGGAATAGGGCCGGAAATCCCATTGTTCTGCAACAGCCTGTCGATCAGCAAAACAGAGCGCTTCGATTCATTCAACCAGATTGGACCACTAAGGAAACCTCAAGTTTGAATTTTGAAGCGTTAGTGCTATGGGTAAACAATAGCGGGTGAGCAAACTAAACTTACACAGATTGCAGCCTGGTGAGGTTGCCGATGCCGGGTGATAGCTTCCCGGACAAGGTCTGGCTAGGCAGCCCTCTGCAAACGAAGGGACGCAAGTGAGAAGATCGGCCCAAAGCAGCCACTGCCGGTGCTCTTCAGAATGTGGGCATGAACAAGGGGGAGGCCGGAGGGGGGGCGTAAACGTACAAGGCGGAGACGTAGCCGTCGGAGGAGCAGGTGACCATCCTCCAGCTGCAGGGGTCGACGGAGTTAATGTCCCAGTTGTCGAGCACGTTGTAGGGGTCCTCCAGCTCCGTCTTGATGGCCATCAGGGCCACCACTGCGTTTCAGAGCCACAGTTGAGCTTCACCGAATTTTGTGGTGCCAAAGGAACAGCTAAAAACTCGACAGACATGAGGAGGAGGAGGAGGAGGCACGAGCACAGCAGGTACATTAAATTTTCCCTTCGTTTAATGCTCTTCCTCATAGTGGACCTTTTTAGATCATCTTTGAAACCAGATTGATGCCAAAAGAGAGAGTGAATGTTTTTCAACAAATTTGAGCCAACAAACTGCGTTGCCTGATTGAAAATATTGGCCATGTATGTGTATCTTTTACTCCAAAAAAAAAGTGTGGGCATTTTGTTAAGACTTGGGAAACGAACGAGGAGAGGAGCAGGGTAGCCTGGGTAGGTACGGTACCTTCGTAGTTGATGCCGGCAGGGGAGAGCGTGGCGTCGGACGACGGCAGGATCGCGGCGAGCAGAGCAGCGACCGGCAGGCACCACCACCACCACCCCATCGACACCCGCGGCCGCAACCCCGCAGATTGAATTCAGCAAACAAGCCGGGGGGAAGAGGAGCGAACACCAGTGGCCAGCTCCAACGCGCAATACCGCCGCAGCAGCAGCAGCAGCAGCAGCAGCAGCGAGGGAGGAAGACGCGGCGGCAGTGGTCGAGAAACCAGCAGCCAAGAAAGACGAAGGCCCCGCCCCCCTCTCTATCCGACGGAGGACGGACCCGGTCTCCAGTCCAGACACGGACACCCAATGATGCCGCCGCGGACGCAGCGCGAAAGCGAGAGCGAGGGGAGTCACGCGAGCTCCGCAGAGGAAGGATGGTGGGCAGCCAGCCAGTGTTGGGGCAGGGCAGCGGCAGGGGGGAGGGATCGAGGGAAACGCCAACGAGCAGGGATGCAGGGGCAGCAGGCTGTGCCGGCCCCTGCCACTCCCCCCCACCTATCAGTCCAGTCCAGCACCATGCTGCTGCTCCTGCCGCTGCCGCGGCCGCTGACGCCGCTGATGCCCACCCACTCCACGCCGCTGCAAACGGCCAAGCGCTTTTCCCCCGGACCGGCCCGACCTGCCACGGGCGCGCATGCCTAGCAACCTCCATCCATCCTTTTCGTTTCTCTCTCTCTCTCTGTCCCCCTAGATTTTCTGGCAAAGAAGGCGCGTGCATTTTCAGGAAAAAAAAAAGAGAGGAAGAAATGCTCTTGCTTGATAGAGTCGTTTTCATCAGGGGTGCTTTGCCTGGTTCAGCTTGCCGACGGCCGCGTGGCCGCGTGGGGAGAGCCTTTTTTTGTTCAGAAGTGGAGGGACGGTGCCTTGCCTGCTCATCGGAAACCATAGTTTTATCACTGCCACAGGAGGTGTCGAATTCGCTGGCACTAAACTACCGGCCCGGCCCGGCAACACATTTACCGGCGGCCGTGCGCGTTTAGCGAGGATGAACAACCCACCCATCTGCCTCTAGCAATAGCCCTTGAGCGTTCTCTCTGGCTGTCATCATCTAGACATCCACCCTACCAAACGACAGCGCTAATGACAGGAGTATTAGTAGTACAGGGCGCATTTTTGTCACGAACAATATAGTCTACGAGACCGAGACGTACGGCGGTGGGCGCGAGTATCTACGCCGCTGATGTGTGCTAATAATAAAGAACGGAATGATGGGGGGGAATATGAGAGAGAGGCGGGAGAAGAGGTTGAAAGCTCGCTGGGTGGGCAGGCACTGGCGAGTCACATGCCCGCCTTTTATTTTGTCCCGTCCTTTCTCCTTGTCGCTCTACCATCCCCTTCGCGCGCGCGCGCTCTCTCTCTCTCTTGTTCGTCAGTGGCCAGCTTGGCTTGCTAATGCGTTTTTTTAATGGTGTTCATCATTCACTCGCTGATCGACTTCTTAGGTTCAGGTTGGCAACTTACCCATGATCCATGAACAAATTCCAACTTAATGGCATGTTAAATACTGGAGTACCGCGGTAGATGGTGTAACATCTAAAAAAATTTGATACGGTAGAAATTAAACTTTAGTCCGGGAAACCAAACAAGCCCCAATTAGTTACCACGGTAGATGGTGTAACAATATAATAACAGTGACTGTGCAGCGTAACAGTGGAAGTGGAGAGAGAGCGGTGCATGCATACACAAGTGGTTGTCTGCTTCTGCATAGAGATGGCAATGGGGACCTGATCATCGATTCCCTACGGGGAATTCCTCCATTACAGGGTGGGGATTGAGAAGAAACTTGTAACACCCGGTTTTAAGGAACAAAGTCAGGTGTATCTCATACATGCGCCAAGAAGACAACACATATAATAACAGAGTGTATAGAGATAAATGTCACGATACATCAGAGTATTTATTACATAGCGGAAGACTTATTACAAAATAAAAGTATAACCATAAAATGAACTAAGGATCGTCGGTGCCAATGTCAACTGAGAAACGCCACCTAGATTGAATCGAACTCCTCGATACGTGGCTCCTCCTGAACCACCTGTTCTTCTCCTGTGGGGGGTGTGAGACAGCAAGGGTGAGCTCACACATGTTCATCGCTCAACAAGTTGTGGGGAATAATGTGGCATGAGCTCACCAAAGGTGGGGAGTTCATGAAGTGTAAGGCTGATCAACAATAGAGGTTAAAGCTGAGCATTGCTTTTATAAATTGGTCAAAATTTTATTAGCAGTTACTAAGTGTAAGTGAATACCAAACCATAATAAAATAATAGAACAAAATTAATAACAAATCTCATGCAAATGCAAATGACAAATTGAGTTTAGGTTCCATAATTTAATCATCGGAGAGTCCTGAGCCGCTCATGACCGTGAGCTCGGCTAGTATATCAGTTTTACACTCTGCAGAGGTTGTACCCTTTACCCACAAGTCGTGTTTCCCATGTCGCCAGGGTTAGCTAGGCCCTTAGACACTACCAAGGTGAATGGCTAGTGATCCACTACGAGGCCTTTACAAAGTTCCACTAGCTTCCGAAAACCCGCTACAGTTTATGGGAAGAGCACTTGCAAGAATCCCCCGTCTGACCGCCATCGCAGCAAATCAACCCGAGAACCTCCTTGCATGCAACTCCCCTACTGCCCTTACCCCTTTCGGGTAAGGTAGTCTTCCACTAGCTTTCCTAATTAGTCAGCCAAGGGGTCCCATTCCTCCCTTGTGGTGGCACGTGTTTCTCAAGTTAAGCTCCATGTTCCAATTAACAATAATATAATGATCTTGACATGAACATAAATAAAATAACAAAATACCTGGAACATGGATATAATGAAATATTAATCCCAAAACCATATAAAGCAATAGCTAAAACTACCCATGTGATTCAGGGGCAAACAAGGTAATGAGATAAACAATCTAGGGTGACCTATTGGGTCCCACCAAAATTAAACATATGCATTGAATGATAATAAAGAATATTATTGGGTAACAAAAGTGGATCAAGGGCACAACTTGCCTGGCACTTGAGATTCCAGGTACCAACTTGCTTTTCAGATGACACGTGTCCTCGCACTAGTCGTAGCAATACAAACAAACATGGTATAGATAAAATTAACATCACACCAAATATAAGAACAAACTGAATAATAATCTACGCGTCGCTACGAGGTCGAGGGATCGAGAACTACTAAGATCGGAGTTACGGTTAAGGAGTTATGAATTTCCGAAGATTTTATGTGTTTGATACGGAAATAATTAAGTGGTCAAATTTAATATAGTTTTCATGCTAAAACAGAGTCATTAAGTGCTAAACAATATTAATACAAAATTATAGAATTTGGAATGGGTCAAAAACGAGTTAAAATGGATTTTCTATGATTTACACAAGTTCTAGTATTTATTTTTGCATTAAAAATAAATTCCTATTTCATTTTCTTTGATTTTCTAATTTCCTAGACTGGGCGTCAATTATAGGAAAGTGCAGGGGCCTCGGCGCAAGAATCCAGAGACCTAGTGAACAGAAACTACGAACGGCGGGTTCTATTTCCGTAAAGCCTAGGGGCTCATATGAAAAACTGTCTACACGAAGGGGTATTGACTAATCTTAGCCGTTTGATTACACACGGATGGCACAGATTTAATTCCGCAGGTGATGAACCGGTATGGCACCAGGACCGCAGGATCACAGATCAACGAAGCGGATTTAAAAGGGTCGAAGAGTTATTTGAAGATCTAATCTAATCCGTTGATGCAGAGATCAATGGCTACGATTTCCCCCGCCCGAAGCGGTATACCTACTGTCGGGGACCATAATTAGGGGTACCCTCGAGACTCCTAATTCTTAGCTGGTAACCCCCATCAGCATAAAGCTGCAAAGGCCTAATGGGTGCGATTAAGTCAGGGATCAGTCCATTCGAGGGACTCGATCACGCCTCGCCCGAGCCTAGCCTCGGACAAGGGCAGCCGACCCCGGAGGATCTCCGCCTCGCCCGAGGCCCCCCTCCAGCGGCGAACATATTTCCGGCTCGCCCGAGGCCCTGTCTTCGCCAAGAAGCAACCCTGACCAAATCGCCGCACCGACCGACCAAATCACAGGAGCATTTAATGCAAAGGTGGCCTGACACCTTTATCCTGACGCGCGCCCCTCAGCCGACAGAGCCGAAGCGACCGCCGTCACTTCGCCGCTCCACTGACCGGTCTGACAGAAAGACAGCGCCGCCCGCGCCGCTCCGACTACGGTGCCACTTGACAGAGTGAGGCTGACAGGCGGTCAGGCCCGGCCGCACGCACCATAGGAAGCTCCGCTCCGCCCGACCCAGGGCTCGGACTCGGGCTAAGCCCCGGAAGACTGTGAACTCCGCTCCGCCCGACCCAGGGCTCGGACTCGGGCTAAGCCCCGGAAGACGGCGAACTCCGCTCCGCCCGACCTAGGGCTCGGACTCGGGCTAAGTCCCGGAAGACGGCGAACTCCGCTCCGCCCGACCCAGGGCTCGGGCTCGGGCTAAGCCCCGGAAGACGGCGAACTCCGCTCCGCCCGACCCAGGGCTCGGACTTGGGCTCAGCCCCAGAAGACGACGAACTCCGCTTCACCCGACCCCAGGACTCAAATTCCGCCCTGGCCTCAGCCAACGGCCTCCGCCTCGCCCGACCTAGGGGCTCGGACTCGACCTCGGCCACGGAAGACGGACTCGACCCCGACCTCGGAGGAGCCTCCACATCGCCCCAACCTAGGGCGCAGGCCGGCCACTTCAACAGGAGGCGCCATCATTACCCTACTCCAAGCTGACTCAGGCTACGGGGAACAAGACCGGCGTCCCATCTGGCTCGCTCCGCCAGATAGGCAATGATGGCGCCCCGCACGCTCCCTGACGATGGCGGCTCTCGGCCCCTTTACGGAAGCAAGAGGACGTCAGCAAGGACTCGACGGCCCCGACAGATGTCCCTCCGCCAGGCTCCAGCGCTCCTCCGACGGCCACGACATCACACAAACCGGGCGTCAAAATCTCTCCGGCCGCCACGATGGCGTGTACTTAGGGCGCTAGCTCTCCTCCGCTAGACACGTAGCACTCTGCTACACCCCCCATTGTACACCTGGATCCTCTCCTTACGCCTATAAAAGGAAGGACCAGGGCCCTCTTAGAGAGGGTTGGCCGCACGGGGACGAGGACGAGACAGGCGCTCGCGTAAGGCCGCTCGCTCCCTCTCCCGTGTGGACGCTTGTAACCCCCTACTGCAAGCGCACCCGACCTGGGCGCGGGACGAACACGAAGGCCGCGGGATTTCCACCTCTCTCTCGCCCATCTCCGGCCACCTCACTTTCCCCCCTTCGCGCTCGGCCTCGCGTCGACCCATCTGGGCTGGGGCACGCGGCGACACTTCACTCGTCGGCTTAGGGACCCCCCGGTCTCGAAACGCCGACAGTTGGCACGCCAGGTAGGGGCATGCTGCGTGTTGACGAACAGCTTCCCGTCAAGCTCCAAATGGGCAGTCTCCAGCAACCTCTCCGGCCCGGGACGGTGCTCCGTTTCGGGAGCCTTGAGTTCATGTCCCTCAACGGCAGCTACGACATGATACTCTTCCCACCGTCGGGCGACAGCGACAATGGCGGCCGATAGTCCGCCCGCTGGCGGCGGGATCGACGACGTCTTCCCCGCGTGGTGGAAGAACAACCTTCGAGCTCGCCCCGTCCTCTCCCCCGCCGACGGAGGGGGAGGCGGGGCAACCAAGGCCAAGCAAGAGGTGGTGCCTCGTCGACCGTCGAGCGAGTCGACAACGCCAGCACTCCAACGGGGGGCGTGCCGGGCATCGGCCTCGCGCTTGAGACGAAGACGAGCGCTGTCTCCCCGCGACACGCCAGTCCCGAGCAAACGGACGACGCCAGCACGCTCGCGAAAGGCTTGCTGGGTGTCACCCTCGTACCTGAGACGACGGTGCAGTCAGTCCCCGACGTGGCTTCATCACCGCCCGTCGACCAAGAGGTACTGACCGATTCCCATCCCACACCTTTTGGATTTAGCCTCGACCCGCCTAGCGGCTCCACTTTGGCGGACGCTCTCGTAGAGGCGAATCCGAACCCTCTGGGGTTTCGTATGCGGTCACCCTAGGACCGGCTGATGGACGTCTCGACCTACGGGCCCTCTGGGTCCGAGGAAGACGACGAGCCCAGCTTCTGTTGGGATTTCTCCGGACTTGGCAACCCCGGTGCCATGCGGGACTTCATGACCGCATGCGACTACTGCCTTTCCGACTATTCCGACGGTAGCCGTAGCCTCGGCGACGAGGACTGCGGCCCGAGCCGCGAATGTTTCCACGTCGATCTAGGGGGTCCCTCCGAAGGCAACCATCTCGGCACGCCGGAGGACGGTGATCTCCCTAGGCCGGTGCCTCGCGTTGACATCCCGCGGGAGCTAGCTGTGGTCCCCGTTCCGGCGGGGGGTCACGACCCACAACTCGAGCAAATCCGCGGGGTGCAGGCCAGGCTCGACGAGGGAGCAGGAGCGCTTGAGCCAGTCCGCCGGGACGTCGGGCAGGCATGGGCGGGCCAACCTCCGGCCGGAGAAATGCGTCATCTACCCCAGGGCTTCCAGCACCACATCGCCGACGATGTCAGGGTCAGGCCGCCACCCGCATCCAGTAGGGTCGGCCAGAACCTGGCTACAGCAGCAATGCTCCTCCGCGCGATGCCGGAGCCATCAACCACCGAGGGGCGGCGAATCCAGGGAGAGCTCAGGGATCTCCTGGAAGGCGCCGCGGTCCGGCGGGCCGAGAGCTCCGCCTCCTGAAGGCAGGGGTACCCCTCGGAACATCATGCCGCGACTTCCCGATTCAGGCGGGAAGCCTCGGTCTACACCGGGCGCACGCGCAACACAGCGCCTGCGGCCCCGGGTCGCCTCGGCAACGAGCACCATCACCGCGACCGTCGGGCCCACCTCGACGAGAGGGTGCGCCGAGGCTACCACCCCAGGTGTGGGGGACGCTACGACAGCGGGGAGGATCGGAGTCCCTCGCCCGAACCACCCGGTCCGCGGGCCTTCTGCTGGGCCATACGACGGGCGTCGTTCCCGACCCGGTTCCGACCCTCGACTACTATCACAAAGTACTCGGGGGAGACGAGGCCGGAACTGTGGCTCGCGGACTACCGTCTGGCCTGCCAACTGCGTGGAACGGACGATGACAACCTCATCATCCGCAACCTCCCCCTGTTCCTCTCCGACACCGCTCGCGCCTGGTTGGAACACCTGTCTTCGGGGCAGATCTCCAACTGGGATGACCTAGTCCAAGCTTTCGCCGGCAATTTCCAGGGCACGTACGTGCGCCCCGGGAATTCCTGGGACCTCCGAAGCTGCCGACAGCAGCCGGGAGAGTCTCTCCGGGACTACATCCGGCGATTCTCGAAGCAGCGCACCGAGCTACCCAACATCACTGACTCGGATGTCATCGGCGCGTTCCTCGCCGACACCACCTGTCGCGACCTGGTGAGCAAGCTGGGTCGCAAGACCCCCACCAGGGCGAGCGAGCTGATGGACATCGCCACCAAGTTTGCCTCCGGCCAGGAGGCGGTCGAGGCTATCTTCCGGAAGGACAAGCAGCCCTAGGGCCGCCCATCGGAAGATGCCCCCGAGGCGTCAACTCAGCGCGGCGCCAAGAAGAAGGGCAAGAAGAAGTCGCAAGCGAAACGCGACGCCGCCGACGCGGACCTTGTCGCCGCCGCCGAGTACAAGAACCCTCGGAAACCCCCCGGAGGTCCCAACCTCTTCGACAAGATGCTCAAGGAGCCGTGCCCCTACCACCAGGGGCCCGTCAAGCACACCCTTGAGGAGTGCGTCATGCTTCGGCGCCACTTCCACAGGGCCGGGCCACCCGCGGAGGGTGGCAGGGCCCGCGACGACGACAAGAAGGAAGATCACCAGGCAGGAGAGTTCCCCGAGGTCCGCGACTGCTTCATGATCTACGGCGGGCAAGCGGCGAACGCCTCGGCTCGGCACCGCAAGCAAGAGCGCCGGGAGGTCTGTTTGGTGAAGGTGGCGGCACCAGTCTACCTAGACTGGTCTGACAAGCCCATCACCTTCGACCAAGCCGACCACCCCGACCATGTGTCGAGCCCAGGGAAATACCCGCTCGTCGTCGACCCCGTCATCGGCGACGTCAGGCTCACCAAGGTCCTCATGGACGGAGGCAGCAGCCTCAACATCATCTACGCCGAGACCCTCGGGCTTCTGCGTATCGATCTATCCTCGGTCCGGGCGGGCGCTGTGCCTTTCCATGGGATCATCCCCGGGAAGCGCGTCCGGCCCCTCGGACAACTCGATCTTCCCGTCTGCTTCGGAACACCCTCCAACTTCCGAAGGGAGACCCTGACGTTCGAGGTGGTCGGGTTCCGAGGAACCTACAACGCGGTATTGGGGAGGCCCTGCTACGTGAAGTTCATGGCCGTCCCCAACTACACCTACCTCAAGCTCAAGATGCCGGGCCCCAACGAGGTCGTCACCGTCGGCCCCACGTACAAACACGCGTTCGAATGCGACGTGGAGTGCGTGGAGTACGCCGAGGCCCTCGCCGAGTCCGAGGCCCTCGTCGCCGACCTGGTGAGAGCACCTATAGGGGGGTGAATAGGTGATCATGTAACACTTCAAAACTTAAGCCACAAAACTTGGTTAATTGTTAGCACAATAATTGCCAAGTGGCTATAGAGGAATCCTCGACAAAACACAATAACCAACAAAGATCAATCACAGAGATGGCACGGTGGTTATCCCGTGGTTCGGCCAAGACCAACGCTTGCCTACTCCACGTTGTGGCGTCCCAACGGACGAGGGTTGCAATCAACCCCTCTCAAGCGGTCCAAAGACCCACTTGAATACCACGATGTTTTGCTTGCTTTATCTCAATCCCGTTTGCGAGGAATCTCCACAAGTTGGAGCCTCTCGCCCTTACACTTGAAATTCACAAAGAACACGGAGCAAGGGAGGGATTAGCAACGCACACAAGACACAAGAATCAAAGTGTCAACACGCACACAAGTCGCAACAAGAGCTCGCAACACAACTCAATGAGTTCACAACTCCACTAGAGCTCTATATGCTATCACAATGAAAAGAACGCGCGAAATCGATGTCTTGGTGCTTAGAAATGATTAGGAGATGCTTGGTGTGCTCCTCCATGCGCCTAGGGGTCCCTTTTATAGCCCCAAGGCAGCTAGGAGCCGTTGGGAGCAATCTGGGAAGGCAATTCTTGCCTTCTGTCGTCTGGCGCACCGGACAGTCCGGTGCACACCGGACATGTCCGGTGCCCGATTTCTTTCCATAAACAGCGCAGTCGACCGTTGGCAGCCTGGGAGCCATTGGTGCACTTGACATGTCCGGTGCACACCGGACAATCCGGTGCCATCTTCTAGCCGTTGGCTCGGCCACGTGTCCCGCGCAGATTGCGCGGCCGACCGTTGGCCCGGCCGACCGTTGGCTCACCGGACAGTCCGGTGCACACCGGACAGTCCGGTGAATTTCAGCCGTACGCCGTTGATGGTTTCCCGAGAGCGACGAGTTCGCCTGTGAGCGGCCCACCGGACAGTCCGGTGCACACCGGACAGTCCGGTGAATTTTAGCCGTACACCGCCGTCGAAGTCCCAAGAGCAGCCACTTTGCCCAAGCCAGCCTGGCGCACCGGACACTGTCCGGTGCACCACCGGACAGTCCGGTGCACCCAGACTGGGCAGACTTTGGCTGCTCGAGCCATCTCTTCTCCAACTCGATTTTTTCTGTTTCCAGCACTTAGACACAATACATTAGTCCATAAAACAATGTACTAAGTCTGAGAAACATACCTTTATCCTTGATTTGTACTTTGTCCACCATTTTACAATTAGGCACCTGTGTTGGGCACTAAATCACCAAAATACTTAGAAATGGCCCAAGGGCACATTTCCCTTTCAATCTTCCCCTTTTTGGTGATTTATGCCAACACAACATAAAGCAAGTAGAACAAGTACAAAATCACTTCAAATAAGAACTCAAATTATTTTGATTCAATTTTGACATATATGGATCACTCTATGCCACCACTTGGTTTGTTTTTGCAAATCAAACTCAAATTCCTATCTCTAAGTCAAAACCACTTGTAGAGACATAAAGAGAGGTTTTCCAAAGAAAATTGATCAAGGATTTCAAAAACTCCCCTTTTTTCATAATCACCACTTCTCCCCACAAGAGGCCAACTTTTGACATAAGAGACAATAAAAGAGTTTTGACAAACCAAAAGCTCTAATCTACTTTTTTTTAAAATTTCTCAAGTGGTAGCTGATCCATTAATTGCTTTGGCCTTTATTTTCTCCCCCTTTGGCATCAAGCACCAAAACGAGATCAATCTTGGCCCATTAACCCCATTGCCTCACCAAAATCTTCAAATAAGAACACAAAGGCAGTGAGAGTATAAAGATAAACTTGGAAAAGTTACTCTTTTTCATCGGAGTGCAGTGAAAGTCTTGCATGGTCCAAGTCCACCTTTTCCCTTTCAATTCTCCTTGGAGACTAAAACAACCAAACTCAAGTACGCGGTTAGTCTCAAAGGGTCAAGTTGTAGCACAGCTCCCCCTAAATATGTGCATCACTTGCAAACAGGACTTGTGAGGTCCAGGGAGTGTTTGTACAACTTGAGCACCACAATAAGCAACAAATGCAGAATGAACATGATCAAAGGCATAAACACATGTATGCTACATTTCAATCCAAGTTCCGCGAATCTAAGATATTGAGCTCACTACGCAGCCTGCAAAAGGTCTTCTCATCTAGAGGCTTGGTAAAGATATCGGCTAGCTGGTTCTCGGTGCTAACATGAAACACTTCGATATCTCCCTTTTGCTGGTGGTCTCTCAAAAAGTGATGCCGGATGTCAATGTGCTTTGTGCGGCTGTGCTCAACAGGATTTTCCGCTATTCGGATAGCACTCTCATTATCACATAGGAGTGGGACTTTGCTCAGATTGTAGCCAAAGTCCCTGAGGGTTTGCCTCATCCAAAGTAGTTGCGCACAACACTGTCCTGCAGCAACGTACTCGGCCTCAGCGGTGGATAGGGCAATGGAGGTTTGTTTCTTAGAGTTCCATGACACCAGGGACCTTCCTAAGAATTGGCACGTCCCCGATGTACTCTTCCTATCGATCTTACATCCAGCATAGTCGGAATCTGAGTACCCAATCAAGTCAAAGTTAGACCCCTTTGGATACCAGATCCCGAAGCAAGGCGTAGCGACTAAATATCGAAGAATTCGCTTCACCGCCACTAAGTGACACTCCTTAGGATCGGATTGAAATCTAGCACACATGCATACGCTAAGCATAATATCCGGTCTACTAGCACATAAATAAAGCAAAGAACCTATCATGGACCGGTATGCTTTTTGATCAACGGACTTACCACCTTTGTTGAGGTCGGTGTGTCCGTCAGTTCCCATCGGCGTCTTTGCAGGCTTAGTGTCCTTCATCCCAAACCGCTTTAGCAAGTCTTGCGTGTACTTCGTTTGGGAGATGAAAGTGCCGTCCTTGAGTTGCTTCACTTGGAACCCAAGGAAGTAGTTCAACTCGCCCATCATCGACATCTCGAATTTCTGCGTCATCACCCTGCTAAACTCTTCACAAGACTTTTGATTAGTAGAACCAAATATTATGTCATCGACATAAATTTGGCACACAAAAAGATCACCATCGCAAGTCTTAGTAAAAAGAGTTGGATCGGCTTTCCCAACCTTGAAAGCATTAGCAATTAAAAAGTCTCTAAGGCATTCATACCATGCTCTTGGGGCTTGCTTAAGTCCATAGAGCGCCTTAGAGAGCTTACACACGTGGTCGGGGTACCGCTCATCCTCGAAGCCAGGGGGTTGCTCCACGTACACCTCCTCTTTGATCGGCCCGTTGAGGAAAGCGCTCTTCACATCCATTTGGTACAACCTGAAAGAATGGTGAGCGGCATATGCTAGCAAGATACGAATTGATTCTAGCCTAGCCACAGGAGCGAATGTCTCCTCAAAGTCCAAACCTGTGACTTGGGCATAACCTTTTGCCACAAGCCGAGCCTTGTTCCTTGTCACCACCCCGTGCTCATCCTGTTTGTTGTGGAACACCCACTTGGTTCCCACAACATTTTGCTTGGGACGAGGCACCAGTGTCCAAACTTCATTGCGCTTGAAATTGTTGAGTTCCTCTTGCATGGCCAACACCCAGTCCGGATCTAGCAAGGCCTCTTCTACCCTGAAAGGCTCAATAGAAGAGACAAAAGAGTAATGCTCACAAAAATCTCTTGCTCTTGAAATCAAAAGGAATGAAATGCTCTCTAGTGAATTATCTTCTTGTCATGAAACCATTGCTACTTTAAGAAGTGTTAATGATGATTTAAGTGCTAAACTAGAAGTAGCTAGTAAATCTAATTCTTGTGTAGAAATTGTTGAAACTTGTAATAGGTGTAAAGATTTTGACATTGATGCTTGTAGTGATCACTTAGTTTCAATTTCAAAATTAAATGAGGAATTGGCTAGTCTTAATGCCCAACTTAAGACTAGCAAGAATGAATTTGACAAGTTAAAATTTGCAAGGGATGCCTACACGATTGGTAGACACCCCTCAATTAAGGATGGACTTGGCTACAAGAGGGAAGCCAAGGACTTGACAAGCCATAAGGCTCCCATCTCTGCCAAGGAGAAAGGGAAGGCCCCTATGGCAACTACTGCTAAAAAGAACCATGCTTTTATGTACCATGGTAGGAGACAAACTAGAAATGCTTATAGGAGCTATAATGCTTATGATGTTTTTGATTCTCATGCCATGTTTGCTTCTAGTTCTTCCTATATGCATGGTAGAGATATGTCTAGGAGAAATGCTATCCATCATGTGCCAAGAAAGAATATTATTCATGCTCCTAGGAAAGTAATGAATGAACCTTCTACAATTTATCATGCTTTAAATGCTTCCTTTGCTATTTGTAGAAAGGATAGGAAAATAGTTGCTAGGAAGTTAGGGGCAAAATGCAAGGGAGACAAAACTTGCATTTGGGTCCCTAAGGATATTTGCACTAACCTTGTAGGACCCAACATGAGTTGGGTACCTAAGACCCAAGCCTAAATTTGCCTTGCAGGTTTATGCATCCGGGGGTTCAAGCTGGATCATCGACAGCGGATGCACAAACCATATGACGGGGGAGAAGAAGATGTTCACCTCCTACGTCAAAAACAAAGTTCCCAAGATTCAATAATATTCGGTGATGGGAATCAAGGCAAGGTAAAAGGGCTAGGTAAAATTGCAATCTCCAATGAGCACTCTATCTCTAATGTGTTTTTAGTAGAGTCTCTTGGATATAATTTACTATCTGTTAGTCAATTATGTAATATGGGATATAATTGTTTATTTACAAATGTAGATGTGTCTGTCTTTAGAAGATGTGATGGTTCACTAGCTTTTAAGGGTGTACTAGACGGCAAACTTTACTTAGTTGATTTTGCAAAAGAAGAGGCCGGTCTAGATGCATGCTTAATGGCTAAGACTTGCATGGGCTGGTTGTGGCATCGCCGCTTAGCACATGTGGGGATGAAGAACCTCCACAAGCTTCTAAAGGGAGAACACGTGATAGGTCTAACCAATGTTCATTTCGAAAAAGATAGACCTTGTGCAGCTTGTCAAGCAGGTAAACAAGTGGGAGGAGCACATCACAGCAAGAATGTGATGACCACGTCAAGACCTCTGGAGCTGCTGCATATGGACCTCTTCGGACCCGTCGCCTATCTGAGCATAGGAGGAAGTAAGTATGGTCTAGTTATTGTTGATGACTTTTCCCGCTTCACTTGGGTGTTCTTTTTGCAGGATAAGTCTGAAACCCAAGGGACCCTCAAGCGCTTCCTAAGGAGAGCTCAAAATGAGTTTGAGCTCAAGGTGAAAAAGATAAGGAGCGACAACGGGTCCGAATTCAAGAAGAGATTTTTGTGCACTAACAAATTTATCATGCTCCTCATATAAAAGATCCTCTTGTTTTTCTAGTAATCTATTCTTGTCATTCAAAGCATCAATCAACTCATTAATCTTATCAATTTTAGATCTATCTAATCCCTTGAATAAGCATGAGTAATCTATCTCATCATCATCACTAGATTCATCCTCACTCGAAGAAGCATAAGTACTAGTATCGTGAGCGCTTACTTTCTTCTCCCTTGCCATGAGGCAAGTGTGACGCTCGTTGGGGAAGAGAGATGACTTGTTGAAGGCAGTGGCGGCGAGTCCTTCATTGTCGGAGTCGGAGGAGGAGCAATCCGAATCCCACTCCTTTCCGATATGTGCCTCGCCCTTGGCCTTCTTGTAATGCTTCTTCTTCTCCCTCTTGTTCCCTTGGTCCTGATCACTATCATTGTCGGGACAGTTAGCAATAAAATGACCAAGCTTACCGCATTTGAAGCATGAGCGCTTCCCCTTGGCTTTGGTCTTGCTTGGCTGTCCCTTGCGACCCTTAAGCGTCGTCTTGAATCTTTTGATGATGAGGGCCATCTCTTCGTCATTAAGTCTGGCCGCCTCAATTTGTGCCACCTTGCTAGGTAGCGCCTCCTTGCTTCTTGTTGCTTTGAGAGCAAGAGGTTGCGGCTCGTTGATTGGTCCATTCAAGGCGTCGTCCACGTACCTTGCCTCCTTGATCATCATTCGCCCACTGACGAATTTTCCTAGGACTTCCTCGGGCGACATTTTGGTGTACCTGGGATTCTCATGAATATTATTCACCAAATGAGGATCAAGAACGGTAAAGGACCTTAGCATCAGTCGGACGACGTCGTGGTCCGTCCATCGCGTGCTTCCGTAGCTCCTTATTTTGTTGATAAGGGTCTTGAGCCGGTTGTATGTTTGAGTTGGCTCCTCGCCCCTTATCATCGTGAACCGTCCAAGCTCGCCCTCCACCAACTCCATTTTGGTGAGCAAGGTAACGTCATTCCCCTCATGAGAAATCTTGAGGGTGTCCCAGATCTGCTTGGCGTTATCCAAGCCGCTCACTTTGTGATATTCATCCCTGCACAATGAAGCTAGAAGAACAGTAGTAGCTTGTGCATTCTTATGGATTTGCTCATTAATGAACATGGGACTATCCGAACTATCAAAGTGCATTCCACTCTCTACAATCTCCCATATACTAGGATGGAGAGAGAATAGGTGACTACGCATTTTGTGGCTCCAAAATCCGTAGTCCTCCCCATCAAAGTGTGGGGGCTTGCCGAGTGCAATGGAGAGCAAATGTGAATTTGAACTTTGCGGAATACGAGAGTAGTCAAAAGAAAAGTTCGAATTAACCGGTTTCCTTCTCTCGTAGTCGTTGTGGTCATCGTCCTTTTGGGAAGAAGTAGATTCATCGCTGTCGTCGTAGTAGACGATCTCCTTGATGCGCCTTGTCTTCTTCTTCTTCCCTTCCTTTCGTCTATGACCCGATCCAGAGTCGGTAGGCTTGTCGTCCTTCGGCTCGTTGACGAAGGATTCCTTCTCTTTGTCGTTGATCACGATACCCTTCCCCTTAGGATCCATCTCTTCGGGCTGTTAGTCCCTTAGTGAAGAGAACGGCTCTGTACCAATTGAGAGCACCTAGAGGGGGGGGGGGGTGAATAGCTGATCCTGTAACACTTCAAAACTTAAGCCACAAAACTTGGTTAATTGTTAGCACAATAATTGCCAAGTGGCTATAGAGGAATCCTCAACAAAACACAATAACCAACAAAGATCAATCACAGAGATGGCACGGTAGTTATCCCGTGGTTCGGCCAAGACCAACGCTTGCCTACTCCACGTTGTGGCGTCCCAATGGACGAGGGTTGCAATCAACCCCTCTCAAGCGGTCCAAAGACCCACTTGAATACCACGGTGTTTTGCTTGCTTTATCTCAATCCCGTTTGCGAGGAATCTCCACAACTTGGAGCCTCTCGCCCTTACACTTGAAATTCACAAAGAATACGGAGCAAGGGAGGGATTAGCAACGCACACAAGACACAAGAATCAAAGTGTCAACACGCACACAAGTCGCAACAAGAGCTCGCAACACAACTCAATGAGTTCACAACTCCACTAGAGCTCTATATGCTATCACAATGAAAAGAACGCGCGAAATCGATGTCTTGGTGCTTAGAAATGATTAGGAGATGCTTGGTGTGCTCCTCCATGCGCCTAGGGGTCCCTTTTATAGCCCCAAGGCAGCTAGGAGCCATTGGGAGCAATCTGGGAAGGCAATTCTTGCCTTCTGTCGTCTGGCGCACCGGACAGTCCGGTGCACACCGGACATGTCCGGTGCCCGATTTCTTTCCATAAACAGCGCAGTCGACCGTTGGCAGCCTGGGAGCCGTTGGTGCACTTGACATGTCCGGTGCACACCGGACAGTCCGGTGCCATCTTCTAGTCGTTGGCTCGGCCACGTGTCCCGCGCGGATTGCGCGGCCGACCGTTGGCCCGGCCGACCGTTGGCTCACCGGACAGTCTGGTGCACACCGGACAGTCCGGTGAATTTTAGCCGTATGCCGTTGATGGTTTCCCGAGAGCGACGAGTTCGCCTGTGAGCGGCCCACCGGACAGTCCGGTGCACACCGGACAGTCCGGTGAATTTTAGCCGTACACCGCCGTCGAAGTCCCGAGAGCAGCCACTTTGCCCAAGCCAGCCTGGCGCACCGGACACTGTCCGGTGCACCACCGGACAGTCCGATGCACCCAGACTGGGCAGACTTTGGCTGCTCGAGCCATCTCTTCTCCAACTCGATTTTTTCTGTTTCCAGCACTTAGACACAATACATTAGTCCATAAAACAATGTACTAAGTCTGAGAAACATACCTTTATCCTTGATTTGTACTTTGTCCACCATTTTACAATTAGGCACCTGTGTTGGGCACTAAGTCACCAAAATACTTAGAAATGGCCCAAGGGCACATTTCCCTTTCACCTGGAGAGCCTCTCTAAGGAGGTGCCAGACGTGAAGCGTCATGCCGACAACTTCGAGCCAGCGGAGACGGTTAAGTCCGTCCCCCTCGACCCCAGCAGCGACGCCTCCAAGCAAGTCCGGATCGGCTCCGGGCTCGATCCCAAATAGGAAGCAGTGCTCATCGACTTTCTCCGCGCGAACGCCGACGTCTTCGCGTGGGGTCCCTCGGACATGCCCGGCATACCGAGGGATGTCGCCGAGCACTCGCTGAACATCCGAGCCGGAGCCCGACCCGTCAAGCAGCCTCTGCACCGATTCGACGAGGAGAAGCGCAGAGCCATAGGCGAGGAGATCCACAAGCTAATGGCGGCAGGGTTCATCAAAGAGGTATTCCATCCCGAATGGCTTGCCAACCCTGTGCTTGTGAGAAAGAAAGGGGGGAAATGGCGGATGTGTGTAGACTACACTGGTCTGAACAAAGCATGTCCGAAGGTTCCCTACCCTCTGTCTCGCATCGATCAAATCGTGGATTCCACTGCTGGGTGCGAAACCCTGTCTTTCCTTGATGCCTACTCAGGGTATCACTAAATCAGGATGAAAGAGTCCGACCAGCTCGCGACTTCTTTCATCACACCCTTCGGCATGTACTGCTATGTCACCATGCCGTTCGGCTTGAGGAATGCGGGCGCGACGTACTAGCGGTGCATGAACCATGTGTTCGGCGAACACATTGGCCGCACGGTCGAGGCCTACGTCGATGACATCGTAGTCAAGACGAGGAAAGCCTCCGACCTCCTTTCCGACCTTGAAGTGACATTCCGATGTCTCAAGACGAAAGGTGTCAAGCTCAATCCCGAAAAGTGTGTCTTCGGGGTGCCCCGAGGCATGCTCTTGGGGTTCATCGTCTCCGAGCGGGGCATCGAAGCCAACCCGGAGAAGATCGCAGCCATCACCAGCATGGGGCCCATCAGGGACTTGAAAGGCGTACAGAGGGTCATGGGATGTCTCGCGGCTCTGAGCCGCTTCATCTCACGCCTCGGCGAAAGAGGTCTACCTCTGTACCGCCTCCAAAGGAAGGCCGAGCGCTTCACTTGGACCCCTGCGCCGAGGAAGCCCTCGAGAACCTGAAGGCGCTCCTCACAAAGGCACCTATCTTGGTGCCCCCAGCTGCCGGAGAAGCCCTCTTGGTCTACGTCGCCGCGACCACTCAGGTGGTTAGCGCCGCGATTGTGGTCGAGAGGCAAGAAGAGGGGCATGTTTTGCCCGTCCAGAGGCCAGTCTACTTCGTCAGCGAGGTACTGTCCGAAACCAAGATCCGCTACCCACAAGTTCAGAAGCTGCTGTACGCGGTAATCCTGACACGGCGGAAGTTGCGACACTACTTCGAGTCTCATCCGGTAACTGTGGTGTCATCCTTCCCCCTGGGGGAGATCATCCATTGCCGAGAGGCCTCGGGTAGGATTGCAAAGTGGGCAGTGGAAATCATGGGCGAAACAATCTCGTTCGCCCCTTGGAAGGCCATCAAATCCCAGGTCTTGGCGGACTTCGTGGCTGAATGGGTCGACACCCAGCTACCAACAGCTCCGATCCAACCGGAGCTCTAGACCATGTTCTTCGACGGGTCGCTGATGAAGACAGGAGCCGGCGCAGGCTTACTCTTCATCTCGCCCCTCGGGAAGCACCTGCGCTACGTGCTACGCCTCCACTTCCCGGCGTCCAACAATGTAGCTGAGTACGAGGCTCTGGTCAACGGGTTGCGGATTGCCGTCGAGCTAGGGGTCCGACGCCTCGACGCTCGCGGTGACTCGCAGCTCGTCATCGACCAAGTCATGAAGAACTCCCACTACCGCGACCCGAAGATGGAGGCCTACTGCGATGAGGTTCGGCGCCTGGAAGACAAGTTCTACGGGCTCGAGCTCAACCACATCGCTCAGCGCTACAACGAGACTGCGGACGAGCTGGCTAAAATAGCCTCGGGGCGAACGACGGTTCCCACGGACGTCTTCTCCCGAGATCTGCATCAACCCTCCGTCAAGATCGACGACGTGCCCGAGCCTGAGGCACCCTCGGCCCAGCCCGAGGTACCCTCGGCACAGTCCGAGGCACCCTCGGCTCCGCCCGAGGCACCCTCGGCTCGGCCCGAGGTGCCCTCGGCCCCCGAGGGCGAGACGCTGCACGTCGAGGGGGAGCAAAGCGGGGTCACGCCTGGTCAAAACTGGCAGACCCCGTACCTGTAATATCTCCACCGAGGAGAGCTACCCCTCGACCGAGCCGAAGCTCGGTGGTTGGCGCGGCGCGCCAAGTCGTTCGTCTTGCTGGGAGAAGGGAATGAGCTCTACCACCGCAGCCCTTCAGGCATCCTCCAGCGATGCATCTCCACCACCGAAGGTCAGGAACTCCTCCGAGAAATACACTCGGGGGCTTGCGGCCACCACGCAGCACCTTGAGCCCTTGTCGGAAATGCTTTCCGACAAGGTTTCTACTGGCCAACGGCGGTGGCCGACGCCACTAGAATTGTCCGCGCCTGCGAAGGGTGTCAGTTCTACGCAAGGCAGACCCACCTGCCCGCTCAGGCTCTGCAGACGATACCCATCACATGGCCTTTTGCTGTGTGGGGTCTGGACCTCGTCGGCCCCTTGCAGAAGGCACCCGGGGGCTACACGCACCTGTTGGTCGCCATTGACAAATTTTCCAAGTGGATCGAGGTCCGACCCCTGAACAGCATCAGGTCCGAGCAGGCAGTGGCGTTCTTCACCAACATCATCCATCGTTTCGGGGTCCCGAACTCCATCATCACTGACAACGGCACCCAGTTCACCGACAAAAAGTTCCTGGACTTCTGCGAGGATCACCACATCCGGGTGGACTGGGCCGCCGTGGCTCATCCCATGACGAATGGGCAAGTAGAGCGTGCCAACGGCATGATTCTACAAGGACTCAAGCCTCGGATTTACAACGACCTCAACAAGTTCGGCAAGCGATGGATGAAGGAACTCCCCTCGGTGGTCTGGAGCCTGAGGACGACACCGAGCCGAGCCACGGGCTTCACGCCGTTCTTTCTAGTCTATGGGGCCAAGGCCATCTTGCCCACAGACCTGGAATACGGTTCCCCGAGGACGAGGGCCTATGCCAACCAAAGCAACCAAGCTAGTCGAGAAGACTCGCTGGACCAACTGGAAGAGGCTCGGGACAAGGCCTTACTACACTCGGCGCGGTACCAGCAGTCCATGCGACGCTACCACGCCCGAGGGGTCCGGTCCTAAGACCTCCAGGTGGGCGACCTGGTGCTTCGGCTGCGACAAGACGCCCGAGGTCGACACAAGCTCACGCCCCCCTGGGAGGGGTCGTTCGTCATCGCCAAAGTTCTGAAGCCCGGAACGTACAAGCTGGCCAACAGTCAAGGCGAGGTCTACAACAACGCTTGGAACATCCAACAGCTACGTCGCTTCTACCCTTAAGATGTTTTCAAGTTGTTCATATACCTCGCTCCCACGCAAAGTTTAGTCATCAAGGAAGGGTCAGCCTTGCCTCGGCAAAGCCCGACCCTCCCTCGGGGGCTAAAAGGGGGGAACCCCCTCTGCGTCGAAATTTTCCTCGAAAAAAGATCTTTTCTGCCAGAATGTCTTTCGTGCTTTTCGACTACTTCGAAAGTGGATCCTGAAAATGATGGAGTACACGAAAGCAGCCAAGGCTGACCGAGCCGAGGGACTCCTACGCCTCCGGGATACAGATACCTCACTCATCACCTTCTGCCATAAGTAACTCACGTTCGGATAAGTGATTCCGCGGACCGAACAAGTCTTCACGTTCGGAAGCTCTTCTGCCGGAGCGATCCTTCGAGCCTTCTCGACTGCGTCGATGACAGAACCCCATGGACGGGTAAGAGTGCGCGTAAGCGGCAAGGCCGACCGAGCCGAGGGACTCCTACGCCTCCGGGACACGGATACCTCACTCGTCACCTTCCGTGAGAAGCAACTCTCGCTCGCACAAATAGTTCTGTTACCGACAAAAAAGTCCAAATACTCGAAACAAGAGGAAAGGAGACGCGGCTTTACAATACGGCGAGGTGTGTTTCGGCCTCGGCGGCCGCAGAAAACACACGCTACAAGATAATCCGACCCTGCAGGCTCGGATCTTGACGGCTAAAGGGAGCAGCAGCGCCCTCGGCGTCGACAACACCTTCAGCGAGGTCCGGCCTAGCCTCGGACGGTGACGCGGTCCAAGGGTTTCCGCCCTGAAGGACAACGTCATCACCAAGCCCGGGCCATCGCCGCCGGGGTCTTCTCCAAGAATCCGGCCCGAGCAGGCGGCTCGGCCGGTCACCCCAGGGCCTCGGCCAGCTATCCCCCAAGGACGTCAGCCCGGCTCGAGGCCTCGGCAGATCAATTCCGGCGTCGGCCCCGCTAACGGACGACCCAGCCAGGCTCCGGCCGACCAGGCCTTCTTTTCGAGCCAACTCTGCCTCCGTCTGCCCTGGCACCGCTACCCCTGGCCTCGGCTCATCGAAGAGCGGCCAAGGGTTTTCCTCTAACCAAGCAAGGGAAGCCTCGGACAACAAGGCTGACCGAGCCGAGGGACTCCTACGCCTCCGGGATACGGATACCTCACTCGTCACCTTTACACGGGGCGACTCACGCTTGGTGAAGCGGTTCAGACAACCAACAGGCGAGTCTTAGTGCTCGAAAGCGAGGAAACAACATGGCTCCGTGCCGGAATTTACATACATGTTCAGGCCTCGACAGCCACAATGAACAAAAACACTGGCATTCAAAGTGCCATGACGAACGGAACTCTGGTTCCGTCCCCACGGGTATGAACAACCTCCACACCGGGGAGCCTGCGGGGCGACGAGCTCCGGGTGACCCGCCAGCGACCTCTGCAGCAGCAGCCATGGTCCCAGGACGGACGCGGCCACCGGAAGGCTCTCGTTCGCGTTCCCGCTCAAGGAACGCAAACCAGCCATCAAAGCCAAAGAGCGGGCCGCTCCAAAGCGCACCGGCAGGTCCTCGTTCCCGTCCTCGCCACGAAAGCGAGGAAGAAGGCGGAATGTTGCATCCTAGCTGGACAACAACAGTTCGCCTTCCCCGGCATGGCTGGAGGACGCCTCCTCCGCAGAGCTGGAGGATGGTTGCCACCACCAGAAGCTGGAAGAAGAGGTGGCCAGCCGGCCCGCGCGGGAGGTAGAGCCCCGGCTCGCCTCGCTCTCCGCCCCAGTGAGGATGATGAACATCCTTAAAGCTGAGGGTGGGACCAAGATCGCAGCCTAGCTTGCTTCACCCCACCCAGGGGCTAGTGGTCACCGTCTCGGGTGACTGCCGGCGGAGGGGTGCAGCCGGGCTGGCTGATGAAAATCCTTGAAGCCGAACGACGGCTGAAAGGTACCAACTCCCGCAGAGTTGCGTTCCTCCAACGACGAAGCGGAAAGACGGCGGATATCCCCCATCCGGGGGCTTGGAAGGTGGAAAGACACGATGCATAAGGGAGCACGAAGACACGGTCGCCTTCCAAGAGGGTCACCCTCCTTTTATAGGCGACTCTCCCTACTTGCGTCCCCAGCCGTCGTGGGCTGAGTCTTCTCCAACACGCTCCAAGGTCCTCCCCATACGGCGCGGGGGCTGGGTCCCACACGTCATGCAAGCCGGCCCAGAGCAGAAGAAGCCAAACCACCGTGCGCGGTGCGTGCAACCGCCCAGCGGTTACAAGCGGCTCTCCACTTTTGCCTAGACCAGCGGGCGAAAGGGCGGGCAGCCATGCAGGCGGCATGCAACCGCGCCAAGTGGGCGCACTTCTCCGACTCCCAACACGCCCAGCATGGAGGCCCAGGCCCACGCGTCATGCAACTGGCGCGCCGAATGCTTCGTGCATGCAACTACACCGCCACTTGCGCCACCACCGCGCCTCCTCGACTGCGGAACCAATACCGCGACTCGAGGCGACCCAGCGCACGACCCAGCGGCGCCAGCCTGGCGCGACGGTCAATGCGGCCGAAAACGGGCCGGCAGTAATGGCGGTGGCAGGCGGGCAGGAGCAGCGGTCACGTCGTCAGCCAAGCTTACGTCCCATCCGGGGGCAGCGAGAGAACCCTCTCCCACGGTGTGAAGACAAAGCGCTCGTGTTCCGTTCCTCGGACGGCTCGCACACGCACAACGGCTGCCCCGCGAACCACTCGCCCCGTCGCATTAACTCCGCGGCGGGACAGGTGGCGCCTCTAGCAGGAGAAGCGAGCGACGCTTCGCCTTCGCCATAAGGACCGCGTCAAAAAAAAGGTACGTCGCGTCGTTCGATTTCGTATCCTTTTCCTTTTTTTCCTCTTTCTCTCTCTTGCAACAGGGACCGGGAAAGGGGGATACCCCGAAAAGGATCCTTCCCCGTGAAGGAACCAGGCTCCGAGCCTTCCTACTGATCAGAGGTTCGAAGGCTGGCCCCTCGGAAGGGTTCAACAGCCGCCTCAGAGCACGTGGGCTCCACACCCACTACTGGTCAGAGGTTCGAAGGCCGGCCCCTCGGAAGGGTTCAACGACCGCCTCAAGCTACTCGGGCTCCGCGCCCACTACTGATCAGGGGTTCGAAGGCTGGCCCCCGAAGGGTTCACAGCCGCCTCAGACACGGAGCGAGGGATGACCATGGGTACGTTCGATACATAACCAAGGCTCGGGCTGCGCTCCCGAGGTACCCTAGGACATTTCCGAGACCAGCGGGAACGATCTTGTAACGGAATCCCATCAGAGGGAGGCATGGAGCCCTCGGACCCCGTCGCCAGGGGACCGGGTCCGGCAGATCACCCGCAGGTACTTTTGGGCGCGCCTCTGGGCCTCTAGCCGACCCCTAACGAATGGGGCACGGACGTCCGCTCGGATCACCCGCCTGCAGCTCACCGGAGACACCATGTTCGGCGCCCACCGAGGGCAACATGGCGCTCTCCCCCCTCCTCCTTGCGGAAAGGCGACGCAGGGGCGTATGTAAAAAAGTCGAGTCTGTCCCTAATCGCCCTCTCGCCCTATGCAGAGGCTCGGGGGCTGCTCTCGCAAACCCGGCTCCGGCCAAACCGTTGACAGCGTCAACATACCAGCCTGAGAACTTGGGATCCGACTGTACACCCGGGCTACGGCCAGCTCGCATGAGGGAACGACCAGACCAGCCGAAGCATTGCGCGAGGCATTAAGACCTCGGAGGAGTCAAACCACTCCTCCGAGGCCTCGGGGGCTACACCCGGCGGGTGCGCTCGCGCGCACCCACCGGAACAAAACGCTACCGAGAAAGGCTGGTCCCCTTGCAAAAAAGTGCGACGAAAGCCTCCAAGCAAGTGCTAACACTCCCTTCGAGGCTCGGGGGCTACTGTCGGGGACCATAATTAGGGGTACCCTCGAGACTCCTAATTCTTAGCTGGTAACCCCCATCAGCATAAAGCTGCAAAGGCCTGATGGGTGCGATTAAGTCAGGGATCAGTCCATTCGAGGGACTCGATCACGCCTTGCCCGAGCCTAGCCTCGGACAAGGGCAGCCGACCCCGGAGGATCTCCGCCTCGCCCGAGGCCCCCCTCCAGCGGCGAACATATTTCCGGCTCGCCCGAGGCCCTGTCTTCGCCAAGAAGCAACCCTGACCAAATCGCCGCACCGACCGACCAAATCACAGGAGCATTTAATGCAAAGGTGGCCTGACAACTTTATCCTGACGTGCGCCCCTCAGCCGATAGAGCCGAAGCGACCGCCGTCACTTCGCCGCTCCACTGACCGGTCTGACAGAAAGACAGCGCCGCCTGCGCCGCTCCGAATACGGTGCCACTTGACAGAGTGAGGCTGACAGGCGATCAGGCCCGGCCGCACGCACCATAGGAAGCTCCGCTCCGCCCGACCCAGGGCTCAGACTCGGGCTAAGCCCCGGAAGACGGCGAACTCCGCTCCGCCCGACCCAGGGCTCGGACTCGGGCTAAGCCCCGGAAGACGGCGAACTCCTGATAGTCGCCTAGAGGGGGGTGAATAGGGCGAAACTGAAATTTACAAATATAAACACAACTACAAGCCGGGTTAGCGTTAGAAATATAAACGAGTCCGCGAGAGAGGGCGCAAAACAAATCGCAAGCAAATAATGAAGTGTGACACACGGATTTGTTTTACCGAGGTTCGGTTCTCTCAAACCTACTCCCCGTTGAGGAGGCCACAAAGGCCGGGTCTCTTTCAACCCTTCCCTCTCTCAAACGGTCCCTCGGACCGAGTGAGCTTCTCTTCTCAAATCAAAGCCGGGAACAAAACTTCCCCGCAAGGGCCACCACACAATTGGCGCCTCTTGCCTTGATTACAATGGAGTTTTGATCACAAGAACAAGTGAGAAAGAAAAGAAGCAATCCAAGCGCAAGAGCTCAAATGAACACGACAAATCACTCTCACTAGTCACTAGGGTTTCGTGTGGAATTGGAGAGGATTTGATCTCTTTGAATGTGTCTAGAATTGAATGCCTAGCTCTTGTAAGTGGTTGTGAAGTGGAAAACTTGGATGCAATGAATGGTGGGGTGGTTGGGGTATTTATAGCCCCAACCACCAAAAGTGACCGTTGCTGGCAGCCTCTGTTCGATGGCGCACCGGACAGTCCGGTGCACACCGGACAGTCCGGTGCCTCTGCCACGTCACCATTGCCGTTGGATTCTGACCGTTGAAGCTTCTGACTTGTGGGCCTGCCGAGGTGTCCGGTGCACACCGGACATGCACTGTTTGATGTCCGGTGCATCGGTATGGGCAGCCCTGACGTCTGCGCGCGCTGCGCGCGCATTTAATGCTGCGCAGAGAGCCGTTGGCGCCGCAGAGAGCCGTTGCTCCGCTGGCACACCGGACAGTCCGGTGCACACCGGACAGTCCGGTGAATTATAGCGGAGCGGCTGTCGTGAAAACCCGAGGATGACGAGTTCCGGAGGCTGCGGTTCGTTGGCGCACCGGACATGTCCGGTGCACACCGGACAGTCCGGTGAATTATAGCGCGCCGGCCTCCGCGAGTTCCCGAGGGCGAAGGGTTGAAGTCGAAGTCCTCTGGCGAAGGGTAGAAAACGAAGTCTACGGGCGCACCGGACACTGTCCGGTGCACACCGGACAGTCCGGTGCCTCCAGCCAGAGGTGCCCTCGGTTGCCTTATTGCTCCTTTGTTGAATCCAACACTTGGTCTTTTTATTGGCTAGATGTGAACCTTTTGCACCTGTATAACTTATACACTAGAGCAAACTAGTCAGTCCAATATTTGTGTTGGGCAATTCAACCACCAAAATTATTTAGGAACTAGGTGTAAGCCTAATTCCCTTTCAATCTCCCCCTTTTTGGTGATTGATGCCAACACAAACCAAAGCAAATATAGAAGTGCATAATTGAACTAGTTTACATAATGTAAGTGCAAAGGTTACTTGGAATTGAGCCAATATAACTACTTACAAGATATGCAAGGAATGTTTCTTTCTTATATAACATTTTGGACCATGTTTGCACCACATGTTTTGTTTTTGCAAATTCTTTTCGTAAATCCATTTCAAAGATCTTTTGCAAATGGTCAAAGGTACATGAATAAGAGTTTGCAAAGCATTTTCAAGATTTGAAATTGTCTCCCCCTATTTCAAATGCTTTTCCTTTGACTAAACAAAACTCCCCCTAAAAGAGATCCACCTCTTAGTGTTCAAGAGGGTTTTGATATACCATTTTTGAAATACTACTTTCTCCCCCTTTTGAACACAATAGGATACCAAATGATAAAGACTTTTGGAAAGCACTAAGTTTTTGAATTTGGTGGTGGTGGTGCGGTCCTTTTGCTTTGGGCTCATTTCTCCCCCTTTTTGGCATGAATCGCCAAAAACGGAATCATTAGAGCCCTCGAAGTAAGTTCCTCCCCTTTGGTCATAAGTAAATGAGTTAAGATTATACCAAAGACGACGTCCGATCCTTTTGCTTTTGAGCTTTTACTCTCTCCCCCAAGGATGAAGTCCTTTTCTTTGATGCTCATTTCTCCCCAAGGAATAGAGAGTTGCTCGGAGTGATGGCGAAGCATGAGTTACGGAGTGGAAGCCTTTGTCTTCGCCGAAGACTCCAATTCCCTTTCAATATACCTATGACTTGGTTTGAAATAGACTTGAAAACACATTAGTCATAGCATATAAAGAGATATGATCAAAGGTATTCAAATGAGCTATGTGTGCAAGCTTAGCAAAAGAAATTTCTAGAATCAAGAATATTGAGCTCATGCCTAAGTCTGGTAAAAGATTGTTCATCAAGTGGCTTGGTAAAGATATCGGCTAATTGATCTTTAGTATTAATGTAAGAAATCTCGATATCCCCCTTTTGTTGGTGATCCCTAAGAAAATGATATCGAATGGCTATGTGCTTAGTGCGGCTATGCTCGACGGGATTGTCGGCCATTTTGATTGCACTCTCATTATCACATAGCAAAGGGACTTTGGTTAATTTGTAACCGTAGTCCCGCAGGGTTTGCCTCATCCAAAGCAATTGCGCGCAACAATGTCCTGCGGCAATGTACTCGGCTTCGGCGGTGGAAAGAGCGACCGAATTTTGCTTCTTTGAAGCCCAAGACACCAAGGATCTTCCCAAGAACTGGCAAGTCCCCGATGTGCTCTTCCTATTGATTTTGCACCCCGCCCAATCGGCATCCGAATAACCAAGTAAATCAAATGTGGATCCCCGAGGGTACCAAAGCCCAAACTTAGGGGTATAAGCCAAATATCTCAAGATTCGTTTTACGGCCGTAAGGTGGGATTCCTTAGGGTCGGATTGGAATCTTGCACACATGCAAACGGAAAGCATAATGTCCGGTCGAGATGCACATAAATAAAGCAATGAACCAATCATCGACCGGTATACCTTTTGATCCACGGACTTACCTCCCGTGTCGAGGTCGAGATGCCCATTAGTTCCCATGGGTGTCTTGATGGGTTTGGCATCCTTCATCCCAAACTTAGCAAGAATGTCTTGAGTGTACTTCGTTTGGCTAATGAAGGTGCCCTCTTGGAGTTGCTTGACTTGGAATCCTAGAAAATACTTCAACTCCCCCATCATCGACATCTCGAATTTCTGTGTCATGATCCTACTAAACTCTTCACATGTAGACTCGTTAGTAGACCCAAATATAATATCATCAACATAAATTTGGCATACAAACAAGTCATTTTCAAGAGTTTTAGTAAAGAGTGTAGGATCGGCCTTGCCGACTTTGAAGCCATTAGCAATAAGGAAATCTCTAAGGCATTCATACCATGCTCTTGGGGCTTGTTTGAGCCCATAAAGCGCCTTAGAGAGCCTATAGACATGATTAGGATACTCACTGTCTTCAAAGCCGGGAGGTTGCTCAACATAGACCTCTTCCTTGATCGGTCCATTGAGGAAGGCACTTTTCACGTCCATTTGATAGAGCTTAAAGCCATGGTGAGTAGCATAGACCAATAATATGCGAATTGACTCAAGCCTAGCTACGGGTGCATAGGTTTCACCAAAATCCAAACCTTCGACTTGTGAATACCCTTTGGCCACGAGTCGAGCTTTGTTCCTTGTCACCACACCATGCTCATCTTGCTTGTTGCGGAAGACCCATTTGGTTCCTACAACATTTTGGTTAGGACGTGGAACTAAATGCCAGACCTCATTCCTCGTGAAATTGTTGAGCTCCTCTTGCATCGCCACCACCCAATCCGAATCTTGGAGAGCTTCCTCTACCCTGTGTGGCTCAATAGAGGAAACAAAAGAGTAATGTTCACAAAAATGAGCAACCCGAGATCGAGTAGTTACCCCCTTATGAATGTCGCCGAGGATGGTGTCGACGGGGTGATCTCGTTGGATTGCTTGGTGGACTCTTGGGTGTGGCGGTCTTGGTTCTTCCTCATCCTCCTTTTCTTGATCATTTGCATTTCCCCCTTGATCATTGCCATTATCTTGAGGTGGCTCATCTTCTTGATTTTGCCCTTCATCAACTTGAGCCTCATCCTCATTTTGAGTTGGTGGAGATGCTTGCATGGAGGATGATGGTTGATCTTGTGCATTTGGAGGCTCTTCGGATTCCCTAGGACACACATCCCCAATGGACATGTTCCTAAGCGCTATGCATGGAGCCTGTTCTTCACCTACTTCATCAAGATCAACTTGCTCTACTTGAGAGCCGTTAGTTTCATCAAACACAACGTCACATGAGACTTCAACTAGTCCAGTGGACTTGTTAAAGACCCTATATGCCCTTGTGTTTGAGTCATAACCAAGTAAAAAGCCTTCTACAGTTTTAGGAGCAAATTTAGATTTTCTACCTCTTTTAATAAGAATGAAGCATTTGCTACCAAAAACTCTAAAATATGAAATGTTGGGCTTTTTACCGGTTAGGAGTTCATATGATGTCTTCTTGAGGATTCGGTGAAGATATAACCGGTTGATGGCGTAGCAGGCGGTGTTGACCGCTTCGGCCCAAAACCGGTCCGGTGTCTTGTACTCATCAAGCATGGTTCTTGCCATGTCCAATAGAGTTCGATTCTTCCTCTCCACTACACCATTTTGTTGTGGCGTGTAGGGAGAGGAGAACTCATGCTTGATGCCCTCCTCCTCAAGGAAGCCTTCAATTTGAGAGTTCTTGAACTCCGTCCCGTTGTCGCTTCTTATTTTCTTGATCCTTAAGCCGAACTCATTTTGAGCTCGTCTCAAGAATCCCTTTAAGGTCTCTTGGGTTTGAGATTTTTCCTGTAAAAAGAATACCCAAGTGAAGCGAGAATAATCATCCACAATAACAAGACAATACTTACTCCCGCCGATGCTTATGTAAGCAATCGGGCCGAATAGATCCATGTGGAGTAGCTCAAGCGGCCTGTCGGTCGTCATGATGTTCTTGTGTGGGTGATGGACTCCAACTTGCTTCCCCGCCTGGCATGCGCTACAAATCCTGTCTTTCTCAAAATGAACATTTGTTAATCCTAAAATGTGCTCTCCCTTTAGAAGCTTGTGAAGATTCTTCATCCCAACATGGGCTAGTCGGCGATGCCAGAGCCAACCCATGTTAGTCTTAGCAATTAAGCATGTGTTGAGTTCAGCTCTATTAAAATCCACTAAGTATAGCTGACCCTCTAACAGACCCTTAAATGCTATTGAATCATCACTTCTTCTAAAGACAGTGACACCTATATCAGTAAAAAGACAGTTGTAGCCCATTTGACATAATTGGGAAACAGAAAGCAAGTTGTAATCTAATGAATCAACAAGAAAAACATTGGAAATGGAATGGTCAGGTGAAATAGCAATTTTACCCAAACCTTTGACCAACCCTTGATTTCCATCCCCGAATGTGATAGCTCGTTGGGGATCTTTGTTTTTCTCATATGAGGAGAACATCCTTTTCTCCCCGGTCATGTGGTTTGTGCACCCGCTGTCGAGTATCCAACTTGAGCCCCCGGATGCATAAACCTACAAAACAAATTTAGTTCTTGACTTTAGGTACCCAAACTGTTTTGGGTCCTTTGGCATTAGATACAAGAACTTTGGGTACCCAAACACAAGTCTTGGAATCCTTGTGTTTGCCCCCAACAAATTTGGCAACTACTTTGCCGGATTTGCTAGTAAGCACATAAGATGCATCAAAAGTTTTAAATGAAATGGCATGATCATTTGATGCATTAGGAATTTTCTTCTTAGGCAACTTAGCATGGGTTGGTTGCCTAGAGCTAGATGTCTCACCCTTATACATATAAGCATGATTAGGGCCAGAGTGAGACTTCCTAGAATGAATCTTTCTAATTTTGCTCTCAGGATAGCCGGCAGGGTACAAAATGTAACCCTCGTTATCCTGAGGCATGGGAGCCTTGCCCTTAACAAAGTTAGACAAATTTTTAGGAGGGGCATTAAGTTTGACATTGTCTCCCCTTTGGAAGCCAATGCCATCCTTGATGCCAGGGCGTCTCCCATTATAGAGCATACTTCTAGCAAATTTAAATTTTTCATTTACTAAGTTATGCTCGGCAATTTTAGCATCTAGTTTTGCTATATGATCATTTTGTTGTTTAATTAAAGCCATATGATTATGAATAGCATCAATATCAACATTTCTACATCTAGTACAAATAGATACATGCTCAACAATAGATGTAGATGGTTTGCAAGAATTAAGTTCAACAATCTTAGCATGAAGAATATCATTTTTATCTCTAAGATTGGCAATGGTAACTTTGCAAACATCAAAATCTTTAGCCTTAGCAATCAAACTTTCATTCTCTAATCTAAGGCTAGCAAGGGAAATGTTTAATTCTTCAATCCTAGCAAGCAAATCATCATTATTATCTCTAGGATTGGGAATTGAAACATTACAAACATGAGAATCAACCTTAGCATTTAAACTAGTATTTTCATTTCTAAGGTTGTCAATCATCTCACGGCAAGTGCTTAGCTCACTAGATAATTTTCACATTTTTCTACCTCTAGAGCATAAGCCTTTTTAACCTTAACATGTTTCTTGTTTTCTTTAATTAGACAATCCTCTTGGGAGTCCAAAAGGTCATCCTTTTCATGAATAGCACTAACTAATTCATTTAATTTTTCTTTTTGAGCTATGTTGAGGTTGGCAAAAAGGGAACGCAAATTATCCTCCTCATCACTAGCATTATCATCACTAGAAGATTCATATTTAGTGGAGGAGTTGGATTTAACCTTCTTCTTTTTGCCGTCCTTTGCCATGAGGCACTTGTGGCCGACGTTGGGGAAGAGGAGTCCCTTGGTGACGGCGATGTTGGCGGCGTCCTCGTCGTCGGAGGAGTCGCTTGAGCTTTCGTCGGAATCCCATTCCCGACAAACATGGGCATCGCCGCCCTTCTTCTTGTAGTACCTTTTCTTCTCCTTTCTTCTCCCCTTCTTGTCGTCGCCTCGGTCACTGTCACTAGATATAGGACATTTAGCAATAAAATGACCGGGCTTACCACACTTGTAGCAAACCTTCTTGGAGCGGGACTTGTAGTCCTTCCCCCTCCTTTGCTTGAGGATTTGGCGGAAGCTCTTGATGACGAGCGCCATTTCCTCATTGTCGAGCTTGGAGGCGTCTATTGGTTGTCTACTTGGTGTAGACTCCTCCTTCTTCTCCTCCGTTGCCTTGAATGCAACGGGTTGGGCTTCGGATGGGTCGCCAAGCTCGTTGATTTTCCTCGAGCCTTCTATCATGCACTCAAAACTTACAAAATGCCCGATAACTTCCTCGGGGGTCATTTTAGTATATCTAGGATTACCACGAATCAATTGAACTTGAGTGGGATTAAGAAAAATGAGAGATCTTAAAATAACATTTACCACTTCGTGGTCATCCCACTTCTTGCTCCCGAGGTTGCGCACTTGGTTCACCAAAGTCTTGAGCCGGTTGTACATGTGTTGTGGCTCCTCCCCTTTTTGAAGCCGGAACCGACCGAGCTCCCCCTCGATCGTTTCCCGCTTGGTGATCTTGGTGAGCTCATCTCCCTCGTGCGCAGTTTTGAGCACATCCCAAATCTCCTTTGCATTTTTCAACCCTTGCACTTTGTTGTATTCTTCCTTGCTTAGAGAGGCAAGGAGTATGGTTGTGGCTTGAGAGTTGAAGTGCTCGATTTGGGCCACCTCATCCTCATCATAGTTTTCATCCCCTACGGATGGTACCTGCGCACCAAACTCAACAACATCCCATATGCTTTTGTGGAGCGAGATTAGATGAAATCGCATTAAATCGCTCCACCTAGCGTAATCTTCACCATCAAAAGTTGGTGGTTTGCCTAATGGGACGGAAAGTAAAGGTGTATGTTTGGAAATGCGAGGGTAGCGTAGGGGGATCTTACTATACTTCTTGCGCTCTTGGCGCTTAGAAGTGACGGAGGGGGCATCGGAGTCGGAGGTCGACGTTGATGAAGTGTCGGTCTCGTAGTAGACCACCTTCCTCATCCTCTTGTGCTTGTCGCCTTTCCGATGCGGCTTGTGGGAAGAAGATTTTTCCTTCTTTTCTTTGTGGTGAGAAGAAGATTTCTTCTCCTTCCCTTTGTTGGAGGAGCTCTTCTTCTTCTCCCTCCTTTTGGTGCGGGACTCTTCCGATGAAGTGCTCCCGTAGCTTGTAGTGGGCTTTTCGCCGGTCTCCATCTCCTTCTTGGCGTGATCTCCCGACATCACTTCGAGCGGTTAGGCTCTAATGAAGCACCGGGCTCTGATACCAATTGATAGTCGCCTAGAGGGGGGGTGAATAGGGCGAAACTGAAATTTACAAATATAAACACAACTACAAGCCGGGTTAGCGTTAGAAATATAAACGAGTCCGCGAGAGAGGGCGCAAAACAAATCGCAAGCAAATAATGAAGTGTGACACACGGATTTGTTTTACCGAGGTTCGGTTCTCTCAAACCTACTCCCCGTTGAGGAGGCCACAAAGGCCGGGTCTCTTTCAACCCTTCCCTCTCTCAAACGGTCCCTCGGACCGAGTGAGCTTCTCTTCTCAAATCAAAGCCGGGAACAAAACTTCCCCGCAAGGGCCACCACACAATTGGCGCCTCTTGCCTTGATTACAATGGAGTTTTGATCACAAGAACAAGTGAGAAAGAAAAGAAGCAATCCAAGCGCAAGAGCTCAAATGAACACGGCAAATCACTCTCACTAGTCACTAGGGTTTCGTGTGGAATTGGAGAGGATTTGATCTCTTTGAATGTGTCTAGAATTGAATGCCTAGCTCTTGTAAGTGGTTGTGAAGTGGAAAACTTGGATGCAATGAATGGTGGGGTGGTTGGGGTATTTATAGCCCCAACCACCAAAAGTGACCGTTGCTGGCAGCCTCTGTTCGATGGCGCACCGGACAGTCCGGTGCACACCGGACAGTCCGGTGCCTCTGCCACGTCACCATTGCCGTTGGATTCTGACCGTTGAAGCTTCTGACTTGTGGGCCTGCCGAGGTGTCCGGTGCACACCGGACATGCACTGTTTGATGTCCGGTGCATCGGTATGGGCAGCCCTGACGTCTGCGCGCGCTGCGCGCGCATTTAATGCTGCGCAGAGAGCCGTTGGCGCCGCAGAGAGCCGTTGCTCCGCTGGCACACCGGACAGTCCGGTGCACACCGGACAGTCCGGTGAATTATAGCGGAGCGGCTGTCGTGAAAACCCGAGGATGACGAGTTCCGGAGGCTGCGGTTCGTTGGCGCACCGGACAGTCCGGTGAATTATAGCGCGCCGGCCTCCGCGAGTTCCCGAGGGCGAAGGGTTGAAGTCGAAGTCCTCTGGCGAAGGGTAGAAAACGAAGTCTACGGGCGCACCGGACACTGTCCGGTGCACACCGGACAGTCCGGTGCCTCCAGCCAGAGGTGCCCTCGGTTGCCTTATTGCTCCTTTGTTGAATCCAACACTTGGTCTTTTTATTGGCTAGATGTGAACCTTTTGCACCTGTATAACTTATACACTAGAGCAAACTAGTCAGTCCAATATTTGTGTTGGGCAATTCAACCACCAAAATTATTTAGGAACTAGGTGTAAGCCTAATTCCCTTTCAACTCCGCTCCGCCCGACCCAGGGCTCGGGCTCGGGCTAAGCCCCGGAAGACGGCGAACTCCGCTCCGCCCGACCCAGGGCTCGGACTTGGGCTCAGCCCCAGAAGACGACGAACTCCGCTTTGCCCGACCCCAGGACTCAAATTCTGCCCTGGCCTCAGCCAACAGCCTCCGCCTCGCCCGACCTAGGGGCTCGGACTCGACCTCGGCCACGGAAGACGGACTTGATCCCGACCTCGGAGGAGCCTCCACATCGCCCCAACCTAGGGCGCAGGCCGGCCACGTCAACAGGAGGCGCCATCATTACCCTACTCCAAGCTGACTCAGGCTACGGGGAACAAGACCGACGTCCCATCTGGCTCGCTCCGCCAGATAGGCAATGATGGCGCCCCGCACGCTCCCTGACGATGGCGGCTCTCGGCCCCCTTACGGAAGCAAGAGGACGTCAGCAAGGACTCGACGGCCCCGACAACTGTCCCTCCGCCAGGCTCCAGCGCTCCTCCAACGGCCACGACATCACACAAACCGGGCGCCAAAATCTCTCTGGCCGCCACGATGGCGTGTACTTAGGGCGCTAGCTCTCCTCCGCTAGACACGTAGCACTCTGCTACACCCCCCATTGTACACCTGGATCCTCTCCTTACGCCTATAAAAGGAAGGACCAAGGCCCTCTTAGAGAGGGTTGGCCGCACGGGGACGAGGACGAGACAGGCGCTCGCGTAAGGCCGCTCGCTCCCTCTCCCGTGTGGATGCTTGTAACCCCCTACTGCAAGCGCACCCGACCTGGGCGCGGGACGAACACGAAGGCCGCAGGATTTCCACCTCTCTCTCGCCCATCTCCGGCCACCTCACTTTCCCCCCTTTGAGCTCGGCCTCGCGTCGACCCATTTGGGCTGGGGCACGCGGCGACACTTCACTCGTCGGCTTAGGGACCCCCCGGTCTCGAAACGCCGACACCTACTATCTAATCGCGATCGTTGGCTAGTATCCAACGGACGAGGTCCATCTCCTCCCCTTCGACCGCGCCCACGACGGCGAACTGGTCCCCAGCGACGGCGCCATGGTCGGTCCACAGCCGGAATACCAGTGAGGCACAGCAGCACGCATACGATGGTTCCAAAATAACAAGAAGGCGATTACATAAGGCTCAGGAGGTACCTCGTTGGGGATTCAGCAGCAGAGCGCCCCACCCACGGTGATGGGCGAGTTTGCCGCGTTCTACCCACACCGGTGAGGAAATCCACTGGATTCGTGGCCCGATTGGTTCCGCGGCGGCGCCAATCTCACTCTCTAGGGCGCAGCGAAGGTCGTTGGCCAACCACGCGCCCCAATTTGCTTCACCGGCAAAGAACGGGTGCAGCAGCGGACGCCTCCCTTCACGGTCCGCAGCGACGCTCCAACAGGTGATTCTCGGGGATGGTGGAACAGGGCAAGGGTGCACACGTGGTCGGGGAAGGGAATGCGAGGATTTATCCTTAGGTAACGTCATTGGGTGCAATGACCTCCACTTCCCCCGCCCACGGTGAAGTCGCGTACAGTTCACCCACCATCCGCGCGAAGCTCGGACGAGCCGTTGACGACGCACAAGCCTGACGCGCGAGCCCCAGGTGTCAGCGGGAAAGGAGTGAGCGCGCAAGCGATAAGCGGATGCCAGTGGGCCCCTAATGTCAGCCCCTCGCGCGCGCCAGATCCCGGTCAGGTGGGCGACGCAGTGGGTGGTGTATTGGGCCGGATTGGTGTAAGTTGGCCCATGAATGGGGGTCTCTTTTATCCTTTTTCTGGTTTATCTTTCCCCTTTCATTTTAAATTTCCAATTTAGACTCCAAATATACATGTTACTTTTGTACTCAATAAAAGATAGATTTTAATCTTACCACTATGGACAGAGTTTAAATTGTATACCTTTTGTTTTGTATTATATAGTATTTCTTTTCCTCCTTTCTCACTTCTAGAATTTCTGTTAGACCTTAAATTATATTGTGTGCTTTAATATATTTCTTTTCATATGATTTTTTATACTGTCACAAGATGCACACAAAAAAATAGAAACCTCAACATGATGCATGATTTAATTGAGTGTCTTTTGTTAATTATTTATTGGTGTAAGTGAGGTGTCCGCATGAAATGATAAATAGGGATGACACCCATATATGAAAAGGAATATAATTTCTACTCTTAGATTTTCTTTTACAAAGTGGGTATTACAAATCCTACCCCACTTAAAAAGAATCTCGTCCTCGAGATTTAGGAAGGACTAGGGAAAAGATGGGGAAATTCTATGTGAAGCTCTTCTTCTCTTTCCCACGTTGCTTCATCTTCTCCATGACGACTCCATTGCACTTTACACATCTTTATAACCTTATTCCTTGTAACTCGAGTCAATGTATCCAAAATCTTGATCGGGTACTCCGTGTAAGTCAAATCACCCTGAACACTGATATCTTCCATTGGTAACTGTTCCTCAGGGACACGGAGACACTTCTTGAGTTGAGATACGTGGAACACATTATGCACATTAGATAGATTATCAGGTAGCTCGAGTTGATAGGCCATCTCTCCAACTCGCCTAAAAACTCTAAATAGTCCAATATAGCGAGGGGACAATCTGCCCCTAACTTTAAATCTTCTCATTCCACAAAGTGGTGACACCTTGAGGTACACATGATCACCTTCCTCAAATTTCAGTGGTCTTCTTCTATTATGAGTGTAGCTCTTTTATCTGGTCTGAGCTACCCTCAAATTCTCCCAAATTATACTGACTTGTTCTTCCGCCTATTGAATAAGTTCGGGTCCAAAGAACTGTCTTCCTCTAGTCTGATCCAATATAGAGGAGTCCTGCATTTCCTGCCATGTAGAGTCTCGAACAGTGACATCTTCAGACTGACCTGGTAACTATTATTATATGAGAACTCAGCATAAGGTAGACTCTTGTCCCAACTACTACCATGCTGAAGGGAACAAGCTCTCAACATATCTTTCAATACTTGGTTAGTCCTTTCGGTCAGTCCATCAGTCTGAGGTAGGCTAAACTAAAATTCAACTTCATATCCATATTCTCATGAAAACTTTTCCAAAATCTGGAGGTAAACTATGATCCTCTATCTGAAATGATCTTCTTCGATACTCCATGTAAACACACAATCCGAGTCATGTATACACTCTGCCAATTGAGATCACTTATAAGTAGTCTTGACCGGAATGAGATTAGCCACTTGGGTCAGTCTATCCACAATAACCCATATAGATTCATATCCTCTCGGGGTGCGAGGCAATCCAGTAATGAAATCCATACCAATCTCTTCCCACTTCCATTTGGGTATCTTTAATGGGTATAATAGTCCAGCTGGTCTTTGGTGTTTGGTCTTAACTCTTTGACACCCATAGCACATAGCCACATGTGCAGCCACATCTCTCTTCAATCCATACCACCAATACTTCCGCTTCAAATCCTGATACATATTGGTACTACCAGGATGAATAGAATAATCCGAGTCATGGGCTTCCTTCAATATAGTCTCACGAAGGCTTTCAATCTTCGGAACACATATCCGATCCGTGAACCATACGGTGCCTTGCTCATCTTCCATGAATTCCGGACCTCGACCTTCAGTAATAAGATCCTTAATCTCTTGTATTTTAGCATCACCAATTTGTCCTTTGCGGATTTCTTGCTCCAAGGTAGGTTCCACATCAATAATAACTCCTTCAGTATGAGCAACTATCCCCAGGTTAAGTCTCCTGAAATCCTCAACAATCTCATCGGGTAGATGGGCAACAACAGCTGAATGAACATGCTCCTTTCGACTCAAGGCGTCTGCAACCAAATTTGCCTTGCCCGGGTGATAGTGAATCTCCAACTCATAATCCTGAATAAGCTCCAACCAACGATGTTGCCTAAGGTTGAGATCCTTCTGTGTGAATATATACTTCAATTTTCTTGATCTTTGTATTCTTGACACTTGGTTCCCATAATATAATGTCTCCAAATCTTAAGCGCATGCACATCGGCTGCCAGTTCCAAGTCATGAGTGGGGTAGTTCAACTCTTGTTTCCGCAATTGTCGAGACGCGTAGGCGATCACATGTCCTTCTTGCATGAGCACACATCCTAAGCTTTGGCCACATGCATCACAATGAACATTAAATCCTTTCTGTAGATCTTGGCATAACCAACACTGGTGGTGACATCAATCTCTTCTTTAAGTGTTCAAAACTATCTTGGCACTTCTCGTCCCACTTAAATTCTCTTCCCTTCTCCAGAAGCGAGGTCATAGGCTTAGCGATCTTAGAAAATCCTTCAATAAATCTCCGATAGTATCCTGCAACTCCCAGGAAATTCCGAATCTTCGTAACTATAGTGGGTATGCTCCACGCCACTATCTCCTTGACTTTAGCAGGATCCATGGATATTCCCCCATTAGAAATGATATGTCCAAGAAAGGGCACCTTGCCAATCCAAAACTCGCATTTGCTATACTTGGCATAGAGTTGATTATCTCGTAGCTTCTGTTGCACCAATCTCAGATGTTCCTCATGATCACTATCACTCTTGGAAATAATAAAAATATCGTCGATGAAAACCACGACGAATCTGTCCAAATCATGCACACCTTATTCTTCAGATCCATAAAATAGGTTGGTGCATTAGTTAGTCCAAATGACATAACGGTGAACTCATATAAACCATATCGGGTCGAGAAATCCGTCTTGGGAAAATCCAATGATCTAATCTTCATTTGTTGGTAATCCGATCAGAGATCAATCTCTGAGAATACCCTTGCACCCCTCATCTAATCAAATAAATCTTCAATGCGGGGTAGTGGATACTTGTTCTCCACAGTGACATCGTTAAGGGTCCTATAATCCACACTCATCCCTTGCGATCCATCCTTCTTCTGTACAAATAGAACTGGCGCTCCCCAAGGTGGGGAACTCGGACGAATGTACCCAGCCTCTTGTAACTCTGTTAATTGCTTCTTAAGTTCCTTTAGTTCTTCTACGGACATCCTGTATGGCCGTTTAGAAATAGGAGCAGTCCCAGATAAGAGACCAATGACAAACTCAACTTCCTTATCTGGTGGCATCCCTAGCAACTCCTCTGGATAGACATCCGGAAAATCTCTAACCACACGGATGTTGTCACCAACAAACTTCTCATCTACTAAGAATGCCGCTAGTCTGATGGTGGTAGTTACTGCAACTTCAACTTCAAATCTTTGTCCTCTGGAACTGGTGAGTTCTACGATTCCCTTAGCCCAGTGTATATACTGCCTTTGCCTCTATTAATCGTGACATACCAAGGATCACGTCTATAGTGTTCTCTTCTAACACTATAGGGGTAGCCAATCTGGGTTAGAAATATAGGGTAAGAAAGGAAGAATTGTAGACAAGGCGAGCAATTACGAGGAATATTACTGCGGGGGATTTATTAGCTAAGTAGATTAGTGTGTTTTCCACTAAAGCTAATACATTACCTTATGGTGGTACATGCTAAGATGTCCGTCTATACTATTTCAATCAATCAAAGAAGCAAATCAGGCATTTATCATCAGAATAATTAACCAACATTTTTTTAATAGAGAAAATAGTTTTGATTTTTTTTCTTAGGCCTCCTATCTCTTAAGAAGTTCATAAATGTAGGATTCCAAGGTGTGAAATCCATCTTGTCTTAGAGCAGAAAAGATAAGAGTAATCAGAGTATAACAGCAAAAGGTGAGACAGGATCAAGATAAGATAAGTATAGAATGAATCAGAGTAAGGTAAGTAGATAAGGGTTGTCCATTTCTATCTAGGTTTCGTCCTACAGTCAACATTTCCTCTGATACCACTTCTGTAACACCCGGTTTTAAGGAACAAAGCCAGGTGCATCTCATACATGCGCCAAGAAGACAACACATATAATAACAGAGTGTATAGAGATAAATGTCACGATACATCATTGTATTTATTACATAGCAGAAGACTTATTACAAAATAAAAGTATAACCATAAAACGAACTAAGGATCGTCGGCGCCAATGTCAACTGAGAAACGCCACCTAGATTGAATCGAACTCCTCGATACGTGGCTCCTCCTGAACCACCTGTTCTTCTCCTGTGGGGGGGGGTGTGAGACAGCAAGGGTGAGCTCACACATGTTCATCGCTCAACAAGTTGTGGGGAATAATGTGGCATGAGCTCACCAAAGGTGGGGAGTTCATGAAGTGTAAGGCTGATCAACAATAGAGGTTAAAGTTGAGCATTGCTTTTATAAGTTGGTCAAAATTTTATTAGCAGTTACTAAGTGTAAGTGAATACCAAACCATAATAAAATAATAGAACAAAATTAATAACAAATCCCATGCAAATGCAAATGACAAATTGAGTTTAGGTTCCATAATTTAATCATCGAAGAGTTCTGAGCCGCTCATGACCGTGAGCTCGGCTAGTATACCAGTTTTACACTCTGCAGAGGTTGTACCCTTTACCCACAAGTCGTGTTTCCCATGTCGCCAGGGTTAGCTAGGCCCTTAGACACTACCAAGGTGAATGGCTAGGGATCCACTACGAGGCCTTTACAAAGTTCCACTAGCTTTCGAAAACCCGCTACAGTTTATGGGAAGAGCACTTGCAAGAATCCCCCGTCTGACCGCCATCACAGCAAATCAACCCGAGAACCTCCTTGCATGCAACTCCCCTACTGCCCTTGTCCCTTTCGGGTAAGGTAGTCTTCCACTAGCTTTCCTAATTAGTCAGCCAAGGGGTCCCATTCCTCCCTTGTGGTGGCACGTGTTTCTCAAGTTAAGCTCCATGTTCCAATTAACAATAATATAATGATCTTGACATGAACATAAATAAAATAACAAAATAACTTGAACATGGATATAATGAAATATTAATCCCAAAACCATATAAAGCAATAGCAAAAACTACCCATGTGATTCAGGGGCAAACAAGGTAATGAGATAAACAATCTAGGGTGACCTATTGGGTCCCATCAAAATTAAACCTATGCATTGAATGATAATAAAGAATATTATTGGGTAACAAAAGTGGATCAAGGGCACAACTTGCCTGGCACTTGAGATTCCAGGTACCAACTTGCTTTTCAGATGACACGTGTCCTCGCACTAGTCGTAGCAATACAAACAAACATGGTATAGATAAAATTAACATCACACCAAATATAAGAACAAACTGAATAATAATCTACGCGTCGCTACGAGGTCGAGAGATCGAGAACTACTAAGATCGGAGTTACGGTTAAGGAGTTATGAATTTCCGAAGATTTTATGTGTTTGATACGGAAATAATTAAGTGGTCAAATTTAATATAGTTTTCATGCTAAAACAGAGTCATTAAGTGCTAAACAATATTAATACAAAATTATAGAAATTGGAACGGGTCAAAAACGAGTTAAAATGAATTTTCTATGATTTACACAAGTTCTAGTATTTATTTTTGCATTAAAAATAAATTCCTATTTCATTTTCTTTGATTTTCTAATTTCCTGGACTGGGCGTCAATTATAGGAAAGCGCAGGGGCCTCGGCGCAAGAATCCAGAGACCTAGTGAACAAAAACTACAGACGGCGGGTTCTATTTCCGTAAAGCCTAGGGGCTCATATGAAAAACTGTCTACACGAAGGGGTATTGACTAATCTTGGCCGTTTGATTACACACGGATGGCACAGATTTAATTCCGCAGGTGATGAACCGGTATGGCACCAGGACCGCAGGATCACAGATCAACGAAGCGGATTTAAAAGGGTCGAAGAGTTATTTGAAGATCTAATCTAATCCGTTGATGCAGAGATCAATGGCTACGATTTCCCCCGCCCGAAGCGGTATACCTACTATCTAATCGCGACCGTTGGCTAGTATCCAACGGACGAGGTCCATCTCCTCCCCTCCGACCGCGCCCACGACGGCGAACCGGTCCCCAGCGACGATGCCATGGTCGGTCCACAGCCGGAATACCAGTGAGGCACAACAGCACGCATACGATGGTTCCAAAATAACAAGAAGGCGATTACATAAGGCTCAGGAGGTACCTCGTTGGGGATTCGGCAGCAGAGCGCCCCACCCACGGTGATGGGCGAGTTTGCCGCATTCTGCCCACACCGGTGAGGAAATCCACTGGATTCGTGGCCCGATTGGTTCCGCGGCGACGCCAATCTCACTCTCTAGGGCGCAGCGAAGGTCGTTGGCCAACCACGCGCCCCAATTTGCTTCACCGGCGAAGAACGGGTGCAGCAGCGGACGCCTCCCTTCACGGTCCGCAGCGACGCTCCAACAGGTGATTCTCAGGGATGGTGGAACAGGGCAAGGGTGCACACGTGGTCGGGGAAGGGAATGCGAGGATTTATCCTTAGGTAACGTCATCGGGTGCAATGACCTCCACTTCCCCCGCCCACGGTGAAGTCGCGTACAGTTCACCCACCATCCGCGCGAAGCTCGGACGAGCCGTTGACGACGCACAAGCCTGACGCGCGAGCCCCAGGTGTCAGCGGGAAAGGAGTGAGCGCGCAAGCGATAAGCGGATGTCAGTGGGCCCCTAATGTCAGCCCCCCGCGCGCGCCAGATCCCGGTCAGGTGGGCGACGCAGTGGGTGGTGTATTGGGCCGGATTGGTGTAAGTTGGCCCATGAATGGGGGTCTCTTTTATCCTTTTTCTGGTTTATCTTTACCCTTTCATTTTAAATTTCCAATTTAGACTCCAAATATACATGTTACTTTTGTACTCAATAAAAGATAGATTTTAATCTTACCACTATGGACAGAGTTTAAATTTTATACCTTTTGTTTTGTATTATATAGTATTTCTTTTCCTCCTTTCTCACTTCTAGAATTTCTGTTAGACCTTAAATTATATTGTGTGCTTTAATATATTTCTTTTTATATGATTTTTTTATACTGTCACAAGATGCACACAAAAAAATAGAAACCTCAACATGATGCATGATTTAATTGAGTGTCTTTTGTTAATTATTTATTGGTGTAAGTGAGGTGTCCGCATGAAATGATAAATAGGGATGACACCCATATATGAAAAGGAATATAATTTCTACTCTTAGATTTTCTTTTACAAAGTGGGTATTACAAAACTTCCCCCGCGGGAATATAAACGGGGGAAATTTATCCCTTGACGGGTAAACGGGGATGGGACGGGGAAGCATTCCCCATCCCGTTCCCCGCGGGACCCGTTAAACTTGCATGTGACTATGTTTTTGTGTATCGGTTAACAACAAAAATAAATAATTACCTTGTCAAGAGACCACTAATTGTACAAATGTGTTTATTTTGATGTATGTATAATGATTTATTACATCTGACAATATGTATAAGTGACAATGTTTAACATTAATAACAAAGAACATATGTCTTAATTATAATTTAAATGGAGATAGGGATCCTCGTTGAGAATTTATCCCGTGAGGAACGGGGATGAAGAAGAAATATTCTCCGAAAGCGTTCGTGGGAATCCTCATGAGAAAAAATTTCGTCGCGAAAACGAGTATGAAGAGCTATTCTCCGGCGAGGAATTCCCCGTTGGTTCCCATCCCTACTCCTGCACCTGCAGCGGGCTGGCCGGCTAGCGTGCCGGACCGCCGCCGCAGGGGAAAGAAAGATGTCAGAGCACTGGCCGCTGCCCTGCCAATTAGCAGCAGCTAGGTATCGAGCGTGTGCCCCGCCACGTCGTTTGGACTTTGGGTTTGCCCAGCAGACGCTTAGGCTATCCGCACTCATGGAACCCTAAATTTCTACTCTAAAAGGAATATTCTATCCTCGTCAGCGAGATTCTCTACTCTATCTCACAATCTTTCGCAGTCATATTCATCTTAAATCTCTACCCTATACCAACTACCACATATTCTATTATTTATTTTCACCTCTCTCCTAACCGGCCTTTCACAACGTCTCTCTTGGGCCCCACCTCTGGTCCCACCTCTGTCATCCAGTCGCACGGCAGCGAACGCTGCAGATAGAGTTCTTTTCAGCTGACTATATTTTACAGCTATCTTTCCAGTCACTCGCTGCAGCACCATTCGAACTCTATAGCCTACGGTATTCTTTACAGTTCCTTTTCAAGTACGTGACTGCGGGCTGCCTTACGGCACTATGCTGCGGGTTGCCGGGCCGGGTGCCTCCCAGTCCCAGTCCGTCCAGCCGAAACACTCTCGGCCTCTGAGGCCCAAGACCATACAGCCCATTTTGTGCTGCTATTTTTTTCCTTTCCTTTTATCTTTTCCACCACCCAGCCCAAACACTCCACAATACTCCATAGTGGAGCTGCCGAGCTGTCTGCTGCAGTGGTCGCAAGCCTGGAAAGGGGAAGAACCACAAACCACCTGGAGACTGCACGTGTTGCAACAAAAAAAAACTTCAGCGATGATCATCTACTTCTTCAACATCTACAGCAAGCAGGTCTGGCCGGCCGTTCACTGCGGCGTCTCAAGGGTCAGGATCGACCAAGACCAATCGTCGTCTCCATCCACCCGCACTAGGTAAAACATTGATCGATTTGAACCCCAAAAATAAAACATTCCTCCTGCAGGAACTAAAAAAGGCATTCCTCCTGCAGAAACTGGTGCTGCAGTAGCAGGTGTTTTCATTTATACTCGAGATATGATGAACAATCATAGTTCGTCCCATAATCACAAGAAATGGGTATGGTGCTAGCGACCCTCAATCTGAAAAATCTAGAAAAACAGTCATTTTTGTTACCATCATGTAAAAACCTCTCATAGTTAGTGTACCACGTTTCTCGATCCCATTCCTCGATTCTATCGATCCAGAAACTTTTTGTGACTATGGTGCATCCTTACGCGACTAGACTCGTGGACTTTTGTGTTCCAGCCATCCATACGATTAGAATTTAGTACAACCTCCAAGGTCCAAACCACGGCGAACAGCTACGTCAAGTGGCTGTCTACAACACATGCGTTTACAAACCACGGCGAACACATGCAATAACAGACACTCATCTCAATATAAACTATGCGGACGGCATTTACAACAGCCTTCGACATAGATTGTACATGACATTAAACACACATCAGTTGTCCATGGTTTCGTCCAAAATTCATCCCCATGCGTTTGTTTACCCAGGATTGGGTTATATCATTGGGAGTACACTAGCAAAGTCAAGTTTTAACGCTTTACAACCCACAGGCACGGAATCAAGCGTCTCCCAGACGTCAAATCAAGATAGCAGGAGACCGTTAGGGTTCAGACCATCACATCCTTGGATCTAAGCAGGATAAGAAAAGGAAATAATATAACTTGTTAGGGTGCCATCTTCTACTTGGTTTCGTCACCATCGCAAAAATTGGATTGCACCTAGTGGATGCAATCACCAGTTGGAAACTTCCACGGGCTTGCCAGGAGGACTTCTGCTCCTGGCACGGAATCCATCATTGCTTGTTCTGCTCTGGTCCCTTCCACGTGATCCATAGAACCTGCCGATTGAATGGAGGATACAGACAGTTGGAATTCATTCTTCATGGATGCAGTCACATTCAGTAAAAGATAAACATAGGAGACAAAGTGGTAATAGTTGTCGAAGAAAAAGGGAATAGAACAAATGATGCACCGATTTAATTTTGTTTTCATGCTAAACGAGTTCCGTTAGATCAGTACTTCAACAAGACAGTTAAGTACCAAATAACAACACAGGTTCAGACTTCAGAGATTATATAAACTTCAGAATTTCAAATAATATTGGGTAATTCCAAAGAAAGTAATAAAAAAGGTTGGATCAAATACTAATCAAGTACCTTTCATGAAAACTGAGACCATCGCCAGCCTGATTGTTGCTGGAGCTGTATGAATTATCAAAGATAGCAATTGATCATGTAGCAGGGATACACCAGCTAAAAAAATCATCTGGATAGGAAAATTTATACACACCTGGGTGGAAAGCTCGCATTGTCCCCCGTCTGATTGTTGCGGACACTGTTATCGAAGCTGTAACGTGATTAGTTCATTTAATGTATAGATGGACCAAAGACAATGTATAATAAAATTTTCAACATACCTGCCATGGAAGCTCGTAGTATCACCAAACTGACCGCCACTGGAGCTGTTATACAAGCTGCTAATTGATGACTCTTTATGGCTGTACTAGGCTAAAGGAAGCTATCAAACAGAAACTGAAACACACCTCGAGTGAAAGCTTGAACCACCTCCAGCCTGGTTGCCGAAGTTGTTATTATTGAAGCTATCAGTTGATCTTTTAGCACCATATCCCTGACCACCATAAGAGTCATCAGAAGATGCCCACCGACGTGATCTTCCACCATATCCTCCACGAAGAGCCATTTCTTTCAACTGTGGCGGCACAGATTGGTTTGCACCCTCCAAAATCTTCACAAGGTCTGAAGCGTACTTTGAATCCTGGTCACCGAAGAATGTGTAGGCAGATCCTGTTGCACCAGCCCTACCTGTCCTCCCAATTCTATGGACATAGTCCTCCACACCAGTTGGGAAATCATAGTTAACCACGACCCTGTGAGAAGACATTGTGAAGATTGTCAGGTGGAAACTGAAAGGGGAAGGAGAAGTCAGAAGTCTTCAAGGAATCAAAGTTGTCATTTGGAAGGAAGACGATGCAAACAACATGTGAGATGGCAACCTACATTTGAAAGGTGGTCTCAGAGGTGTATAGAGTTGACCAAGGGGAATCTAGGCGAAGCTAAAGATACTTGGTGGTGGAATAAGAAAGTCCAAAGGGTTATTAAGAAGGAATGCTATAGATGTATCATGTATGTACTATGTACCATGATAGGTCTGTGGACAACATAGAAAGGTACAAGGTAGCAAAGAAGACCGCAAAGCGATCTGTAAGCGTGGGAAATGGTAGAGAGTTCAAGGATCTTTACCAACGTTTGAGTATAAACGAAGGAGAGAAGAACATATATAGGATGACTAGGATCCGTGAGAGAAAGACAAAAGACTTCAATTAGGTTAAGTGCATTAAGAATGAAACAAAGCACTTCCTAGTGAAGGAGGATGAGATTAGACATTGATGGTGAGAGAATTTTGATAAATTGTTCAACACGGAGAATGAGGACAACTTTTCAGTTGGATTACTCTTTTGATGAGAATCAATAGACGCTTTGTGCCTAGGATCCAAGAAAAACGATGAAAGGGGGTAAAACAATGGATCCTGATGGTATCCCAATCGAGACATGGAGATGCCTCAGAGACAGCTATAGTATGGCTAACCAAAGTATTCAAGCATATCTTTCGATTGGATAAGACGTCTAACGAGTGAAGTATATTGGTAATGATCTACAAGAATAAGAGAGATTAAAATTTATACCAATGATTGGGGAATTAAGTTATTGAACCACACTATGAAGCTATAAAAAGAGTTACCGCACGTCGTTTGAGAGTAATAACGAGGATCTCTATGAACCAATTTGGTTTCATGCACAAAAGGTCAACCATGGAAGCCATTTTTTAATAAAACAAGTAATGGAGTAATATAAGAAGCGAAAGAACTTACATATGATTTTCATCAACTTGGAGAAGGCTTATAACAAAAGACCAAATAATATTATGTGGTAGGCTTTGGACAAACATAAAGTTCTGTCGAAGTACATTGGACTCATTAAGGATGTACAACGATGTTGTGACTAGTGTTGAACAAGTGATGGGGACATGGATGACTTCCTGATTACAATAGGACTACATCAAGGGTCAGCTTTGAGCCCTTACTGTGCTGACCCCTTACCCTTTTGCCTTGGTAATGGATGAGGTCACAAGGAACAATGGAACATACAAGAGGATATCCTTTGGTGTATGCTTTTTGTGGACGATGTAGTGCTACGTGATGAAAGTCAGACAGGAGTAAATAGAAAAGCGCACTGTGCAATTGTGGCAGGAGACTCTATAGTCCAAAGGTTTTAGACTCAATAGAACTAAAACTAAATAAATAAGATGCAACTTCGGTACTACTACATATGAGAAAGGAGATGTTAGCTTGAAAGGTCAAGTAGTGCCCAGGAAGGATATCTTTCGACATTTGGAATCAATGCTGCATAGAGATGAGGATGTTGATGACGATGTTAGCCATAAAATCAAAATAGAGTGGCAAAAGTGGTGCCAAGCATATGGGCATTATATGAGACAAGAGGGCACCACAGAAGCTAAAAGGGCAAGTTTTATAGGAGGGCAAGTAGACCTGGTATGTTATATGCTGCAAAATGTTGGCCTATAAAAAGACATCGTGTTCCGCAGATGTGTTGCGAAAATGTGTATATTGTGTTGGACTAGCATACAAGAAGCGATTGAGTCCAAAACAATGATATATGCGACAGAATAGGGGTAGCACACTGAAGAAAAGCTTGTCCAACACCGATTCAAATGGTTTGAACATGTCCAACATAGACCTCTAGAGACATCAGTGCATAGTGGGATCCTAGGCACGATATTAATGCGAAGAGAGACATGGGAAAGCCGAAGTTAACATGGGAACGAGGCAATAAAAGAAAACTTAAAAGGATAGAATATACATAAAGATTTAACATCAATGTGTAGTGGGATCCTAAAGGCACAATACTACAATAGTAATAGAAAGAGAAAAGGAAAGGCCAAAGTTAACATGGAGAAGATGCAATAAAAGAAGACTTGAGATGATGAGGTACACACACAAAAATTATGAGTTTCAACACTAGCCTATCCCAACTTGTTTGGGACTAAAAGGCTTTGTTGTTGTTGTCAGTGGGTTACACTCAAAAATTTATATGAATTGCAAAATATGTGCTTATTCATCATTTTATTATCAGCATTACCATGACTGACACAATTGCATAAACAATTAGGTCAAGCCCTCAAAAAATTAGAAGCAATGAAGACATGGTCCTACCTGATGTCCTTTATGTCCAAGCCTCGAGCGGCCACATCAGTGGCTACAAGTACTGGACACCTGCCGCTTCGAAAGTCATTCAACACAGAATCCCTCTCAGCCTGTGATTTATCACCATGAATAGCAGAAGCACGATACTGCCGTGATAGGTTTCGAGCTAACTGATCACACATCCTCTTAGTGGAGCAAAATATTATGCTTTTTGATCCAGGATCTTGTGAGCGCAAGATCTGATCAAGTCGTCTTGATTTCTCCATATGTGGGATAACTTCCACATGCTGCAGTGTGTAATAAACCACTTCAAATTACAGAAACAAAGTGTCTGATTTGAAAAAAGAAAACGACATTTTTACTCACCTGTGTAATTGACTTATTTGCAACTAGCTGATCAGTGTTTCCAATGTTAACTTGAACTGGGTTAGCCAGTAAATCAGACGCTATTTTTCTAACCTCTCTTGGCCATGTGGCAGTATACATAAGAGTTTGCCGTTTCGGTGGTATTTGTTTCACAATTTTCCTTATTTGTGGCTCAAATCCCATATCAAGCATACGGTCGGCTTCATCAAGGACAAGATATGATACTTGGTGCAGGCTCACTCTATTCATTTCCAAAATGTCATTTAATCTCCCAGGAGTTGCGACAACAATGTCAGCACCACGCTCCAACTCTCTTAGCTGAGGGCCTTTTGGAGCACCTCCATATAAGCACTTCAAACAACAACAAAAATAATTAACATCCCTGATATATAACATATATTAAATGTAAATGGAACGTTCATCTGCTCACATATGAATTCATTAAAATTAACTAATATGGTTGGAGGCGCTAACATAGTTAATTCAGTTAGAAATATGGCATGTACTAGACCTAGGCAGATAAGCATAATAATGATAATGACAGATATAAGAAAAATATAAAATAACATACAGTAGAAGATATTCTTGAAGATCTGCCAAACTTGATTGCTTCATCTTGAATTTGTGTCGCCAATTCCCTGGTTGGAGACAAAACTAATACTGTTGGACCTTCCCTTGAATTATGCTGCAGGCGCTTCAAAAGAATAAACCCTGGGAGAAGATAGCCTAGTGTTTTTCCTGAACCTGTCTTCGCCACAGCTACTATATCACGACCCCTTAGAGCAATTGGCCATGATTGAGCTTGGATAGGAGTTGGTGCAGAGAATCCTGCTTGCAGAACCTGCAAAAGGTAGATACCCTTCAGAGATGAGTATTATCTGAATACTAGATCTGTGTAAGGATAAGTCATAATATAGTTATAGCAAAGAGAAAAAGGCTTCTCATGATGTGATTTTTTAAGTTACACAGAACCAAGCCAAACATCATGCAACTGAGGAATGAATAAAACAGGGAGCTGTTTCAAACCACAGGAGGCTGTACAAGACAACAAACAGGTCGAACCACGACTTGGATTGTTGACTTGAAGAGCCTGCTGCAAACAAAACTTGGTTTAATCACGTACAATGGATGCACGATGGCCACCTGGTCCCATCGGAAAGGGATCCAAAAAAGCACATTAATATTCCTAAACATTGTGTAGACCTACCTCCCTTAGAATCTCTGATGGGAAGCCTGTGGATTGAAATGTCATGAATGGTGCAGGTGCCTCATTGCCCTGTTAATAAAAGAAATGAAAAAAGTAACAACTAAATAAAATAACAAGAGTGATTGAGGGTAACATTTAAATAAAAAAATGGATTAGTTGACCACATAAAAAGTAAAATGAATGGATTTGTAAATCACATACGACGATAGTAATCTCATGCTTGGCACGATATGCTTCTGTTGACATTTGGCTCCCATTGGCATACTGAGAAACTTGATTGGTGGACAGAGCACTTTGTGAAAGGTTCACTCCAGATGCAGAGCTTGACTGAAAACAGGGTAGCATGTTATGAGCCATGAGCGGAGCAATAAATGCACATCACCTAATATGCTCTTTTAAGATCATATTTTGATTCTTTGATGCAGTATTACTACTACAGTACTATTGTATCTTCCTGAAATTATGAAGCAGCAATGTCCTATGAATACAAAAATTATTATTGAATGTACAGGTAACTAGGCACATTGTGCATGCGGCTTCAGCAGGATGCTGAATAAAAAACTACCTATCATGATAAATAGTGATTAACCAAGAAAAGGTCATCACTATGATATGAACTGACCTTAACTAATATGTAGCTCTTTGTTTTTAGAGCAAAGGTTTACCCCGCTTCATTTCAAAGAAACACGCAATTGATAACGAAGTAAAGAGAGAAAAACAGTGTACCTCTGAGTGATCAATCCTTGTCCTGTTATCGGAGGGAGGCACAAATTGCGGGCGGCTCACCGCAGCTTCCGAGCGCTGCTGAAACACCCAAGACAGACTAGTATGAGAATTTAGCAAACATTTGTTCTCGAGAAAAAAAAAAAGAGACCTCAACCTCGTACGAAGCCACATTTCGGAATAGGCGTTGTTACAATGTTACCTCGGCAGGTGCGCTGCTTCTCGGCACATCATCGGGCCTGGAGTAGACAAGCGGCTGCGATTGGGGGGCGGGCACGGCAGCGACGGGACGCTCGTACTGCGTAACCTTTGTCTCCGGGTTCCAGAAGTAGAGGTACCCCGTGTTGCCGTCGATTAGCCCCCTCCACGGCTTGGGCAGCGTCGGATCCGGCGGGGCGTAGCGCGGGCCCGTGGACGCTGGCGCGGACGCCGACGACGCCATCCCAGCCACTCGCTGACCCTGCCACGCAGTCCACCCACCACGGATCAATCGGATCAAAAACGACACTAGCTGGACGAGACGAGGACGAGATGCAATGGGTGCGCGAGGAGGGAGCGGGATTGGGTCCCTGAGGCGGGGAGCGAGCGAACCCTATCGATTGGCGCCGCAGAATGCGAATGGCGACGTCGGCGGCTGCGGCCGGAGTAGGGGAGGAGGCGGACACAATTGGGGTTTTTTTTTCGTCACCGAACAATAAAAAGGCGCTGCCCAACAAAGAAAAAAAAAACTTAAAATCTCCTCTTATCACCTAGAGACAATGTTTATATAATTATTAGTACTAGTATAGTTCGTACTAACGCTATGATCCTAAAAGGAGAAGGTGTCGACGATGGTGACAACAGCGCAAGAGAGGGGTTGACGGCGACGACGATAACAACACGACGCGAGTGAGGGAAAGAGGTCGGCAGAGACACGGGAGAGACTGGGTGTACCGGGGTCAGGGGAAATAAGAATGAATAATTGATAAGAGATGATCCAAATAATATGTTCATTGAATTTGAGTAAAAGAGAGGGTTATTTAGTGATATGGATCGTTGGTTTTAATGGTGTGTTATATTTAGGTGTAATTTATTTGGTCAATTTAGTGTAGGTTATGGGGTGGGGTAATTTGGTTGGATGAGTTTTGCAAAGTTAAATATGGTGGATTGTATAGTGTTATAGATAAAGTATTTTTAAGCTAGTTCAATCTACCCTTTAAAATTGTGTTTTTTATTTCCTCACGGAAAAGTTAAATTTTAAATTCATATTTTATAAAATGATAGAATACATCATAACTTATATTTTAGAAAATATATTAAGATTTTATCATTAATTCATATTTAGTTTTTTACCATTTAAGTTATTATATTATCTAATCTCTAACCTATCAAAATAATTATAAAAAATATAATATATTTTTTCTATTCTAAGATATAGCAGTGTCTACTTAAACAACAAAACTTGAATTTAAAACTAGTTTATATATAAAGAAATAAAAAGGACAAATTTTGTTATGAGTGGATTGGAAGAAAAAACTTTAGACCTTGTTCGGTCGCACGGGAACGGAAAGGGTTAAACCTCTTTTTATTCAATTTTAATTATAAAAGGATTTAATCCCTTTTAACCGAATAAGCCCTTAGTCCTAATCCATATATAGATTAGAGAGGATTGAGTGGGTTTTAATCTATAAAAAGTTAAAATATCTCCAATCCACATGGATTAGAAATAACCGAACACAGCCTTAAGGTTTGTTCGTTTTATACTAAGGCTATGTTTGTTTCACTCCTAGATTATATAAATTGGATTATAATGAAAGAGTAATTGCGTAAGATATCAGTTTGGGATCACAAATAAGCTGAAATAAGCTAGGTAAGTTATTTCAGCTTATTTGTGATCTCAATGGGAGATTTTACCCATCTATCTCTTACCATAATCCAACTTACTTAATCTAGAAGAGAAACAAACAGACCCTACATCCATGTGGATTGGAGGAGATTGAGTGGGATTAAATCTCAAGCAAGTCAAAGTCCTTCCTAAAATTTTCAATCTCATCCAATACACATGAAACGAGAATAACCATGCAAAGTCTTAGGGTTACATCATCCACACGTGAGGATAGGGATGAAAACGAATGGAAATGTTTAAAAACAATCTCTTCGGGCACTTTCAAATCCATATGGGAACGATAGTGGTATCATTAGACGGGAAAACGAAATCGGGAGTAACAGGACAACGATAAAGGATACAATCAATCAGAAACACATTACTAACGGTCAAGAATCGATAATTACAATTGGGACTACTAACACATATAACCACTCCAAATATGTCTTTAAAGTTTCAACATGCTGGAGAGTAGCAATTTATAAGTTCAAACATAACAACCATAAATATCGACTAACAAACACTCAAATAGGATATAGAAACTGCAAATGATCTAATATAACAAGCAATTACTTCATACCATTTAGTACCAATTAGCTTTGTTAGATCAATATGTGGAGTTGTGAACCCATATTAGACGCATGGCCCTAAAAATTAAAACTCACGCTTACACCTTAAACTTTTAACAAAATAGATGAAATTTATCAGATAAGATTTAAAACATCGTAAAGCTACTATGTACCAATATGTTGAAATCTATTGGAAAAGATTTAAAACGTCATAAAGCTCTACTTTGTACCAGTTAGCACAAAGTCTATATGTGGACCCCACATCAAAAGACGGACCTTACAAATAAAAACTTGCATACACATCTTAAAATTTCAACGAAATTGACTGAAATTTATTAGATAAGATTCAAATATAGTTAGTGTGCTAATATAAACACGTGGGCCCCACTTTAAGTGTACATGTTACACTCAGCGATTAATTTCCTTTCAAACCAATATATACGTATACTACAACACACTCATAGGTTAAGCCCATTCAAACCTCCCAAAAAAGTCAATACTAACCCATCAACTTAATTTTCTATTAAACCTAATCCACCCCAGCTCGCTTAGTAAATCAACCCATTTCTACCCAACCAAAATGCAACCACATGAAAACACAGCCCTTTAAACTCATTTCAATCCAAACCCATCAGCAGGCCTAATCCACTTTTGTCACAACTCAACCTCACACACCTTTCTTTGACAAATTAAACAAAGCCACTATTAGTATCAGGACTTCTTACAAGCTTACAACCACAGCTCTGTATTCTGCAAGTACAGCAGGCCTCCATTGACAAAAAACAAGTATGACAGGCCAACTCATCACCACATCCCAAGCCTACACCCTCTATGTCATTCTTTTTCCCCTCTCTTGAGGAACAACTATGTGTTATCCCAGATGTTATCCCATGAAATCATTTGCGCTAGTCATACAGCCCCTCCTGCTCCCAGATGTCCACAAGGAAATCGACCATCTCCTGCAATGTCATGACCCATGTTTGAGCGTGCATTCCTTGCAAGAAATTCTAGACTGAAATGTGTTAGATCTTACATGAAGAGGAATGGGTTGAGGAAATGGCTTATTTGATCCAAGCAGACTCTCATATGCTGCATTCCAACTGCATATGGAAATATAGATTTTTTAGCACAATCACAGAAATCTCCAGTCAATAAGATAGCATTCCTTAAAGCTTCTTGGGGTTGCACAAACGAAATACACAATCAGAAGCAAAATAAGATATCAGCATATTATGCAGAATGGAATAAAAACCTTGTATCTATTTCACCGGAAACAAATTGTAGAGAAATAAGACTGACTGTCCGTTTTCTTATTCAATTAACATCATAGCTGGTTCACTGCATTGTTCTTGTAAAATGAGCAGCTGCCATCAAATTTGATTCAAAGGTACGCTATTTGTTGCTTATGGAAGTTTCTTAGACAATATGTTGTAGAACTTACAGGTCACATGAGATATAACCATTTACAGTATGCATGACCAAGCTCAATATAACCTTATCAGATATTGTTTTACAATCACTTAATCACTTCCTAATCCCTACAATTAAAATAGGTGTAGAAGTGTTCCCAATGACGCTAGTGAGGATGATGAGCAAATATTGTGAAATCGTAGGGAGTGCATGAAAGAACATATTGGGCTTGAGCAACATATAGTGCACAACATGAATGAAGTGATAAATTAGACTAACAGCACACAATTGGAAGATTCAGTAGAAACTGAAACCATCAAAGCCAATACAGCTGATATCACCTGGATAAGAACAGGTCCATCACAATAATTTCAAACTTCAGGAGAACAAAATTATGCCTCTAAATATAAACTAAATTATAGATGAAAATATTTATGTTTCCATAAGAATGCAGACAAAATTGTTACTGAAAGCTAAAATGATGATAGACGAACATGTTATTCTGAGGTTTGATCTGAAAAGCTGGTGATCCCAGCATAACCCTTTGCTTTTAATATGAAGAAGGGCCAAAGTGCATTTGGTAAAATAAATGTACTTTATAGAATACATACTTGTCTGACAGAAACGTGATATGGGTAAAGGTAAACTTTTTGGGTTCTGGTTGTCATTTCATTCACTCATACCTCAATACTGGTTCACGAACCTGCTTCACCTTCAGCCGCAGACTTCTAGTTTCAGTCCACTCCTGCCTTGTATGTTCCCACAGAACAAGTCCTGCAACAATATTTTGAACTTCAGACAATCTTACTAAGGTTGTTCACAATAGGTATACCAATGTGCCGATTTCACATGTTATCTAACACAAACATCAGCATATCCATCCGGCAATAGTTTCCATACTCAAAAGTCAAAACTTCTTCACCCATTCTTTAGATAAACAAAAATGATTAGAAGATGTGATGTTCACCGAAGAACATGGGCACCTTAGCTGGCTGAAGGTGCCAAACTCTGGTGGATAGAGAGGTCAAGTAGCCTCCCCACCACCAGGGCACTGCCTTTTCTGCCTACTCAAGTTCCTTACATGCCAATCTAGTAGCCAAATGTACCAGATGTTATGAGATGACAGAACAAAACTGTGGTTTCAAATCTTCGAAATAAATTTCTGATTAAAACCATGGAAAACTAAGACATGATATTATAGTACACCAAATGTAAGTCTTGGTACCAAGTACCAACAATAGTTAGATCATGACACAATTCAAATAAATATTGAGATTTATGCCAAGCAATAATACTTTTAAGATCAACATATCAAGTGGAGATAAACTTCTCATTACAACCACGGAAAAACTAAGACTGACATTCTTTTCCTCAGCTCAGAGAAGCTAGGACAAAATCAAGGTTAAGGTTGTAGTAAATGAGACAATATGTCGATCCAGTGAAAACACCCTAGTTTAGCAGACCTTAAAAAACGATTCAGAGTGACCTACCATTATTACCAAGTCCAGGAAGGTTATGACTGCTACCAGTTCCAGAGGCCAAGTTAGATGTATTGACTGAAGTAACACCACTGAGATCTGCTGGTTCAACCTCGATGGTGGTTGTGCTCCAAAATGGCTCTCCAATGGTAATTTGGTCCTGGGTGATCAAGTTTCTGGACAGTTCACCCAGTTGCTTTACAGTCTTATCGCAGCAACCAAAACAGCCTCTGCTCTGTTCGGAAGGAGTTTGATCATGTAGACAATTAGCATAAGTAGATAAAAAAAACAAGTAAAGGTACCCGAATATGAAACTGAAACAGATGGCAGACATGCCACAATCTAGAGGCAGACAAGGTCACCTCCGACTTTCGGCAGTGGGTGAAACACCCAGAGCACGGCGACATCCTAACATCTATTCCCACATAAAGTAGGCACACCTAGGCTGAAGGCTGCAAAACTGCAGACATCTGATCAGTAGTCGCTAAATCTGGTAACGCCACTACCTTGCGCGCGCTTCGTCTTGAAAAACGATGTGAATTGAGTTCCAGCATCTAATAAGTCGAACTCGTATACAGATGCCCGGAACGCCCTGCCGCTCGCAACGGCGCGATTCCATATTTCCATCTATGTCGCACTCTACTCTACAGCGTATATGTCAATCTCCCAGAATCCACAACCGCGCACCCGGCATAAGCAGCTGGCTTCACCCGCGGTCGCGGCAGTTCAACCCCTCCTACGGTTGGTTCTGTCACAGGCGGCGCAGGTCGCACTCGATTGACCAGATGTGGGAAGCTAGCGAGGGAGGAAGAGGGGAGAGGAACATGAGCGAAGCGGACCCACCCGGAGCAGAGGAAGAGGCAGGCGGAGGAGAGGAGCCGCGGGATGGCGCCCCAGTCCCAGCCCTCGCCCAGGTCGACGTCCCCGTCACCGACCCTCGACGCCGATCCGCCGCCGGCGCCACGGTCGCGCGTGGTCGTCATGCCGCACACAACCTACCCCACTCGGTCACTCGCCGGATTGATTGACTCGGTCGGTGCAGTTGGTTCCGTTGTTCGGGACGCGCCTTGCCTCGCCTCGCCTGGGTGCGGCGGCCAGCGGGGGTGGGTAGGCACCGACCCGATCGGACTGGGGCCCGAGAGCGAGAGCGAGCGGGTCGCGTCGTGATCTTTTCTTTTGGTGGGCCTGCAGTGGGGGCCTGGGGGGATAAGGTAGAGTAAAGGAGAGGAGCGGAGAGAATCGGAAAATCTGCGGTCATCTTCTCACAGCGCGTCGTGACGTGGCCTGGCTCTTGGACGTCCACCACGGTCTCTCGCGGACGCTTCATGTGGTGGGCTCAGGCTGTCTCTATTCTTGTTAGTTGTGTGCGCGTTAGTTACCTCTAGTTTCATCTTAATCCCCTCCTACCCCTTTATAATCAAATAAAAAGTTCTTAAAGCTAATTTGAAAACATAAATCCGCTCTAATATTTCCATTGATTGATGAGTGCGAAAATAAGCTAATTTTCTACTCAATATCCAAGAACCTCGAAGATGATTTAAGTTTCCAAACTAATCTTTAGGTAAAGGTGAAACAAAAGAAAAAATATAGGAAAGAGGAGGACTTAATGATTATTCGTTCGTCGGAACCAGAAGTTAAAATTGCTGTGGATAGGGATCCTATAAAAACATCTTTTGAGGAATAGGCCAGACCCGGACATTTCTCAAGAACAATAGCTAAGGGCCCCGATACTACCACTTGGATCTGGAATCCAAAAGCTAAAGAGAAGGTCAGATCCAAGGACATGGATTTGTAGAACGGCTTCCAATAACCGATCATCTAGATGAGATTAGACCTGAGTGAGCAGACTTCTCTGTATATGAGTCGCCTTCCGAGATGGTATTGCCTTGACTCATTCCTTGAATTGACAAGAGAAGTATTTCTAGCCTCTAGTGGCACATGTTCCTTCCTCACGGATATGAGAGACGGTAAGTGCAACTCGAAAGTGTGCTAGCTGTTGTGCTAATTCTTGCTGAGTAGCTGGTTGAAGCCCAGAAGTGGAGGCGAGCCCAGTTCAATCGTGAAGTTCCTCCTTTCGTGGCTTGTCGGCATCATAAGTAAATGAGAGATGATTTCCGAGTGACTGGTGGAAAGGGAAGAACCCCTTTGGTTTGTAAGAAAGCTCTATAGGAAAAACATAGGAGACTCACCCTTTTGTGGCTAGTTTGACAATTTAAATTTCCTCCGATATTCTTAGGATTGAATGGAAAATTAGTTTATATTTCTCTCAATCCACGAGAATCCTAGAGGGATTTAAGTTTCCAAACCAATCCTTGGAGCGAAGGTGAACAGAGAAAAAATATAGTAACGTCGTTTGGTTTGTAGAAAAAGGTCCCTAGGAAAAACATAGGGAAAGTTCATACTTGGCTACACCCTTAGTTCTAAAATGTTTTAGTTTTGGATACAAGAATTTTAAATAAGTACAACGTATGGTGTACATAAAATAAGAAAGAGAAAAAACAGAGATAGAGATGTATTGTGTATCAAAAAAATCAATGTATTGAGAAGTGGTAATAACAACTATTATAGGTCAAAATTTGAATCATCTGACGTCAACTATTTTAGATCGGAGATATAAAAAACACGAGAAACTTTCTATCCATTCCGACCTTAACTTTTACTGAATGGGGATGAGAGGATGAGTTAGGTTCCCAAATGATAGATTGGCAGGTGGGACCTAGGTTCCTTGATCCTTGAAATGATTTGCCAATGACCTCACTCGCATCTAGAAACCTGTTTTTTGTAGCCCATTCAAACAACAATGTTATAAAATAGTATTGTTTAGATCCCAATTATATGTGATCTTCTATGCATACACATGATTGGTGGTACTTTTCAAGGGTAAGAGATAGTCTTGATTTGGTTTAGATAAAGCTAGAAAGATGTAACAACTAAATCAAGTCTTATTTATAAACTTATAAATCAATGCAACGATGATTGTTGTCTTATATAAATATGTAAACACCAACTCAAAGAGCTCACGACGTTTCAATCCATCTACCCTATGATTTTTTCATGGTATTTAGAACCAACGCATAACCCATCCACCTCTCCTATGGTGAGTCCCTCTACGTTCATCACCAATTCTCGCACTGGTCAGATTATTTCCAAGAATCACAACAAAATCAACCATGCTCTATAGAAATACAAGTGCTTGCGGTCATTCGAGGAGTTAGGCTAGAAAGCTACTTCACCGATAAAGCAATAGCTCTGGTGCACATCATCAAGGGCAAAGAAGATAACGACAATGAGACAGAAGTTCCTAATCCAACCTTTTAGGCATGGTCTATAATAGACAAACAGGTCCTCGAGTCCCGCTTTCATCTATGACCAATGACGTCCTCTCCCAAGTCACAGTGTGTTGAACTACCGTATAAACTTGGAAGGTTGTCGAAGGGAACACCTCGGCAACAAGAGTGTGTTCTATCAATTCAAGGATTGCCCTCGCTACTATCAAGAAAGGTTGCCTCTATCACATCAAACACGTCAATAAGATAAGATGTGCTCCTTGTGCGACAAGCTGGCATCCGTCGGCAAGCCGGTCGATGATGATGAACTGGTCTCCTACGTCCTCTACACAATGGAACTGATGCTCCGGCTCTACTGTTGGCCGGTCGTCGAGCCACATTTGACGTGAGTAACCCTAACCCTAACTTTCGAATGTCGTATTGTTAAGTCTCGATTTGTTCCGTTGATTGATTTTTAAGTCACAACTCTTGATTTTTGCTCTGTTTATTCTCTTTTAACCCTAACCCTAAATTTGATGATAAGTTTGGTGCAGTTAGACAACAAGTGTCTCCTCCCACATTTGTTACAGGCACGAGGAAATAATCTGGGATTGATCTATGGATATGATCATGTTTATGAGTTTGTATGTCTTGGTACTCCTAACATATGCACTAAAGCATCGGCATCTGCTTTGCTTCAACAGGTTGCACTCTTTTTCTTTCTCTGTTTTCTCATGAGGTCTAAGTTTTACATAGAAAGTTTTTTTAATGAGATCACCATTGCATGAAACACTCTATCCTTTATTTAAGTGTTTTGTGATATGTGTTATGGCTTGTGGATGTGATCTATGATGTGAACATTTTAGTGATGGACGTTCTGGGCTATCTTATTACCAAGGCTGAGAATGAAGGGTTGCTTCGGCCCATTGCTACGAGGGCTCTCCAACACATATTCTCTATATATGATGATGTGGTTATATTTATCCAACCAACAGTCGGGGATATAAGTATTGTGTTGGACATTTTCATATTCTTGGGGAGGCTTCTGGGTTCGACCAACATCTAGAAAAACAATATATACCCAATTAGATGCGGGGAACAAGACCCGGCCTTGCTACAAAACTCTGTCTTGTGAGATCTTGCAATTTCCCTGCAAATACTTGGGTCTACCTCTTTCCGTAAAGAAACTTACCAAGGACCAAGTACAACCGATTATTGATAAAATTGCCAACCAACTGTCGAGGTGGAAAGCCGATTTGATGACTAAGGCTGGACAAAAGGTACATGTGTAGTTTGTCCTCATAGGGATGGTCACATATCTCGCAATGGTTGTGGATTTGCCACCTTGAGCTATCAAAGCTATTGACAAGATCCGACAGGGCTTTCTTTGGCAAGGGCGCAAAGAAGCGAGGGGAGTACACTATCTAGTCGCTTGGGGAAAAGTTTATCGGTCGCTTGAGCTTGGTGGGTTGGGGATTCAAATCTCAATGATTTTGCTTGGGCACTTCGTATGTGTTGGCTCTGGTTAGCCAAAACTGATCTAGGACGACCATGGGCGTCCCTTGCTATAGAAGTTCCCATCAAGGCTAAAGATTTCTTCTCAGTGGCTATGCAAACTTAAATTGGTAATGGGGCCTCTACTCTCTTTTTGGTCTGGTTGTTGGTTGATGGGACATAGGGTCATGGACATTGCCCCAAGATTATTCTAGAATATTCCTAAAAGGAGGGTTAATAAGAGGACTATCTCGGATGCTCTCTCTAATCAGACATGTATTTGTACATACAAGGAGCTCTTACTGTGAGGTTATATCTAAATATCTCGCTCTATAGGATATTGTCACCTCAGTTCAGTTTAGACCTGAAGTGGATGGCACTCACCTTTTTTGTCTCGCCGCCAATGGGAAGTATTCAACAAAGGCATCCTATGATGGATTTTTCCTTGGGTCGACGACTTTTGAACTGTACCACATAATTTAGAAAACTTAGGCTCCTCCAAAGACCAGGTTGTTCATATGGCTGGCCGCTCAACGAAGGCTTTGGAAAGCTGACAGGTTGCAAAAGAGAGGCATAGATCACCCTGCGAGCTGCCCTTTGTGTGATCAGGAGCAAGAAACACTTGACCATCTGCTGATTGGGTGTGTGTTCGCTCGTGATTTCTGGTATAAACTACTGTCTCGAGTTAATCTCCAAAGCATGGCCTCCTAGCTTGTTGATGCATCTTTTATGGGATGGAGGATATGGCTGGGCAATCAGGTCTATAGAATGGCAGGGGAAAGGGTAAACTCCCTAGTAATATTAGGAGCATGGACACTGTGGAAACATCGGAATAGTTGTGTCTTCGACAAAAACATGCTTTATATGGATGTTGCTGTTAGGATAGCTGATCAAGACCGAGAGAAGTGGGAGCTGGCTGGAGCAAGAAAGCTATCCTGGCTAACTAGTCACATACCGGGTCTGTAGGCTTTGTGTTAGATTTTTGTAGTTTTTGCTGTTTTATTTATTAATGGATGAGTATCAGTATGCCTGTACTTCCCCGTGAACTGGTTGTTTTGTATTGTCTCTGTTTTTCTTCTCAATGGAATGGAACAATGAAACACAACTCTCATGTGTTTTTCGAGAGAAAAATATATGATGTGAATTGCAAATGTTTGAGGCTTTGAGATACTTCTTTATGTGAATGTGCTTTGTTTTCATGGTTGTTTGAGCTGCTTTCTATGTCAATGGGGTTAGGCTGGCATGACCCCATTTTCGTGTCGTGCAGTCGTGCTTGCTAGGCCACCACGATACGGTTGGACCTATCCCGTACCATGCTCATACAAGGTTTTGGACTCGATGGAAAACACATATAGCTAATCATGTGATGTTTAATTAGGTCGTGCCTAGCTAGATCAAGTCATGTCATCCATTTAAACATCTATTGTTGTTATGTTGTGACCTCTGGGAGATAGGGCATGGGATCTGTTGAGCAAAAGGAGAATTTTACTATAATTATGGCTAGTTTATCAACTCCATTTTCTTAAGAGATTTATAATTTTACAAGAAAAAATAAATTAATTTCTCTTAGAAAAATAAAAATCTCTTAAGAAAATGGAATTACCAACTAGCCCTTAGATGTCTTTACAGGCAGATGAGAGATTATCCATATTGTTGTACTAGCACCACATCAACGAATCCATACAGGCCTTTAGCAGCACACTTGAAAAAACAACCATGTTTTAATTCTGAACTCTGAAGTCGCCTTTACAAACAGCACTGCAACGCAGAAAGCTACACAAGCTACACCAGACAAGGGGCAACACAATCTCGTCATCTGGTGCAGTACATAGTAGTTATGATTTATGAACAACTCTAACTCCTATCGTCCCACCATGCACAATGCACTTATTATCACTCAATAACTATAAAAACACTGCTATCTGAACTTTCAGTATCTCAAACACAAACAGAGAAGCCATGGCGCTGCCTGCAGCCTGCAGCCTATGTGGTGAGGATGGGCGGGAGGTAATCCGACTTGTTGCCGAGGACGCGGGCACGGGTGTCAGGGAAGTTCTCCATCCCGGGCAGCTCAGTAACGGTGCCGTCGGCAGTGACACCGATCGGGTAGCTGAGGAGGTGGCCCGGGAGGTCCTGCTCCAGGTCATCACTCGAGTACAGGTCCCAGTACTTCTCGGCGATCTTGTTCACCTTCTGCACGCACTCTACGCTCTCGGGGCGCTGGAAGACGTCGTCCAGCATCCCCAGGTGTTCGTACCAAAGAGACATCCGGAAGCCATGGATCTGGCCACGGGCAGGCTGCCTAGTCGCCAGGTGGTACGGCTGGTACGCGCCCATGGCTATCTCGGAGTCCCTGGCACCGTCCATGGACCTCTGGTTGATGTTGGCGGACCCAATGATGATGTATTCATCGTCCACTGAAATCAAACAGAAATTGTTACCATCTTCGTCAGTAAATGGATGCCTTCCAAGCCAAGCAAGAGAGAAATTCAAGTAGGAATTCGGCTGCTCAACACTATGCTACCAAGAGTAACTATTTTTTCATTTGAAAAGAGTTAAATCCTTTTAAAAAGTAGAATTATATGAGCACAGGACAGATCCTTTCCCGTAATATTTGATGCCTTTCCTGTCCAGTGTACTTTTGTTTTTGACTAAAAAACATGTTGCTCCAAACATATGCGCATCAGAAAAGTAAGTTTCACAACAACATCAACCATGCTCCTAAATCTTGATAAATAAAAGATATGTGGCATATTGAAGCTACTGGCATGTATAGTGTAAGTCATGGATAAATAGAGCCTACTACCATGAACAGAAAATCTAACACCTGTGAAGCCAAGAAAAAATAACAATTTAAGTAGGGTGCCCAATGCTTTCCTATCAAGAGAAACTAACTATACAAAAAAAAACTCGGTCAGGGAGTGAAAGACCGCCCTCCCAGGATTATATTAAGAAGAGACTGAAACATGGTCCCGACGGAGAAAACCTCCAAAACCCTGACCCCATCACTAATGGGTCGATCAACTACCCACTCTGCAATGGCCCAGCCAGGATTCCGTTATCCGAGAGCGGGCGGGGCACAACAGCGGGCGAGGCACAATGAGGGAATTTTTTAACCAAGCCTGAAAAATTCGCTCGTAAGGGGGATTGAACCCGGGACCTAGAGATGCTACTCGAAAGCCTTAACCATTACGCTAGAGGTACTTTCGCACTAACTATACCCCTTGGTTTTGTTTGGTTTCAATCCAAAAGAGAATGAAATCTTCGAACAAAGCAGGATTATAGTAGCACAGGACGATTTCTTCCTGATATATTTTCTGCTTTAAGTTGGTTCTGTAAAATAGTTACACTTCAACTTTAAAGCGGTTCGCTTCCAAATACAGGTAAAACAGAAATGCAGGCTTCGTAGCTAAGAAAACATGGTCTAGGTGTGAACATATAAAATATATATTCTATATTAGTAAACTTAATTGCGTTAAAAATAAGTGATATTAAAAATGAAATATAGTGCAGTACAAGGGGACAGAGATAACCTATCATCATTTTGGCATGAACATAGATCATAAACCTCCTAGCCTCTTGAGCCCGGATGTAATCAGTGCCAGGTTCTGGGTGTTCCTCAGGTTGATATTCTCCCTCCTGCTTCACCTCACGGTTACCTAAGCAGAAGAAAGTGAGATAGTCCTTGGGGTTTGCTTGGATTCCATTGGCTTCGAGAGCTTGTGTGATGTCAGTGTACATCATATCCATTGTTCTCCTTTGCCAGTCAAGGATTGCCTGAACGGAAGCACTTTCTGGAACACCCTCAGGCCACATTGGCACCACAACATAAACAGTGAACCGCTCCCCAGCCTCAATCTTGCTGACAATCTTCAATGAGAGCTCCTTCGGAATCAAGTGAAGACAATCGATATCTTCTGGCTTGATGCCTTCCGGCTTCCAGTCATATGAGCTTCCAAGGAAGTACTGATTCTCAATGTAGATGAAGTTCTTCGCCCTCCGTATGGCATTTATGTATGCATCCTGGATACTCCGGTCGATGATTTGATCCTTTCCACTCACAAGCCCAGCTCTTGCAGCTTCATCAGGAGTCTCGGGGAAGCCAAAAGCAGCACCGCCGTCAATGGATCTAAAGAGCTGAACATTCCAGGTATCTCTGTCCTCCGGGAACATCACAGGAGAAGGGGGAATAATAATGTCAGAAAGATCCCTGAGACGTACAAGGAGGTCCTTACCACCCTGCTTCCTCCACCTCTGCTCAAAGTTGTAAAGAACATCCCAAGCAATTGGCCCTTCCAGCCGTGAGTGGATATCATGCCATGGCTCTCTCGGACCACCTTTCTTGATTGACCCACCCTCAAAGTTTGGCTGGTGGAAGTCATCATGATGGACAGTGTCAAGTGTCCTAAACAAGGAGTGATACTGGGTATCATACCTTCCATCACAAAGGTCAATTCCGCCAACGAAGCTGACGATCCTCCTCTGCTGGGAGCCCTCGTTTGGCAACTCATGGTCTACCACTACTATCTTCTGATGGTGCGTGAACATAGTTGATATCTGCAGGTCCTGGACAAAGCTGCCAGAATCATCAGGGTTGCGAGGGCACAGGACACAGTTGACGTCCGTGCCATGGAAGTAATTTGCAGTCTCCTCATCATGGGTAGCCATCAAGCCATCCTTCTTAAGCAAGCCGACCGAAGTCCTATCATCCCACACTAGCATAAGGACACGGACACCTTCGCTGGCCTTCCTCTTGAGCAACTCCCCAAGAGTAACATCGCCTCCAGGTTTCGGCCTGCTGGTGTCCCGAACCAAGGTGATCTCGGTGTACACGGACCAGCCAGTGATGTAAATCAGATGCTGGGCCTTGCTTATGGCATCAAAGATATCCTCCCAGCACCTGTGTGGCTCGTAGTTCTTGCCATCGGCGAGCGGGATCCTGGGAACGAAGTTGTCCGGGACATGAGCGTCCTGGTACAGAGTAACCTTGCACCCCTGCCTCTGCGAGAAGAAGGTGTAAGGAACACCAGGGTACTTGGTGCTCCGGACACCCCTGGCCCAGTTGCGGTCCTTGCCGACGTCGAAGTACTGAAGCTTCACGTGGATCTTGCTGTCCCCAATAGGCTCGCGCTTCTCATCGCATATCTCAAGCCACTTGTCGATCTCGTCTCCGCCCAGGATGTCCTCGACAGGCAGGTAAGCCCTCCCGATGAGCGAGGCCCCGATGGGGTTGTCGATCTTGACGGTGAATACTACGTCGGCGGCCATGTGCGCGCAGTAGATGTGGAAGGACTCGTACCAGCGAGGGTTCACGGGCTCGTTGGAGACCATCCGGGTGCGCCCCACGCGGGCCTTCTCCAGATCAACGGTGGCGTATATCTTGGTGGTGCCCTTGCCGATACCCACGGTATCCTCAATCCCTTCCACAAGCTGCCGAAACGAGACGAAACGAACAGGTCGTGTTAGCAGAGCAAGAGAGGAAATCCGGTGAGACAACGAGAGGCATACTTGGAGACGAGCCTAGGGTAGAGTGATCAAAGGGAACTAGTGCAGTGCAGGAGCGTTCTCTTGAGCATGCTAGAACAGTAGTCCGGCTGGTAGTCAATGATGAAGCGATCAACAGTGGAGATACGACCGAGGAGAGGAGTGAAGGACTGACTGTACGTACCTTGCGGATGAACTTGGGGGCGCCGCCGGTGGCGCGGTGCGGGTTGGAGAGCGACTCGGCCTCGAAGATGGTGGCGTGGAGCGTGCCGTGGAGCAAGATCTGAGCCATGGCCCCCTCGTCGTCGCTGTCAGCCTAGCAGCAGCAGCAGCAGCGTCCTGCGGAAGCGGAACAACGCACGCCCGCGGAAGAGCGTGAGCGACAGGACAGGACACACACTAGGGACAGCCGGACAGCAAGCAAATAGGCCGCGCGCACGCAGATCGAGCCCCGCGCAACGGCGAAACGAACAGAAAGACGGCAGCGGCGCCAGCCAACGGAGCAACGGGTGCCCCTGCGCCCCACCTTTCCCGGCCGAGGAGAGCAGAGCAACAACAACAGCCAACGTGGGATCTGAGCGAGGCGGCACAGCGAAGTGGATTACCGGTTCCAGTCGGGCAGCGTGGGCGATCGAGGCGGGGCGGGGTCGCCGCCGTGATTGATGATGATGGTGCTGGCGAGAGACTAGGACTACACGCGGCCACGCGGGGATAGAAAAATGCAGCCAAGACGGGAAGCCGATTCCGATCGAACGAGACTAGTAGTATTAAAAAATGGCACCGGATATGGAATGGGACCCGGGTCACGCACGCCGGCAGGCGGCAGCGGGGTGGAAGATCGGAGTCGGGTATGGAATGGGACCCGGGTCGGGTGGGGCATTTGTCTGCTTGCGCTTCCGGTGCCCCAAGGCGGTGTGACTGTGGTGTGTGCGCTGAAGAATCGAGCACGTACATGGGAAACCGCATAATAAAATAATTATAAGTCTATAATAAGAGACGACATATATATAGACGGATTCTTCATAAAAATTCTGTCTTTTATATTTTTTCCAGTCAATCATGTAAAAACTTATCGACAGATCCTATATTAAGAACGATCATCTAGCATGTTTACTTAGCGTTTACTAAACGTTACCCGTTTAGCTCGTTTAAGTAGTTGTTTAAGCCCAATAAAGAAGAAGAAGAAAAAAAAAACAGTCAGTGTCCGACTGTTTACCGTCACTGCCTCACGTCACGCACCCGTCGTCTCGTCTCTTCTTGCTGTTCCACGGATCTCGTCGTCCCGGGTAAAATCAAATCAAATAAAGAAAAATATGACGGGAGAAGTGGCGGGTCTACTGGGTACGGGAGGGATACTAGATTACTAGTCGAGTCGCCCGGTCAACCGTCGCCGCGGCTGCCTGCCCGTGCCCGGTGCCGGTGGGCAGCGACCACCGTCCATTTAACCGGCGGCGAATTGGCATAATCGTAAGGAGAGAGAAAGAGAGAGAAAAACACAATACGTGGGCATTGCCGCCATCCTTCGGATGCGATGCGATGCGACGTGCCGACTTCCTACGCGCGCGCCCCGTGGTTAATCATCAGCATTGTTATCAATAATTCGCCTCGCTGCATTCATTGTTTAAATAAAATAAAGAAAAGGGACCGTTTCCTTCGGAGTACTTCAAGAAAAAAAAACAAGAAGAAAAGACAAGCCAAAGCTTTCACCTAGCATGGACCACCTTCGAATGGCTCGCACCTAGCATGAGACCAGACGACTAGTTTGATTGAGGTTATTCGCTTCGAATTAAATCCATTTATTCGGACTCTTGCATCTACCATTTATATCGACAAAATACTACATAAATAATGTAAACCCGTATAGATTAAAGCCAAACGAATATATCTGTTGATTTGTTGCCAAAATCTACCGATATGTTCGCTGAGTCTATAAAAAATGTTTTTGTTTTAACTTTTACAGATTTGTGGAAGCCAATTAACACAGCCCGACGTTTCCGAGTCCCGGCCGGCGAGGCCGCCACCTCACCCGCCGTCGTTTTCCTTACAGTTCACGTTACAGCGTGTCGACTGTGTGTGTCCACGTGTGTGGATCACATTCACGCAGGACACGTGCCTTGCTGGCTAGGGCGAGGTGTTGCGCGAGTTGATCAGTTCAATGCTTGATTGCTATTGCTGGCAATCCTATAAACAGATATTTCAAGGATCCATCGTGCAGGGGAGCTGGTATGGAGTGGAACGCAACTTGAAGAGGGTGAGGTGACGACTACTTAGGGTTTCGAAGCAGTGTGCCAGTGACAAATATATTACTATTAGGCGGATGGGTAGATTTTGGTTGGACTAGTGACTGAGATATATATATATACACTAGTCAAGTGCCCGTGCGTTGCGACGGCACACAAATTATTCATGCACAATGATTACATAAAAACAAGTAACATATTATGGACCACAATCTTATAAAATATACAAATCAATTTACAATCAAACGTGAATATACATTAAAATTCATACTAAAAGGACAGGAATAACAAGTGAGCAAAAATTCTAAATCTTTGTTTTTATCATAAACTCGAGTATTTACAAATAAAATCACGTATATCTAAAGCCAACTAAACACTGATGCGCTTAATAATCTTTTGTATTTCTTCTGGAATATTGTCATTACATTCATTGTCCTGGTACTTCATCAACTCTACCAAGAATTTGGTCCTCAGTACACTTGAAGTCTGTACATTCGATATAAGACAACATTAAATTCAGTAAAGACAATTAGTTATAAAAAATGATATTGACCAAGAATTAGAACTACACAATTACTCACCGTGGAAATGCAGGGTAACCTTTTACCATTCCACGAGTGCATAAAGTTGATAACAAGAAAGCCTGATAAATCCCTACAAATTAAAATAACTCGTTCTTACGTGTATATATAGCCAAAATTATTTAGTTGTCTTCAAGGTATAAGAAATTACCAGTTTAATGTTTTTGGAACCCATGATGGTACTATACGACGCCACATATAAATATCGTCTTTCCATGTAGGATTAGCCAATTTTATGGCAACATTCATATTATTGGCAATATTATGTATTTTGTGAATATAATGCATGTTTGGATCGTTACCCTTAAACCATGATGGTAGAGGCATGGAGTCCATTATATAGATGCTTCTGGTGTTCATGTTAAATACATATAAACTGAAGTGACCCAAGAAACAAAAGGGCAATAGAATCTGCAAGTTAAACAAACATCTTAAGAGAACAAAATTAAAGATTACAAAAAATATAAAGGAGTAATAGCTTACTTGGCTGCAATCTGAAATAGTATACTCCATGTCAGGCCAACATTCAAATAAATTCGCCAATACATTGGTATCTAGCTTTGCACGAAGGCGAGGGTCTTGACCATAATTAGTTATGGACTGTTTATTACCATGTTAGTAAAATATAGTAATATAATGATCATATTTATATGAAAACAGTTTAATCACTAATCAACATACACAGAACTGTAGATCCATGTAGTGGTATTTGTTTTCCAACAAGAACAAGGCATCACTGCATGCGATCATCCGAACAGCTATGTTGAAGCAATCCTTATCCATCGGTTTATTTACATCCAATATATTTTTAAGCTGTTGAAGACTTAAAGAAATTGGATAAGGTTTGGTGCTCTGAATCCAATGTTTCCTATTAAATAAATATTTGTTTTCATAGTTAAAGAAAGATCATAGATGTTGAATATTTATCATATCTATAAAAAACATTAACTTACTCCAAATATTCGGCGTCGTCTATCTCCATGATGTATGTGCATAATGCACTCATCAGTTCTTGTGTGTTTGTTGATGTTAATGTAGCGGGCAGAGCACATGACGATATAAATGGTTGAACCTGGGATGATGCATTTAACGATATAGGTAACTCACAAGGAGTCTTGATTATCTCAACATCACATGAACTTCCTCCATCTTCATCTGCATGATGGTTAGTCTCTTGATGTCCTTTCTTTGTGTTTAATCTTGAGTTCCACAATATTGCAGGTAGCTTAAATCTAAACTTTGTTATATCGTTCTGCAAATGATATAAATTAGAACAAAATAAACATTGTTCATATGAAATGCAACTCATCTACCTGAGTTATGTTATTAGACAGAGAAGACCCTGTCCAATATTCCATATAGTTCACCATCCATAGACCGCAAGAAACCCTAAACATAATTTAAAAACAATAGGTGAGTTTCTATGTATATGAAAACAAACACAATCAATTCTGTAAAGTAATGGTCACAAGAATTTTACCCATCGGTTTGCATTTGCTTTGTAATCTTTTCTATAACTGGCCATGATGTAACATCAATGTCTGACCACTTATCTCGGTTAAGTTATTTATGTTCTGCTACAATTTTAATCTGTCTTTCTAGACCTTTTAACTATGTGGCAAACAACTAAAATTTTAAGATTGAAAGATAGCAAATAATGTAATGCTAAAATAATCACATATATATAAGGAATAATTACTCACTGTAGTATAAAGGTCTCGACGATCCGTTATTTGTGGTCCCATAGAATCGAGTATATGTACCTCATTTTTTTTAGCATTGACAATCGCCAGGTACCAGTGAAAATTTTCTATGTTTATTGGAATGAACACCTGCATCGAACATATGCATTAAAATTAATTTGCAAGTGTTGTGCACCAATATATTACATGTCTTAGAATGAGTTGATTTTTAAGTTAACCATGTCAGCTTGTAAATAGTTGTCCACCCTGTTTTCAAGTGTGTCTTCCTTACAATTCAAGAGTATCTTAGGATCACCATCACGCTTAAGCAAGCTGGAAATGAACGTGCTCTCTAAGAAGACCTTTCCACCTTCTCTATGAAGTATATGCTCTTCATCTCTAATAGAATGTATATATGCACTAAGGACCTGTATACCAAAACAATACAATTGGTACATTAAATTTACAGGTTAGATTTAAATTTGAATACCTTACAATATAATAGGATAGATATAAAGATATATATTTTATATTATATAATATAGATGTACTTGCCTCGCCAGTCAATTGCAAGTCACCATGGAAAAGACATTCCATATCATATCTATTTAACCAAGCGGTGTCGATGTTCACCACAACTTGTTTTCTCGGTAGTGATTTAATGTATTCAATAAGTTGAAGATCTTCTGTAGTGCACGTATAATCTATATATAATGAACAAATTATACTTCATATGCAAATGATATATGAGAAACCGATAGGATGCAACAAGGTAAGAACCAAAAATAATTACCTTTGGGTAAAACTCGAGCCACATTCAACTTCTTTGGTTTGTTATGCTCGCATATCCTAATCAAAGTGTCCAAGTTATCTTGTTCGATCTGCTCCAACGTATCCACATCAGAACTTATTTGAGTTGATTCATTTTGAACATCCAAGGATGACAAGGGAGTCACATCTGTGTGAGGAGTAAAAAACATCAATATATTGAAAAAGCATTATTTAGTAGAAAATTATAAGACAACATTTAGTAATCATCAGACAGAGAGCATTTAGAAATCTAGATATGAGAGCCTACTCGGTTGTTCTCCAACATCGGCTTTAGCTGACACATGAACTGGGTCATTGCCTACTGCCACAACATCAAGCGATTGTTCTACAACATTACCAACAATGTCCTTAATATTCTCCCCATCATTATTATCTATGGTGCACAAGAGAATAATTAGGTGTCAAACAAAAAAATATTGTTGAAATTACTCCAATGTAGTTATTGATAACAGCTCTTACCCAATTCGTGTGTGTCACTGCATTTGATTAGAATTTGTGCTGAACAACCACTACCCGCCATAACCTCAAATGATGGATTAACAATAGTGCCGACATCAACCTTTTCTTCATCCATCTCTAATATCCATGGTGATTTAGTAGAGATGTGATGTAATCTCGATTATGCATGTTCGTCTCTAGCGATGGAAATATTTCTTCAATTAATCTATCAACATCATCATCTTCACCGGTGTAAGGAATGCATATCTCGTCAGGTAATCTCACATTATCATCGTTGCATGTCTCTTCGATCCCATTACCAATACGTAGTAGATAGTCTGAAAACCATTGATCTAACTGTGCCCTCATGTTGCGCACAAGTCTAAGATGTTGCATGCTGAAAGGGAATTAGGCTTACACCTAGTCCCTAATTAATTTTGGTGGTTGAATTGCCCAACACAAATAATTGGACTAACTAGTTTGCCCAAGTGTATAGAATATACAGGTGTAAAAGGTACACACTCAGCCAATAAAAAGATCAAGTTTTGGATTCAACAAAGGAGCAAAGTGGCAACCGAAGGCACCTCTGGTCTGGGGGCACCGGACAGTGTCCGGTGCACCAGAAGACTCCAACTCGAACTCGTCACCTTCGGGAATTCCTCAGGCCGGCGCGCTATAATTCACCGGACTGTCCGGTGTACACCGGACAGTGTCCGGTGCGCCAAGGAAGAGCGGCCTCAGGAACTCGCTGGCTTCGGGAATCTCCAACGGCTAGTCCGCTATAATTCACCGGACATGTCCGGTGTGCACCGGACTGTCCGGTGTGCACCGGACTGTCCGGTGCAACTCCGGAGCAACGACTATTTCGGCGCCAACGGCTACCTGCACTGCATTTAATGCGCGCGCAGCGCGCACAGGAGTCAGGCGCGCCCATACTGGCGCACCGGACAAGGAACAGTGCATGTCCGGTGTGCACCGGACATCCAGGCGGGCACAGAAGTCAGAAGCTCCAACGGTCAGAATCCAACGGCAGTGATGACGTGGCAGGGGCACCGGACATGTCCGGTGTGCACCGGACTGTCCGATGCGCCATCGAACAGACAGCCTCCCAACAGCCACTTTTGGTGGTTGGGGCTATAAATACCCCAACCACCCCACCATTCATTGCATCCAAGTTTTCCACTTCTCAACCACTTACAAGAGCTAGGCATTCAATTCTAGACACACCAAAGAGATCAAATCCTCTCCAATTCCACACAAGGCTTTAGTGATTAGCGAGAGAGATTTGACGTGTTCTTTTGAGCTCTTGCGCTTGGATTGCTTCTTTTCTTTCTCACTTGTTCTTGTGAACAAACACTCGCTTGTAATCAAGGCAAGAGGCACCAATTGTGTGGTGGCCCTTGCGGGGAAGTTTTGTTCCCGGCTTTGATTTGAGAAGAGAAGCTCACTCGGTCCGAGGGACCGTTTGAGAGAGGGAAGGGTTGAAAGAGACCCGGCCTTTGTGGCCTCCTCAACGGGGAGTAGGTTTGCGAGAACCGAACCTCGGTAAAACAAATCCACGTGTCACACTCTTCATTTGCTTGCGATTTGTTTTACGCCCTCTCTCGCGAACTCGTTTATATTTCTAACGCTAACCCGGCTTGTAGTTGTGTTTATATTTGTAAATTTCAGTTTCGCCCTATTCACCCCCCCTCTAGGCGACTATCAATTGGTATCAGAACTCGGTGCTTCATTAGAGCCTAACCGCTCGAAGTGATGTCGGGAGATCACGCCAAGAAGGAGATGGAGACCGGCGAAAAGCCCACTACAAGCCACGGGAGCACTTCATCGGAAGAGTCCCGCATCAAGAGGAAGGAGAAGAAGAAGAGCTCCTCCAACAAAGGGAAGGAGAAGAAATCTTCTTCTCACCACAAAGAGAAGAAGGAGAAATCTTCTTCTCACAAGCCGCATCGGAGTGGGGACAAGCACAAGAGGATGAGGAAAGTCGTCTATTACGAGACCGACACTTCATCAACATCCACCTCCGGCTCCGACGCGACATCCGTCACTTCTAAGCGCCAAGAGCGCAAGAAGTATAGTAAGATCCCCCTACATTACCCTCGCATTTCTAAACATACACATTTACTTTCTGTCCCATTAGGCAAACCACCAACTTTTGATGGTGAAGATTACGCTAGGTGGAGTGATTTAATGCGATTTCATCTAACCTCGCTCCACAAAAGCATATGGGATGTTGTTGAGTTTGGTGCACAGGTACCATCCGTAGGGGATAAAGACTATGATGAGGATGAGGTGGCCCAAATCGAGCACTTCAACTCTCAAGCAACAACAATACTCCTCGCCTCTTTAAGTAGAGAGGAGTATAACAAAGTTCAAGGGTTGAAGAGCGCCAAGGAGGTTTGGGATGTGCTCAAAACCGCGCACGAGGGAGATGAGCTCACAAAGATCACCAAGCGGGAAACGATCGAGGGGGAGCTCGGTCGATTCCGGCTTCGCAAAGGGGAGGAGCCACAAAACATGTACAACCGGCTCAAGACCTTGGTGAACCAAGTGCGCAACCTCGGGAGCAAGAAGTGGGACGACCACGAAGTGGTTAAGGTTATTCTAAGATCTCTCATTTTCCTTAACCCCACTCAAGTTCAATTAATTCGTGGTAATCCTAGATATACTAAAATGACCCCCGAGGAAGTTATCGGGAATTTTATAAGTTTTGAGTGCATGATCGAAGGCTCGAGGAAGATCAACGAGCTTGATGATCCCTCCACATCCGAAGCTCAACCTGTCGCATTCAAGGCGACGGAGGAAAAGAAGGAGGAGTCTACACCAAGTCGACAACCAATAGACGCCTCCAAGCTCGACAATGAGGAAATGGCGCTCGTCATCAAGAGCTTCCGCCAAATCCTCAAGCAAAGGAGAGGGGAAAGACTACAAGTCCCGCTCCAAGAAGGTTTGCTACAAGTGTGGTAAGACCGGTCACTTTATAGCTAAATGTCCATTATCAAGTGATAGTGACAGGGGCGACGACAAGAAGGGGAGAAGAAAGGAGAAGAAGAGGTACTACAAGAAGAAGGGCGGTGATGCCCATGTTTGTCGGGAGTGGGACTCCGACGAAAGCCCAAGCGACTCCTCCGACGACGAGGACGCCGCCAACATCGCCGTCACCAAGGGACTCCTCTTCCCAAACGTCGGCCACAAGTGCTCATGGCAAAGGACGGCAAAAAGAAGGTTAAATCTAAATCCTCCACTAGATATGAATCCTCTAGTGATGATAATGCTAGTGATGAGGAAGATAATTTGCGCTCTCTTTTTGCCAACCTCAACATGCAACAAAAAGAAAAACTTAATGAATTGATTAGTGCCATTCATGAAAAGGATGATCTCTTGGACACCCAAGAGGACTTTCTTATTAAAGAAAATAAGAAGCATGTTAAGGTTAAAAATGCTTACGCTCTAGAAGTAGAAAAATGTGAAAAACTTTCTAGTGAGCTAAGCTCTTGCCATGAAACTATTGACAACCTTAAGAATGAAAATGCAAATTTGTTAGCTAAGGTTGATTCAAATGCTTGTAATGTTTCAATTCCCAATCTTAGAAATGATAATGATGATTTGCTTGCTAAGATTGAAGAATTGAACATATCTCTTGCTAGCCTTAGGAATGAAAATGAAAAATTACTTGCTAAGGCTAAAAATTTTGATGTTTGCAATGCTACTATTTCCGACCTTAGAAGTAAAAATGAAATATTGCATGCTAAGGTTGTAGAATTAAATTCTTGCAAACCCTCTACATCTATCGTTGAGCACACTTCTATTTGTACTAGATGTAGAGATGTTAACATTGATGCTATACATGATCACATGGCTTTAATTAAACAACAAAATGATCATATAGCTAAACTAGATGCTAAAATTGCCGAGCATAATTTAGAAAATGAGAAGTTTAAATTTGCTAGAAGTATGCTCTATAATGGGAGACACCCTGGCATTAAGGATGGCATTGGCTACCAAAGGGGAGACAATGTCAAACTTAGTGCCCCTCCTAAAAGATTGTCCAATTTTGTTAAGGGCAAGGCTCCCATGCCTCAGGATAACGAGGGTTACATTTTATACTCTGCCGGTTATCCTGAGAACAAAATTAGGAAAATTCATTCTAGGAAGTCTCACTCTGGCCCTAACCATGCTTTTATGTATAAGGGTGAGACATCTAGTTCTAGGCAACCAACCCGTGCTAAGTTGCCTAAGAAGAGAATTCCTAAAGCATCAAATGATCATGACATTTCATTCAAAACTTTTGATGCATCATATGTTTTAACTAACAAATCCGGCAAAGTAGTTGCCAAATATGTTGGGGGCAAGCACAAGGGGTCAAAGACTTGTGTTTGGGTACCCAAAGTTCTTGTGTCTAATGCCAAAGGACCCAAAACCATTTGGGTACCTAAAGTCAAGAACTAAACTTGTTTTGTAGGTTTATGCATCCGGGGGCTCAAGTTGGATCATCGACAGCGGGTGCACAAACCACATGACAGGGGAGAAGAAAATGTTCTCCTCTTATGAGAAAAACCAAGATCCCCAACGAGCTATCACATTCGGGGATGGAAATCAAGGTTTGGTCAAAGGTCTTGGTAAAATAGCTATATCTCCTGACCATTCTATTTCCAATGTTTTTCTTGTAGATTCTTTAGATTACAATTTGCTTTCTGTTTCCCAATTATGTCAAATGGGCTACAACTGTCTATTCACTGATGGAGGTGTCACTGTCTTTAGAAGAAGTGATGATTCAATAGCATTTAAGGGAGTGTTAGAGGGTCAGCTATACTTGGTAGATTTTAATAGAGCTGAACTCGACACATGCTTAATTGCTAAGACTAACATGGGTTGGCTCTGGCACCGCCGACTAGCCCATGTTGGAATGAAGAATCTTCATAAGCTTCTAAAGGGAGAGCACATTTTAGGACTAACCAATGTTCATTTTGAGAAAGACAGGATTTGTAGCGCATGCCAGGCAGGAAAGCAAGTTGGAGCCCATCATCCACACAAGAACATCATGACGACCGACAGGCCGCTTGAGCTACTCCACATGGATCTATTCGGCTCGATTGCTTACATAAGCATCGACGGGAGTAAGTATTGTCTTGTAATAGTGGATGATTATTCTCGCTTCACTTGGGTGTTCTTTTTGCAGGAAAAATCTCAAACCCAAGAGACCTTAAAGGGATTCTTGAGACGAGCTCAAAATGAGTTTGGCTTAAGGATCAAGAAAATAAGAAGCGATAACGGGACGGAGTTCAAGAACTCTCAAATCGAAGGTTTCCTTGAGGAGGAGGGCATCAAGCATGAGTTCTCTTCTCCCTACACGCCACAACAAAATGGTGTAGTGGAGAGGAAGAATCGAACTCTATTGGACATGGCAAGAACCATGCTTGATGAGTACAAGACACCGGGTCGGTTTTGGGCCGAGGCGGTCAACACCGCTTGCTACGCCATCAACCGGTTATATCTACACCGAATCCTCAAGAAGACATCATACGAACTCCTCACCGGTAAAAAGCCCAATATTTCATATTTTAGAGTCTTTGGTAGCAAATGCTTTATTCTTATTAAAAGAGGTAGAAAATCTAAATTTGCTCCTAAGACTGTAGAAGGCTTTTTACTAGGATATGACTCTAACACAAGGGCATATAGGGTCTTTAATAAGTCCACTGGACTAGTTGAAGTCTCATGTGACGTTGTGTTTGATGAAACTAACGGCTCTCAAGTAGAGCAAGTTGATCTTGATGAGATAGGTGTTGAAGAGGCTCCATGCATCGCGCTAAGGAACATGTCTATTGGGGATGTGTGTCCTAAGGAATCCGAAGAGTCTCCAAATGCACAAGATCAACCGTCCTCCTCCATGCCAGCATCTCCACCAACTCAAAATGAGGAAGAGGCTCAAGTTGATGAAGAAGAAGATCAATCAAGTGAGCCTCCTCAAGATGACGGCATAGATCAAGGGGGAGATACAAATGATCAAGACAAGGAAGATGAGGAACAAAGACCGCCACACCCAAGAGTCCACCAAGCAATCCAACGAGATCACCCCGTCGACACCATCCTCGGCGACATTCATAAGGGGGTAACTACTAGATCTCGTGTTGCACATTTTTGTGAGCATTACTCTTTTGTCTCCTCTATTGAGCCACACAGGGTAGAGGAAGCTCTCCAAGATTCAGATTGGGTGGTGGCGATGCAAGAGGAGCTCAACAACTTCACTAGGAATGAGGTATGGCATTTAGTTCCACGTCCTAATCAAAATGTTGTAGGAACCAAATGGGTCTTCCGCAACAAGCAAGATGAGCATGGTGTGGTGACAAGGAACAAAGCTCGACTTGTGGCCAAGGGATACTCTCAAGTCGAAGGTTTGGATTTCGGTGAAACCTATGCACCCGTAGCTAGGCTTGAGTCAATTCGTATATTATTGGCCTATGCTACTTACCATGGCTTTAAGCTTTATCAAATGGACGTGAAAAGTGCCTTCCTCAATGGACCAATCAAGGAAGAGGTCTATGTTGAGCAACCTCCCGGCTTTGAAGACAGTGAGTATCCTAACCATGTCTATAAGCTCTCTAAGGCGCTTTATGGGCTCAAGCAAGCCCCAAGAGCATGGTATGAATGCCTTAGAGACTTTCTTATTGCAAATGGATTCAAAGTCGGAAAGGCCGATCCTACACTCTTTACTAAAACTCTTGAAAATGACTTGTTTGTATGCCAAATTTATGTTGATGATATTATATTTGGGTCTACTAATGAGTCTACATGTGAAGAGTTTAGTAGGATCATGACACAAAAATTCGAGATGTCTATGATGGGGGAGTTGAAGTATTTTCTAGGATTTCAAGTGAAGCAACTCCAAGAGGGCACCTTCATTAGCCAAACAAAGTATGCTCAAGACATCCTAAACAAGTTTGGGATGAAGGATGCCAAGCCCATCAAGACACCCATGGGAACTAATGGGCATCTCGACCTCGACACGGGAGGTAAGTCCGTGGATCAAAAGGTATACCGGTCGATGATAGGTTCTTTGCTCTATTTATGTGCATCTCGACCGGATATTATGCTTTCCGTATGCATGTGTGCAAGATTCCAAGCCGACCCTAAGGAAGCTCACCTTACGGCCGTAAAACGAATCTTGAGATATTTGGCTTATACTCCTAAGTTTGGGCTTTGGTATCCTAGGGGATCCACATTTGATTTGATTGGTTATTCGGATGCCGATTGGGCGGGGTGTAAAATCAATAGGAAGAGCACATCGGGGACTTGCCAGTTCTTAGGAAGATCCTTGGTGTCTTGGGCTTCAAAGAAGCAAAATTCGGTCGCTCTTTCCACCGCCGAAGCCGAGTACATTGCCGCAGGTCATTGTTGCGCGCAATTGCTTTGGATGAGGCAAACCCTGCGGGACTACGGTTACAAATTAACCAAAGTCCCTTTGCTATGTGATAATGAGAGTGCAATCAAGATGGCGGATAATCCCGTCGAGCATAGCCGCACTAAACACATAGCCATTCGGTATCATTTTCTTAGGGATCACCAACAAAAGGGAGATATCGAGATTTCTTACATTAATACTAAAGATCAATTAGCCGATATCTTTACCAAGCCACTTGATGAACAAACTTTTAACAAACTTGGGCATGAGCTAAATATTCTTGATTCTAGGAACTTCTTTTGTTGATTTGCACACATAGCTCATTTGCATACCTTTGCTCATATCTCCTTCATATGCTATGACTAATATGTTTTCAAGTGAATTTCAAACCAAGTCATAAGAATATTGAAAGGGAATTGGAGTCTTCGGCGAAGACAAAGGCTTCCACTCCGTAACTCATCCTTCGCCATCGCTCCATGTCACTCTCCATCCTTGGGGGAGAAAGCAAAAGGACTTCATCTTTGGTATAATCTTCACTCTTTTTGTTTTGACCAAAGAGGGAGAATGTAACTCAAGGGCTCTAATGATTCCGTTTTTGGCGATTCATGCCAAAGGGGGAGAAAGTAAGAGCCCAAAGCAAAAGGACCGCACCACCACCAGTTTCGTGTTTCCAAGAATATTATCAATTGATATCCTATTGTGTTAAAAAAGGGGGAGAAAGTAGTATTTCAAAAATTGATATATCAAAACCCTCTTGAACACTAAGAGGAGGATCTCATTTAGGGGGAGTTTTGTTTAGTCAAAGGAAAAGCATTTGAAACAGGGGGAGAAAATTTCAAATCTTGAAAATGCTTTGCAAAATCTTATTCATTTACCTTTGACTATTTGCAAAAGAACCTTGAAAAGGATTTACAAAAGAGTTTGCAAAAACAAAACATGTGGTGCAAGCGTGGTCCAAAATGTTATAAGTAAGAAACAATCCATGCATATCTTGTAAGTATTTATATTGGCTCAATTCCAAGCAACCTTTATACTTACAGTATGCAAACTAGTTCAATTATGCACTTCCATATTTGCTTTGGTTTGTGTTGGCATCAATCACCAAAAAGGGGGAGATTGAAAGGGAATTAGGCTTACACCTAGTCCCTAATTAATTTTGGTGGTTGAATTGCCCAACACAAATAATTGGACTAACTAGTTTGCCCAAGTGTATAGAATATACAGGTGTAAAAGGTTCACACTCAGCCAATAAAAAGATCAAGTTTTGGATTCAACAAAGGAGCAAAGTGGCAACCGAAGGCACCTCTGGTCTGGGGGCACCGGACTGTCCGGTGTACACCGGACAGTGTCCGGTGCACCACCGGACAGTGTCCGGTGCACTAGAGGACTCCAACTCGAACTCGTCACCTTCGGGAATTCCTCAGGCCGGCGCGCTATAATTCACCGGACTGTCCGGTGTACACCGGACAGTGTCCGGTGCGCCAAGGAAGAGCGGCCTCAGGAACTCGCCGGCTTCGGGAATCTCCAACGGCTAGTCCGCTATAATTCACCGGACATGTCCGGTGTGCACCGGACTGTCCGGTGCAACTCCGGAGCAACGGCTATTTCGGCGCCAACGGCTACCTGCGCTGCATTTAATGCGCGCGCAGCGCGCACAGGAGTCAGGCGCGCCCATACTGGCGCACCGGACAAGGAACAGTGCATGTCCGGTGTGCACCGGACATCCAGGCGGGCCCAGAAGTCAGAAGCTCCAACGGTCAGAATCCAACGGCAGTGATGACGTGGCAGGGGCACCGGACATGTCTGGTGTGCACCGGACTGTCCGATGTGCCATCGAACAGACAGCCTCCCAACGGCCACTTTGGTGGTTGGGGCTATAAATACCCCAACCACCCCACCATTCATTGCATCCAAGTTTTCCACTTCTCAACCACTTACAAGAGCTAGGCATTCAATTCTAGACACACCAAAGAGATCAAATCCTCTCCAATTCCACACAAGGCTTTAGTGATTAGCGAGAGAGATTTGCCGTGTTCTTTTGAGCTCTTGCGCTTGGATTGCTTCTATTCTTTCTCACTTGTTCTTGTGAACAAACACTCGCTTGTAATCAAGGCAAGAGGCACCAATTGTGTGGTGGCCCTTGCGGGGAAGTTTTGTTCCCGGCTTTGATTTGAGAAGAGAAGCTCACTCGGTCCGAGGGACCGTTTGAGAGAGGGAAGGGTTGAAAGAGACCCGGCCTTTGTGGCCTCCTCAACGAGGAGTAGGTTTGCGAGAACCGAACCTTGGTAAAACAAATCCACGTGTCACACTCTTCATTTGCTTGCGATTTGTTTTACGCCCTCTCTCGCGAACTCGTTTATATTTCTAACGCTAACCCGGCTTGTAGTTGTGTTTATATTTGTAAATTTCAGTTTCGCCCTATTCACCCCCCCTCTAGGCGACTATCACATGCTATCCCATAGAGAAGATCTACGCAACATTGAGTTTATGATTTGGGCCCTTGTACCTTTCCGTACAACCGGAAGGACCTGTCTAAAGTCGCCACCAAATACCACTGTTTTCCCTCCAAAAGGCAAATCAGGTCTATCCATTATATCTCTCATGCTCTTATCAAGTGCCTCAATTGCCTGTCGTTTAGTCATCGTGGCCTCATCCCATAAGATCAGTGATGACCTTCGTAACATTTTGGCTGTCCCACTCTATTTAGTGAAGCTACACACGTCACCTTCTTTTATGTTCAATGGGATTTTGAATCTTGAATGTGCGGTCCTACCACCAGGCATAATAGATGCCGCTACTCCTGACGTCGCAGTAGCAATAGCTATCTTTCCAGAGCGCCGAACAGTTGCCAGCAAAGCTTTGTACAGAAATGTCTTGCCTGTTCCTCCTGGACCATCCACAAAGAAGACACCTCCACTAATATTCTCCACCGATGATAATATCACGTCGTAAGCGTGTCTCTGCTCATGGTTGAGAGATGAAACCACAAATTCAGCCTCAGGGTCTTCTGGAATATTCATCTCTTCAAATATCTCTCTAACAACATCTGCCATATTGTCGTGCTCGTCCTTTATTGCAGGTAGAGGGAATAACCTGATGTCCTTACCCATTGTTTGAAGCATATCTCTAATATCCAACAACACTAACTGCTCGACCACATTTGAGTTACTATGGGTTCGACAGAAGTCATCAGACATTGCCTCCAAATGTTTGTTCCACAGACCAACCACATCAGTAGGCTCACAGAAAACCAGGATCGTCGCAAATAGCCTTCTAAGAGAAGGTGGCATATGAAATCCTGACGCCTCAGTTAAGCACTCATCGATGTTGTTGTCTGCCTCAATAAGACCCCTTTTTTCGGCAGCTTCACGAAAAGTTGGATATACATTACCGTCGTATGTCCTTAGACTTTCAAATGAGGTAGCACCCCTCACGTGATTAAGTAGCACCCTTAGATAATAACGTTCTCCCTCTGCTGGGTGTGCCGAGACTATTCTTCCAACTTGCATACGTTGTTGACGCGCTGTCCATTTCTTTGCACCTGGCCACCACCTTGCCACCTCGGGGAACTCCCTATATAAGTAGTTTGATGCCCAATCAAACAACTGATTTGCTCTAAAGTACTCAGTTAACATCGATTTGTCAATGTTATCCTTGTTTAAGACCTGACGCATATCATCATTTATATTGTAACTAACAAGATGCATGCCAGGCAAGTGGAGCTGTAGTTGCAGAACTGGGGGAGATATACCATGCAGATCGAAACTATATATTCTCCATAAAGCCTCTTGTGGTGATACCCATCTGGCATCTCTGAAGTTCTCAATCTCGTTAATACTTTGACCACCATCAACGTCGATCACAGTGACAGATGCCCTATCATGACCCTTATGAATGTACTTGTATATATACTTCACAGCCTTAATGCTTGAGCAAACCTCCACATTAATGTGGCAGTCATACATCCTCAATAAAGTAGGATTATAAGGAACAACCCAACGGTTGTCCAAGTCATGCCCCCTTACTCGTACTTTTTGTCTGTCATCTCTTCTTCTGTAAATGGGGTACGAGTCTTTGCCCTGAAGCGTTGTCTCACCAAATAGTCGTGGATAGTGGCACTTGCAACTACCATTCTTCATACATGTATTTTGCATGTTGAGATGTCCGCATGGGCCATGCATCATGTGTTTGACTACCATATCAAAAAGTTCCGGGAATCTGTTCTTATCTGGAAGTTCTGCCGATATAACAGCGTCATACTGGTCTGGAACAGTTAGCTTACTGCCTGTCTGCATGATAAGAAGGAAGTGTGCATGTGGTAGACCTCTTTTTTGGAACTCAATCACATAGACATGTGCTGCCACGACACCAAGTATGTGCTTTTTGAAGAGTTGATGCTTCAAATTGTCTAGTTTAGCCTTAAAAACTCGCACCACCAGATCACAACGGTCTTGTGATTTTTGACCTGGTTCTAGCTCGCTGGTTATCTCCTCCCAATTTGGATTGCATGTCATGGTAAGAAATATGTCCGGCTTACCGTACTTTTGCACGAGAGCAAAGGCATCCATGTATCGTCGTCTCATGTCTCTCGGTCCGCCGATGAAGGAAGCCGGTAGAACCCACAATTTACCCAATGCACTTGCTCGATGCTCCCCAGCATACACGCTATCCATCAGGCCTTGATAAAGATCAGCCCTGATTCTTGATTGGTTAAACAGTATGTAGTTCAGTCATGTAGTCTCTAGCTTGATGTACGTGTCTACTGCGAACTGCTGGAACAGACGCTGACCATGCAACACTGTGTTGAAAATTTCACGACGCATCTGGAATTTGTAGCAGTAGTACTCACGCATCGTAACATAGAGTTGGCCATTCGAATCTATTATACAATAAAAAAATAAATTTTAGAGAAGACATTAAAGAACATTATGGCCAAAGCAACACCTTAGTAAAAGGTATTGAACACGGGCAACTAACCTGGGTTGTCGGAATCTGTGGATTGTCGTCCATCAATTCTAGCAGTGTTGACACCGACCTTGGGTATGCCTGAATGCCAACCGAGCTCCCCTCTTGGGAAGAAAAGAGGATAAGCCAATGGATCATAGCAACCATGGTGAGGCTTTATCGAATAAAATGCATTGTCATTTCCGTACAGGGTAACTCCGCGTTCGAATTGACGGTGTAACTCAGTCCCCTCGACCCAAACAGCTGCCACTTCCGATGAGGTAGGTGTATTAAACGTTCTTTGGTCAAGCTTGTAGTCTGTGTTAAGGTCAATACGGTATTCATCAATATTTCCATATTGGCCAATACTTCTGAATGTCTCTGCGTAAGGATTTTCCCTTAGCAAGTTTGCTAATTTGGTCATCACATTCTGATCTTTAGCTTTGAAGACTTCGTCACGCGCAAGACGCATTCGATGCGATAAAAGAGGATCATCATCGTAGAAGTACAACTCCAGGTGTTTTGGATCACTTTCTCGACGACCAAAAGAGTGTATCCGGTGATATACCTGACCATGTGCTTTGAATGTATAAACACCATCTCTTGAACTTGCAAGATTTTGGTCATACTCGCAGTTGAATGTGGTGAATGAAAAGTGACCATTAAAAAAATCTAGTGTTATCCAAAAAATGTTGTGAATCAGCGTCCCTAGTTGTGTACAACAAGTGAAGCTCTTCGGGTGGTTGTGGCATCACAAGTTTGACCTTTCCCTGTTTGCAACAGAAACCAGGAGACTCGTACTGGAACCTTTTTGCTCCACAATGTGGACAATCTGACTGAGGTTGCAACATTTGTGTGGCGTCAGGTAGGTTTCTATATACAACATCGATGGCACCAAAATCATCTGAGGTCACGACCGAATTTTGATAGGTAATGTTTCCTCCCTCAAGATTATCAAGGTTACGTTGATCTCTTCTTCTGGCATATCGCTCTCGAGCGCGTGCCCGTGTATTCTCGAGCTGTTCAGTTGTCATACTCGCACGTCTTGTTCGATATTGTTGTCGGCGTGCTTCTGCGCGGTCTACTGATGCGTTAATAATCATTTTAATTGGTATGGGAATCATTAAGAAAGGAATGGTAAGTAACATATATTCTGTCGGACCAGCTATGTTTGCTTGGACGGGATATGTTGGAGCAAAGTGTGAAGGTTCAAGTAAGCAACTATTGTTGGTTGCACTGACATCTAATAATAATAACAAGTCAAATTATTATTAAATCAATTGCATGTAAGTTATGCTTGAACCTTGTATACAAGTGAAATCTGGTAAGATTTACCATTGTTCGGTTCGCCATGAGGTGGTGTATCGCCTAACGGTTGGTCTCTTTTACGTCTCCTTTGTTCTGGCGTCATATTCGCATACCGTTCTCTAGCACGGGCTCGTCTACTTTCAATTTGGTCATAAGTCATGCTCGCACGTCTGGCTCGATCTCGCTGTCGACGCACTTCCGCGCGATCATCTGGTACTTCATTAAAGTATGTTTGCAAGAGAATGGGTGATATGGTAGTCGATGGTGCACGTGTGTTAATGTTCGTACCATCATCATCAACCATAAAAAAATATAAGTTTCAAATTAGTAATTTAGTAATGAATAATAATATTTATGATTGGCACTATGTTTTAACATATTTATCATTAAACTAACCGTTGGATGTATGTCCTTGTAGTAAATTTGATATGGCAGTCGATGATGTACATGTGTTATTCGTACCATCAGTAGCAACTATAAAAATAAGTTTCGCATAATTAATAATAATTATATTATTATTATGTTTGACACTATTGCCTTAATATATTTATCGTAAAACTAACCGTTGGATGTATGTCCTTGTAGTAAATTTGAATATGTCACGGTACTTTGTGTCGATAGTGGAAAGGATTCCACACGATGATAGGGCTCTTCATCATTAGATGAAGATGTGTTACAACTTTCTAGGAGTGGGTGTGATGTTTCTCTGATAATAATTCCAGAAGGACCATTTGTGCAATAGTCAGAGTATCGTCTCTTTCTATTTTGAGATGACGTAGCAACTAAGATACAACCAAGAATTAGATGAGTTTGAGAAAAAATAGTTGTATTAAAATTAATATTTTACACTTAGTTTACAGAAAAAATAAGATTATCAATGGTCAACCTGATTTTCCTTTATCCATAGAGTTATTTGGACGCTCCGACATTTGGTGATAATTCGATGAACTTGACCCTAAAAGAATTAAATAAAGACCGAAGCATTAGGGTGCTAGTGAAAGCGAGGAGGATTGATACGTGATAGCTGATTAAGATCGATGATTTGATGTTGAAAAGAATATGGTTGTTCTACTCGCTATTCCCGGTTCAAATCATTTCACAGACCAAACATTTGAGTCATTCGAAATAAAACGCACGGGCAAGGGAGTGATTATTTTCACAAATAAAATAATATAAGGTTTAATAATCTTCTTATTAATTCAATCCTGAATAGAACAAATTGCTTTTACAAATATCGACACATGTAAGATTTGGTCGATAGCACCAGGACATGTATTCTCTCATAAATATGTATTCTCTCATAAATACAGTTGTATTGAAATCATCACCATCTATCTACGCCTTTGTTCTTCAAGAAATCTAACAGCAAATTGACGATCATTCCACGCCATCAAAGCTTTCTGAATTGCTGCAATGAATGCTACATTTGATTACATCTATATATGTAATCCACTATATGATGTGAACAACAATTTCAATGCAGGTAATTTTTGAAATACTTACGTTCAAAGTGATGGTTATTGTGATGGAAAGGATTGAAGTGTATTGTTGTATAATCAGATGACTCGAGGCACTCTAGAATTACATATTTAAATATTCGTTACAATCATTGTAAGAAGAAAATAATGACAGATGTGTTTGAAAGACGGTTGGTACATAAATTGTTATTACCTTGCCTTCTAAATCGTCGAAACATAGTCCCAATTATTATGCTACAATTCTCCTTAGCCAACACCCAGCGAAGTGCATTTTTGTTTAGCAAGTCACCCCAAACTTTAATGGCATGTAGAGACCACCTAGGATATCGATGTTGAGAGTAATAAATTAGTACTATTTTGAATATTTCATGTTTTACATATTATCGATAATTAACGTGATATACCTGGCATCCATGACAACAATCTTCCTGAATGGACCCCACATTGTGCGATGAATTATATCTAAGTGGACTACAATAGCCATAATGTCTACAAAAGCATGACGAAAAATGGATTACTACTTTTTTTGTGTAGAAGGTATTGTAAGCTACCCAGAAGATTTTCACGTTCTTACCAACTAAAGTCCTATTTGGTAGTTCAGCAATATCTGCAAGACTCAAGAATATATGTTTTGGGAATGGCGGCATTTGAAATGGAACTGTGTACGGCTCCACGACAGTTTGTCTGGTGAGATATAATTCCATTGGACCACTTATATGTCGAAACTGATGTGCACCCATACTAATACTGAAATCTACATTGTGCATCTTGAAAACATGCTTTTCATGTAGCAAATTGTTGAAGTGCTTGACTGTCTCGTACGAACTTGTCATTGTCTCGATCTTGGCTCCCTAATATCATTCCAGCAGAAAAAGGCAGTGGTATGGAGATTATATAATTTTTTTGAAATTTTGAAATGGAACTTATGTGAATGTTAACTTACATTGATGTCAGACAAAATGAAATGTTGTCTGTCACGATAACGTGGTTCAATGGGGAATTTAACTTCTACTCGAGCGACAATACTGAACTTCCGTGGTAGCACATAATAATCTTCATCGCGATAGTCGTCGAACAACCTAAAACTATATTAAACACACAAATGAATAATCGTCACAACTTTGATAGGTTTCATTCTGTGTAACTATTCGTATATAACTTACATAGGCATCCTTTTTTGGCGGTCCGCTGCATTTCTTTCACGGTTCAGTACAGTCGGTTCCATCGAAACCTTTTTTATGGAAAATATGTTAGATAAACTTGCATTTTTAATTCAATTTAGTAAAAGAGGCATTCAGTTCATTGTATTACTCATTTGAATAAATAGCTTTATCATGATTGGTAGATCCAGAATAGAAGGATGAAGAGAAGGGGGTGAGAGAGGATTCTGTACGGATGCAGGGGTTCCGTACAGAAAAGCAGCCTTCTATCTACCATTTTATCTAAAAAAGCATCGACCTCTATATACCGGTCGCATGCGTATAAACTTTATACCCCAATCAATACCCCCACCACACATCAGTTTGGCATTATTATATATTACTTAATCTGTTGCATATATAAATGTTTATTCCAATTCAATATAACAAGGCATGCTAAATCTTTATTAGCAAAACAGTCTAGTCAAATATATTTAACTATGATGGATCAATAAACCACATGCAATAATATATAACAATAGAGGATGACTGTCCTCAGTGATCGAAACACAAAATGTTGTTCTAAAAAATGCAGCTCCAAATGCTTTAGTAAATTAAACAAGAGTAAATCAAACAAAAGGAGGGATTGAAGCATGATAAGTCAACAAAAATATAGATAAGTAGACAGAAAACAACATTTTGTAGGCACACAAAAAAGCAAAATACACCAAAGAATTTTAAAGTACAGAATAATAATTACATTTGACCTCGACGTACCGTGCGTTGCCACCGAGATAGCAGAAGAAGGTGTCGATGAGGTTGATCTCGTCGACGATGTCCAAAACCAATCGAATCTCCACACCAGGATCACGGTGCAAGCTTTTGAAAAGAACAGTTTCATATACTCAAAGGTTGACCTTCTAATGAAGCATTTAGTAAATAAGTACATCACAGAGTGAACTTTCCTAGTGATCAATTATAATAGTATAGTATAACACTCTTTTGCTTCAGTATTTATGTTTGGTTGGTCCTTTAAATTAATATCATATTTACACGATTAATTTACATATTTTCAAACCATAAGGCATCGTTTATTCAGTTCGTGCCATGATAGACTAGTAGGGAATGCAACAATTCAGAATTACGGCAAATTTCCAGGGAAACACTGTGCACATCTAACATCTAAGAATATACCTTCTGCCAATAATTAAATCACATCAGACAAAGTAAGCACATTATGGGTCAATAACAACAAATAAAAACAAATGGAGGGAGTATCAGCTATCAGTAGTTTCAGCGCTTCCAATATCAACAAATATAACTCGTCGTACATTGTCGAAATGCAGTCCAATCAGCTTGCTGAGATATTACATCATTGAAGTCTCTAAAAGCGAGCTTTTTAAAACTGATGCTTGGCCTATGATAGTATGTTTAGTGCGGATCACATTTTAGATACTGCATGGTTTTAGCTAAACATTGGTTTAGTTACTGTTTTTTATCATATACTACTTTAACACTGGCTGTTAAATAATCTTTTCGTTTGGGCCTGTCTCAAATTTAGCATGCAGCGTTTAGTATTGAATAGGCTTTGCCCAGAGTTTGTAGTCTTGATGGTGAAATTTCGTGACCAATTTTGGGCATTCAATGCCTTTGTTTCCTGATTTCCCACAGTTGTTGTATATTTTTTTAAAAAAAACAGCTGATGCATATATTTCAGTTTCCTGCTTTGAATATCTTCATATTTTATTGATGTTTCATGTGGTTTTCTTTATGTCATTATAGAATAATTAGAGCAAAAACTCCAGAAGTTTGTCACAGAAAATACTTCCATCTTCTAAATGTTCCTAACAAGTACAATTTCATGGTCCACGTGTTACAAATATTCAGAAAAATACTTTTGCAATGGTGTCAGTGCGGGTGATGTTTTTAAGGGTTGTAAACCTCTTTGTTCTAATATAATAATACACAGTTCCCCTGCTTGTTAAAAGAATGGTACCCTTGTTGCCCATCCCTGTTATGATATTATCCCTGGATACTTCCTTTCCCGCTTTGTTTCAGGATGCTATGCCTATGTATGAGTATCTTTCTTTTGTTGGGATAGTCTTGGGAAGCGGCGCCGGGCTTTCTCGTGAGTAGTGGGGCTATGGAATTGGGTGCCGCAAAATGCAGCTTTGATTCTAGCTGATTAAACAGTAGTCTAACCGCTGGAGTTGGGTGGTTTTGTTCCAAGAAATTAACTGCTTCAGTGCCCTGTCACATAGAAAAAAATGAACCTTGTGACCTTGTCTATGCATGTATTTGTCCCTTTTGATCTCAGTTTTGGCAAAACAGAGCACCTATAATTTTCACCGTGGCTTGAAAGGTTCATCAATGGAACATTTTGAGACTCCCATTGAAGCCTAAACTTGGGTTGGGAATATTCCAATTCTTATTGGCCTGTTTCAACCTATAATTCAACATGGTCATGTTTTGCCTGGCTGTTAGTCTCGTAAAAGTGTATACAGAAGCTTTGAGTGGATAGCCAGTTTGAGTAGATTATTCCATCTTGATGGTGGTGTCGGTCTGGTGCAAGTGGCAATCAGATATTAAAACTCTACTATTACAATTTGTTGTTCACTTAGCTTTATCGTATTCATGTTGATTTGATAAATAATCAGGCAGAGAATAGTTTCAATGACATAACCGGCAAAGTGGTAGCTGACTTCGGCTGTGGCTGTGGCACTCTGGCTGTGGCGAGTGCTTTACTGGATGCTGAGTGAGTATGTTTAACTTGGTAGTTTTAGGTAACCATGTTCTTTCCTGTGACAATCCCTCTATTGCGTAATGTCTACTTCAATATTTGAAAACAAAAAAACTTACTGTTTAGTGCTTATGTTTGTAATTTTGCACAGTTTGTTTGCTGATTGATCTAACAAAAAGTGGCTTCCTCTGCAATTGTCCTGGTAGATTGTGTCTATTCTTTTTTGTTAGTATTTTTTTGAGGGAATCAGGAGGGGCTGACCCCTATTATAAATTTATATAAAGAACAGAAAAAGCTCCAAATGAGTTTTAGGAAACAAAAAAGGTAACAAACATAGTAATTGTACACATGTCTTGCAGGTGAAGCTAAAATAAAGAGTAGAATTCCATGTCATAAAATGATTTTAGATAGTGTGTAATACTTTTAAATGCTCATTGATATATGTAACCATAAATTAATGGGTATCACCAGTTTGGTGGCTAGTTTCCTTATCATCCATTAATAATGTGAATTGCTATGGTTGTGATTCACAGACATGTGCTTGGTATTGATATTGACACACTAATAGGTGATTTAGTATTGCAGTTATTCACAACTTTTAGCAAGCCTTGACAGGATGGTGCAGGTTAGCAGTTTGCACCACATATTTTAGATTTTTAGACAATATTCTCACATATATGTGGTGCAAAATGCTAACATGCACCTTCCTGTCAAGGCTTGCTGAAAGTTGTGAATAACTGCAATACTAAATCACCTATTAGTGTGTTTTTCAAGCAAAGCTACCAGCTTAGTTGTTATTTCTTGGTAGTAGTATGTTGGATAATTTTTTACCTACCAACTGGTGATAGGTAAAATTAGATATTCTTCAATTTGAAAGTTCTGTTGTCATGTAAAACATAGATGTATGGATTCTATGTTGTCATCATGTGAGGGGCTGATTGCACATATTTACATGTTTGCAGCCTGTCCACCTTTGTTCAAAATCAGCATGTAGTCTTGTAAGCTGAGTTCAGAGGCCATGTTTGAGTTATTCTATTTATTGAAGTCTTCCTTCCAGATAACAACAAGCAACAACAGTTTTATATTCTTGATTCCATACAAATCATGCTAGAATAATCTATACACATGCATGGAAGAACATGTAACACACGGACCTGGGTTCCCAGCAAGAAGCAGCACGTGGAGGGACGACTCTTTGGACTTTATCTCGAGCAGTTCCGTCGCAAAGCCGCAGGGAATCGCCGCGAGCAGCCAGCAGCCAAATTGGAAGAGGATGGGTGGGGATGAAACCATTGATATAGGAGAGGGGCAGATCCGGGGGCGGTTGGGTTGGGGTGACCAGCGGCATGCACGGAGGTTGTTGGGAGTCCGGCGGCACAAGGGTTGCATCTCAGACCCGGATGGCTGGGTTCGGGGATGGTTCCGGGGACGGCACGCGCGGGTTCGCGATGGTTTCCGGGAACAGCGCGCGGAGTCGGCGGGGATGGCGGCTGCGGCTGCGGGGTCAGCGGGGATCGGCGGATTCGACGGATGTTACGGGAATAGCGCGCGGAGTCGGCGGGGATGGCGGTTGCGCGCGGAGTCGGCGGATGTTGCGAGGTCGGTGGCTGCGAGAATGGGGATGGCGGCCGTGGGGTCAGCGGATCGGTGGATCGGCGGATGCTGCGGGATCGGTGGGTCTTGTGAGGTCGGCGGATGCGGGAACGTGGGTCTGCAGGGATGGAGCTGCGCGCGGAGTCGGCGGATGTTGCGAGGTCGGCGGCTATGAGAACGGGGATGGCGGCCGCGGGAACATGGGTCTGCAGGGATGGAGGGGTTTTTTTTTGTAAAATGGTGACACACACGTGCGACAGGTTGGATGGAATAAGAATAGGGTTTTTTTTGTAAAAAAATGACGCACGACGACCGTTGAAACTGGTGTTTTAAATATAATATAGAATATATATATATATATATGAGCGTGGCAAGTTTTTTTAGACTTACAAAGTCGTGGTAGACATTCGACCATCTAGTCTTAAACTAATGTGGCAAAAAATATGACAAACATGATGACTTACGACTGAGAATCATGTAAGGATTAGTTTGGGACCTCTATTTTTTCAAAAGATTATTTAGATAACTAAACTATTTTTTTTAAGAAAATGAGATTGTCAAACTAACTCTAAGTGGCATGCAATCCGTGGGGTATTCATTTCGTTCACATATATATTCGGCCACTTCTCTATTACAGGTGCGTGAATTTTATACTAGGTAGCTAAGCTTTAAGAAGGTTTCACGCAATACTCTTATATCACGAGCTAGCACAATTAAATTGTTACTTCTATGATTCGTTATCAATTTTGTCCTTGTGTGACTGTACAAACGATTATTGATTATCCTTGTGCCAACATAAACCAGATTGTTTTCACATTTGTGATTTTGTCTAACAGATTTTTATTCTTGGAATAAAAGGCGTAAAGCATGCACACAGAAACTGTAACAAACCATACAATGAGCATCGTCTGAGATTAATCTAAAGTTCTTTTTAGCAATTATTATAGGATTAAATGTACGTTAGTATGTAGATAAAACATCAAAGGGCATTTGGTCTAGTGGTATGATTCTCGCTTAGGGTGCGAGAGGTCCCGAGTTCAATTCTCGGAATGCCCCGTTTTTAAATCTTTTTCATAAATTTTATTTTACCATTTTTTTTGTTTACCACGTGACTCTCGTGGGGCTGTAACTGGCGTACTGCCACTGATGCTGTGAATCTGTGATGCACGACGAAGAAGGCGACTCCGTAGCTCGTGGATCATTGAGAGCCACTTGTGCATTTGACATGGCAGGGCATCCCAAATAATCAATGCAGTTGGTGGTGTTCATGGTTGATGCGGACGGGCGGGCCAGCTATAAACAAATTTTCATAGTGTATACTTGGGCAGACCCGATCATCAGACGTTTTCCAAAATGAAAAAAAAAACAGCATCAGATCAGGTGACATGGCATCTCATTATCTCAACGCTGCTCACCTCGAGGTTTTAGCTGCTGCTGCGTGCTGCCCGTGTCAAGTCCGGAGCAAGAGCAACCAACCAACCACCTCCTCCCCTCTCCGTCTCCCAGTCCGGCCTCGCTCGCCACTCGGAGTCTCGGAGTCAACCGCCAGCGCCTCGATCCGGCGAAGCCAGCCCAGCCCATGGCCTCCGGCGCCGTACCACCGCAGCGGGTCGCCCTGCTGGCGCTCGCCGCCGCCCTCTCCGTCGTCTCATTCCCGCACCTGTCCCTCCTCGCCTCGTCCCATCCGCTCCCGCAGGAAGCTGCTGCTGCTGCTGCGGGTGCGGCGGCGGGAGGCGAGGCGTCCGAGCCTCACGGCACCGCCGCCGATGGTGCCGCCGTGGCGCGGCGCGCGTGCACGTACACGGTGCAGATCAAGACGAGCTGCGCGTCCCCGCGGAGCTCCGCGGACGCGGTGAGCCTCGCGTTCGGGGACGCGTACCGCAACGAGGTGTACGCGGCGACGGTGACGCCGCGGCGCGGGTTCGAGCGCTGCGCCACGGACACGTTCCGCGTCGCCGGGCCCTGCGGCTACGGCGTCTGCTACCTCTACCTGCGCCGGTCGGGCCGCGCGGCCGGGTGGACGCCCGAGTGGGTCAGGGTGTACGAGCCGGCGTCCGGCGCGCCCTCCACCTTCTACTACGGCGACCCGCTCCCCGACGGCGTCTGGTACGGCTTCGACCGCTGCGTCAAGGCCGGGGCCGGCGCCTCTGCCGAGCATGGTGCCGCGGCGCGGACGCTGTGACGGACGGACGCGGACGCCGCCGGTCTCTGGGCGACAGGGCGAGGTAGCAGAGCGCCACTCGTGGCGCGCGGTCCTGCTGCCGTGTCAAGCGATGATTGCTGGGGCACGGCGTCTCTTTCTGTGCAAGTGGAGTATTCATTTCGGGTGGCTGCTAGTAGTAATAGCTTCTCTATTTGGTCTATTTGCGTTACGTGTAGTACGTGCCACGCATAATAAAAAGTAGTACGTATGTCTGAAAAAGAAAATATGAGTCCTCAAAGGATTTTCTATGCAACGCTAGCAATAAAAACCGATCCAATCTGTGAGTTGTTTTTTTCTAGTTCGCCTCTCATCAGGGCCCTGTTGCCAATTCGACAACGATCCCACACTGTATGCCCGGTCTGATTAGCTGCCTTCCTTTTGCTGTCTACGAGTGTATCAAAACATTCCATGGAAATGCGACAACAGAAACTAAACACATCCTCATCGTGTGCGTTCCTTCCACATCCACACGCGTTCTCAGCCACGGGGCGAGTGTCGTTCTGCCACACTCCACCAGCTCGGATGATGTTTCGCCCTGACAGATCCTCGCCTCGACGGCGACTGCGGCAAGGCGTACCTTGCCATTCGACCGGCGCAACGCAATGCCGCCGACAGAGATACAACGTCGTCGACTCCCACGCGGCAGAGTTCACCAGTTGCTGTTCAGGTAGACAAACTACGCAACCATAGATGTTCATGTTACACCATCATGTATGCGAATTATTCAAATCTAATCATATAAGCTAGGTATCAAGATCTCAGAGCACCCAAGTCCCAATCAGCTCATAAACTGGTCACGTTTGATAGGGAAAAAACTAGCAAAAAAGACCCATGTCGAACATGGGAAGAATTTGAGCAGTTCCGTGTGGAGTTCTTCGGGGATCCAACAGTGTAGCCAAAAGAAACAAATGAACTACTAGCTGTCAAATGATCCCGAAGACCAACAGTGTCTGCAGAATCATTAGTTCCGGAAGGAACCATGGTCTGTCTAGTCAACAAAGCACGCCATATTTCGTAAGGAGAACGTCAGACTGGCAAAACATGCGTAGCCAAAGAAACAAATGAAGCTGTCAAAATTGGAAGAAACCAGCATCCATCCATCAATCCATGAGTTTGCAGACATTGCCATGGCAATGTAGATGAGCGAGAACGCATGCCAGCTCTCATGCGCATGGCATTAAATTAAGCAAAACTAACAGACCACAACAACAGCCGCTTGTCGTCGGTACTGTTTTTTTTTTCTTTCAAGCCTGCTCTTCGCCTTCTTCAACTTCTCCCCTCTCTTCGGCAGCAGCAGCCATCAACTCATTGAATCTGTCACTCTTTCCCAAGATTATCTCAATCTGTGGAAGTTGAGATTCATGTTAGTTGAAAGGAATTGCATACGGTTAAAGATAGAATGACCAAACTGACAAACACAGCGAACAGTTCTCATTAGCAAGTACTGAATTAAGGGTATTAGTATTTCTCTCACCTTGGCCTTTTGGAATGGACGCCCTCGTGATTCGTCGTTTATGTCAACAGTAGATGTCCTGATCTCTATGGGAAGAATCAGAGCGGCAAATATATGAATCATGCGAGCCATAATATAGATGAGACATAATCTACAAGAAAAGGAGGGTCCAAGGTCGCACTCTTTTCAACAGCAAATCCATTATTCTTCAGAATTTCTGCCACGGTCACAACTGTCGCTATGGCTGGGAACAGAATAAAGCATTAAAGCTTGGTTAGTTTTGCCTCAAATAATACATCGATGCAGAAATTTCTAAATGGAAAGCTTTTGTACCATTGTATGTCAATTGAGGTTTAAGCCTTAAGTTATGTATCCAATCCAATAAGAAAAAAAGTATCAAAATACACTGACAAAGAACATCTCCAAGAGTACCCTGTACCCCTATCCAAACTCATATACTTAAATTTAAGGCTCAACATTCAAAAGCCACCCTAAATCAACTCCTTTATTCAGTTGCATCCTAAAAACACTCTCCACCCCAAATACGGGGTAGTCAGCCCTCCCTGTGTTTAGGTTTTAGCACCGTTTACCCAGGCGTGTCTCATACGTCCTACCTGCCAAATCCCAGCACCCTATCGCATAGAACATCGTCACTGTGCATCCCTCACACACAACCCGACAAGCACAGCCTGCCCCAAACATTCCTTCCATCCAGCACTACCTGTCTGTCCTACACCACTTCAATTATGTTGAGTGTTCCTTCTCGTGGTATCTAGATGATCGCGTCCAGTGATCAACACTAGAGGGAAGCAATATTAACAAAAATCACGGTCCATATTGCTTATACAACAACAACAAGTCTTTTAGTCCCAAGCAACTCAAAGTAGGCTAGAGTTAAAAATCCAATAGAACCCGCAAGTCAAGGTTCAGACGTATGGATAGTTGTTTTTCATGCACTCTTATTCAAGACTAAATCTTTGTGCATATTTCATCCTTTCAAGTCTCCTTTTACTATCCCTTCTCATGTTAACTCAACTTCGGTCTTACTCTTTAGCATTAGGACCCCTCTACGTATTGGTGCCTCTGAAGGCCTTTGTTCGACATGTCCAAACAATCTCAACCGGTGTTGGACAAGTTTTTCTTCAATTGACGCTACCCTAGCCTATCACATACATCATAATTCCGGACTAGATCCCTTCTTATATGGCCACAAATCCAACGCAACATACACATTTTTGCAACACTTATCTGCTAAATATGCCGTCTTTTTATAGGCCAACATTCTGCTCCATACAACATAGCAGGTTTAATCATCACCCTATAAAACTCTTGTCCTATAGAATGCCATATTGCTTAAGTGTCGTGTTTAAAATTTAGGAGGTTTAGATAAAGGGGAACTGCTGTTGAAGTAAAGGATTTAGAAGGGATAAATGTTTAGCCAGCATGACAAAATAGGGACCAAATGGATTGCTCTTGGAGCTGCTCTAACAACACGAAGAGTCGGCAATATACTTAAAATGCAAGCAAATTTCCATGATAAGAATGGTTGGGTGCAACGGATGACTATGTTTTTTTTCTTTTTCTGCATCTCTAATGAATACTTTGAATACAGGAGACTGCAAATCAAAAATCCATACAACTAAATCCAAAACCCCAAAGTAGTTATTAACATGGTATGATGATGTATACCAATCTGAAAAACAGCAAGCCAACATCATGAAGGAAGAAAAGGAAAAGGGAAACAAGGGGGGGAAAAGGAGACGTAGGAGAGCAGAAGGGGCTGGCCCAGTCCACTAGCCACCCTCTATAACCCTCACCTGATTTGCCTATAGGGTTCCCGGACTCCCCCTCCCCGATTCATTCGTCGCCGCTCGTCCACTATCAGCATTGTCACTCGTTTCCCGTCTCTCCGATTTTCTCCTTGCATGCTGCTGCCTGCAACTTCTCTGCTCCTCCTCCCTTCTGCTTCTTGGGCCCTCGTTGAGCCGTGCACTCTCAGATCAGCTGAGCTTCTGTTCAGGTCAAGATCTATCGTGCCTCCATTGCCATGACAGAGGTGTGCTTGCCACCAGTGCCTCAATTGACATGGGCAGATGCTCGGTCTTGTTGGTTGGTAACGTTGGTTTCCCATCCTTCCTGGTCTCTTGTTGTTCTTAGTTAGGCAGCAGGGCCGTCATTTTGTTGTGTCTAGACACAGGCAACAACTTAAAACCCATGGTTCTCAGGCAAACACGAAGTGGAAGTGGCTGTCTCTCTGTGATCAGCCAGAGCATGATGGCCATCTAATGACAACAGTGCATTGCATATCACTTTGACTCAAACTTGGCATGTTTTTTTTGAACAAAAAATCTGCAAAGTTGCAGGACTGAATTCTAAGCTGTGCTCTGTGTGTCACAAGGCAAATGCCAACCAGGAATACTACGGGCCAGTTTGGTAAAGCTTCAGGTTCTCCTAAAATGGCTTCAGATTTAGCTACTCTGGTGTAGTAGCTGCTCCGGTGGAGCCAAAGAACAATGTAAAAAATACGGAGTATTTGACAAAACAGCTTCAAAGAGTATTTCTAAGGGCTAGTTTGGGAACCTCATTTTCCCAAGGGATTTCCATTTTCAAGGGGAAATTAGTTCATTTTTCCTTGGAAAAATAAAAATCACTTGAAAAAATAGAATTCCCACACTAACCCTAAGGCCTTGTTTGGGAACCCCATTTTTCCAAGGAATTTCCGTTTTCCCAAGGGAAATTAGTTCATTTACTCTTGGAAAAATATAAATCCCTTAGAAAAATAGGGTTTCCAAACTAGCCCTAAGATTAATGGGTAGAAGCTAAAAATTTTCGGCCTCCTTAGCGGCTTCATTCAGGGGAGAAGCCGTTTTTTTACCCTGTTTGGTAGGGTTTCTTGAGAAGCCGGAGCCGGAGCCGGAGCCCTTTCATAAGCCCTAGCAAGGGGACCCATAACTGTCATGTAAGTTAGGGTTTTAGCAATAACCAACACAGATCTAACGTTGAAAGACACAGAGAAAACAACTACACGCCGCAGTAGGCTTCTTGTACATCATATTATGTTATGTCGGCATGCTTTAGTAATATAGACCAAATTCGCGGATAGAGGCATTACATCGGTGACAAGCGGCCATGCCTAAATTAACTCCACCACTGATAAATAGTAAATAAATAATCAGGAAGAAGGACAGGGGATTGTTACAGGGACGCACCCATTCCAAGAGCGGACAACTCCACATCGCCGTGCTGCTGCATATACCTCTGCACGAGCCGAAGCAAGCAAGCAACCAACCAACCAAAGCAGTCAGGAACCGAAAACGTGGGGAAGGAACATCAACATCACGGAAGGAGGCGGCGGGTAGGGGGAAGGGGCAACCGTACGTCCGTACCTTGGCGAGGTTTACGTAGAAGAAGAGGGGCTTCTTGGTGTTGGACACCTGGATGCGGTTGCTGCTGATGCCGCCGCCCCTCCTCTGCCCTTCTCCGCCCGAAGCCGCCGCGTCTCCGGTGACGGTGAGGTTCTTCAAGCCCTCGGTGATCTCCTCCTCCACCATGGTCGGTAGTTATTCTAGCACACCGCGTCGCAACCGGATCGACGAGGTTGGTCGACGACACCCGAGGTTTCCGCTTCCGCTGGCGCGCCTCCCCTCCTCTCGTCTCCTCGGCGTTGCGGCGGGTGAGGGTCCAGACGGGTTGCTTATGCTAGCGAAACGAGGAACGCGGAGAGGCCCGGCCCGACGGCCTACGCGCGTGGGTGATGATACTGCGTGGGCTTGACGGACCCGGCGCTGGGACGGCTCAGCCCAACCTCGTAGCCGACGATTCAAGCAGCCGAAGCGGAAGCGTCTACAAAGAGGACAGCGGCCCTCTTGTCTGGCGATGGTAAGGCTCCGCTTCGACGCGGCCCATCTCTTCCCCGAATCGTTCGTTACTGGCTCCTCTCCTTCTGATTTTTAGGTGCGCACATAATTTCACAGCTTCTTCCTAAACTTAAACAAAAGTTATTATACCACAAAGCACCCCTCTAGAAAGTTTCCAGGGTGTTAAAAAAATGTTTCAGATAAGGGTTTGGTTGGCCCTCCATTTCATTAACTAATAGTTAGTTGACTAAAAATCAAGAGGTGTTTGAATGCATTAGAACTAATATTTAGTTGACTAAAAATTATTAGTGAAAATGTCTAGCTAACAAATAGCTACCTAACTATTAACTAATTTACCAAAAATAGCTTATAGTTGAATTATTAGCTAGGGTGTTTAGATGTCTCAACTTATTTTAGCCACTAACTATTATCTCTACTTCTCTAGTGCATTTAAACATCTCTATGTCGCTTCATTTCAACAATCCGGTTCGAGGCCAAAATTATCGAGTCAACAAATTTGGTTTAGGACCTCACAAAGATGGAGAGTATGGTTCCCAATATAAAACCATATTGTGCCAGATTTTTCAAGAAGTTTTGAAGGGGCAGTCTAGATATCGGTGATTGCCTCTCAACTAAACGTCAATGTTGTCTGCAACAAAAGGTTTTTCTTTAGTAGGGCGGCGACAAAGGAAAAGATGATATTGGTAAAGGGGAAAACAAGTGAGACTCTCGAGAAAAGCCTCACAAAGATGAGCGAAAATAGCATTGTGGAGAAGGGCGTTGGGTTCAAATGAATCAATTCAGTGTAGTACTCCAACAGACGCCTAAGAAGGGCGTTGGGTTTAAATGAATCAATTTGGAAGAGGGCGATGCTCTTGAGAAGCTAGGGCAGCACACTCAGGGTGAGGATGGCAGCAAAGTGAGCGAGTTAAGGCAAGGAAGTGTAACACTAAGGCTTTGTTTGGTTACTATAGTATTGATCCCAATACACATATGTTAAGGTGGATTGATGTGTAAATTAGTTTAAGTTATACCCCAATCCACCCTAAGACATGTGGATTGGGGTTAATACTAGAGTAGCCAAACTAGCTCTAACCCTTTGAGAAGTCACTGTCACACATAGAAGCCGAAGCGTTTATCATGTGGATTGAGGTTAATACTAGAGTACCTATCGGTACCCTGAAACAGGGGTACCCCTACTACTGTATAAAGACGCAGTGCCCACGCGGCTATCTCTTAGTCGTGTGGTAAACGTGTTGTGTGTGGGACCAGGCCACAGCTCGCCCCAGTCTCGGGCGACTACTCTGGGTCCACAGCAGCGCCCGGATCCACCACATGGGCGGATCCGGAGCCGCCACGTGTCCAGAGAAGGTGATGTACTCCAAGGCATCAACGATAAGTCCGGACCCCTGGATAAACAGTCTGGACCTCCAAGGATGGTCCAGGACCTCCACGTGTGCAAGGTGGACCCCTAGAATGGGATCCGGACCCCCCACAATAGGGTCCCGAGGTTCCAGGACAGAACATACTCGGGCCTAGAACAAGATCCAAGCGAGGGTCCGGTGCCGACACGTGTCCAGACCCGGACCTATCTGCATACACTCCTGCTCCCCGCTCAGGCGGAGACCCAATGCTGCTGCGTGGCCTACTGCACGTGACGTAAGCCAACGGGCGGAGCCTGACGTAAGGCCTCAGGGCTGCGTGGCCACTGCATTTATTGCGGATAAGGCGCGCCGCCTGTCCATTCCACTGGCAGGCGGTGTGCCGCCTCTGCATTTATTGAGCCCTGTCCATTCCACTGGCAGGCGATGTGTCGCCTCCGCATTTAATGAGCCCTGTCCATTCCACTGGCAGGCGATGTGCCGCCTCCGCATTTAATGAGACCTGCCCATTCCGCTGGCAGGCGGCGACCAGTCCGTTCCACAGGCGGCGTGCCTGTCCATTCCATTGGCAGACGGTACGCTCATGCTGTCGCGTGCACTACGCTCATCATTACTCGTACGCTACCAAGGAAGCAGCCACCGCATATCAATATTGTGTGGATTGCGGACATCAGGGCGCCTGGAGATTGCTCAGGCGTTACTTGCATTAGTTACTCCTATAATGTATTTGAAAGTCGCCTAGAGGGGGGTGAATAGGAAAATCTGAAATTTATAAACTTTAAGCACAATCTACAAGCCGGGTTAACGTTAGAAATAAAACCGAGTCCGAAAGAGAGGGCGAAAACAAATCACAAGCAAATAAAGCGGATGACACGGTGATTTGTTTTACCGAGGTTCGGTTCTTGCAAACCTACTCCCCGTTGAGGTGGTCACAAAGACCGGGTCTCTTTCAACCCTTTCCCTCTCTCAAACGGTCACCTAGACCGAGTGAGCTTTTCTCCTTAATCAACGGGTCACTTAGACCCCTTACAAGGACCACCACAACTTGGTGCCTCTTGCTTGATTACAAATTGCTTGAGAACAAGAATGGGGGAAGAAGAAAAGCGATCCAAGCGACAAGAACTCAAATGAACACAAATGCCTCTCTCACAAGCCACTAAGTCTTTAGAATGAGTTTGGGACTTGGAGAGGATTTGATCTTTTGTTTTGTGTCTTGGAGTGAAGTCTAGAGCTCTTGTATTGAATGCAATGGCTGAAAACTTGGATGCCTTGAAGTGTGGTAGTTGGGGGGTATTTATAGCCCCAACCACCAAAATGGTCGTTGGGGAGGCTGTCTGTCGATGGGCGCATCCGGTGCGCCACCGAACACTGTCCGGTGCGCCAGCCACGTCACCCAACCGTTAGGGTTCGACCGTTGGAGCTCTGACAGCCTAGGCCACCGGACAGTCCGGTGGTGCACCGGACAGTCACTGTTCACTGTCTGGTGCGTCTTCTGGCGCCTGCTCTGACTCTGTGCGAACTGTCCGCGCACTGTAGCGTTCACTGTTCACTTTTGCGGACGACCGTTGGCGCAGTAGCCGTTGCTCCGCATGGCACACCGGACAGTCTGGTGAATTATAGCGGAGTGGCTTTCCAAAAACCCGAAGCTGAGCAGTTCAGAGTTGATCTCCCTGGTGCACCGGACACTGTCCGGTGGCACACCGGACAGTCCGATGCGCCAGACCAAGGCAGCCTTCGGTTGATTTTGCTCCTTTCTTTTTGAACCCTATCTTGTACTTTTTATTGGTTTGTGTTGAACCTTTGGCACCTGTAGAACTTATAATCTAGAGCAAACTAGTTAGTCCAATTATTTGTGTTGGGCAATTCAACCACCAAAATCATTTAGGAAAAGGTTTGACCCTATTTCCCTTTCAATCTCCCCCTTTTTGGTGATTGATGCCAACACAAACCAAAGCAAATATATAAGTGCAGAATTGAACTAGTTTGCATAAGGTAAGTGCAAAGGTTGCTTGGAATTAAACTAATTTACATTTTCATAAGATATGCATGGATTGTTTTCTTTCTTTTAACATTTTGGACCACGCTTGCACCACTTGTTTTGTTTTTTTGCAAATGTTTTTGGAAATTCTTTTCAAAATCTTTTTGCAAGTAGTCAAAGGTATATGAATAAGATTTCGAAAAGCATTTTCAAGTTTTGAAATTTTCTCCCCCTGTTTCAAATGCTTTTCCTTTGACTAAACAAAACTCCCCCTAAATGAAATTCTCCTCTTTGTGTTCAAGAGGGTTTTATCAATTGAAATAATGTCAAACTTTTAGAGCTAATTTTGAAAAACTCCTCCTTAAAATGTAGATACCAATATAATTTCTTAGAGGAATACTAATTTCAAAGACACCAATTGAAGACCATTTAAAAACTTAAACTTGTTTCGAAAATTTTTGAAATTGGCGTGGTGGTGCGGTCCTTTTGCTTTGGGCTAATACTCTCTCCCCCTTTGGCATTAATCGTCAAAAACAGAGTCTTTAGAGCCCTTATTAAATTCTCTCCCCCTTTGGCAAACGATATATGAGTGAAGAATTATACCAAAGTGGAGAGTGATGCGGAGTGACGGCGAAGGGTAAATAATACAATAGAGTGGAGTGGAAGCCTTGTCTTCGCCGAAGACTCCATTTCCCTTTCAATCTATGACTTAGAATTTACTTGAAAACACATTAGTCATAGCACATGAAAGAGATATGATCAAAGGTACATAAATGAGCTATGTGTGCAAAATATCAATCAAAATTCTGAGAATCAAGAATGTTTAGCTCATTCCTAAGTTTGGTAAAGGTTTTCTCATATAATGGTTTGGTAAAGATATCGACTAATTGTTCTTTGGTGCTAACATAAGCAATCTCGATATCCCCCTTTTGTTGGTGATCCCTCAAAAAGTGATACCGAATGGCTTTGTGCTTAGTACGGCTGTGCTCAACGGGATTATCCGCCATGCGGATTGCACTCTCATTATCACATAAGAGAGGGACTTTGGTTAATTTGTAGCCATAGTCCCTAAGGGTTTGCCTCATCCAAAGCAATTGCGCGCGACAATGGCCTGCAGCAATGTACTCGGCTTCGGCGGTAGAGAGAGCTACTGAATTTTGTTTCTTTGAAGGCCAAGACACCAGGGATCTTCCCAAGAACTGACAAGTCCCTGATGTGCTCTTTCTATCAATTTTACACCCTGCCCAATCAGCATCTGAGTAACCTATTAAATCAAAAGTGGATCCCTTGGGGGTACCAAAGACCAAACTTAGGCATATGAACTAAATATCTCAAGATTCTTTTCACGGCCCTAAGGTGAACTTCCTTAGGATCGACTTGAAATCTTGCACACATGCATACGGAAAGCATAATATCCGGTCAAGATGCACATAAATAGAGTAAAGATCCTATCATCAATCGGTATACCTTTTGATCTACGGATTTACCTCCCGTGTCGAGGTCGAGATGCCCATTGGTTCCCATGGGTGTCTTGATGGGCTTGGCATCCTTCATTCCAAACTTGGTGAGTATGTCTTGAGTATACTTGGTTTGGCTGATGAAGGTGCCCTCTTGGAGTTGCTTTACTTGAAATCCTAAGAAATACTTCAACTCCCCCATCATATACATCTCAAATTTTTGAATCATTATCCTACCAAAGTCTTCACAAGTAGATTTGTTAGTAGACCCAAATATGATATCATCAACATAAATTTGGCATACAAACAAATCATTTGCAATAGTTTTAGTAAAGAGAGTAGGATCGGCTTTGCCGACTTTGAAGCCATTAGTGATAAGAAAATCTCGCAGGCATTCATACCATGCTCTTGGGGCTTGCTTGAGCCCATAAAGCGCCTTAGAGAGTTTATACACATGGTTAGGGTACTCACTATCTTCAAAGCCAGGAGGTTGCTCAACATAGACTTCTTCCTTGATTGGTCCATTGAGGAAGGCACTCTTCACGTCCATTTGATAAAGCTTGAAGCCATGGTAAGTAGCATAGGTAAGTAATATGCGAATTGACTCAAGCCTAGCTACGGGTGCATAGATTTCACCAAAGTCCAAACCTTCGACTTGTGAATATCCCTTGGCTACAAGTCAGGCTTTGTTCCTTGTCACCACACCATGCTCATCTTGTTTGTTGCGGAAGACCCACTTGGTTCCTACAACATTTTGGTTAGGACGTGGAACTAGATGCCATACCTCATTCCTCGTGAAGTTGTTGAGTTCCTCTTGCATTGCCAACACCCAATCCGAATCCCTTAATGCGTCTTCCACCCTGTATGGCTCAATAGAAGACACAAAAGAGTAATGCTCACAAAAATGTGCGGCACGAGATCGAGTGGTTACCCCCTTATGAATATCGCCGAGGATGGAGTTCACGGGGTGATCTTGTTGTATCGCATGGTGGACTATTGGGTGTGGCGGTCTTGGACCCTGATCATCTTCCTTGTCTTGATCATTGACATCTCCCCCTTGATCATTGTCCTCCTCTTGAGGTGGCTCATCCTATTGATCTTCATTTTCATCATCTTAAGCTTTATCCTCATCTTGGGTTGGTGGAGATGCTTGCATGGAAGTTGAAGGTTGATCTTGTGCTTGTGGAGGCTCTTCAGATTCCTTAGGACACACATCCCCAATGGACATGTTCCTTTGCACGACGCATGGAGCCTCTTCATCATCTAGCTCATCAAGATCAACTTTCTCTACTTGAGAGCCATTAGTCTCATCAAACACAATGTCACAAGAGACTTCAACTAGTCCAGTGGACTTGTTAATGACTCTATATGCCCTTGTGTTTGAGTCATAACCAAGTAAAAAGCCTTCTATAGCCATAGGAGCAAATTTAGATTTTCTACCTCTTTTAACAAGAATAAAACATTTGCTACCAAAGACTCTAAAATATGAAACATTGGGCTTTTTACCGGTTAGGAGTTCATAGGATGTCTTCTTGAGGATTCGGTGAAGGTAGAGATGGTTGATGGCGTAGCAAGCGGTGTTGATTGCTTCCGCCCAAAACCGGTCCGAAGTCTTGTACTCATCAAGCATGGTCCTCGCCATGTCAAGTAAAGTTCTATTCTTCCTCTTGAAAGGGAAATGTGCCTTGGGCCATTTCTAAGTATTTTGGTGATTTAGTGTCCAACACAAGTGCCTAAGTGTAAAATGGTGGACAAAGTACAAATCAAGGATAAAGGTATGTTTCTCAGACTTAGTACATTGTTGTATGGACTAATGTATTGTGTCTAAGTGCTGGAAACAGGAAAAATCCAATTGGAAATGTCTTGGCTCGAGCAGCCAAGACTCTGCTGAGTCTGGAAGCACCGGACTGTCCGGTGGTGCACCGGACAGTGTCCGGTGGTGCACCGGACAGTGTCCGGTGCGCCAGGCTGCCTCGAGCGAAGTGACCGCTCTCGGGAATTCACCGGCGACGTACGGCTATAATTCACCGGACTGTCCGGTGTGCACCGGACTGTCCGGTGAGCCAACGGTCGGCCGGGCCAACGGTCGGCCGCGCGATCTGCGCGGGACACGTGGCCGAGCCAACGGTTAGAAGGGGGCACCGGACTGTCCGGTGTGCACCGGACATGTCCGGTGCGCCAACGGCTCTCTGGCTGCCAACGGTCGACTTCGCTGAAAAAGGAAAGAAGTCGGGCACCGGACAGTGTCCGATGTGCACCGGACTGTCCGGTGCGCCAGTCGACAGAAGGCAAGATCAGCCTTCCAGATTTGCTCTCAACGGCTCCTAGCTGCCTTGGGGCTATAAAAGGGACCCCTAGGCGCATGGAGGAGAACACCAAGCACCTACAACATTCCTAAGCACCAAGACATCGATTCCGCGCATTTGGTTCATTGTGATAGCATCTAGAGCTCTTGTTGAGTTGTGAACTCATTGAGTGGTGTTGCGAGCTCTTGTTGCGACGTGTGTGCGTGCTGTTGCTCTGATTTTGAGTCTTGTGTGTGTTGCTAGTTCCTCCCTTACTCCGTATTTCTTTGTGAATCTCAAGTGTAAGGGCGAGAGGCTCCAAGTTGTGGAGATTCCTCGCAAACGGGATATTGAAAGGCAAAGCAAAACACCGTGGTATTCAAGTTGGTCTTTGGACCGCTTGAGAGGGGTTGATTGCAACCCTCGTCCGTTGGGACGCCACAACGTGGAGTAGGCAAGCGTTGGTCTTGGCCGAACCACGGGATAAACCACTGTGTCATCTCTGTGTTTGATCTCTTGTGGTATTGTGTTTTGTTGAGACTCCTCTCTAGCCACTTGGCGATTATTGTGCTAACACTTAACAAGTTTTTGTGGCTATAAGTTTAAGTTTCACAGGATCACCTATTCACCCCCCCTCTAGGTGCTCTCAATTGGTATCAGAGCCGTTCTCTTCAACAAAGGGACTAACCGCCCGAAGAGATGGATCCTAAAGGGAAGGGAATCGTGATCAACGACAAGGAGAAGGAGTCCTTCGTCAACGAGCCAAGGGATGACAAGTCCAACGACTCGGGCTCAGGCCACAGACGCAAAGATGGGAAGAAGAAGAAGACAAGACGCATCAAGGAGATCGTCTACTACGACAGCGATGAGTCTACTTCCTCCCAAAAGGACGACGACCACAACGAATACGAGAGAAAGAAACCGGTCAATTCGAACTTTTCTTTTGATTACTCTCGTATTCCTCAAAGTACTAATGCTCATTTATTATCTATTCCACTTGGTAAACCTCCTCATTTTGATGGAGAGGACTACGGATTTTGGAGTCACAAAATGCGTAGTCACTTGTTCTCTCTCCATCCTAGCATATGGGAGATTGTAGAAAGTGGAATGCACTTTGATAGTACAGATAGTCCCATGTTTATTAATGAACAGATTCATAAAAATGCACAAGCTACTACTGTGTTGCTAGCCTCTTTGTGCAGGGACGAGTACCATAAGGTGAGCGGCTTGGACAATGCCAAGCAGATCTGGGACACCCTCAAGATCTCTCATGAGGGGAATGATGTCACCTTGCTCACCAAGATGGAGTTGGTGGAGGGCGAGCTTGAATGGTTCGCAATGATAAGGGGCGAGGAGCCAACTCAAACATACAACCGGCTCAAGACCCTTATCAACAAAATAAGGAGCTACGGAAGCACGCGATGGACGGATCACGACGTCGTCCGCCTAATGCTAAGGTCCTTTACCGTTCTTGATCCTCATTTGGTGAACAATATTCGTGAAAATCCTAGGTACACCAAGATGTCGCCCGAAGAAGTTCTGGCGAAGTTCGTAAGCGGGCGAATGATGATAAAGGAGGCAAGATATGTGGACGACGCGTTGAACAGTCCTATTCATGAGCCTCAACCCATTGCTCTCAAGGCAACGAGGAGCAAGGAGGCGCTACCGAGCAAGGTGGCGCAAGTTGAGGCGACTAGGCTAAATAATGAGGAGATGGCCCTCATCATTAAGCACTTCAAGACGGCGCTTAAAGGTCGCAAGGGACAGCCAAGCAAGACCAAGACAAAGGAGAAGCGCTCGTGCTTCAAATGTGGTAAGATTGGTCATTTCATTGCTAACTGTCCCGATAATGAAAGTGACCAGGAAAAGGGGAACAAAAGGGAGAAGAAGAAGCATTACAAGAAGGCCAAGGGCGAGGCACATATCGGAAAGGAGTGGGATTCGGATTGCTCCTCCTCCGACTCCGACAATGAAGGACTCGCCGCCACCGCCTTCAACAAGTCATCCCTCTTCCCCAACGAGCGTCACACTTGCCTCATGGCAAGGGAGAAGAAAGTAAGCACTCATGATACTAGTACTTATGCTTCTTCAAGTGAGGATGAGTCTAGTGATGATGATGAGATAGATTACTCATGCTTATTCAAGGGATTAGATAGATCTAAAATTAATAAGATTAATGAATTGATTGATGCCTTGAATGATAAGAATATGCTTTTAGAAAAGCAAGAGGATTTGTTGTATGAAGAACATGATAAATTTGTAGAAGCACAAAATTCTCTTGCTCTAGAAATAAAAAGGAATGAAATGCTCTCTAGTGAATTATCTACTTGTCATGAATCCATCTCTAAATTAAAAAGTGTTAATGATGATTTGAATGCTAAGTTAGAAATAGCTAGTAAATCAACATCTTGTGTAGAAATTGTTGAAACTTGTAATAGGTGTAAAGATTTTGACATTGATGCTTGTAGTGAACACATAGTTTCAATTTCCAAACTTAATAATGAATTGGCTAGTCTTAATGCTCAACTTAAGACTAGCAAGAGTAATTTTGATAAGCTAAAATTTGCAAGGGATGCCTACACAATTGGTAGACACCCCTCAATTAAGGATGGACTTGGCTACAAGAGGGCAGCCAAGGACTTGACAAGCCATAAGGCTCCTATCTCCGCCAAGGAGAAAGGGAAGGCTCCTATGGCTAGTAGTGCTAAAAAGAACCATGCTTTTATGTACCATGATAGGAGACAAACTAGAAATGCTTATAGGAGTTATAATGCTTATGATGATTTTGATTCTCATGCCATGTTTGCTTCTAGTTCTTCCTATATGCATGGTAGAAATATGTCTAGGAGAAGTGCTATTCATCATGTGCCTAGAAAGAATATTATTCATGCTCCTAGGAAAGTAATGAATGAACCTTCTACAATTTATCGTGCTTTAAATGCTTCCTTTGCTATTTGTAGAAAGGATAGGAAAATAGTTGCTAGGAAGTTAGGGGCAAAATGCAAGGGAGACAAAACTTGCATTTGGGTCCCTAAGGATATTTGCACTAACCTTGTAGGACCCAACATGAGTTGGGTACCTAAGACCCAAGCCTAAATTTGCCTTGTAGGTTTATTCATCCGGGGGTTCAAGCTGGATTATCGACAGCGGATGCACAAACCATATGACGGGGGAGAAGAAGATGTTCACCTCCTACGTCAAAAACAAAGATTCCCAAGATTTAATAATATTCACTGATGGGAATCAAGGCAAGGTAAAAGGGTTAGGTAAAATTTCAATCTCAAATGAGCACTCTATCTCTAATGTGTTTTTAGTAGAGTCTCTTGGATATAATTTGCTATCTGTTAGTCAATTATGCAATATGGGATATAACTGTCTATTTACAAATGTAGATGTGTCTGTTTTTAGAAGAAGTGATGGTTCATTAGCTTTTAAAGGTGTATTAGACGACAAGCTTTACTTAGTTGATTTTGCAAAAGAAGAGGCCGGTCTAGATGCATGCTTAATTGCTAAGACTAGCATGGGCTGGCTGTGGCATCGCCGCTTAGCACATGTGGGGATGAAGAACCTTCACAAGCTTCTAAAGGGAGAACACGTGATAGGTTTGACTAATGTGCAATTCGAAAAAGATAGACCTTGTGCAGCATGTCAAGCAGGTAAACAGGTGGGAGGAGCACATCACAGCAAGAATGTGATGACCACATCAAGGCCCCTAGAGCTGCTACATATGGACCTCTTCGGACCCGTCGCCTATCTAAGCATAGGGGGAAGTAAGTATGGTTTAGTTATTGTGGATGACTTTTCTCGCTTCACTTGGGTATTCTTTTTGCAGGATAAGTCTGAGACCCAAGGAACCCTCAAGCACTTCCTAAGGAGAGCTCAAAACGAGTTTGAGCTCAAGGTGAAGAAGATAAGGAGCGACAACGGGTCCGAGTTCAAGAACCTTCAAGTGGAGGAGTACCTTGAGGAGGAAGGGATCAAGCATGAGTTCTCCGCTCCCTACACACCATAGCAAAATGGTGTGGTAGAGAGGAAGAACAGGACGCTCATAGATATGGCGAGGACTATGCTTGGAGAGTTCAAGACCCCCGAGTGCTTTTGGTCGGAAGCCGTGAACACGGCCTGCCACGCCATCAACAGGGTCTACCTTCACCGCCTCCTCAAGAAGACGTCGTATGAGCTTCTAACCGGTAACAAACCCAATGTATCTTACTTTCGTGTATTTGGGAGCAAATGCTACATTCTAGTGAAGAAGGGTAGAAATTCTAAGTTTGCTCCCAAAGCTGTAGAAGGGTTTTTGTTAGGTTATGACTCAAATACAAAGGCGTATAGAGTCTTCAACAAATCATCGGGTTTGGTTGAAGTCTCTAGCGACGTTGTATTTGATGAGACTAATGGCTCTCCAAGAGAGCAAGTTGTTGATCTTGATGATGTAGATGAAGAAGATGTTCCAACGGCCGCAATACGCACCATGGCGATTGGAGATGTGCTGCCTCAGGAACAATTGGAGCAAGATCAACCGTCTTCCTCAACTATGGTGCATCCCCCAACCCAAGATGACGAACAGGTACCTTAAGTGGAGGCGCATGATCAAGGGGGAGCACAAGATGTTCAAGTTGAAGAGGAAGAAGCACCTCAGGCACCTCCAACCCAAGTTCGAGCGACGATCCAAAGGGATCATCCCGTCGACCAGATATTGGGTGATATTAGCAAGGGAGTAACTACTCATTCAAGATTAGTTAATTTTTGTGAGCATTACTCCTTTGTCTCTTCTATTGAGCCTTTCAGGGTAGAAGAAGCCTTGCTAGACCCGGAGTGGGTGTTGGCCATGCAGGAGGAACTCAACAACTTCAAGCGCAATGAAGTTTGGACACTGGTGCCTCGTCCCAAGCAAAATGTTGTGGGAACCAAGTGGGTGTTCCGCAACAAACAGGACGAGCACGGGGTGGTGACAAGGAACAAGGCTCGACTTGTGGCAAAAGGTTATGCCCAAGTCGCAGGTTTGGACTTTGAGGAGACTTTTGCTCCTGTGGCTAGGCTAGAATCAATTTGTATCTTGCTAGCATATGCCGCTCACCATTCCTTCAGGTTGTTCCAAATGGATGTGAAGAGCGCTTTCCTCAATGGGCCGATCAAGGAGGAAGTGTATGTGGAGCAACCCCCTGGCTTTGAGGATGAACGGTACCCCGACCACGTGTGTAAGCTCTCTAAGGCGCTCTATGGACTTAAGCAAGCTCCAAGAGCATGGTATGAATGCCTTAGAGACTTTCTACTTGTTAATGCTTTCAAGGTTGGGAAAGCCGATCCAACTCTTTTTACTAAGACATGTGATGGTGATTTGTTTGTGTGCCAAATTTATGTCGATGACATAATATTTGGTTCTACTAACCAAAAGTCTTGTGAAGAGTTTAGCAGGGTGATGACGCAGAAATTCGAGATGTCGATGATGGGCGAGTTGAACTACTTCCTTGGGTTCCAAGTGAAGCAACTCAAGGACGACACCTTCATCTCCCAAACGAAGTACACACAAGATCTGCTAAAGCGGTTTGGGATGAAGGACGCCAAGCCCGCAAAGACTCCGATGGGGACCGACGGACACACCGACCTCAACAAAGGAGGTAAGTCCGTTGATCAAAAAGCATACCGGTCAATGATAGGGTCTTTACTTTATTTATGTGCTAGTAGACCGGATATTATGCTTAGCGTATGCATGTGTGCTAGATTTCAATCCGATCCTAAGGAGTGTCACTTAGTGGCGGTGAAGCGAATTCTTAGATATTTGGTTGCTACGCCTTGCTTCGGGCTCTGGTATCCAAAGGGGTCTACCTTTGACTTGGTTGGATACTCAGATTCCGACTATGCTGGATGTAAGGTCGATAGGAAGAGTACATCAGGGATGTGCCAATTCTTAGGAAGGTCCCTGGTGTCGTGGAACTCTAAGAAACAAACCTCTGTTGCCCTATCCACCGCTGAGGCCGAGTATGTTGCCGCAGGGCAGTGTTGCGCGCAACTACTTTGGATGAGGCAAACCCTTCGGGACTTTGGCTACAATCTGAGCAAAGTCCCACTCCTATGTGACAATGAGAGTGCTATCCGCATGGCGGAAAATCCTGTTGAACACAGCCGCACAAAGCACATTGACATCCGGCATCACTTTTTGAGAGACCACCAGCAAAAGGGAGATATCGAAGTGTTTCATGTTAGCACCGAGAACCAGCTAGCCGATATCTTTACCAAGCCTCTAGATGAGAAGACCTTTTGCAGGCTGCGTAGTGAGCTAAATGTCTTAGATTCGCGGAACTTGGATTGAATTGTAGCATACATGTATTTTTTGCATGTTGTTGTTTAGTATGGTGCTCAAGTTGTACAAACACTCCCTGGACCTCACAAGTCCGTTGCAAAGTGATGCACAGTTTTAGGGGGAGATGTGTTACAACTTGACCCTTTGAGACTAACCATATGCTTGAGTTTGCTTGTTTTAGTCTCGAAGGAGAATTAAAAGGGAAAAGGTGGACTTGGACCATGCAAGACTTCCACTGCACTCCGATGAAAAGAGTAACTTTTCCAAGTTCATCTTTTAACTCTAATTGCCTATTTGCTCTTAATTGAAGATTTTGGTGAGGCAATGGGGTTAAAGGGCCAAGATTGATCCCGTTTTGGTGTTTGATGCCAAAGGGGGAGAAAATAAAGGCCAAAGCAATAGATGGATCAGCTACCACTTGAGAAATTTTGAAAATAGTAAATTAGAGCTTTTGGTTTGGCAAAACTCTTTTAGTATCTCTTATGTCAAAAGTTGGCCTCTTGTGGGGAGAAGTGTTGATTATGGGAAAAAGGGGGAGTTTTTGAAATTCTTGATCAAAGTTCTTTGGAAAACCTCTCTTCATGTCTCTACAAGTGGATTTGACTTAGAGATAAGAATTTGAGTTTGATTTGCAAAAACAAACCAAGTGGTGGCATAGAGTGATCCATATATGTCAAATTTGAATCAAAACAAATTTGAGTTCTTATTTGAATTGATTTTGTATTTGTTCTACTTGCTTTATATTGTGTTGGCATAAATCACCAAAAGGGGGGAGATTGAAAGGGAAATGTGCCTTGGGCCATTTCTAAGTATTTTGGTGATTTAGTGTCCAACACAAGTGCCTAAGTGTAAAATGGTGGACAAAGTACAAATCAAGGATAAAGGTATGTTTCTCAGACTTAGTACATTGTTGTATGGACTAATGTATTGTGTCTAAGTGCTGGAAACAGGAAAAATCCAATTGGAAATGTCTTGGCTCGAGCAGCCAAGACTCTGCTGAGTCTGGAAGCACCGGACTGTCCGGTGGTGCACCGGACAGTGTCCGGTGCGCCAGGCTGCCTCGAGCGAAGTGGCCGCTCTCGGGAATTCACCGGCGACGTACGGCTATAATTCACCGGACTGTCCGGTGTGCACCGGACTGTCCGGTGAGCCAACGGTCGGCCGGGCCAACGGTCGGCCGCGCGATCTGCGCGGGACACGTGGCCGAGCCAACGGTTAGAAGGGGGCACCGGACTGTCCGGTGTGCACCGGACATGTCCGGTGCGCCAACGGCTCTCTGGCTGCCAACGGTCGACTTCGCTGAAAAAGGAAAGAAATCGGGCACCGGACAGTGTCCGGTGTGCACCGGACTGTCCGGTGCGCCAGTCGACAGAAGGCAAGATCAGCCTTCCAGATTTGCTCTCAACGGCTCCTAGTTGCCTTGGGGCTATAAAAGGGACCCCTAGGCGCATGGAGGAGAACACCAAGCATTCCTACAACATTCCTAAGCACCAAGACATCGATTCCGCGCATTTGGTTCATTGTGATAGCATCTAGAGCTCTTGTTGAGTTGTGAACTCATTGAGTGGTGTTGCGAGCTCTTGTTGCGACGTGTGTGCGTGCTGTTGCTCTGATTTTGAGTCTTGTGTGCGTTGCTAGTTCCTCCCTTACTCTGTATTTCTTTGTGAATCTCAAGTGTAAGGGCGAGAGGCTCCAAGCTGTGGAGATTCCTCGCAAACGGGATATTGAAAGGCAAAGCAAAACACCGTGGTATTCAAGTTGGTCTTTGGACCGCTTGAGAGGGGTTGATTGCAACCCTCGTCCGTTGGGACGCCACAACGTGGAGTAGGCAAGCGTTGGTCTTGGCCGAACCACGGGATAAACCACTGTGTCATCTCTGTGTTTGATCTCTTGTGGTATTGTGTTTTGTTGAGACTCCTCTCTAGCCACTTGGCGATTAGTGTGCTAACACTTAACAAGTTTTTGTGGCTATAAGTTTAAGTTTCACAGGATCACCTATTCACCCCCCCTCTAGGTGCTCTCACCTCTCCACTACACCATTTTGTTGTGGTCTGTAGGGAGAAGAGAACTCATGCTTGATGCCCTCGTCCTCAAGAAAGCCTTCTATTTGAGAGTTCTTGAACTTTGTCCCGTTGTCGCTTCTAATCTTTTTGATCCTTAAGCAGAACTCATTTTGAGCCCATCTCAAGAATCCTTTTAAGGTCTCTTGGGTTTGAGATTTATCCTGCAAAAAGAACACCCAAGTGAAGCGAGAATAATCATCCACAATCACAAGACAATACTTATTCCCGCTGATGCTTATGTAAGCGATCAGACCGAATAGATCCATGTGGAGTAGCTCAAGCGGCCTATCGGTCGTTATGATGTTATTGTGTGGATGGTGGGCACCAACTTGCTTCCCTGCTTGACATGCGCTACAAACCCTGTTGTCGGCGTTTCGACCCCGGGGGGTCCCTGGACCGATGAGTAAATTGTCACCGCGTGCCCCAGCCCAGATGGGTCGGCGCGAGACGGAGCGCGAAGGGGAGAAGAAGCCGGTGGGAGACAGGCGTAAAAGGGGAAACCCGCAGCCTTCGTGTTTGTCCCGCGCCCAGGTCGGGTGCGCTTGCAGTAGGGGGTTACAAGCGTCCGCGAGGGAGGGAGCGAGAGGCCTGAGCGCGTGCCGTCTCGTCCTTCCCCGCGCGGCCAACCCTCTATAAGAGGGCCCTAGACCTTCCTTTTATAGGCGTAAGGAGAGGATCCAGGTGTACAATGGGAGGTGTAGCAGTGTGCTAACGTGTCTAGCAGAGAAGAGCTAGTGCCCTAAGTACATGCCATCGTGGCAGCCGGAGAGGTTTTGGCACCCGGTTCGTGTGGTGTCGTGGTCGTCAGAGGAGCGCTGGAGCCTGGCGGAAGGACAACTGTCGGGGCTGTCGAGTCCTTGTTGACGTCTCCTTGCTTCTGTAAGGGGGCTGAGAGCCGCCGTCGTCATGGAGCATGCGGGGCGCCATCATTACTTGTTTACCGGGGCGAGCCAGATGGGACGCCAGTCTTGTTCTCCGTAGCCTGAGTTAGCTTGGGGTAGGGTAATGATGGCGCCTCCTGTGACGTGGTCGGTCCGAGCCCTGGGTTGGGCGAGGTGGAGGCCCCTCCGAGGTCGAGGTCGAGTCTGTCTTCCGAGGCCAAGGTCGAGTCCGAGCCCCTGGGCCGGGCGAGGCGGAGACTGTCGGCTGAGGCCAGGGCTGAACCCGAGCCCTTGGGTCGGGCGAGGCGGAGTTCGTCGTCTTCCGGGGCCGAGCCCGAGTCCGAGCCCTGGGGTCGGGCGAGGCGGAGTTCGTCGTCTTCCGGGGCCGAGCCCGAGTCCGAGCCCTGGGGTCGGACGATGCGGAGTTCGTCGTCTTCCGGGGCTGAGCCCGAGTCCGAGCCCTAGGGTCGGGAGAGGTGGAGTTCGTCGTCTTCCGGGGCCGAGCCCAAGTCCGAGCCCTGGGGTCGGGCGATGCGGAGTTCGTCGTCTTCCGGGGCTGAGCCCGAGTCTGAGCCCTAGGGTCGGGCGAAGCGGAGTTCGTCGTCTTCCGGGGCCGAGCCCGAGTCCGAGCCCTTCGGGCGATGCGGAGTTTCCTATGGCGCATGAGGCCGGACTTGGCTGCTGTCAGCCTCACTCTGTCGAATGGCACAACAGTCGAAGCGGCGCAGGCGGCGCTGTCCTTTTGTCAGGCCGGTCAGTGGAGCGGCGAAGTGATGCGGTCACTTTGGCTCTGTCGACTGAAGGGCACGCGTCAGGATAAGGTGTCAGGCCACCTTTGCATTAAATGCTCCTGCGATACGGTCGGTCGGCGTGGCGACTTGGCCAAGGTTGCTTCTTGGTGAAGACTGAGCCTCGGGTGAGCCGAAGGCGCGTCCGTTGCTGGAGGGGGTCCTCGGGCGAGACGTAAATCCTCCGAGGTCGGCTGCCCTTGCCCGAGGCTGGGCTCGGGATGAGTGGACCGAGCCTTGACTTAATCGCACCCATCAGGCCTTTGCAGCTTTGTGCTGATGGGGGTTACCAGCTGAGATTAGGAGTATTGGGGGTACCCCTAATTATGGTCCCCGACAGTAGCCCCCGAGCCTTGAAGGGAGTATTAATACTCGCTTGGAGGCTTTTCTCGCACTTTTTTGCAAGGGGACCGGCCTTTCTCGGTTGCATTTTGTTCCGGTGGGTGCGCGCGAGCGCACCCGCCGGGTGTAGCCCCCGAGGCCTCGGAGGAGTGGTTTGACTCCTTCGAGGTCTTAATGCGTTTCGTGATGCTTCGACCGGTCTGGTTGTTCCCTCATGCGAGCTGGTCGTAGCCCGGGTGCATGATCGGGTCCCAAGTTCTCGGGCTGGTATGTTGACGCTGTCAACGGTTTGGCCGGAGCTAGGTTTGCGAGAGTAGCCCCCGAGCCTCCGCACAGGGCGAGAGGACGGTCAAGGACAGACTCAACTTTTTTACATACGCCCCTGCGTCGCCTTTCCGCAAGGAGGAGGGGGAAAAAGCGCCATGTTGCCCTCGGAGGGCGCCGAACATGGTGTCTCCAGTGAGCTGCTATCGGGTAATCTGAGTGGACGCCCGTGCCCCATTTGTTAGGGGTCGGCTAGAGGCCCGTAGGCGCGCTCCAAAAGTACCTGCGGGTGATTTGCCGGACCCGGTCCCCTTTTGACGGGGTCCAAGGGCTCGATGCCTCCCTCTGATGGGATTCCGTTACAAGATCGTTCCCGCTGGCCTCGGAAATGTCCTAGGGTACCTCGGGAGCGTAGCCTGAGCCTTGGTTATGTATCGAACGTACCCAGGGTCATCCCTCGCTCTGCGTCTGAGGCGGCTGTGAACCCTTCGAGGGCCAGCCTACAAACCCCTGATCAGTAGTGGGCGTGGAGCCCGAGTGGCCTGAGGCGGCCATTGAACTCTTCCGAGGGGCCGACATTTGAACCTCTGACCAGTAGTGGGCGCGGAGCCCGAGCGCTCTAAGGCGGCTGTTGAACCCCTCCGAGGGGCCAGCCTTCGAACCTCTGATCAGTAGGGGGGCTCGGGGCCTGTTTCCTTCACGGAGAAGGATCCCTTTCGGGGTATCCCCTTTCCCGGTTCCTGTCGTAAGAGAGAGAAAGAGGAAAAGGAAAAGGATACGAAATCGAATGATGTGGCGCACCTTTGTTGACGCGGTCATTATGGCGAAGGCGAAGCGTTGCCCGCTTCTCCTGCCAAAGGTGTCGTCTGTCCCGCCACAGAGTTAATGCGACGGGACGAGTGGTTCGCGGGGCGGCCGTTGCGCGTGCGCGAGTCGTTCGAGGAACGGGACACGGGCGCGCCGTCTTCACGCCGTGGGAGAGGGCTCTCCCACTGTCCCAGGAGGGGACGTGAGCTTGGCAGACGACTTGACCGCTGCTTTCGCTCGCCTGCCACCGCCATTACTGCCGGCCCATTTCTGGCCGCATCGACCGTTGCGCCTTCTCCTGCGGCTGACTGGCCCGTGACCGATGTGCCTGGTTGGCACTGTTGGGTCATGCGCAGGGTTGCCCTGAGTCGTGGTACTGGTTCCGCAGTCGAGGAGGAGCGATAGTGGCACGAGTGGCGGTGCGGTTTCTTGCACGTAGCGGCCGGCGCGCCGGTTGCATGACGTGTGGGCCTGGGCCTCCATGCTGGACGTGTCGAAGCCAAAAGGGTGCACCCCTTCGGTGCGGTTGCATGCCGCCTGCATGGCGGTCCGCCCTTTCACCCGCTGGTCTGGGCGAAAGTGGAGGATTGCTCGTAATCGCTGGGCAGTTGCGCGTACCGCGCGCGCGGTGGTTTGGCTTCTTCTGCCCCTGGCCAGCTTGCATGACGCGTGGCACCCAGCCCCCGTGTCGTAGGGGGAGGACCTTGGAGCGTGTTGAAGAAGAGTCAGCCCGTGACGGCTGATGACGCAAGTGGGGAGAGTTGCCTTTAAAAGGAGGGTGACCCCCTTGAAAGGCAACCATGTCTTCGCGCTCCCCTTATGCCTCGCATCTTTCCACCTTCCAAGCCCCCGGATGGGGGATACTCACAGTCTTTCTGCCTTGTCGTCGGAGGAACGCAACTTCGCGGAAGTTGGTACCTTTCAGCCATCGTTCGGCTTCAAGGATTTTCATCAGGCAGCCCGGCCGCATCCCCTCGCTGGTGGTCACCCAAGACGGTGACCACCAGCTCCTAGGTGGGGAGAGGCAAGCCGAGCTGCGATCTTGGTCCCGCCCTCAGCTTCAAGGATCTTCATCATCCTGGCTGGGGCGGAGGCCGGGTTGAGCCGGAGCTCTACCTCCTGCGCGGGTTCGTGGGTCACCTTCTCCCTCAGCATTCAAGGGAGAGGGCGCTCACTGGCCTAGCGGGAGGGCCGAACTTCGACAACGCGGGGTTGGTCGGCGGCGAGCGTCGTCAGCTTCACCGCGTTGGGCTCGCGGGCTCAGCTGGCTCTGGCTCGGCTCCCGGTGCCCCCTCCTGCCGCAAGAGCAGTTGTCGTGCCGCGCGCACCGGAGGACCGCCCAAGACGTCGCGTGCTACTAGGGCGGCGTTCGTGTTCTGGGGCTGTCCTTCCTTTGCCCCGGTACGGCGCCTCTGCGCGGAGGTCGGTGCTCCGCTCGTCCGGGAGGATCCGAGTGGGGATCTGCCGGTGGGCAGACGGCTTCCGCCATCGGTGCTGAGGTGGCGGTGGCTGAAGAAGTCCTCGTCGCCGACGGGATCAGCGCCACCATGCGCGCCCCGGGCCTCCGGCTCTTTGTACTTGTCCTCGCCCCTCGAGCGTAGACGTGGGCGAGGGCATTGTTGCAGCGGCGTCCGCCCTGAGGCCGTTGCTGCTGCAGTTCGGCCACCCGGAGCGGAGGTTGTTGTCGCTGTCGCTGGAGCGGGCGGCGGTGGGCGACCTAGAGCCTTATCGCCCCGCGGGCCCTCCAATGTGGGGGGTTGTTCGTACCCGCGGAGGTGGAACCGGAGTTCCGTTTGTAATGGCACCTTGAGTGCCGGAGTCTGTTCATTGTGGCTGTCGGGGCCTGAACATGTATGTATTTTCGGCACAGAGCCGTGTTTTTTCCTTATTTCGAGCACTAAGACTCGCCTGTCGGCTATCTGAACCGCTTCACCAAGCGTGAGTTGCCTCGTGCAAAGGCGACGAGTGAGGTATCCGTATCCCGGAGGCGTAGGAGTCCCTCGGCTCGGTCGGCCTCGGACACTAAGACTCACCTGTCGGCTATCTGAACCGCTTCACCAAGCGTGAGTTGCCTCGTGCAAAGGCGACGAGTGAGGTATTCGTATCCCGGAGGCGTAGGAGTCCCTCGGCTCGGTCGGCCTTGCTGTCCGAGGCTTCTCTTGCTTAGTTAAAGGAACCCTCGACCGCTCTTCGATGAGCCGAAGCCGGAGGTAGCGGTGTCAGCACGGACAGAGGCAGAGTTGGCTCGAAAAGAAGACTTCGTCGGCCGGAGCCTGGCCGGGCCGTCCACTGGCGGGACTGACGCCGGAGTCGAGTTGCCGAGGCCACGAGCCGGGCTGATGTCCTTGGGGGACAGCTGGCTGAGGCTTCGGGGCGGCCGGCCGAGCTGTCTGCTCGAGCCGGATTCCTGGAGAAGACCCCACCGGCGATGGTCCGGGTGCGGTGCTGATGTCGTCCTTTGGAGTGGAGATCCTCCGACCGCGTCGCCATTCGAGGCTAGGTGGGACTTCGCCGAAGGTGTAGTTGACGCCGAGGGTGCCGCCGCTCCCTTCGACTGTCAAGGTCCGAGCCTGCAGGGTCGGTTTATCTTGTAGTGTGCGTATGTTTTCTGCGGCCGCCGAGGCCCAAACACACTGTCGTCGTGTAGTAAAGCTGCGTTTCTTTTCCTCTTGTTTCGAGTATCTAGACTTATTTGTCGGTAACAGAATTGTTTGTCCGAGCGAGAGTTACTTTTCACGGAAGGTGATGAGTGAGGTATCCGTATCCCGGAGGCATAGGAGTCCCTCGGCTCGGTCGGCCTTGCCGCTTACGTGTACTCTTACTCGTCCGTAGGGTTCTGCCATCGATATAGTCGAGAAGGCCCGAAAAATCGTTTCTGCAGAAGAGTTTTCGAGCGTGAAGACTTGTTCAGTCCGCGGAATCACCTATCCGAGCGTGAGTTACTTATCACAGAAGGTGATGAGTGAGGTATCCGTATTCCGGAGGCGTAGGAGTCCCTCGGCTTGGTCATCCTTGGCTGCTTACGTGTACTCCGTCGTTTTCGGGATCCCACTTTCAAAGTAGTCGAGAAGCACGAAAGACATTCTGGCATAAAAGATCTCTTTCCGAGGAAAATTTTGACGCAGAGGGGGCTCCCCCCTTCTAGCCCCTGAGGGAGGGTCGGGCTTTGCCGAGGCAAGGCTGACCCTTCCTTGATGGTTAGACTTCGTGTGTGAACGAGGTGTATGAACGACTTGAAAGCATCTTAAGGGTAGAAGCGACGTAGCTGTCGGATGTTCCAAGCGTTGCTGTAGACCTCGCCTTGACTGTTGGCCAGCTTGTACGTCCCGGGCTTCAGAACTTTGGCGATGACGAACGACCCTTCCTAGGGAGGCGTGAGCTTGTGCCGCCCTCGGGCGTCTTGTCGCAGCCGAAGCACCAAGTCACCCACCTGGAGGTCTCGGGACCGAACCCCCCGGGCGTGGTAGCGTCGCAGGGACTGCTGATACCGCGCCGAGTGTAGCAAGGCCATGTCCCGAGCCTCCTCCAGCTGGTTCAGTGAGTCTTCTCGGTTAGCTCGGTTGCTTTGGTCGTCGTAGGACCTCATCCTCGGGGAACCATATTCTAGGTCTATGGGCAATATGGCCTCGGCCCCATAGACTAGAAAGAACGGTGTGAAGCCCGTGGCTCGGCTCGACGTTGTCCTTAGACTCCAGACCACCGAGGGGAGCTCCTTCATCCATCGCTTGCCGAACTTGTTAAGGTCATTGTAGATCCGCGGCTTGAGTCCTTGCAGGATCATGCCGTTGGCATGCTCTACTTGCCCATTCGTCATGGGGTGAGCCACGGCGGCCCAGTCCACCCGGATGTGGTGATCCTCGCAGAAGTCCAGGAACTTTCTGCCGGTGAACTGGGTGCCGTTATCGGTGATGATGGAGTTCGGGACCCCAAAGCGATGAATGATGTTAGTGAAGAACGCCACCGCCTGTTCGGACCTGATGCTGTTTAGGGGTCGGACCTTGATCCACTTGGAGAATTTGTCGATGGCGACCAGTAGGTGCGTGTAGCCCCCGGGTGCCTTCTGCAAGGGGCCGACGAGGTCCAGACCCCACACAGCAAATGACCAGGTAATGGGTATGGTCTGCAGAGCCTGAGCGGGCAGGTGGGTCTGCCTTGCATAGAATTGACACCCTTGACAGGTGCGGACAATTCTAGTGGCGTCGGCCACCGCGGTCGGCCAGTAGAAGCCTTGTCGGAAGGCGTTTCCAACAAGGGCTCGAGGTGCTGCGTGATGACCGCAATCCCCCGAGTGTATTTCTTGTAAGAGCTCCTGGCCTTCGGCGATGGATATGCATCGCTGGAGGATGCCTGAGGGGCTGCGGTGGTAGAGCTCCTTCCCGTCCCCCAGCAAGACGAACGACTTGGCGCGCCGCGCCAACCGCTGAGCTTCGGCTCGGTCGAGGGGTAGCTCTCCTCGGTGGAGATATTGCATGTACGAGGTCTGCCAGTTTCGACCAGGCGTGACCCCACTCCGCTCCTCCTCGACGCGCAGTGCCTCACCTTCGGGGGCCGAGGGTGCCTCGGGCCGGGCCGAGGGTGCCTCGGGCTGGGCCGAGGCCTTCTCGGGCTTGGCCGTGTCGTCGGTCTTGACGGAGGGTTGATGGAGGTCTCGGGAGAAGACATCAAGGGGAACCGTTGTTCGCCCCGAGGCTATCTTAGCCAGCTCGTCCGCAGTCTCGTTGTAGCGTCGGGCGATGTGGTTGAGCTCGAGCCCGTAGAACTTGTCCTCCAGGCGCCGAACCTCATCGCAGTAGGCTTCCATCTTCGGGTCGCGGCAGTGGGAGTTCTTCATGACTTGGTCAATGACGAGCTACGAGTCACTGCGAGAGTCGAGGCGTCGGACCCCTAGCTCGATGGCGATGCGCAACCCGTTGACCAGAGCCTCGTACTCGGCCACATTGTTGGACGCCGGGAAGTGGAGGCGTAGCACGTAGCGTAGGTACTTCCCGAGGGGCGAGATGAAGAGCAGGCCTGCGCCTGCCCCTGTCTTCATCAGCGACCCGTCGAAAACATGGTCCAGAGTTCCGGTTGGATCGGAGCTGTCGGGAGCTGGGTATCGACCCATTCAGCCACAAAGTCCGCCAAGACTTGGGACTTGATGGCCTTACGAGGGGCGAACGAGATTGTCTCTCCCATGATTTCCACCGCCCACTTTGCAATCCTACCCGAGGCCTCTCGGCACTGGATGATTTCCCCCAGGGGGAAGGATGACACCACAGTCACCGGATGAGACTCGAAGTAGTGTCGCAACTTCCGCCGCGTCAGGATCTCCGCGTACAGCAGCTTCTGAATTTGTGGGTAGCGGATCTTGGTCTCGAACAGTACTTCACTGATGAAGTAGACTGGCCTCTGGACGGGCAATGCATGCCCCTCTTCTCGCCTCTCAACCACGATCGCGGCGCTGACCACCTGAGTGGTAGCGGCGACGTAGATCAAGAGGGCTTCTCCGACAGCGGGGGGCACCAAGATGGGTGCGTTCGTGAGGAGCGCCTTCAGGTTCCCGAGGGCTTCCTCGGCCTCCGGGGTCCAAGTGAAGCACTCGGCCTTTCTTAAGAGGCGGTACAGAGGTAGGCCTCTTTCGCCGAGGCGTGAGATGAAACGGCTCAGAGCCGCCAGGCATCCCGTGACCCTCTGTACACCTTTCGAGTCCTTGATGGGTCCCATGTTGGTGATGGCCGCGATTTTTTCCGGGTTGGCCTCGATGCCTCGCTCGGAGACGATGAACCTCAAGAGCATGCCTCGGGGGACCCCGAATACGCACTTCTCGGGATTGAGCTTTACGCCTTTCGCCTTGAGACACCGGAATGTCACTTCAAGGTCGGGAAGGAGGTTAGAGGCTTTCCTCGTCTTGACTACGATGTCATCGACGTAAGCCTCGACCGTTCGACCAATGTGTTCGCCGAACACGTGGTTCATGCACCTTTGGTACGTCGCACCCGCATTCCTCAAACCAAACGACATGGTAACATAACAGTACATGCCGAAAGGTGTGATGAAAGAAGTTGCGAGCTGGTCGGACTCTTTCATCCTGATTTGGTGATACCCTGAGTAGGCATCGAGGAAAGACAGGGTTTCGCACCCAGCAGTGGAATCCACGATTTGATCGATGCGAGGCAGAGGGTAGGGAACTTTTGGACATGCTTTGTTTAGACCAGTGTAGTCTACACACATCCGCCATTTCCCTCCTTTCTTTCTCACAAGCACAGGGTTGGCAAGCCATTCAGGATGGAATACCTCTTTGATGAACCCTGCCGCCATTAGCTTGTGGATCTCCTCGTCTATGGCTCTGCGCTTTTCTTCGTCGAATCGGCGCAGAGGCTGCTTCACGGGTCGGGCCCCAGCTCGGATATCCAGCGAGTGCTCGGCGACATCCCTCGGTATGCCGGGCATGTCCGAGGGACTCCACGCGAAAACATCGACGTTTGCGCGGAGAAAGTCGACGAGCACTGCTTCCTATTTGGGGTCGAGCTCGGAGCCGATCCGGATCTGCTTGGAGGCGTCGTTGCTGGGATCGAGAGGGACGGACTTAACCGTCTCCGCTGGCTCAAAGTTGCCGGCGTGGCGCTTCACGTCTGGCGCCTCCTTAGAGAGGCTCTCCAGGTCGGCGATGAGGGCCTCGGATTCGGCGAGGGCCTCGGCGTACTCATGTCGGTACGTGGGGCCGACGGTGATGACCCCGTTGGGGCCCGACATCTTGAGCTTGAGGTAGGTGTAGTTGGGGACGGCCATGAACTTGGCGTAACATGGCCTCCCCAGCACTGCGTGGTAGGTTCCTCGAAACCCGACCACCTCGAACGTGAGGGTTTCCCTTCGGAAGTTGGAGGGTGTCCCAAAGCAGACGGGTAGATCGAGTTGTCCGAGGGGCTAGACGTGCTTCCCGGGGATGATCCCGTGAAAAGGCGCAGCGCCTGCCCGGACCGAGGACAGATCGATCCGCAGGAGCCCGAGGGTCTCCGCGTAGATGATGTTGAGGCTGCTGCCTCCGTCCATGAGGACCTTGGTGAGCCTGACGTTACCGATGACGGGGTCGACAACGAGCGGGTATTTCCCCGGGCTCGGCACGTGGTCGGGATGGTCGCCCTGGTCGAAGGTGATGGGCTTGTCGGACCAGTCTAGGTAGACTGGCGCCGCCACCTTTACCGAGCAGACCTCCTGACGCTCTTGCTTGCGATGCCGAGCCGAGGCGTTCGCCACTTGCCCACCGTAGATCATGAAGCCGTCGTGGACTTTGGGGAACTCTCCTGCCTTGTGATCCTCCTTCTTATCGTCGTCGCGGGCCCTGCCACCTTCCGCAGGTGGCCCGGCCTTGTGAAAGTGGCGCCGAAGCATGGCGCACTCCTCCAGGGTGTGCTTGACGGGCCCCTGATGATAGGGGCACGGCTCCTTGAGCATCTTGTCGAAGAGATTGGCACCTCCGGGAGGTTTCCGAGGGTTCTTGTACTCGGCGGCGGCGACAAGGTCCGCGTCGGCGGCGTCGCGTTTCGCTTGCGACTTCTTCTTGCCTTTCTTCTTGGTGTCGCGCTGAGTTGACGCCTCGGGTGCATCTTCCGGTGGGCGGCCCTGGGGCTGCTTATCCTTCCGGAAGATGGCCTCAACCGCCTCCTGGCCAGAGGCGAACTTGGTGGCGATGTCCATCAGCTCGCTGGCCCTGGTGGGGGTCTTGCGGCCCAGCTTGCTCACCAGGTCGCGGCAGGTGGTGCCGGCGAAGAACGCGCCGATGACATCCGAGTCGGTGACGTTGGGCAGCTCGGTGCGCTGCTTCGAGAATCGCCGGATGTAGTCCCGGAGAGACTCTCCCGGCTGCTGGCGGCAGCTTCGGAGATCCCAGGAGTTTCAAGGGCGCACGTACGTGCCCTGGAAGTTGCCGGCGAAGGTTTGGACCAGGTCGTCCCAGTTGGAGATCTGCCCCGGAGGCAGGTGCTCCAGCCAGGCTCGAGCGGTGTCGGAGAGGAACAGGGGGAGGTTGCGGATGATGAGGTTGTCATCATCCGTTCCACCCAGGTGGCAGGCCAGCCGGTAGTCCGCGAGCCACAGTTCCGGTCTCGTCTCCCCCGAGTACTTTGTGATAGTAGTCGGGGTTCGGAACCGGGTCGGGAACGGCACCCGTTGTATGGCCCGGCTAAAAGCCTGCGGACCGGGTGGTTCGGGAGAGGGACTTCGATCCTCCCCGCTGTCGTAGCGTCCCCCACGCCTGGGGTGGTAGCCTCGACGCACCCTCTCGTCGAGGTGGGTTCGACAATTGCGGTGAGGGTGTTCGTTGTCGAGGCGACCCGGGGCCGCAGGCGCTGTGTTGCGCGTGCGCCCGGTGTGGACCGAGGCTTCCCGTATGAATCAGGAAGTCGCGGCGCAATGTTCCGAGGGGTACCCCTGCCTTCGGGAGGCAGAGCTTTCGGCCCGTCGGACCGCAGCATCCTCCAGGAGATTCTTGAGCTCTCCCTGGATACGCCGCCCCTCAGTGGTAGATGGCTCCGGCATCGCGCGGAGAAGTATTGCCGCTGCAGCCAGGTTCTGGCCGACCCCACTGGAGGCCGGTGGTGGCCTTGCCCTGGCATCGTCGGCGATGCGGTGCTGGGTGCCCTGGGGTAGATGACGCGCTTCTCCGGCCGGAGGTTGGCCCACCCATTCCTGTCCGATGTCCCGGCGGAACGGCTCAAGTGTTCCTGCTCCCTCGTCGAGCCTGGCCTACATCTCGCGGATTTGCTCGAGCTGTGGGTCATGACCCCCCATCGGGATGGGGACCACACCTAGCTCCTGAAGGATGTCAACGCGAGGCGCAGGCCTAGGGGATCACCATTTTCCGGTATACCAAGATGGTTGCCTTCGCCGGGACCCCCTAGATCGACGTGGAAACATTCACGACTTGGGCCGCAGTCCTCGTTGCCGAGGCTGCGGCTACCGTCGGAACAGTCGGAAAGGCAGTAGTCGCATGCGGTCATGAAGTCCCGCATGACACTAGGGTTACCAAGTCCGGAGAAATCCCAACAAAAGTCGGGCCCGTCATCCTCCTCGGAATCCGAGGGCCCGTAGGTCGAGACGGCCGTCAGCCGGTCCCAGGGTGACCGCATACGATACCCTAGAGGGTTTGGACTCGCCTCTATGAAAGCGTCCACCGAAGCGAAGTCGCTTGGTGGGTCGAGGCTGAATCCAAAAGGCACGAGATGGGAATCGGTCGGTACCTCTTGGTCGACGGGCAGTGACGAAGTCACGTCAGGGGTAGACTGTACCGTCGTCTCAGGTACGAGCGTGACGCCCAGCAAGTCCTTTGCGAGCGTGCTGGCGTCATCCGTTTGCTTGGAGTTGGCGTGTTGCGGGGAGACGTCGCTCGTCTTCGTCTCAGACGCGAGGTCAATGCCCGACGTGCCCCCCGTTAGGGCGCCGGCGCCGTCGACTCGCTCGACAGCCGACGAGGTGCCGCCTCCTGCTTGGCCTCGGTTGCCCCGCCTCCTCCTCCGTCGGCGGGGGAGTGGATGGGACAAGCCCGAATGTTGTTCTTCTGCCACGTGGGGAAGACGCCGTCGATTCTGCCACCGGCGGGCGGGTTGTCGACCGCCATTGTCGCTGTCGTGCGGCGGAGGAAGGAGTATCATGTCGTAGCTGCCGTCAAGGGACATGAACTCAAGACTCCCAAAACGGAGCACCGTCCCGGGCTAGAAAGTTTGCTGGAGACTACCCATCTGGAGCTTGACGGGAAGCTGTTCGTCAACACGCAGCAGGCCCCTACCTGGCGCGCCAACTGTCGGCGTTTCGACCCCGGGGGGTCCCTAGACCGACGAGTAAATTGTCGCCGCGTACCCCAGCCCAGATGGGTCGGCGCGAGACGGAGCGCGAAGGGGGGAAGAAGCCGGTGGGAGACAGGCGTAAAAGGGGAAACCCGCGGCCTTCGTGTTTGTCCCGCGCCCAGTTCGGGTGCGCTTGCAGTAGGGGGTTACAAGCGTCCGCGAGGGAGGGAGCGAGAGGCCTGAGCGCGTGCCGTCCCGTCCTTCCCCGCGTGGCCAACCCTCTGTAAGAGGGCCCTAGACCTTCCTTTTATAGGCGTAAGGAGAGGACCCGGGTGTACAATGGGAGGTGTAGCAGTGTGCTAACGTGTCTAGCAGAGAAGAGCTAGTGCCCTAAGTACATGCCATCGTGGCAGCCGGAGAGGTTTTGGCACCCGGTTCGTGTGGTGTCGTGGCCGTCAGAGGAGCGCTGGAGCCTGGTGGAAGGACAGCTGTCGAGGCTGTCGAGTCCTTGCTGACGTCTCCTTGCTTTCGTAAGGGGGCTGAGAGCCGCCGTCGTCATGGAGCATGCAGGGCGCCATCATTACTTGTTTACCGGGGCGAGCCAAATGGGACGCTGGTCTTGTTCTCCGTAGCCTGAGTTAGCTTGGGGTAGGGTAATGATGGCGCCTCCTGTGACGTGGTCGGTCCGTGCCCTGGGTTGGGCGAGGTGGAGGCCCCTCCGAGGTCGAGGTCGAGTCTGTCTTCCGAGGCCGAGGTCGAGTCCGAGCCCCTGGGTCGGGCGAGGCGGAGACCGTCGGCTGAGGCCAGGACTGAGCCCGAGCCCTGGGGTCAGGCGAGGCGGAGTTCGTCGTCTTCCGGGCTGAGCCCGAGTCCGAGCCCTGGGGTTGGGCGAGGCGGAGTTTGTCGTCTTCCGGGGCCGAGCCCGAGTCCGAGCCCTGGGGTCAGGAGATGCGGAGTTCGTCGTCTTCCGGGGCTGAGTCCGAGTCCAAGCCCTGGGGTCGGGCGAAGCGGAGTTCGTTGTCTTCCGGGGCCGAGCCCGAGTCCGAGCCCTGGGGTCGGGCGAGGCGGAGTTCGTCATCTTCCGGGGCCGAGCCCGAGTCTGAGCCCTTGGGTTGGGCGATGCGGAGTTTGTCATCTTCCGGGGCTGAGCCCGAGTCCGAGCCCTGGGGTCGGGCAAAGCGGAGTTCGTCGTCTTCTGGGGCCGAGCCCGAGTCCGAGCCCTTCGGGCGATGCGGAGTTTCCTATGGCGCCTGAGGCCGGACTTGGCTGCTGTCAGCCTCACTTTGTCGAATGGCACAACAGTTGGAGCGGCGCAGGCGGCGCTGTCCTCTTGTCAGGCCGGTCAGTGGAGCGGCAAAGTGACTGCGGTCACTTCGGCTCTGTCGACTGAAGGGCGCGCGTCAGGATAAGGTGTCAGGCCACCTTTGCATTAAATGCTCCTGCGATACGGTCGGTCGGCATGGCGACTTGGCCAAGGTTGCTTCTTGGCGAAGACTGAGCCTCGGGTGAGCCGAAGGCGCGTCCGTTGCTGGAGGGGGTCCTCGGGCGAGACGTAAATCCTGCAGGGTCGGCTGCCCTTGCCCGAGGCTGGGCTCGGGCGAGGCGAGATAGTGTCCCTTGAGTGGACCGAGCCTTGACTTAATCGCACCCATTAGGCCTTTGCAGCTTTGTACTGATGGGGGTTACCAGCTGAGATTAGGAGTCTTGGGGGTACCCCTAATTATGGTCCCCGACACCTGTCTTTCTCAAAATGAACATTTGTTAGTCCTAAAATGTGCTCTCCCTTTAGAAGCTTGTGAAGATTCTTCATCCCAACATGAGCTAGTCGGCGATGCCAGAGCCAACCCATATTAGCCTTAGCAATTAAGCAAGTATCGAGTTTAGCTCTATTGAAATCAACTAAGTATAGCTGACCCTCGAGTACTCCCTTAAATGCTATTGAATCATCACTTCTTCTAAAGACAGTAACACCTATATCCGTAAAAATACAATTGTAGCCCATTTTGCATAATTGAGGAACAGAAAGCAAATTGTAATCTAAAGAATCTACAAGAAAAACATTAGAAATAAAATGGTCAGGTGATATAGCAATTTTACCAAGTCCTTTGACCAAACCTTGATTTCCATCCCCGAATGTGATAGTTCTTTGGGGATCATGGTTTTTCTCATAGGAGGAGAACATCCTTTTCTCCCCAGTCATGTGGTTTGTGCACCCGCTATCAATGATCTAACTTGAGCCCCCAGATGCATAAACCTACAAAACAAGTTTAGGCCGTGTTCTTAGGTACCCAAACGGTCTTGGGTCCTTTGACATTAGAAACAAGCACCTTGGATACCCAAACACAAGTCTTTGAACCCTTGTGTTTGCCCCCAACATATTTGGCAACTACTTTGCCTGATTTGTTAGTAAGCACATAAGAAGCATCAAATGTCTTAAATGAAACATTAGGTTCATTTGATGCAATAGGAGATTTCTTTTTAGGCAATTTAACATGAGTGGATTGCCTAGAACTAGATGCCTCACTCTTATACATAAAAGCATGATGAGAGCCAGAGTGAGACTTCCTAAAATGAATTCTCCTAATCTTATGTTCGGGATAACCAGCAGGATATAAAATATAGCCCTCGTTATCCTGAACCATGGGAGCTTTGCCCTTAACAAAGTTAGACAATTTCTTAGGGGCATTAAGCTTGACATTGTCTCCCTGTTGGAAGCCAATGCCATCCTTAACGCCAGGGTGTCTCCCACTATAGAGTATACTTCTAGCAAATTTAAATTTTTCATTTTCTAAGTCATGCTCGTTAATTTTAGCACTAAGTTGAGCTATGTGATCATTTTGTTGTTTAATTAAAGCTAGGTGATCATGAATAGCATCAACATTAATGTCTCTACATCTAGTACAAATAGTAACATGATCAACACTAGATGTAGATGGTTTGCAAGCATTTAATTCATCAATCTTAGCATTTAACATGGCATTCTCATTTCTAAGCTTAGAAATAGAAATATTGCAAACATTTAAATCTTTAGCCTTAGATATTAATATATCATTTTCAATCCTAAGGCTAGAAAGTGATTCATTCAACTTGTCAATTTTAGAAATCAAACTAGCATTATCATTTTTGAGGTTGACAAGAGAATCATCACAAACATTTAACTTCTCAACCTTAGCAATTAATTTAGCATTCTCATTTCTAAGGTTGGAAATAGTGTCATGGCAAATGCTAAGCTCACTAGTTAAATTTTCACATTTTTCTACTTCCTGAGCATAAGCATTTTTAACCTTAACATGCTTCTTGTTTTCCTTAATAAGGAAGTCCTCTTGGCTATCCAAGAGTTCATCCTTCTCATGAATAGCACCTATCAATGCATTTAATTTTTCTTTTTGTTGCATGTTTAGGTTGGCAAAAAGAGCAAGCAAACTATCTTCATCATCACAAGAGTTATCCTCATCACTAGATGTTGCATATTTAGTGGAGGCTCTATATTTTACCTTCTTTTTGTCGTCCTTTGCCATGAGGCACTTGTGGCCGATGTTGGGGAAGAGGAGACCCTTGTTGACGACGATGTTAGCGGCGTCCTCGTCGGAGGAGGAGTCGGTGGAGCTCTCATCGGAGTCCCACTCCCGACAAACGTGGGCATCGCCGCCCTTCTTCTTGTAGTACCTCTTCTTCTCCTTCTTCTTTCCCCTCTTGTCGTCGCCCCTGTCACTATCACTTGATAATGGACATTTAGCGATGAAATGACTGGGCTTACCACACTTGTAGCAAACGTTTTTGGAACAGGGTTTGTAGTCTCTCCCCTTCCTTTGCTTGAGGATTTGGCGAAAGCTTTTGATGATTAAAGCCATCTCCTCATTGTCGAGCTTGGAGGCGTCGATGGGGAGCCTACTTGATGTAGACTCTTCTTTCTTCTCCTTCGTCGCTTTGAATGCAACGGGTTGCACCTCGGGTGTGGAGGTGGTGCCTCACTCGATGATTTGTTTGGAGCCTTTGATCATCAACTCAAAGCTCACAAACTTTCCTATCACCTCCTCGGGAGACATTAGCTTATATCTAGGATCATCACGAATTAATTGAACTTGTGTAGGGTTAAGAAAAACGAGTGATCTTAGAATAACCTTGACCATTTCACGGTCATCCCATTTTGTGCTCCTGAGGTTGCACACTTGATTCACCAAGGTCTTGAGCCAGTTGTACATGGCTTGTGGCTCCTCCCCTTGGGTGAGCATGAATCGACCGAGGTCCCCCTCGATCGTCTCCTGCTTGGTGATCTTGGTCACCTCATCTCCTTCGTGCGCGGTCTTGAGCACGTCCCAAATCTCTTTGGCACTCTTCAACCCTTGCACCTTATTATACTCCTCTCGACTTAGAGAGGCGAGGAGTATAGTAGTGGCTTGGGAGTTGAAGTGCCGAATTTGGTCGACCTCCTCCGAATCATAGTCCTTGTCCCCTTCCTTCGGTACCTGCGCTCCATGCTCAACAATATCCCATATGCTTTTGTGGAGTGAGGTTAGGTGATGCCTCATTTTATCACTCCACATAGAATAATCTTCACCGTAAAAAACTGGTGGTTTGCCTAATGGGACAGAAAGTAATGGAGTGCGTTTGGAAATGCGAGGATAGCGGAGGGGCATCTTACTATACTTCTTGCGCTCATGGCGCTTAGAAGTGGCGGATGCCGATTCGGAGCCGCAGGTGGAAGGTGACGAAGAGTCGGTCTCGTAGTAGACCACTTTCTTCATCTTCTTCTTCTTCTTGTCACCTTTCTGTTGTGTCTTGATGGAGGAAGAGGATTCCTCCTTGTGCTTGTGGGTGGACTCCCTTGAGTGAGTTCTCCCCGAGCTTGCGAACTTGTTGCCGCCGGTCCCGATCTCCCTCTTGGCGGATGCTCCCGACATCACTTCGAGTGGTTAGACTCTAATGAAGTACCGGCTTTGATACCAATCGAAAGTCGCCTAGATGAGGGAGTGAATAGGCAAATCTGAAATTTATAAACTTTAAGCATAATCTACAAGCCGGGTTAGCATTAGAAATAAAACCGAGTCCGAAAGAGAGGGCGAAAACAAATCACAAGCAAATAAAGCGATGACACAGTGATTTGTTTTACCGAGGTTCGGTTCTTGCAAACCTACTCCCCGTTGAGGTGGTCACAAAGACCGGGTCTCTTTCAACCCTTTCCCTCTCTCAAACGGTCACCTAGACCGAGTGAGCTTTTCTCCTTAATCAACGGGTCACTTAGACCCCTTACAAGGACCACCACAACTTGTTGTCTCTTGCTTGATTACAAATTGCTTGAGAACAAGAATGGGGGAAGAAGAAAAGCGATCCAAGCGACAAGAACTCAAATGAACACAAATGTCTCTCTCTCACAAGCCACTAAGTCTTTGGAATGAGTTTGGGACTTGGAGAGGATTTGATCTTTTGTTTTGTGTCTTGGAGTGAAGTCTAGAGCTCTTGTATTGAATGCAATGGCTGAAAACTTGGATGCCTTGAAGTGTGGTGGTTGGGGGGTATTTATAGCCCCAACCACCAAAATGGCCGTTGGGGAGGCTGTCTCTCGATGGGCGCACCGGACATTGTCCGGTGCGCCAGCCACGTCACCCAACCGTTAGGGTTCGACCGTTGGAGCTCTGATAGCCTGAGCCACTGGACAGTCCGGTGGTGCACAGGACAATCACTATTCACTGTCTGGTGCGCCTTCTGGCACCTGCTTTGACTCTGCGCGAACTGTCCGCGCACTGTAGCGTTCACTGTTCACTTTTGCAGACGACCGTTGGCGCAGTAGCCGTTGCTCCTCATGGCACACCGGATAATCCGGTGCAACACCGGACAGTCCGGTGAATTATAGCGGAGTGGCTTTCCAAAACCCCGAAGCTGAGCAGTTCAGAGTTGATCTCCCTGGTGCACCGGACAGTCCGGTGCGCCAGACGAGGGCAGCCTTCGATTGATTTTGCAACTTTCCTTTTAAACCCTATCTTGGACTTTTTATTGGTTTGTGTTGAACCTTTGGCACCTGTAGAACTTATAATCTAGAGCAAACTAGTTAGTCCAATTATTTGTGTTGGGTAATTCAACCACCAAAATCATTTAGGAAAAGGTTTGACCCTATTTCCCTTTCAGTATTCCTTCCATTTTGCTCTTGGGTCCACATGTCGGGGCTTAGCATCCTTGTATGTGCCTCCCTTGAGCTATAAAAGGGAAGGCACACAACATTACAAGGCAGAGTCTCGGAGACTCTCAAGTTCATTCATACGCTCAAGCTCACAGACTCAATACATGCAGACAGTGGAGTAGGGTATTGCGCTCCGGCGGCCTGAACCACTCTAAACCCTTGTGTGTTCTTGTGTTCATCCCGAATCCACCTAGCAGGCAAAACGCTTAGGCCCCCTCCTCATCTTAGGATTTAGAGCGGGTGCGTTCCGCCACCCGGCCGGAGATTTTCCTCTCCAACTTTTGGCGCGCCAGGTAGGGGGCTTGGCATTAGGTTTTTGCTTGTTTTCTTGCTCAACACCATGGTCCAGATCGTCGAGCACCATGACTTCGATCCCGAAGACTTCCTGATGGAGGAAGAAGCTGCGTCTTCCATGCCTCGGGCCTCCAGCCGCCCTGCGCCTAGTGCTGCTGCTGTGCGCTCTGCGCGGCAGCACACTCCTGCGCAGGTGTCCAGGGCATCAAGGGCTGTGCCTGGGGCCTTGTCTGTAGCCAGGGAGTTGCTACACCACCCTCCTAGCTCCACGGCCTCGCCGAGGGCCATGAAGCAGTGGCGTGATGATGTCGATCGTCTGCTCGGCATGGCGCATTCTGGCTCAGCCAAGCCTAGGCCTCGGTCATCCCGGCGTGAACATGAGGCGTCGGCGTCAGTGCGCTTACCCGCAGTGAGGGCCGCACCGACTGAGGACCTGCGGGTGGAGCTCAACCGCAGGCGTGTGGGAGAGGACGCCCTAGTCTCTCTGGAGAGGTCTGATGACTTGCGGGCAGAACTCAACCACAGGCGTGCGGGCGAGGATGCCCGCGTCTCTCTGGAGAGGGCGCGTGAGCGTCGGCAGAACGTCGAGGGTCGCAACCTTGACCTATACTTCTCCGCGGTTGCGCCACAAACTCCAAGGGGTGCCCGAGTTCAGGCGGGTGTCCCGTTGGCCGGCGTGGGCTGCGCCGCACTGGCGGATCATCTCCGCGTGGTGACTTGGCCATCCAAGTTCCGACCACACCTGCTGGAGAAGTACGACGCTACGTCAAATCCGTCGGAATACTTGCAGGTATATGTCACCGCTATTATGGCAGCAGGTGGTCACTACTGTAATGGCAACATACTTCCATGTAGCCTTGTTTGGGCTAGCCCGGACCTGGCTCATGAACCTCACCCCGGGATCGATCTACTCCTGGGAAGAGCTCTGCGCGCGGTTCACAGCGAACTTCACCAGCGCTTATCAACAGCATGGCGTGGAGGCTCACCTCCATACAGTGAGGCAGGAATCCGGGGTAACTCTCTAGGCTTTCATCTCTCGCTTCACTAAGGTATGAGGGACTATACCCCATATCTTTGATGCTTCCATCATCACCGCTTCCATCATCACCCAAGACGGCAAAAAGAAGAAGAAGAAGAACCGCGACCACGAGAGGCTGCCGTCTGCTGCTCCTGTCGTCGCAGCCGCGACTGGGGACCGGAACGAGCGCAACAAGCGCCCACGGCCACAGGGAGGCAACATCGACTCATGCCCTGCGCACCCCAATAGTCGCCACAGTGCCGCGGAGTGCCACGAGATCATCAAGCTCGTGAAGCGCGTCAACGAGCGGCGTGAGCTAACTTCCAAGGATGGCTCCCCACCTCGTCGCCGGCCTGGCAAGGAGAGGGTCGACGATGGTGATGTGGCCGCGGGAGAACGGGACCTCGGGTATCAGTCCCCCGAGCAAGTCCTTAAGGACATCCTCACTGGAGACTCCGACTCCGGTGATGATACCAATCGCCGCAAAAAGCTGTACGTGATGTACGGCGGAAGATGGGAGCTCACCTCCCGTAGGAACGTGAAGTCCCTGTGCCGCGAGGTCCTGTCGGCGACTCCTGGGGTCCCGAAGGCAGCCCCACACGAGCGGTGGCGGAGCACCACTATCTCCTTCGGGGCATCCGACTGCCCCGAGAACATGGCAGGGGCCGGCATACTGTTGTTAATCACCGCCCCTGTCATTGCCAACATCAAGCTGCATCATGTTCTGATTGACGGTGGGGCTGGGCTCAACGTCATCAGCCACGCTGCGTTCAGGCAGCTGCAGATGCCAGGTGAAAGTCGCCTAGAGGGGGGTGAATAGGCGGAACCTGAAAATTAAAACTTTATCCCCCAACTAGATCCCTTGATTAGTGGTTAGAACAAGATATACAAATATCGGAGAATAGAAACTAAGTTCTTGCTTGAAAGGAGTATTGCTAAATAATGCGGGAGAGATAAATCAATACAACTAATAAGTTATAGAATAACAAAGCAAGAACCCTTAGATGAGAAGAGCACTAGAACAAGTTCTTTCTTGCAACGTGTTGCTTCACTAAATGGAAATTTAACTTGAAGCAATACCAAATGAAATTAGCAAATAATGGTGCAAGAAAACTTAGAGCAAGGGAAAGCAAACAAATCACAAGCAATAAACACAATGGACACGGGTGATTTGTTTTACCGAGGTTCGGCCCTCGAAGGCCTAGTCCCCGTTGAGGAGTCCACTTAAGGACGGGTCTTTTTCAACCCTTTCCCTCTCTCCCCCGATCACACAAGGATCGGTGAGCTCTTCTTCTTTTCAAGGATCACTCTCGATCCCACAAGGACCACCACAATCTTTGGTGTCTCTTGCTAGCTTTTACAAGCCTCCAAAACTTTGGAGGAAGTTCAATGGGAGTCAAAACTCCACGCGCAAATGAACACAAAGATGAAGCACACACTATCTCTCGATGAATCTCACAAGGCACTAGTGCTAAACTCAAATGAGTAGCTCTCTTTTGCTTGCTCTCTCTTTTGTGGCACTTGTGTTGGTTGTAGTGGTCTAAATCTTGTGTATAGGATGGATCAATGAATATATGTGGTTGGGAGGGCTTGAGTATGTCAACTAGATGACTTGGAATGTTGCTTGGACTCCCACCTCTTGAAGTGGCCGGTTGGGGTGGAATTTATAGCCCTCAACCACCCATATAGCCGTTGGGGCGCATCTGCCAGAAATTGCACTGGCGGACGGTCCGCGGCTAGGGCCCGGACGGTCCGCGACCCTCCAACGGTCGATTCTGACATCTTCAACGGATACTTCTGTCAGATCAACGGCTAGATCAACGGCTATCTGCCTCGGTGACACCACGCGGACAGTCCGCCCTTGGTCCCGGACGGTCCGCGCCAGCTCTATAATTCCTTTTGCTCAACTTGTCACCTTCGGGCTGAACCAGGTCTTCACATGCGGACTGTCCGCGAATTATAGCCGGACGGTCCGCACGTTGTAGCTGGACGGTCCGCGGTTTAGTCGGACTGTCCCTGATTTGTAGTTCCTGGTCGAAGTCAACTCGGTGTCGCGGACGGTCCGCCGCAAGGGCCCGGACGGTCCGCGTGTGGTCTCAGACGGTGCTTGCTCTTCCATCGGACGGTCCGCAGTAGAGACACATGTTTTTGCATTGGTTCTGTCCGAGGATCATTTAGGTGTCGTGGACGGTCTGCCGCAAAGACCCGGACGGTCCGCGCTTAGTCTGTTTTTCCAAAAAGCTTCTCCTGTCCGGAATAATCTACGGTATTCCGGACAGTCGATTTAGAATAGTTGTAGATGAACCTTTGGCACCTGTAGAGTATATAATCTAGAGCGAACTAGTTAGTTCAATTATTTGTGTTGGGCAATTCAACCACCAAAATTATTTAGGAAAAGGTTTGAGCCTGTTTCCCTTTCAATCTCCCCCTTTTTGGTGATTGATGCCAACACAAACCAAAGCAAATATATAAGTGCAGAATTGAACTAGTTTGCATAAGGTAAGTGCAAAGGTTACTTGGAATTAGACCAATTTACATTTAATGTTTTAGACCATGCTTGCACCAATTGTTTTGTTTTTGCAAACTCTTTTGGAAATTCTTTTCAAAATGTTTTGCAAAATAGTTAAAGGATAAATGAATAAGATTTTGAGAAGCATTTTCAAGATTTAAAATTTTCTCCCCCTGTTTCAAATGCTTTTCTTTTGACTTAACAAAACTCCCCCTAAATGAAATCCTCCTCTTAGTGTTCAAGAGGGTTTTAAGACATCAATTTTGAAAATACTACTTTCTCCCCCTTTTGAACATAATAAGATACCAATTTGAAATTTACCAATTGAAAATCATTAGTTTTACCAATTTGAAATTAGGAGGTGGTGGTGCGGTCATTTTGCTTTGGGCCTAATACTTTCTCCCCCTTTGGCATGAATCGCCAAAAACGGATACTCAGAGTGAAATGTAGGCCCTTGAAGTGCAATCTTCCCCTTTGGTCATAAATAAGTGAGTTAAGATTATACCAAAGACGAAGTCCTTTTTGCGTTTGAGCTTTTACTCTCTCCCCCAAGGATGAAGTCCTTTTCCTTGATGCTCATTTCTCCCCCAAAGAAGAGAGAGTTGCTCGGAGTGGTGGCGAAGTATGAGTTACGGAGTGGAAGCCTTTGTCTTCGCCGAAGACTCCATTTCCCTTTCAATCTACGACTTAGCATAGTAATATACTTGGAAACATATTAGTCGTAGTCATGGTACGGGAATAATAGGATATATGCATTTGTACCAATATGAACGAGATATGATCAAGAGATATGTCAATTAAGCATGATCATAGTTCTATACAATATAGATTTCTCCCCCTAAACATGTGCCTTGAGAGGAATACATATTTTGGCCTTAAATGCCAAGGGCACATAATTAGGTTAATGAGAGCAAGTCTATATCATAGAGAAAGTGAAGTGCATTGTGTCATAGTATATGAGTGATGCTCAAGACAGTTTATGCACTTAGGAAAGCATGTTGCAAACATTTTAAGCATTTTCCTTTAAGGATTTCAAAGAGACTTAAGGACCATCCACCTTTGGAACAAAGGTAGCTTATCCTCGTTACAAGGTTAAGCTTTAAGCTCTTTGACAATAGAATCACTTCATCTAGTTTTAGCAAGGATGCAATAATGCATGAGTGAAATTTTAAGAGGTTAAACTAGGTATGAAGCAGGGATAAATGCAAAGGACATGCTTTCTCTTCCTTTTATACAATATATGCAAAGAGTGTATATAAGAGGAAGATTTAGGTACAAGTTTAGATGAAAGGAAGTGGTTTTACCCTTTTGTACCTTCTCATAGAGACGCTCTCTTCATTGTGCTTTGTCCTTAGTCTTAGTTGCTTTAAGACCTATACTCAATGACAATATATGGAAATACTTTGCACAAGAGAGAGTTCTACAACTAGTGATCTTTTTCAAGTTATTGTTAGCATATATCAAATGGATCACAAGTTGCATAAATGAATCATGAATTCTCCTTTTTCCTTAGTGCTTATCAAAATGGATGTCAATTAAAATTACCAATTGAGATCAAATTGAAATTACATGAGGCACTAAGAAGCATAAGTGATACTCAAAGTTGTTTAATGATCAACCAATGTGCGATCAAGAGAGCAACAAGGACATTAAACTTTCAATCAAGCTTAAAAATAGGAGAATCCAATAAGCATGCTACTTTAGAAATGAAAGCAACAATCCTTGATAAAAGCGACATTATTTTAACAAGTTGGATTGATGTGTAGTAGCATACTATATGAGAAACATTATTCTCATGCAAGAGACTATATGAAATTTTTAAGACAAAGCAATAGTCTCAACATAATCAAAATATAATAATGGACTCCCCCTAAAGATATGCATCAAGTAATTTTAAAGAAATGATTTCGATGCATTTACTTTAAAGAACATAAAGGGAGAAGCATTATACATTTTGATCAAGGCTCACAAATTTAGCAATAGACAACTTAAGCCTTGTAATCTCATAATGAAAAAGAATTTAGAATGCTTACAACCACACCATTGATTATTGCGAAGACCTTATTGTCCAAGTAGGTGTTGTTGTCCTTGATGATCTTCCTTTTTCATTTGAGTGTCCTCCCTTTGTAGTCGTCTCTTTTTCCTTCCAAACTCATTGAAGATACTCAAGAGAGATGTTAATGACGCAAGGGAGTATATGGCGAGGGATGATTTCTTTAGATAACTAACATGCATAATTCATCATCCACAAGTCACATAGATGTGAAGAAAAGTCCTTAATATTAGTGCACACCATAAAAAGAGGGATATGCACCTTCTAAACATTTTGAACAATCTTAGGAAATTTTACTTCTTCATACTGAATTTTAACATCATGACTTGAAAGCATATCAATATGAAAACAAATATAGCAAAGCCATGAATTAGATTCTAATGGATAAGTGCATTTATGAGAATGTGATTGAGTGCACATCAAGACAAATTTAGTCCTCCAAAGAATCTATTCTTCAAGAATGATAATTTAGAGTGAATAACCATTGAAGGGAACTATATTAAAGAGATGAGTTCCCATACCTTTGCTTTTACCTTTCTTCTTTTGGGTGAAGATCAACCCATGAGGCTTGTGTACTTTCCCTTCTATGCATATTTATAAGCAAGCTCAAGAGATACGTTAGTAACACAAGCACTAGTTTCCATTTAGTAATCATTTTGACAAAGAATGAAAAGTGAATTACTATTGGCATGGAAACTTTATAATATGAACTAGATTATTCCATGAAGTATGCCTAGTTTTAACTCATAAAACAAGCATGGTTAAATTCTTGAGACTTAAGGGAATAAATCTAATTCATAACATGGAGAGCGATAAATGTAGAAGAATCATATCCAATTTAAGCAATAAAACATACAACATACATTATTGGATTGATTTTCCTTGTCAAGATAAATTACGCATCTCCAAAGAGAAATTTATCTCTACAAGTGAGACTACTTAAATTACTTAGATAAAAACATTAGTCTCACTTTTCTAGCTATAGAGAGAATTTTTCCTTTTATAAGTGTCCTAAGTATTTGAATTTCTTACATGACACCTTATTCTTTTAAGAACATGAAATATCTTTCTATATCTAGAGCATGGCAATAATAGAATAATTAAAGTAAAATATGCCATGGGAACTTGCAACAATTTAAAGCATGTAGATTGTCATAATATAGAATTGATAAATACACAATCTACCATATGAGAGGAATTTCTTCAAAGAATGATGACATAATTTTAAAACATGCTTAAGTGCTTTCTATTTCTATGTGACTACACAAGACAATTTAAGATAATTGCACTTAAGAATATAAACGTTACCATCCTTTGATTTTCCTCCATGTTGTAGGCTTTGATATTCCGCACATGATGATTCTTTATTTCCTACAACATTAATATCTTCCCGAGATGATATGAGTTTTGAATACAATAAATTGAAGTAACCTTGGGTCAATCTTGAATATGTAGATCATTTGAAGATTGATAGCTTGAGTTGATAAGAATTGAATTAACTCCCTCAAGCACCCCAAGGGTTCATACCATCTCCTTCTCCTACAAAGCTTGTCAAGCACATTTTGGTACCCATCGCTTGATGGGTCCGTTAAGGTTAGTGAACAAAGATCTAGGAACCCAAGTGTCCTTTGTGCTAGCGCTTGGTAAACTTGTTACCTTTCTAGCACAAGTTGCAATCTTGGGTTGCCTAGTTATATATGAATCTAATGACAAGTTAGGAGTGGGAATTTTACCAATGGGACAATCTTTGCATTGATGTCCCTTCTTTCGGCATGTGTAGCATAGGCGTTTTCCAAGTTTTGAAGATTTCTTCTTTCCTTGTTTGTTGCCTGCTACATGGTTAGTAAAAACCTTCTTTTCTAACCCTATGCCTTTTTGTTTTAAATGGGGACAAGATCTAAGCATGTGTCCCTTCTTGGAGCATTTAAAACAAAGCCTATCATCCTTGTTAATAATCAAGCCATTTTTAATGTAGGGACATGACCTAATCAAGTGCCCCTCTTTAAAGCATTCACTACACCTCTTAATGTGAAGTGTGGCTTGATCATTACCTTGGATGTTACCTTTTGTGGAGGCGTGGTTGAGGCTTTTGGAGGAGGTGTTGAATTTCTTCTTTTGTTTATTTCTCTTGGCAATCCTCAAATCCTTGACATTTTCTTCAAGGGATGTAGTGTATGCCACGGTTGTTCCTGTCTCAAGCTTCTTCACCATGTGATCACGGTTATCTTGAGAAGGTTGGGCAATGCATTTCCCTTTAAGTTGTGTCAAGCTCTTCTTTAGCCTCTCATTTTCTTCTTTGAGCTTTTGATATGAATCATCATTTGTTCCTGTAGATTCTAGCTCAAAAGAAGATTTGCTTGTCGACGAACAACAAGCATTAGCACATGGTAATATAGTATCAATTTGAATACATGTGCATGAGTGAGGTTGTTGGGATTTTAAATTTTCTATCACAACCTCATGAGCAATGTTTAATATGATATGATCATCTATAAGATTTTCATGAGAACATAGAAGCATATCATATTTATTTTGAAAAGCTAGATTTTCAACTTTTAGCTTTTCTATTTGGTCCTTAAGCAAGGTATTCCTATTTACTAATTGAGCGATACAATGTAAAGCGTTATCTTGCTCAATTGAAATAGTTTCATACCTTTGGACCAAATCAATATGAGAGCACTTTAGCTCCTCATGTTCTTTTGTCAACTCGTCAAAGTGTTGCATCTTTATGGAGAGAATATCTTCTAGCCTTTGACGAGCTTCGCTTTGTTCTCTCGCTCTTTCTAGAAGTTTGAGCATGACCGCCTTATCTTCTTGGCTTAGGCGAGCGTAGAGATGCACAAAGCTTCTTTCTTCCTCCTCATCCTCGTTTGTGCTTCCGCTATCATTTTCATTAGCTACACAACACATGTGGGAATCGAAATGGGAAGACAAACCTTTTGGAGAGGTGGATTCATCGTTTGGTCTCCATCGTTCATTTTCTTCTTCTCCCTTGCAAGGGTTAGTATCACAAATACCAAAGGAAGTAGAAGCACAAAATGAACTATCATTTTTGGACTTATTAGACTTGCTTTTAATTCTAGTCCAAATATCATGCGCATCGGGAATATGTTCATAATGATTCATTATGAGGGCATGATAATCTTCCTTGCTAAGAGAATTGACCAAGATGTCAAACGCTAGATAGTTTAAGCGAATACATCTTTGGTCTTCATCGGAAACATTTTCCCTATCATAACTAGGAGGGATAATACTCTTGTCTAAGATTTGTTCTAATTGTGGATCTACTTTTCTAAAAGCATTTACTACTCTAGCAGACCATGAATCATAATTAGAACAATCGGAAAGTAATATCTCAAGAGTTACCTCCTTGTTTTCCTTTGAAGTTGTCTTCTTGTTCTTTTGGGATCTTCTTCGAGCCATCACTTCGAGTTGTTAGACTCAAGATGAAGTGCCTAGCTCTGATACCAATTGAAAGTCGCCTAGAGGGGGGTGAATAGGCGGAACCTGAAAATTAAAACTTTATCCCCCAACTAGATCCCTTGATTAGTGGTTAGAACAAGATATACAAATATCGGAGAATAGAAACTAAGTTCTTGCTTGAAAGGAGTATTGCTAAATAATGCGGGAGAGATAAATCAATACAACTAATAAGTTATAGAATAACAAAGCAAGAACCCTTAGATGAGAAGAGCACTAGAACAAGTTCTTTCTTGCAACGTGTTGCTTCACTAAATGGAAATTTAACTTGAAGCAATACCAAATGAAATTAGCAAATAATGGTGCAAGAAAACTTAGAGCAAGGGAAAGCAAACAAATCACAAGCAATAAACACAATGGACACGGGTGATTTGTTTTACCGAGGTTCGGCCCTCGAAGGCCTAGTCCCCGTTGAGGAGTCCACTTAAGGACGGGTCTTTTTCAACCCTTTCCCTCTCTCCCCCGATCACACAAGGATCGGTGAGCTCTTCTTCTTTTCAAGGATCACTCTCGATCCCACAAGGACCACCACAATCTTTGGTGTCTCTTGCTAGCTTTTACAAGCCTCCAAAACTTTGGAGGAAGTTCAATGGGAGTCAAAACTCCACGCGCAAATGAACACAAAGATGAAGCACACACTATCTCTCGATGAATCTCACAAGGCACTAGTGCTAAACTCAAATGAGTAGCTCTCTTTTGCTTGCTCTCTCTTTTGTGGCACTTGTGTTGGTTGTAGTGGTCTAAATCTTGTGTATAGGATGGATCAATGAATATATGTGGTTGGGAGGGCTTGAGTATGTCAACTAGATGACTTGGAATGTTGCTTGGACTCCCACCTCTTGAAGTGGCCGGTTGGGGTGGAATTTATAGCCCTCAACCACCCATATAGCCGTTGGGGCGCATCTGCCAGAAATTGCACTGGCGGACGGTCCGCGGCTAGGGCCCGGACGGTCCGCGACCCTCCAACGGTCGATTCTGACATCTTCAACGGATACTTCTGTCAGATCAACGGCTAGATCAACGGCTATCTGCCTCGGTGACACCACGCGGACAGTCCGCCCTTGGTCCCGGACGGTCCGCGCCAGCTCTATAATTCCTTTTGCTCAACTTGTCACCTTCGGGCTGAACCAGGTCTTCACATGCGGACTGTCCGCGAATTATAGCCGGACGGTCCGCACGTTGTAGCTGGACGGTCCGCGGTTTAGTCGGACTGTCCCTGATTTGTAGTTCCTGGTCGAAGTCAACTCGGTGTCGCGGACGGTCCGCCGCAAGGGCCCGGACGGTCCGCGTGTGGTCTCAGACGGTGCTTGCTCTTCCATCGGACGGTCCGCAGTAGAGACACATGTTTTTGCATTGGTTCTGTCCGAGGATCATTTAGGTGTCGTGGACGGTCTGCCGCAAAGACCCGGACGGTCCGCGCTTAGTCTGTTTTTCCAAAAAGCTTCTCCTGTCCGGAATAATCTACGGTATTCCGGACAGTCGATTTAGAATAGTTGTAGATGAACCTTTGGCACCTGTAGAGTATATAATCTAGAGCGAACTAGTTAGTTCAATTATTTGTGTTGGGCAATTCAACCACCAAAATTATTTAGGAAAAGGTTTGAGCCTGTTTCCCTTTCACCAGGGTCCCTACTGGGACCCTCTCGTCCATTCTCCGGAGTGGGCACTCAACCGGTGTATCCCCTTGGGAGCATCACGCTCCCGGTTACATTCGGGACAGAGGAAAACTTCCGCACAGAGAACGTCCAGTTCGATGTTGCGGAGGTTAACCTCCCGTTCAATGCCATCATTGGCAGGCCAGCCCTGTACCAGTTCATGGCCATTGCCCATTACGAGTATTTGGTCCTCAAGATGCCGTCTCCACCCGGGGTCCTCACCGTGCGGGGCGACCGCGCCGATGTGCTTGCGGCTATGGAGAAGCTGCACGCCCTGGCGGTGAAAACTGCTCGCCCGTACGACGGAGGGAGGAACCCCTCGACCTCCGGTACCAAGGCGCCTACCAAGGTGCCAAAGGTGTTGCCATCCGGAGCGGACAACGTCCCCGTCAAGGCCATCCAGCTCTGCGCGGATTCCCCCCAGACCACTCGCATTGCGGGTGATCTGGAGGAAAAATAGGAACTCGCGCTCGTCGCCTTCCTCCAAGCAAATGCCGACGTGTTCGCATGGGAGCCGTCGCAGATGCCTGGGATCCCCAGGGAGGTGATCGAGCACCATATGAAGATCAACCCTGACACCAAACCGGTGAGTCAGAAGCCTCGGAGATAGTCCATTGAGCGACAGGACTTCATCCGAAAGGAGGTCCGGAAGCTGCTAGACGCTGGCTTTATCGAAGAGGTTCATCACCCAGTGTGGCTGGCCAACCCAGTTGAAAGGGAAATGTGCCCTTGGGCCATTTCTATAATGTTTTGGTGATTAAGTGTCCAACACAAAGTGAGTGAAATATTATGTGCCAAACAAGCAAAAGATACAAATCATGTAACAAGGTACGTTTCTAGACTTAGTACATTGTTTTGAGTACTAACATATTTTGTCTAAGTGCTAGAAACAGAGAAAAGAAAAGAACCAAAAGACTTGGCTCAGTGCAGCCAAATCTCTGCTCAGTCTGGCACACCGGACTGTCCGGTGGTGCACCAGACAGTGTCCGGTGCGCCAGGCTGGACTCCGGTGAATAGGCCGCTCTCGGGAGAAATTGGCGGCGTACGACTATAATTCACCGGACTGTCCGGTGAGCCAACGGCCGCCAGCGCAACGGTCGGTCGCGCAATCCGCTGGCGACGCGTGTCCCGCACCAACGGTCGGCAGGGGGCACCGGACTGTCTGGTGCACCAACTGCCATGAATCTGCAACAGTCGTCTGCGCCAGAATAGGAAGGAGATCGCGCACCGGACATGAACAGTGGTTGTCCGGTGGTGCACCGGACTGTCTGGTGCGCCACCCGACAGAAGGCAAGGATAGCCTTCCTTGTTGGCCTCCAACGGCTCCTAGCTGCTTTGGGGCTATAAAAGGGACCCCTAGGCGCATGTAGGAGTCACCCAAGCATTCAAGAAACATTCTAAGTGTAACACCCTGAATTTTGAGATATAAAATTATCTTTGCTCTATACTCAAAATTCAGGTGTTACACTCTTTTATCTTTTTTTCATCAGTTAAAAGTAATTCAATTTTTGGTTATTAAATCCATTATAGAGGACAATTTTTTTAATAAAGAAAATAATGTTGTGAAATATAATTAACCCTTGAGTAATATAAAGATTTAAGTAGTGTTTGATGCATTCATTTTCGGAGCATGACTTTTGTTTGTTAATTGATTGTAAAGATTTGTTTGTATTCAATCCATTTTTGAAAAAACCCAGTTTATTTAAATAAATAGGATTTACCCTAATTATCCTTTTAAAATTGGATATTGTATTATTTATGATTTGTTCAAATTTTGGAATATTTTAATATATATCTTCGTATATGTATATTAAATAAATAGAAAATAAGAAAAAATAAAACCCAACCACACGTGCGTGGCCTTTGGCCGAACGACCCAGCCGGCCAGCACCCACATCCTCCTGTTGGCCCGTACACATTCACACTTCCTAGCTCTCCCCCTCACAATTGCTTACAAGTGGGCCCCCACCAGCAGCTATTTCTCTTTCCCATGACATTTCTCCTGTTCGCTCTATTTGCAGAAACAGATACCGTTTTCCTCTCACGTTCATCTTCCTCAACTGCCTCCCCACGACTCATGCGCCCACATCGCCTCTCCCTCGTCAAAATCATCCAACCCCTCGCCTCTCTCTCCCCTCCCCTCGCCCTCGTGCAGTGCCTCGTCCGTCGCTCGCAGCCGTCGCCTTGCCTGCATTCGCCGTCGTCTGGATGTCATCGTGTCGCGTCCCAGCCGCCGCGCTTCATCGCGTGGAGGAGCGCTGAGGCGGAGACGCTGTGTGCTCGCCTGACTCATCGACGCGCCAATGCAGCCAAGCCCCGCCGATTGCCGTGCCTCGCCTCGCGCTCATCACGCTGTCAACGCCCGCGCCGCCGTGCTCGACTGTTGATGCTTCGTCGCCGTGTCTCAGGAGCCCCAGCCATTCGCGAGCCTCATGCCGCCCTGCAATTCTCCACGCGGTCATCGTCGTCCACGTAGCGCCTGCGAGTGGGAGTGTGCCGCTGTCTGCCATCGTGCCGCCAAGGTAAGGTGCGTCTCTATGTTCTGTATTGCATGGTGCTGCAGCTCATCCCTTTCATGCCACCAGTGCTATCCTACTAGCTGCCGCAGCGCTACCTGCCCGCACGCCGTACTGCGCATGTACCTGGCTCGGGGAGCCCGCGTAGCCGTGGCCGTGCTCGCCTCGGCAGGAAATCCCTCTGCTCTCTCCCCCTCCTATGCGGTTTCAACTTTCAACTAAGCTCACATGCAGTATGTATTTCCCTCCCCATCCCTTGACTGCATGTGCATGTAGCCTTCCTCAATGATTTCCTGCATGCGTCCAGACTCTAGAGCCAAAAGGAAACTGTCGATCCTTTGCATGCGTATTACCCCTCCCCATCTAAGCTGCATGCCAGAGAAATCTTTCTCAAGGTTATCCGTGCCCTCAAGTATGTGGCCCTCCACTTGACTTGGCTTCAGCCAGTCACAACGCGCCACGTCGTTTATGAAAGGCAAATAGGCTTACACCTTTTCCTTAATTGATTTTGGTGGTTGAATTGCTCAACACAAATAATTGGACTAACTAGTTTGCTCGAGATTATGAGTTCTACAGGTGCCAAAGGTTCACAACAAACCAATATAAAGACCGAAAAAAGATTCAAATATAAAGAGCTAAAGTCAGCCGAAGTGTGCCCTGGTCTGGCGCACCGGACTGTCCAGTGCACCACCGGACAGTGTCCGGTGCACCACCGGACAGTGTCCGATGCACCAGGGACTCCAACTCCGAACTGCTCACCTTCGGAAATTCTGGAGGCTGCTCCGCTATAATTCACCGGACTGTCCGGTGTGCCAGCGGAGCAACGACTACTTCAGCGCCAACGGTCACCTGCAACTGCATTCAATGCGCTACAGTGCGCGCAGAAGTCAGGCTCGCGCTAGAAGGTGCACCGGACAGTCTACAGGACCTGTCCGGTGGCCCAGAAGACAGAAGCTCCAACGGTCGAAATCCAACGGGCAGGTGACGTGGCAGGCGCACCAGACAGTGTCCGGTGGCGCACCGGACTGTCCGGTGCGCCATGCGACAGCAGCCTTCACCAAACGGCTAGTTTGGTGGTTGGGGCTATAAATACCCCCAACCACCCACCATTCATTGCATCCAAGTTTTCTGACTTCCCACACCTTACAAGAGCTATAGCATTCAATACAAGACACACCAAAGAGATCAAATCCTCTCCCAAGTCCTTAGTTCATTCCAAATCAAATAGTGACTTGTGAGAGAGTGACTTGTGTTCATTTGAGCTCTTGCGCTTGGATTGCTTCTTTTTCTCATTCTTTCTTGTGATCAACTCAATTGTAATCGAGGCAAGAGACACCAATTGTGTGGTGGTCCTTGCGGGGACTTTGTGTCCCGTTTGATTGAGAAGAGAAGCTCACTGGGTCTAAGTGATCGTTTGAGAGAGGGAAAGGGTTGAAAGAGACCCGGTCTTTGTGACCACCTCAACGGGGAGTAGGTTTGCAAGAACCGAACCTCGGTAAAACAAATCATCCTGTCTCACTCTTTATTTGCCCGCGATTTGTTTTTCACCCTCTCTCTTGGACTCGTTCATATTTCTAACGCCGGCTTGTAGTTGTGCTACTTTCAATTGGTATCAGAGTCGGTGCTTCATTAGAGCTTAACTGCTCGAAGTGATCTTGGGAGATCACGCCAAGAAGATGGTGATCGGCGGTGAGAAGTCCGCTACAAGCCACGGGAAGGCTCCATCAAGGGAGTCCGCCAACAACAACAAGGATGGATCCCCTTCACACATTCGATCGCACAAGAGTGGCGAGAAGAAGAAGAAAATGAAGAAAGTGGTCTACTACGAGACCGATTCTTCCTCGCCCTCTACATCAGGATCCAACGCCGCGTCCGTCACTTCTAAGCGCCAAGAGCGCAAGAAGTATAGTAAGATCCCCCTACGCTATCCTCGCATTCCTAAGCATACTCCATTACTTTCCGTCCCATTAGGCAAACCACCGACATTTGACGGTGGAGATTATTATAGGTGGAGTGATATGATGAGATATCACCTAACCTCACTCCACAAAAGCATATGGGATGTTGTTGAGTTTGATGTACAGGTACCATCTGTAGGGGATGAAGATTATGATGAGGACGAGGTGGCCCAAATCGTGCACTTCAACTCCCAAGCCACCACTATACTCCTCACCTCTCTAAGCCGAGAGGAGTATAACAAGGTGCAAGGATTGAAGAGTGCCAAGGAGATTTGGGACGTACTCAAGACCGCGCACGAAGAAGACGAGGTGACCAAGATCACCAAGCGAGAGACGATCAAGGGGGAGCTCGGTCGCTTCTAGCTTCGCCAAGGGGAGGAGCCACAAGAGATGTACAACCGGCTCAAGACCTTGGTGAACCAAGTGCGCAACCTCGAGAGCAAAAAATGGGATGACCATGAAATGGTCAAGGTTATTCTTAGATCACTCGTTTTTCTTAACCCTACGCAAGTACAATTAATACGTGGTGATCCTAGATACACACTAATGTCTCTCGAGGAAGTAATAGGAAAATTTGTGAGCTTTGAATTGATGATCAAAGGCTCAAAGAAAATCATCGAGCAAGATGGCCCCTCCACGCCCGAAGCACAACCGGTCGCATTCAAGGCGACAGAGGAGAAGAAGGAAGAGTCTACATCAAGTAGACTCCCCATCGACGCCTCCAAGCTCGACAACGAGGAAATGGCGCTCATCATCAAGAGCTTCTGTCAAATCCTCAAGCAAAGGAGAGGGAAGGACTACAAGTCCCGCTCCAAGAAAGTGTGCTACAAGTGTGGTAAGCCCGGTCACTTTATTGCAAAATGTCCAATATCAAGTGACAGTGACAGGGGCTACGACAAGAAGGGAAAGAGGAGAGAAAAGAAGAGATACTACAAGAAGAAGGGCGGCGATGCCCATGTGTGCCGCGAGTGGAACTCCGACGAGAGCTCCTCCGACTCCTCCTCCGACGAGGACGCCGCCAACATCGCCGTCACCAAAGGGCTCCTCTTCCCCAACATCGGCCACAAGTGCCTCATGGCAAAAGACGACAAAAGAAAGAAGGTAAAATCAAAATCCTCCACTAAATATGAAACCTCTAGTGATGAGGAGGATAATTTGCGCATCCTTTTTGCCAACCTAAACATGCAACAAAAGGAAAAATTAAATGAATTAATTAGTGCTATTCATGAGAAGGATGAACTCTTGGACTCCCAAGAGGACTTTCTAATTAAGGAAAATAAGAAGCATGTTAAGGTTAAAAATGCTTATGCTCTAGAAGTAGAAAAATGTGAAAAATTATCTAGTGAGCTAAGCACGTGCCATGATATTATTGCCAACCTTAGAAATGAGAATGCTAGTTTAATTGCTAAGGTTGATTCAAATGTATGTGATGATTCAATTTCCAATCTTAAGAATGATAACGCTAGTTTGCTTGCTAAGATTGAAAAATTGAATGATTCACTTGCTAGCCTTAGAGATGAGAATGAAAAATCAATTGCTAAGGCTAAGGACTTAGATGTTTGCAATGTTACCATTTCCAATCTTAGAAATGAAAATGACATTTTACATGCTAAGATTGTTGAACTAAAATCTTGCAAACCCTCTACATCTACTGTTGAGCATGTTTCCATTTGCACTAGATGTAGAGACGTTAATGTTGATGCTATTCATGATCACCTAGCTTTAATTAAGAAACAAAATGATCACATAGCCCAACTTAATGCCAAAATTAATGAACATGACTTAGAAAATGAAAATTTTAAATTTGCTAGAAGCATGCTCTATAGTGGGAGACGCCCTGGCATCAAGGATGACATTGGCTTCCAAAAGAGGGACAATGTCAAAATTAATGCCCCTCCTAAAAAATTGTCTAATTTTGTTAAGGGCAAGGCTCCCATGCCTCAGGATAACGAGGGTTACATTTTGTACCCTGCCGGTTATCCCGAGCATAAAATTAGGAGAATTCACTCTAGGAAGTCTCACTCTGGCCCTAATCATGCTTTTTTGTATAAGGGTGAGACATCTAGCTCTAGGCAATCAATCCGTGCTAAATTGCCTAAGAAGAAAACTCCTATTGCATCAAATGATTCTAACATTTCATTTAAAACTTTTGATGCATCTTATGTTTTGACTAACAAATCCGGCAAGGTAGTTGCCAAGTATGTTGGGGGCAAACACAAGGGATCAAAGACTTGTGTTTGGGTACCCAAAGTTCTTGTATCTAATGTCAAAGGACCCAAAACTGTTTGGGTACCTAAAATCAAGAACTAAATTTGTTTTGTAGGTTTATGCATCCAAGGGCTCAAGTTGGATCATCGATAGCGGGTGCACAAACCACATGACAGGGGAGAAGAAGATGTTCTCCTCCTACGAGAAAAACCAAGATCCCCAACGAGCTATCACATTCGGGGATGGAAATCAAGGTTTGGTCAAAGGGTTGGGTAAAATTGCTATATCACCTGACCATTCCATTTCCAATGTGTTTCTTGTAGATTCTTTAGATTATAACTTGCTTTCCGTTTCACAATTATGTAAAATGGGCTACAACTGTCTTTTTACAGATATAGGTGTTACTGTCTTTAGAAGAAGTGATGATTCAGTAGCATTTAAGGGAGTGTTAGAGGGTCAACTATACTTAGTAGATTTTGATAGAGCTGAACTCGACACTTGCTTAATTGCTAAGACTAACATGGGCTGGCTCTGGCATCACCGACTAGCACATGTTGGAATGAAGAATCTTCACAAGCTTCTAAAGGGAGAACACATTTTGGGACTAACAAATGTTCATTTTGAGAAAGACAGGGTTTGTAGCGCATGTCAGGCAGGGAAGCAAGTTGGTGTTCATCATCCACACAAGAACGTCATGACGACTGACAGGCCACTCGAGCTCCTACACATGGATCTATTCGGCCCGATAGCTTACATAAGCATCAGCGGGAGTAAGTACTATCTAGTTATTGTGGATGACTATTCTCGCTTCACTTGGATGTTCTTTTTGCAGGAAAAATCTCATACCCAAGAGACCTTAAAGGGATTCTTGAGACAGGCTCAAAACGAGTTTGGCTTAAGGATCAAGAAAATAAGAAGCGACAACGGGACGGAGTGCAAGAACTCTCAAATTGAAGGCTTCCTTGAGGAGGAGGGCATCAAGCATGAGTTCTCTTCTCCTTACACTCCACAATAAAATGGTGTAGTAGAGAGGAAGAATAGAACTCTATTGGACATGGCAAGGACCATGCTTGATGAATACAAGACTTCGGATCGGTTTTGGACGGAGGCAGTCAACACCGCGTGCTATGCCATCAACCGGTTGTATCTACACCGAATCCTCAAGAAGACATCGTACGAACTCCTAACCGGTAAAAAGCCCAATGTTTCATATTTTAGAGTCTTTGGTAGCAAATGTTTTATTCTTGTTAAAAGGGGTAGAAAATCTAGATTTGCTCCTAAGGCTGTAGAAGGCTTTTTACTAGGATATGATTCAAACACAAGGGCATATAGAGTCTTTAACAAGTCCTCTGGACTAGTTGAAGTTTCTTGTGACATTGTGTTTGATGAGACTAACGGCTCTCAAGTAGAGCAAGTTGATCTTGATGAGCTAGATGATGAAGAGGCTCCGTGCGTCGCGCTAAGGAACATGTCCATTGGGGACGTGTGTCCTAAGGAATCCGAAGAGTCTCCAAATGCACAAGATCAACCATCTTCCTCCATGCAAGCATCTCCACCAACTCAAGATGAGGATGAGGCTCAAGATGATGAAGGAGAAGATAAAGAAGATGAGCCACCTCAAGAGGAGGGCAATGATCAAGGGGGAGATGCCCATGATCAAGATAAGGAAGATGAACAAGTTCCAAGACCGCCACACCCAAGAGTCCACCAAGCAATCCAACGAGATCACCCCGTGAACACCATCCTCGGCGATATTCAAAAGGGGGTAACCACTCGATCTTGTGTTGCTCACTTTTGTGAACATTACTCTTTTGTTTCCTCTATTGAGCCACACAGGATAGAGGAAGCACTTCAAGATTCGGATTGGGTGGTAGCGATGCAAGAGGAGCTCAACAACTTCACTAGGAATGAGGTATGGCATTTAGTTCCACGTCCTAATCAAAATGTTGTAGGAACCAAGTGGGTCTTCCGCAACAAGCAAGATGAGCATGGGGTGGTGACAAGGAACAAAGCCCGACTTGTAGCCAAGGGATATTCACAAGTCGAAGGTTTGGATTTCGATGAAACCTATGCACCCGTAGCTAGGCTTGAGTCAATTCGCATTTTACTTGCCTATGCTACTTACCATGGCTTTAAGCTCTATCAAATGGACGTGAAAAGTGCTTTCCTCAATGGACCAATCAAGGAAGAGGTCTACGTTGAGCAACCTCCCGGCTTTGAAGATAGTGAGTACCCTAACTATGTTTATAAACTCTCTAAGGTGCTTTATGGGCTCAAGCAAGCCCCAAGAGCATGGTATGAATGCCTAAGAGATTTCCTTATCACTAATGGCTTCAAAGTCGGAAAGGCCGATCCTACTTTATTTACTAAAACTCTTGAAAATGATTTGTTTGTATGCCAAATTTATGTTGATGATATTATATTTGGGTCTACTAATGAATCTACATGTGAGGAATTTGATAGGATCATGACACAGAAATTCGAGATGTCTATGGTCGATGATAGGTTCTTTACTCTACTTATGTGCATCTCGACCGAATATTATGCTTTCCGTATGCATGTGTGCAAGATTCTAAGCCGATCCTAAGGAAGCTCACCTTAGGGCCGTAAAACGAATTTTGAGATATTTAGTTTATACTCCTAAGTTTGGCCTTTGGTACCCTAGGGGATCCACATTTGATTTAATTGGTTATTCGGATGCCGATTGGGTGGGGTGTAAGATTAATAGAAAGAGCACATCGGGGACTTGCCAGTTCTTGGGAAGGTCTCTGGTGTCTTGGGCTTCAAAGAAGCAAAATTCCGTCGCTCTTTCTACCGCCGAAGCCGAGTATATTGTCGCAGGCCATTGTTGCACGCAATTACTTTGGATGAGGCAAACCCTTAGGGACTATGGTTACAAATTAACCAAAGTTCCTCTTCTATGTGATAATGAGAGTGCAATCCGCATGGCGGATAATCCCGTTGAACATAGCCGCACTAAACACATAGCCATTCGATATCATTTCTTAAGGGATCACCAACAAAAGGGGGATATCGAGATTGCATATATTAACACCAAAGAACAATTAGCCGATATCTTTACCAAGCCACTAGATGAACAAACATTTAACAAACTTAGGCATGAACTAAATATTCTTGATTCTCGGAACTTCTTTTGATGTTTTGCACACATCGCTCATTAATATACCTTTGATCATGTCTCTTTTATATTCTATGACTAATATGTTTTCAAGTATATTTCAAATCAAGTCATAGATTGAAAGGGAATTGGAGTCTTCGGCGAAGACAAAGGCTTCCACTCCACTCCATCAAATCATTCATCCTTCGCCGTCGCTCCACACCGCTCTCCAACTTTGGTATAATCTTCACTCATATGTTATTTACCATAAGGGAGAGAAAGTAGTACAAAGGGCTTATATTTCACTCAAGTATCCGTTTTTGGCGATTCATGTCAAAGGGGGAGAAAGTATTAGCCCAAAGCAAAAGGACCGCACCGCCACCAATTTTAAAAAATTTGAGTTAAGAAAAGATTCCTTCAATTGATGGTTTTCAATCGGTATCTTAATCTTGATAAAATTGGTACAACCCTTTCAAAACTAATATCTAAAACCCTCTTGAACACTAAGAGGAGGATTTGATTAAGGGGGAGTTTTGTTTAGTCAAAGGAAAAGCATTTGAAACAGGGGGAGAAAAATTCAAATCTTGAAAATGCTTCTCAAAATCGTATTCATTTACCTTTGACTATTTGCAAAAGGACTTTGAAAAGAATTTATAAAAAAAATTGCAAAAACAAAACATGTGGTGCAAGCGTGGTCCAAAATGTTAAAAATAAAGAAACAATCCATGCATATCTTATGAGAATTTATTGGTTCAATTCTAAGTAACATTTGCACTTACATTATGCAAACTAGTTCAATTATGCACTTCTATATTTGCTTTGGTTTGTGTTGGCATCAATCACCAAAAAGGGGGAGATTGAAAGGGAAATAGGCTTACACCTTTTCCTTAATTGATTTTGGTGGTTGAATTGCCCAACACAAATAATTGGACTAACTAGTTTGCTCGAGATTATGAGTTCTACAGGTGCCAAAGGTTCACAACAAACCAATATAAAGACTGAAAAAGGATTCAAATATAAAGAGCTAAAGTCAGTCGAAGTGTGCCCTGGTCTGGCGCACCGGACTGTCTAGTGCACCACCGGACAGTGTCCGGTGCACCAGGGACTCCAACTCTGAAATGCTCACCTTCGTGAATTCTGGAGGCCGCTCCGCTATAATTCACCGGACTGTCCGGTGTAGCACCGGACAGTGTCCGGTGTGCCAGCGGAGCAACGGCTACTTCAGCGCCAACGGTCACCTGCAACTACATTCAATGCGCTACAGTGCGCGCAGAAGTCAGGCTCACGCCAGAAGGCGCACCGGACAGTCTACAGGACCTGTCCGGTGCACCACCGGACTGTCCGGTGCACCACCGGACTGTCCGGTGGCCCAGAAGACAGAAGCTCCAACGATCGGAATCCAACGGCCAGGTGACGTGGCAGGCGCACCAGACAGTGTCCGGTGGCGCACTGGACTGTCCGGTGCGCCATGCGACAGCAGCCTTCACCAAACGGCTAGTTTGGTGGTTGGGGCTATAAATACCCCCAACCACCCACCATTCATTGCATCCAAGTTTTCTGACTTCCCACACCTTACAAGAGCTATAGCATTAAATACAAGACACACCAAAGAGATCAAATCCTCTCCCAAGTCCTTAGTTCATTCCAAATCAAATAGTGACTTGTGAGAGAGTGACTTGTGTTCATTTGAGCTCTTGCGCTTGGATTAATTCTTTTTCTCATTCTTTCTTGTGATCAACTCAATTGTAACCGAGGCAAGAGACACCAATTGTGTGGTGGTCCTTGTGGGGACTTTGTGTCCCGTTTGATTGAGAAGAGAAGCTCACTCGGTTTAAGTGACTGTTTGAGAGAGGGAAAGGGTTGAAAGAGACCCGATCTTTGTGACCACCTCAACGGGGAGTTGGTTTGCAAGAACCGAACCTCGGTAAAACAAATCATCGTGTCTCACTTTTTATTTGCCCGCGATTTGTTTTTCACCCTCTCTCTCGGACTCGTTCATATTTCTAACGCTAACCCGGCTTGTAGTTGTGCTTAAGTTTATAAATTTCAGATTCGCCCTATTCACCCCCCTCTAGGCGACTTTCAGTATAAATCCACGAGGTATCAAATATTCAATATATTTTGCGTCGTAGATTCGTTTCAATCCGTTCCAGTTGATAATATTGTCTACGTGTTAAAAACATTGTTGTGTCATGATGCACATTTCGTTAATTAATTAGTCATTTGTTTATCCGACGATTATCAAAACTAATTTATAGTTTCAATTTGCACTTTTATAAATACATGTTAATTTGATTAATACCAACACAAATATTTAGATTCAATACTCGCCTAGTATAAATGCGGTATCAGTTATTGATTCTCGCGTCGCGCGTGCCGTCGTCGCGCGTGCTAATTCACATGCCGTCGTCGCGCGTCGTTTTCGCGTGTCTCGTGCGCCGTCTTCACGTGTCGAGCGTTGTCCGCGCGTAAGATTAAATCGTTCGCTTATAATCACTCTTAATAATATTTATTAGACTAATATTCCAATTATTAAATATATAGTGTTCAACTTGCGCTTTGATAATAACTATTAACATGACTAATATTAACTTAACTACTTTTTATTTATTCAATATTTGTTTAGTATAAACACGTCTCCTGTTTAGTTATTCTCGTCAGTCGCGTGTGCTGTTCCGCACGTGGTAGCGTACTGATTCGATCGTCGTTCGCGTTGGTCGCGCGCACTGTTTTAGGTGTTGTCAGCGCGCTATGTCACGCGTGTTCGCGCGTCGTAAATTTGCCTCGCTTAGAATCTCCCGCTTTAATTAAAGTCCTGGTTTAAATGATAACTGCTAGTGTAACAGGTTAAGCGAAACTAAATATTAGATATTATTTATATTTGAGAAATGTTGGATTATATATTCTAATTAATACTGGTTTAGAGTAAACATGATAACTCCTCGACCGTAGCTTCGACTTTCGCGCTTCTTATCCTCGTATAACCGTAGAAGCGCTCTCTACTTTATATTGCTTGTTTTTATTAAGTCTATCTTGTATGGTGTAATGTTCTTATGCAAGTATATGTTTGTTTGTGCCTGTTTGTATTCGTTGTGCGCCACGAATAGATTGCGGCTGCACTACATGTATCAACCAAAACATTATGGACCAAAAATCCTTTGATCACACAAGAGATAACCATAGCATCATTGTGTGGGTAATCCTTGAGCTGAAGATCCTCTTGAGAGAAGGTAATTGGAATGTGAGACCATCTTGACTTGATGAAGGGTCCTTGTACCCCTACATGTTGTACTGTTCTCTGCGCCTCCTTCTTCTGTTTCTTGTTAGCCGGCTCTGAGCATGAACCGCCTGTTATCGGGAGAATTAGCTTCGGAGCCAAAGCAGTTCCAGCTTGGTTCTTGAACGAAGCCATTGTCTTAGGAAAGTAGAAGTGAGTTCACCGGAGGTGGGCGCCAATGTTGGGGACTTGTTCTCAAATGCTATGAATTAAGAACAAGGCAACATAAAATGTTAAATATTAATGCCCTTCGTCCGCTGAAGCATTATCTCCCTAAGGATTTAATGAACTTCGGACGAAGACCACGAGTGGAATATCACGAAGGTTACACCTTCGTGATTAAATTTACAAAATAATACAAAGTAATATAAAATGTGAAATATTAAAGATAAATACATCAGAAATAAATGACATCATTCGCTTATCTTATTATATGAATCTAAAATGTTAAAACATAATATTTAGGTACATTTATACCTTTGCCTTGACAAATAATAATTCTTGAGTGATGCGTTTGCAATTACAGGAACACGTGAACAGTAAAGGAATACTGTTCACTATTTATAGGCACAGGACACAACCTGTGAGGAATTACAATCATGCCCCTCATAAAAGTTTACAACAATGACTCAGACCCTTATGGACTAAAAGGTCATTCTATCTTTAAGTCGGTTCGACCCTCCATCTTCGGATATGCTATAATACCGAAGCTTCATGAATGGTACCTTCGGCATCACGTACGAGCAGCTTGAGCCGAAGCTGTTTCTTGCGACGAAGCATGGTCCTAACAGACGGTCAAGCTTCAGTGGCCAAGAGATCAAACTCTTCGAGTTCAACGAGATCGAAGACCCTAAGCATCTGTTTGGTGAAGGCAAGTGTCCTCAAACCCATTATGTCCCATTTACTTTATAATTCACTGTCCCGCATACTATGAACAACCTAAGGATTGACTAGCTTTATATTTACCTTGTCCTTGATTACCTTTTGGGTTGCTATGGTTAGCTTCATGCTATTGCTTTACTTTAATCAATGAACATGATGTGAACACTTATGATACGATGTTGTCATTATGATTATGATGTTGGACTGGTGATACTTGAAGGGGGCTCGAGCGGTTTCTCGAGTGCCTCTCCGTAAGGACCTGTTCGTTGGATGACCGCCCGGGAAAACAGTGCAACCATGAGTGTAACACCCCTGGTGTTACTGTAACTAAAACTTGAGCATGGCATCATAAGCATTGGCATTGCATATGTTTGACACACCTAGAGTGCATTCACTAGGTAAAAATTTCAAACAAGTTGTATTGTTATAGCACTTTGCAAATAGAACCCTAGATAGGGGACTTAACCCTAAATGGGGATTAAAGGGGTAAAACCTAACCCAAGTTGAGAAAACCTAAAATCTTTAAGGGAAATAGTATAAAATGTCCCCAAAAATAAAGTTGAATCACATTTATACCCCTGGGATACCAAAAACCCTAATTGGAACCCTGGAAAACCCTAAATCCAAACCCTAGGGGCTTATGTGCAAAATTAGTCCACTTTTGGACTAAAGTGCAAAAACTAAGTTAAATAGGTACCTTAAGTCAATTGGGTCACTCATATGTGAATTTACAAGCCAAACCCTAAGTTTTGGCCTCATTTGCAAAAAGGACCCTATTTGAGGTTTTATACTAAGTCTGAAAAACAGTGTTATGGGCTCAACTTTTGAGCCTTGTAACTTTTAAATCATAGGGTTTTTGCCCTAGGTCACCACATCAATGTTGTAAAGCAAACAAAGGAGAACAATTTTGCTGAAGTGGGAAAGCCATGTTCTTGTGAGAAATTTGGAGATAATCATGCTCAAACTTTGGCTGTCAGGCTAATTAAGTCTGAAAATCAGACTGACAGTGGACTGACATCAACTTCAAGACCAAGTTCATGCATGATCTGCTGCCTTTTTGTGACAACACCATATAGCAAAGTTGTAGTTGGTATAATGCTCTACAAGTTTGCTGCAGAGTTAGACTTGTGTTGTCATTAGAATTTAAGAGAAAATTGGGCTCTAAACTTGACTGTCAGGCTGTCTGAATACCACTCTCCATGGTACAGTGCTATCGGGGGGGGGGGGGGGATCAGAACGCCAGCTCAGTCATCTCACCGCCGATGAAGCCTCACCGTGATTCGTGTCACCGGCGCCAGGATTCACGCTCGGGGTGGATTGATAACGTCGCGGGGATAAGGATCCTCGCCGACGGTGAGCTGGGGGTCACTCTGGTGACTCACCGTGGCTCCCCTTCTGCTTTACGGCTGGAGGCAGTTAGCTCGCCGGTGAACCGCCGTCGCTCGGTTGTGCGCCACGTATCCGAGCACTTCTGTCGCGTCATCGTGCCTCTTTACAGCTGTTAAATCAACGCCGGTGAGCTCGCCACGACTGTGGACACGCACCCACGGCGCCAGAGTTCTTTCCCCTCTCCGGTCGCCAGCACCCCTCGGCCGAATTCGTCATTGTCACACCCGGGTTTCAGGGCACCAAGACCCAGGCGCGAACATAATCACCAGGTGTGCTGGGACCAAGTCTCACACATATGATGAATCATGGCACAGGATCGAATGTCACGTCTTTACCATATAACAGGAGTTCTATACAAAATAATTAAATAATTACATCATATGAGGAAACGATCCAGCAACCCAAAGTTGACTGGATGACGACGGCCTAGACCTCTCACGAATTCGCCACAGCATCCTCCACGCGCCTCATCCTGTGGTACCTGTTCTTGACCTGTGGGGGGGGGTGTGAGACAGCAAGAGTGAGCTCACATACGTTCATCGCTCAACAAGTTGTGGGGAATAATGTGCATGAACTCGCCAAAGGTGGGAGCTCACGTAAAGTGTAAGGCTTACCAAAGAGGATGGTTAGAGCTGAGCATTGCTTTTAAAGTTGGTCAAAATTTTATTAGCAATTACTAAGTATAAGTAAATACCAGCCCAATTAAGTAGTAGAACAAAAGTAGCAACCTCACCTGCGATGCAATGCATATGACAAATTGAGTTTAAGTTCCATAATTTAATCATGTGAGTGTCCGAGCCGCTCATGACCGTGAGCACGGCTAGTATACCAGTTTTACACTCTGCAGAGGTTGCGCATCTTTACCCACAAGTCGTGTTACCCATTTGCCACGGAGTTGATCAGACCCCATACACCTCTACCAAGGAAGCGAGGCAGGGTACCACTACGAGGCCTTTACAAAGTTCCACTAGCTTCAGACTACCCGCTACAGTTTATAGGAAGCTCCAATGCAGGAATCCCTTGCAGGACCGCCATCGCAGCAAAATCCTCCCGAGGGCCTCCCTACACTGACCACTCCCCTACTGCCCTTGCCCCTTTCGGGTAAGGTAGCCCTCCACTAGCTTTCCTAGTTAATCAGCCAAGGGCGTCCCATTAAACCCTTGTGGTAGCACTGTTTTCCCGGGTGGTTCTCCATGTTCCAATTAACATAATGATCTTATCATGAACAGTAAATAACAACTGATAACAAAGATATAATCATGGATAAAAGGTATCTCCATACCCAAAACCACATATAGCACTAGCAAGTACTACCCAGAAAGTTCAGTGGTAAACAAGGTATAAAGATAGACAAACTAGGGTATCCTATTGGGACCCATCAAAATTAACCTATGCAGATCATTATGATTAATAAGAACATGAATGGGTAAAAGAAGTGATCAAGAGCACAACTTGCCTGGGACTTGAGATTCCAGGTACCAGGATGATCTTCAGGTGACTCGTGACCTCACTGCTAGTCGTAGCAATTCAAACAAACATGGTATAGGCAAAATTAACATTACACCAAACATAAAAACAAAATACACATTAATAATATACATATTAAAATAAGATCATAGGAACAAGAATCATTAATTTTGGAGTTATAGATTTTAAGTTATGAATTTTCAAAGGTTTTATGTGTTTAAAATGGATTAAGTGAGAGATTAAATTTCTAATTGTTTTCATGCCAAAACAGAGGCTCTAGGTGGTAGAGAATAAAATTACAAAATTTTAGAAAGTGGAATGGATTAATTCGGACTAAAAATGGATTTTCTATGATTTAAACAAGTTCTAGCATTTATTTATCTATTAAAAATCCATTTATAAATTATTTTCTCTATTTTATAATACTCTGGACTGGGCCTCAAAATCTGAGAACAGCAGGGGTCTATGGGTAAGTTGCCAACGACACAGGGAATAGTCTACGTGGATGGCGGGTTAATTTGTAAAGGTTTCAGGGGCTCTTTAGCAATTTGCACGCGCGAAGGGGTATGCTCTAATTTGGACCGTCAAATCAATTCCAACGGCGAGGATTAGATCCGACATAATTCGAACCGGTATGCGATTTCAGCCGCGCAATCCACGATCTACGGTCCAGATCCAAAGTCCACTTCATCCAACCGGTGCACACCCAGGTCCACAAGATTCTAATCTAACGGCCAGTTGCTCACCCACCTTTGATCTAATCCAGGCCCTACATCTAGATCAAACGGCGCAACACCCTCGCTCCCATCCAATCGTGACCGATGGCGGCGCCGCCCTGCACTCCCGGTGGAGCACGCCGGCGAGGTATCCAATTGGCCGTTCCCGAGCGCCAAACCTAAATTGGACCAAGCTATGCGTAAAGGATGAATTGGCGAGCAGGGTGTATGGGTCCATACCAAGTATCGCGTCGTGAAGTGCCCTGGCCACGGAGAGTTGCGGCCGCGAGCAGATGCTCCACGACGGTGAGCAATTTGTTGCCCGGTGATCCCAGTCAACGCACCAATTATGGCGGGGAAACGTGCGACGAACGCCAGGGATCGCACCCCTGCTATGAATTGGGGCTCGGGAGCTATAATTCCCGGAGTCAACCACAGCGACCGGTCACCATTGCCTTCACTGCTCGCGACGAAGGACCAGAGGATGGGGTGGATGGCGGCACACGCGAAAATTGAAGAGGAGGGAGGAGAGAGGTTGCGGCCGGCTTCTTATGGAGGCGCGGAACGGCTGTTAACCAGCTGGGGCCGGAAGACCCGAGGAGAAGTGGTTGCGGTCACGGCGGCGTCATCTTCGCGGTTCGGTTGAAGGAGAAGAGGATAGGGGTGACAGCTGGGACCCACCCGCAGCGGCTCATCACGCGGCGAACGCGACTGACCACCCCGGTCCACACACCAGAGACCCATCCGACGCGCGCGCGCTGTCAGCCATCCGGGCCCACCGGTCAGTCGACCACCCGCGGATCCGGTAGTTGGGCCGCACGCGAGAGCAGATAGAATGGGCCACAGCGATGGTTGGGGCCCAGGTGAGCTTCTTCCAATTTTCTTTTACTTTTCTTTTCTCCATTCTTTATTTCCTTTCTTTGTTTCTAAAGTCCATTTGAATTCGAATTTTGTTTCAAACCTTGTGCAACTTTGCTATCAAGTCATATTATGAAATGAAAAATACAAATTTTAGAAATATATTTATATTATTTATATTTTCATATCATTTCTCTTCTTACTTTCAAACCCTAATTTTCAATTTAGGGCTTAATCCAATTTCTAGTCATTTTTATATTATTATTATTATTTAATGCACAAACATAAAAACTCCAACAAAATGCACTTTCTTTTATTTTAGAATCATTGGTTTTAATTAATCACTCTCAATTATATAGGTGCTCTTCTTATGATGCAAATAAGGCACATAAAATAAGGAACTCACCATGTATCTCTTATACACAATTTTGAGTATTACAAATCCTACCCCCCTTAAAAATAATCTCGTCCTCGAGATTTATAAGAAAAGGGATACAATCAGTTTGGTTTAGGAATCGAAAGTTTTGTTTCAAGTTTTTTTTATACTCGCTAGTAGATGATTTGGAAAATATAAATATTGTATGTCTAGCCATCTATTAGGTCAGATGAGGTACGATTATGGCAAGTAGGGGTTTTGGCAAGGGTATAATAAGGAAAAACTTCATCCAGGACTGTGGACCTTGATTCCGCTGGCGATTCAACTTGATCTTTGAAGACTTGAGTTGCTGCTTATCCTCCTTTGACATGGTTGGTCTTCTTTGGCCTTTATTTCTTGGAGTTGTCATCCGAGTTAAGGACATATGGCTAGGACATATGTGAGTAGGATGGATTGTATGGTGTAGGTAGGTTAGAATCTCTTGCTAGGTTAAAATTGTGGGGTTATGCAACTATTGGATGGTTAAGGTAGTTGCATATGGCCAAGTCGATCTGTCATTCTTAATTTAGTGCAGGGTGAACTAAGTTAAGACTCGTTCTATAGGAGTAGAGTCTAATCTATTTCATCAGTGTTATCTAACATGTTTGATAAGTCACTTTAGATTAGATCAGATCTAGGTTAGATTGGTGTGACTAGTTTGACTAGATAAGATTTTTTTTATTTTAGGCTAGATCATGGTTGTTACACTAGCGTGGAATAAATATGCTTATTGGGGTAAGATGAATCCATAAGGATAAGGTAGAATCTTTTGAGGTCAGATAGATCTATTAGGATAAGATAAATCTTTTCAAGATAAGATGAGAATCCATTTTTTTAGGATAAGATGGATCTATGAGTGTAGGATAGACTTTTTCAAGATAAGATGGATTTTGCTAGGCTAGATTCTTTGATGAGGGATAACCTAGTTCATTTAGATATTTTTATAACCGTTTTTTTTCTATATGTATATGCAGATGTGATTGTGGACATTACTCCACAACTAATCACACTCAATCAAAGATCCAAATCAAACAAGTATCATAAAAACAAACATTCAAGCATACAAATACCTATAAAAATAGTTTTGTTTTTGTTCCTAAGAGTAGGTCTCCTATTCCTAAAGTCACTTTAGGCACAGGATTTCAAAGTGTGAAATCCACATTTGTCTTTAGAAAGAAAAGGTAAGAATAATCAGAGTAAAGCGGAAATCGATGAGAAAAGATTAAGAAAAGTTTAGAAAAGAATCAGAGTAGCAAAGGTAAGTGAATAATGGTTGTCCAGTTCTATCTAGGTTTCGTCCTACAGTCAACATTCCTCTGATACCACTTCTGTCACACCCGGGTTTCAGGGCACCAAGACCCAGGCGCGAACATAATCACCAGGTGTGCTGGGACCAAGTCTCACACATATGATGAATCATGGCACAGGATCGAATGTCACGTCTTTACCATATAACAGGAGTTCTATACAAAATAATTAAATAATTACATCATATGAGGAAACGATCCAGCAACCCAAAGTTGACTGGAAGACGACGGCCTAGACCTCTCACGAATTCGCCACAGCATCCTCCACGCGCCTCATCCTGTGGTACCTGTTCTTGACCTGTGGGGGGGGGGGTGTGAGACAGCAAGAGTGAGCTCACATACGTTCATCGCTCAACAAGTTGTGGGGAATAATGTGCATGAACTCGCCAAAGGTGGGAGCTCACGTAAAGTGTAAGGCTTACCAAAGAGGATGGTTAGAGCTGAGCATTGCTTTTAAAGTTGGTCAAAATTTTATTAGCAATTACTAAGTATAAGTAAATACCAGCCCAATTAAGTAGTAGAACAAAAGTAGCAACCTCACCTGCGATGCAATGCATATGACAAATTGAGTTTAAGTTCCATAATTTAATCATGTGAGTGTCCGAGCCGCTCATGACCGTGAGCACGGCTAGTATACCAGTTTTACACTCTGCAGAGGTTGCGCATCTTTACCCACAAGTCGTGTTACCCATTTGCCACGGAGTTGATCAGACCCCATACACCTCTACCAAGGAAGCGAGGCAGGGTACCACTACGAGGCCTTTACAAAGTTCCACTAGCTTCAGACTACCCGCTACAGTTTATAGGAAGCTCCAATGCAGGAATCCCTTGCAGGACCGCCATCGCAGCAAAATCCTCCCGAGGGCCTCCCTACACTGACCACTCCCCTACTGCCCTTGCCCCTTTCGGGTAAGGTAGCCCTCCACTAGCTTTCCTAGTTAATCAGCCAAGGGCGTCCCATTAAACCCTTGTGGTAGCACTGTTTTCCCGGGTGGTTCTCCATGTTCCAATTAACATAATGATCTTATCATGAACAGTAAATAACAACTGATAACAAAGATATAATCATGGATAAAAGGTATCTCCATACCCAAAACCACATATAGCACTAGCAAGTACTACCCAGAAAGTTCAGTGGTAAACAAGGTATAAAGATAGACAAACTAGGGTATCCTATTGGGACCCATCAAAATTAACCTATGCAGATCATTATGATTAATAAGAACATGAATGGGTAAAAGAAGTGATCAAGAGCACAACTTGCCTGGGACTTGAGATTCCAGGTACCAGGATGATCTTCAGGTGACTCGTGACCTCACTGCTAGTCGTAGCAATTCAAACAAACATGGTATAGGCAAAATTAACATTACACCAAACATAAAAACAAAATACACATTAATAATATACATATTAAAATAAGATCATAGGAACAGGAATCATTAATTTTGGAGTTATAGATTTTAAGTTATGAATTTTCAAAGGTTTTATGTGTTTAAAATGGATTAAGTGAGAGATTAAATTTCTAATTGTTTTCATGCCAAAACAGAGGCTCTAGGTGGTAGAGAATAAAATTACAAAATTTTAGAAAGTGGAATGGATTAATTCGGACTAAAAATGGATTTTCTATGATTTAAACAAGTTCTAGCATTTATTTATCTATTAAAAATCCATTTATAAATTATTTTCTCTATTTTATAATACTCTGGACTGGGCCTCAAAATCTGAGAACAGCAGGGGTCTATGGGTAAGTTGCCAACGACACAGGGAATAGTCTACGTGGATGGCGGGTTAATTTGTAAAGGTTTCAGGGGCTCTTTAGCAATTTGCACGCGCGAAGGGGTATGCTCTAATTTGGACCGTCAAATCAATTCCAACGGCGAGGATTAGATCCGACATAATTCGAACCGGTATGCGATTTCAGCCGCGCAATCCACGATCTACGGTCCAGATCCAAAGTCCACTTCATCCAACCGGTGTACACCCAGGTCCACAAGATTCTAATCTAACGGCCAGTTGCTCACCCACCTTTGATCTAATCCAGGCCCTACATCTAGATCAAACGGCGCAACACCCTCGCTCCCAGCCAATCGTGACCGATGGCGGCGCCGCCCTGCACTCCCGGTGGAGCACGCCGGCGAGGTATCCAATTGGCCGTTCCCGAGCGCCAAACCTAAATTGGACCAAGCTATGCGTAAAGGATGAATTGGCGAGCAGGGTGTATGGGTCCATACCAAGTATCGCGTTGTGAAGTGCCCTGGCCACGGAGAGTTGCGGCCGCGAGCAGATGCTCCACAACGGTGAGCAATTTGTTGCCCGGTGATCCCAGTCAACGCACCAATTATGGCGGGGAAACGTGCGACGAACGCCAGGGATCGCACCCCTGCTATGAATTGGGGCTCGGGAGCTATAATTCCCGGAGTCAACCACAGCGACCGGTCACCATTGCCTTCACTGCTCGCGACGAAGGACCAGAGGATGGGGTGGATGGCGGCACACGCGAAAATTGAAGAGGAGGGAGGAGAGAGGTTGCGGCCGGCTTCTTATGGAGGCGCGGAACGGCTGTTAGCCAGCTGGGGCCGGAAGACCCGAGGAGAAGTGGTTGCGGTCACGGCGGCGTCATCTTCGCGGTTCGGTTGAAGGAGAAGAGGATAGGGGTGACAGCTGGGACCCACCCGCAGCGGCTCATCACGCGGCGAACGCGACTGACCACCCCGGTCCACACACCAGAGACCCATCCGACGCGCGCGCGCTGTCAGCCATCCGGGCCCACCGGTCAGTCGACCACCCGCGGATCCGGTAGTTGGGCCGCACGCGAGAGCAGATAGAATGGGCCACAGCGATGGTTGGGGCCCAGGTGAGCTTCTTCCAATTTTCTTTTACTTTTCTTTTCTCCATTCTTTATTTCCTTTCTTTGTTTCTAAAGTCCATTTGAATTCGAATTTTGTTTCAAACCTTGTGCAACTTTGCTATCAAGTCATATTATGAAATGAAAAATACAAATTTTAGAAATATATTTATATTATTTATATTTTCATATCATTTCTCTTCTTACTTTCAAACCCTAATTTTCAATTTAGGGCTTAATCCAATTTCTAGTCATTTTTATATTATTATTATTATTTAATGCACAAACATAAAAACTCCAACAAAATGCACTTTCTTTTATTTTAGAATCATTGGTTTTAATTAATCACTCTCAATTATATAGGTGCTCTTCTTATGATGCAAATAAGGCACATAAAATAAGGAACTCACCATGTATCTCTTATACACAATTTTGAGTATTACAGTCATCGACCCTCGATGCGCCTATAAATTGCGTGTGCCACCAGCTCCGTAGGGTAGTAAGCTGTCCAGCCACCACGAATCAGCCTCGGTCATTCACTAGAATCCACGAATTTGGAATTCCCCCCAAAACTGTTTCCGCCACCGTAGAACCAAGCTCGCCGTGGCCAGCCACTTCCAGGTTCATCCATGCCCTATGCTACCTTGTTTCAGCATTAGTATGCTTCCCTGATGCTCATCCATCCACCCAATTAAGCTAAACCGCCACCAATCGTCGGGAACGCGATTGATTACCCATGGTGCCCGCTGTCACCGTGGACAAAGCAGGGTAGATCGTCGTTCGTGAAATTGGTTGAGGGGAAAGGTACGGTAGGCATCTAATTTGGTCCCTGTCGCTTTGGAGATCCAGCCATGGCGTTTGCCGGCCGGAATTGGCTCGCCGGGGTGCGGCGAGGGCTGTTCCTCGTCGTGGACCTTGGTCTGCGAAGGAATAGAAGTTTAAGGGCCTTAGTGCAAACTATTAGTGACTCATAAGCATAGTAACCGAACCCAACTTCCATTAGCCAAAACCCCGAGGACCTCTGCGCAAAGTCACCTCGGGCGCGCGCGCGGGCGCATTTCTGCTGTAGTTGGGCCGACTTGGGCTGATTTCGGCCCAAGACTGTTCATTAATTTTCTTTTTCTTTTACTAGCAAGCTTTGGAAATCTGTCATAAATTGTAGAAAATTCTTAAAATTGTCAAACAAATTTTCCTAGACTCCTTATTTTCCCTAGTATTTAATAAAAATAGTTTCATGATTTTTAGTTTAAACAGGGAATTTTAGGGCATTTAAAATAGCTTAAAGAAATAGTTCTGGAATTTTAGAGAATTAATAGTAATGCCAAAAATGTTCAAACTTTTTATATGAACTTAAAACATTAATTAGAAGCCATGGGTAGAATTTGGTTTGATTTAGACCATGTTTGATAACTAGAACCCAAAACCCTACCCCTGCCCTTTAAACTCCTTTACTGACTCCGGAAACCCTAAGTTCTCGGAGTTCCGTGAAGGAAAGTTGTATTCAAGACCTAGATAATAAATCTTTATTATCTTTGCACTCTCATGAGCATTACATGGCATTCATTCTTATATATATACCTATATGGTTATATTTAGAAAACGAAGAAGAGATTGAAGTGACTGAAGAGAAGACACCACCACCTTCGGAATCTCAGGCCGGAAATTGTTTCTACTTTGACATCTGCGGATCCGAGCCTGACTCACCTACTAACGAAGGCAAGCCCCGGTGCATGCAACCCCTTTCCTTGTGTTTTTAAATAATTTTCGCACACTTTAAGTCTAGTGAAATGTGCATTAGGTTCATAGGAGTTGCTTGGAACCCTTTGATGCATTGCTTTCCTTGATATCCATACCTTTATAGATACTTCTGTGAAGTATCAAAATATGATTTACAAAAATGCTTAGCCCTGCTTAGATCTTGTGGATAGAGGTTGTCCTTAGCCTAGCTCGAGAAAGGATGGCTTCTACCTGCAAGAATATTTTCATTTGGAGCAATGGTGGGATCTTACTGCAAAGTTCCCTGTGATGCTCTTTTCATCCTAAGGAACAGAAACAATCCTAAGGATGGAAATACTTAAATTGAGACTTGGGTTAGGAACATGTGATGTTCTACCCAGGTTGATTAAGGATTGAATGCGTATGTAGGCGTGCTGATCGAGGACCCTTTAACTGGTCACATGCCTCGTCATGGGTAAGCCTTGCCTCGGGCAGACTAAGGCCAGAATAAGATAACACGAAATGGGCGTGGAGCGGTGGCGAGAGTAGCGTGTACCCTCCGTGGCAAGAGGCTGGACGGTGGTGTATCTGTGCTCTCGGTTTGCGTGAACCTGATCTGGTCTTAAGAACCCCGGTGGCGGGTTGACATATGCAAGGGTTAAGTGCTACATATGTCGTGTGATTGGAGATCCTCAGCTGAGTATAATCGATTCGGATCGCCGTACCTTCGCGGTTATGAAGACTTGGTCACTTCCCTACAACCTAAGTCAGGATGTGAACATTATGAATAAAAAGGATGTTGTATTGATGAGATGATGAAATTAGACTAGATGCAAACAATGTCTATTAATATTCAATCTGGCGTTAAAATATTGAAAGTAAGGACTCACTTTAGTAAGCTATTTCTGCAAAAGTATCTAAGTTGATTCTTGCTAAAGCCTCTCCTTGATTCCTATTTATCCAGCATACCCTCGAGAGTCTTTTCCTTAGTCGGGTAAGACTTGCTGAGTAATTCCATACTCAGGGTCTATCCCTCCGTTGTTTTTAGGTGAGGAAGCGACAAATTTTTGTTGCTTTTGCTCCAAGGTGGTGTCAAATGAAGAAAAACAAGAGTGAAGATGCGGGAGGACGTGGTCCTCCATAAGAACCTTTGTTTGATAGTTATCGGGAGGAGTTTTTGCCTCCCTTGGTATTGTAATAATACTACCCTGCACTCATTTTATAGCTCTGGTCTGTAATAAATAACTTGATCTTACTTTCTAAATAAAATGTAAGTTTATGTAATCGCTTCCGCATTTCTTTATCTCCGATGTTCTGTAATGTCTGCAAGATGGGTGAAACGTTCCTGGTAAGGTAAGAAAGAAGATACCGAACTTGTCGAGTGATTCAGGAACATCTACAGGGTTGTCTGATGTCTGTTGGACAAGGACAACTGTAGGTGGGCCTAATGGCTCAGGAGGTTTCGTCACAGCTGGTATCGGAGCGTAGCCCTTCTTTGCAGATATTATGAGGCATCTTCAAAAGGATTTTCTAAAAGTCTTACCTAGAAACTCTCTTCCTTTCTTACCTAAGTATTCTGAAGAGTCTATCTTAAAGACCAGGTAGTAAGAGTGCAACATATAGAAGGTTGAATCAACTAAGGTTGATTCTGTAATTACACATGCATCATGCTAAGAATTATACTAATAAAATTTTCCCCCTTAGAAAGATGCCGCCGCGCACAAGGAAAACGGCGCGCAAGTCAACTGGCCCAATCGGTGTGCCCCGACATCAACTTGCCCCTCGACATGAGGATAGTAGCAGCGGGAGCAATGATCCTATCGGGATCTAGAAGCACAAGTCGAATTGCTTCAACCAGAACTCCGTCACAGGAATGATCTATGGGTCGCGGATGCAGCCATCCGCTACTTGCAAGACCAACTCACGAAACGAGATCTAGCGCTCGATTGGGCGGTTAACTCTCGTCCACTTGCCTGGGCTAAGGAAGCCAAAGCTCGAGCCTGCGTGGAGGAGCTTAGCGTAGCCATGGATAACTTGCAGGTCTGTTATAATACACTACATGAAGAAGTTCATGTGATGTATTCGCAACTGCACCCCAACGTCCCTGTGAATCCTGTCGGGATGGAAGCCGGACCTTCTCATGTAGCGGGAGAAGCACTTGATGGTGAACTGGACCTTTTCAGGCCCCCTCCCTCTACGAAGTTGGTTGATGAATGGTCTTCTACGCCCAACAGTAAAGCTACCAAAAGTGAAAAGAAGTGGCTTACCAAGTGTCCGTAACATTGGCCGGACGGGACTTTCCTACAAATATGATTGTTCCAAAAGGCCAAGACATAGATGTCATCTTGGGCATGAACTGGTTAGCCCAGCAAAAAGCAATTCTCAACCCTGATCTGAGAACCATCAGGTTGAGTTATGACCAATAGAGAGTTGGTGACTTGATTGCCTAAACCCAAGAATTAGGCTATATTAGTATTTAGTGAACCATGACCCACCCCAAAGTTGAATTTTCTGATATCACTCCATGACCAAACACGTACAAATCAATGCCTAGATAATTTCTTTGTCGGACCTAAAGTGTACCTAGACTTCAAACAAGGATCTCAAGTCATGTCTCCTCCTAGAGCCATTCTGTTGTGCAGTTGATACAGGTTGCGGTCTCTAGTATAGTTGGTCTCTCCTTGCGGATCGCCATGTTACTTTATTAACCCAACCTAGGAAAGACATGTCCGACCATTTTCCTTGAATTTGATGCCTTTGGTTTCTTCCTATCTATCGAAGGCATACCAACTTAATCCTTGACCTTGTGATCTCTATGATGGGCATAGAAATATGCTTGTGGCTGAATTAACAGTCTCCCATCGTACTTCTTTCATCAAGTTTAGATTATGGCCATGCCTTGGGCCATGATCTATTTGGCGCTCTACTTGTAACCATCTTTACTGGTGGAGTATCTCTTTGTGTATAGTCACCCTTGCTCAATCTATTGGTGTCGCATAAGATTTCTTATTGGTTATGTCTGGTAATGGTGTTATGACTAAAATCGGTGACACCGCGCTGAAACCGAGGGCCTCCGGTGGGTGCACACACATGGTTGCGCTACTTGGCACGCGCTAGTATCACAGTTAGTAGTCATAATCCATTATAAGACTATATTGATATGTTATCTCTACACAAATTATTCTTACCACGTGAGATTCAGTATTGGTGTCAGTTTTGTAATGGTGTCATGGTTAAGGACTTATGGTACTGCAGCGAAACTGAGAGCCTCCTGTAAATGTGCACACAGGATTTTGCTGCTTGGCGCATGTCGGTATCGAGGTCTCTAGTCATGATCCATTATGGAATTACACTGATGTGTTATCTCCCATTGACCTTTCCTTGAAACAATTTCTATGTTGATTGTGAAGAGATCCAGCAACCTCTGTCATTTCCGTTGGATCAAAAGGGCATACCACTTTCATGTGTGGTCTTATTTCTTTTGATCTTGGTAGTGACTACCCACACAAGTTCCCTTTGCATCCTTTGTGTAAAGGTGAAGCCTTGGAGCTTTTTAGTGTTGGACAACAACTGATTAGCTCCCAAAATGGAGATCTGTTTTCCCTGTTGTTGAAATGCAGGAGTTTATTCATTCGCTCTCTTATTTAATCCATGTATTCCCTAAACAAGTGGATAATTCATCTCGCATGAGAAAAACGAATGAACAACTTGACCAAATAGATTTTTACCCACATACATAACCTCTTGTTAACAAAGAGTGAACTCTCAACCCTTGGCTTACCAATGGTATGGAGAAGATTTGCTTAATGTCAAAAGTAGTTCAACAAGTTGGTTTTGACTAACTTGTAACTGCATTTGAAACAAAGGTTGAGTTTAGAGATCGTTTTATCGATTTGCCTGAACTCACTTTGGTCTAACCCACCCTAAAGAAAGTACTTACCAAAAATCAAATTAAGTCGACCAGTAACCACCTAATTATCGCTCAAGTCACGCCTCGACCGCCTCACGCTTGCTTTTCCTGCGTATGTGATCATGCCGATCCATGACTAGTGCTGGATAAAATGGACTGGTTGCAAAGTCCGCATCTACAGATCCCTCCGCTGCTGATTTTCCTGAATCTATATCACCTTTCGTGGACTTGGATTCCTTGGCTAACACGAGTTAACCGTGATGTTATTCGACATTCACACCCATCTCGTGTGCTATGAACTTACTGTAACCACTTGTTGGTAAACCTCTTTCTGTGTGTTTTACCCAAGATGGTGCATTTGATTCTGTTTGGGTAAAATTGCGTAATTGCCGCCCGCCCAACAGACTCAGATAGTACAGTGTCATCAGAAGAAGCAAATTGCACACATGGAACCTTATGTGTTCTTCTGGCTGACATCGTCTCTATTAGTGGGCAAAGATGAAAATTGAAATTGCACGTTATGTGGCTGAATGTGACACTTGCAGACGTGTCAAGGCTATATACCTGAAGACTGCTGGTCCATTACAATCTTTGCCAATCCCAACATGAAAATGGGAAGATATTAGTATGGACTTCATTGTGGGATTACCTAGGACTACAAAAGGGTATGATTCTATCTGGGGTTATAATTGATCGGCTTACGAAAATTGCTCATTTTCTGCCAGTCAATACAAATCAACCGGTTACTATCTATGCCCAATTGTACATTGCTCGCATTCTCAGTTTGCATGGTGTTCCGAAGACTATAGTGTCGGATCGTGGACCTCAATTCGTATCCAAATTTTGGGAAGAACTTCATAGATCCCTGGGTACTAAATTGCTCCACAGTTCGGCCTATCATCCTCAAACCAGTGGGTAGACTGAGAGGGTCAATCAAATACTTGAAGATATGCTGCAGACATGTGTTCTGGACTTCTCATAGAAATGGGATGAATGTTTGCCCTTAGCGGAATTTTCATATAATAATAGCTATCAAGAAAGCATCAAGATGGCACCCTTTGAAGCTTTATATGGACGACGATGTCGTACTCTGCTAAATTGGTCTGAACCTGGTGAAAGGTACTTCTTCAGGCCTGATATGGTGAAAGAGACCGAAGTAAGAGTTCAAAGAATAATTCATAATATGAAGAAAGCCCAAGCTCGTCAGAAGAATTATGCAGACAAACGGAGAATGCCTTTATATTTCCTTAAGGGAGACTATGTCTACTTAAAGGTTTCACCAATGAAGGGCGTATCGCGTTTCGGGGTTAAAGGAAAGCTTGCACCACGATATATTGGTCCATTCCCTATACTTGAAAGATATGGGCCAGTGGCATACCGACTTCAGTTACCCGAAACCTTGTCTGCTGTGCATAATGTGTTCCACGTGTCTCAATTAAAGAAGTGTCTTCGGGTTCCCGATTGAACCATTGACATAACGGATGTTGCCCTAGAACCAGACTTGACATATTCTGAGTATCCTATTCGAGTCTTGGATCAAAAGGACAGAATTACCCGAAGAAAAACTCTCAAGTTTTACAAGATACAGTGGAACCGGCATTCCGAAGATGAGGCTACGTGGGAAACTCAAAACTTTTTAGATAAGAATTTCCCAGGCTTTTTAGCCTCTTGTGAATTGTAAAGCCTCTATAACTGTTGTAATAAAAGGAGTAAATTCCCAAGCCACCCCTGCCTTGTACCAGAAATAAGGAAATAAAAGTATGTCGCGTTTCCTTCTCCATTACCTACCCTAGGACTTTTAATCTCGGGACGAGATTCTTTTGTGAGGGGAAGGATGTAACACCCCTGGTGTTACTGTAACTAAAACTTGAGCATGGCATCATAAGCATTGGCATTGCATATGTTTGACACACCTAGAGTGCATTCACTAGGTAAAAATTTCAAACAAGTTGTATTGTTATAGCACTTTGCAAATAGAACCCTAGATAGGGGACTTAACCCTAAATGGGGATTAAAGGGGTAAAACCTAACCCAAGTTGAGAAAACCTAAAAGCTTTAAGGGAAATAGTATAAAATGTCCCCAAAAATAAAGTTGAATCACATTTATACCCCTGGGATACCAAAAACCCTAATTGGAACCCTGGAAAACCCTAAATCCAAACCCTAGGGGCTTATGTGCAAAATTAGTCCACTTTTGGACGAAAGTGCAAAAACTAAGTTAAATAGGTACCTTAAGTCAATTGGGTCACTCATATGTGAATTTACAAGCCAAACCCTAAGTTTTGGCCTCATTTGCAAAAAAGACCCTATTTGAGGTTTTATACTAAGTCTGAAAAACAGTGTTATGGGCTCAACTTTTGAGCCTTGTAACTTTTAAATCATAGGGTTTTTGCCCTAGGTCACCACATCAATGTTGTAAAGCAAACAAAGGAGAACAATTTTGCTGAAGTGGGCAAGCCATGTTCTTGTGAGAAATTTGGAGATAATCATGCTCAAACTTTGGCTGTCAGGCTGATTAAGTCTGAAAATCAGACTAACAGTGGACTCACATCAACTTCAAGACCAAGTTCATGCATGATCTGCTGCCTTTTTGTGACAACACCATATAGCAAAGTTGTAGTTGGTATAATGCTCTACAAGTTTGCTGCAGAGTTAAACTTGTGTTGTTATTAGAAATTAAGAGAAAATTGGGCTCTAAACTTGATTGTCAGGCTGTCTGAATACCACTCTCCATGGTACAGTGCTATCAGGGGGGATCAGAACGCCAGCTCAGTCATCTCACCGCCGATGAAGCCTCGTCGTGATTCGTGTCACCGGCGCCAGGATTCGCGCTCGGGGTGGATTGATAACGTCGCGGGGATAAGGATCCTCGCCGACGGTGAGCTGGAGGTCACTCTGGTGACTCACCGTGGCTCCCCTTCTGCTTTACGGCTGGAGGCAGTTAGCTCGCCGGTGAACCGCCATTGCTCGGTTGTGCGCCACGTATCCGAGCACTTCTGTCGCGTCACTGTGCCTCTTTACAGCCGTTAAATCAACGCCGGTGAGCTCGCCACGACTGTGGACACGCACCCACGGCACCAGAGTTCTTTCCCCTCTCCGGCCGCCAGCACCCCTCGGCCGAATTCGTCACCGACCCTCGATGCGCCTATAAATTGCGTGTGTCACTAGCTCCGTAGGGTAGTAAGCTGTCCAGCCACCACGAATCAGCCTCGGTCATTCACTAGAATCCACGAATTTGGAATTCTCCCCAAAACTGTTTCCGCCACCGTAGAACCAAGCTCGCCGTGGCCAGCCACTTCCAGGTTCATCCATGCCCTCTGCTACCTTGTTTCAGCATTAGTATGCTTCCCTGATGCTCATCCATCCACCCAATTAAGCTAAACCGCCACCAATCGCCGGGAACGCGATTGATTACCCATGGTGCCCGCTGTCACCATGGACAGAGCAGGGTAGATCGTCGTTCGTGAAATTGGTTGAGGGGAAAGGTACGGTAGGCATCTAATTTGGTCCCTGTCGCTTTGGGGATCCAGCCATGGCGTTGGCCGGCCGGAATTGGCTCGCCGGGGTGCGGCGAGGGCTGTTCCTCGTCGTGGACCTTGGTCTGCGAAGGAATAGAAGTTTAAGGGCCTTAGTGCAAACTGTCAGTGACTCATAAGCATAGTAACTGAACCCAACTTCCATTAGCCAAAACCCCGAGGACCTCTGCGCAAAGTCACCTCGGGCGCGCGTGCGCGGGCGCATTTCTGCTGTAGTTGGGCCGACTTGGGCTGATTTCGGCCCGAGACTGTTCATTAATTTTCTTTTTCTTTTACTAGCAAGCTTTGGAAATCTGTCATAAATTGTAGAAAAATCTTAAAATTGTCAAACAAATTTTCCTAGACTCCTTATTTTCCCTAGTATTTAATAAAAATAGTTTCATGATTTTTAGTTTAAACAGGGAATTTTAGGGCATTTAAAATAGCTTAAAGAAATAGTTCTGGAATTTTAGAGAATTAATAGTAATGCCAAAAATGTTCAAACTTTTTATATGAACTTAAAACATTAATTAGAAGCCATGGGTAGAATTTGGTTTGATTTAGACCATGTTTGATAACTAGAACCCAAAACCCTACCCCTGCCCTTTAAACTCCTTTACTGACTCCGGAAACCCTAAGTTCTCGGAGTTCCGTGAAGGAAAGTTGTATTCAAGACCTAGATAATAAATCTTTATTATCTTTGCACTCTCATGAGCATTACATGGCATTCATTCTTATATATATACCTATATGGTTATATTTAGAAAACGAAGAAGAGATTGAAGTGACTGAAGAGAAGACACCACCACCTTCGGAATCTCAGGCCGGAAATTGTTTCTACTTTGACATCTGCGGATCCGAGCCTGACTCACCTACTAACGAAGGCAAGCCCCGGTGCATGCAACCCCTTTCCTTGTGTTTTTAAATAATTTTCGCACACTTTAAGTCTAGTGAAATGTGCATTAGGTTCATAGGAGTTGCTTGGAACCCTTTGATGCATTGCTTTCCTTGATATCCATACCTTTATAGATACTTCTGTGAAGTATCAAAATATGATTTACAAAAATGCTTAGCCCTGCTTAGATCTTGTGGATAGAGGTTGTCCTTAGCCTAGCTCGAGAAAGGATGGCTTCTACCTGCAAGAATATTTTCATTTGGAGCAATGGTGGGATCTTACTGCAAAGTTCCCTGTGATGCTCTTTTCATCCTAAGGAACAGAAACAATCCTAAGGATGGAAATACTTAAATTGAGACTTGGGTTAGGAATAGGTGATGTTCTACCCAGGTTGATTAAGGATTGAATGCGTATGTAGGCGTGCTGATCGAGGACCCTTTAACTGGTCACATGCCTCGTCATGGGTAAGCCTTGCCTCGGGCAGACTAAGGCCAGAATAAGATAACACGAAATGGGCGTGGAGCGGTGGCGAGAGTAGCGTGTACCCTCCGTGGCAAGAGGCTGGACGGTGGTGTATATGTGCTCTCGGTTTGCGTGAACCTGATCTGGTCTTAAGAACCCCGGTGGCGGGTTGACATATGCAAGGGTTAAGTGCTACATATGTCGTGTGATTGGAGATCCTCAGCTGAGTATAATCGATTCGGATCGCCGTACCTTCGCGGTTATGAAGACTTGGTCACTTTCCTACAACCTAAGTCAGGATGTGAACATTATGAATAAAAAGGATGTTGTATTGATGAGATGATGAAATTAGACTAGATGCAAACAATGTCTATTAATATTCAATCTGGCGTTAAAATATTGAAAGTAAGGACTCACTTTAGTAAGCTATTTCTGCAAAAGTATCTAAGTTGATTCTTGCTAAAGCCTCTCCTTGATTCCTATTTATCCAGCATACCCTCGAGAGTCTTTTCCTTAGTCGGGTAAGACTTGCTGAGTAATTCCATACTCAGGGTTTATCCCTCCATTGTTTTTAGGTGAGGAAGCGACAAATTTTTGTTGCTTTTGCTCCAAGGTGGTGTCAAATGAAGAAAAACAAGAGTGAAGATGTGGGAGGACGTGGTCCTCCATAAGAACCTTTGTTTGATAGTTATCGGGAGGAGTTTTTGCCTCCCTTGGTATTGTAATAATACTACCCTGCACTCGTTTTATAGCTCTGGTTTGTAATAAATAACTTGATCTTACTTTCTAAATAAAATGTAAGTTTATGTAATCGCTTCCGCATTTCTTTATCTCTGATGTTCTGTAATGTCTGCAAGACGGGTGAAACGTTCCTGGTAAGGTAAGAAAGAAGATACCGAACTTGTCGAGTGATTCAGGAACATCTACAGGGTTGTCTGATGTCTGTTGGACAAGGACAACTGTAGGTGGGCCTAATGACTCGGGAGGTTCCGTCACAATGAGGGTGGAATGGGATGCCCTTAGCTGAAGAATTAGAGGAACATGGGTGTAGTTCGCTTAGCCGTCGTGCCGTTAATGGGGTTCGGTGTATGCGGCTCGCTTTGCCAAGTTCGGTTTGCCCCTTGAGGAGGAGTGCGGTGCATTTAGGAAACCTAACGGGCGGCTACAGCCCCGGGGAATCTTTGTAAAGGCTACGTAGTGAGACCCTGCCTATTCACCTTGGTAGTGTTTAAGGGTTTGATCGGCCTGAGGCAAGAGGGAATCACAGCTTGTGGGTAAAGTGCGCAACCTCTGCAGAGTGTTATGAAACTGATATATCAGCCGTGCTCGCGGTTATGAGCGGCCAAAGGAGCTCCATTGATTAGCAGTACTTGATCAGAGATGTTCGGATTACAGGTGGCAATGAGATTGATGCCTTTGGTTTTGGCTCTGGTAATGGTAAGTGGTACTCTTTCCGTTTGGAAAGGAGTACGTTTGGGTTAATAACGTGGGTAATTCTAAAACTTGGCTTTCTCTACTAGTAATAATAATCTGACCAACTAAAAGCAACTGCTTGACTTATCCCCACATAAAGCTAGTCCACTACAGCCAAACAGGACACTTGCTGAGTATGTTGATGTGTACTCACCCTTGCTCTACACACCAAACCCCCCCCCCATCCCAGGTTGTCAGCATTGCAACCCTTGCTCAGGAGAGGATGAAGCCGTGGAAGGAGACCACCAAGAGTTCCAAGATTACGATGAGTTCTAGGTGTGGGTTAGCGGCAACACCCAGTCAGCTGCCTGTGAAGGCCGCGTGTATCTACGTTTCATTTTCGCACTTTGATTATTGTAAAGACTATGTGGATGTCTCAGACATATGATGTAATCGACTATTATTCCCCTTTTTTAATATTATTTGAGCACTGTGTGATGATGTCCAGTTATGTAACTGCTGTGTACGTGAATTGCTGATCCTGGCACGTACATGGTTCGCATTCGGTTTACCTTCAAAACCGGGTGTGACATGAAGCCTCCAAGACTCCAACTTCGCGCATTTGATTCTTTGAGATAGTGACTTGAGCTCCATTTGAGTTGTGAACTCCGTGGGTTGTGTTTTGAGCTCAAGTTGTGACTTGTGTGCGTGATTGTGCTGTGATTTGAGTCTTGTGTGTGTTTCTCTCCCCTCCCTTACTTCTGTACATCTTTTGTGATCTTCATTGTAAGGGCGAGAGGCTCCAAGTTGTGGAGATTCCTCGCAAACGGGAGAAAGACAAAGAAAGGAAAAACCATGGTAGTCAAGTTGATCATCGGATCACTTGAAAGGGGTTGAGTGCAACCCTCGTCCATTGGGACGCTACAACGTGGAAGTAGGCAAGTGTTACTTGGCCGAACCACGGGATAAAAATCGCATGTCTCTTGTGTGCTTTACCTTTGCTTATCTGTGTTCACAAGAACTCGTTTCAAGCTACTTAGCCGTTCTAACTTACATAACAAAGTTTTGTGGCTATTAGTGTTGAATTTTTACAGGATCACCTATTCACCCCCCCTCTAGGTGCTCTCAATTGGTATCAGAGTCGTTCTCTTCATCTAAGGGACTAATCGCCCGAAGAGATGGATCCTAAGGGAAAGGGGATGGTGGTCAACGATAAGGAGAAGGAGTCCTTCTTCAACGAGCCAAGGGATGACAAACCCACTGACTCTAGCTCGAATCATAAGAAGAAGGACGGGAAGAAGAAGAGGCGCATCAAGAAGATCGTCTACTACGACAGCGATGAATCTTCTTCTTCACCAAGATACGACGACGATGACGACTCTTCGTCAAAGAAAAAGACGGTTAATCAAAACTATTCCTTTGATTATTCCCGCATTCCGTACAATTCAAATGTCCATTTACTTTTTATTCCTCTTGGAAAACCCCCACACTTCGGTGGAGAGGATTACTCATTTTGGAGTCATAAAATGCGTAGTCATCTATTTTCTCTCCATCCTAGCATTTGGGAAATCGTGGAAAATGGAATGCACTTTGATAGTACGGATACTCCTATGATGATTAATGAACAAATTCATAAGAATGCACAAGCTACCAATGTTTTGCTAGCATCTTTGTGCATGGATGAATATAACAAGGTTAGCGGCTTGGACAACGCCAAGCAAATCTGGGATACCCTCAAGATCTCACATGAGGGAAATGATGCCACCATGATCACAAAGATGGAACTGGTGGAAGGCGAGCTAGGGAGGTTTGCCATGATCAGGGGAGAGGAGCCAACTCAAACATACAACAGGCTCAAGACATTGGTCAACAAAATTAGGAGCTATGGAAGCACAAGATGGACGGACCACGACGTCGTCCGACTAATGCTAAGGTTATTTACCGTAATTGACCCCCATCTTGTCAACCTTATTCGTGAGAATCCCAGGTACACCAAGATGACGCCCGAGGAGATTCTTGGGAAGTTTGTAAGCGGGCGCATGATGGTGAAGGAGGCTCGATATGTGGACGATGCACTAAACGGTCCACTTCCCGTCTACGAGCCTCAACATGTGGCACTTAAGGCTACAAGCAGCAGGGAGACGCTACCAAGCAAGGTGGCACAAGTGGAGGCCGCGGGCCTCAATGAAGATGAGATGGCGCTTATCATCAAGCGCTTCAAGACCGCTTTGAAAGGACACAAGGAGTATCCCAACAAGAACAAAGCAAAGGGAAAGCGCTCCTGCTTCAAATGTGGTAAGACTGGTCACTTCATAGCACAATGCCCCAATAATGATGATGACCAGGAACAAGAAAAGCACGGGAAGAGGGAGAAGAAGAAGGTCTACAAGAAGGCGAAGGGCGAGGCGCATCTTGGAAAGAATGGGATTCGGACTGCTCTTCATCCGACTCTGATGATGAAGGACTGGTAGCCTCGGCCTTCAACAAATCTTCGCTCTTCCCCAACGAACGCCACACCTGCCTCATGGCCAAGGATAAGAAGGTGAGTGTTCGAGATTCCCCCAAGTACTCTACTTCTAGTGATGAGGATTCTAGTGATGATGAAGTAGATTACTCTAGCTTGTTCAAAGGATTAGATAGAGCTAAATTAGAAAAGATTAATGAACTAATTGATGCTTTAAATGAAAAGGATAGACTTTTAGAAAAACAAGAGGATATTTTGTATGAAGAGCATGATAAGTTTGTTAGTGTGCAAAAATCTCTTGCTTTAGAGATTAAAAGAAATGAAATGCTATCTTCTAAATTATCTGCTTGCCATGAAACTATGTCTAGCTTAAAGAGTGTAAATGATGATTTAAATGCTAAGCTAGAGGAAGCAAATAAATCTAGATCATGTTAGTATTTGTAATAGATGTAAGGATTTTGATGTTGATGCTTGTGACAAACACCTTATGTCTATTACCAAATTAAATGATGAGGTGACAAGTCTTAATGCTCAACTTAAGACTTGCAAAACTAATTTTGATCAATTAAAGTTTGCTAGGGATGCCTACACCGTTGGTAGACACCCCTCAATTAAGGATGGACCTGGTTTTCGAAAGGAAACCAAGAACTTAACAAGCCAAAAGGCTCCCGTTCTCAACAAGGAGAAAGGGAAGGCCCCTATGGCTAATAGTACTCAAAGGAATCATGCTTTCATTTATAATGATAGAAAATTTTCTAGGAATGCTCATTATAATAGGAGTTATGATCATGATGCCTTTAATTCACATGTTATGATTGCCTCTAGCTCTACTTTTGTGCATGGTAAGCCTAGGAGAAATCATGTTATGCATCATGTGCCTAGGAGAGTATGTAGTGGACCTTCTACTATTTACCATGCTTGCAATACTTCGTTTGCACTTGTATATAAGAATGAAGAAGTAGTTGCTAGAAAAATGGGATCCAAATGCAAGGGAGACAAGACTTGTATTTGGATTCCAAATGCTATTGTAACTAACCTTGTAGGACCCAACAAGAGTTGGGTACCTAAAACCCAAGCGTAAATTATCTTGCAGGTTTATGCATCCGGGGGCTCAAGCTGGATTATCGACAGCGGATGCACAAACCACATGACGGGGGAGAAGAAGATGTTCACCTCCTACGTCAAGAACAAGGATTCCCAGGATACGATCATCTTTGGAGATGGGAACCAAGGCAAGGTCAAAGGCTTGGGCAAGATAACCATCACCAACGAGCACTCCATTTGAAACATTTTTCTAGTAGAGTCGCTTGGTTACAACCTCCTGTCTGTAAGTCAACTGTGCCATATGGGCTACAATTGTTTGTTTACAAATGTTGATGTTTCTGTCTTTAGAAGGAGTGATGGTTCATTAGCATTTAAGGGTGTATTAGATGGCAAACTCTACTTAGTTGATTTTCGAAAGAGGAGGCCGATCTAGATGCATGCTTAATAGCTAAGACTAGCATGGGCTGGCTATGGCATCGCCGTCTAGCACATGTTGGGATGAAGAACCTTCATAAACTTCTAAAGGGAGAACATGTGTTAGGACTAACCAATGTTTGCTTTGAAAAAGATAGACCTTGTGCAGCTTGTCAGGCAGGGAAATAGGTGGGAAGCACTCATCACAACAAGAATGTGATGACAACATCAAGACCACTGGAGCTTCTTCACATGGACCTCTTCGGACCCGTCGCCTACCTTAGCATCGGGGGAAGTAAGTATGGTCTTGTAATTGTTGATGACTTTTCCCGCTTCACTTGGGTGTTCTTTTTGCAGGATAAATCAGAAACCCAAGGGACCCTAAAGCGCTTTCTAAGGAGGGCTCAAAACGAATTTGAGCTCAAGGTGAAAAAGATAAGGAGCGACAACGGGTCCGAGTTCAAGAACTTACAAGTTGAGGAGTATCTTGAGGAGGAAGGTGTCAAGCATGAGTTCTATGCTCCCTACACACCACAACAAAATGGTGTGGTAGAGAGGAAGAACAGGACGCTTATCGACATGGCGAGGACGATGCTTGGAGAATTCAAGACGCCCGAGCGGTTTTGGTCGGAAGCTGTGAACACAGCTTGCCACGCCATAAACCGGCTCTATCTGCATCGTCTCCTCAAGAAGACCTCCTACGAACTCCTTACCGGTAACAAACCCAATGTATCTAACTTTCGTGTATTTGGGAGCAAATGCTACATTTTGGTGAAGAAAGGTAGACATTCCAAATTTGCTCCCAAAGCTGTAGAAGGGTTTTTACTAGGGTATGACTCAAATACAAAGGCGTATAGGGTCTTCAACAAATCATCGGGTTTGGTTGAAGTCTCTAGCGACGTTGTATTTGATGAGATTAATGGCTCTCCAAGAGAGCAAGTTGATCTTGATGATATAGATGACGATGATGTCCCAATGGCTGCAATGCGCACAATGGCGATTGGTGATGTGCGACCACAAGAACAACAGGAGCAAGATCAACCTTCTTCCTCGACGATGGTGCATCCCCCAACTCAAGATGATGAACAAGTTCATCAAGAAGAGGTGTGTGATCAAGGGGGGCACAAGAAGAACAAGCTATGGAGGAAGAAGCACCACCGGCCCCTCCAACTCAAGTCCGAGCGACGATTCAAAGAAATCACCCCGTCGATCAGATTCTGGGTGACATAAGCAAGGGAGTAACTACTCGCTCAAGATTAGCTAATTTTTGTGAGCATTACTCTTTTGTCTCTTCTATTGAGCCTTTCAGGGTAGAAGAGGCCTTGCAAGATCCGGACTGGGTGTTGGCCATGCAGGAAGAGCTCAACAACTTCAAGAGGAATGAAGTTTGGAGCCTGGTGTCACGTCCAAAGCAAAACGTTGTGGGAACCAAGTGGGTGTTCCGCAACAAACAAGACGAGCACAGAGTGGTGACAAGAAACAAGGCTCGACTTGTGGCAAAAGGTTATGCCCAAGTCGCAGGTTTGGATTTCGAGGAGACTTTTGCTCCTGTGGCTAGGCTAGAGTCTATTAGAATATTATTAGCCTATGCCGCTCACCACTCTTTCAGGTTGTTTCAAATGGATGTGAAGAGCGCTTTCCTCAACGGGCCAATCAAGGAGGAGGTTTACGTGGAACAACCCCCTGGCTTTGAGGATGACAGGTACCCCGACCATGTGTTTAAGCTCTCTAAGGCGCTCTATGGACTTAAGCAAGCCCCAAGAGCATGGTATGAATGCCTTAGAGATTTCTTAATTGCTAATGCTTTCAAGGTTGGGAAAGCCGATCCCACTCTTTTCACTAAGACTTGTAATGGTGACCTTTTTGTGTGCCAAATTTATGTCGATGACATAATATTTGGTTCTACTATTCAAAAGTCTTGTGAGGAGTTTAGCAGGGTGATGACTCAAAAATTTGAAATGTCAATGATGGGCGAGTTGAACTACTTCCTTGGGTTACAAGTGAAGCAACTCAAGGACGGCACCTTCATCTCCCAAACGAAGTACACTCAAGATCTTCTCAAGCGGTTTGGGATGAAGGACGCCAAGCCCGCGAAGACACCGATGGGAACCAATGGACATGTCGACCTCAACAAAGGAGGTAAGTCCGTTGATCAAAAGGCATACCGGTCAATGATAGGGTCATTACTTTATTTATGTGCTAGTAGACCGAATATTATGCTTAGCATATGCATGTGTGCTAGATATCAATCTGACCCAAGGGAATTTCACCTTGTGGCCGTTAAGCGGATTCTTAGATATTTAGTTTCTACACCTTGCTTTGGGATCTGGTATCCAAAGGTGTCTACCTTTGACTTAATTGGATACTCAGACTCCGATTATGCTGGATGCAAGGTTGATAGGAAGAGTACATCAGGAACGTGTCAATTCCTAGGAAGGTCCCTGGTGTCTTGGAGTTCAAAGAAACAAACCTCCGTTGCCCTATCCATCGCTGAGGCCAAGTATGTTGCCGCAGGACAGTGTTGCGCGCAACTACTTTGGATGAGGCAAACCCTCTAGGACTTTGGCTACGATCTGAGCAAAGTCCCACTCCTATGTGACAATGAGAGTGCAATCCGCATGGCGGATAATCCTGTTGAACACAACCGCACTAAGCACATAGACATCCGGCATCACTTTTTGAGAGACCTCAGCAAAAGGGAGATATCGAGGTTTTCCATATTAGCACTGAGAACCAGCTAGTCGATATCTTTACCAAGCCATTAGATGAGAAGACCTTTTGCAGGTTGCGTAGTGAGCTAAATGTCTTAGAATCGCGTAACTTGGATTGATCTATAGCATACATGTGTTTTATGCCTTTGATCAAGTTACTTTATGCATTTATGAAATTTGTTGATTATTTATGGTGCTCAAGTTGTGCAAGGGATCCCCGGACCTCACAAGTCCATGTGTGAATGATGCACATATTTAGGGGGAGAAGTGCTACAACTTGACCTTTTGAGACTAACCTTTGTTTAAGTGTACTTGATGTAGTCTCAAAGGTGAATTGAAAGGGAAAGGTGAACTTGGACCATGCAAAGACTTCGACTGCACTCCGGTATTAGTGTACACACCTCCAAGTTCATCCTTATGCTCTAGTTGCCCTTTTTGCTCTTATTTGACAATTTTTTGTGAGGCAATGGGGTTAGAGGGCAAAAAATGATCCTGTTTTGGTGCTTGATGCCAAAGGGGGAGAAATTAAGGGCCAAAGCAAATGGATCAGCTACCACTTGAGAATTTTGAAAATAGTAGAGTTAGAATTTTTGGTTTGCCAAAATACTCTTATTGCAAAATTTGGTCTTTTGTGGGGAGAATTTGTAATTATGGGAAAAAGGGGGAGTTTTTTTATCTTGTTCAGTTTCACTTTTGGAATATCTCTCTTTATGCCCAAACAAGTGAGTTTGACTTAGAGATAGGAAAATGAATTTGATTTGCAAAAACAAACCAAGTGGTGGCAAAGAATGATCCAAATATGCCAAATTAGAGTAAAAAACAATTTGGTCTTCAATTTGAATCGATGTTGCATGTTTTGCATTGCTTTTTGATGTGTTGGCATAAATCACCAAAAAGGGGGAGATTGAAAGGGAAATGTGCCCTTGGGCCATTTCTATAATGTTTTGGTGATTAAGTGTCCAACACAAAGTGAGTGAAATATTATGTGCCAAACAAGCAAAAGATACAAATCATGTAACAAGGTACGTTTCTAGACTTAGTACATTGTTTTGAGTACTAACATATTTTGTCTAAATGCTAGAAACAGAGAAAAGAAAAGGACCAAAAGACTTGGATCAGTGCAGCCAAATCTCTGCTCAGTCTGGCACACCGGACTATCCGGTGGTGCACCTGACAGTGTCCGGTGCGCCAGGCTAGACTCCAGTGAACAGGCCGCTCTCGGGAGAAATTAGCGACGTACGGCTATAATTCACCAGACTGTCAAGTGGTGCACCGGACTGTACGGTGAGCCAACAGCCGCCAGCACAATCCGTTGGCGACGCGTGGCCCACACCAACGGTCGGCAGGAGCATCGGACTGTCCGGTGTGCACCGGACAGTGTCCGGTGCGCCAACTACCATGAATCTGCAACAGTCGTTTGTGCCAGAATAGGAAGGAGATCACGCACCGGACATGAACAGTGGCTGTCCGGTGGTGCACCGGACTGTCCGGTGTGCCACCCGATAGAAGGCAAGGATAGCCTTCCTTGTTGGCCTCCAACGGCTCCTAGCTGCCTTGGGGCTATAAAAGGGACCCCTAGGCGCATGGAGGAGTCACCCAAGCATTCAAGAAACATTCTAAGCCTCCAAGACTCCAACTTCGCGCATTTGATTCTTTGAGATAGTGACTTGAGCTCCACTTGAGTTGTGAACTCCGTGGGTTATGTTTTGAGCTCAAGTTGTGACTTGTGTGCGTGATTGTGCTGTGATTTGAGTCTTGTGTGTGTTGCTCTCCCTCCCTTACTTCCGTACATCTTTTGTGATCTTCATTGTAAGGGCGAGAGGCTCCAAGTTGTGGATATTCCTCGCAAACGGGAGAAAGACAAAGAAAGGAAAAATCGTGGTAGTCAAGTTGATCATCGGATCACTTGAAAGGGGTTGAGTGCAACCCTCGTCCATTGGGACGCCACAACATGGAAGTAGGCAAGTGTTACTTGGCCGAACCACAGGATAAAAATCGTGTGTCTCTTGTGTGCTTTACCTTTGCTTATCTGTGTTCACAAGAACTCGTTTCAAGCTACTTAGCCTTTCTAACTTACATAACAAAGTTTTGTGGCTATTAGTGTTGAATTTTTACAGGATCACCTATTCACCCCCCTCTAGGTGCTCTCACAAGTCATCGTTCCCAAGGCGAATGGGAAGCTTCGGATGTGCATCGACTACACCAACCTTAATAAGGCTTGTCCCAAGGACCTGTATCCACTTCCACGGGTAGATCAAATCGTGGATTCTACCTCCGGGTGCGACCTCTTGTCCTTGTTAGATGCTTACTCTGGTTTCCATCAAATCCAGATGTCTAGGGAAGATAGGAAGCATACCGCTTTTGTAATAGTGGATGGACTTTACTGCTATGTCGTAATGCCTTACGGTATGAAAAACGCCTTGCCGACATTTGTGTGGGCAATGAGTAAGACTTTTGGGGACCTGATTAGGGACAGAGTAGAGGTATACGTCGATGACATCATGGTCAAGACTAAGAGAGGGTCAACCCTAGTGGAAGACTTAACCCTGGTCTTCGACAAGCTGCGGGCAACACGCACGAAGCTGAACCCGGACAAGTGCGTCTTTGGAGTCTCCGCAAGAAAGTTGTTGGGGTTCCTGGTTTCGCACTGGGGCATTGAAGCAAACCCGGAGAAGATCAAAGCGATTGAGGCGATGAGGCCTCCGGCCCGTATCAAGGATGTCCAGAACTTATGGGGTCATTAGCCGCCCTTAGCCGCTTCATTTCAAGGCTGGCTGAGAGGGCGCTACCCTTCTTCAGGCTGTTGCGGAAGTCTAGCCCATTCTCTTGGACCGAAGAGGCGGAACAAGCCTTTCAAAAGTTGAAGCAGCACCTGGTGTCCTTACCAATACTGGTAGCTCTAGAACCTGGGGAGCTGTTGTATTTATACATCACGGAGGCCGCAGAGGCGGTGAGCATGGTGCTGGTCGTCGAAAGGACGGCACAAGAAGGCCAGGTGGCGCTAGAAGGCCAGGAACCTGAGGGCTCAGCAGGGGTCCGGACCATTTAGAGGCCGGTCTACTACGTCAGCGAGGTCCTCCATGAAGAAAAGGCCAGGTACCTTGAGACGCACAAACTTCTCTATGCTATGCTTGTTGCGTCCAGGAAGCTGCGCCACTATTTCTAGGCACACAGGGTCGTGGTGGTGACCTCCTTTCCATTAAGGGCCATCCTCCACAACTCTAACGCCACAAGCAACATCGCCAAGTGGGCCGCGGAGCTCGCTGAGTTCTAGCTAGACTTCCAGCCTGGCCACGCTGTCAAGAGCCAGGTCCTGGCTGACTTCATCGTGGAGTGGACACCTCCCTCGAGCGCTCCTGGGGGTCCGAATCCCGATTCGGACCCCACACCTGCGGAGCCCAGGGGTCCGGTCTTCACCAAGCCCCACTGGACGCTCTTCTTTGACGGATCCACCCATCAACAAGTTGGCGGAGCTGGGGTGGTCCTCATCGACCCCAATAGAGATCAAGTGAAGTACATGGTGCACCTTGAGTTCAAGGCCACCAACAATATGGCAGAGTACGAAGCATTAATCTTCGGCTTATCGGTCGCCCTATCCCTGGGGATCCACCAGCTCCTCGTGAAGGGGGACTCCCAGCTGATCATCAAGCAAGTCCGCGGGGAATGTAGCTGCAACGAGCCCAGGCTCACAGCTTACCTCCTCCACGTAAGGAAGCTGGAAAAAGATTTCATGGCCCTGGAACTGCAACATGTTCCTCGGGCTGACAACTCGACGATAGATGAACTCTCCGTGAGGGCATCAACTTGGGCACCCGTGCCCGAGGGCGTCTTCGAAAGACGGCTACTGAGACCCACCGCCCAGCCTGCCGAACTGGACAAAGGGGGCGAGACTAGCACCTCGAAGCTGGCGGTCCCGGTGGCGTACCATCTACAGAACCCACCGAAGACTGTTTGTGCTACAGGGGGTCCCGCCAGCCCCTTAGCGCCATAGCCAGTATCTCAGAGTGGTCCCGATGCATGGATCTCCGAGATCCAGGACTACCTGAAGGAAAATATCCTTCCTAAAGATCATGTGTCCGCAGAGCGCATAGTGCGGTTGGCTAAACGCTACACGGTGGTAGAGGGGAATCTTTACTGTCGTGGCGCCAATGGCATTCTCATGCGGTGCATCACCCAGGAGGAGGGTCGCGAGCTGCTCGCGGAGATCCATGGAGGAGAGTGCGGAAGTCATTCCTCATCCCGCACACTGGTCGGTAAGGCCTTCCGGCACGGCTTCTACTGGCCAACTGCTCTCCAGGATGCAGCTGAGATGGTAAAGTCCTGCAAGGCGTGTCAATTCCATGCAAAGCAGATACACACACCATCTCAGGCTCTACAGATGATTCCACCCTCCTGGCCATTCGTCGTATGGGGGTGTATATCCTCGGACCATTCCCCAGGGCCGTCGGTGGGTACCGTTTCCTCTTCGTCGCCATCGACAAGTTCACAAAGTGGCTTGAGGCCACCCCTATGGTTAGCATCACCCAGGGTGCTGCTGTTGCCTTCCTCAAGTCGATCGTCTGCAGATTTGGGGTCCCAAGCCGTATCATTACGGACAACGGGACGTAGTTTACAAGTCGGCTCTTCTAGGAGTATTGTGAGGGCATTGGCACCTAGCTCTGCTTTGCGTCTGTGGCTCATCCCAAGAGCAACGGCTAGGTGGAGAGGGCAAACGCAGAAATCCTCAGGGGACTCAAGACACACACCTATGACTGCTTGAAAAAGCATGGTGCAAATTGGGTCAATGAACTTCCGTCGGTACTGTGGGGAAACTGGACCACACCCAGCCGAGCTACCGGGGAGACCCCGTTCTTCCTGGTCTACGAGGCCAAAGCATGCCATCCCCCGGAAATCCTTATGGGCTCCCCACAGGTCCAGTCGTTTGATGAGTCTATGCAAGAACAACTACGATGTGAGGACGTGGACTTCATCGACGAGCGCAGATGGCAAGCGGCGATCCGAAATGCACGGTACAACCAAGCGCTCAAGCGCTACCACCAACGGTTCGTGCATAGTAGGGAGCTCAGGGTCGGGGACCTAGTCCTAAGGCGAGTACTAAACCGAGAAGGGCTCCACAAACTCTCCCCCAGTTGGGAAGGACCCTTTAAGGTGACAGAAGTATGCCGACCCAGGTGTGTCTGCCTTGCCACAACTGAAGGAGTGCCTCTTCCTAACCCCTGGAACATAGAGCACCTCCGTAAGTTCTTCCCATAGAAGCAAAACTAGGGGGTTGAGTTTGCTTCCTTCATAACTAGGTAGTGCATATGTGTACGCCAATCCGGTGAGGTCCGCCCTCGTAAGCCCGACCTGTTGGCCTGCACCCACGTATATCAAGTTATAAGGAAAGAGTTTACCCCCTAGAGGAGCTTTTGTGATGGTTTTATTCTACTTCAGTTCACAACCATTAATTTTTATCTAACCCACCCATACAGTTTCCCACCCTTGCTGGTATGATGACATTCAAATTGAGTAGCCAGGTTTGCAGTTTAGGACCCCTCTACAAAGGCAGGGGGTCCGGCAGCCTGGGGGCCAGTTCTAAAGAATGGGCGCTTGCTCCCTAGGGTGGTCCGGAGCTATGTAGCCGCTTAGCTTGGTTCCGTACCCTAATCCTGCATGCTCCAGCACTCTGGGGCGGGCACCCTAGTATTTGGAACTATAGTCATGTGGGTCCGGCAACCTAGGGTCCGATTCTAGAGAATGGACACACATCTCCTGGGGTGGTCCAGAGCTGTGTAGCCGCTTAGCATGGTCCTGTACCCTAAGCCTGCACGCTCCACCACTCTACAACGGGCGTCCTAGTATTTGGAACTGTTATCCAAGGGATCCGGGCATACGGCTTGGCTTCCTAGACTAAATCATGCATGTCCTGTTGCATGAATCAAAGGGTGGCAGATACCAGACGATGGGTCCTATGGGTGTGCTACTAACACTTCCTAGCCGAAGCGGTGTACAGGTCCAGGTCCCAGTCGAGGCTACCACCTAGGGGCCGGGTCACCAACTCCTTCTTAGGTATACTAGTATCCAGCCTCGACACGTCGAGCCTACATCCCAGGGGGGCCAGGTACCAGGGAGGAGTTGGTAACGCCACACACAGCAAGGACAAATAGCACACAGATAAGTGCTAATACTGCTTGATAAATAGTACTCAAAAGTATCTTACAAAACCAAAAAAATATTACAAAGCCACTTCCCAGCGGGACCCTTGCCTTCTCTCTACAGATCTAGCTACTCATCATCAGCAGGATCCCGCTGGAAGCGTTCGGCCACCAGTTCTACGACATCTTGTACGCCCTCCCGGGCGGCGTCTTCAGTATCGACCACCGGACCAGCGATCACCGACTCCAAGGAGATGGCCAGGTCGTGGCTCCGGAAGCACGTCAAGATATACTCGATTACCGCTCGGCAGAGCCTGCCACCCTCGGCCTCCAGGCGGGCGCCAAGAATCTGGTCCAAGCGTCGGAGGCGGTCGGCGGCGGAGTCCAGCACTGGGAGCGTGTCGGAGATGGACATCGGCAGCTCCGACACCAGGATGGGACTCATCCCTAGCGGCACCAGAGCCATGCTCGCCTCGCCGGCCCATGCGGCGATGCGCTGGACCCTGGCGTGATGCTCCGCCTGGAGATCTTCAAGTGCTTTCTTCGTCGCCTCCATCGCCTGGGGGCCCAGTGCCGTCTGCGCCGCCAGGAACTGCCGGATCCGCTTTTCTAGCTTTTTCTCCTTCTCCTCCGCCTCGAGCTCATGCTCGACCAGCAACTTATCCCGCCTTTCAAACATTTCCTCCCTGAAGGCGAGATCCTTCTCTCGCCAGGCGAGATCCGCCTCCCGCCTATCCAGGGACACATCCTTCTCCTTGAGGTTCTCCTTAGCCAGGGCAATGTTGCTGGCCTTGTCCTCTAGCTCCCGCTCCTATTTTTGGATCCTCTCCACAGCCGTGGTCTGCTGGATCCGCTGCTCTTCCAGGATTTCGTTCATGGCATTCAGCTTGGCCCGGAGCTCTGTGACGACCGCCTCCCTCTAGCTCAAGGCCTCCTCCCTCTTGGCCAACCTCTTCTCCTTCTGGCTCGCCTCCAGCTCCTGAGCGTACACCTTCTGGAGGTCCTTTTTGTAAACCTTGCGGTCCCGCTCGAGCTCGGACCGCTCGGAGGCGAACTGGTGGGACGCTGCCATGGTGCGCTCCTCCAATTGGGTGCGACAGTCGTTGAGGCGCTGGTGCTCGGCCTCAAGTGCCTCCCACTCCCGCAGGATTGCCGCCTCAGTCTCATGAAGAGCCTGATGGGCACGAGACAACACCCGGGGGAGGGGAACTGGCGCTGCTTCTGGCTTGGCGCCGGACCGGAGCCACCGCCCAAAAACCACCTCCGGCTCCTCCAGAGTGGGCGGCGGGATGGAGCTGGATGCGCCCCCGCGTCACCCTCGATGGTGGGGGTGGGCACAGTTGGGACCTCCTCCACTGCTGCCGACGGTGTACTCGACGGCATTGCTGTCGTTGAGGCTGCGGTAGCCATCGGCGTAGGTGCAGCAGCCGGGGGTGGACCACCGGCGCCACTCCCAGCAGACGCTTGCTGCTGGGAGCCAAACCCACCGGACATGGCATCTGGCGGAGGAGGCACGACCTTGGGAGTAGAGGGGGAGGAAGCCCTGACAAACAAAGGATGGGTTAAGACCCGTCGGCATAATAGATAGACTAATGGAAAAAAGGGGCTACACTCACTTAGGGCCCTGGACCTTCCAGCGGCCCTAGAAGCAGGGCGACCGCTGCTTTTGCTACTGCTGTTGTTGCTGCTGCTACTGGTGCCCCTAGGGGAGATCACCCCCAGGTGGTGGTGGTGGCGGCGGGACCGATGGTGGTGGTTGTGGTGGCAGCGGACCCGATGGTGGTGTTGGCGGAGGACTGACGTGCCTCTGCGCGCCCTGGGCCTGGGAGCCGCCCTCCTCGGCCCCATCAGCAGTCCTCTGACGCTTCTGGGGGGGTCCGAAATAAATGACCCATCGGTGCGGCGCAGTCGGTGTCACCTCTCTTCCTCCGACCCCCCGGTGCCACATGGGGTGGAGGAACTGCCTGCATCCCCTTTCCCCTTGTCCAAGGGGCGGGGGGCCGTAGCGGGGGCGCTAGGAGCCACGCCGGTAGACTGGGGGCCTCCATCCGGCGCATCGGAGATCTGGATCCTGCGGTGGGGGTCCCGACCGCCGGTCTAGTGAACCGCCACGCCGCTCTCGTCGAAGGTCGGTAGCGTGGCCAAGATCGCCGTCCTTGCAGATCGCAGGGATGCCCTGGGGGAGGATTAGGGACTCGAGGATGAAGGACTAACCAGTAATCCCCTTCACCAGAAGTTCCAGCTCTTCAAGGATAGGTCGGTACCCGGCCCGCGCTGGATCCGGTCGATGTCGTTCGAGTGAACACAGGCGTGCCCTCCTCTGCAGTGGCGCGATCCAGCGCTTTAGGAAGTCGCCGACTACATGCATGGAGGTCAGACCACCGGTTGCCAAGGTCTTGATTCTGTCCAGCACGGGCAGGAACTCTGGCGCCAGGTATTGCTTGGCCCTCCATTGCTTCCGGTCGAGTGTTGGGCCATCTCTCGGCAGGACGAGGTGGTCGTTGGCCTCGGCGCTGGTGATCACCCAGTCACCGCACCAATTTTCCCACCTTGCTCCGCTAAGGGTGGGGATGTAGGCCACGACTGAACCTGACCTTGTCTGGAAGTAGTAGGCGCCAAGGTGGTTCTTAGCCTTCCTAGACTTCACCAACACGAAGAAATGGCGGAAGAGGGAGGTGCAGGGGGCCACCCCCACGAACATCTCGCAGAGGTGGACGAAGATGGCCGCCTGGAGGATGGAGTGGGGCGTGAGGTGCTGAAGCTGGAGCTCGAGCTCCTCCAACAGCAGCAAGAAGAAATGCGAGATCGGCAGCGCCAACCCGCAGGAGAGGTAGGAGACGAAGAGCACGAACTCCCTGGCAGCGAGATCGCCGAGGGGAGTGGCGCCAGCGTGGATCCTTCCGGCGTGCACCGGCGCGCTCCATCAGAGCAGGTGGCGCACCAGGTTGAGCGCCCCCTCAAACTAGAAACTCATGGGATGGCCAAGTGAAGTCATGGCGTCGGCGGCGGCTAGGGTGTAGAGCAGGAGAGTGCGAATGCAAAGGGGCGCAGAGAGCTCGAAGGCGAAAGGGCGTGGCGATTGGAAGAGAATGTGAAAGCGTAACTGCTACACGCGGGGTGAATCCCTTTTCAAGGCAGACTCTCCCGCTCGTGCCCCGAGACGCTACAGGAAATCCCGTCCGGCGCACACCTGACGCCTAGGCGGCCCAGTCTCTGACGCGGGGGCCCGGGTCTACAAGTCATACAGCTGGTGTGCCGGTCTCCGAGTGCGAAAAAGGCGAACCGCCACACGGGGAGCAAACTGCCGCCCGTGGTAGCGTGCCTCTTCATCTCCGCCGCAAGAAACATCAGCCCAGTCTATGACACGGGGGCCTAGGCCCACGAGTCATACTCCTTGGGTGCCGGTTCTCGGGTGCGGAAAGAGTGAACCGCAGCTCGCGCCAGTACTGCGCCTCCTCTGGGCTGCCGTAGAAGACAGAGAAGGTAATTTTTAAACCAATGCAGCGGTATCGAGGTGCCCCACGCATGGCCCGACGAAACCACCAGGCGTGGGGACCGCGGGTCTGTCAGCCGCGGGGACAGATATGGCAGTTGGCGTGACTAAAGGCTGATTGACGGGGAGTGCGTCAGCAGACGCATTGAAACGACGCGCCAATCACCAAACATGCCATGTTGAGGCGATGTACAAGCTTTGGCCCCACCTGTAGGCTCGTATTCTCCCCTAAGGTGGGCCCGGGGGCCACTATCGGTACCCTGAAACAGGGGTAACCCCTACTACTGTATAAAGACGCAGTGCCCACACGGCTATCTCTTAGTCGCGTGGTAAAGGTGTTGTGTGTGGGACCAGGCCACGACTCGCCCCAGTCTCGGGCGACTACTCTGGGTCCACAGCAGCGCCCGGATCCACCACATGGGCGGGTCCAGAGCTGCCACGTGTCCAGAGAAGGTGATGTACTCCAAGGCATCAACGGTAAGTCCGGACCCCCATGGGAGAGCGCCGGACCCCTGGATAAACAGTTCGGACCTCCAAGGATGGTCCAGGACCTCCACGTGTGCAAGGCGAACCCCTAGAATGGGATCCGGACCCCCCCCCCCCCCCCGTGGGGGGTCCGGATCGCCCACAATGGGATCCCAAGGTTCCAGGACAGAACATACTCGGGCCTGGAACAAGACCCAAGCGAAGGTTCGGTGCCGACACATGTCCAGACCCGGACCTGTCTGCATACACTCCTGCTCCCCGCTCAGGCGGAGACCCAATGCTACCGCGTGGCCTATTGCATGTGATGTAAGCCCACGAGTGGAGCCTGACGTAAGGCCTCAGGGCTACGCGGCCTCTGCATTTATTGTGGATAAGGCGCGCCGCCTGTCCATTCCACTGGCAGGCGGTGTGCCGCCTCTGCATTTATTGAGCCCTGTCCATTCCACTGGCAGGCGATGTACCGCCTCCGCATTTAATGAGCCATGTCCATTCCACTGGCAGGCGATGTGCCGCCTCCGCATTTAATGAGACCTGTCCATTCCGCTAGCAAGCGGCGACCAGTCCGTTCCACAGGCGGCGTGCCTGTCCATTCCATTGGCAGACGGTACGCCCATACTGTCGTTTGCACTACGCTCATCATTACTCGTACGCTACCAAGGAAGCAGCCGCCACGTATCAATACTGTGTGGACTGCGGACATCAGGGCGTCTGGAGATTGCTCAGGCGTTACTTGCATTAGTTACTCCTATAATGTATTCCTTCCATTTTGCTCCTGGGCCCACATGTCGGGGCTCAGCATCCTTGTATGTGCCTCCCTTGAGCTATAAAAGGGAAGGCACACAATGTTACAAGGCAGACTCTCAGGGACTCTCAAGTTCATTCATACGCTCAAGCTCACAGACTCAATACACGCAGACAGTGGAGTAGGGTATTACGCTCCGGCGGCCTGAACCACTCTAAACCCTTGTGTGTTCTTGTGTGCATCCTGAATCCACCTAGCAGGCAAAACGCTTAGGCCCCCTCCTCATCTTAGGATTTAGGGCGGGTGCGTTCCGCCACCCGGCCGGAGATTTTCCTCTCCGACAGTACCCAAACTAGCTCTAAAAAGGTGCATCAGATCAGTTATTTATAACCCTTTGAGAAGTCACTGTCACACATAGAAGTCGAATTGTTTATCGTCCTCAAAAGGTGGTCTTGATATTGCCAAGGGCAGAGTTTAATAAGTGAGCGAGTCCTAGGAATTAATTAGGAAAACAACTTTTATGAAACCATCAAATTAGGCAGAGTCATGTTCAAGCTCAACTTACTAGATGACTCAGTTTTGTCGAGCTCACGGGCTACATTCATAAGATGCACCAGAGGTGCATGATGAAGACTTCGAAGATCTCTACGACAACTATACTCAACACGGAAAAGATCGACGGAGTGAATGACATAACTGTGAACTCGGTTAGAAAATGAGACAAGTCAAGTGCATATAATTCAAAACATTCAGAAAGATTCAATAAAATAGTTTCATGTGATTGATTTGGTGACTTAGCCAAATAAAACCAGTGGACTATTGTAAAGGGATATATATTCAAGGTGCCATGAACACGTCAATACTAGGAAAACTGGTTTGTGAGCCCAATTCAGTTCTAACCCATAATTCATGCTCTGACGACAACTCGGACTCGGATTGAGCTCTCATAATCATGCAATAAAGGAGAATCTGGTCAAACAGAAGATTATTTTATCTGTATATTTCCTTTGTAATAACAGCATGTGAGATATGAGGATTATCAGATAGATGTAGATCTTGTAGTCTAGATAAGGATTCTAATCTTTTTTGTTTTGTAATCGACTCCTTCCTTCGACTATAAAAGGAAGGGGAAGGTGCTCCCCTTGGGGTATGATCAATAATCATAAGACAAACAATAGCAAACTAGATGTAGGGTTTTATCTCTTTGGAAAGCCTGAACCAGTATACACATTGTGTATCCTGTGTTTTACATTCAGATTGTAAATTTTGTGTATACTTCTGAGAGCACCTAGAGGGGGGGTGAATAGGTGATCCTGTAAAATCAAACACTAAATAGCCACAAAACTTAGTTTAAAGTGTTAGTACGACTAAGTAGCTTTGAAGCGAGTTATTGTGAACACAACAATCACAGAGAAAGCAACACAAGAGACACGCGATTTTTATCCCGTGGTTCGGCCAAGTAACACTTGCCTACTTCCACGTTGTGGCATCCCAATGGACGAGGGTTGCACTCAACCCCTTTCAAGTGATCCGATGATCAACTTGAATACCACGGTCTTTTCCTTTAGAGTCTTTTCCCTTGTGCGAGGAATCTCCACAGTTTGGAGGCTCTCGCCCTTACAATAGAGATCACAAAAAAGCACAGAGTAAGGTTGGGGAGACCAACACACGCAAGACTCAAATCTGCAGCACAACCACGCACACAAATCACGACTTGAGCTCAAAACACAACACATGGAGTTTGCAACTCAATTGGACCTCAAATCACTAACACAGAGAATCAAATGTGTGGAGTCAGAGTCTAGGAGTCTTAGAATGTTTCTTGAAAGCTTGGTGTCATGCTCCATGTTCTTAGGGGTCCCTTTTATAGCCCCAAGGCAGCTAAGAGCCGTTGGAGATCAACATGGAAGGCTATCCTTGCCTTCTGTCGAGTGGCGCACCGGATAGGTCATGTAGCTTGTCCGGTGCGCGATCTCCTTCCAAATCGGGCACATCCGACCGTTGCTCCTCTGAGCCGGTTGGCGCACCGGACACTGTCCGGTGCACATCGGACAGTCCGGTGCACCAGCTGACCGTTGGAGCAGTCCACGTGTCGCCCACCAATTGCGCGGTCGACCGTTGGCGCTGGCGACCGTTGGCTCACCGGACAGTCCGGTGAATTACAGTCACGTCGCCTTTTCTGTTTCCCGAGAGTGGCGAGTTCGTCGCGGATGACTCACTGGTCAGTCCGGTGCACCACCGGACAGTCCGGTGAATTATAGCCGTACAACTCCATCGCTTCCCGAGACCGGCTACTTCACCATTGACGAGCCTGGCGCGCCGGACACTGTCCGGTGCACCACCGGATAGTCCGGTGTGCCAAGCCCGAGCAGATACTTGGCTGTACACAACCAAGTCTTTTCCGATGCTTTTTTTTCTTTCGTTGGCCCTGTTTCTAGCACTTAGACAAACACATTAGTATACAAAATAATATACTAAGTCTAGAAACATACCTTACACTTTGATTTGCACTCTTCACACATTTTGCACATAAGTACTCAAATAATGTGTTGGGCATCTAATCACCAAAATACTTATAGAAATTTCCCAAGGGCACATTTCATGCCAACACATCCAAAAGCAACCAAAATAAGTGCAACATCAATGCAATTGAAGACCAAATTATTTTTTTGCTTATGATTTGGCATGTTTGGATCACCCTTTGCCACCACTTGGTTTGTTTTTACAAATCAAATTCTTTTACCTATCTCTAAATCAAACACACTTGTTTGGGCAAATCGAGAGATATTCCAAGAGAAAAATTGATCAAGTGCCAAAAACTCCCCCTCGGGCGGCAGTTACGCGAGGACGACGGGGCTGACAAGCCGGGCCCGCGAGCAGAGAGAGAGGGGAAAGCGGGGGCGGGCGCGCGGAAGGCGGCCGCGCTGACGGGCGGGCCCGCCAGGGCAGAGAGAGCGGGGGGGGTGAGGCGCGCGCGCGCGGGATGGGCCTAGCTGGGCCGAAAGGCTGAGGGTGGCGGGGGAGGGGGCTTCTTTCCTCTTTTCTTTTATTCTGGAATTGTTTTCTCTTTTCTTTTTATTTTCTCTATTTGATTCAAATCCAAATAAGCCACAAATTCAAATTAGACTTTCCAAGAATTATGCACCAAGCAAAAGTGAAATCTAGGGTTCAACATGATGCAACAACTCATACCCCCTTAGGGTTTAACCATATTAAACTATAATTACAAATAAAATAAGCACTTTTCTCCTATAGAAATGAAAAAGAAAAGAATGAGGAAGGATGAGAAAAGGGAAGTAACACCTGAATTTGTGAATATGAGCAAAGAAATTTTATACCCCCAAATTCAGGGTGTTACAAACCTATCCCCCTTAAAAGAATCTCGCCCTGAGATTCAAGGTTGGTCAGCAAAGAGTTCAGGGTATTTGGCCCTCAGATCATCTTCTCGTTCCCAGGTTGCTTCTTCCTCAGAGTGGTGACCCCATCTGACTTTGCACATTCTGATGGTGTTCCTCCGGGTGACTCTGTCTGCAAACTCCAGAATCTGCGTTGGCTTCTCTATGTAGGTCAGATCCTCCTGGACCTCCAAACCCTCCACCGGCAACTGCTCTTCTGGTACTCGCAGACACTTCTTCAATTGCGACACGTGGAACACATTGTGCACTGCTGACAAGCTCTCTGGTAGGTCAAGCTGGTAGGCCACTTCTCCACGCTTTGCTTGAATCTGATATGGTCCGACGTACCGGGGTGCTAACTTGCCTTTAACTCCGAACCTTCTGACTCCCCTGATAGGTGACACCTTCAGATAGACGTAGTCTCCCACTTCAAAACTCAGTTCTCTTCTCCTTCGGTCCGCATAGCTTCGCTGTCTTGACTGGGCTGTCTTCAGGTTCTCCCGAACCATTTTGATATTCTCTTCGGCTTCAAGCAAGATGTCGGGGCCAAACACCTGTCTCTCTCTAGGCTGGTCCCAATGCAGTGGAGTCCTACAACTCCGCCCGTAGAGTGCCTGAAACGGTGACATCTTCAAGCTGGCCTGGTAACTATTGTTGTAGGAAAATTCTGCATAAGGTAACCTTTTGTCCCATCCTGACTTGTCTTGCAACGCACAGGCTCTCAACATATCTTCTAGGATCTGATTAGTTCTTTCAGTCTGACCGTCTGTCTGCGGGTGATAAGCTGAGCTGAAGTTCAAATGTGTGCCCAAAGCTTCTTGTAGCTGCTGCCAAAAATGAGAGGTGAACTGCGTCCCTCGATCTGACACTATTTTCTTCGGCACACCATGAAGGCAGACTATCCGTGACATGTATAACTCAGCTAACGTTGCTCCGGTGTATGTTGTCTTCACAGGTATGAAATGGGCCACCTTTGTTAAGCGGTCCACAACCACCCAGATGGAATCATAACCGGCCCGGGTACGAGGTAGGCCAACTATAAAATCCATCCCGATCTCATCCCACTTCCACTGAGGAATCCGCAAAGGCTGCAACAATCCGGCGGGCCTCTGATGCTCTGCTTTGGTTCTCTGACAGCTATCACAGATGGCAACATATTCTGCGATCTCTCTTTTCATGCCATACCACCAAAACCTCCTTTTTAAATCCTGATACATCTTCTCACTTCCCGGGTGTATGGAGTAGGCTATCTCATGAGCTTCCTTTAGGATCAGTTCCCGAATGGGTTTGAGGTCGGGAACACACAATCGGTCCTTGAACCATATTACTCCCTCCTCATCCTCTCGAAAGTCTTTGCCTCTTCCTTCTAAGATCAGCTGCCGGATCTTGTTGATGTTTTCATCATCCTTCTGCCCTTCTTTGATCTCCCGCTCTAGGGTGGGCTCTAACTCCACTGTTACTCCTTGCGTACTGTTCAGGAAACCGAGGCTCAGTCTGTCGAACTCTTTGGCTAACTCATACGGCATCGGGTACGAGGCCAACATATTAACTTGACTCTTCCTGCTCAGAGCATCTGCAACAACATTGGCTTTGCCTGGATGGTAATGTATCTCCAACTCATAGTCTTTGATCAATTCCAACCATCTTCGCTGCCTCATGTTTAACTCTGACTGGGTGAATATGTACTTCAGACTTTTATGATCTGTGTAGATGTCGCACTTCTGCCCATACAGGTAATGTCTCCAGGTCTTTAAGGCATGAACCACTGCTGCCAACTCCAGGTCATGGGTGGGATAATTTTTCTCATGGATCTTCAGCTGTCGAGATGAGTATGCTACAACTCTTCCTTCTTGCATTAGCACACATCCCAATCCGGTGTACGAAGCGTCGCAATACACTGAGAATGACTTGTGAACATCAGGCAGGACTAACACAGGAGCTGTAGTCAATCTATTCTTCAGTTCTTCAAATGCTTCCTGACACTTTTGAGTCCATTTAAACTCAACCTTCTTTGCTAGTAACGCTGTCATTGGTCTAGCAATCTTTGAGAAGCCTTCAATGAAACGCCTATAATATCCAGCCATTCCAATGAAACTCTTGATCCCACGAACATCCTTCGGTGCTTTCCAGTTCAGGATATCTGCTACTTTCTTTGGATCCACTGCTAACCCATCTTGGTTTATGATGTGACCCAGAAATAAGACTTCATGAATCCAGAACTCGCATTTGCCCAGCTTGGCATACAACTGATGCTCTCGAAGCCTTTGCAATACCATCTTCAAATGTTCTACATGATCTTCCTCACTTTGAGAGTATATGAGAATGTCATCGATGAACACTACCACAAACTTGTCTAGATAGTCCATGAACACGCTGTTCATTAGGTACATAAAGAAGGCTGGCGCATTTGTCAAACCAAAGGACATAACTGTGAACTCATATAACCCATATTTGGTGATGAATGTCGTCTTCGGTATGTCCGAGGGTCGGATTCTGAGTTGATGGTAGCCTGACCTCAGATCTATCTTCGAAAATACGCTGGCACCTCTGAGCTGGTCGAACAAATCTTCTATCCTTGGCAGGGGGTATTTGTTCTTGACAGTGACTTCATTCAAGGCTCTGTAGTCTATGCACATCCTTTTGGTACCATCTTTCTTCTCTACAAACAACACTGGAGCGGCCCAAGGCGAGGTACTTGGCCTGATGTAACCCTTCTCTAACATCTCATCTATCTGCTTCTTGAGTTCCACCAATTCTGGTCGAGACACTCGGTAGGCTCTTTTGGAAATGGGGGCGGTACCAGGGATAAGCTCTATGGCAAATTCAACTTTTCTCTCGGGTGGCATGCCCGTTAGCTCCTCGGGAAACACATCCGGAAAATCTGACACAACCTTGATAGCCTCGAGCGGGTTGGGCTCCTCACTATCAACTGAAATCTGATGGCAGACTCCCTCTTCTGATTTAGGAATCCTTAGCTCGGCTACTACCTCTTCTCCTGACGGGGACTTCAATGTTACGGTCCTCTTGTCACAACTAACATTTGCTTCATACTTCATTAACCAATTCATCCCTAGAATAACATCTATCCCAGGGGTGTCTATTACTATTAAGTCACTGGGGAAACCTATCCCCCTTACTTCCACCATTATATTTGAGCATATTTTATCTGTTTGCACCTTGCCACCAACCGAATTAATCCTCATGGGCGGCATCATTGCCTCTACTGAGATGTTATGCAATTCTACCCATGTTGCAGTGACAAATGAATGAGTTGCACCAGTATCAAATAGCACTTTTGCGGGATGAGATTCGACTGAGAACATACCTACTGCCACATCTGGTGCATCCTGGATTGCTTCGGCCTCCAAGTGGTTCACCTTCCCACGGTTGTACGCTTGGCCACGATTGCCTGCTGCCGGCTGCAGTACACCTTGCCTTGTTGGAGCATTGGGGTTGGTCTGCTGCTGCGCCATCTTCTTCGGGCACTGCATCGCCCAGTGTCCTTGTTCTCCACAGTGGAAACATCCTCTGCCTCCTCCTTGTGCTGGGGCTGCTTGGTTGTTCTGATTCGCTGCTGGGGCAGGAAGGCGAGGTGCCTGGTTGTTCTGCTTCTGATACTGATTACCTCCCTGCTGGTTGTGCTGACGATACTGCTGCTGCTGCTGCTGTGGGTACTGCCTCTGAAACTGCTGCTGATGCGGACGCTGATTCTGATTCTGGTATCCTTGTGTGTGCCCAGGCCTGCCTTGCTGAGACGAACTGCCTGAGAAACGTGGACGGCTGATTCCTCCGGTCTGGGGTCCACTCATCTTACGCTTCCGATCTTCCATATCCTTACGCTTCTTCTCAGTCATAACTGCCCTATCGATCAGGTGTTGGAAGGTGGGGAAGGTGTGATTCATCAGCTGGTAATGCAGGGGATCCACCAAACCTCTCATGAACCTGTACTGCCTTTTAGCATCAGTGTTGACATCCTCAGGTGCATAACGAGATAGCTGCAGAAACTTGTCTCTGTATTCACTAACAGACAGGGGTCCCTGCTTCAGAGCCAGAAACTCCTCCTTCTTCACGATCATCAGTCCCTCGGGAACATGGTACCTGCGGAAACTCTCGCTGAATTCTTCCCAGGTGATGGCTTCGGGGTCAGCATGGGTGGCGAGGTAGGACTCCCACCAGGACTGGGCTGCTCCCCTCAGCTGACGGGGACCATACAGAACCTTCTCCCTGTCGTCACATTGGGCGGTGCGCAGCTCCCTTTCCACTGCGCGCAACCAGTCTTCTGCATCCATGGGGTCAGCAGAATGGGCGAAGGTAGGAGGGTGCCCTCTCATGAACTCACCACGCTTATCTCGTGGCATCTGGGGCATCTGCACTTGCAATTGGGGTTGGGGTTGGTGTTGAGCCAGCTGCATGGCTGCCAGAGTCTGCCCAATGGCCTGTACTGCCTGCGTCTGCATCAAGAACATCTGCTCCACTGACATCGGGGGTGGTGGGGGAGGCTGCCTCTGTTGTTCTTCCTGCTGGTCATGCTGCTCTTGCTGAGCACGCCTGTTGCATCGGCGCCTGTTGTCAGACATCTGTGGAAGACATTCATACATCAGCATTGATCTTACAACCCTTCCGCATAGGAAAAGAGAATACAGAATTCTTCATGACACTGAGTGAACAAAGAGCTTCACTAATCCTCATTATGATTTAACACAGCCTCTCAGATAAGAAGGAAAGTAGAAGTAAATGGTTTCCCAACTAAGCAACTGACTTCATTAACATTACTAGCTAAGCCAAACTGCAGGAGAAACCCACAGGTTGGCAACAGTCATTACAAAGATTCAAATCCAGCACAAGTTCATCATAACAAGCATACAAGCAACTGATAAGCAAACTAAACTAAATGGAAGCAACTGCTAAGCAAACTAAACTGACTACCTAAGACTGAGACATCTGACTTAAGAATTATTACAAACTCCGACGCTAACGATCTAAGGATCCAGATCTATCCTGGTCTTACAGACGGGGGAGCCATAAGTGTGGTGACCACGTGGCGGCGAGCGGTATGGGTGCTGAGTCCCAACAGGTGCGGGAGAACCACCCTCCTGGTGGCAGCGCTCTGCCAGCTCAGCACGCAACTCCGCAATCTCCGTTCGAGCCCTGCTTAGCTCGTCCAGAGAGTGATCCAGCTCAGTGTTAAGCACTGCGACTAGGTTGACTGTGCTGCTCAACCTAGGGTTAGCCTCACCAACAGGTGAGACAACCACACTCTCGGTGCTGCCAGTAGGACGGCGGGGGTAGTACCGAAGGTTAAGACCGTCGGCCACCCCACCGAACAAGGAACAGTACTGGGAGAGTGCACGTCGTGCTGCATCCTGCATAGCCGCCTCTGCAGTGTCCCTCTCGGAGATGGAATAGTGCTCCGAAACGGCCTCCGCACCCCGGAGATCATCCTCCGGACGGCGAACTAGGCAGGTAGCCTCCCAGCGGTCCGGGTACCTCCCGCGACTGTGCTGGTAGACTACACAACGATACTCGATCGACCAGGTGTGCCGGTCGAAAGCCTGGCGCAGCAAGGTGTCGAGTGCGTCGTGGAAGTGACAACCGCGAGCGGCGTCACGGGTGATGGGTCGGGCGACCCATCCTTCCGCCTCCTGTGGCTCAGAGGACTCCGTGCTGTGGTCTGAGTCGTCGTCGTCGGGGTCTCCTCCAGGATCTCCTCCAGTAGCTCCTCCAACAGCCGGGGCGTCCCGTGGTGGTGCAGGCCAGCTGGGCCACAGAGGAACGGGGCCTCACGGACTCCATCTCTCGCTGGTGAGGGGAGGAAGAGCCCTGCTGCTCTCTGTGCTGGCGCCGGCGTTCCTGCTCCTCACGCAGGCGGCGGTGCAGTCTCTCCAGGTGACTCGACTGACCGGACACGGTGCGGTGCAAAGGACGCTCCGCAAGTCGAGACGGCAGGAAAGGAATCACCGACTTACGTGCAGTGTGTCTAAGACGAGCCATCTACAAAAGGCACCGTAAGCACAAGAGTAAGAACAGAACTAATATGACAAGTGCATAAACCATAGACAGAACAAGATAAAAATTTTAACAAGGTATAATATAGTATATATATGTAGTAAAACATAGGGTTGGTCGAGGTGACCGACTTTTGAAGTAACATCAGAGGTCAAGGTGGGAGGGAAGGTCAATAGTCCTTAGTACGACCAGTGCTACTCTAGGTCAGCGGTCCTACAGTCAGCCTGGCTTTGATACCACTTATGTCACACCCGGTTTTGGAAGGCAAACCGAAAGCGAACTATGTACGTGCTAGGATCAGAACTCACGTACACAGCGATTACATAAATGAACATCATCGCACAATGCTCGAATAATAACATAAAAGAGTATTAACTTATTACATCACATAGTCATAGACATCCACATAGTCATCAACTTAACAGTTAAATCAAAGTGCTAGCGAAACACAGTAAAGATAAGGCCTTCACAGGCAGCTGACTGGGGGTTGCCGCCAACCCACACCTAGAATTCGTCGTAATCTTGGAACTCCTGGAAGTCTCCTTCCACGGCTTCGCCTTCTCCGGAGCAGTGGTTACAATGCGGACAACCTGGTGTTTGGTGGTAAAGCAAGGATGAGTACACATCAACGTACTCAGCAAATGTCCCGTTTGGCTGAAGTTGACTAGCTTTATGTGGGGTTAGGCTCAAGCAGTTGCTTTTAGTTGGTCAAGTATTTATCATTAGTAGAAGCCAGATTTTAGCATTAACCAACCCATAGACCATTTCCTCCTCGAGGGACAACATCATCATAGTCGAACCAAATCCATAACATAATCCTTGAATCTCGAACCATCTGTATCTCTAATCAAAGAGGATCCCAAGGCTGCTCTTAACCGTGAGCACGGCTGATATACCAGTTTCACTACCCTCTGCAGAGGTTGCACACTTTACCCATGAGTCATGATTCCCTTTCTACCCGGGGAGAGCTAATCCCCATTGACCACTACCTAGGTGGTCCGGCAGGGTATCACTACGTAGCTTTTACAAAGATTCCCTAGAGATCATAGCTGCCCGTTAGGTTTCTCCAGTTTGATAAACACAGTACTCCTCCCCGCAGGAGAGTGACTAACAAAGAGCAAAACGAAAGAACCTCGGCACTCAGCCTCGGCAGAGCAAGCACTGTGCCTGGACCCCATTGATGGCACGACGGCTAAGCAACTACACCTCTAGTTCATCTAATTAATCAGCTAAGGGCATCCCATTTCACCCTCATGGTTGCACTGTTATCCCGGGTGGTCTCTCAACGAACAGGTCCTTACGGAGAGGTACTCAGGAAACAGCCTGAGTCCCCTAGAGTATCACAAGATCATCAACATCATCAGGATAACAGTATCATAAATAGTCACATCATGTTCATTGATTAAGTTAAGGCAATAGCAGAGTGCTAACCATAACAGCCCATAAGGTCATCAAGGATAAAGTAAAGTGTAAAGCTAGTCAATCCTTAGGTTTCAAGTAAGTAATGCAGGGTAGTAAGTTATAAATGAATAGGACATAATGGGACAGAGGACACTTGCCTTCACCAAACTGCTGATCAGGGACTTCCTCTGCAACTTCCTCGGGAAACACAGACTGCTCGTTGTCTACGTAAAGTAATCATTCACACTATGCACTTGGGAAAATAACAAACAGAAAGCAACATACCAAACATATGCAGCAGAGAGAGATCACAAGTTCATAGTAGAAAAGGGATAGGCACTCTAGTGTTCCCTAGGTCTGGGGTAGAGGACTATACAAAGTGATTCATTATCCACTAATCAGGTCTAAGTCAGTGGTGGGATTAAATTATTACCTGGTTTTAAGTTCCTAAACTTAGGTGTTTAAGTCCATAAACTTAAGTACTCTAACTTTTATTAAAGTCTACCAACTTCTAATTATCTCAAATAGGGTTCCAATAACCTTAATCCTATCCTAATGATTAACCATTAATTGGTACATGGAAACAGCAGGGAAACATTGTTTAAATAGATAGACAAAAACATCATGAGCATTTTGCAATTTGAAGCACCTAATTTGGAGTTCATATGACAAAGTTATGGATTTTACAAGTTTAGGGGTTAAAAATATAACCTAAATACCTATTTTGAATTAAATAAAAGGCCCAGGGACCTAACTGAGAGAAACCAGGGACGGCGGGTTCAAATTCTAGAAAACCGGGGGTCTCTTTAAGAAAACGCGCGGGCGAAGGGGTATCGGGCTACTACGGCCGTCAGATCTAAAGCGAACGGCCAGGATTAGATTCTGCGGGCGGGCGCGCGAGCGCGCGGCGGCCTGGGCGGCTGACAGGCGGGACCGGGCGGGCAGCGCGGGGCGCGGGCAGGCTGACAGGCGGGGCCGGCGGGCAGAGCGAGCGCGCGGGCGGGCTGACAGGCGGGGCCGGCGGGCAGAGCGAGCGCGCGAGCGGGCTGACAGGCGGGGCCCAAACGGCAGGGAGACGGGGTGAGGGGGAAGCGGGCCTGGGCCGCTGGATCTCCGGCGAACGGCCAGGATTAGGCTTGACCTAATTAAAACGGGACCGCCCGATCTGGGACGGACGGTGGGGATCGGGTGGCCGGCCTGGGCTTCTCCTACGGCTAGCTGGGGCGGCGGTGCTCGTCCCCGCGGCAGAGGACTCGCCGGAGACGAGGGGCGCGGGCGTTTGGCGGGCCTCCGAGGCGACCTGAGCGGCCAGGAAGGTTGGGGAGGGCACGGGGAGTCCTCTGGTGGGGTCTGGGTCGGGGCAGGGGCACCGGAGGGGGCGGTCCACGGCGGAGCGGCTCGGCGGCGGCATAAATCTACTCCGGCGAGGAATTACACACGGCAGAAGGCAATACACGGGTCGATAGGGGCGGGAGAGGTTCTTTACCTCAAGGCGGGCTCCGGGGACTCCTCGGCGGCGGCAATGGCGCGACGGTGGCCCGGGGCAGCGGTGGCGGACCCCCGCGGCTGCACGGGGAACGGCGGGTGAGCGCGGGCAGAGAGAAATAGGGAGGGGGAGAGGGAATTGGGGCGCGTCCCGGGTTGCGGACGCCGGGGCGAAGCTCACCGTGGCAACGGACACGGCGGAGCTCCAACGGCGGCCGGGAAACGAGCTCGGGACGGCGGGGATTTGTGGCGGCGGTGCTCTGGCGTGCGCGCAGCGAGGGAGAGGTGGAAGAGGGGTCTGCTGGAGCACAAATGGGGGAGGGGGAGAGGGCGAGTGGGGCTCGGGGCTCAAGTGGCCAGGGGCGGGCGGTTGCGAGCTCCACACGCGACGTGGGCGCGGAGAAGGCGGCCGCGCACAGCTCGGGCGGCAGTTACGCGAGGACGACGGGGCTGACAAGCCAGGCCCGCGAGCAGAGAGAGAGGGGAAAGCGGGGGCGGGCGCGCGGAAGGCGGCCGCGCTGACGGGCGGGCCCGCTAGGGCAGAGAGAGCGGGGGGGTGAGGCGCGCGCGCGGGGGATGGGCCTAGCTGGGCCGAAAGGCTGAGGGGGGGCGGGGGAGGGGGCTTCTTTCCTCTTTTCTTTTATTCTGGAATTGTTTTCTCTTTTCTTTTTATTTTCTCTATTTGATTCAAATCCAAATAAGCCACAAATTCAAATTAGACTTTCCAAGAATTATGCACCAAGCAAAAGTGAAATCTAGGGTTCAACATGATGCAACAACTCATACCCCCTTAGGGTTTAACCATATTAAACTATAATTACAAATAAAATAAGCACTTTTCTCCTATAGAAATGAAAAAGAAAAGAATGAGGAAGGATGAGAAAAGGGAAGTAACACCTGAATTTGTGAATATGAGCAAAGAAATTTTATACCCCCAAATTCAGGGTGTTACAGCAGCTGTGTTCAACAGGATTATCCGCCAAGCGGATTTCACTCTCATTGTCACATAGGAGTGGAATTTTGCTTAGATTGTAGCCAAAGTCCCAGAGGGTTTGCCTCATCCAAAGTAGTTGCGCGCAACACTGTCCTGCGGCAACGTACTCGGTCTTAGCGGTGGATAGGGCAACAGAGGTTTGTTTCTTAGAACTCTAGGACACTAGGGACCTTCCTAGAAATTGGCACGTCCATGATGTTCTCTTCCTATCAACCTTGCACCCAGCATAAACAGAGTCTGAATATCCAATCAAGTCAAAGGTGCCCTTTGGGTACCAGATCCCGAAGCAAGGCGTAGCAACTAAATATCTAAGAATTCGCTTAACGGCCACAAGGTGACATTCCTTGAGGTCGGATTGATATCTAGCACACATGCATACACTAAGCATAATGTCCGGTCTACTAGCACATAAATAAAGTAATGAACCTATCATGGACCGGTATGCCTTTTGATCAACGGACTTACCTCCTTTGTTGAGATCAACGTGCCCATCAGTTCCCATCGGTGTCTCCGCGGGCTTGGCGTCATTCATCCCAAACCTCTTGAGAAGATCCTGAGTGTACTTCGTTTGGGAGATGAAGGTGCCATCCTTGAGTTGCTTCACTTGGAATCCAAGGAAGTAGGTCAACTCGCCCATCATCGACATCTCAAACTTTTGCGTCATTACCCTGTTGAACTCTTCACAAGACTTTTGGTTAGTAGAACCAAATATTATGTCATCGACATAAATTTGGCACACAAAGAGATCACCATCACAAGTCTTTGTAAAAAGAGTGGGATCGGCTTTCCCAACCTTGAAAGCATTAGCAATTAAGAAATCTCTAAGGCATTCATACCATGCTCTTGGGGCTTGCTTAAGTCCATAGAGCGCCTTAGATAGCTTATACACGTGGTCGGGATACCTGTCGTCCTCAAAGCCAGGGGGTTGTTCCACGTATACCTCCTCCTTGATTGGCCCGTTGAGGAAAGCGCTCTTCACGTCCATTTGGTACAACCTAAAAGAATGGTGAGCGGCATAAGCTAACAAAATTCGAATTGATTCTAACCTAGCCACAGGAGCAAATCCAAACCTGCGACTTGGGCATAACCTTTTGCCACAAGTCGAGCCTTGTTTCCTGTCACCACTCCATGCTCGTCTTGCTTGTTGCGGAACACCCACTTGGCTCCCAAATCGTTTTGCTTTGGACGTGGCACCAGGCTGCAGAATTCGTTTCTCTTGAAGTTGTTGAGCTCTTCCTGCATGGCCAACACCCAGTCCGGATCCTGCAAGGCCTCTTCTACCCTGAAAGGCTCAATAGAAGAGACAAACGAGTAATGCTCACAAAAATTAGCTAAGCGTGAGCAAGTGGTTACTCCCTTGCTGATGTCACCCAGAATTTGATCGACGGGGTGATGTCTTTGGATCGACGCTCGGACTTTAGTTGGAGGGACCCGTGGTGCTTCTTCCTCCATCACTTGACCTTCCTGTGCTCCCTCTTGATTCCGCTCCTCTTCTTGAGGTACCTGTCCATCATCTTGAGTTGGGAGATGCACCATTGTAGAGGAAGATGGTTGATCTTGCTCCTATTGTTCCTGTGGTCACACATCACCTGTCGCCATCGTGCGCATTGCGACCATTGGAAGTTCATCCTCATCTATGTCATCAAGATCAACTTGCTCTCTTGGAGAGCCATTAGTCTCATCAAATACAACGTCGCTAGAGACTTCAACTAATCCTGATGATTTGTTGAAGACCCTATACGCCTTTATATTTGATTCATACCCTAGTAAAAACCCTTCTACTGCCTTGGGAGCAAATTTAGAATGTCTACCTTTCTTCACCAGAATGTAGCATTTGCTCTCAAATACACGAAAGTAAGAGACATTGGGTTTGTTACCGGTAAGGAGTTTGTAGGAGGTCTTCTTGAGGAGACGATGTAGATAGAGCCGGTTTATGGCGTGGCAAACTATGTTCACAGCTTCCGACCAAAACCGCTCAGGCGTCTTGTACTCTCCAAGCATTGTTCTTGCCATGTCAATTAGCGTCTTGTTCTTCCTCTCTACCACACCATTTTGTTGTGGTGTGTAGGGAGCGGAGAACTCGTGCTTGATGCCTTCCTCCTCAAGAAACTCTTCAACTTGCAGATTCTTGAACTCGGACCCGTTGTCGCTCCTTATCTTTTTCACCTTTAGCTCAAATTCATTTTGAGCCCTTCTTAGAAAGCGCTTTAGGGTCCCTTGGGTTTCTGATTTTCCTGCAAAAAGAACACCCTAGTGAAGCGGGAAAAGTCATCAACAATTACAAGACCATACTTACTTCCCTCGATGCTAAGGTAGGCAACGGGTACAATGAGGTCCATGTGAAGAAGCTCCAGTGGTCTTGATGTTGTCATCAAATTCTTGCTGTGATGAGTACTTCCCACCTGTTTTCCTGCCTGACATGCTGCACAAGGTCTTTTTTTTTCTCAAAACAGACATCGGTTAGTCCTAACACATGATCTCCCTTTAGAAGTTTATGAAGGTTCTTCATCCCAACATGTGCTAGACGGCGATGCCAAAGCCAACCCATATTAGTCCTAGCTATTAAGCATGCATCTAGATCAGCCTCCTCTTTCAAAAAATCAACTAAGTAGAGTTTGTCGTCTAATACACCCTTAAAAGCTAATGAACCATCACTCCTTTTAAAGACAGATACATCAACGTTTGTAAAAAGACGATTGTAACCTATGTGACACAATTGACTTACAGACATAATATTGTACCCAAGTGACTCTACTAGAAATACATTTGATATGGAGTGCTCGTTAGTGATGGCTATCTTGCCCAAGCCTTTGACCTTGCCTTGGTTCCCATCTACAAAGATGATCGTATCCTGGGAATCCTTGTTCTTGACGTAGGAGGTGAATGTTGGGTCTATGCTTCGTCGCCGAAGGTCTTCAAGGGAGAAGCGGCTTAAAATGTGTGAGCAGGTATCTTCGGACTCGTATCAGAAAGGGAAAAGCTACAAAGGTTGACACAGCGCCGAAGCTGTGAAGCAGGAAAGCTTCGGCATGTTCGCAGAAAAGGGAACCGACTTAAAGATGAAAAGGCCATTTAGACCTCGATAGAGTGCTATAGAATTATCACCAAATGTAAAGGGCATGTATGTAATTTTGTATGGGTTGTACCCCGTGCCTATAAATAGGTGAACAGTACCCCCGTACTGTTCACGTTGACTTGGCATTTGCTTTTGCGTCACACTTGTATTTTCATCTCCTTCCAAGCCGAAGGTACATTTATAATTCGATATTGTCTCTATTTCTCTATGATGATATAATAAAGTTAAATGAATGATGTTATATGATTATTCATGCTATCTTTTATGTTTCATATGCTTCGTCTTTCATTAATGTATACTGTGATGATGAAGGTTCGTCCTTCATGACCTTCGTCCGGAGATCGTTATATCCTAAGGGAAATAATGCCTCAAAGGACGAAGGACTTTATCGTTTAACATTCTCTGTGTTGCCTTGTTCTTAATTCATAGCATTTGAGAACAAGTCCCCAACATTGGCGCCCACCTCCGGTGAACTCACTTCCACTTTTTGAGCTGATGGCTTCGTTCAACGACCAAGCTGGAGCTGCTTCGGACCCGAAGCTGGTGCTCCCGATCACAGGTGGCTCGTCCTCAGAGCCAGCTAACAAGAAACAGAAGAAGGAAGCACAGAGAAGGGTACAGTATGTTGGGGTGCAAGGACCCTTCATCAAGTCAAGATGGTCTCACATTCCTATTACCTTCTCCCAAGAGGACCTTCAGCTCAAAGATTACCCACACAACGATGCCATGGTTATCTCTTGTGTTATCAAAGGATTTCTGGTCCACAATGTCTTGGTTGACACAGGCAGTGCAGCTGACATTATATTTGCTAAGGCCTTCAGACAAATGCAAGAGCCAGAAGATAAGATTCATGATGCTACACATCCTCTCTGTGGCTTCGGAGGAAGACAGATTGTAGCATTGGGCAAGATCACCATGTCAGTGACCTTCGGGTTCATCAACAACACTAGAACTGAGCAAGTTGTGTTTGACATTGTCGACATGGAATACCCTTACAATGCAATTATTGGTCGTGGTACTCTCAATGCCTTCGAAGCAATCCTTCATCCTGCCTATCTTTGCATGAAGATACCTTCGGATCAGGGACCCATCGCTATCCATGGAAGTCAGGAAGCTGCAAGAAGGGCCGAAGGTAATTGGACTGACTCAAAAGCAATCCATAACATCGATGGAGCTGAAGCTTGTGAACAGTACAAATTCAGAAGGGAGAAAGCAGCTTCAGCAGACCAACCGAAGCCTATGCTCTTATGTGAGGACATAGTAGAGCAGAAAGTGCTGTTAGGCTCTCAGTTATCCGAAGAGCAGGAGAAAACCTTGATAAGGTTTTTGTTCAATAACAAGGATGTTTTTGCATGGTCAGCCAATGATCTCTGCGGAGTTAATAGAGATGTTATCGAGCACTCACTCAATGTCGATCCATCCTTCAGACCCAGAAAGCAAAGGCTTCGGAAAATGTCAGATGATAAGGCCGAAGGTGCTCGCAACGAAGTCAAAAGACTCCTCAGTGCAGGAGTTATCAGAGAAGTGAAGTACCCAGAATGGCTGGCTAACACTGTTATGGTAAAAAAGGCCAATGGCAAGTGGCGAATGTGCATCGATTTTACAGATCTTAACAAAGCTTGCCCGAAGGATGAATTCCCACTACCAAGGATAGATTCTTTAGTTGATGCAGCAGCTTCTTCAGAGCTCATGAGTCTGTTAGACTGTTATTCAGGCTATCACCAAATTTGGATGAAGCAGGAAGATGAGCCGAAGACTAGCTTCATAACTCCAAGTGGCACATATTGCTATCTTCGGATGCCTGAGGGGCTCAAAAACGCTGGAGGAAGTTTCAGCCGAATGACTGCGAAGGTTCTCCAATCTCAAATAGGCAGAAACGTGCTAACTTATGTTGATGACATCATTGTCAAAAGCACGAAGCAGGAGAATCATATTGCTGATCTGCAGGAGACCTTCGCCAGTTTCAGGCAAGCTGGCTTAAAGTTAAATCCAGAAAAATGCGTCTTCGGAGTGAAGAAGGGGAAATTTCTTGGATGCTTGGTTTCAACAAAGGGGATTGAAGCTAATCCAAGTAAAATTGAAGCTATACTTCGGATGGAGCCACCAACTACAAAGAAGGGGGCTCAAAGATTGACAGGAAGATTGGCATCTCTCAATAGATTCATATCCAGATCAGCAGAGAGAAACTTACCATTCTTCGAAGTACTGAAGTCAGCCGAAGTCTTTCAATGGGGACCAATCCAACAGAAGGCCTTTGAAGAGCTAAAACAGTATTTAATAGATCTAACAACATTGACTCCACCAATGCCAGGGGCTCCTTTGTTATTATATGTGGCAGCTTCGCACTCAGCGGTAAGTGCAGCGCTTGTCCAGGAGAAGCTTGATGGTCAAGTCAAGAGGCAGGCCCCAATATATTTTGTATCCGAGGTTCTTAGTTTGTCAAAGAAAAATTATACAGAGCTGGAGAAGGTATTGTATGCTGTCTTGATGGCCTCCAGGAAGCTTCGGCACTATTTCCAAGCTTACAACATAATTGTTCCTTCATCACAACCTCTGAAGGATATTATGAGGAATCAAGAAGCTACTGGAAGGATTGGAAAATGGGCTGCAGAGCTCAATGAATTTTGTATTGAATATGTTCATAGATCTTCGATTCAGTCACAGGCGCTGGCAGACTTTATTGCTGATTGGACGCCAGGGACTCAGGAGGAGGAAACGAATAAAGACAACGAAGCCTGGACAGTGTTTTGTGATGGATCTTGGGGAACCTTCGGAGCAGGAGCGGCTGCTATGTTGGTTTCACCTTCCAAAGTCAAAATTTGTTATGCGGCAAAGCTTGATTTTAATTGCACAAATAACATTGCTGAGTACGAAGCATTGGTTCTAGGTCTTCGGAAGTTAAAAGCAATGGGAATCAGAAGGGCCATACTTAAAACTGATTCCCAGGTTGTTTCGGGTCATATTGACAAAAGTTGTAAGGCTAAGGATCCGAAGCTTGAAAAATATCTGGATATGGTTCGAAGAGTCGAAGCTTCCTTCGAAGGGTTTTCTGTCAAGAATATCCCTCGAGGACAAAATGAGCATGCTGATCTGCTAGCTAAGTCAGCAGCACAGGGGCTGCCTTTACCTTCGGATGTGTTCTTCGAAACAATAAAAGCACCTTCGGTGGAACTTCTTGAAAGAGCAGTTCTTAATATATCTCCTGTTTTTAGCGAAGATTGGAGAACCGAGATCATCTCTTACCTTCAGGGTAAATTTCTTTCAGATGACGAAGCTTATAACAAGAGGATAGAGGCAAGAGCTCGTCCATATGTCATGATAGAAGGGGAGTTGTACAAACATGGAGTTTGTGCTCCGCTGCTCAAATGTTTATCCAGAACCGAAGGTATAGAGTTAATGAAAGAAATACATGCAGGCCTGTGTGGATCTCACATCGGATCTAGGCCGTTACTTGGAAAAGTTTTCCGTCAAGGGTTTTACTGGCCGAAGGCAGCTTCGGATGCAGCAGAATTGGTTCAAAAGTGCGAAGGTTGTCAGAAATGTGCAAGAGATCAAAAACAACCTTCGTCCTTAACACAGCTCATACAACCCACTTGGCCATTGCAAAGGTGGGGCCTTGACTTGTTAGGTCCGTTACCACCGGCCCAAGGGAACCTGAGGTATGTTGTAGTAGCTGTGGAATATTTTTCTAAATGGATTGAGGCGAAGCATTTAGCCACAATAACTTCGGCTACCGTCCAAAAGTTTTTCTGGCAAAATATTGTTTGTCGTTTCGGGGTGCCAAAGGCTATCACTGTGGACAATGGAACACAGTTTGACTCCGAAGCTTTCAGGGATTTCTGTGACCAAATTGGTACGAAGATCCATTTTGCATCAGTTAGGCACCCGGAGTCAAATGGACTCGTTGAAAGAGCCAACGGCATTATAATGACAGGAATAATGAAGTTAATCTTCAATCAACCCAGAGGAAAATGGCCAGATCAGTTAATCAAAGTGGTGTGGAGCCACAACACGACAACATCAAGGTCTACAGGCTTCACTCCATTCAAGTTGTTATTCGGTGACGAAGCAATAACTCCAGAGGAAGCTAAAACCGAATCAATAAGGATAGTAGCTTCGGCAGAATCAGATTCCGAAGCTGCTTATTCTATAGAAAAAGATGCTTTAGAAGGGATCAGACTGCAAGCCGTGGAGAATATCAATAAATATCAAGCTGAAACAGTTAAATGGCGGGATAGAAAGGTTCGGCTAAAAAATATTGGGCCAGGGCACTTGGTGCTTCGGAGGGTGGCCAACTCGGAAACAGTGGGCAAATTGCAGTTGAAATGGGACGGGCCTTTCTTAGTAGCATCTTCGTCAAGACCCGGTTCATACAGATTGAAAGATATGGACGGCAATGACATTCCTAGATCTTGGAATGCGGATGAGCTTCGGCGATATTATGTATAATTCGATGTAATTTTTCATATTTTTTATTTTTAGTTCTTCTTTCATGGCACCCTTTTCCTTTCCGAAGGGGGAGAAAGGTTTTTAATGGGGCCATCACGTGTAATTTTCTTTTTTAGTTCTATAAGAGCAAAATCCCCCAAAGAATGTAAATGTAAAAGCTGAGAATGCACCATCGAGTGCCAAAAAGAAAAAAAAGAAGCTCCAAAGACGTTCCTAAGGGAATGCAGAGCTTACAGCGAAAAGTCAACGCTGATTCCGCCAAAAGTAAAGGCGAAGAAGCTCCAAAGACGTTCCTAAGGGAATGCAGAGCTTACAGCGAAAAGTCAACGCTGATTCCGCCAAAAGTAAAGGCGAAGAAGCTCCAAAGTCATTCCTAAGGGAATGCAGAGCTGAGGTGTGATTGTTTTTAAGAAAATAATGGCTATGAATATGGCTTTGGATACGTGTTTGGCCATTCATTTGCACATCACATTACATCATAGCATTTGCATTCATAAACATTCATCTAGGCATATGTAGGATAATCATCTTCATCGCATAAAATGGTTGCTTCGGCAAGAAGAGAAAAAAGAAAGGGAAAAATTTCTATGAAGGAGAGCTTCGGAGAAAAGGAAAATGTTGTTTTCTATGAAGGAGAGCTTCGGAAAAAAGGAAAATGTTGTTTTCTATGCTTCGTTGCGTACGAAAAGAAGGGAAGGTGTTTTTTCGCCTTCGGCTCAAAAAAGGAAATTTCGTCCACATCAAAGCATTTCTCATACATCAGTGAAAGGTTAAGGATATATTACAAGGTATGAACAGCATACATTAAAAACAAGTTTTTGTTTACATTTACAAAAGTTATCTCAAAAGTTTTTCAAGTACTGTCTGCAGTCTACTATCTAAATCTCCAAGGAGCTTCGGCTTCGGCGTTATTTTTGATCATCAGCTTCGGCTTCGTCATCCTACATGAATAAGGTCGTTGGAAGTCAGAATCAAGTTTACAGGAAAAGGTAAGCACAAGGTATGATTTCTTACTGGATCAAGGTGGCTACGAGCTTCGTCTCCAGCTTTCTCTCGACCACCTTTTGTCCATATCATTTTTACAAATCGATTCGAGATGCTTCGGGCGAGATCAGGGATGTCATCCAGGATTGATGGTGACAAAGTAAAATTTGGCCTATTGACAATTTTCCCATGATCACAGCCAGCCTTCATGAAGGCTGCAGCAGTCCCTCGAGAAGCCACCCAGGCACAGAAGTCACCATGCCCAGCTATGACTTCGTCGAGCTCGTCAATCTCCCCCTCAATGTGTTCGAAGGTTTTTGGTAGATCTTCAGCTGAGGGGGTAAATTTTTCGCTGCTAGCTCCAACCGAGTAAAAAATCTTTCTTAGTCGTTGAATGCACTTGTTGCTAAATTCCAGGCATTTTTCTTGAAGATTTGTCAGTAGTTTTCTCAAATCCAAATTTTCCTGAGCTTCGGCTTCAAGTTTTGCATTGAGATCTTGTTTTTCTCGTTCGAACTGCTCAGACTGGCGGAGAAGCTTCGAGTTCAGTTCTGATATTTTTGCTTCAGCTTCCGCCAGTAAGCCTTCGGCTGCCTGGAGCTCAAAGTTCTTTTTCTCAAAAGCATCTGATTGCTCCTTTATTTTGTTTTCCAAATTTCCGATTATAATTTCATGCTTTTTATCTTCAAGATCTTGCTGCATTTGCAAGGCTTTGCTCAATAACATACTCTACACAAACACAACCTTCGTCAGACATGTTTTTATTAGAAGCAATAAAGGTTAAGGGACAAGTCAGTCACCTTGAAGTTGGAGTAAAATAAACTACCAACGACATGTTGTCGTCGGTAGCGGCTGATGTCTGTTTCTAGCTTCGGGAATCCAATACTCTTGGACAGAGTACTGATAACTTTGGCCCCTGTTTGGTCCCGAATACACTCTAATTTCTCGTCATCAACGCCTCCGAAGAGGAGTGCCCCAGGTTTGTATCCACAGGATTGGGCATACTCTTTAAGCTCTTCTATTTCAGCTTTTGTTAGATGTTCTCCAACTAAGTTTTGGAACGCGAAGGCTTTGTTTTCTGAAGCTTCATCAGCAATTTCTTTTCCTTTCTTTGACGCTGCGGTCACAGTCTCTTCGGCAGCAGTGGCAGCTTCTTCTGCAGCCATGTCTAGCAGCATTTGGTCAATATGTTCAATTGTGCTCTCTAAATTCAAATCTTCAGCTGAGGTAACTTCGGCGGCTGCGGCCTCCGAAGGTGCAATTTCAATATCTGCCCCCTCTAAAGCTGCTCGTGTTTTTTGGGCCGAAGCTCTTGGCGGCGTTTTGTCAATTACCTCTGTCACGGTAATGATTCTTTGTTTCCTTGCCTTGATTGTTTTCTTCGATTTCTCGGGCTCCTTGTCCTTCTGAAAAAACTTTGTCAGTTGAGGACCCAGTGGACTTAGCTTCGCAGGTAAGGATTCAGTCATTACCTTCAGAATTTCCTCAACAACAGCAGCAGAAGGTGATGCGGGAGTTTCTTCTGCTTCGGATATTTGTTGCTTCGGAGAAGAAGCTTTCCTTTTCTTCGGAATTTTCTTCGTTACTGGCTCTTTTTCACCTTCATCTAAGGCTTCAGTTACCCTTTTCCTTTTTTGGCCTCCGGCACCTTTGTTCAGATTTTCGTAGTCTGGGTATTCGAAACCCAAGGCGTCCAACACTCGATTTAGCCTTCGTTTCGGACGAGTGCCGAAGGCTGCGGTCATCAATTGATCTTCTTTTTTGGAATAATTGCCAAGTATTTCATTACACATTGCTTCAATCGTATCTAGCCACTCATGGCAAGGTGCTTTAAAGTACTTTTTAAACTTGAAATAGTAAGGTAAACGTACGAGTTCACCTTCTTTCTTTTCCCCTGTAGCTTCGGCATTTCCCATTCTCTCAAACTGGGAAAAACTTTGAATGCTAAAAACTCTTGAACCAGGTCCCTTGTGCTGATATGCTCTGCAATAATTCTGAATTCACTCATTGCTTGTTGTGTTGGACCTTCGGGTGTCATATTGCAGCGAGGTCGGGTTTCTCCGAAGATTAATTCCAGCGGGCTTTGTACAAGCTTTTCCTTGTCGTCATCAACCTTGACATAGAACCACTCTGATTTCCAGCCTGCTGCCCACTTGCTTCGGTAGCTAATTACAGGGAACTTTGTAGTTTTCCGATAGGCAAAGTTATAGCAACCAAAATTATCGTGTAATCCATCTTTTCTAGCCTTTGTTTGATAATGTAGCTCGTGAACCCGGCAGAAGCTGTCTGCAAATGGTTCCACTGCTTGGCTTCGGAGTGCCCAGATATAAACAATAAGCCTAACGATAGCGTTAGGGGTCAGCTGATGAAAATAGATACCGAACCTCTTCAGTACCTCTCCAATAATCCCATGTAGGGGGAACCTTAATCCAGCCTTTAGAAAACTTTTAAAAATAACAATCTCATCCTTCTCTGGCTTCGGGGTAGTCTCTTCTCCACCGAAGCGCAACAACTTCTTCTGATTTTCAGTAAAAAAGCCCGCTTTTACCATCTTGGACAAATCAGCCTTCGAAACAGTAGATTTCCCGAAGTCCAAGTGGCTCGGCTTGCTTGGCATGGCAATGCGGTAATCATCTTCGGAATCAGTTTCCTCAATATCTTCTTCCTCTGCTTCAGCGATTGCTTGTTCTGCTTGTTTTGCATCATCATGAGGGATCTTTTCTGAAGTCACTAGACCCGATCGTTGCATGGCTTCGGAGATGGGAAGAGTCTCCGAAGCTTCAGTTTCCTCCCCCTCGCGCTCAACCCTGGCGGTAGAGCGGACTCTGGCTATTCAATTATGAACTTGTGAAACTTTAAAATTTTCTTCCTCCGAAGCAGGTTTCAAACTGGAACTTCGTTCGTTTCTAACAGACAAGCTTCGGCGATGGTTAAAAATTTTGGCAGGAAAACAGTGCAAATAGCAATGAATGTTGTGGTAACTTCACACCTACTCGTCTGTTTATATAGTGCTGCAGGTAAGAAGGCGAAGCGCCAGAGTTTTTACACCAGGCGCACACCCGCTTGCGCTCGCTGCGCGGTGGACCGCAGGGACAAACAGTAAACTCTGCAAGGTGGGACCGCTGCGTGCTGGGAAATTAAATCGTTTCTCGGCAACGAGCTCAGGGAAGGTGTTTTTTGGACCTTCGGCTCCCCGAAGCTTAAGAGACTTTTTTTCACGGATCAAGCTCGTTACGAAAAACGATCTAGCACCGCGAAAGGGGCTACTGTTGGGTCTATGCTTCGTCGCCGAAGGTCTTCAAGGGAGAAGCGGCTTAAAATGTGTGAGCAGGTATCTTCGGACTCGTATCAGAAAGGGAAAAGCTACAAAGGTTGACACAGCGTCGAAGCTGTGAAGCAGGAAAGCTTCGGCATGTTCGCAGAAAAGGGAACCGACTTAAAGATGAAAAGGCCATTTAGACCTCGATAGAGTGCTATAGAATTATCACCAAATGTAAAGGGCATGTATGTAATTTTGTATGGGTTGTACCCCGTGCCTATAAATAGGTGAACAGTACCCCCGTACTGTTCACGTTGACTTGGCATTTGCTTTTGCGTCACACTTGTATTTTCATCTCCTTCCAAGCCGAAGGTACATTTATAATTCGATATTGTCTCTATTTCTCTATGATGATATAATAAAGTTAAATGAATGATGTTATGTGATTATTCATGCTATCTTTTATGTTTCATATGCTTCGTCTTTCATTAATGTATACTGTGATGATGAAGGTTCGTCCTTCATGACCTTCGTCCGGAGATTGTTATATCCTAAGGGAAATAATGCCTCAAAGGACGAAGGACTTTATCGTTTAACATTCTCTGTGTTGCCTTGTTCTTAATTCATAGCATTTGAGAACAAGTCCCCAACAGTGAACATCTTCTTCTCCCTCGTCATGTGGTTTGTGCATCCGCTGTCGATTATCCAGCTAGAGCCCCCGGATGCATAAACCTGCAAGGAATTTAAGCTTAGGTTTTAGGTACCCAACTCTTGTTGGGTCCTACAAGGTTAGTCAAAATAGTTTTTGGAACCCATATGCATGTTTTGTCTCCCTTGCATTTAGATCCCAACTTCCTAGCAACTACTTTTGCATTCTTACACGAAAGAACAAAAGAAGTGTTGCAAGCATGAAAAACAGTAGTAGGTTCATTGCACATTTTCCTAGGCACATGAGACACAACATTATTTCTCCTAGGCCTACTTCTACCATGAACAAAAGTAGAACTAGAGGCAAACATAGCATGTGAATCATTATAAGCAGTATGAACATAACTCCTATTGTAATGAGGATGACTAGCAGTTTTCCTATCATAAATAAAGGCATGGTTCCTTAGAGGACTACTAGCCATAGGGGCCTTCCCTTTCTCCTTGTTGAGAACGGGAATCCTTTGGCTTGTTAAGTCTTTAGTTTCCTTTCGAAAACCAAGTCCATCCTTAATTGAGGGGTGTCTACCAATAGTGTAGGCATCCCTAGCAAATTTTAGTTTATCAAAAAAAATTTGCAAGTCTTAAATTGAGCATTAAGACTTGCCACCTCATTGTTTAATTTAGTAATAGAAATAAGATGTTCATTATAGGCATCAACATCAGAGTCCTTACATCTATTACAAATACTAACATGCTCTACACATGAACTAGTTTTATTTACTTCCTCTAGCTTAGCATTTATTTCATCATTTAACCTCTTTAAACTAGAGATAGATTCATGGCAAGCAGATAACTCAGAAGATAGCATTTCATTTCTCTTAGTTTCTAAAGCAAGAGATTTTTGCACACTAACAAATTTGTCATGTTCCTCATACAAAATGTCCTCTTGCTTTTCTAGCAGTCTATCTTTTTCATTTAGAGCATCAATTAATTCATTAATTTTCTCTACTTTGGCTCTATCTAAACCTTTAAATAAACTAGAGTAATCTACTTCATCATCGAAGGATTCCTCATCACTAGAAGAAGAGTACTTAGGGGAATCTCGAATACGTACCTTCTTCTCCTTGTCGTTGACCACCATCCCCTTACCCTTAGGATCCATCTCTTCAGGTGGTTAGTCCCTTAGATGAAGAGTATGGCTTCGATACCAATTGAGAGCACCTAGAGGGGGGTGAATAGGTGATCCTGTAAAATCAAACACTAAATAGACACAAAACTTAGTTTAAAGTGTTAGTACGACTAAGTAGCTTTGAAGCGAGTTCTTGTGAATACAACAATCACAGAAAAAGCAACACAAGAGACACGCGATTTTTATCCTGTGGTTCGGCCAAGTAACACTTGCCTACTTCCACGTTGTGGCGTCCCAATGGACAAGGGTTGCACTCAACCCCTTTCAAGTAATCCGATGATCAACTTGAATACCATGGTCTTTTCCATTAGAGTCTTTTCCCTTGTGCGAGGAATCTCAACAGTTTGGAGTCTCTCGTCCTTACAATAGAGATCACAAAGAAAGCACAGAGTAAGGTTGGGGAGAGCAACACATGCAAGACTCAAATCCGCAGCACAACCACGCACACAAATCACGACTTGAGCTCGAAACACAACACACGGAGTTTGCAACTCAATTGGACCTCAAATCACTAACATAGAGAATCAAATGTGTGGAGTCGGAGTCTGGGAGTCTTAGAATGTTTCTTGAAAGCTTGGTGTCATGCTCCATGTGCCTAGGGGTCCCTTTTATAGCCCCAAGGCAGCTAGGAGCCGTTGGAGATCAACATGGAAGGCTATCCTTGCCTTCCGTCGAGTGGCGCACCGGACAGTCCGGTGCGCCACCGGACAGGTCCTGTAGCTTGTCCGGTGCGCGATCTCCTTCCAAATCGGGCACATCCGACCATTGCTCCTCTAAGCCGGTTGGCGCACCGGACACTGTCCGGTGCACACCGGACAGTCCAGTGCACTAGCTGACCGTTGGAGCAGTCCACGTGTCACCCACAGATTGCGCGGCCGACCGTTGGCGCTGGCGACCGTTGGCTCACCGGACAGTTCGGTGAATTATAGCCACATCACCGTTTCTGTTTCCCGAGAGCGACGAGTTCATCGCGGATGACTCACCGGTAAGTCCGGTGCACCACCGGACAGTCCGATGAATTAGTCGTACAACTCCGTCGCTTTCCGAGACCGACTACTTCACCGTTGACCAGCCTGGCGCACCGGACACTATCCGGTGCACCACCGGACAGTCCGGTGTGCCAGGCCCGAGCAGATACTTGGTTGTTCACAACCAAGTCTTTTCCGATGCTTTTCTTCTTTTGTTGGCCCTGTTTCTAGCACTTAGACAAAACATTAGTATACAAAATAATATACTAAGTCTAGAAACATACCTTACACTTTGATTTGCACTCTTCACACATTTTGCACATAAGTACTCAAATAATGTGTTGGGCATCTAATCACCAAAATACTTATAGAAATTGCCCAAGGGCACTTTTCCCTTTCAACTTCAAAACAAATCCACTAAAACACTATCAAGAAATCCTCGATGGATGGTTTTATTCTCAACCTACTTTGTACTTTGACTAAAAATTCAGCATTCTCACCATTTAGGAGTATTAGTGAGTCTTTAAAATTTATTATAAAATTTAATTAAGTAAATGGACCAAACCTAATCGCCAACGACGATAAGGGTTTGGATTCGATAGTGATGATCATATCCCGCTGAAGCGATGCAATCCGTTTTTGCCCCTACTTGGAGGGTTGGTTTGGCAGCCGAAATCCCCTCCGGGAACCCCGTGTTTTCCGATGCCAACAACCCACGTGGCAAACTCCCATGGGTGACAACTCTATCGCGTTTGGAAGATAGCTCTACGGGGATATTGGCCCACTTCAAGCCCAACTTCCGCGTAGAAATTTGTCCAGTCTTCAGACGTCGGGCAACTATCCTCGCATCATCTCTTCCTCTCGCCTCCTCTCATCATGATCATACGCGCCTCCATCCCTTCGTCGGTCGTCGCCGCCCCTCTATCGATGATTTTGTCGAGTAAATCCACTCTTCCGCACCTTTTTGGTCTTGCTAGGATTTCTTCTTTGTTCTCGCTCCTTCTTCTTGGACGACGATGAACGCGAGCTCCTAATCTACGGTTGGTCTGTCATCGCCTCTACGCCTCTCGTGGCTGCGCCCTCCTCCTCGGGCCTGGCCTCCTCCTTGGGCCTTGTCTCTACGCCTCTTGTGGCTGCTCCGTGGCTACTGCCCCTCCCTGCGCGCCTCCTCCCCCTCCCCGTGGCGTGCAGGCAGCGCTGGCCTCGCTTCCCTCACCATCACTGCTTTCTGCTATGCTTCCTTGTCCCTGCTTCACCTCGTGGTCCTAATCCAGCTGAGTTGGTACTGGCGACTTAGCGAGCTATGAGCATGCAAATGTGGTTAGGGTTCTTTGGTTTCGTCAGTCTTAGTCTCTATTCAGTTTGGTCATAGATTCTTCAGTGTAATATAGTTAGCAGACTAACTTTGGATTCTCTTTTTGCAAAGCATATATATACTTCATCATTGAACGTCGCCTAGAGGGGGGGTGAATAGGCAAATCTGAAATTTATAAACTTTAAGCACAACTACAAGTCGGGTTAGCGTTAGAAATATAATCGAGTTCGAAAGAGAGGCCGAAAACAAATCAACCAAAGAAATAGAGCGAATGACACGGTGATTTGTTTTACCGAGGTTTGGTTCTTGCAAACCTACTCCCCGTTGAGGTGGTCACAAAGACCGGGTCTCTTTCAACCCTTTCCCTCTCTCAAACGGTCACCTAGACCGAGTGAGCTTTTCTCCTCAATCAAATGGGTCACTTAGACCCCACAAGGACCACCACACAATCGGTGTCTCTTGCTTTCATTACAAGTGACTCGAGAACAAGAATGGGGAAGAAGAAAAACGATCCAAGTGACAAGAACTCAAATGAACACGAAAATCTCTGTCTCACTAGTCACTAAGTGTTTGGAGTGATTTTGGACTTGGGAGAGGATTTAATCTCTTGTTTGTGTCTTGGAGTGAAGTCTAGAGCTCTTGTATTGAATGCAATGGCTGAAAACTTGGATGCATTGAAGTGGTGGTGGTTGGGGGTATTTATAGCCCCAACCACCAAACCAACCGTTGGGGTTGGGTTGCTGTCGATGGGCGCACCGGACAATCCGGTGTGCCAGCTACGTCACCCAACCGTTAGGGTTCTGACGGTTTCGACCGTTGGAGCTCTGTCATCTTGGTGCACCAGTTTGAAATAGTTTGCATTAGGCAAGTGCAAAGGTTGCTTGGAATTAAACCAATTTATACTTTCATAAGATATGCATGGATTGCTTTCTTTCTTTTAATATTTTGGACCACATTTGCACCACTTGTTTTGTCTTTGCAAATTCTTTTGGAAATTCTTTTCAAAGTCTTTTTGCAAATAGTCAAAGGTATATGAATAAGATTTCGAGAAGCATTTTCAAGATTTGAAATTTTCTCCCCCTGTTTCAAATGTTTTTCCTTTGACTAAACAAAACTCCCCCTAAATGAAATTCTCCTCTTAGTGTTCAAGAGGGTTTTACCATTTGAAAGAAGATCAAATATTTTAGATATTTTTTGAAAAACTCCTCCTTAAAATATAGATACCAAATGAGACAGAATTTCTTAGAGGAATACTAATTTGAAAGATACCTGTTGGGGACTCGTTCTCAAGTGCTATGAAATAAGAACAAGGCAACATAAAGTGTTAAATGTTAACGTCCTTCGTCCATGAAACATTATTCCCTTGAGGATAATGGGCCTTGGACGAAGGTTGATGAGAGTAAAATTACGAAGCTCAAGTCTTCGTAATAAAATTTCAATAGATATTGTACGACAACATAAAATAAGAGGTATAAAAGGGGTAAATAAATCATAGACGAATTATATTATATTTACTTAATATATTGAATCACTGAAGACAATAATACCTCTGCCTTGGCAAAGGTTGGATTCCAGAAGATGCGATTACAATTACCAGAGTTCGTGAACAGTAAAGGAATATTGTTCACTATTTATAGGCACAGGACGCAGCCTGTGAGGAATTACAAGTATGCCCCTTATAAAAGTTTACAACATTAACTCAGACCTTTATGGACTAAAAGGTCATTCTATCTTTAAGTCGGTTTGTAATACCGAAGCTTTATGAAGAGGAACCTTCGGCCATCTTTTACAAACAGCATCAGCCGAAGACCGCTTTTTCCTATAAGACCTTCGGCGACGAAGCATGGACCCAACAGTAGCCCCTTTCGCGGTGCTAGATCGTTTTTCGTAACGAGCTTGATCCGTGAAAAAAGTCTCTTTAAGCTTCGGGGAGCCGAAGGTCTAAAAAACACCTTCCCTGAGCTCGTTGTCGAGAAACGATTCAGTTCCCCAGCACATAGCGGTCCCACCTTGCAGAGTTACTGTTTGATCTCTGCAGTCCACCACACAGTGAGTGCGAGCAGGTGTCCGCCTGGTGTAAAAATCCTGGCTCTTCGCCTTCTTACCTGCAGTACTATATAAACAGACGAGTAGGTGTGAAGTTACCACAGCATTCATTGCTATTTGCACTGTTTTGCTGCCAAAATTTTTAACCATCGCCGAAGCTTGTCTGTCGGAATCGAACGAAGCTCCAGTTTGAAGCCTGCTTCGTCAGAAGAAAAAACTTCGGAAGAAAAAAGTATTAAATTTCCACAAATTCATAATTAAATGGCCAGAGTGCGTTCTACCGCCAGGGTTGAGCGTGAGGGGGGCGAAACTGAAGCTTCGGAGACTGTTCCCATCTCCGAAGCCATGCAACGATCCGGGTTGGTGACTTCGGAAAAGATCCCTAATGATGATGCAGAACAAGCAGAACAAGCAATCGCTGAAGCAGAAGAAGAAGATATTGAGGAAACTGATCCCGAAGATGATTATCGCATTGCCATGCCAAGCAAGCCCAGCCACTTGGACTTCGGGATATCTACTGTTTCGAAGGCTGATCTCTCCAAGATGGTAAAGTCGGGCTTTTTTAATGAAAATCAGAAGAAGCTATTACGCTTCGGGGGAGAAGAGACTACCCCAAAGCCGGAGAAGAATGAAATTGTTATTTTCAAAAGCTTTCTAAAGGCTGGATTAAGATTCCCCCTACGTGGGATTATTGCAGAGGTACTGAAGAGGTTCGGTATCTATTTTCACCAGCTGACCCCTAACGCTATCGTTAGGCTTAGTGTTTATATCTGGGCACTCCGAAGCCAAGCAGTGGAGCCATTTGCGGACAGCTTTTGCCGGGTTCACGAGCTGCATTATCAGACGAAGGCTAGAAAGGATGGATTGCACGACAATTTTGGTTGCTATAACTTCGCCTATCGGAAAACCACAAAGTTTCCTGTAATCAGCTACCGAAGCAAATGGGCAGCAGGCTGGAAGTCGGAGTGGTTCTATGTCAAGGTTGATGACGACAAGGAGAAGCTTGTGCAAAGTCCACTCGAACTAATCTTCGGAGAAACCCGACCTCGCTGCAACATGACACCCGAAGGTCCAACACAACAAGCAATGAATGAATTCAGAATTATTGCAGAGCATATCAGTACAAGGGACCTGGTTCAAGAGTTTTTGGCTTTCAAGGTTTTTCCTAGTGTAAAAGAGTGGGAAATGCCGAAGCTGAAGGGGGAGAAGAAAGAAGGTGAACTTGTGCGTTTACCTTACTACTTCAAGTTTAAGAAATACTTTAAAACACCTTGCCAAGAGTGGCTGGATACAATTGAAGTGATGTGCAATGAAATACTTGGCAATTATTCCAAAAAAGAAGATCAGTTGATGACCGCAGCCTTCGGCACCCGTCCGAAGCGAAGACTAAACCGAGTGCTGGACGCCCTGGGTTTCGAATACCCTGATTATGAAGATCTGAACAAAGGTGCTGGAGGCCAAAAAAGGAAAAGGATAACTGAAGCCTTAAATGAAGATGAAAAAGAACTACCAAAGAAGAAAATTCCGAAGAAGAAGAAAGCGTCCTCTCCGAAGCGTAAAATATCCGACGAAGAAGAAACCCCCGCATTACCCTCTGCCACTGATGTGGAGGGAAATTTTGAAGGTAATGACTGAATCTCTGCCTGCGAAGCTAAGTCCTTTGAGGCCTCAACTGATAAAGTTTTTTCAGAAGGAAAAGGAGCCCGAAAAAATGAAGAAAACAACTAAAGTAAAGAGACAGAGAATCATCGGTGTGACAGAGGTCATTGACAAAACTCCGCCAAGAGCTTCAGCTCAGAAGACACCAGCGGCCGAAGAAAGGACAGATATTGAAATCACACCTTCGGAGGTCGCAGCTGCCGAGGCTGCCTCAGTTGAAGATTTGAACCTGGAGAGCACAATTGAACATATTGACAAAATACTGCTAGACATGGCCACAGAAGAAGCCACCACTGCTGCTGAAGAGGCCACGGCCGTAGCGTCGGGGAAGGGAAAGGAAATTACTGACGAAGCTTCAGAAGACGAAGCCTTCACGTTCCAGAATTTAGTTGGAGAAAAACTGTCAAAAGCTGAAATAGAAGAGCTTAGAGAGTATGCCAAATCCTGCGGATACAAACCTGGAGCACTCCTCTTCGGAGGCATTGATGATGAAAAATTAGATTGTATTCGAGATCAAACTGGAGCCAAAGTTATCGGTACTCTGTCAAAGAGTATCGGTTTTCCGAAGCTAGAAACAGACATCAGCCGCTACCGACGACAACATATCGTTGGTAGTTTATTTTATTCCAATTTTAAGGTGAACTTCTTTTCCCTTAACTTTTATTGTTTTTGATAATGAAAACATGTCTAACGAAGGTTGTTTTCATACAGAGCATGCTATTGAGCAAAGCCTTGAAAATGCAGCAAGATTTTGAAGACAAGAAACACGAAGTTATAATTGAAAATTTAGAAAGCAAAATAAAGGAACAAACAGCTGCTGTTGAGAAGAAGAACTTTGAACTCCAAGCAACTGAAGGTTTATTGGCGGAGGCCGAAGCTAAAATAACAGAACTGAACACGAAGCTTCTCCGCCAATCTGAGCAGTTTGAGCAAGAAAAGCAAGATCTTAATGTAAAACTTGAAGCCGAAGCTCAGCAAAATTCAGACTTGAAAAAACTATTGACGGGCCTTCAAGAAAGATGCTTGGAATTTAGCAATAGATGTATTCAACGATTAAGAAGAATTTTCCACTCAGTTGGAGCCAGCAGTGAGTCATTCACCCCCTCAGCTGAAGATCTGCCGAAGGCCTTTGATCATATTGAGGGTGAAATTGACGAGCTCGACGAAGTTATAGCTGGGCATGGTGACTTCTGTGCCTGGGTAGCTTCTCGGGGCACTGCTGCAGCCTTCCTAAAAGCTGGCTGTGATCACGGAAAAATTGTCAATAGGCCAAATTTCACTTTATCACCATCAATCCTAGACGACATTCCTGATGTTGCCCGAAGTATCTCCAATAGATTTATAAAAATGATATGGACAAAAGGTGGACGAGAAAAGGCTGGAGACGAAGCTCGGAGTCATCTTGAACCAGTAAGAAATCATACCTTGTGCTTACCTTTTCCTTCAAGCTCGATTTTGACTTACAACAATTTAATTCATGTAGGATGACGAAGCCGAAGCTGATGATTAGAAAATGACGCCGAAGCTGAAGCTCCTTGGAGATTAGATAGTAGACTTGTAACATACTCTTATCCTTCCCCTGACGTATGAGAAGTGCTTTGATGTGGACGAAATTTTCTTTTTTTTGAGCCAAAGGCGAAAAAACACCTTCCCTTCTTTTCGTACGCAGCGAAGCATAAAAAAGAACATTTCCCCTTTTTTCCGAAGCTCTCCTTTTTTAAAAAAAACGAAGCTTTTTCTTCCCCTTTTTTTTCTTTTTGCCGAAGCAACCACTTATGCCATGATGATGATTATCCTACATATGCCTGGATGAATGTTTATGAATGCAAATGCTATGATGTGATGTGCAAATGAATGTCCAAACGTGTATCCGAAGCCATACTCATAGCCATTATTTCCTTAAAAAACAGTCACACCTTAGCTCTGCATTCCCTTAGGAACGACTTTGGAGCTTCTTCGCCTTTTACTTTTGGCGGTATCAGCGTTGACTTTTCGCTGTAAGCTCTGCATTCCCTTAGGAACGACTTTGGAGCTTCTTCGCCTTTTACTTTTGGCGGTATCAGCGTTGACTTTTTGCTGTAAGCTCTGCATTCCCTTAGGAACGACTTTGGAGCTTCTTCGCCTTTACTTTTGGCGGAATCAGCGTTTACTTTTCGCTGTAAGCTCTGCATTCCCTTAGGAACGACTTTGGAGCTTCTTCTCTTTTTACTTTTCGGCACTCGATAGTGCGTTCTCAGCTTTTACATTTACATTCCTTGGGGGATTTTGCTCTTATAGAACTAAAAAAGGAAGTTACATATGATGGCCCCATTAAAAACCTTTCTCCCCCTTTAGAAAGGAAAAGGGTGCCATGAAAAAGAAAAAACAAAAATTACATCAAATTACACATAATACCGCCGAAGCTCATCCGCATTCCAAGATCTAGGAATGTCGTTGCCGTCCATATCCTTCAATCTGTATGAACCGGGTCTTGACGAAGATGCTACTAAGAAAGGTCCATCCCATTTCAACTGCAACTTGCCCACTGTTTCCGGGTTGGCCACTCTCCGAAGCACCAAGTGTCCTGGCTCAATATTCTTTAGCCGAACCTTTCTATCACGCCATTTGATTGTTTCGGCTTGATATTTATTGATGTTCTCCACGGCTTGCAGCCTGATCCCTTCTAAAGCATCTTTTTCCACAGAATAAGCAGCTTCGGAACCTGATTCTGCCGAAGCTACTACTCTTATTGATCCGGTTTTAGCTTCCTCCGGGGTTATTGCTTCGTCACCGAATAATAACTTGAATGGAGTAAAGCATGTAGACCTTGATGTTGTTGTATTGTGGCTCCACACCACTTTGGTTAACTGATCTGGCCACTTTCCCCTGGGTTGATTGAAGATCAATTTCATTATTCCTGTCATTATAATGTCGTTGGCTCTTTCAACGAGTCCGTTTGACTCCGGATGCCTGACTGATGCAAAATGGGTCTTCGTACCAGTTTGGTCACAGAAATCCCTGAAAGCTTCGGAGTCAAACTGTGTTCCATTATCCACAGTGATAGCCTTTGGTACCCCGAAACGACAAACAATATTCTGCCAGAAAAACTTTTGGACGGTGGCCGAAGTTATTGTGGCTAAAGGCTTTGCCTCAATCCATTTAGAAAAATATTCCACAGCTACTACAACATATCTCAGGTTCCCTTGGGCCGGTGGTAACGGACCTAACAAGTCAAGGCCCCACCTTTGCAATGGCCAAATGGGTTGTATGAGCTGTGTTAAGGACGAAGGTTGTTTTTGATCTCTTGCACATTTCTGACAACCTTCGCACTTTTGAACTAATTCCGCTGCATCCGAAGCTGCCTTCGGCCAATAAAACCCTTGGCGGAAAATTTTTCCAAGTAACGGCCTAGATCCAATGTGAGATCCACACAGGCCTGCATGTATTTCTTTCATTAATTCTATACCTTCGGTTCTAGATAAACACTTGAGTAGCGGAGCACAAACTCCATGCTTGTACAACTCCCCTTCTATCATGACATATGGACGAGCTCTTGCCTCTATCCTCCTGTTATAAGTTTCGTCATCTGAAAGGAATTTACCCTGAAGGTAAGAGATGATCTCAGTTCGCCAATCTTCGCTATAAACAGGAGATATGTTGAGGACTGCTCTTTCAAGAAGTTCCACCGAAGGTGCTTTTATTGTTTCGAAGAACACATCCGAAGGTAAGGGCAGCCCCTGTGCTACTGACTTAGCTAGCAAATCAGCATGCTCATTTTGTCCTCGAGGGATATTTTTGACAGAAAATCCCTCGAAGGAAACTTCAACTCTTCGAACCATATCCAGATACTTTTCAAGCTTCGGATCTTTAGCCTTGCAACTCTTATCAATATGACCCGAAACAACTTGGGAATCAGTTTTAAGAATGGCCCTTCTGATCCCCATTGCTTTTAGCTTCCGAAGACCCAGAAGCAAGGCTTCGTACTCGGCAATATTGTTTGTGCAACTAAAATCAAGTTTTGCCGCATAGCAAGTTTTAACTTTTGAAGGTGAAACCAACACAGCAGCCGCTCCCGCTCCGAAGGTTCCCCAAGACCCATCGCAAAACACTGTCCATGCGTCGGTGTCTTTATTTGTTTCTTCCTCCTGAGCCCCTGGCGTCCAGTCGGCAATGAAGTCTGCTAACGCCTGGGACTTAATCGAAGATCTATGAACATATTCAATACAAAATTCATTGAGCTCTGCAGCCCATTTTCCAATCCTTCCGGTAGCTTCTCGGTTCCTCATAATATCCTTCAGAGGTTGTGAAGAAGGAACAATTATGTTGTAAGCTTGAAAATAGTGCCGAAGCTTTCTGGAGGCCATCAAGACAGCATACAGTACCTTCTCCAACTCTGTATAATTTTTCTTTGATAAACTAAGGACCTCGGATACAAAATATATTGGGGCCTGCCTCTTGACTTGACCATCAAGCTTCTCCTGAACAAGCGCTGCACTTACCGCTGAGTGCGAAGCTGCCACATATAATAACAAAGGAGCCCCTGGCGTCGGTGGAGTTAATGTTGTTAGATCTATCAAATATTGTTTCAGCTCTTCAAAGGCCTTCTGCTGGACTGGTCCCCACTGAAAGACTTCGGCTGACTTCAGCACTTCGAAGAATGGTAAGTTTCTCTCTGCTGATCTGGATATGAATCTATTGAGGGATGTCAACCTTCCTGTCAATCTTTGAGCCCCCTTCTTTGTAGTTGGTGGCTCCATCCGAAGTATAGCTTCAATTTTACTTGGATTAGCTTCAATTCCTTTTGTTGAAACCAAGCATCCAAGAAATTTTCCCTTCTTTACTCCGAAGACGCATTTTTCTGGATTCAACTTTAAACCTGCTTGTCTGAAACTGGCGAAGGTCTCCTGCAGATCAGCAATATGATTCTCCTGTTTCGTGCTTTTTACAATGATGTCATCAACATAAGTTAGCACATTTCTGCCTATCTGAGACTGGAGAACCTTCACAGTCATTCTGCTGAAACTTCCTCCAGCGTTTTTTAGCCCCTCAGGCATCCGAAGATAGCAATATGTGCCACTTGGAGTTATGAAGCTAGTCTTCGGCTCATCTTCCTTCTTCATCCAGATTTGATGATAGCCTGAATAACAGTCTAACAGACTCATGAGCTCCGAAGAAGCTGCTGCATCAACTAAAGAGTCTATCCTTGGCAATGGGAATTCATCCTTCGGACAAGCCTTGTTAAGATCTGTAAAATCGATACACATTCGCCACTTGCCATTGGCCTTTTTTACCATAACAGTGTTAGCTAGCCATTCTGGGTACTTTACTTCTCTGATAACTCCTGCACTGAGGAGTCGTTTGACTTCGTTACGAGCACCTTCGGCCTTATCATCTGACATTTTCCGAAGCCTCTGCTTTCTGGGTCTGAAGGATGGATCGACATTGAGCGAGTGTTCAATAACATCTCTGTTAACTCCACAGAGATCATTGGCTGACCATGCAAAAACATCTTTGTTGTTGAACAAAAATCTTATCAAGTTTTTCTCTTGTTCTTCGGATAACTGAGATCCCAACAGCACCTTCTGCTCTGCTATATCCTCACATAAGAGCATGGGCTTCGGCTGATCTGCTGAAGCTGCTTTCTCCCTTCTGAATTTGTATTGTTCACAAGCTTCAGCTCCATCTATGTTATGGATTGCTTTTGAGTCAGTCCAGTTTCCTTCGGCCCTTCTGGCAGCTTCCTGACTTCCATGAATAGCGATGGGTCCTTGATCCGAAGGTATCTTCATGCAAAGATAAGCAGGGTGAAGAATTGCTTCAAAAGCATTGAGGGTGCCACGACCAATAATTGCATTGTAAGGGTATTCCATGTCAACAATGTCAAACACGACTTGCTCGGTTCTAGTGTTGTTGATGAACCTGAAGGTCACTGACATGGTGATCTTGCCCAGTGCTACAATCTGTCTTCCTCCGAAGCCACAGAGAGGATGTGTAGCATCATGAATCTTATCTTCTGGCTCTTGCATTTGTCTGAAGGCCTTAGCAAATATGATATCAGCTGCACTGCCTGTGTCAACCAAGACATTGTGGACCAGAAATCCTTTGATAACACAAGAGATAACCATGGCATCGTTGTGTGGGTAATCCTTGAGCTGAAGGTCCTCTTGGGAGAAGGTAATAGGAATGTGAGACCATCTTGACTTGATGAAGGGTCCTTGCACCCCAACATGCTGTACCCTTCTCTGTGCTTCCTTCTTTTGTTTCTTGTTAGCTGGCTCTGAGGACGAACCACCTGTGATCGGGAGCACTAGCTTCGGGTCCGAAGCGGCTCCAGCTTGGTCGTTGAACGAAGCCATCAGCTCAAAAAGTGGAAGTGAGTTCACCCACGGTGGGCGCCAATGTTGGGGACTCGTTCTCAAGTGCTATGAAATAAGAACAAGGCAACATAAAGTGTTAAATGTTAACGTCCTTCGTCCATGAAACATTATTCCCTTGAGGATAATGGGCCTTGGACGAAGGTTGATGAGAGTAAAATTACGAAGCTCAAGTCTTCGTAATAAAATTTCAATAGATATTGTAAGACAACATAAAATAAGAGGTATAAAAGGGGTAAATAAATCATAGACGAATTATATTATATTTACTTAATATATTGAATCACTGAAGACAATAATACCTCTGCCTTGGCAAAGGTTGGATTCCAGAAGATGCGATTACAATTACCAGAGTTCGTGAACAGTAAAGGAATACTGTTCACTATTTATAGGCACAGGACGCAGCCTGTGAGGAATTACAAGTATGCCCCTTATAAAAGTTTACAACATTGACTCAGACCTTTATGGACTAAAAGGTCATTCTATCTTTAAGTCGGTTTGTAATACCGAAGCTTTATGAAGAGGAACCTTCGGCCATCTTTTACAAACAGCATCAGCCGAAGACCGCTTTTTCCTATAAGACCTTCGGCGACGAAGCATGGACCCAACAATACCAATTGAAAACATTAAAACCTTTATCTCGAAAATTTTGAAATTGGCGCGGTGGTGCGGTCCTTTTGCTTTGGGCTAACACCTCTCCCCCTTTGGCATTAATCACCAAAAACGGAGTCTTTAGAGCCCTATTACTTTCTCCCCAATGGTATGAGTAATAAGAGTGAAGATTATACCAAAGTGGATAGCGATGCGGAGTGACAGCGAAGGGTAAATAATACCGATAGAGTGGAGTGGAAGCCTTGTCTTCGCCGAGTACTCCATTTCCCTTTCAATCTATGACTTAGCATAAGAATTTACTTGAAAACACATTAGTCATAGCACATGAAGGAGATATGATCAAAGGTACATGAATGAGCTATGTGTGCAAAGTATCAATCAAAGTTCCGAGAATCAAGAATGTTTAGTTCATTCCTAAGATTGGTAAAAGTTCTCATGTAATGGTTTGGTAAAGATATCGGCTAATTGTTCTTTGGTGCTAACATAGGCTATCTCGATATCCCCCCTTTGTTGGTGATCCCTCAAAAAGTGATACCGAATGGCTATGTGCTTAGTGTGGCTGTGTTCAACGGGATTATCCGCCATGCGGATTGCACTCTCATTATCACATAGGAGAGGGACTTTGCTCAATTTGTAGCCATAGTCCCTGAGGGTTTGCCTCATCCAAAGCAATTGCGCGCAACAATGGCCTATGGCAATATACTCAGCTTCGACGGTAGAAAGAGCTACTGAGTTTTGTTTCTTTGAAGCCCAAGACACCAGGGATCTTCCCAAGAACTGACAAGTCCCTGATGTGCTCTTTCTATCAATTTTACACCCTGCCCAATCAGCATCTGAATAACCTATTAAATCAAAGGTGGATCCCCTGGGGTACCAAAGACCAAACTTAGGTGTATGAACTAAATATCTCAAGATTCTTTTCACGGCCCTAAGGTGAACTTCCTTAGGATCGGCTTGGAATCTTGCACACATGTATACGGAAAGCATAATATCCGGTCGAGATGCACATAAATAGAGTAGAGATCCTATCATCGACCGGTATACCTTTTGATCTACAGATTTACCTCCCGTGTCGAGGTTGAGATGTCCATTAGTTCCCATAGGTGTCTTGATAGGCTTGGCATCCTTCATTCCAAACCTGGTAAGTATATCTTGAATGTACTTAGTTTGGCTGATGAAGGTGCCCTCTTGGAGTTGCTTCACTTGAAATCCTAGAAAATACTTCAACTCCCCCATCATAGACATCTCGAATTTTTGAATCATTATCCTACTAAACTCTTCACAAGTAGATTTGTTAGTAGACCCAAATATGATGTCATCAACATAAATTTGGCATACAAACAAATCATTTGCAATGGTTTTAGTAAAGAGTGTAGGATCGGCTTTTCTGACTTTGAAGCCATTAGTGATAAGGAAATCTCTTAGGCATTCATACCATGCTCTTGGGGCTTGCTTGAGCCCATAAAGCGCCTTAGAGAGTTTATACACAAGGTTAGGGTACTCACTATCTTCAAAGCTGGGAGGTTGCTCAACATAGACCTCTTCCTTAATTGGTCCATTTTGGAAGGCACTCTTCACGTCCATTTGATAGAGCTTAAAGCCATGGTAAGTAGCATAGGCAAGTAATATGTGAATTGACTCAAACCTAGCTACAGGTGCATAAGTTTCACCGAAATCCAAACCTTCAACTTGTGAATATCCCTTGGCCACAAGTCGGGCTTTGTTCCTTGTCACCACACCATGCTCATCTTGCTTGTTGTGGAATACCCACTTGGTTCTTAAAACAGTTTGATTAGGACGTGGAACAAGATGCCATACCTCATTCCTCGTGAAGTTGTTGAGTTCCTCTTGCATTGTCATCACCCAATCCGAATCTCTTAATGCATCTTCCACCCTGTATGGCTCAACAGAAGACACAAAAGAGTAATGTTCACAAAAATATGCGACACGAGATCGAGTGGTTACCCCCTTATGAATATCGCCGAGGATGGAGTTCATGGGGTGATCTCTTTGTATCGCTTGGTGGACTCTTGGGTGTGGCGGTCTTTGACCCTGTTCTTCTTGATCATCTTCCTTGTCTTGATCATTATCATCTCCCTCTTGATCATTGTCCTCCTCTTGAGGTGGCTCATCCTCTTGATCATCATTTTCATCACCTTGAGCTTGATCCTCATCTTGGGTTGGTGGAGATGCTTGTATGGAAGATGATGGTTAATCTTGTGCTTGTGGAGGCTCTTCGGATTCCTTAGGACACACATCCCCAATTGACATGTTCCTTAGCGCGACGCACGGAGCCTCTTCGTCATCAAGCTCATCAAGATCAACTTTCTCTACTTGAGAGCCATTAGTCTCATCAAACACAATGTCACAAGAAACCTCAACTAATCCAGTGGATTTGTTGAAGACTCTATATGCCCTTGTGTTTGAGTCATAACCAAGTAAAAAGCCTTCTACAGCCTTAGGAGCAAATTTAGATTTACTACCTCTTTTAACAAGAATAAAACATTTGCTACCAAAGACTCTAAAATATGAAACATTGGTCTTTTTACCGGTTAGGAGTTCATATGATGTCTTCTTGAGGATTTGGTGAAGGTAGAGCCGGTTGATGGAGTAGCAAGCAGTGTTGATTGCTTCCGCCCAAAACTGGTCCGAAGTCTTGTACTCATCAAGCATGGTCCTCGCCATGTCAAGTAGAGTTCTATTCTTCCTCTCCACTACACCATTTTGTTGCGGTGTGTAGGGAGAAGAGAACTCATGCTTGATGCCCTCATCCTCAAGAAAGCCTTCTATTTGTGAGTTCCTGAACTCTGTCCCGTTGTCGCTTCTTATCTTTTTTATTCTCAATCCGAACTTATTTTGAGCCTGTCTCAAGAATCCCTTTAAAGTCTCTTGGGTTTGAGATTTTTCCTGCAAAAAGAACACCCAAGTGAAGCGAGAATAATCATCCACAATTACAAGACAATACTTACTCTCGTCGATGCTTATGTAAGCTATCGGGCCAAATAAATCCATGTGGAGTAGCTCAAGCGACCTGTTGGTCGTCATGATGTTCTTGTGTGGATGGTGTGTACCAACTTGCTTCCCTGCTTGACATGCGCTACAAACCATATCTTTCTCAAAATGAACAATGGTTAGTCCCAAAATGTGTTCTCCCTTTAGAAGCTTGTGAAGATTCTTCATTCCGACATGGGCTAGTCGGCGATGCTAGAGCCAACCCATATTAGTCTTAGCAATTAAGCAAGTATTGAGTTCAGCTCTATTGAAATCAACTAAGTATAGCTGACCCTCGAGTACTCCCTTAAATGCTACTGAATCATCACTTCTTCTAAAGACAATAACACCTATATCCGTAAAAAGACAGTTGTAACCCATTTTGCATAATTGAGAAACTGAAAGCAAGTTGTAATCTAAAGAATCTACAAGAAAAACATTGGAAATAGAATGGTCAGGTGGTATAGCAATTTTACCAAGTCCTTTGACCAAACCTTGATTTCCATCCCCGAATGTAATAGCTCTCTGGGGATCATCATTTTTCTCGTACGAGGAGAACATCCTTTTCTCCCCTGTCATGTGGTTTGTGCACCCGCTATCAATTATCCAACTTGAGCCCCAAGATGCATAAACCTACAAAACAAGTTTAGGCCTTGTTCTTAGGTACCCAAACGGTCTTGGATCCTTTCACATTAGAAACAAGCACCTTGGGTACCCAAACACAAGTCTTGGAGCCCTTGTGTTTTCCCCCAACATATTTGGCAACTACTTTGCCTGATTTGTTAGTTAAAACATAGGAAGCATCAAGAGTCTTGAATGAAACATTAAGTTCATTTGATGCAATAGGAGATTTCTTTTTAGGCATTTTAACATGTGTAGAATGCCTAGAGCTAGATGCCTCATTCTTATACATAAAAGCATGATGGGAAACAGAATGAGACTTCCTAGCATGAATTCTCCTAATCTTGTGCTCGGGATAACCAACAGGATATAAAATGTAACCCTCGTTATCCTGAGTCATGGGAGCTTTGCCCTTAACAAAGTTAGACAATTTCTTAGGGGCATTAAGTTTAACATTGCCTCCCTGTTGGAAGTCAATGCCATCCTTAATGCCAGGGTGTCTCCCACTATAGAGCATGCTTCTAGCAAATTTAAATTTTTCATTTTCTATCTCATGCTCATTAATTTTAGCACTAAGTTGAGCTATGTGATCATTTTGTTGTTTAATTAAAGCTAGGTGATCATGGATAGCATCAACATTAATGTCTCTACATCTAGTACAAATGGAAACATGATCAACAGTAGATGTAGAGGGTTTGCATGCATTTAATTCATCAATCTTAGCATGTAAAATATCATTCTCATTTCTCAGATTGGAAATAGAAATATTGCAAACATCTAATTCCTTAGCCTTAGCAATTAATTTATCATTCTCAATCTTGAGGCTAGCAATTGATTCATTCAACTTGTCAATCTTAGTAATTAAACTAGCATTATCATTTCTAAGACTAACAATTGAATCATCACAAACTTTTAGCTTCTCAACCTTATAAATCAATTTAGCATTTTCAATTCTAAGGTTGGAGATAGTGTCATGGCAAATGCTAAGCTCACTAGTTAATTTTTCACATTACTCTATTTCCTGAGCATAAGCATTTTTCACCTTAACATGCTTCTTATTTTCCTTAATAAGGAAGTCCTCTTGACTATCCAAAAGTTCATCCTTCTCATGAATAGCACTAATCAATTCATTTAACTTCTCCTTTTGTTGCATGTTAAGGTTGGCAAAAAGTGTAAGCAAATCATCCTCATCATCACTAGAGCTAGCCTCATCACTAGATGTTGCATATTTAGTAGAATCTCTAGATTTTACCTTCTTCTTTTTGTCGTCCTTTGCCATGAGGCACTTGTGGCCGACGTTAGGGAAGAGGAGACCCTTGTTAACGACGATGTTGGCGGCGTCCTCGTCGGAGGAGGAGTCGATGGAGCTATCATCGGAGTCCCACTCCCGGCATACATGGGCATCACCGCCCTTCTTCTTGTAGTATCTCTTCTTTTCCCTCCTCTTTCCCTTCTTGTCGTCGCCCCTGTCACTATCACTAGATAATGGACATTTAGCAATAAAATGACCGGGCTTACCACATTTATAGAAAACTTTCTTGGAGCGGGGCTTATAATCCTTCCCCCTCATTTGCACGAGGATTTGGCGGAAACTCTTGATGATGAGCGCCATCTCCTCATTGTCGAGCTTGGAGGCGTCGATGGGGAGCCTACTTGATGTAGACTCTTCTTTCTTTTCTTCCATCGCTTTGAATGCGACGGGTTGCACCTCGGGTGTGGAGGTGGCGCCTCACTCGATGATTTGTTTGGAGCCTTTGATCATCAATTCAAAGCTCACAAACTTTCCTATAACCTCCTCGGGAGACATTAGCTTGTATCTAGGATCACAACGAATTAATTGAACTTGTGTAGGATTAAGAAAAACAAGTGATCTTAGAATAACCTTGACCATTTCATGGTCATCCCATTTTGTGCTCCCGAGGTTGCGCACTTGATTCACCAAGGTCTTGAGCCAGTTGTACATGACTTGTGGCTCCTCTCCTTGATTGAGGACGAACCGACCGAGCTCCCCCTCGATCGTCTCCCGCTTGGTGATCTTTGTCACCTCATCCCCTTCGTGCGCGGTCTTGAGTACGTCCCAAATCTCTTTGGCACTCTTCAACCCTTGCACCTTATTATACTCCTCTCGACTTAGAGAGGCGAGGATTATAGTAGTGGCTTGGGAGTTAAAGTGTCGGATTTGGGAAACTTCGTCCAAATCATATCCTTCATCCCCTACGGATGGTACCTGTGCTCCAAACTCAACAACGTCCCAAATACTAGCGTGGAGTGAGGTTAGGTGATGCCTCATTTTATCACTCCACATACAATAATCTTCACCGTCAAAAATCGTTGGTTTGCCTAATGGGACGGAAAGTAATGGAGTACGTTTAGAAATGCGAGGGTAGCGTAAGGGGATCTTACTAAACTTCTTGTGCTCATGGCGCTTAGAAGTGACGAACGGCGCGTCAGAGCCGAAGGTGGATGGCGACGAAGAGTCGGCCTCGTAGTAGACCACTTTCTTCATCTTCTTCTTCTTGTCGCCACTCCGATGTGACTTAATGCGGGGAGGTGATTCCTCCCTTCCTTTGGCGTCAGACTCCTTCGATGGAGCTCTCCCACGGCTTGTGTCGGTCTCCATCTCCCTCTAGGCGGATGCTCCCGACATTACTTCGAGTGGTTAGATTCTAATGAAGTACCGGCCTCTGATATCAATTGAAAGTCGCCTAGAGGTGGGGTGAATAGGCAAATCTGAAATTTATAAACTTTAAACACAACTACAAGCCGGGTTAGCGTTAGAAATATAACCAAGTCTAAAAGAGAGGCCGAAAACAAATCAACCAAAGAAATAGAGCGGATGACACGGTGATTTGTTTTACCGAGGTTCGGTTCTTGCAAACCTACTCTCCGTTGAGGTGGTCACAAAGACCGGGTCTCTTTCAACCCTTTCCCTCTCTCAAACGGTCACCTAGATCGAGTGAGCTTTTCTCCTCAATCAAATGGGTCACTTAGACCCCACAAGGACACCACACAATCAGTTTCTCTTGCTTTGATTACAAGTGTCTTGAGAACAAGAATGGGGAAGAAGAAAAACGATCCAAGTGACAAGCTCAAATGAACACGAAAATCTCTCTCTCACTAGTCACTAAGTGTTTGGAGTGATTTTGGACTTAGGAGAGGATTTGATCTCTTGTTTGTGTCTTGGAGTGAAGTCTAGAGCTCTTGTATTGAATGCAATGGCTGAAAACTTGGATGCATTGAAGTGGTGGTGGTTGGGGGTATTTATAGCCCCAACCACCAAACCACCGTTGGGGTTGGGCTGTTGCCGATGGGCGCACCGGACAGTCCGGTGCACCACCGAATACTGTCCGATGCGCCAGCCATGTCACCCAACTGTTAGGGTTCTGACGATTTCGACCGTTGGAGCTCTGTCATCTTGGTGCACCGGACAGTCCAGTGCCGCACCGGACAGGCACTATTCACTGTCAGGTACGCCTCTTGCGGCTGCTCTGACTTCTGCTGCGAACTGCAGCTCTGTCAGGCACTGTGCAGTCGACTGTTGCGCTGATAGCCGTTGCTCCGCTTGGCGCACCGGACAGTCCGGTGGCACACCGGACGGTCCGGTGAATTATAGCGGAGTGCGCCTGGAAAAACCCGAAGGTGAAGAGTTTGAGGTCGATCCTCCCCGGTGCACCGGACACTGTCCGGTGCGCCAGATCAGGGTTCTCTTCGTTTCTTTTGCTCCTTTCTTTTGAACCCTAACTCGAATCTTTTTATTGGTTTGTGTTGAACCTTTGGCACCTGTAGAACTTATAATCTAGAGCAAACTAGTTAGTCCAATTATTTGTGTTGGGCAATTCAACCACCAAAAACATATAGGAAAAGGTTTGACCCTATTTCCATTTCAATCATCCACTACTCAATTTGCATATTTTGTTTACATTTCATGGACACACTTGTTGGTGATCCTAGTCGTGGGGACAAAGAAATGTATAATGAAATTCTAGGTAACTTTTCTGCATTTTAGTGCATGGCATACTGTTAGAATGATCATATGTATGTATAGTCTCATTTTGAATTTCCATCTGTGTATTCCTAGATAATTTGTTAGAGGTTTCTAAATGTGTCTTACTAAATACTAATTAAGGCATGCATCGTTTATTCGTTTTATATGAACACATGAAATTTGTATTAGTCTATTAGATAATCATGTTAATCGCTTCAAAATAAAAGAAAAACAAGACACCATCATCAAAAATTTTATTTTTGTGCCATGATCTCACTTGTCACAGATCTGTTCCCACAAGTTCTGCAGTTGCTAAATATGTCTCTCTGTAGGTACCAGAGGGCGAAGCTAGTGATCATCAACCCTAGGCTATATAGCCTATAGAAGTCTGTCGTTTTTTAGATAACGGAGAAAAGGAGTGTCCCGATTGCGTTCAAGCTCTTCACTGGTAAATACACCATATCTTCCTTGAGAATTATGAAATGAGCTCTCTGTCCCATTGTTGTTATTAGTGTTCCTTATTCCTTGTTTTTTTGTATGTACCATTCTTCATTGTATTTTACATACTAATTGTTTGCAGTGTTGGTTGCCATTTAGATGTCTGTTTTTCCTGGAATCATGTGCAACTAATAAAATAGCTCTCCTTTGTGAATGTTTGGTACAAGAAAACAAACACTTCGTTTTTCTTTGTTGGCCTGTGTGTTAAGACTAAGGCCTTGTTCGTTTGTACCGGATTAGTGGGTCGGAACGATTTCTAACCGGACTGCTTCTCTAATTTATATAAACTTTGATTAGGCCCTGTTCGGTTGTTTGGGATTGGAGCTCCAGATTAATTTCTAGCCGGATTACTTCTCTAATTTATATAGATTTTGATGAGCTAGAATGAATCCTGGCTTATTCCAATACAACCGAACGGGCCCTTAGCTGGAACGATTCCGGGCGCAATCTGACACAAATGAACAAGGCCTAAGTTTGGTTGAGCATGAACCATGATGACATTTTTTACTTCTTTTGTCAGGAGACATTGTACGAGTATTTGACCAATCTCCATGTTGGGATTTAATGCAAGGTTGAGAAGTTGTACACTGATGTGATGGTCCAGCTATACTCTTGATTTAATACTATGGTCTTGAATTTCTAGTCTGTGCCTATTACCTAGTAATTTATGGGCAATCAATTTCATTCACATTTACATTTTTTGCTATATCTGTGGAGACGCATCCTAATATTATGATGTATTTGTGGCGATAATAATATCCTCAATCTGTTCTACTTGCCTTGCTCTCACATTACATCATCCCACCTCTCGGATGGTGGATATATATATATATCCTAAAGTGTGTTATTATATCATGCATAACACGACTTTGTTATTATATCCTAAAATGTGTTATTATAAGTGCATAATTAAACTATACGTTTCTAGATAATGGGTTATTATATGTTTCTAGATAATTAAACTATTCTGCAGACGTGGAGTTTTTGCTATGTCTAGTTTCTCTGCAAGGATATAGAACTATGTTCCAAGTAGACCTCAACATGAGCCATCCAACCCGCACGAAAAATCCTCACTAGACACGACTCGACCAATACAACGGGCCTAGCTGTAAACTAATGCATACTTCAGCATGTTTCTTCGCTTTTGTCATCTCCTGGTTGTAAAATGTTGGTATATGGTGTAAACTAAACCATGTGTCAGTTAGTGTTACTTGGTACTTGCAGAGTGCTAAGTGGAAGCAACACATGAAGCTGACATGGAGAAGGAAAATGGAACGACGATCCACATGAAGCTTGTAAAAAGAAGTTAAACTCATAATTTATTCTAATGTCAAAGTTCATAATGAAGGGACCTGTACTCTGTTTTTAAGTTAGTTGGATATTAACTTTGTCCACATGAAGCGAGAGGATTAACTTTACTGGACATTAGATGTTATTTAAGTTAAACTTTGTTGGATATTAGATGATCAGCTATGGTGCATTTTTAGATTTTTAGTGATGTTTCATTGTGCTTTTTTATTTTATTTAAATATTTTCTATTTTCTTTGATTTTTCCCTGATTTTTCGAAGTATTTTGTCTTAGAAGGAGTTTTTAGCACATTGGTTACCAAATAGTGCCAGGAAAATACACCCGAGTGTAGAAAATACTCACAGAAAATTGAAGTTTCGTTTAAAATCCCCTTGACGAACTACTTCCCTAGTTTTTTCATCTATTTGTTGTCAAACTAATCCCGAGTGTTGTCGAGTCACAAGTCAACGCCGACTGACATACAGATCGGATCGATCGCCGGTAGCCCGGTACGGTCATTATATACATACAGCTTGCGATCGCGTGCGGCCAAAGCCAATAGATCATCGACCAACGCATTTATCATTTCTGTCATTGGGTGGTTCGCGCGTCAACGGATAAACAAGTCAACAAATTAGTGTACATACGCATTCCATCCATCAGTGGAGTGCAACGTTTCTGTGCACGCGATCCGCGTGATCGTACGTCAACGAGGCATGCATCTGTCGATGTTTCGCGTCTGTTCCTTGCGTGGGCTTAAACTAATCGTCTCGTGCGTCTACAGTCTACACTATATCGCATCATACGATATATGTTATTATATATATATATATATATATATATATATATATATATATATATATATATATATATATATATATATATATATATATATATATATATAGGGTCTGTCTGGTTAGGCTGTAACTGTGAAAAAAGTTGTTGTAGGCTATGAGCTGTGGAAAAGACTGTTGTAGGTTGTAAGCTGTTAAAAAACTAAAAACCGTTTGGTGGAAACCACTAAAAGTCATTAAAATTCTTTGATATATGTTTTCATAGTTTCATCCGAAAAGCCACTAAAAGCAGATCCAAGGGTGCTTTCAGATTTGCACTACGAGAAAGTCACCTTTTACAAAAAAACTGCTTCCTGGATCCAGCCCTTTGGTTGGCTTTTAGCTTTTAGGGGGCAAAAGCCAAAACCAAAAGTTAAACCAAACACACCCATAGTGCAATCAAACTCTCCATACAACTGTTATACCATTTGTCGGCGTTTCGAGACAGGGGGGTCCCAAAGCCGACGAGTGAGTGTGCTGCGTGCCCCAGCCCAGATGGGTCGAGCGCGTGGGCGAGCGCGAAGGGGGGAGAGGCGAGGTGGCCGGAGTCGAGCGTGAGAGAGGTGGAAGTCCCGCGGCCTTCGTGTTCGTCCCGCGCCCAGGTCGGGTGCGCTTGCAGTAGGGGGGTTACAAGCGTCCACGCGGGTGAGGGAAGCGAGCGGCCCCAAGAGAGCGCATGTCCCGTCCTCGGTCCCGCGCGGCCAACCTCCTCTAAGAAGGCCCTGGTCCTCCCTTTTATAGTCGTAAGGAGAGGATCCAGGTGTACAATGGGGGGTGTAGCAGAGTGCTACGTGTCTAGCGGAGAGAAAGCTAGCGCCCTAGGTACATGCCAATGTGGCAGCCGGAGAGGTCTTGGCACCTTGCTGGCGTGATGTCGTGGCTGTCGGAGGTGCGACGGAGCCTGGCGGAGGGACAGCTGTTGGAGCGGTCGAGTCCTTGCTGACGTCGCCCTGCTTCCGTAAGAGAGCTAGGGGCCGCCGTCGTCACAGAGCTTGTGGAGCGCCATCATTGCCCATCCGGCGGAGCTGGCCGGATGGGACGCCGGTCTTGTTCTCCGTGACCCGAGTCGATTCGGGGTAGGACGATGATGACGCTTCCTGTTGACGTGGCGGGTCTGTGCCCTAGGCGGGGTGACGTGGGGGCTCCTCCGAAGCCGAGGTTGAGTCTGTCTTCTGTTGCCGAGGCCGAGTCCGAGCCATGGGGTCGGGCGAGGCGGAGGTCGTTTGGCCGAGGCCAGGGCGGAGTCCGAGCCCTGGGGTCGGGCGAGGCGGAGTTTCGTCGTCTTCCGGGTCTTAGCCCGAGTCCGAGCCCTGGGGTCGGGCGGAGCGGAGTTCGCCGTCTTCCGGGTCTTAGCCCGAGTCCGAGCCCTGGGGTCGGGCGGAGCGGAGTTCGCTGTCTTCCGGGTCTTAGCCCGAGTCCGAGCCCTGGGGTCGGGCGGAGCGGAGTTCGCCGTCTTCCGGGTCTTAGCCCGAGTCCGAGCCCTGGGGTCGGGCGGAGCGGAGTTCGCCGTGGCGCCTTTGGCAAGGCCTGACTGTCTGTCTGACTCACCCTTTGCGTTAAATGCTCCTGCAACTCGGTCAGTCGGTGTGGCGATTTAGTCAGGGTCGCTTCTGAGCGAAGCCAAGGCCTCGGGCGAGCCGGTGATGTGTCCGCCGTAAAAAGGGGGGCCTCGGGCGAGACGGAAGTCTCTCGAGGTCGGCTGCCCTTGGCCGAGGCTAGGCTCGGGTGAAGCGTGATCGAGTCACTCGTGTGGACTGATCCCTGACTTAATCGTACCCATCAGGCCTTTGCAGCTTTATGCTGATGGGGGTTACCAGCTGAGAATTAGGCGTCTTGAGGGTACCCCTAATTATGGTCCCCGACAGTAGCCCCCGAGCCTCGAAGGGAGTGTTAGCACTCGCTTGGAGGCTTTCGTCGCACTTTTTTTGCAAGGGGGCCGGCCTTTCTCGGTTGCATTTTGTTCTGGTGGGCGCGCGCGAGCGCACCCGCCGGGTGTAGCCCCCGAGGCCTCGGAGGAGTGGTTACACTCCTTCGAGGTCTTAATACCTTGCGTAATGCTTCGGCTGGTCTGGTCGTTCCCTCATGTGAACTGGTCGTAGCCCGGGTGCACGGTCGGGGCCCAAGCTCTCGGGCTGGTATGTTGACGCTGTCAACGGTTTGGCCGGAGCCGGTTTTTGCGAGAGCAGCCCCCGAGCCTCTGCACAGGGCGAGAGGACGATCAGGGACAGACTCGACTTTTTACATACGCCCCTACGTCGCCTTTCCGCAAGGAGGAGGGGGGGAGTGCGCCATGTTACCCTCGATGGGCACCGAACATGGTGTCTCCGGTGAGCTGCAAGCGGGTAATCCGAGTGGGCGTCCGTGCCCCGTTCGTTGGGGGTCGGCTAGGGGCCCAGAGGCACGCCCAAAAGTACCTGCGGGTGATATGCCGGACCCGGTCCCCTGGCGACGGGGTCCGAGGGCTCGATGCCTCCCTCCGATGGGATTCCGTTACAAGATCGTTCCCGCTGGTCTCGGAAATGTCCTAGGGTACCTCGGGAGCGCAGCCCGAGCCTTGGTTATGTATCGAACGTACCCCTGGTCATCCCTCGCTCGGTGTCTGAGGCGACTGTGAACCCTTCGGGGGCCAGCCTTCGAACCCCTGATCAGTAATGGGCGCGGAGCCCGAGTAGCCTGAGGCGGCCATGGAGCCCTTCGGGGGGCTGGCCTTCGAACCCCTGACCAGTAGTGGGTGTCGGGCCCACGTGATCTGAGGCGACTGTTGAACCCTTCGGAGGGCCAGTCTTCGAACCCCTGATCAGTAGGGGGGCTCGGAGCCCGGTTCCTTCGCGGAAAAGGATCCTTTTCGGGGTATCCCCCTTTCCCGGTCCCTGTTGCAAGAGATAGAGAAAGAGGAAAAAGGAAAAGGAAACGAAATCGAATGACGTGGCGTACCTCTTTTTGACGCGGTTATTACGGCGAAGGTGAAGCGTCGCGCGCTTCTCCCGCCAGAGGCGCCGCGTGTCCCGCCGCAGAGTTAATGCGACGGGGCGAGTGGTTGGCGAGGCGGCCGTTGCGCGTGCGCGATTCGTTCGAGGAACGGGTCACGGGCGCACCGTCTTCACGCCGTGGGAGGAGGCTCTCTTGCTGCCCCAGGATGAGACGTGAGCCTAGCTGACGACGTGACTGCTGCGCCCGCCCGCCTGCCACCGCCATTACTGCTGGCCCACTTTCGGTCGCTTTGACCAACGCGCCAGGCTAGCGCCGCTGGGTCGCCTCGAGTCGCGGCATAGGCTCCGCAACCAAAGAGGCGCGACGGTGGCGCAAGTGGCGGTGCGGTTGCTTGCATGCAGCAACTGGCGCGCCGGTTGCTTGACGCGTGGGCCTGGGCTTCCAAGCTGGCGTGTCAGGAGTCGGAGAAGCGCGTCCACCTGGCGCGGTTGCATGCCGTCTGCATGGCTGCCCGCCCCTTCCGCCCGTTGGTCTGGGCAAAAGTGGGGGGTCGCTTGTAACCGCTGGACAGTCGTGCGTACCACGCGCGGTGGTTTGGCTTCTTCTGCCCTGAGCTGGTTTGCATGACATGCGGGACCCAGCCCCCGAGTCGCAGGGGAGGGCCTTGGAGCGTGTTGGAGAAGACTCAGCCCGCGGCGTCTGGGGGCGCACGTAGGGAGAGTTGCCTTTAAAAGGAGGGAGACTCCTTTCGGAAGGCAACCATGTCTTCTTCCTCCCTTATGCGTTGTGTCTTTCCATCTTCCAAGCCCCCGGATGGGGGGTATCCGCCGCCTTTCCGCCTCCTCGTTGGAGGAGCGCAACCCCATGGGAGTTGGTACCTCTCAGCCATCGTTCGGCTTCAAGGATTTTCATCATGCAGCCTGGCTGCTCCCCTCCACCGGCGGTCACCCGAGATGGTGACCTCCAGCTTGATGGTGGGGGAAAGCGAGCCGGGCTGCGGCCTCTGCCCCTCCCTCAGCCTCAAGGATTTTCATCACCAGGGCTGGGGAGGGGAGTGCGCCGAGTTGAGGTCAGCCCCCGTGTGGGCGGCGGCCCGCTCCTTCACTCAGTGATGGGGGGAGGAGCGGTTGTTGTCCGTGGCGCTGGCAGCTGCAGCGTGCCCGGTCTTCAGACGCGAGTGGCTTCGGAGCCGCTCGCGGCGCCGGCGTCCGCCACGGCAGCTGGAAGAGGTTCTTCCGCCGGCACGATAGTCGGGGCCGGCCACGGACTGACCTCCAACTCTACGGCCTTCTGTCCGTCCTTGCCTCACGAGTTTTGTCGTGGGCGGGGGCCTCCTGGCAGCAGCATCCGCCCTAGGGTCAGTGCTGCCGCTGTTCGACCCCCCGGAGCAGAAGTCGTCGTCGTCGCCGCTGCTGGAGCAGATGACGGCGCGCCGTCCGTCGGCCTTCCGTTGCTCCGCAGGCCTTCCCCCTCGGAGTGGGGTTGTTCGTACCTGCGGAGGGGGAACCGGAGTTCCGTTTGTAATGGCACTTCGAATGCCAGTGTGTTTGTTCATTGTGGCTGTCGGGGCCTGAACATATATGTAATTTCGGCACGGAGCCGTGTTTTTTCCACATTTTCGAGCACTAAGTCTCGCCTGTTGATTATCTGAACCGCTTTACCAAGCATGAGTCGCCCCGTGTCAAGGTGACGAGTGAGGTATCCGTATCCCGGAGGCGTAGGAATCCCTCGGCCCGTTCGGCCTTGTTGTCTGGGGCTCCTCCAGCTTAGTCAAAGAGACCCCTCGGCTGCCCTTCGATGAGCCGAGGCCAGGGGTAGCGATATCAGTATGAACAGAGGCGGAGTTGGCTCGAGAATGGGAACCTGGTTGGCCGAAGCCTAGTCGTGTTGTCCGTCAGCGGAGCCGACGCCAAAGTCGATCCGCCGAGGCCTCGGGTCGGGCTGGCGCCCTTGGAAGCCGGTTGGCCGAGTCCCCAGGGGTAACCGGCCGGGCCGCCTGCTCGGGCCGGATTCCCGGAGGGGTCCCTGGACCGCGCCGCCGTCCGAGGCTGGGTCGGACATAGCTGAAGATGTCGTCGATGCCGAGGGTGCTACGGCTCCCTTCAGCGTGAAGACCCGAGCCTGCAGGATCAGATCGTCTTGTAGCGTGTGCCTTCTGCGGCCGTCGAGGCCAGAAAACACACCCTCGCCGTGCTTGCGAAGCTGCGTCTTTTTTCCTCTTGTTTCGAGCATCTGGACTCTGTCGGTAACAGGGATGTTTGTGTGAGCGAGAGTTACTTCTCGCGGAAGGGACGAGTGAGGTATCCGTATCCCAGAGGCGTGGGAATCCCTCGGCTCGGTCGGCCTTGCCGCTTACGCGTACTTTCACCCGTCCATGAGGCCCTGTCCCCGACTTAGTCGAGAAAGCTTGAAGGACTGCTTCGGCAGGAGAGCTTCCGAGCGTGAAGACTTGTTCGGTCCACGAAGTCGCTTTATCCGAGCGTGAGTTACTTATCGCAGAAGGTGATGAGTGAGGTATCCGTATCCCGGAGGCGTAGGAGTCCCCCGGCTCGGTCAGCCTTGGCTGCTTACGTGTACTCCGTCGTTTCCAGGATCCGCTTTCCGAAGTAGTCAAGAAGCACGAGAGTAATCCTGCTAAAAAGAGATCCTTTTTCGAGGAAAAAATTCGACGCAGAGGGGGTCTCTCCCCTTTTAGCCCCCGAGGGAGGGTCGGGCTTTGCCGGGGCTAGGCCGACCCTTCCTTGACGACTAAACTTTGCGTAGGTGCGAGGTATATGAACAACTTGGAAACATCTTAAGGGTAGAAGCGACGTAGCTGTTTGATGTTCCAGGCGTTGCCGTAGATCTCGCCTTGATTGTTGGCCAGCTTGTATGTTCCGGGCTTCAGAACTTTGGCGATGACGAATGGCCCTTCCCAGGGGGGCATGAGCTTGTGCCTCCCTCGGGCGTCTTGCCGCAGCCGAAGCACCAGATCGCCCACCTGGAGGTCTCGGGACCGGACCCCTCGGGCGTGGTAGCGTCGCAGGGACTGCTGGTACCGCGCCGAGTGTAGTAAGGCCCTGTCCCGAGCCTCCTCCAGCTGGTCCAGCGATTCTTCTCGGCTAGCTTGGTTTCTTTGATCGGTGTAGGCCCTCGTCCTCGGGGAGCCGTATTCCAGGTCAGTGGGCAAGATAGCTTCAGCCCCGTAGACCAGGAAAAACAGCGTGAAACCCGTGGCGCGACTCGGCGTCGTCCTTAGGCTCTAGACCACCGAGGGGAGTTCCTTCATCCACCGCTTGCCGAACTTGTTGAGGTCGTTGTAGATCCGAGGCTTGAGCCCTTGTAGAATCATGCCGTTGGCACGCTCTACTTGCCCATTCGACATGGGATGAGCCACGGCGGCCCAGTCCACCCGGATATGGTGATCCTCGCAAAAATCCAAGAATTTTTTGCCTGTGAACTGGGTGCCGTTGTCGGTGATGATGGAGTTCGGGACCCCGAAGCGATGGATGATGTTGGTGAAGAACGCCACCGCCTGCTCGAACCTGATGCTGTTCAGAGGTCGGACCTCGATCCACTTGGAGAATTTGTCGATGGCGACCAGCAGGTGCGTGTAGCCCCCGGGCGCCTTCTGCAAGGGACCGACAAGGTCCAGACCCCATACGGCGAAGGGCCAGGTGATGGGTATCGTCTGCAGAGCCTGAGCGGGCAGGTGGGTCTGCTTCGCATAGAATTGGCACCCTTCGCAGGTGCGGACGATTCTAGTGGCGTCAGCCACCGCCGTTGGCCAGTAGAAGCCTTGCCGGAAAGCATTCCCGACAAGGGCTCGGGGCGCCGCGTGGTGGCCACAAGCCCTCGAGTGTATTTCTTGCAGCAGTTCCCGACCTTCGGCGATGGAGATGCATCGCTGGAGGATGCCCGAGGGGCTGCGATGGTAGAGCTCCTCTTCATCGCTCAGCAAGACGAACGACTTGGCGCGTCGCGCTACCCGTCGAGCCTCGACTTGGTCGGGGGGTAGCTCTCCTCGACGGAGATATTGCAGGTACGGGGCCTGCCAATCTCGATCAAGCGTGGCCCCGCTCTGCTCTTCCTCGACGTCCAGTGCCTCGCCCTCGGGGGCCGAGGGTACCTCGGGCTGAGCCGAGGGTGCCTCGGGCCGAGCTGAGGGCGCCTCGGCTTGAGCCGAGGGTGCCTCGGGCTCGGGCACGTCGTCGATCTTGACAGAGGGTCGATGCAGATCCCGGGAGAAGACGTCCGGGGGGACCGTCGTTCGCCCCGAGGCTATTTTAGCCAGCTCGTCTGTGGTTTCGTTGTAGCGCCGAGCGATGTGGTTGAGCTCGAGCCCGAAGAACTTGTCTTCCAGGCGCCGAACCTCGTCGCAGTAGGCCTCCATCTTCGGGTCGCGGCAGTGGGAGTTCTTCATGACTTGGTCGATGACGAGCTGCGAATCACCACGGGCGTCGAGGCGTCTGACCCCTAGCTCGATGGCGATCCGCAACCCGTTGACCAGAGCTTCGTACTCGGCCACATTGTTGGACACCGGGAAATGGAGGCGCAGCACGTAGCGCAGGTGCTTTCCAAGGGGCGAGATGAAGAGCAGGCCCGCGCCGGCTCCTGTCTTCATCAGCGACCCGTCGAAAAACATGGTCCAGAGCTCCGGTTGGATCGGAGCAGTCGGCAACTGGGTGTCAACCCATTCGGCCACGAAGTCCGCCAACACCTGGGACTTGATGGCCTTCCGAGGGGCGAACGAGATTGTTTCGCCCATGATTTCCACCGCCCACTTTGCGATCCTGCCCGTGGCCTCTCGGCACTGGATGATCTCCCCCAGGGGGAAGGATGACACCACAGTTACCGGATGAGACTCGAAGTAGTGTCGCAGCTTCCGCCTTGTCAGGATCACAGCATATAGCAGCTTTTGAACTTGTGGGTAGCGGATCTTGGTCTCGGACAGCACTTCGCTGATGAAGTAGACCGGCCTCTGAACGGGCAATGCATGCCCTTCCTCTTGCCTCTCGACCACAATCGCGGCGCTAACCACCTGTGTGGTCGCGGCGACGTAGACCAAGAGGGCTTCTCCATCCGCCGGGGGCACCAAGACAGGCGCCTTCGTAAGGAGCGCCTTCAGGTTGCCGAGGGCTTCCTCGGCCTCAGGGGTCCAAGTGAAACACTCGGCCTTCCTTAAGAGGCGGTACAGAGGCAGACCTCTTTCGCCGAGGCGTGAGATGAAGCGGCTCAGGGCCGCGAGGCATCCCATGACCCTCTGTACACCTTTTAAGTCCTTGATGGGCCCCATGCTGGTGATGGCCGCGATCTTCTCCGGGTTGGCTTCAATGCCTCGCTCGGAGACGATGAACCCTAGGAGCATGCCTCGGGGCACCCCGAAGACACACTTCTCAGGATTGAGCTTGACTCCTTTCGCCTTGAGACATCGGAATGTCACTTCAAGGTCGGAGAGGAGGTCGGAAGCCTTCCTTGTCTTGACTACGATGTCATCGACGTAGGCCTCGACTGTGCAACCGATGTGTTCGCCGAACACATGGTTCATGCACCGCTGGTACGTCGCGCCTGCATTCCTCAAACCGAACGGCATGGTGACATAGCAGTACATGCCGAACGGCGTGATGAAAGAAGTCGCGACCTGGTCGGACTCTTTCATCCGGATCTAGTGATACCCTGAGTAGGCATCGAGGAAGGACAGGGTTTCGCACCCAGCGGTGGAATCCACGATTTGATCGATGCGGGGCAGAGGGTAGGGAACCTTCGGACATGCTTTGTTGAGACCAGTGTAGTCTACACACATCCGCCATTTCCCCCCTTTCTTCCTCACAAGCACAGGGTTGGCGAGCCATTCGGGATGGAATACCTCTTTGATGAACCCTGCTGCCATTAGCTTGTGGATCTCTTCGCCAATCACTCTGCGCTTCTCCTCGTCGAATCGGCGCAGAGACTGCCTGACGGGTCGGGCTCCAGCCCGAATATCCAGCGAGTGCTCGGCGACATCCCTCGGTATGCCGGGCATGTCCGAGGGACTCCACGCAAAGACGTCGGCGTTTGCGCGGAGAAAGTCGACGAGCACTGCTTCCTATTTGGGGTCGAGCCCGGAACCGATCCGGACCTGCTTGGTGGTGTCGCCACTGGGGTCAAGAGGGACAGCCTTAACCGTCTCTGCTGGCTCAAAGTTGCCGGCATGGCGCTTCACGTCTGGCACCTCCTTGGAGAGGTTCTCCAGGTCGGCGATGAGGGCCTCGGACTCGGCGAGGGCCTCGGCGTACTCCACGCACTCCACGTCGCATTCGAACGCGTGTTTGTACGTGGGGCCAACGGTGATGACCCCGTTGGGGCCCGACATCTTGAGCTTCAGGTAGGTGTAGTTGGGGACGGCCATGAACTTCGCGTAACATGGCCTCCCTAGTACGGCGTGGTAGGTTCCTCGGAACCCGACCACCACGAACGTCAGGGTCTCCCTTCGGAAGTTGGAGGGCGTCCCGAAGCAGACGGGGAGGTCGAGTCGCCCGAGGGGCTGGACGCGCTTCCCAGGGATGATCCCGTGGAAGGGCGCAGCGCCTGCTCGGACGGAGGACAGATCGATGCGCAGGAGCTTGAGGGTCTCGGCGTAGATGATGTTGAGGCAGCTGCCCCCATCCATCAGGACCTTGGTGAGCCTGACATTGCCGACAACGGGGTCGACGACGAGCGGGTATTTCCCCGGGCTCGGCACATGGTCGGGGTGGTCGGCCTGGTCGAAGGAAATGGGCTTGTCGGACCAGTCTAGGTAGACTGGCGCCGCCACCTTCACCGAGCAGACCTCCCGGCGCTCTCGCTTGCGATGCCGAACCGAGGCATTCGCCGCATGCCCTCCATAGATCATGAAGCAGTCGCGGACCTCGGGGAACTCTCTTGCTTGGTGATCATCGTTCTTGTCGTCGTCGCGGGCCCTGCCACCCTCGGCGGGTGGCCCGGCCCTGTGGAAGTGACGCCGAAGCATAATGCACTCCTCGAGGGTGTGCTTGACGGGCCCCTGATGGTAGGGGCACGGCTCCTTGAGCATCTTGTCGAAGAGGTTTGCACCTCCAGGGGGCTTCCGAGGGTTCTTGTACTCGGCGGCGGCGACAAGGTCCGCGTCAGCGGCGTCGCGTTTCGATTGCGACTTCTTCTTGCCTTTCTTCTTGGCGCCGCGCGGAGCAGACGCCTCGGGAGCCTCTTCTGATGGGCGGCCCTGGGGCTGCTTGTCCTTTCGGAAGATAGCCTCGACCGCCTCCTGGCCAGAGGCGAACTTGGTGGCGATGTCCATCAGCTCGCTCGCCCTGGTGGGGGTCTTGCGACCCAGCTTGCTCACCAGGTCGCGGCAAGTGGTGCCGGCGAGGAACGCGCCGATGACATCCGAGTCGGTGACGTTGGGCAGCTCGGTGCGCTGCTTCGAGAATCGCCGGATGTAGTCCCGGAGCGACTCCCCCGGCTGTTGCCGGCAGCTTCGAAGGTCCCAGGAATTCCCGGGGCGCACGTACGTGCCCTGGAAATTCCCAGCGAAGGCTTGGACCAAGTCGTCCCAGTTGGAGATCTGCCCCGGAGGCAGGTGCTCCAACCAGGCGCGAGCAGTGTCGGAGAGGAACAGGGGGAGGTTACGGGTGATGAGGTTGTCGTCGTCCGTCCCACCCAGTTGGCAAGCAAGGCGGTAGTCCGCGAGCCATAGTTCCGGTCTCGTTTCCCCCGAGTACTTCGTGATAGTAGTCGGGGGTCGGAACCGGGTCGGGAATGGCGCCCGTCGGATGGCCCGACTGAAGGCCTGCGGACCGGGTGGTTCGAGCGAGGGACTCCGATCCTCCCCGCTGTCGTAGCTGAAAGGGAAATAGGCTTTAAACCTTTTCCTAAATGATTTTGGTGGTTGAATGTCCAACACAAACAATTGGACTAATTAGTTTGCTCTAGATTACATGTTCTACAGGTGCCAAAGATTCAACATAAAACCAATAAAAAGAACAAGACAAGAGTCAAAAGAAAGGAGCAAAAAGAAACCGAAGTGCTCCCTGGTCGGGCGCACCGGACTGTCCGGTGTGCCACCGGACAGTGTCCGGTGCACCAGGGAAGATTGCCTTCAAACTCTTCGCCTTCGGGTTTCTCAGGCGCAGCCCACTATAATTCACCGGACTGTCCGGTGCTCCACCGGACAGTGTCCGGTGCTCCAACGGGACGAGGCCTCAGGAACTCGGCAGCCTCGGGATTTCACGAAGACTGCTCCGCTATAATTCACCGGACATGTCCGGTGTGCACCGGACTGTCCGGTGCAACCTCGGAGCAACGGCTACTTCGCGCCAACGGTCGACTCTGACAGTAAACAGTGCAGGACAGTACACGCGGCAGAAGTCAGAGCAGAGGATCAGAGAGGCACCGGACTGTCCGGTGTGCACCGGACTGTCCGGTGCCACATGAGGACAAAGCCTCCAACGGTCGACCAGCTCCAACCCCAACGGATAGGATGACGTGGCTGGGGCACCGGACATGTCCGGTGTGCACCGGACTGTCCGGTGCACCCATCGCCAGCAGACTTCATCAACGGCTAGTTTTTGGATGGTGGCTATAAATACCACCCCAACCAGCCACTTCAAGGTGTGGGAGTCCAAGCAGCATTCCAAGTCATCTAGTTGACATACTCAAGCCCTCCCAACCACATATATTCATTGATCCATCCTATACACAAGATTTAGTCCACTACAACCAATACAAGTGCCACAAAAGAGAGAGCAAGCAATTGAGAGCTACTCAATTGAGTTTAGCCTTAGCGCCTTGTGAGATTCATTAAGAGAGAGTGTGTGCTATATCTTTGTGTTCATTTGCGCGTGGAGTTTTTGACTCCCATTCGAACTTCCTCCAAAGTGTTGGAGACTTGTAAAAGCTAGCAAGAGACACCAAAGATTGTGGTGGTCCTTGTGGGATCGAGAGTGATCCTTGAGAAGAAGAAGAGCTCGCCGATCCTTGTGTGATCGGGAGAGAGGGAAAGGGTTGAAAAAGACCCGTCCTTAAGTGGACTCCTCAACGGGGACTAGGCCTCCGAGGGCCGAACCTCGGTAAAACAAATCACTCGTGTTCATTGTGCTTTTGCTTGTGATTTGTTTGCTTTCCCTTACTCTAAGTTCTCTTGCACTATTCTTTGCTCATATCATTTGGTGTTGCTTCAAGTTAAAATCTCATTTAAGTGAAGCAACACTCCGCAAGAAAAGAACTTGAGTTAGTGCTCTTTTTCATCTAAGCTTTCTTGCTTTGTTATCATATAATTATTAGTTGTATTGATTTATCACTTCCGCATTATTTGAAAGCTATACTTGAAAGGGAAATGTGCCCTTGGGCCATTTCTATGTATTTTGGTGATTGAGTGCCAACACATGTGCTTAATTGGGAATTTATGTACATGGATGAACAAGGTGAAAATCATGAAGTAAAGGTATGTTTCTAAGCCTTAGTACATTGGTTTTAAGTACTAATATATTTGTCTAAGTGTTAGAAACAGAAAGAAGAAGAATAGAGAAAAGGAGAAGGGACTTGGCTGTGTGCTGCCAAGACCCAGCTCGGTCTGGAGCACCGGACTGTCCGGTGTGCACCGGACAGTGTCCGGTGCGCCAGGCTGGCGCGACTCGAACTGGCCGCTCTCGGGAAATTGGCCGGCGGCGTACGGCTAAAATTCACCGGACTGTCCGGTGTGCACCGGACTGTCCGGTGAGCCAACGGTCGGCCAGGGCCAAAGGTCGGCCGCGCAATCCGCGCGGGACACGTGGCCGAGCCAACGGTCGGAAGACGGCACCGGACTGTCCGGTGTGCACCGGACATGTCCGGTGCGCCAACAGCGCCAGATCTGCCAACGGTCTGCAACGGTCGTCTTCGCCGTTTAAGGAAACAAATCGGGCACCGGACAGTGTCCGGTGTGCACCGGACTGTCCGGTGCCCCCGACGACAGAAGGCAAGGATGGCCTTCCGGATTTGCTCTCAACGGCTCCTAGCTGCCTTGGGGCTATAAAAGGAGCCCCTAGGCGCATGGAGGAGACACACAAGCAACCTTTGAGCATTCTTGATCATCCACACTAAGTCTCTGCGCATTCGTTTGTGTTTCTAAGTGATTCGAGCTCTGTTCTAAGTGAGAACTCTGAGATAGTCTTGTGAGCTCGATTCTTGGCCGTGTGTGTGCGCTTTTGCTGTGGATTTGTGTGTGTTGCTTCCCTCCCTTACTCTGTGTTTCATTTGTGATCATATACTTGTAAGGGCAAGAGACTCCAATTTGTGGAGATTCCTTGCAAACGGGATAGTGAAAGGAAAACAAAACACCGTGGTATTCAAGTGGGTCTTTGGACCGCTTGAGAGGGGTTGATTGCAACCCTCGTCCGTTGGGACGCCACAACGTGGAGTAGGCAAGCGTTGGTCTTGGCCGAACCACGGGATAAAACCACTGTGTCACTCTGTGCTTGATTCTCTTGTGGTACTGTGTTTTGTTGAGATTGTTGAGACTTCACCTTAGCCACTTGGCAATAATCGTGCTAACACTTAACAAGTTTTTGTGGCTTAAGTTTGAAGTTTTTACAGGATCACCTATTCACCCCCCCCCCTCTAGGTGCTCTCAATTGGTATCGGAGCCGTTCTCTTCAAGAAAGGGACTAACCGCCCGAAGAGATGGATCCTAAGGGGAAGGGAATTGTGATCAACGACAAGGAGAAGGAGTCCTTCGTCAACGAGCCAAGGGATGACAAGTCCAATGACTCGGGCTCGGGCCACAAGCGAAGAGATGGGAAGAAGAAGAAGACAAGACGCATCAAGGAGATCGTCTACTACGACAGCGATGAGTCCTCTTCTTCCCAAAAGGACGACGACTACGACAAACAAAGGAAACCGGTTAATTCTAACTTTTCTTTTGACTACTCTCGTATTCCGCATAGTTCAAATTCACATTTGCTTTCCATTCCACTCGGCAAGCCCCCACACTTTGATGGGGAGGACTACGGATTTTGGAGCCACAAAATGCGTAGTCACCTATTCTCTCTCCATCCTAGCATATGGGAGATTGTAGATAGTGGAATGCACTTTAATAGTTCGGATAGTCCTATATTCATTAATGAGCAAATCCATAAGAATGCACAAGCTACTACTGTTCTTCTAGCCTCATTGTGCAGGGATGAATATAATAAAGTGAGTGGCTTGGATAACGCCAAGCAAATCTAGGATACCCTCAAGATCTCTCATGAGGGAAATGACGCTACCTTGCTCACCAAAATGGAGTTGGTGGAAGGCGAGCTTGGACGGTTCGCGATGATAAGGGGCGAGGAGCCAACTCAAACATACAACCGGCTCAAGACCCTTGTCAACAAAATAAGGAGCTACGGAAGCACGCGATGGACGGACCACGACATCGTCCGACTAATGCTCAGGTCCTTTACCGTTCTTGATCCTCATATGGTGAATAATATTCGTGAGAATCCCAGGTACACCAAAATGTCGCCCGAAGAAGTACTAGGAAAATTCGTCAGCGGGCGAATGATGATCAAGGAGGCAAGGTATGTGGACGACGCCTTGAATGGACCGATCAACGAGCCGCAACCTTTTGCTCTCAAAGCCACAGGGAACAAGGAGGCGCTACCCAGCAAGGTGGCGCAAATTGAGGCGGCCGGTCTTAATGAAGAAGAAATGGCCCTCATTATCAAGAGATTCAAGACGGTGCTAAAGGGTCGCAATGGACAGCCGAGCAAGACTAAGACCAAGGGGAAGCGATCATGCTTCAAATGCGGTAAGCTTGGTCATTTTATTGCTAACTGTCCTGATAATGATAGTGACCAGGAAAAGGGGAACAAGAGGGAAAAGAAGAAGCATTACAAGAAGGCAAAGGGCGAGGCGCATCTAGGTAAGGAGTGGGACTCGGATTGCTCCTCGTCCGACTCCGACAATGAAGGACTCGCCGCAACCGCCTTCAACAAATCAACCCTCTTCCCCAACGAGCGTCACACATGCCTTATGGCAAGAGAGAAGAAGGTATGTACTCGCAACTCTACCTATGCTTCTTCAAGTGAGGACGAATCTAGTGATGAGGATGAAGTAGATTATTCATGTTTGTTCAAGGGCTTAGATAGATCTAAGATAGACAAAATTAATGAATTAATTGATGCCTTGAATGAAAAGAATATACTTTTAGAAAAGCAAGAGGATTTGTTGTATGAAGAGCATGATAAATTTGTTGAGGCACAAAAATCCTATGCTTTAGAAGTTAAGAGAAATGAAATGCTTTCTTTTGAACTATCTACTTGTCATGAAACCATTTCTACTTTGAAAGGTGTCAACAATGATTTAAATGCTAAATTAGAAGTAGCAAACAAATCCCATTCTTGTGTAGAACATGTTGAAATTTGTACTAGGTGTAAAGACTTTGACATTAATGCTTGTAGTGAACACCTAGTTTCAATTTCCAAGCTTAATGATGAACTGGCCAGTCTTAATGCTCAACTTAAGACTAGCAAGAATGATTTCGATAAGCTAAAATTTGCAAGGGATGCCTACACAATTGGTAGACACCCCTCAATTAAGGATGGACTTGGCTTCAAGAGAGAAGCTAAGAACTTAACAAGCCATAAGGCTCCCATTCCCGCCAAGGAGAAAGGGAAGGCCCCTATGGCTACTAGTGCTAAAAGGAACCATGCCTTTTTGTATCATGATAAAAGACAAACTAGAAATAGAAGTTATGATGCTTTTGATTCATATGTTTATGATTCTCATGCCATGTGTGCTCCTAGTTCTTCTTATGTGTATAATAGAAATGTTACTAGGAGAAATGTTGTTTCTAAAAGAAATGTTGCAAATGTTCATAGAAAAGTAGTGAATGAACCCTCTACAATTTATTGTGCTTTGAATACTTCATTTGCAATTTGTAGAAAGGATAGAAAAGTAATTGCTAGGAAGTTAGGGGCAAAATGCAAAGGTGATAAAACTTGCATTTGGGTCCCTAAGGAAATTGTGACTAACCTTGTAGGACCCAACAAGAGTTGGGTACCTAAGTCCCAAGCCTAAATTTGCCTTGCAGGTTTATGCATCCGGGGGTTCAAGCTGGATTATCGACAGCGGATGCACAAACCATATGACGGGGGAAAAGAAGATGTTCACCTCCTACGTCAAAAATAAGGATTCCCAAGATTCAATTGTATTCGGTGATGGGAATCAAGGCAAGGTAAAAGGGTTAGGTAAAATTGCGATTTCTAATGAGCATTCTATCTCTAATGTATTTTTAGTAGAGAGTCTTGGATATAATTTGCTATCTGTTAGTCAATTATGTCATATGGGGTATAACTGTCTATTTACAAACGTAGATGTGTCTGTCTTTAGAAGGAGTGATGGTTCACTAGCTTTTAAGGGTGTATTAGACGGCAAACTTTATTTAGTTGATTTTGCAAAAGAAGAGGCCGGTCTAGATGCATGCTTAATAGCTAAGACTAGCATGGGCTGGCTGTGGCATCGCCGCTTAGCACATGTGGGGATGAAGAACCTTCACAAGCTTCTAAAGGGAGAACACGTGATAGGTCTAACCAATGTTCATTTCGAAAAAGATAGACCTTGTGCAGCTTGTCAAGCAGGGAAACAGGTGGGAGGAGCGCATCACAGCAAGAATGTGATGACCACTTCAAGACCCTTGGAGCTGCTGCATATGGACCTCTTCGGACCCGTCGCCTATCTGAGTATAGGAGGAAGTAAGTATGGTCTAGTTATTGTTGATGACTTTTCCCGCTTCACTTGGGTGTTCTTTTTGCAGGATAAGTCTGAAACCCAAGGGACCCTCAAGCGCTTCCTCAGGAGGGCTCAAAATGAGTTTGAGCTCAAAGTGAAGAAGATAAGGAGCGACAACGGGTCCGAATTCAAGAACCTTCAAGTGGAGGAGTTCCTTGAAGAAGAAGGGATCAAGCACGAGTTCTCCGCTCCCTACACACCACAGCAAAATGGTGTGGTAGAGAGGAAGAACAGGACGCTCATTGACATGGCGAGGACGATGCTAGGAGAATTCAAGACCCCCGAGTGCTTTTGGACGGAAGCCGTGAACACTGCTTGCCATGCCATCAACAGGGTCTACCTTCATCGCCTCCTCAAGAAGACGTCGTATGAGCTTCTAACCGGTAACAAACCCAATGTATCTTACTTTCGTGTATTTGGGAGCAAGTGCTACATTCTAGTGAAGAAAGGTAGAAATTCTAAGTTTGCTCCCAAAGCTGTAGAAGGGTTTTTGTTAGGTTATGACTCAAATACAAAGGCGTATAGAGTCTTCAACAAATCATCGGGTTTGGTTGAAGTCTCTAGCGACGTTGTATTTGATGAGACTAATGGCTCTCCAAGAGAGCAAGTTGTTGATTGTGATGATGTAGATGAAGAAGATGTTCCGACGGCCGCTATACGGACCATGGCGATTGGAGAAGTACGGCCACAGGAACAAGATGAACGAAATCAACCTTCTTCCTCAACTATGGTGCATCCCCCAACCGAAGATGACGAACAGGTACCTCAAGTGGAGGCGCTCGATCAAGGGGGAGCACAAGATAATCATGTGATGGAGGAAGAAGTGCAACCGGCACCTCCAACCCAAGTTCGAGCGATGATTCAAAGGGATCATCCCGTCGACCAAATTCTGGGTGACATTAGCAAGGGAGTAACTACTCGATCTCGATTAGTTAATTTTTGTGAGCATTACTCTTTTGTCTCTTCTATTGAGCCTTTCAGGGTAGAGGAGGCCTTGCTAGATCCGGACTGGGTGGTGGCCATGCAAGAGGAGTTAAACAACTTCAAGCGCAATGAAGTTTGGACACTGGTGCCTCGTCCGAAGCAAAATGTTGTGGGAACCAAGTGGGTGTTCCGCAATAAACAGGACGAGCACGGGGTGGTGACGAGGAACAAGGCTCGACTTGTGGCAAAAGGTTATGCCCAAGTCGCAGGTTTGGATTTCGAGGAGACTTTTGCTCCTGTGGCTAGGCTAGAATCAATTCGTATCTTGCTAGCATATGCCGCTCACCATTCTTTCAGGTTGTTTCAAATGGATGTGAAGAGCGCCTTCCTCAACGGGCCAATCAAGGAGGAGGTGTACGTGGAGCAACCCCCTGGCTTCGAGGATGAACGGTACCCCGACCATGTGTGTAAGCTCTCTAAGGCGCTCTATGGACTTAAGCAAGCCCCAAGAGCATGGTATGAATGCCTTAGAGATTTCTTAATTGCTAATGCTTTCAAGGTTGGGAAAGCCGATCCAACTCTTTTTACTAAGACTTGTAATGGTGATTTGTTTGTGTGCCAAATTTATGTCGATGACATAATATTTGGTTCTACTAACCAAAAGTCTTGTGAAGAGTTTAGCAGGGTGATGACGCAGAAATTCGAGATGTCGATGATGGGCGAGTTGAACTACTTCCTTGGGTTCCAAGTGAAGCAACTCAAGGACGGCACCTTCATCTCCCAAACGAAGTACACGCAAGATCTGCTAAAGCGGTTTGGGATGAAGGACGCCAAGCCCGCAAAGACTCCGATGGGGACCGACGGACACACCGACCTCAACAAAGGAGGTAAGTCCGTTGATCAAAAAGCATACCGGTCAATGATAGGTTCTTTGCTTTACTTATGTGCTAGTAGACCGGATATTATGCTTAGCGTATGCATGTGTGCTAGATTTCAATCCGATCCTAAGGAGTGTCACTTAGTGGCGGTGAAGCGAATTCTTAGATATTTGGTTGCTACGCCTTGCTTCGGGCTCTGGTATCCAAAGGGGTCTACCTTTGACTTAGTTGGATACTCAGACTCCGACTATGCTGGATGTAAGGTCGATAGGAAGAGTACATCGGGGACGTGCCAATTCTTAGGAAGGTCCCTGGTGTCATGGAACTCTAAGAAACAAACTTCCGTTGCCCTATCCACCGCTGAGGCCGAGTATGTTGCCGCAGGACAGTGTTGCGCGCAACTACTTTGGATGAGGCAAACCCTCAGGGACTTTGGCTACAATCTGAGCAAAGTCCCACTCCTATGTGATAATGAGAGTGCTATCCGCATGGCGGAAAATCCTGTTGAACACAGCCGCACAAAGCACATAGACATCCGGCATCACTTTTTGAGAGACCACCAGCAAAAGGGAGATATCGAAGTGTTTCATGTTAGCACCGAGAACCAGCTAGCCGATATCTTTACCAAGCCTCTAGATAAGAAGACCTTTTGCAGGCTGCGTAGTGAGCTAAATGTCTTAGATTCGCGGAACTTGGATTGAATTGTAGCATACATGTGTTTATGCATTTGATCAGGTTCATTCTGCATTTTGTTGCTTATTGTGGTGCTCAAGTTGTACCAACACTCCCTGGACCTCACAAGTCCGTTGCAAAGTGATGCACATGTTTAGGGGGAGATGTGTTACAACTTGACCCTTTGAGACTAACCATTTGCTTGAGTTTGCTTGATTTAGTCTCGAAGGAGGATTGAAAGGGAAAAGGTGGACTTGGACCATGAAAGACTTCCACTGCACTCCGATGAGAGGGTAACTAATTCCAAGTTCATCTCATGAAATCTTATTGCCATTTGCTCTTAATTGAAGACTTTGGTGAGGCAATGGGGTTAAAAGGCCAAGATTGATCCCGTTTTGGTGCTTGATGCCAAAGGGGGAGAAAATAAAGGCCAAAGCGATAAATGGATCAGCTACCACTTGAGAGATTTTGAAAATAGTAGGATAGAGTTTTTGTTTTGTCAAAAGCTTTTATTGTCTCTTATTGTCTCTCTTGTCAATAATTGGCTTCTTGTGGGGAGAAGTATTGATTATGGGAAATAGGGGGAGTTTTTGAAATCTTTGATCAATCTCTTTTGGAATGATTCTCTTTATGCTTCAACATGTGTGTTTAACTTAGAGATTTGAGTTTGATTTGCAAAAACAAACCAAGTGGTGGCAAAGGATGATCCATGTATGCCAAAATTGAATAAAACTTAAATTTATTTTATTTGAAGTGAGTTTGCACTTGTTCTAGTTGCTTTATGTTGTGTTGGCATAAATCACCAAAAAGGGGGAGATTGAAAGGGAAATGTGCCCTTGGGCCATTTCTATGTATTTTGGTGATTGAGTGCCAACACATGTGCTTAATTGGGAATTTATGTACATGGATGAACAAGGTGAAAATCATGAAGTAAAGGTATGTTTATAAGCCTTAGTACATTGGTTTTAAGTACTAATATATTTGTCTAAGTGTTAGAAACAGAAAGAAGAAGAATAGAGAAAAGGAGAAGGGACTTGGCTGTGTGCTGCCAAGACCCAGCTCGGTCTGGAGCACCGGACTGTCCGGTGTGCACCGGACAGTGTCCGGTGCGCCAGGCTGGCGCGACTCGAACTGGCCGCTCTCGGGAAATTGGCCGGCGGCGTACGGCTAAAATTCACCGGACTGTCCGGTGTGCACCGGACTGTCCGGTGAGCCAACGGTCGGCCAGGGCCAAAGGTCGGCCGCGCAATCCGCGCGGGACACGTGGCCGAGCCAACGGTCGGAAGACGGCACCGGACTGTCCGGTGTGCACCGGACATGTCCGGTGCGCCAACAGCGCCAGATCTGCCAACGGTCTGCAACGGTCGTCTTCGCCGTTTAAGGAAACAAATCGGGCACCGGACAGTGTCCGGTGTGCACCGGACTGTCCGGTGCCCCCGACGACAGAAGGCAAGGATGGCCTTCCGGATTTGCTCTCAACGGCTCCTAGCTGCCTTGGGGCTATAAAAGGAGCCCCTAGGCGCATGGAGGAGACACACAAGCAACCTTTGAGCATTCTTGATCATCCACACTAAGTCTCTGCGCATTCGTTTGTGTTTCTAAGTGATTCGAGCTCTGTTCTAAGTGAGAACTCTGAGATAGTCTTGTGAGCTCGATTCTTGGCCGTGTGTGTGCGCTTTTGCTGTGGATTTGTGTGTGTTGCTTCCCTCCCTTACTCTGTGTTTCATTTGTGATCATATACTTGTAAGGGCAAGAGACTCCAATTTGTGGAGATTCCTTGCAAACGGGATAGTGAAAGGAAAACAAAACACCGTGGTATTCAAGTGGGTCTTTGGACCGCTTGAGAGGGGTTGATTGCAACCCTCGTCCGTTGGGACGCCACAACGTGGAGTAGGCAAGCGTTGGTCTTGGCCGAACCACGGGATAAAACCACTGTGTCACTCTGTGCTTGATTCTCTTGTGGTACTGTGTTTTGTTGAGATTGTTGAGACTTCACCTTAGCCACTTGGCAATAATCGTGCTAACACTTAACAAGTTTTTGTGGCTTAAGTTTGAAGTTTTTACAGGATCACCTATTCACCCCCCCCCTCTAGGTGCTCTCAATACTCTTTACTAGCAAGAACTTAGTTTTTATACTCCGATAATTGTTCATCTTGTTCTAACCACTAATCAAAGGATCTAGTTGGGGGATAAAGTTTTAATTTTCAGGTTTCGCCTATCCACCCCCCCTCTAGGCGACTTTCAATTGGTATCGGAGCTAGGCACTTCATCTTGAGTCTAACAACTCGAAGTGATGGCTCGTAGAAGATCCCAAAAGAACAAGAAGACTCCCTCATCGAACGCAACTCAACAGGAGGTAACTCTTGAAGTATTATTTGATGATTGTTCTAATTATGACTCATGGTCCTCTAGTGTGATAAATGCTTTTAGAACCATAGATCCACGATTAGAACAAATTATAGACAAGAGTATTTTTCCCTCTAATTTCAATGGAAAAATTAATTCGGAGGAGGATCAAAGATGTTATCGCTTAAAATATCTAGCTTTTGACATCTTAACTAAATCTCTTAGTAAAGAAGATTATCGTGCCTTCATATCAAATCATGACGAATCAATCCATGATGCGCATGATATTTGGACTAGAATTAGAAGCAAATTTGATGAGTCCAAACATGATAGTTCATTTTGTGTCTCTACTTCCTTTGGTATTTGTGATACTAACCCTTGCAAGGAAGAAGAAAATGAACGATGGAGACCAAACGATGAATCCACCTCTCCAAAAGGTTTGTCTTCCCATTTCGATTCCCACATATGTTGTGTGGCTAATGATAGCGGAAGCACAAATGAGGATGAGGAGGAAGAAAGAAGCTTTGTGCATCTCTACGCTCGCCTAAGCCAAGAAGATAAGGCGGTCATGCTCAAACTTCTAGAAAGAGCGAGAGAGCAAAGCGAAGCTCGTCAAAGGCTAGAAGATCTTCTCTCCATAAAGATGCAACACTTTGACGAGTTGACTAAAGAACATGAGGAGCTAAAGTGCTCTCATGTTGATTTGGTCCAAAGGTATGAAACTATTTCAATTGAGCAAGATAACGCTTCACATTGTATCGCTCAATTAGTAAATAGGAATACCTTGCTCAAGGACCAAGTAGAAAAGCTAAAAGTTGAAAATCTAGCTTTTCAAGATAAATATGATATGCTTCTATGTTCTCATGAAAATCTTATGAATGATCATATCATATTAAACATTTCTCATGAGGTTGTGATAGAGAACTTTAAATCCCAACAACCTCACTCATGCACATGTATTCAAATTGATACTATATTACCATGTGCTAATGCTTGTTGTCCGTCGACAAGCAAATCTTCTTTTGAGCTAGAACTTGCAGGAACAAATGATGATACATATCAAAAGCTCAAGGAAGAAAATGAGAGGCTAAAAATGAGCTTGACACAACTAAAAGGGAAGTGCATTGCTCAACCTTCTCAAGATAACCGTAATCACATGGTGAAGAAGCTTGAGACGGGAACAACCGTGGCATGCACTACATCCCTTGAAGAAAATGTCAAGGATTTGAGGATTGCCAAGGGGAAGAAACAAAAGAAGAAATTCAACACCTCCTCCAAAAGCCTCAACCACGCCTCCACAAAAGGTAACATCCAAGGTAATGATCAAGCCACACTTCACATTAAGAGGTGTAGTGGATGCTTTAAAGAGGGGCACTTGATTAGGTCGTGTCCCTACATTAAAAATGGCTTGATTATTAACAAGGATGATAGACTTTGTTTTAAATGCTCCAAGAAGGGACACTTGCTTAGATCTTGTCCCCATTTAAAACAAAGAGGCATAGGGTTAGAAAAGAAAATTTTTACTAACCATGTAGCAAGCAATAAACAAGGAAAGAAGAAATCTTCAAAATTTGGAAAACGCCTATGCTACACTTGCCGAAAGAAGGGACATCAATGCAAAGATTGTCCCATTGGTAAAAATCTCACTCCTAACTTGTCATTTGATTCATATATAACTAGGCAACCCAAGATTGCAACTTGTGCTAGAAAGGTAACAAGTTTACCAAGCGCTAGCACAAAGGACACTTGGGTTCCTAGATCCTTGTTTACTAACCTTAACGGACCCATCAAGCGATGGGTACCAAAATGTGCTTGACAAGATTTGTAGGAGAAGGAGATGGTATGAACCTTTGGGGTGCTTGAGGGAGTTAATTCAATTCTTATCAACTCAAGCTATCAATCTTCAAATGATCTACATATTCAAGATTGACCCAAGGTTACTTCAGTTTATTGTATTCAAAACTCATATCATCTCGGAAAGATATTAATGTTGTAGGAAATAAAGAATCATCATGTGCGGAATATCAAAGCCTACAACATGGAGGAAAGTCAAGGGATGGTAACATTTATATTCTTAAGTGCAATTATCTTAATTTGTCATGTGTCTTGTGTAGTCACATAGAAATAGAAAAGCACTTAAGGATGTTTTAAAATTATGTCATCATTCTTTGAAGAAATTCCTCTCATATGGTAGATTGTGTATTTATCAAATTCTATATTATGACAATCTACATGCTTTAAAATTGTTGCTATTTCCCATGGCAAGGTTTACACTAATTATTCTATTATTGCCTTGTTCTAGATATAGAGAGATATTTCATATTCTTAAAAGAATAAAGTGTCATGTAAGGAATTCAAATACTTAGGACACTTATAAAAGGAAAATTCTCTCTATAGCTAGAAAAGTGAGACTAATGTTTTTATCTAAGTAATTTAAGTAGTCTCAATTATGAGAATAAGTTTCTCTTCGGAAGCATGTAATCTAACATGAAAAGAAAAATCAATCCAATGTTTTATGATGTATTTCTACTTGCTCAAATTGGATATGATTCTTTCACATTTATCGCTTTCCAAATCATGATTTAGATTTATTCCTATAATCTCAAAGGATTATTTATGCTTGCTTTATGAGTTTAAAACTAGGCATACTTCTTGGAATGATCTAGTTCATATTATAAAGTTTCCATGCTTTAGTAATTCACCTTTTCATTCCCTATCAAAATGATTACTAAATGGAAACTAGTGCTTGTGTTGCTAACGTATCTCTTGAGCTTACTTATAAATATGCATAGAAGGGAAAGTACACAAGCCTCATGGGTTGATCTTCACCCAAAAGAAGAAAGGTAAAAGCAAAGGTATGAGAACTCATCTTCTTAATTAAGTTTAGTTCCCATCTCAATGGGTATTTAATCTAAATTTTCATATTCTACCCTTGTGAGGAATAGATTCGCTATTGGACCGAAATTAACTAAGTGTGCATTCAAATATCATTTTCTTAATGCTCATGTCCATTAGAATCTATTTAATGCCTTTGCGATATTTATATATATGTTATCATATTGATTTGCTTCCAAGTGATGATTAACTAACTTCAATATGATAAAGTAAAATCTCCAATAATTATTAAAATGCTTAAAAGGTGCTCACTCATTTTTCTCAAATGAAATGCACTAATGTTAAGGAGTTTACTTCATGTCTGTGTGACTTGTGGATGATAAATTTTTGTATGCTAATTATCTAAAGTAATCATCTTCCACCATATACTCCCTTGCGCTATTAACATGTCTCTTGAGTATTTTCAATAAGTTTGGAAGGAAAAAGAGACAAATATAAAGGGAGGACACTCAAATGAAAAAGAAAGAACATCAAGGACAACAACACCTACTTGGACAATAAGGTTCTCACAACAATCAATGGTGTGGTTGTAAGCATTCTAAATCCTTTTTTATTATGAGGTTACCAGGCTTAAGTTATTTGTTGCAAAATTTATGAGCCTTGATCAAAATATATAATGCTTCCCCCTGTATGTCCTTAAAAATGAATGCATCGAAATCATTTCTTTAAATTACTTGATGCATATCTTTAGGGGGAGTCCATTCTTATATTTTGATTATATTGAGACTATTGCTTTATCTTAATAATTTCATATAGTCTCTTGCATGAGAATAATGTTTCTCATATAGTATGCTACTTCACATCAATCAAACTTGTTAAAGTAATATCGCTTTTATCAAGGATTGTTGCTTTCATTTCTAAAAGTAGCATCCTTATTGGATTCTCCTATTTTTAAGCTTAATTGAAAATTTAATGCCTTTGTTGTTTTCTTGATCGCATATTGGTTGATCATTGAACAACTTCAATTATCTCTTATGCTTCTTAGTGCCTCATACTCTTTCAAATCGATATCTCTCTTGATATGCACTAGGTTAAAAAGGAGAATTCATGATTCATTTATGCAATTTGTGATCCACTTGATATATGTTAACCATGTCTTGGAAAAAGGATCACTAGTTGTAAGAACTCTCTCTTGTGCAAAATATTTTCACACACTGTCATTAAGCATAGGTCTTAAGCAAACGAGACCAAGGACATTAGCACAATGAAGAGAGCATCTACAAGTAAAGGTACAAAACGGGTAAAACTTATTCCTATCATTTACATATGTACCTAAAATCTTTCTCTTATATACACTCTTTGCATATCTTGTGTAATAGGAAGAGAAAGCATGTCCTTTGCATTTATCTCTGCTTCATACCTAGTTTAACCTCTTAAAATTTCACTCATGCATTATTGCATCTTTGCTAAAACTAGATGAAGTGGTTCTATTGTCAAAGAGCTTAAAGCTTAACCTTGTAACGAGGATAAGCTACCTTGTTCCAAAGGTGGATGGTCCTTAAGTCTCTTTGAAATCTTTAAAGAAAATGTTTGCAACATGCTTTCATAAGTGCATAAACTGTCTTGAGCATCATACATATATTATGACACAATGCACTTCACTTTCTCTATGATATAGACTTATTCTCATTAACCTAATTATGTGCACTTGGCATTTAAGGCCAAAATAAGTATTCCTCTCAAGGCACATATTTAGGGGGAGAAATCTATATTATATAGAACTATGATCATACTCAATTAACATATCTCTTGATCATATCTCTTTCATTTTGGTACAAATGCATATATCCTATTATTCCCGTACCATGACTACGACTAATATGTTTCCAAGTATATTACTATGCTAAGTCGTAGATTGAAAGGGAAATGGAGTCTTCGGTGAAAACAAAGGCTTCCACTCCGTAAATCATACTTCGCCATCACTCCAAGCAACTCTCTATTCTTTGGGGGAGAAATGAGCATCAAAGAAAAGGACTTCGTCTTTGGAGAGAGTAAGAGCCCAAAGCTAAAAGACCGGACTTCGCCTTTGGTATAATCTTAACTCATTTCTTTATGCCCAAAGGGGAAGATAGCACTTCGAGGGCTCTAATGATTCCGTTTTTTTGGCGATTCATGCCAAAAAGGGGGAGAAATGAGCCCAAAGCAAAAGGACCGCACCACCACCCCACCACCCCAAATTCAAAAACTTAGTGCTTTCCAAAAGTATTTATCATTTGGTATCCTATTATGTTCAAAAGGGGGAGAAAGTAGTATTTCAAAAATGGTATATCAAAACCCTCTTGAACACTAAGAGGTGGATCTCTTTTAGGGGGAGTTTTGTTAAGTCAAAGGAAAAGCATTTGAAACAGGGGGAGAAAATTTCAAATCTTGAAAATGCTTTGTAAACTCTTATTCATTTACCTTTGACTATTTGCAAAAAGAACTTTGAAAAGATTTACAAAAGATTTTGCAAAAACAAAACATGTGGTGCAAGCATGGTCCAAAATGTTAAAAACAAAGAAAAGCATCCATGCATATTTTATGAAATGAATATTGGTTTAATTCCAAGCAATCTTTGCACCTATCCTATGCAAACTAGTTCAATTATTCTCTTATATATTTGCTTTGGTTTGTGTTGGCATCAATCACCAAAAAGGGGGAGATTGAAAGGGAAATAGGCTTTAAACCTTTTCCTAAATGATTTTGGTGGTTGAATGTCCAACACAAACAATTGGACTAATTAGTTTGCTCTAGATTACATGTTCTACAGGTGCCAAAGATTCAACATAAAACCAATAAAAAGAACAAGACAAGAGTCAAAAGAAAGGAGCAAAAAGAAACCGAAGTGCTCCCTGGTCGGGCGCACCGGACTGTCCGGTGTGCCACCGGACAGTGTCCGGTGCACCAGGGAAGATTGCCTTCAAACTCTTCGCCTTCGGGTTTCTCAGGCGCAGCCCACTATAATTCACCGGACTGTCCGGTGCTCCACCGGACAGTGTCCGGTGCTCCAACGGGACGAGGCCTCAGGAACTCGGCAGCCTCGGGATTTCACGAAGACTGCTCCGCTATAATTCACCGGACATGTCCGGTGTGCACCGGACTGTCCGGTGCAACCTCGGAGCAACGGCTACTTCGCGCCAACGGTCGACTCTGACAGTAAACAGTGCAGGACAGTACACGCGGCAGAAGTCAGAGCAGAGGATCAGAGAGGCACCGGACTGTCCGGTGTGCACCGGACTGTCCGGTGCCACATGAGGACAAAGCCTCCAACGGTCGACCAGCTCCAACCCCAACGGATAGGATGACGTGGCTGGGGCACCGGACATGTCCGGTGTGCACCGGACTGTCCGGTGCACCCATCGCCAGCAGACTTCATCAATGGCTAGTTTTTGGATGGTGGCTATAAATACCACCCCAACCAGCCACTTCAAGGTGTGGGAGTCCAAGCAGCATTCCAAGTCATCTAGTTGACATACTCAAGCCCTCCCAACCACATATATTCATTGATCCATCCTATACACAAGATTTAGTCCACTACAACCAATACAAGTGCCACAAAAGAGAGAGCAAGCAATTGAGAGCTACTCAATTGAGTTTAGCCTTAGCGCCTTGTGAGATTCATTAAGAGAGAGTGTGTGCTATATCTTTGTGTTCATTTGCGCGTGGAGTTTTTGACTCCCATTCGAACTTCCTCCAAAGTGTTGGAGACTTGTAAAAGCTAGCAAGAGACACCAAAGATTGTGGTGGTCCTTGTGGGATCGAGAGTGATCCTTGAGAAGAAGAAGAGCTCGCCGATCCTTGTGTGATCGGGAGAGAGGGAAAGGGTTGAAAAAGACCCGTCCTTAAGTGGACTCCTCAACGGGGACTAGGCCTCCGAGGGCCGAACCTCGGTAAAACAAATCACCCGTGTTCATTGTGCTTTTGCTTGTGATTTGTTTGCTTTCCCTTACTCTAAGTTCTCTTGCACTATTCTTTGCTCATATCATTTGGTGTTGCTTCAAGTTAAAATCTCATTTAAGTGAAGCAACACTCCGCAAGAAAAGAACTTGAGTTAGTGCTCTTTTTCATCTAAGCTTTCTTGCTTTGTTATCATATAATTATTAGTTGTATTGATTTATCACTTCCGCATTATTTGAAAGCTATACTCTTTACTAGCAAGAACTTAGTTTTTATACTCCGATAATTGTTCATCTTGTTCTAACCACTAATCAAAGGATCTAGTTGGGGGATAAAGTTTTAATTTTCAGGTTTCGCCTATCCACCCCCCCTCTAGGCGACTTTCAGTAGCGCCCCCCACGCCTGGGGTGGTAGCCTCGGCGCACCCTTTCGTCGAGGTGGGCCCGACGGTCGCGTCGATGGTGCTCGTTGCCGAGGTGGCCCGGGGCCGCAGGCGCGGTGTTGCGCGTGCGCCCGGTGTAGACCGAGGCTTCCCGCATGAATCGGGAAGTCGCGGCATGAGGTTCCGAGGGATATCCTTGCCTTCGGGAGGCAGCGCTCTCGGCCCGTCGGGCCGCAGCGCCTTCTAGGAGATTCTTGAGCTCTCCCTGGATTCACCGACCCTCGGTGGTTGATGGCTCCGGCATCGCGCGGAGGAGCATCGCTGCGGCTGCCAGGTTCTGACCAACCCCGCTGGATGCGGGCGGCGGCCTGACCCTGACATCGTTGGCGACGCGATGCTGGAGACCTTGGGGCAGGTGACGTATTTCTCTGGCCAGGGGTTGGTCCGCCCATACCTGCCCGACGTCCCGACGGATCGGCTCAAGCGCTCCTGTTCCCTCGTTGAGCCTGGCCTGCGCCTCGCGGACTTGCTCGAGTTGTGGGTCGTAACCCCCCACCGGAGCGGGGACCACAGCTAGCTCCCGTGGGATGTCAGCGCGAGGCACCGGCCTAGGAAGATCACCGTCCTCCGGCATGCCGAGACGGTTGCCTTCGGAGGGATCCCCTAGCTCGATGTGGAAACATTCACGGCTTGGGCCGCAGCTCTCGTCGCCAAGGCCGTGGCTTCCGTCGGAACCGTCGGATAGGCAGTAGTCACATGCGGTCATGAAGTCCCGCATGGCACTGGGGTTGCCAAGTCCGGAGAAATCCCAACAGACGCTGGGGTCGTCATCTTCCTCGGACCCAGAGGGCCCGTAGGTCGAGACGTCCGTCAGCCGGTCCCAAGGCGACCGTATACGAAACCCCAGTGGGGTTGCACTCGCCTCAATGAGAGCGCCCGCCAAAGCGAGGTCGTTTGGCGGGTTGAGGCCGAGTCGAAATGACGTAAGATGGGAGTTAGTTGGTACCTTTTGGTCGACGAGGAGCGACGTAGTCGCATCGGGGACTGGTTGCACCGTCATCTCAGGTACGAGGGCGACGTCCTGCAGGCTTTCCGCGAGCGCGCCGGCGTCGTCTTCTTGCTCGAGGTCAGCGTGTCGCGGGGGGACGGCGCTTGCCTTCGTCTTGAACGCGAGGTCGACGTCCGGCGTGCCTTCCGTCGGGGCGTCGGGGGCGTCGATTCGCTCGACGGCCAACGAAGCGCGGCCTCCCGCTTGGCCTTGATGGCCCCGCCTCCTCCTCCGTTGGCGGGGGAGAGAACGGAGCGAGCTCGAATGTTGTTCTTCCACCACGCGGGGAAGGTGTCGTCGATTCCGCCGCCGGCGAGCGGGTTGTCGGCCGCCATTGTCGTTGTCGCGCGGCGGTGGAAGAAGTATCATGTCGTAGCTGCCGTCGAAGGACATGAACTCAAGAGTCCCGAAACGAAGCACCGCCCCGGGCCGGAGAGGTTGCTGGAGATTGCCCATCTGGAGCTTGACGGGGAGCTGTTCGTCAGCACGCAGCAGGCCCCTACCTGGCGCGCCAACTGTCGGCGTTTCGAGACTGGGGGGTCCCAAAGCCGACGAGTGAGTGTGCTGCGTGCCCCAGCCCAGATGGGTCGAGCGCGTGGGCGAGCGCGAAGGGGGGAGAGGCGAGGTGGCCGGAGTCGAGCGTGAGAGAGGTGGAAGTCCCGCGGCCTTCGTGTTCGTCCCGCGCTCAGGTCGGGTGCGCTTGCAGTAGGGGGGTTACAAGCGTCCACGCGGGTGAGGGAAGCGAGCGGCCCCAAGAGAGCGCCTGTCCCGTCCTCGGTCCCGCGCGGCCAACCTCCTCTAAGAAGGCCCTGGTCCTCCCTTTTATAGTCGTAAGGAGAGGATCCAGGTGTACAATGGGGGGTGTAGCAGAGTGCTACGTGTCTAGCGGAGAGAAAGCTAGCGCCCTAGGTACATGCCAATGTGGCAGCCGGAGAGGTCTTGGCACCTTGCTGGCGTGATGTCGTGGCTGTCGGAGGTGCGACGGAGCCTGGCGGAGGGACAGCTGTTGGAGCGGTCGAGTCCTTGCTGACGTCGCCCTGCTTCCGTAAGAGAGCTAGGGGCCGCCGTCGTCACAGAGCTTGTGGAGCGCCATCATTGCCCATCCGGCGGAGCTGGCCGGATGGGACGCCGGTCTTGTTCTCCGTGACCCGAGTCGATTCGGGGTAGGACGATGATGACGCTTCCTGTTGACGTGGCGGGTCTGTGCCCTAGGCGGGGTGACGTGGGGGCTCCTCCGAAGCCGAGGTTGAGTCTGTCTTCTGTTGCCGAGGCCGAGTCCGAGCCATGGGGTCGGGCGAGGCGGAGGTCGTTTGGCCGAGGCCAGGGCGGAGTCCGAGCCCTAGGGTCGGGCGAGGCGGAGTTTCGTCGTCTTCCGGGTCTTAGCCCGAGTCCGAGCCCTGGGGTCGGGCGGAGCGGAGTTCGCCGTCTTCCGGGTCTTAGCCCGAGTCCGAGCCCTGGGGTCGGGCGGAGCGGAGTTCGCCGTCTTCCGGGTCTTAGCCCGAGTCCGAGCCCTAGGGTCGGGCGGAGCGGAGTTCGCCGTCTTCCGGGTCTTAGCCCGAGTCCGAGCCCTGGGGTCGGGCGGAGCGGAGTTCGCCGTCTTCCGGGTCTTAGCCCGAGTCCGAGCCCTGGGGTCGGGCGGAGCGGAGTTCGCCGTGGCGCCTTTGGCAAGGCCTGACTGTCTGTCTGACTCACCCTTTGCGTTAAATGCTCCTACAACTCGGTCAGTCGGTGTGGCGATTTAGTCAGGGTCGCTTCTGAGCGAAGCCAAGGCCTCGGACGAGCCGGTGATGTGTCCGCCGTAAAAAGGGGGGCCTCGGGCGAGACGGAAGTCTCTCGAGGTCGGCTGCCCTTGGCCGAGGCTAGGCTCGGGTGAAGCGTGATCGAGTCACTCGTGTGGACTGATCCCTGACTTAATCGTACCCATCAGGCCTTTGCAGCTTTATGCTGATGGGGGTTACCAGCTGAGAATTAGGCGTCTTGAGGGTACCCCTAATTATGGTCCCCGACACCATTGAACTTCTAAAAATCATTAAAAGTTCTTTAAAAAGTTTATAGATATAGTCTACCAATATATCAATTTTAAGTTATAATTTATACTGTATTAAAAACATAAAGAAGGGTAAATCCTATTGTTTTAAAATTTTTTTATTGGGTGTAATTTTTTTATATATCTTGAGATATGATAAATTATAGCTCGAAATTTGAAACATTGATAGATTCTTATACAGATAGATTTTTATTGGTCCGATTTTTATAGAATGCTTTATATTTAAGATTTACCCCACTCGCTCGCTCACGTGCATCCCTAGACAAACAGGAGGTACTCCCTCCGGTGCACTAAAAGAAGTCATCCTACGCGTGACCGAGCGTGCACAAAAAGAAGTCATAGCGCGCGTGGGTTTGGATTTTGGACGTTGTTGCCCCTAATAATTGCACAAAAAAAGATGCAGAAGAATCGAACTTGAGACCTCCAGTCTAGAATGCTTTGGGGCTGCTGCAGCAACCAATCAAGCCTGATTATTTTAGTGATGTTAATACACCCATATCCCTATTTAATAGGGGCAAACAGGGAAAACTCTATGATAATTAATCACTCCTTGGTATGCACAATCATGTTCTAAACGACTACCTTTACCCACTGGAGGGAGTACAGTGAAGCATGCAGATGTCCACCCTCTATCTGTATAGGGATTAGGGAACGACAAGACGGTACGTACTGCAGTACCAAAAGTGGCACGAGCATCCTACGCCGTCAGATGCAGTTCCAAAGACACGCGGCCGCTATCCAACAGTGGTCGTACGTAGCAACCTACCACTCCCCACACACACGCAGATCTGTTGATAAGTTCATTCGTTTTTAGTTTTTCGGCGTAAAATAATCGCCTCGCGTGCGTCTACAGTCTACTATATATACATATATATGCATCTGTCCACTAACTCTTTGGTTTTTAGTAGCTGTCGTCGTCTTGAACTGAACCTATTCCGCCGCTATCTGAAACAAAGATATAGTGGTACATTGTAGAACTGTTTCCTCCTTTCACATCCTCCTTTCACATGATTTAATCGTTTTCGTTTTCGTCTAAGTCAAACTATTTTAATTTTCACCAATAATATATAAGATTAAATTATTTTAAAATAAAAGAATTATATATAGTATGGTAGTTTAAGTCACGATGAATCTAAAAACTTTAATTTTATGCTGCATAATTTTATAAAACATCCCATATAACCATATAACCGATCAAAGTTAATAATGATTGATTTGGCACAAACTCAAAAATCATATGAAAATGGAGCGAGTATGATATGGCTCGGAATATATATATTCGTAGGTAACAGTGCGTGTACGAGAGGAAACGGTCGTGGGCGTGGGTGGTGAGAAGTGTTAAGACTAAGGCCTTGTTCGTTTGTACCGGATTAGTGGGTCGGAACGATTTCTAACCGGACTGCTTCTCTAATTTATATAAACTTTGATTAGGCCCTGTTCGGTTGTTTGGGATTGGAGCTCCAGATTAATTTCTAGCCGGATTACTTCTCTAATTTATATAGATTTTGATGAGCTAGAATGAATCCTGGCTTATTCCAATACAACCGAACGGGCCCTTAGCTGAAACGATTCCGGGCGCAATCTGACACAAATGAACAAGGCCTAAGTTTGGTTGAGCATGAACCATGATGACATTTTTTACTTCTTTTGTCAGGAGACATTGTACGAGTATTTGACCATAATCTCCATGTTGGGATTTAATGCAAGGTTGAGAAGTTGTACACTGATGTGATGGTCCAGCTATACTCTTGATTTAATACTATGGTCTTGAATTTCTAGTCTGTGCCTATTACCTAGTAATTTATGGGCAATCAATTTCATTCACATTTACATTTTTTTGCTATATCTGTGGCGACGCATCCTAATATTATGCTGTATTTGTGGCGATAATAATATCCTCAATCTGTTCTACTTGCCTTGCTCTCACATTACATCATCCCATACCTCTCGGATGGTGGGTATATATATATCCTAAAGTGTGTTATTATATCATGCATAACACGACTTTGTTATTATATCCTAAAATGTGTTATTATAAGTGCATAATTAAACTATATGTTTCTAGATAATGGGTTATTATATGTTTCTAGATAATTAAACTATTCTGCAGATGTGGAGTTCTTACTATGTCTAGTTTCTTTGCAAGGATATAGAACTATGTTCCGAGTAGACCTCATCATGGGCCACCCAACCCGCACGAAAAAACCTGACCAGACCCGACCCGACCAATGCAACGGGCCTACCTATAAACTAATGCATACTTCAGCAAGTTTCTTCGCTTTTGTCATCTCCCGGTTGTAAAATGTTGGTATATGGTGTAAACTAAACCATGTGTCAATTGGTGTTAATTGGTACTTGCAGAGTGCTAAGTTGAAGCAACACATGAAGTTGTGTATATAATTGGAAAGAATCCACCTCATTCTCACTCCATTTGCCGACTCCTTTTTTAATGGATTTGCTCTCATATTTAGACCCCAAAAAGCGTATATGGATAGTAACCTAATAAAATAAAAACCAAGCAAACACTCTTTTTCCTAAATTTAAATATGGGATCCTTTATATTTAAGATCCTCTTTTCTCCATCTCATTTCTACTTCTACTGCTTATTGGGATGTCTATGTGACCCATAGAAAGTTGGTCATATAATACATATATACATAATTGTATGTATAACTATAAGAAAAAGGAAGTGAAATTGGATAAGATAAGAAAGATTTTGGGTTATACATATAGAAAAGCAAAAGTAGAAAAGAATGGAACGACGGTCCACATGAAACTTGTAAAAAATGAGTTGAACTCATAATTTATTCTAGTGTCAAAGTTCATAATGAAGGGGCTTGTACTCTGTTTTTAAGTTAGTTGGATATTAACTTTGTCCACATGAAGCGAGAGGATTAACTTTAGTGGATATTAGATGCTATTTAAGTTAAACTTTGTTGGATATTAGATGATCAGGTATGGTGCATTTTTTAGTTTTTTAGTGATGTTTCATTGTGTTTTTTTATTTTCTTTAAACATTTTCTATTTTCTTTGATTTTACCTGATTTTTGAAGTATTTTGTTCTCGGAGGAGGAGTTTTTAGCACATTGGTTACTAAACTGTGGTAGGAAAATACATCCGAGTGGAGAAAATACTCACAGAAAATTGAAGTGTCGTTTAAAATCCCTACGAATTACTTCCCTAGTTTTTTCATCTATTTGTTGTCAGACTAATCCCGAGTGTTGTTGAGTCACAAGTCAACGTCGACTGACAGACAGATCGGATCGGTCGCCGGTAGCCCGGTACGGTCATTATATACATACAGCTTGCGATCGCGTGCGGCCAAAGCCAATAGATCATCGACCAACACATTTATCATTTTCTGTCATTGGGTGGTTCGCGCGTCAACGGATAAACAAGTCAACAAATTACAATACGCTAATAAGTACGTAAAAAAAATAGTGTACATACGCATTCCATCCATCAGTGGAGTGCAACGTTTCTGTGCACGCGATCCGCGTGATCGTACGTCAACGAGGCATGCATCTGTCGATGTTTCCCGTCTGTTCCTTGCGTGGGCTTAATCTAATCGTCTCGTGCGTCTACAGTCTACACTATATATATATATATATATATATATATATATATATATATATATATATATATATATATATATATATATATATATATATATATATATATATATATAGGGTAGGTATAACGGGAGCCCTGGGCTTCCAATAGTTAAATGAAGTCCAGGCCGATCACCCCTGCAAACTGGTTCAACCAGCGCGCCCAAACAGGCTAGCGGGTGCGTCACCTGCCCCACGTCTGTTAGCGCAAAAAAGGAATGCATGCATGAGTCAAACACGATCCAATGCATGCGCATAAATTTAGGAAAGATATGTGCGGCAGTTTCTGTTTTTAAAATCCTTTATTTCCTCCATAAATTTAGGATCGCTGCAACAGCCATGCAGCTAGACGCGTAAGGACCATTTTATGATATATACTGAGACTAAATATGCTACACTGTGTTAATAATTATGCAATTCGATATACTGCGTAAAAATCTGTTACCAGCTGCATGCACACGAATTTATGATAAAAATAATGTGCAACGAAAGGAAATGAATTACACGCATAGAAACAAAAAATCGTATTTAATGTTTTATTTCCTTCATAAATATAAGATCCCTCCAACAGTCATGCAGCTAAAACACATTAAATCTAGTTTATGATATATACTGATACAAATTATACTACATGGTGTAGGTATTTATGCAATTCGTTACACTGCGTAAAAAATCTGGCATGTTGTTCACTGGTGGACGCACCTCCGGGTTGGAGCGTAATAACCTTAAGTTTTGAGCATAAAATCCCTCAATTATAAGCGTATATACCGAGCCAATATGAGAGGTTGATAGCTCTAGTAGGTTGTTATTACGATCATATTTTTATGGCAGATCCGAAAAACATGGCAGTCGCATGCATGCGGTTATACAGATCCTAAAATTATGGCAAAATGCATGCATGAGTCAATCACGTTCCCTTGCATGCGCGTAAATTTAGGAAAGATGTGTGTGGCGGTTTCTATTTTAAATGCTTTATTTCCTCCATAAATTTAGGATCGCTGAAACAGACATGCAACTAAAACTCGTAATGACCATTTTATGCTATATACTGATACTAAATATGCTACACTGTGTAGATAATTATGCAATTCGGTATACTGCGTAAAAATCTGCTACAGGCTGCATGCACACGAATTTATGATGGAAAGAATATGCAATGAAAGGAAATGAATTGCATGCATAGAAACAAAAAATCTCATTTAATGTTTTATTTCCTTCATAAATATAGGATCCCTCCAACAGCCATGCAACTAAACGCATTAGAACTAGTTTATGATGTATACTGAAACAAATTATACTACACAGTTTAGGTATTTATGCAATTCCTTACACTGCGTAAAAATCTGGCATGTTGTTCAGTGGTGGACGCATCTCCGGGTGGAGCGTAAAAACCTTAAGTTTTGAGCATAAAATCCCTCAATTATAAGCGTAAATACCGAGTCAATTAGAGGTTGATAGCTTTAGTAGGTTGTTATTACGATCCTATTTTTATGACAGATCCGAAAAACATGGCAGCCGCATGCATGCGGTTTCTATTTTTATACAGATCCAAAAATTATGGCAAAATCGTGGGAGTTTCCATTGCATGCGCGCAAATTAAGAACAACATAAATCAAGGAATTGTCTTTCAAATGTGCATGCAGTAAACTGATATACGAACTCTGTGTTAAAGCATAAAAACATACAGTTTTTAGCGTAAAAAATACATGTGGTAGGCATAAAACACAATAAACGAAAAGAAAAATGCGCTGGATCAGAGGATGTCACACGCGATCATCGCTGCGCGCATCTCGCCCCTTCCGTGACATCGCTCGCTCGAACATCGCGCCTCATGCGTCGCCGTCGCTACTCGCACGTCGACGGGCGTCGCTTGCTCGCCGGCCTTGGAAGTGCCGCCTCCTCGGGGCTTCGGGGACGCCGCCGCTTGCCTGCACAAGGGCCTCGCTGCGGATCGAGGAACCTCCGCCACCGCGCGTCGAGGTAATGGAGTTGCGGCCACCGGCCTGGGAATCGCCGCCACCACACAAGGGCGCTGCCGCCGCTCGCCCTCTGGATCGGGGGCCGCCACCGCCGGCCTGGAAACCGCCGCCACCGCATAAGGGCGCTGCCGCCGTCGCTCGCCCTCTGGAACGGGGGCCGCCACCGTCGGTCTGGGAACCGCCGCCACCGCCGGCCTGGCAACCGCCGCTAATGAATCGAGATGGAGCGTAAAAACTGATCCCTAGCACTACGGATTTTCTTTTATAGACGTCTGGACCTGGTCCGGCTCGACCGGATTGCACTGTCTGGCCTGGGCTTCCAATAACTAAAGGAAGCCCAGGGAGCCGGACCAGGTCCAGACGTCTATAAAAGAAAATCCGTAGTGCTAGGGATCAGTTTTTACGCCCCATCTCGATTCATTAGCGACGGTTGCCAGGCCGACGGTGGCGGCCCCCGATCCAGAGGGCGAGCGGCGGCGGCAGCGCCCTTATGCGGTGGCGGCGGTTCCAGGCCGGCGGTGGCGACCCTCGATCCAGAGGGCGAGCGGCGGCGGCGCCCTTGTGCGGTGGCGGCGATTCCCAGGCCGGTGGCCGCAACTCCATTACCTCGACGCGCGGTGGCGGAGGTTCCTCGATCCGCAGCGAGGCCCTTGTGAAGGCAAGCGGCGGCGTCCCCGAAGCCCCGAGGAGGCGGCACTTCCAAGGCCGGCGAGCAAGCGACGCCCGTCGACGTGCGAGTAGCGACGGCGACGCATGAGGCGCGATGTTCGAGCGAGCGATGTCACAGAAGGGGCGAGATGCGCGCAGCGATGATCGCACGTGACATCCTCTGATCCGGCGCATTTTTCTTTTCGTTTATTGTGTTTTATGCCTACCACATGTATTATTTACGCTAAAAACTGTATGTTTTTATGCTTTAACACAGAGTTCGTATATCAGTTTACTGCATGCACATTTGAAAGACAATTCCTTGATTTATGTTGTTCTTAATTTGCGCGCATGCAATGGAAACTTCCAGGATTTTGCCATAATTTTTGGATCTGTATAAAAATAGAAACTGCATGCATGCGGCTGCCATGTTTTTCGGATCTGTCATAAAAATAAGATCGTAATAACAACCTACTAAAGCTATCAACCTCTAATTGACTCGGTATTTACGCTTATAATTGAGGGATTTTATGCTCAAAACTTAAGGTTTTTACGCTCCACCCGGAGATGCGTCCACCAGTGAACAACATGCCAGATTTTTTACGCAGTGTAAGGATTTGCATAAATACCTACACCGTGTAGTATAATTTGTTTCAGTATACATCATAAACTAGTTCTAATGGGTTTAGTTGCATGGCTGTTGGAGGGATCCTATATTTATGAAGGAAATAAAACATTAAATGTGATTTTTTGTTTCTATGCATGCAATTCATTTCATTGCATATTCTTTCCATCATAAATTCGTGTGCATGCAGCCTGTAGCAGATTTTTACGCAGTATACCGAATTGCATAATTATCTACACAGTGTAGCATATTTAGTATCAGTATATAGCATAAAATGGTCAATACGAGTTTTAGTTGCATGTCTGTTTCAGCGATCCTAAATTTATGAAGGTAATAAAGCATTTAAAATAGAAACCGTCACACATATCTTTCCTAAATTTACGCGCATGCAAGGGAAAGTGATTGACTCATGCATGCATTTTGCCATAATTTTAGGATCTGTATAACCGCATGCATGCGACTGCCATGTTTTTCGGATCTGCCATAAAAATAGGATCGTAATAACAACCTACTAGAGCTATCAACCTCTCGCATTGGCTCGGTATATACGCTTATAATTGAGGGATTTTATGCTCAAAACTTAAGGTTATTACGCTCCAACCCGAAGGTGCGTCCACCAGTGAACAACATGCCAGATTTTTTACGCAGTGTAACGAATTGCATAAATACCTACACCATGTAGTATAATTTGTATCAGTATATATCATAAACTAGATTTAATGTGTTTTAGCTGCATGGCTGTTGGAGGGATCTTATATTTATGAAGGAAATAAAACATTAAATACGATTTTTTGTTTCTATGCGTGTAATTCATTTCCTTTCATTGCACATTATTTTTATCATAAATTCGTGTGCATGCAGCTGGTAACAGATTTTTACGCAGTATATCGAATTGCATAATTATTAACACATTGTAGCATATTTAGTCTCAGTATATATCATAAAATGGTTCTTACGCGTCTAGCTGCATGGCTGTTGCAGCGATCCTAAATTTATGGAGGAAATAAAGGATTTTAAAAACAGAAACTGCCGCACATATCTTTCCTAAATTTATGCGCATGCATTGGATCGTGTTTGACTCATACATGCATTCCTTTTTTTGCGCTAACAGACGTGGGACAGGTGGCGCACCCGACAGCCTGTTTGGGCGCGCTGGTTGAACCAGTTTGAAGGGGTGGTCGGCCTGGGCTTCATTTAACTATTGGAAGCCCGGGGCTCCCGTTATATATATATATATATATATATATATATATAGTGGAATCAAACTTTCCATACAACTGTTATACAATTGAGCTTCTATTTAAAAAATTTATAGATATAGTCCACCAATATATCAATTTTAAGTTATAATTTATACTGTATTAAAAGACATAAAGAAGGGTAAATCCTATTGTATTTGAAGCCTATATATATCGATCGGCACAGTCCACTACACCGTGCTTGTCACAATATTTCTCGGCTGTTTATATGCTTTCCGAAAAGACACGTAATGAGACCACCAATTTAGATTTTACAAACTCACGCACAACAGCTTGAGCTGTGTATAACTGAGATAGATTTCTGGCTCTATTAGTAGAAACCAAGCTAGGGCTAATATACCTTATATCTATGGGCCTGTTTGATTCAGTTTTTTTCTGACCAGCTTTTCTGAAAATCTGGCTGTGGGAAGAATCTAGCTGTGGAGAAAATCTGAGTATCATTACGTTTACGTGTGGAGAAAGATAAAGTTGTTCATAGGGCTCAGGATCTAGAAAGTGACGGATTCCTACTATTACAACGACTGAACCGATTATGTGTTTATGTTGATTTTGGATAATTTTTGCCCCAACAAATTTTATAAAAGCTGGCTAAAAAGCTGAGCGTTTGGCAGTCCACAATAACTTTTAGTGGCCAGAAGCTGCCAGAAGCTGAAACAAACAGCCCCATGCCCCCATGTCTATTTCTTCACTGCTTGTCGATTACTTTTATGGTCCGATTTTTATAGAAATGCTTTATATTTAAGACTTACCCCCCTCGCTCGCTCACGTGCATCCCTAGACAAACAGGAGGTACAGTGAAGCATGAAGATGTCACTATGTCAGTACCCGATGCGCACCCTCTATCTGTACAGGGAACGACAAGACGGTACGTACTGCAGTACCAAAAGTGGCAGGAGCATCCTACGCCGTCAGATGCAGTTCCAAAGACACGCGGCCGCTATCCAACAGTGGCCGTACGTAGCAACCTACCACTCCCCACACACATATATAGACACGCAGATCTGTTGATAAGTTCATTCGTTTTTAGTTTTTCGGCGTAAAATAATCGCATCTGTCCACTAACTCTTTGGTTTTTAGTAGCTGTCGTCGTCTCGAACTGAACCTATTCCGTCGCTATCTGAAACAAAGATATAGTGGTACATCGTAGAACTGTTCCTTCCTTTCACATGATTTAGTCGTTTTGGTTTTAGTCTAGATCAAACTATTTTAATTTTAACCAACAATATATATAAGACTAAATTATTTTAAACTAAAAGAATTACATATAATATTGTAGTTTAGGTCATCATGAATCTAAAAACTTTAATTTTATGATACACAATTTTATGAAACATTCTATATAACCTATCGAAGTTAATAATGATTGACTTAAACGACTAAATCATATGAATGGAGCGAGTTATGATATGGTTCGGAATATATATATTCGTGGGTAACCGTGCGTGTACGAGAGGAAACCGTCGTGGGCGTGGGTGGTGAGCAGTGTATCTAGGATACTAACCTTGTTTTTTATTTAAAAAAATAATCAAGTACTAGATACACATAATAATATATTACCACTACCGCAGTATGATACGGTTTGGAATATATATATCCGTATGTGTACGAGTGGAAACCGTCGTGGGCGTGGGTGGTGAGCAGGTATGTATCTAGGATACTACCTTGATTCTTTTCAAAAAAAAAATAATAATCATGTACTACATGAAGAGAATAAGATACTGTGCCTTGTTAAAAAAAGAAGAATATACACGCAGGCGCGGCGGCTAATTGCAGGTGCCAACTCATTTGGACAAATTGGCGGTATAATTGCATAGGCTATGTCACCTAATTACTTTACCTAGATCGCCGAAACTATCAGCTAAAGTTTGTTGCTAGGTGGGGTTAAAAGTTAAAAACCAACTTAGTTAGGACACTGACAGTTACTACTTGGTAACTCATGATTAGTCGTCCAACCTGTGCACGGGGAGTGATTTTTTTTTTTCTTCCCATAACTTTCTTCGAAGTTACCAACGATTCACGAAGCTCACTTTTCATCGTTTCTCCTTCTTCACGCGTAGATAGGTGCGGACAAGCCGGCCCCACGGCCCTCCGCGCTGGTGCCTCGCGTCGCGTTGCATGCACCAAGCTAAACACGACAGCAAATGGTGTACTTTCTCCCGGCCGTTTTTATATTCCACCAGTCGAATAAATAGAATGACGCTAGCCATTTCCATGTTGTGTCACGTCGTCACGAAGAATCTGATCCGTTGTTCTGATGGAAAAAAAAAATACGTACGTATAATCCCGCCCGCCGATCATCAGGATCGGATCCACGCCTGGGCTTTTCTATTAGATCTATCTATTGAACTTTGAGTACAATTAATAAAAACAACTACATATACAAGAGGTCAAGAGCCCTGCTCTAGGCCATGGATCGGACGGTCCAGTACTTATATCCACCGCTACCGCCGATTACCATAATAGACATACTATAGAAAATATACTCCTTCCGTCTATGGTTCATTTTAACTTTTGACTTTTATGTCAGTTATTTTATGAATCTATTGAAAGCTAAAACAAATTTTAATTTAAAATAGATGAAGTATTTCGTAGCTAACCTATCTATTTAGGTCTTGTTCTAAACATCTAGAACTAATTTATAGTTAACTAATAAGTTATGAGCTGGTTTTAGCTAGGCTGGAGCAGCTAACAACTAATAGTTGTTTAATAGGTATAACTAACAATTATTTTGTCTATTAGTTAACATATTCCAAACCTCTCAACTAAATATCATTACTTTGTAGAAAAAACTGACCAAACATTAAACCATATGACTTACTATATTCTAATTATTTATCTATTCGAATTCCCTTTAGTTTCGACGGAGGGCTCTCATTCGTTAATACTAGCAGCTAATGAACAGTTGGTCGTGCCAGACTTTTTTCCCCCGAATTCACGAGTGCCCCTTCACCATCGCGGCTTTCGGCAGCCACAGCCCAGCACCGGATCCAGAAAGAAATAGCAGCATGTGCCTGTAGCCCTCCCTATACGTCCTCGAAAACTAGCAAGAGAAATAAAATGCTGACTTGGTTGCCACTACCACTCAAAGCTAGCCATAGATGCAAAGCTATATGTAGCGATCGTTGATCATTCTGAATCTAACTTTGCTATTGCCGCCTCCTTTTTTTTCCTTCTTCTTCTTATAAATTTCACGTCAGTTTCGCCAGCCACTGGTTTACCTTTTGAGTTTTGAGGTGTGCAGTGCATCGTTTCCCCCCATTTGATCCCGCTGTGTTTCTGTTTGCACAGTTTTTTTTTTATCGTCATCGAAGTTTTCAAACTCCCGTATACGTGTATGTTGGCATCTACTTGTTTGGATCGACTGTTCTCTCGGCGAGTTGCGCTCCGCAAGGGCAAGGCAATAGCCCTTATGCTATCTCCAACGATCTTCCCTCCCAAATCCCGCGCTCCGCAGGGCAAACAGCCCTTAAGCTATCTCTAACCATTATTCCTCCCAAATCTTCTCATTTGTAATTTCTATTCATATTTAAATACCTCCCACTCAATTATTACTCCTCCTATTGTACCTTCTCTCCAACCATCCCCTATTCAGCTCTCTTATACTCTTTAACTGGGCTATTTGACTTTAAACATCGGTTTTTTTGAGTTTTAAAAAATTACTATCATATTCGTAGTTTCGTAATACACATTGTTATCTGCTAATTAAGCTCTAAAATGATTAATTTCGCAATTATTTATCACCGATTGGTGGAGAGGGAGACATAGTGTGTTTGGTTTGATGTCAAAGTAGGATAAGTCGGGGTGTGATATCGGGCCTGTTTGGTTCAGCTTTTTTCTGACCAGCTTTTCTGAGAATCTGGCTGTGGAGAGAATCTAGCTGTGGGAAGAATCTGAGTATTGTGTGGATTACGTGCGGAGGAAGATGAAGTGGTCCAAAGAGTTCAGGATCTAGAAAGCAACAGATTCCTACTATCATGACGATTCGACCGATTTTGTGTTCATATTGATTTTGAACGGTTTTTACCAAAACGATTTTTATAGAAGCTGGCTGAAAAGCTGGGACGTTTGGCGATCTGCAGCAGCTTTTGGTGGCAAGAAGCTGGAAAAAGCCCAAACAAACAGGGGCATCATCCTCTCAATTTTTTGGAATCACGTTGTCACAAAAAATTACTCCGGTGTTTACCCGACTCTCATCAAAACACTATAGAAAATGTGGTTAGCCTCATTCCATCCCTGCTTGTACATTCAAACAACACACACTAGAGCTCCGCTTCTCCAAGGGGGAATTCTCCCGAGGGGGGCACCGTTGGAGCTGGCCAGCCGGGGCACCTCAGAGCCGACAGGGGGAAGGGAGCGTTGTTGGAGTCCACCGTATTGTTTTAGTTTCTGACCATCAGAAACTGCTGCAGACTGTCAAATACTCAACTTTTTGTATGCTTCTATAGAAAACACTGTAGTTAAAACTGTTAAAAATCAACGTGAACACAAAATCGGTCGCGTCGTTGCGATAGTAAGAAACCATCACTTTTGTAGATCGTAAACCCTATTGATTATTTTATCTTTCTCCGCACGTAATCTCCATTATACTTAAGTTATCTTCATAACCAGGCTCTTTCCACAAACAGATTCTCAGAAAATAAAAGTGAACAAACATGCCCAACATATCAAGCGTAAAACTATCTACAGTTCTAACATTCTAAAATTAACTCATGTTCATTCGAATTCTTAATCTAGTGCAGTCTCACCAACCAAATCTGCAGGCTGTCAAGGGTTCTTTATAAAATGTTTAAGTCAGTAGACTATAATGGTTCTAAACACGACGTAATGTGCATACGTTAATTTAGTAGGTTAGCGCTGCAAGTAGTTTTCCCGTAGGCAATGCCTGCAGTTGATCCCGTCCCGTCAACTGCCCTCTCGGCCATGGCGCTACCTTCCGCGGAGAAGCGCGCAGAAGATCTCTCTGGCCGGGAGCCGTGCAGCAACAAATCCAAAAGCCCTCCGTTCCTCGTAAACAAAACGCACGCATCGGCGTAATTAACGATTCTTACCGCACTCTGTTAACAGCTAGCAGCGCACAACCGCGCCACGTCGTGACGCCGTAGGAGGTTTACTGCCCAGTGCCCACAGCCGATGCGGTCAGGCACGCGGCGCCGTTCGGTTTTTTCGCGCGGGGTGCCGGCCTGCGGGGTTGGGGTGTGCGACGGGGACTGGGGAGACGGAGGGGGACGGTTCCTTGGACTCCAAGGAGCCCAGAGGCGCGCGCGGCAGCCGTCTTTGACCGCCACCGCGGGGCGTCGCCGTGAGGAGGGTTTGGGGCCGCTGACGCCCGCGGCCCGCGGCGACGTCTCGCCTATATAAACCCATACTCGCCCGTCCCTCCTCACTCACCCAAGCCACACCCGACGCCAGATGCCCGCGTCCACGGCCGCGCCGCCTCACGCGGCGCTCGCGATGGCGGCGACACCGGCGCGCGAGGGCCCCCTCCTCTACTCTCTCTTCCCCCTGGAGCCGCTCATCCTCCACGGCGTGGGCGCCGCGGTCCACGTCCTCCTCGCGCTCGCCGTCGCGGGGCGGTTCCTGTTTCACCGCTGCGGCCTCTCCGGCGCCGGCCGCGCCAAGGACGGGGAGGCGCGCGGATGCGGCCCCCGCGGCGGGGGCCAGTTCCGGTGCCGCGTCGTCGCGGTCTGCGCCACGTGGGCCGTGGCGGCGGCCGAGGTCCTGCTCGCGGCCTACTCGTGCTACCTGGGCAGCAGCGCCGGGTGGTCGCGTGAAACGGCGGTGGGCCTCGCGGACGCGGCCGCGCGCGCGGTGGCGTGGCTGCTGCTCGCTGCGTACCTGCAGTTCGACTTCGGGCAGCGGCGCGAGGGGCGGTTCCCGGCGCCTCTCAGGCTCTGGTGGGCGTTCTTCCTCCTGCTCTCCCTCCTGGCGGTGGCCGACCACGTGGCGACCAGGCTCGACGGGCTCCTGGTACCGGCGCTCTCGTGGGCGTTCGACGCCGTCTCGGTTGCTGCTGCCGTGGTTCTGCTCTGCGCTGGGCTCGTAGGCCGGAGGGAGGGAGGCGGCTCTGCGGCCGAGGAGCCTCTGCTCAACGGCACGCATGAGTCTGCCGACGGTAGCGGCCGCGGCGACGCCGAGGCGTCCAGGTTCACCGGCGCCGGCTTTTTCAGCTTGCTCACCTTCTCGTGGATGGGCCCCCTTCTCGCGGTCGGCCACAAGAAGACCCTCGGCCTGGACGACGTCCCGGGGCTCGACCCCGGCGACAGCATCTCCAGCCTGCTCCCGATGTTCAAGGTCAACCTAGAGGCGGTGGCCGGCGACGTCTCCGGCTCTGGCCGGAAGGCCGTCACGGCGTTCAAGCTCACTAAGGCCCTGTTGCGCACCGTGTGGTGGCACGTCGCGGTGACCGCGTTCTACGCGCTGGTCTACAATGTCGCCACCTACGTCGGCCCGTACCTCATCGACTCCCTGGTGCAGTACCTCAACGGCGACGAGAGGTATGCGAGCAAGGGGCAGCTCCTTGTCCTCGCGTTCATTGTCGCCAAGGTGTTCGAGTGCGTGTCGCAGCGCCACTGGTTCTTCCGGCTGCAGCAGGCGGGGATACGCGCGCGTTCCGCGCTTGTTGCCGTCGTGTACCAGAAGGGCATCGCGTTGTCAAGCCAGTCGAGGCAGAGCCGCACGAGCGGCGAGATGATCAACATCATCAGCGTCGACGCCGACCGCGTCGGGATCTTCTCATGGTACATGCACGACCTCTGGCTGGTACCGCTGCAAGTCGGCATGGCGTTGTTCATTCTGTACTCCACCCTCGGGCTTGCTTCGCTCGCCGCACTTGGCGCCACCGTGGTCGTCATGCTTGCCAATGTGCCTCCTGGGCGGATGCAGGAGAAGTTCCAGCAGAAGCTCATGGACTGCAAGGATGTCAGGATGAAGGCAACGTCCGAGATCCTGCGCAACATGCGGATTCTGAAACTGCAGGGGTGGGAGATGAAGTTCTTGTCCAAGATCATTGAGCTGAGGAAGACAGAGACAAATTGGCTAAAGAAATACCTCTACACATCGACTTTGGTTACCTTTGTGTTCTGGGGGGCCCCGACTTTTGTCGCTGTGGTGACCTTTGGGGCGTGCATGCTCATGGGGATTCCATTGGAGTCAGGGAAAGTTCTTTCTGCACTGGCCACGTTCCGTGTGCTGCAGGAGCCAATATACAACCTTCCTGACACAATCTCAATGGTGATCCAGACCAAGGTGTCTCTTGACAGGATAGCATCGTTCCTATGTCTCGAGGAATTGCCGACTGATGCTGTTCAAAGGTTGCCAAATGACAGTTCAGATGTTGCAATTGCAGTCAGCAACGGATGCTTCTCCTGGGAGGCCTCGCCGGAATTGCCAACGCTGAAGGGCCTGAACTTCCAAGCTCAGCGAGGCATGCGTGTTGCAGTTTGTGGGACAGTGGGCTCTGGTAAATCGAGCTTGCTATCTTGCATTCTTGGTGAGATCCCAAAGTTATCAGGAGAGGTTAAAATTTGCGGGACGACAGCTTATGTGAGCCAGTCAGCATGGATACAGAGTGGTAAAATTCAGGACAACATATTGTTTGGCAAGGAGATGGACAGGGACAAATATGAAAGAGTCCTTGAGTCGTGTTCACTGAAGAAAGACTTGGAGATCTTGCCTTTCGGTGACCAGACTGTCATTGGAGAGCGAGGGATCAACCTAAGTGGCGGGCAGAAGCAAAGGATTCAGATAGCCCGTGCTTTGTACCAAGAAGCAGACATCTATCTGTTCGATGACCCATTCAGTGCTGTTGATGCCCATACTGGATCCCACCTTTTCAAGGTACACGATCTGTTATGCTTAAGCTCAACGTTTTATGTTTAGTAGAAGTTTCAAAGACACTGCTAACTTTGGTGCCTGCTAATTTTTGCAGGAATGCTTGCTTGGGGCTTTGTCTTCAAAAACAGTAGTTTATGTTACTCATCAGATTGAATTTCTACCGGCAGCTGATCTCATTTTGGTGAGAATTTTATTTGAAAACTTCCATACACAATTCATTGCAATAAAACGAATGCCTTTCCTTACTAGGACTGTATTGCAGGTCATGAAAGATGGTAAAATAGCACAGGCAGGAAAATACAATGAAATTCTTGATTCAGGAGACGAGTTCATGGAGTTAGTTGGTGCACACAAGGATGCTCTCGCAGAATTGGACACAATAGGTGCTGCAAACAGAAGCAACGAGGGATCCCCTTCCAGAGGTACAGCAAAACTTACCAGATCTCTATCATCAGCTGAAAAGAAAGATAAACAGGACGAAGGGAACAATCAGAGTGGACAGCTGGTGCAGGAGGAAGAAAGAGAGAAAGGCAAGGTTGGGTTTTGGGTCTACTGGAAATACCTCACCTTAGCTTATAAGGGTGCACTCGTACCGCTAGTGTTGCTTGCACAGCTACTTTTCCAAGTCCTACAAATTGGGAGCAATTACTGGATGGCTTGGGCTGCTCCCGTTTCAAAGGACGTTGAGCCTCCAGTGAGCATGTCAACACTGATATATGTCTATATCGCGTTGGCTGTTGGAAGCTCCTTCTGCGTCCTCCTAAGAGCGTTGTTTCTTGTAACAGCCTCATATAAGACAGCGACTCTATTATTCGACAAGATGCACATGTCCATATTCAGAGCTGCTATGTCTTTCTTTGATTCCACTCCGAGTGGACGCATCCTGAACAGAGTAAGTGATCTTCATGTGAACAAATTTTGCAGGTTCTGCTTATTTTCTTAGACTATGCTAACAGATGTGGTTGAAACGTTTCAGGCTTCCACTGACCAAAGTGAGGTGGACACTGGCATCGCATACCAGATGGGTTCTGTTGCATTTGCTGTCATACAACTTGTTGGAATCATTGCCGTGATGTCTCAGGTTGCATGGCAGGTGTTCGTTGTTTTCATTCCCGTGGCTGCTACGTGTTTCTGGTATCAGGTACGATTTGCTACCATTATATGCTAGCTCCTCATAGAACTAGTCATAGGTAATCTAATTAGACATGCCCCTTTTGCAGCGATACTACATTGATACCGCCAGGGAGATGCAAAGGCTAGTAGGTGTCTGCAAAGCTCCTATCATACAGCATTTTGCCGAATCAATAACAGGATCGACTACCATCAGAAGTTTTGGCAAGGAAGATCAGTTTGTATCAGCAAATAGCCATCTAATGGATGCCTACTCCAGACCGAAATTCTACAACGCTGGAGCGATGGAATGGCTTTGCTTTCGCCTGGATGTGCTGTCATCCCTTACATTTGCGTTCTCTTTGATATTCTTGATCAATCTACCCCCGGGTTTCATCGATCCAGGTACCGCATCAGTTCTGAATAGTTTTTGTCGTCCCACTCAATTGTTTGTTGGTAAAAAACGGTCTGAGTTGAAGCGAGCTTGAAACAAACATTGCATCCTGCTTTCAGGGATTGCTGGTCTTGCAGTCACATATGGGCTTAACCTGAACATGCTGCAAGCATGGGTTGTCTGGAGCATGTGCAATTTGGAGAACAAGATTATATCAGTAGAGAGAATCCTGCAATACATAAGCATTCCTGCAGAGCCCCCTCTTTCCATTCCAGAAGATAGGCTGGCTCTGGCTCAGAACTGGCCATCCGAAGGAGAGATTCAGCTCCTTGACCTCCATGTAAATCCTCTCTCTCTCTCTCTCTCTCTCTCTCTCTCTCTCTCTCTCTCTCTCCCTCCCTCCCTCCCTCAGTTACAATTTTTTCCTGAAGAAGCTGCGTAGTTCTTCATTGTTATTGAACCGACACAAATCAAGTCGGGCAAAAAGACAGCGAAAGAACTGTTTGAGGTGGAATGCGCCCTTAACTTCCAGTTTGATGCAGGTAAAATATGCCCCGCAGCTGCCATTTGTTCTGAAGGGACTTACAGTCACCTTCCCAGGAGGCCTCAAGACCGGTATTGTCGGAAGAACAGGAAGCGGCAAATCAACCCTCATACAGGCCCTCTTCCGTATCGTGGACCCGACTATCGGCCAGATACTAATAGACGGCGTCGACATCTGCACCATCGGTCTGCACGATCTGAGATCTAGGCTGAGCATCATTCCACAAGAGCCAACCATGTTCGAGGGTACCGTGAGGAGCAACCTCGACCCTCTTGGGGAGTACACTGACAGTCAAATCTGGGAGGTGATTTGATTTCGCCATTCACATGTGCAAGGCTTGTCATTTGTTGCACTCTGACATGGCAATTTTAGCTAAGTTGCTCTTGATTTTCAGGCCTTGGATTGCTGTCAGTTGGGTGAGGAGGTGAGGAGGAAGGAGCACAAGCTTGACTCACCAGGTCCAGTACCACACTGGTTCTTTTTCTTCCGCACCATTCACATTCTTCCGCAGAAGGCGCGCATGTTCCTGGTGGAAAATATTCTGAAGTCCTCTCGATCTGTTCTGTTGGGTTGCAGTGATAGAGAACGGCGAGAACTGGAGCGTGGGTCAGCGTCAGCTCGTATGCCTCGGCAGGGTGATCCTGAAGCGGAGCAAGATCCTCGTCCTGGACGAAGCCACCGCTTCGGTGGACACGGCCACGGACAACCTGATCCAGAAGACGCTTCGGCAGCAGTTCTCGGAGGCGACGGTCATCACCATCGCGCACAGGATCACGTCCGTCCTCGACAGCGACATGGTCCTGCTCCTCGACAACGGTGAGCGTCGCTAAACTAAAACCACACCGTCACGGGCCCGCCTAGTTCCCCATCCCCCCCTTCTCATATTTTTTATTTTTTGAAAAAAAAACTTGTTATCTGTTCTGACGCCGTGCTGATGCTCTGCAGGTGTGGCCGTGGAGCGCGACGCGCCGGCCAGGCTGCTGGAGGACAAGTCGTCGCTGTTCTCCAAGCTCGTCGCGGAATACACGATGAGGTCGACGCACACGTAGCCACACTACTAGGCAGCCCGCAACTGAGAAAGGTTGCTTTGCTCCACGCCGTTTGGGGGCCGCGGCAGGCTGACTCGTCGACCACGCCGGCAGATTTTTATGGGTCGCCGGTGAGGCAGGCAGCAGGCTTACTTGTCGATGATGCCGAAAAGTGAAATATTAGAAAGCTAGCGCTATTCTGAACGTTTGAGGAGTTGAGGGGGTACAGGGAATGAGTCAAGGGCATTAAGGAGTTGGTGGAAGTGGTTTTGTGTTAGCATACTATACTAGTGTAGTTCTCTGAGCATGCATAGCATGCATCAAGAATATCTTGAGCTTTTAGCCACGTACCAGGAATGTCTCAAAGTTTTTTTTTGGGTAATAATACCTGTATTCGATGGGTGGTAACACTCCTATACTACGTCTGAAGAAATAGTGAAGCGTTTGCACGTTAGCTAACACATCGGAACAGCATTCGACAGACACGTTGGTGCGCAATGGTGCCCCCCCGTTCAGCAGATCCTTCAGCCGACCACCGTATATGGGCGCATTTGGCATGGCATGTGCCAAAGAGTTTGGCCAAAGGTGTATATGTACAGTACCGCCATGTTGCAAGAGAATATATTGAATGTAAACAATGTTTTGGTGCAAACTCTATACAAATCTATATAAAATTTTACAAAAAATTCTAAAAAAACATGAATTTGGCGTATTGGCCATCACAAACCATGTTTTGGTGCAAGGGAATATATTGAATGCAAATCATGTTTTTTCAGATTTGTTTGAATTTTTTAGTAGGTTTGCACGGCCGCACGGGGTTTACACCAAAACGTGGTTTACATTCGATATGTTTCCATGTTGCAAGCCACACCGTGTCGGTGTTTTGAGCCCGACCGCGCATCCAGGGTTACCCCTCGAGGTGCTTTTGGGTAGGACGGTGTTGTCGACTATAACTCAATGGTTCGTGCGAGACACACGAGAGATGGTAGACGATTTTCTACAGGTTCGGGCCGCTTTAAGATGCGTAATGCCCTACTTCCTGGTGTGAATCTTTATGTGGTGGGTTACAAGGGGAATCTCCAGTATGGAGAAAGCTAGTGAGCTAAGTAGATGGTCGATGGATGACTTGGAAATGATGGGTACCCCCTAGACCTTATATATCCGATCGTGGGGTACTACATGCGTGTATGATAACGATGTATACCTACGTAATACTGAACCGACTGATCTTATCTTCCTACAATTTTGCCGACTTATCCTCATTTGGTTTCGACGTCCAGAGGTGTCGCGCGGGAGAATCGAATCAAAGCTGTGGATAACGTTTAAATCCAATGAGCCATCTGGGCCCGAGTCTGCTCATTCCTTGCGTCGGCCCATTCTGCCAGCAGTTCTCCCCTGGCCTACGAAGGGTCGGCCTCGCGAGTCAACAGGCTCAAAGCCTTTCATGAGGCCTTCTTGCCTTCTAGTGGACCCGGGGGATATCCGTCCCCCACAAGCCCCCAATCTTCGAGTTGATTTTGAAATAATCAGCCCAAAGATTCTAGATCCAGCTTACGGTAGACGATTTTCATTTTGGTGATGGTCGCTCCGAAGGTGCACCTGTTGAACGTTGCTTCTGAACTCTGAGTGACTCGGTAAAAAAACAATCTTCTGTTGTCTTCCTTTGCTACATTCAACGATCTTCATCTTATGCCTCAAAAATTGGCGCTCTGTCATCTACCTATGCTTTAGAGACCAGCATTCTATGTTTTGGAGTTAAGGATTTACTAGCTATATACCCGTACGTTGCAACGGAGACACTTGTATACACATATGTTATTGTTTAGTGATGCTATCAAGAATCAACTCAACAATCATAACAAATATCGAAATCTGCCATTTTGAACGACCAAAATTTGGTTCAATGTAACTATTAATCGAAATAGGTAAACCCTAAGTTGAATACATGATATGATGATATGCCATGACCTCCATAGAATAATTTTGCATTGTAGGGTCAAAATTATAGAAAGGAGATTCTAAGGCTATCGAAAGGAGATGGTGAGCTATGACTATCAAAATTATTTTAGCTCACAAATATGGCCCTCTTATTTTTTATGTCGTGGGGAAATGTGTTTTGGCATGATGTCTATATTACTTACATAAAGATAGGTAGCCACCAAAACAAAGCAATCATGCTAAGAGCCGGCACACGCAATGGGCACATCGACACCACGAAGGCACAAACGATAAAAAAAGAAACAAATTAGAGAAAGGCACGGTCCTGAGAACACGGTGGTGCTGGTGGGTGTGGCTGGTTGGGTGGTGATGGCTAGCTGTGGCCGCGGCGCGACGCTGGCTGATTGCGGCCTTCTCGACGGTCGCGGTGGCGGCGGCCTCGTCGCGGCGCTGCACCTTGACACAGCGCAGGCGCTTCCGATTGCCCCACTGTAACACCAGGTCACGCTCGGCAGCTGTGCCGCCGCCGCCGCGCTAGGAGCCCCGCGTGTGGTAGTGGTTCCTCGCCTCCTTCATTTCGCGACGAGCTGAAATTACATGTAGAGGAACTGAGGAAAGGATAAAATGCTGGCAAAGTTTAGCTCATAACATATCAGGCCATCCAAAAAAAATTCTCATTTCCATACTTGCATGTGTGTCATATTGGCTAGATAGATGTGAGTTTAAAGCAAACAATCATGGTTCAAATGACATTCACATTTACATACTTGTACGGCTACGCACATGCAAGCTTTGTATGGAGGGGAGGCGTTTGCATGCATGGTTGCATGCACCAGTTTAGTTGTATACTTGCATGCGTGATGCGTGTGCGGGTTTAGGGGTTGCATGCAGACTGGGACCGGCTGCATGTGAGGACAGAGCGGGGGCACGACTGTGGTCTACATTAGATTCTTAATAGTTAGTAGAGATAGAGATTGGGCGCACCAGAGGTGCACCCAATGGGTGTAGCCCCCGAGCTTTGAGTGGGTTGTTGAAAATAATCCACTCAAAGATCTTCATCTTATGCTTTAGAGATCAACATTTTATCTTTATCTTATGCTTTAGAAATCAGTATTTTATCTTCGTCTCGTGCTTTTTGCAAATTCAAACAACGCGGTCTGCCCATGCCTTGTTAGGTTTGAAATTTATTTGATCGGTGACAGATTGGACGTCTGGTAGATGGCTCTTGGCTGGTCTTCACTTCGCTTTGTGCTTCAATGCTTCTGCTGACTAGACTTGTAGTTCAGTAGCTATATTTGGCTTTCCTTTGATCTCTATCGATATCTTCCTTCTGTCTCAATACATTCATTGCATATACTGTATGGATGTGACTTGTTCAGAAGATCTATTGAAAACTCCTAGCCATCCCCCCAATGGGTGTGACCAAGGGACGTCTTGGTACGTAGAGTGTTTAGCACACTGTCATGGAGTAGTAACTTGATGTGACCGTGGGGCGTAATCATATCGCCCGAGCAGTTGACCTTAGTCCAAATGGTGTCGTGTTATGCGAAGCGGCGTCTGCTGCCTGACTTGCTTTCAGGCGGTTTGAATTGCTTATTGAATACTTGCGACTGTTCGGTGAGCGTGGTAGGAGATGAACAGTTGCCTCCGGCCCCTATAAATAGCCTGCTTGCACCGTTGTTCTCTTCACACATCCTCCGATCATCTATTGCTTCTTTTCCAACTCCCTCTTCTCTTCCATCTGACCATGGGCAAGGACAAGAAAGGTCGGGGTTCGCCGCGTCGCACCGGCGACAAGCGGAAGCGTGAGCCAAGTCCTCCCTCGGAGGACTTCGGTGATTCTGAGTACTCGGAGGAGTTTTCCTCCGAGTCTGAAGGATCGCCAGTCTATGCTTCCCCCTGGCGTCGTCCGACGACTCGGACGATTCCCAGGGGATAGCCGACGAGGTGTGGACGTACATCTGGTCCGTCGAGCACGCCGAGCTCGAGGGCTCGGATGAGTCGGAGGTCTCCTTGGACGAGGAGAACTCTTCTAGCTCGTCCGAGAAAGGGAGCGGCGGCGACGGTGACGACGACGACGAAGGCGACGAAAGTGGTGAAGGTGGCGGCGGCGACGGCGGCAACGACGGCGGCAAGGGCGGCGGTGGAGGCAGCGACGGCGGCAAGAGCGACGGTGACGGCAAGAGCGACAGCAGCAGCAGCAAGGCCAGTGGCAAAGCGCCACTCGCTTAAATATTAGTTTAGATAATTAGTAGTAGTAGTGGAATAAATTAGTAGTAGTTAGTAGTATAGTGTAGTGCGAGTAATGTAGTAATGTAATGTAGTAAAAAGGGGAAAAGACTGACTCATAATGGGTCAGTCTTTGAGTTTGTGAAAACCACTTCCACTATTTAATGAAGAAAACTTCAGTTGCTCTGAGCAAACTTTTGCTTTTCCGCTGCTCTTTCTTTATAACCGCTTGATAATTTGTATTTGCGCCTAACGCTGCTGGCGCTTTTAGAAATAACCGCCGAGCGATAACTGATGACACCGACATTTTAGAGGTAACCGCCGAGTAATAGCTGATGATACTGGCGTTTTAGAGGTAACCACCGAGTCGTGTTCAATTCTGCCAGCGTTTTAGAGGTAACCGTCAAGCGACAGATGATGACACCTGTGTTTTAGAGGTAAACACCGAGTCGTGCCTGACTCTATCGGCGTTTTAGAGGTAACCGTCGAGTGGCGCTTGACACTGTCGACGTTTTAAAGGTAACCGCCGAGTTATATCTGAAGTTTCATTTTCCCGAGTGATGACTTGGCATTTTTTAGAAATAGTGCCCGACCCGAGAAAACCCCATTTATACTCGTGTCGATGTGCACTTTTGATTTCTGAGCCCTAACTTCACATTTCCGCCTCAAACCACTCCTCTGTTTCCCTGAGATTTCGCTCTTGTTCGTTCCGCCGGCGAGATTGCGATGGCGCCAAAATGGAAGAGGCAGAGCTCCGTCGTGGCTATCATCCCACCCATCGACCCCAACAGTCAGTTGCCATTTGCGGGTAATCATATGTTTGTTATTTCAGAATCTGATCTTCTTTATCTTGTCGATGTTGGGGTTTTACCTCCAAAAGAACTCTGCTCTTGGCGGATTTGCCGCGGGGTCACTATTCCGACGGAGGACACCCATGAGTCCGTCGTTTATGTTCCTTTTCTTATCCGCGGCCTTGCTCTTCCTGTTTCTCCCTTCTTCCGTGGCCTCCTTGATTTCTACGATCTGAACTTGACCCACTTGAACCCTAATTCTATCTTGCAAGTTTCCATTTTTATTCATCTGTGTGAGGCCTATCTCGGGATTCTCCCCCATTTCGGCCTCTGGAAGTATCTGTATCATTGTCGGCCCATGATGGCTGGGAGACAACACCAGCTCGTTGGCGGCGCAAGTCTAGAGCTGCGTCGCGGGAGGAAAACAGAGTACCTCGACATTCCCCTCAAGGATAGCATCAAGGGGTGGCGTCTCGAGTGGTTCATTGTGGAGAACCACTGCAAGTCCCTTCCCCCTCGGTCGGGGAGGCAGCCAAATGTCTGTACTCCAAGTTGGGTAGAATCTTCGACCCCTTCGAAGATAACAGAGGCAAAAGTACTGCTTGCCGAGGTCTGCTTGTTGAAAGACAGAGGCCTGACTGCTGAAGCTGTGGTCACTAATTTTTTCTTCAAGAATATCCAACCTTTGAAGGACAGGGCGTACCCAGCTTATCTGTACAGTGGCATCAATGACTCTACCCGGGTCACAAACAAGAGAATCTCTAGTGAAGATCTGGTGAGCCGATTGGATATGATTCTTAGGGGCAGAGTGTCAAATGTTGGTGCCTATTCTGCCTAGAATCTGCCACCACATAGGTCATTTTCTGAATTTGTGTCCAACCCTCCTGCTAGTGATGGTAGCCTGGGTCTTAGAGTGCGACCCTCTCCCAAGGGCATTGAGGCTCTGATTGCCCCTCTTTGGAGTCTTCTAGATGATGAGAGGCAGACTCATTTTGAGATGCCAGCTAGCATAGACGATGCAGAGATAGATGTTGTGCTTATTGTGTTGGCTGGGGAATCATCTGACTCGACCCATGCCGAGCCGATGGCTATCACGGCTGGACAAGAGCTTGGCAAAGCGGTGGATATTCGGAAGCCTGAAGGTGCTTTGCCAAAGCGTCCATGCTGAGTTAGCCGCCCGACTGCACCTATTGAGGAAAAGAAGAAAAAGAGGCGGCTTCGGCGACTGTCATGCTTGGACCAGGGTGTCGGTCCTTCTGCTCCGGTTCATGATGAAGTGCCAGTAGAGGTCCTTCCTGAGGTTGATGCCAAGGGTTGTGATCATGCACAAGCTGATGTTTGTATATTTGATGAAGATGAAGAAGAAGAAGAAGAGGAAGAAGTCCCGCTGATTTGTAAGAACAATCGGAATTACAGAAGTAGTGAAGGGGGAGTGATATTCCTTCTCCAGCTCTATCGGCTCTTGTTAGTCTTCAGGGACTGTCAATTTCAGATTTTGATCAGGCCCTTGAGGAAGTCGTCCCTGAGGATATGCTGTCAGAGCCAACTGCCGATGACGTGATGGCCGTTTGTTCAGAGGTTCCAGAAGTTGGACTAGAGGTATCCCGAGCAGTGTCTCGTGCATCATTGACTTTGGAGGGTAGTCTTCAATGCCAAGACGCTAGTCCGAGTCGCCCGACTCCCATGGAGGTGAGAGAGGAGCCCTTAGCCTTAGAGGTGGCTACTGCAGAAGACCCAGCCCCCGAGGGTGGTGCTGACAGTTACCCAGCCCCCGAGGGTGTTGCCGGTAGTAATCCGGCTCTGGTGGGTAGTGCAAGGTGCAACCCAGCCCGCAAGGGTGTTCAGGTGGGCTCCTTCCCACACCTCCATGGACGTCCATGTTGGGTCGTCTCCACCTCGGTCCGATGGGGCAATGGCGATGCATGCTTCCACAGATTTGAACAAACAAGTCGCCTTAGAGGTCAGTGAGCTAGATGTGAGAAGTCTGTTATCTGCTAGCAGGGCTGAGATCACCCCTGACAATGCCCTTCAAATTGTTCCTGCTGATCTTCCCCCGTCAAGCCATGACATAGCTCCTCCTGCCTTGGGTCTACCATCGTTCCTCTCCAATCTTCAGGTGAGTCAACTACCTGCCTTTTATTGTTCATATTGGTAAATTATCTTTCTTATGCTTATCTGTCTTTGACCACATGCTTTGGTTGATGGAATGTCTACCCAGCTGAGGTCGTGCGGTGCCACTATCCCAGAAAAAGCTCTGTCTCTAATGCAGTGGAACCCATTGCTGCTTCAGAAACAGATTGCTAACTTGAAGGCATCGAATGCTGGTTAGTGACCTCACTTCTTTCTTAGTTGTTTTTATTGATCAACTTGTTTTTAATCATGCATCCCCTTTTAGCTGCACTGTCGAATATGGCCCGGCGGTGCTCTGAACTTGAGGAGAAATATCTTCGAAGTCAAGTCGACTTAACCCAACGGTGCTCTAACCTTGAGGAGAAGTATTCTCAAGGTCAAGCCGACTTGGCCCGAGTTTCTGCTTCTTTAGATGGCGCGCGCTCTTTGAACTCTTCCCTTAATGCTTAACTTGACTCGGAAAGGATGGCACATGAGGTAAACTCCCTTGGTTGACTTTGCCATGCTTATTGTTGACTGGGTGTTGAGTGTTGATTCTTGTTCATAGGAGAAACGAGCACTTGTAGCCTCTCGTGATAATCTGGACAGGTTATATCGTGACGCTAGTAACTCCTTGACTATTTTGGAAAGGAGACACCGCTTCACTATGTCGGACCTAGACCATCATCGTCACGAGTTGCAAGTATCTCAGGATGAAGTTCAGCAGCTTGGACAGCTATTATCAGCCAAGGATTTGACCATTAAAGATCTTCGTGCTCCAAAGAAACTCGTTGCACAGGAGCTAGAAACTGCTCGACTGGCTGTCAAAGCCTCAGAGGACAACTGCGCCGTTCTGAAGGCTCAGCACGACAAGACTATGGACAAAGCCATTCGCACGGGGCGCATCTTGATGAGGAGGCCCGGCGTAGTGGTTCCTGACGACATTGTCGCCGACATCAAGGCTATGCCTGATGCTTCGAGTCGTCCTTCTTCCTCGATTGCTCCTATAAAAAACATTGCCGGCAAAGACGTTTCGATGCAGTGAAATCCTGTGAAACACTTGATGTGCTATGAATTCTATGTGCGTGTGATGGTTGTGTTCGAATATTTTGTGGACAGGGCATCAAAACGTGTCCTTGGAGCTGACAAGTACAACGTTGTTTTTTCCTGGAGTACTAATTGTTTTGTTGTTAGGGTATAACAGTCACCCTAAACAATTGTGAAAGTAAATGCGGCGTGCTGGTTTCGAAACTTTTTCTGACTTAAGTCGATCGCCTGGCCGGTAAGGCATAGTGATCGCCCTAAGATAGGTAGATGTGATCGTATCGCGCCAACTTAAGTCATCACCGACTTGAGTCAATTGTCCCATTAGTAGGGTATAGTGGTCACCCTAAGCCGAGTTAGAGCGAGCATGTTGCACCAACTTACGTCGTCACCGACTTAAGCCGATTGCTCTGTTAGCATGGTATAGTGGTCACCCTAAGCTGAGTAAGTGTGAGCATGTTGCACCGTCTTAAGCCGTCGCCGACTTAATCCGATTGCTCCGTTAGTAGGGTATAGTGGTCACCCTAAGTCGAGTAAGCGTGAGCATGTTGCATCGTTTTAAGTCGTCGCCGACTTAAGCCGATGGCTCCGTTAGTAGGGTATAGTGGTCACCCTAAGTCGAGTAAGCGTGAGCATGTTGCACCATCTTAAGTCATCGCTGACTTAAGTCGATTACTCCGTTAGTAGGGTATAGTGGTTACCCTAAGTTGAGTAAGCGTGAGCATGTTGCACCGTCTTAAGCCATCACCGACTTAAGCCGATTGCTCCGTTAGTAGGGTATAATGGTCACCCTAAGTCGAGTAAGTGTGTTGATTTCAAGTCCAATTGAATCGAAGTCAGCTGATAGTCAAGAGTTTGAATGCCTTTGAAAACGAAAACTTTATTGATGATGGATTCTCCAATTACAGAGTACAATGTTGCTTCGATAGCTTTTGAGGCCTTGCTAAGGGTAAAACTTTCTAAGGTGCTCTATGTTCCATGAGTTCCCCACTTCCATGCCATCCATTTGAGTAAGCCGGTATGATTTTGGCCGAGTGACCTCTGATACAATGAATGACCCTTCCCATAGTGGTGACAACTTGTGCTGTCCTTCCCCCGTTAGAATTCGATGAAGGACCAAGTCTCCCAGTGCAAAGGATCGATGTCGTATGGCTTTATCATGATAGCGCCTCAAGGTCTGCTGGTATTTGGCTAACTGAATTACTGTGTTCATGTCACACCCGGGTTTTAGGGGTCCAAAACTCGGGCGCGAACATAGTCACCAGGTGTGCTGGGACCAAGTCTCACACATATGATGAATCATGGCATAGGATCGAATGTCACATCTTTACTACATAACAGGAATTCTATACAAAATAAATAATTACATTATAAGGAGACAACGGTCCAGCAACCCAAAGTTGACTGGGAGACGACGGCCTAGACCTCTCACGATCACATCACAACATCCTCCATGCGCCTCATCCTGTGGTACCTGTTCTTGACCTGTGGGGGGGGGGGTGCGAGACAGCAAGAGTGAGCTCACATACGTTCATAGCTCAACAAGTTGTGGGGAATAATGTGCATGAACTTGCCAAAGGTTGGAGCTCACGTAAAGTGTAAGGCTTACCAAAGAGGATGGTTAGAGCTGAGCATTGCTTTTAAAGTTGGTCAAAATTTTATTAGCAGTTACTAAGTATAAGTAAATACCAACCCAATTAAATAGTAGACCAAAAGGAATAACATCACCTACGATGCAATGCATATGACAAATTAAATTTAGTTCCATAAATTAATCATGTGAGGGTCCGAGCTGCTCATGACTGTGAGCACGGCTAATATACCAGTTTTACACTCTGCAGAGGTTGCGCATCTTTACCCACAAGTCATGTTACCCATCTGCCAAGGGATCGCGACTTCCCATACACCTCTACCGAGGAGGTGAGGCAGGGTAACACTACGAGGCCTTTACAAAGTTCCACTAGCTTCAGAAAACCCGCTACAGTTTATAGGAAGCTCCAATGCAGGGACCCCTTGCATTACCGCCATCGCAGCAAAATCATCCCAAGGACCTCCCTACACTGACCACTCCCCTACTGCCCTTGCCCCTTTCGGGTAAGGCAGTCTTCCACTAGCTTTCCTAATTAATCAGCCAAGGGCGTCCCATTAAACCCTTGTGGTAGCACTGTTTTCCCGGGTGGTCGCTCCATGTTCCAATTAACATAATGATCTTATCATGAACAGTAATAATAAACAGATAATAAAAGTGCGATCATGAATAATGTATCTTCATACCCAAAACCACATAAAGCACTAGCAAGTACTACCCAAAAAGTTCAGTGGTAAACAAGGTATAAAGATATATAAACTAGGGTAACCTATTGGGCCCCATCAAAATTAACCTATGCAGATCATTATGATTAATCAGAACATGACTGGGTAAAAAGAAGTGATCAAGGGCACAACTTGCCTGGCACTTGAGATTCTAGGTACCAACTTGCTCTTCAGGTGACTCGTGACCTCACCGCTAAACGAAGCAATACAGACAAACATGTATAGGCAAAATTAACATCACACCAAACATAAGAATAAACTGTGTAATAATAATCTACGAGTTGCTACGAGATCGTGGGTTGGAGAACCGCTAAATTCAGAGCTACGGTTACCGAGTTATGATTTTCCGAAATTATTTAGTGCTTAGAATAGATTAATCCAAATGAACAATTTTAATTTATGTTTCATGGCTAAATAGTGTTACTAGTTGATAGACAATATTAATACAAAATTATTGCAACTGGAATGACTCAATTTGGAGTTAAAATGAATTTAATATGAATTATACAAGTTTGTAGAATTGTTTTATATTAAAAATCAATTTCTATATTGTTTTTCTCAATTTCCTCGGTTACTGGACTGCGCGCGCAAATAAACCAAAAGCCAGGGGCTAAACTACACGACTTCCCCAGACACAGGCTACCCCCGTGGGGACGGCGGGTTGGTTCCTAGAAATTTCAGGGACTCTTTTGAAAAGCTACAGCTGCGAAGGGGTACAATTAACTACTAGCCATCAGATCTAATTTCAACGCCCAAGATTAGATCTCCTTATCTTGCAACTCGGCGACCCACGGATCGAAATCCAACGGTGCGAAATTAAAGACTGGTGGCTGGTTCTGGTCCATCCGATCGCATTCTACGGCTCACACTCAACCCCGAAGCGATACACACAGGTTTAATCGCAGCCGTTCACGTGGATCCAACGGTCCCTGGGCTTCTTCCCCACCTTGCTCCCAGCTGCGATGGCGCGCACACCAGACACGGCGGCGGCCACGCCGGAGAGCAATGACGCCCCGAAGTTGTGCCCTAAACTATGATTCAAACGGTGCTACACGATGGGGGCGAAAATAGCGAACTCGGGTGAGGATTACCTACTGGTTCCGAGAACGTGGAGGGGACCGGCCATGGCGCGCTGCGATTTGGCGGCACCACCCAAGTCCGGCGAGAAATTCCCATGCTTCCAGCCCCCAATATCGCCATATGAGGTCACGAATGTGTTCTGTGTGCTCTGGAAACTTTTCTCGACCGTCAACCAAGCCCAGAGCAGTGCTCCCGGCAAGATGTCCATGCGGCGGACCCACCTTTCTCTAATTGCTCCGCGGAAGGTGGGTGTTCTTGCCCCGACGGTCGTAGGGTAAGGCGGCGCCCGAAGATCATATATAGGTACGGAACAGCATAGGGCGCAACGGCCACGGCCGATTCGGCCGGGGCGTTGACGGAGTCCGGCGGGGCGCGCGAGCTACGCGGGCGTTTCTGTTACGAGGTGGAAGGACGAGCTGACAAAGCGGGTCCCACAAATCGGTGAGCCATCTGGCCGATAGAGAGATAGCTGAGCGCGGGGACGTGTGACTGGGGAGTGGGGCAGGCTGGTCAGTGGCACAGGCGAGGAGCAGCGCGCCCACCACGGAGTTGGGCCGTGCGGGGTGAGGTGGGAAGTGGTGAAAGGGAAATGTGCCCTTGGGCCATTTCTAAGTATTTTGGTGGTTTAGTGTCCAACACAAGTGCCTAAGTGTAAAATGGTGGACAAAGTACAAATCAAGGATAAAGGTATGTTTCTCAGACTTAGTACATTGTTTTAGAGACTAATGTATTGTGTCTAAGTGCTGCAAACAGGAAAAGATCAACTGGAAATTCCTTGGCTCGAGCAGCCAAGACTTTGCTCAGTGTGGAGCACCGGACTGTCCGGTGGTGCACCGGACAGTGTCCGGTGCGCCAGGCTGGCTCTAGCGAACAGGCTGCTCTCGAGACTTCGACGGCGGTGTATGGTTATAATTCACCGGACTGTCTGGTGTGCACCAGACTGTCCGGTGGGTCGTTCACAGGCGAACTCGTCGCTCTCGGGAATTCATCGGCGACGTACGACTATAATTCACCGGACTGTCCGGCGTGCACTGGACTGTCCGGTGAGCCAACGGTCGGCCGCGCGATCTGCGCGGGACACGTGGCCGAGCCAACGGCTAGTAGGAGGCACCGGACTGTCCGGTGTGCACCGGATATGTCCGGTGCGCCAACGGCTCTCTGGCTACCAACGATCGACTGCGCCATTTATGGAAGGAAATCGGGCACCGGACAGTGTCCAGTGTGCACCGAACTGTCCGGTGCGCCAGTCGACAGAAGGCAAGATCAGCCTTCCTAGATTGCTCTCAACGGCTCCTAGCTGCCTTGGGGCTATAAAAGGGACCCCTAGGCGCATGGAGGAGCACACCAAGCATTCCTACAACATTCCTAAGCACCAAGACATCGATTCTGCGCCTTTGATTCTTTGCGATAGCAATTAGAGCTCTTGTTGAGTGGTGAACTCATTGAGTTGTGTTGTGAGCTCTCGTTGCGATTTGTGTGCGTGGTGTTGCTGTGATTTCTTGTCTTGAGTGCGTTGCTAATCCCTCCCTTGCTCCGTGCTTCTTTGTGAACTTTAAGTGTAAGGGCGAGAGGCTCCAAGTTGTGGAGATTCCTCGCAAATGGGATTGAGAAAAAGCAAGCAAAACACCGTGGTATTCAAGTGGGTCTTTGGACCGCTTGAGAGGGGTTGATTGCAACCCTCGTCCGTTGGGACGCCACAACGTGGAGTAGGCAAGCGTTGGTCTTGGCCGAACCACGGGATAACCACCGTGCCATCTATGTGATTGATTTCTTGTGGTTATTGTGTTTTGTTGTGACTCCTCTCTAGCCACTTGGCATTTACTGTGCTAACGCTTAACCAAGTTTTTGTGGCTTAAGTTTTCAAGTTTTACAGGATCACCTATTCACCCCCCTCTAGGTGCTCTCAATTGGTATCAGAGCCGTTCTCTTCACAAAGGGACTAATCGCCCGAAGAGATGGATCCTAAGGGGAAGGGTATCATGATCAACGATAAAGAGAAGGAATCCTTCGTCAACGAGCCGAAGGACGACAAGCCTACCGACTCCGGCTCGGGCCATAGACGGAAAGAAGGGAAGAAGAAGAAGACGAGGCGCATCAAGGAGATCGTCTACTACGACGACAGCGATGAGTCTACTTCTTCCCAAAAGGACGACGACCACAACGACTACGAGAGAAGGAAATCGGTCAATTCGAACTTTTCTTTTGACTACTCTCGTATTCCTCAAAGTACAAATGCTCATTTATTATCCATTCCACTTGGTAAACCTCCTCATTTTGATGGAGAGGACTACGGATTTTGGAGTCACAAAATGCGTAGTCACTTGTTCTCTCTCCATCCTAGTATATGGGAGATTGTAGAGAGTGGAATGCACTTTGATAGTACGGATAGTCCCATGTTCATTAATGAGCAAATTCATAAGAATGCACAAGCTACTACTGTTCTTCTAGCTTCATTGTGCAGGGATGAATACCACAAAGTGAGCGGCTTGGATAACGCCAAGCAGATCTGGGACACCCTCAAGATTTCTCATGAGGGGAACGACGTCACCTTGCTCACCAAGATGGAGTTGGTGGAGGGCGAGCTTGGACGATTTGCGATGATAAGGGGCGAGGAGCCGACACAAACATACAACCGGCTCAAGACCCTTATCAACAAGATAAGGAGCTACGGAAGCACGTGATGGACGGACCACGACGTCGTCCGACTGATGCTAAGGTCCTTTACCGTTCTTGATCCTCATTTGGTGAATAATATTCGTGAGAATCCCAGGTACATCAAAATGTCGCCCGAAGAAGTCCTTGGAAAATTCGTAAGCGGGCGAATGATGATCAAGGAGGCGAGGTACGTGGACGACGCTCTAAACGGTCCAATCAATGAGCCTCAACCCGTTGCTCTCAAGGCAACAAGGAGCAAGGAGGCGTTACCCAGCAAGGTAGCATAAATTGAGGCGGCTGGACTTAATGATGAAGAGATGGCCCTCATCATCAAAAGATTCAAGACGACGCTAAAGGGTCGCAAGGGGCAGCCAAGCAAGACCAAGACAAAGGGGAAGCGCTCATGCTTCAAATGTGGTAAGCTTGGTCATTTTATTGCTAACTGTCCCGACAATTATAGTGATCAGGATCAAGGGAACAAGAGGGAGAAGAAGAAGAACTATAAGAAGGCAAAGGGCGAGGCACATCTTGGCAAGGAGTGGGATTCGAACTGCTCCTCGTCCGACTCCGACAATGAAGGACTCGCCGCCACCGCCTTCAACAAGTCATCCCTCTTCCCCAACGAGCGTCACACATGCCTTATGGCAAGGGAGAAGAAGGTATGTACTCGAAACTCTACTTATGCTTCTTCAAGTGAGGACGAATCTAGTGATGAGGATGAAATAGATTATTCATGTTTATTTAAGGGCCTAGATAGAACCAAGGTAGATAAAATTAATGAATTGATTGATGCCTTGAATGATAAGAATAGGCTTTTAGAAAAACAAGAGGACTTGTTGTATGAAGAACATGACAAATTTGTAGAAGCACAAAAATCTCATGCCTTAGAAGTTAAGAGAAATGAAAGGCTTTCTTGTGAATTATCTTCTTGCCATGAGACAATTTCTAGCTTAAGGAGCATGAATTATGAGTTGAATGCTAAGTTAGAAATAGCTAGTAAATCAACAACTTGTGTAGAAAATGTTGTTATTTGCAATCGATGTAAAGATTTTGATATTGATGCTTGTAGTGAACATATAGCTTCTATTGCAAAGTTAAATGAGGAAATGGCTAGTCTTAATGCCCAACTTAAGGCTAGCAAAAGTGATTTTGATAAACTCAAATTTGCTAGGGATGCCTACACGATTGGTAGACACCCCTCAATTAAGGATGGGCTTGGCTTCAAGAGGGAAGCCAAGAACTTAACAAGCCATAAGGCTCCCATCTCCGCCAAGGAGAAAGGGAAGGCCCCTATGGCAAGTAGTACTAAAAAGAACCATGCTTTTATGTACAATGATAGAAGACAGTCTCATAGGAGTTGTAATGCTTTTGATTCACATACCTATGACTCTTATGCTATGTTTGCTCCTAGTTCTTCCTATATGCATGGTAGAGATATGCCTAGGAAAAATATTCATCATGTGCCTAGAAAGAATATTGTTCATGCTCCTAGGAAAGTTATGAATGGACCCTCTACAATTTATCATGCTTTAAATGCTTCCTTTGCTATTTGTAGAAAGGATAGGAAGATAGTTGCTAGGAAATTAGGGGCAAAATGCAAGGGTGATAAAACTTGCATTTGGGTCCCTAAGACAATTGTGACTAACCTTGTAGGACCCAACAAGAGTTGGGTACCTAAAACCCAAGCCTAAATTTGCCTTGCAGGTTTATGCATCCGGGGGTTCAAGCTGGATTATCGACAGCGGATGCACGAACCATATGACGGGGGAAAAGAAGATGTTCACCTCCTACGTCAAGAATAAGGATTCCCAAGATTCAATCATATTCGGTGATGGGAACCAAGGCAAGGTGAAAGGTTTAGGCAAGATTGCAATATCAAATGAGCACTCTATTTCTAATGTGTTTTTAGTTGAGTCTCTTGGATATAATTTACTATCTGTCAGTCAATTATGTAATATGGGATATAATTGTCTATTTACAAATGTAGATGTGTCTGTCTTTAGAAGATGTGATGGTTCACTAGCTTTTAAGGGTGTACTAGACGACAAACTTTATTTAGTTGATTTTACAAAAGAGGAGGCCGGTCTAGATGCATGCTTAATTGCTAAGACTAGCATGGGCTGGCTGTGGCATCGCCGCTTAGCACATGTGGGGATGAAGAACCTTCACAAGCTTCTAAAGGGAGAACACGTGATAGGTTTGACTAACGTGCAATTCGAAAAAGATAGACCTTGTGCAGCTTGTCAAGCAGGTAAACAAGTGGGAGGAGCATATCACAGCAAGAATGTGATGACCACTTCAAGACCTCTGGAGCTGCTGCATATGGACCTCTTCGGTCCCGTCGCCTATCTGAGCATAGGAGGAAGTAAATATGGTCTAGTTATTGTTGATGACTTTTCCTGCTTCACTTGGGTGTTCTTTTTGCAGGATAAGTCTGAAACCCAAGAGACCCTCAAGCGCTTCCTCAGGAGAGCTCAAAATGAGTTTGAGCTCAAGGTGAAGAAGATAAGAAGCGACAATGGGTCCGAATTCAAGAATCTTCAAGTGGAGGAGTTCCTTGAGGAGGAGGGGATCAAGCACGAGTTCTCCGCTCCCTACACACCTCAGCAAAATGGTGTGGTAGAGAGGAAGAACATGACGCTCTTAGATATGGCGAGGACTATGCTTGGAGAGTTCAAGACCCCCGAGCGCTTTTGGTCGGAAGCCGTGAACACGGCTTGCCACGCCATCAACAGGGTCTACCTTCACCGCCTCCTCAAGAAGACTTCATATGAGCTGCTGACTGGTAACAAACCCAATGTATCGTACTTTCGTGTATTTGGGAGTAAGTGCTACATTCTAGTGAAGAAGGGTAGGAATTCCAAATTTGCTCCCAAAGCTGTAGAAGGGTTTTTATTAGGTTATGATTCAAATACAAAGGCGTATAGGGTCTTCAACAAATCATAGGGTTTGGTTGAAGTCTCTAGCGACGTTGTATTTGATGAGACTAATGGCTCTCCAAGAGAGCAAGTTGTTGATCTTGATGATGTAGATGAAGAAGACGTTCCAACGGTCGCGATACGCACCATGGCGATTGGAGATGTACGGCCTCAGGAACAATTGGAGCAAGATCAACCGTCTTCCTCAACTATGGTGCATCCCCCAACCCAAGATGACGAACAGGTATCTCAAGTGGAGGCGCATGATCAAGGGGGAGCACAGGATGTTCAAGTTGAAGAGGAAGAAGCACCTCAGGCACCTCCAACCCAAGTTCGAGCGACGATTCAAAGGGATCATCCCGTCGACCAAATATTGGGTGATATTAGCAAGGAAGTAACTACTCGTTCAAGATTAGTTAATTTTTGTGAGAATTACTCTTTTGTCTCTTCTATTGAGCCTTTCAGGGTAGAAGAGGCGTTGCTAGATCCGGACTGGGTGTTGGCCATGCAGGAGGAACTCAACAATTTCAAGCGCAATGAAGTTTGGACACTCGTGCCTCGTCCCAAGCAAAATGTTGTGGGAACCAAGTGGGTGTTCCGCAACAAACAGGACGAGCATGGGGTGGTGACAAGGAACAAGGCTCGACTTGTGGCAAAAGGTTATGCCTAAGTCGCAGGTTTGGACTTTGAGGAGACGTTCGCTCCTGTGGCTAGGCTAGAATCAATTCGTATTTTGCTAGCATATGCCGCTCACCATTCCTTCAGGTTGTACCAAATGGATGTGAAGAGCGCTTTCCTCAACGGGCCGATCAAAGAGGAGGTGTACGTGGAGCAACCCCCTGGCTTCGAGGATGAACGGTACCCCGACCACGTGTGTAAGCTCTCTAAGGCGCTCTATGGACTTAAGCAAGCCCCAAGAGCATGGTATGAATGCCTTAGAGACTTTTTAATTGCTAATGCTTTCAAGGTCGGGAAAGCCGATCCAACTCTGTTTACTAAGACTTGCGATGGTGATGTTTTTGTGTGCCAAATTTATGTCGATGACATAATATTTGGTTCTACTAATCAAAAGTCTTGTGAAGAGTTTAGCAGGGTGATGACACCAAAATTCGAGATGTCGATGATGGGCGAGTTGAACTACTTCCTTGGGTTCCAAGTGAAGCAACTCAAGGACGGCACTTTCATCTCCCAAACGAAGTACACGCAAGACTTGCTAAAGCGGTTTGGGATGAAGGACGCCAAGCCCGCAAAGACGCCGATGGGAACTGACGGACACACCGACCTCAACAAAGGTGGTAAGTCCGTTGATCAAAAAGCATACCGGTCCATGATAGGTTCTTTGCTTTATTTATGTGCTAGTAGACCGGATATTATGCTTAGTGTATGCATGTGTGCTAGATTTCAATCCGATCCTAAGGAGTGTCACTTAGTGGTTGTGAAGCGAATTCTAAGATATTTAGTCGCTACGCCTTGCTTCGGGATCTGGTATCCAAAGGGGTCTAACTTTGACTTGATTGGATATTCAGATTCCGACTATGCTGGATGTAAGGTTGATAGGAAGAGTACATCGGGGACGTGCCAATTCTTAGGAAGGTCTCTGGTGTCGTGGAACTCTAAGAAACAAACTTTCGTTGCCCTATCCACCGCTGAGGCCGAGTATGTTGCCGCAGGACAGTGTTGCGCGCAACTACTTTGGATGAGGCAAACCCTCAGGGACTTTGGCTACAATCTGAGCAAAGTCCCACTCCTATGTGATAATGAGAGTGCTATCCGAATAGCGGAAAATCCTGTTGAGCACAGCCGCACAAAGCACATTGACATCCGACATCACTTTTTGAGAGACCACCAGCAAAAGGGAGATATCGAAGTGTTTCATGTTAGCACCGAGAACCAGCTAGCCGATATCTTCACTAAGCCTTTAGATGAAAAGACCTTTTGCAGGCTGCGTAGTGAGCTAAATGTCCTAGATTCACGGAACTTGGATTGAATTGTAGCATACATGTATTTATGCCTTTGATCATGTTCCTTATGCATTTTGTTGCTTATTGTGGTGCTCAAGTTGTACAAGCACTCCCTGGACCTCACAAGTCCTTGTGCAAGTGATGCACATATTTAGGGGGAGTTGTGCTACAACTTGACCCTTTGAGACTAACTGTTTGCTTGAGTTTGCTTGATTTAGTCTCAAAGGAGTTTTGAAAGGGAAAAGGTGGACTTGGACCATGAAAGACTTCCACTGCACTCCGATGAAAAGAGTAACTTTTCCAAGTTCATCTTTATACTCTTATTGCCTATTTGCTCTTAGTTGAAGATTTTGGTGAGGCAATGGGGTTAAAGGGCCAAGATTGATCCCGTTTTGGTGCTTGATGCCAAAGGGGGAGAAAATAAAGGCCAAAGCGATAAATGGATCAGCTACCACTTGAGAGATTATTGAAAATAGTAGAATAGAGCTTTTGGTTTGTCAAAACTCTTTTATTGTCTCTCTTGTCAAAAGTTGGCTTCTTGTGGGGAGAAGTGTTGATTATGGGAAAAAGGGGAGTTTTTGAAATCTTGAATCAATTTATCTTGGAATGACTCTCTTTATGTCTTAACATGTGTGTTTGACTTAGAGATAGAAATTTGAGTTTGATTTGCAAAAACAAACCAAGTGGTGGCAAAGAGTGATCCATATATGTCAAATTTGAATCAAAACAATTTGAGTTCTTATTTGAAGTGATTTTGTACTTGTTCTACTTGCTTTATGTTGTGTTGGCATAAATCACCAAAAAGGGGGAGATTGAAAGGGAAATGTGCCCTTGGGCCATTTCTAAGTATTTTGGTGGTTTAGTGTCCAACACAAGTGCCTAAGTGTAAAATGGTGGACAAAGTACAAATCAAGGATAAAGGTATGTTTCTCAGACTTAGTACATTGTTTTAGAGACTAATGTATTATGTCTAAGTGCTGGAAACAGGAAAAGATCAACTGGAAATGCCTTGGCTCGAGCAGCCAAGACTTTGCTCAGTGTGGAGCACCGGACTGTCCGGTGGTGCACCGGACAGTGTCCGGTGCGCCAGGCTGGCTCTGGCGAACAGGCTGCTCTCGGGACTTCGACGGCGGTGTACGGCTATAATTCATCGGACTGTCCGGTGTGCACCGGACTGTCCGGTGGGTCGTTCACAGGCGAACTCGTCGCTCTCGGGAATTCATCGGCGACGTACGACTATAATTCATCGGACTGTCCGGTGTGCACCGGACTGTCCAGTGAGCCAACGGTCGGTCGGGCCAACGGTCGGCTGCGCGATCTGCGCGGGACACGTGGCCGAGCCAACGGCTAGTAGGAGGCACCGGACTGTCCGGTGTGCACCGGATATGTCCGGTGCGCCAACGGCTCTCTGGCTACCAACGGTCGACTGCGCCATTTATGGAAGGAAATCGGGCACCGGACAGTGTCCGGTGTGCACCGGACTGTCCGGTGCGCCAGTCGACAGAAGGCAAGATCAACCTTCCTAGATTGCTGTCAACGGCTCCTAGCTGCCTTGGGGCTATAAAAGGGACCCCTAGGCGCATGGAGGAGCACACCAAGCATTCCTACAACATTCCTAAGCACCAAGACATCGATTCCGCGCCTTTGATTCTTTGCGATAGCAATTAGAGCTCTTGTTGAGTGGTGAACTCATTGAGTTGTGTTGTGAGCTCTCGTTGCGATTTGTGTGCGTGGTGTTGCTGTGATTTCTTGTCTTGAGTGCGTTGCTAATCCCTCCCTTGCTCTGTGCTTCTTTGTGAACTTTAAGTGTAAGGGCGAGAGGCTCCAAGTTGTGGAGATTCCTCGCAAACGGGATTGAGAAAAAGCAAGCAAAACACCGTGGTATTCAAGTGGGTCTTTGGACCGCTTGAGAGGGGTTGATTGCAACCCTCGTCCGTTGGGACGCCACAATGTGGAGTAGGCAAGCGTTGGTCTTGGCCGAACCACGGGATAACCACCGTGCCATCTCTGTGATTGATTTCTTGTGGTTATTGTGTTTTGTTGTGACTCCTCTCTAGCCACTTGGCATTTACTGTGCTAACGCTTAACCAAGTTTTTGTGGCTTAAGTTTTCAAGTTTTACAGGATCACCTATTCACCCCCCCTCTAGGTGCTCTCAAGTGGGCCAGATGAAATTAGTGGGCCGAATCAGGGAACTCAGCCCAAACGCAGGGATTTTTTCTTTTTCTTTTTTTTATTTCTATCCTCTTCTCTAGTTCAAGTTTACAATATTCAATTCAAATTCAAATTTCCTTTCTCATTCCAATCCTAAGTTCGATTCTGAATTTCAAGCATATATTTGATGCATCAAACATAAATCACAGCATGACGATGCAAGTATAAATTATATATTTATTTATATTGGTTACTTTGTCCATGAAAAAAAACAAAAAAACATATAATTCAATAAGGCATGATTTATGTAAAATATCTCACCATATTATTTAGTTGGGAAAATAGTTCAAATACATAGACAAAATTTATATTACCTTTTTATTTCACTTTAGGAAAATATTTCAATTGATAAACCTATTAGGAATACACTTTTAAATTGTAAATCTTTATTAAATTTTTCTCAAATACCAAAATAGGATTTTAGGGTGTTACAGTTCAATCGCTCTTCCTCCAGCACATCGATATCCTCTAGCCTGGTAGTTTCTGCTTCAGCTATGCTTTCGAACACCAGCCTCGGTGCCCTGAACATGAGGTCGGCGAGTAGCACTGCCTCCGAACCATAGACCATAAAAGAACGGGGTATTTCCATGTAGATCTCGACTAGGTTGAGTTCTCAAGCTCCAAACCACATATGGCAGCTCTCTGATCCACTTTCCTGTAAGCTTTTCATTTTTGTCGAACACTTTCTTCCTGAGTGCTTCCAGTATCATTCAATTGGCCCTTTCTACCTAGCCATTGGCTCTTGGATGCGCTACTGATGCATACTTGATCTGGATACTCCGTTGTTCATAGAAATCGAATAACTCAGAGCTGGTGAAGTTGGATCCTAGGTCGGTTATGATGCTATTTGGTATCCCAAATCTGAATATTATGTCTTGTATGAACTCCACTGCCTTGGCTGAGGTTAAAGAAGCAATAGGTGAAAGTCGCATAGAGGGGGGGTGAATAGGCAGAATCTAAAAATTATAAACTTAAGCATAACTACAAGCCGGGGTTAGCGTTAGAAATATAAACGAGTCCGAAAGAGAGGGCGCAAAACAAATCAACCAAGGAAATAGAGCGGATGACACGGTGATTTGTTTTACCGAGGTTCGGTTCTTGCAAACCTACTCCCCGTTGAGGTGGTCACAAAGACCGGGTCTCTTTCAACCCTTTCCCTCTCTCAAACGGTCACCTAGACCGAGTGAGCTTCTCTCCTCAATCAAATGGGACACTAAGTCCACTACAAGGACCACCACACAATTGGTGTCTCTTGTTTTGATTACAAGTGTTATGGAAACAAGAATGAGGAAGAAGAAAACAATCCAAGCGCAAGAGCTCAAAAGAACACAAAAGTCTCTCTCTCTAGTCACTAATTTGTTTGGAGTGATTCCAGACTTGGGAGAGGATTTGATCTCTTTGTTTGTGTCTTGTATTGAATGCTATAGCTCTTGTATGAGGTTTGAAGGCTGAAAACTTGGATGCAATGAATGTGGGGTGGTTGGGGGTATTTATAGCCTCAACCACCAAAATGGCCGTTGGGGATGGCTTCTGTCGATGGGCGCACCGGACAGTCCGGTGCGCCAGCCACGTCACCCAACCGTTAGGGTTCGACCGTTGGAGCTCTGACTTGTGGGCCCATTGGACAGTCCGGTGGTGCACTGGACAGGTCCTATAGAGTGTCCGGTGCGCCTTCTGGCACCTGCTCTGACTTCTGCGCGCGCAGGCGTGCACTGTAGCGCATTAAATGTCTTCTGCAGACGACCGTTGGCGCGAAGTAGCCGTTGCTCCGCTGGCACACCGGACAGTCCGGTGAATTATAGCGGAGCGGCTTCCCAAATTCCTGAAGCTGGCAAGTTCAGCGTCGATCTCCCTGGTGCACCGGACACTGTCCAGTGGCACACCGGACAGTCTGGTGCGCCAGACTAGGGCTGCCTTCGGTATAATTTGCTCCTTAGTTTTGAACCCTTTCTTTTGACTTGTATTGGTTTGTTGTGAACCTTTGGCACCTGTAGAACTCATAATCTAGAGCAAACTAGTTAGTCCAATAATTTGTGTTGGGCAACTCAACCACCAAAATTCATATGGAAAAGGTTTGACCCCATTTCCCTTTCAATCTCCACCTTTTTGGTGATTGATGCCAACACAAACCAAAGCAATTATAAAAGTGCTGAATTGAACTAGTTTGCATAATGTAAGTGCAAAGGTTGCTTGGAATTGAAACCAATAAACTTATTTCAATAGATGTGTATGGATGGTTTTCTTCTTATTTAAAATTTTGGACCACATTTGCACCACGGGTTTTGTTTTTGCAAATCCTTTGTAAAATTCTTTTCAAAACATTTTGCAAATAGTCACAGGTACATGAATAAGATTGAAAGAAGCATCTTCAAGATTTGAAATTTTCTCCCCCTGTCTCAAATGCTTTTCCTTTGACTAAAATAAAACTCTCCCTAAATAAAATTCTCCTCTTAGTGTTCAAGAGGGTTTTGCAAGTTTTGAAGATACTACTTTCTCCCCCTTTTGAACACAATAAGATATCAATTTGAAAAGGTTTCAATTTTTAAAATTTGGTGGTGGTGCGGTCCTTTTGCTTTGGGCTCATACTTTCTCCCCCTTTGGCATGAATCGCCAAAAACGGATACTTGTGAGTGAAATATAAGCCCTTGGGAAATTCTCCCCCTTTGGCAAATTAGATAGGAGTGAAGATTATACCAAATTTTTGGAGAGCGTTGCGGAGCGACGACGAAGGATGAGTAATTCGATGGAGTGGAGTGGAAGCCTTTGTCTTCGCCGAAGACTCCATTTCCCTTTCAATCTATGACTTAGCATGAAATACACTTGAAGAACACATTAGTCATAGTATATGAAAGAGATATGATCAAAGGTACATAAATAGGTTATGTGTGCAAAAAAATCAATCAAAATTCCTAGAATCAAGAATATTTAGCTCATGCCTAAGTTTGGTAAATGTTTTCTCTTCTAATGGCTTGGTAAAGATATCGGCTAATTGTTTTTTGGTGCTAATATAAGAAATCTCGATATCCCCCTTTTGTTGGTGATCCCTCAAAAAGTGATACCAAATGGCTATGTGTTTAGTGCGGCTATGCTCAACGGGATTGTCCGCCATGCGGATTGCACTCTCATTATCACATAGAAGAGGAACTTTGGTTAATTTGTAACCATAGTCCCTAAGGGTTTGCCTCATCCAAAGTAATTGTGCGCAACAATGGCCTGCGACAATATACTCGGCTTCGGCGGTAGAAAGAGCTACAGAATTTTGCTTCTTTGAAGCCCAAGACACCAGAGATCTTCCCAAGAACTGGCAAGTCCCTGATGTGCTCTTCCTATTGATCTTACAACCCGCCCAATCAGCATCTGAATAACCAATTCAATCAAAAGTGGATCCCCTGGGGTACCAAAGGCCAAACTTAGGAGTATAAACTAAATATCTCAAGATTCGTTTTATGGCCCTAAGGTGAACTTCCTTAGGATCGGCTTGGAATCTTGCACACATGCATACGGAAAGCATAATGTCCGGTCAAGATGCACATAAGTAGAGTAAAGAACCTATCATCGATCGGTATACCTTTTGATCTACGGATTTACCTCCCGTGTCGAGGTCGAGATGCCCATTGGTTCCCATGGGTGTCTTGATGGGCTTGGCATCCTTCATCCCAAACTTGGTGAGTATGTCTTGAATGTACTTTGTTTGGCTGATGAAGGTGCCCTCTTGGAGTTGCTTGACTTGAAATCCTAGAAAATACTTCAACTCTCCCATCATAGACATCTTGAATTTTCGAATCATGATCCTACTAAACTCTTCACAAATAGATTTGTTAGTAGACCCAAATATGATATCATCAACATAAATTTGGCATACAAACAAATCATTTTCAATGGTCTTAGTAAATAGAGTAGGATCAACCTTTCCGACTTTGAATCCATTATCAATAAGAAAATCTCTTAGGCATTCATACCATGCTCTTGGGGCTTGCTTGAGCCCATAAAGCGCCTTAGAGAGTTTATAAACATGGTTAGGGTACTCACTGTCTTCAAAGCCGGGAGGTTGCTCAACATAGACCTCTTCCTTGATAGGTCTATTGAGGAAGGCACTCTTCACGTCCATTTGGTAAAGCTTAAAGCCATGGTAAGTAGCATAGGCTAATAATATATGAATGGACTCAAGCCTAGCTATGGGTGCATAGGTTTCACCAAAATCCAAACCTTCGACTTGTGAATATCCCTTGGCCACAAGTCGGGCTTTGTTCCTTGTCACCACACCATGCTCATCTTGTTTGTTGCGGAAGACCCACTTGGTTCCTACAAAATTTTGGTTAGGACGTGGAACCAAATGCCATACCTCATTTCTTGTGAAGTTGTTGAGCTCCTCTTGTATCGCCAGCACCCAATCTGAATCTTGAAGTGCTTCCTCTACCCTGTGTGGCTCAATAGAGGAAACAAAAGAGTAGTGTTCACAAAAATGAGCAACACGAGATCGAGTGGTTACCCCCTTATGAATATCTCCTAGGATGGTGTTCACAGGGTGATCTCGTTGGATTGGTTGGTGGACTCTTGGGTGTGGCGGCCTTGGGTCTTGTTCATCTTCCTTGTCTTGATTATGGGCATCTCCCCCTTGATCATTGCCCTCCTCTTGAGGTGGCTCATCTTCTTGATCTTCTTCTTCATCATTTTGAGCCTCATCCTCATCTTGAGTTGGTGGAGATGCTTGCGTGGAGGAAGATGGTTGATCTTGTGCTTGAATGGGCTCTTCGGGTTCCTTAGGACACACATCCCCAATGGGCATGTTCCTTAGCGCGACGCACGGAGCCTCTTCATCATCTAATTCATCAAGATCAACTTGATCTACTTGAGAGCCGTTAGTCTCATCAAACACAATGTCATAAGAAACTTCAACTAGTCCAGTGGACTTGTTAAAGACTCTATATGCCCTTGTGTTTGAATCATATCCTAGTAAAAAGCCTTCTATAGCCTTAGGAGCAAATTTAGATTTTCTACCTCTTTTAACAAGAATAAAGCATTTGCTACCAAAGACTCTAAAATATGAAACATTGGGCTTTTTACCGGTGAGGAGTTCATAAGATGTCTTCTTGAGGATTCGGTGTAGATATAACCGGTTGATGGCGTAGCAAGCGGTGTTGACCGCCTCTGCCCAAAACCGATCCGAAGTCTTGTACTCATTAAGCATGGTTCTTGCCATGTCCAATAGAGTTCTATTCTTCCTCTCCACTACACCATTTTGTTATGGCATGTAGGGAGAAGAGAACTCATTCTTGATGCCCTCCTCCTCAAGGAAGTCTTCTATTTGTGAGTTCTTGAACTCTGTTCCGTTGTCGCTTCTTATTTTATTGATCCTTAAGCCGAACTCATTTTGAGCCTGTCTCAAGAATCCTTTCTAAGTTTCTTGGGTTTGAGATTTATCCTGTAAAAAGAATACCCAAGTGAAGCGAGAATAATCATCCACAATAACTAGACAGTACTTACTCCCGTCAATGCTTATGTAAGCTATCGGGTCGAATAGATCCATGTGGAGTAGTTCCAGTGGCCTGTCAGTCGTCATGATGTTCTTATGTGGATGATGAACACTAACTTGCTTCCCTGCTTGGCATGCGCTACAAATCCTGTCTTTCTCAAAATGAACATTTGTTAGTCCTAAAATGTGTTCTCCCTTTAGAAGCTTATGAAGATTCTTCATTCCAACATGGGCTAGTCGGCGGTGCTAGAGCCAACCCATGTTAGTCTTAGCAATTAAGCAAGTATCGAGTTCAGCTCTATTGAAATCAACTAAGTATAGCTGACCCTCTAATACTCCCTTAAAAGCTACTGAATCATCACTTCTTCTAAAGATTGTAACACCTGTATCCGTAAAAAGACAGTTGTAACCCATTTTGCATAATTGAGAAACAGAAAGCAGGTTGTAATCTAAAGAATCTACAAGAAAAACATTGGAAATAGAATGGTCAGGTGATATAGCAATTTTACCCAATCCTTTGACCAAACCTTGATTTCCATCCCCGAATGTGATAGCTCGTTGGGGATCTTGGTTTTTCTCGTAGGAGGAGAACATTCTTTTCTCCCCAGTCATATGGTTTGTGCACCCGTTGTCGATGATCCAACTTGAGCCCCCGGATGCATAAACCTACAAAACAAATTTAGTTCTTGATTTTAGGTACCCAAACGGTTTTGGGTCCTTTGACATTAGATACAAGAACTTTGGGTACCCAAACACAAGTCTTTAACCCCTTGTGTTTGCCCCCAACATATTTGGCAACTACCTTGCCTGATTTGTTAGTGAGCACATAGGAAGCATCAAAAGTTTTGAATGAAACATTATGATCATTTGATGCTTTAGGAGTTTTCTTCTTAGGCAATTTAGCATGGGTTGATTGCCCAGAACTAGATGCCTCACTCTTATACATAAAAGCATGATTAGGGCCAGAGTGAGACTTCCTAGAGTGAATTCTCCTAATTTTGTGTTCGGGATAACCGGCAGGGTATAAAATGTAACCCTCGTTATCCTGAACCATGGGAGCCTTGTCCTTAACAAAATTAGACAATCTTTTAGGCGGGGCATTAAGCTTGACATTGTCTCCATGTTAGAAGCCAATGCCATCCTTTATGCCAGGGCGTCTCCCACTATAAAGCATGCTTCTAGCAAATTTAAATTTTTCATTTTCCAAGTCATGCTCATTGATTTTAGCAGTTAATGTAGCTATGTGATCATTTTGTTGTTTAATTAAAGCAAGGTGATCATGAATGGCATCTACATTAACATCTCTACATCTAGTGCAAATAGAAACATGTTCAACGGTAGATGTAGAGGGTTTGTAAGTATTTAACTCAACAATCTTAGCATGCAAAATATCATTCTCATCTCTAAGATTGGAAATAGAAGCATTACAAACATCTAAATCCTTAGCCTTAGCAATTAATTTTTCATTCTCAATTTTAAGGCTAGAAAGAGAAGCATTCAATTTGTCAATCTTAGTAATTAAATTGGCATTATCATTTCTAAGACTAACAATTGAATCATCATAAACATCAAGCTTTTCAACCTTAGCAATTAATTTTGCATTTTCATTTTTAAGGTTGGAAACAATGTCATGGCAAGTGCTTAGCTCACTAGTTAATTTTTTATTTTTCTCTACCTCCTGAGCATAAGCATTTTTAACTTTAACATGCTTTTTGTTTTCTTTAATTAGGAAATCCTCTTGGCTATCCAAGAGTTCATCCTTCTCATGAATAGCGCTAATCAATTCATTTAATTTTTCCTTTTGTTACATGTTTAAGTTGGCAAAGAGAGTAAACAAATCATCCTCATCATCACTAGAATTAGCCTCATCACTAGATGTTGCATACTTAGTGGAGGATTTGGATTTTACCTTCTTCTTCTTGCCATCCTTCGCCATAAGACACTTGTGGCCGACGTTGGGGAAGAGGAGCCCTTTGTTGACGGCGAAGTTGGCGGCGTCCTCGTCGAAGGAGGAGTCGGTGGAGCTCTCGTTGGAGTCCCACTCCCGGCAAACATGGGCATTGCCGCCCTTCTTCTTGTAGTACCTCTTCTTTTGTCTCCTCTTTCCCTTCTTGTCGTCGCCCTTGTCACTATCACTAGATAATGGACATTTTGCAATAAAATGACCGAGCTTACCACACTTGTAGCACACTTTCTTGGAGCGCGGCTTGTAATCTTTCCCCCTCCTTTGCTTGAGGATTTGGCGGAAGCTCTTGATGATGAGCGCCATTTCCTCATTGTCGAGCTTGGAGGCGTCGATGGGGATTCTACTTGGAGTAGAATCTTCTTTCTTCTCCTCCACTGCTTTGAATGCAACGGGTTGTGTTTTGGGTACGGAGGAGGAGGCGCCTTGCTCGATGATCTTCTTGGAGCCTTTGATCATCAACTCAAAGCTCACGAATTTTCCTATTACTTCCTCGGGAGACATTAGTTTATATCTTGGATCATCACGAATTAATTGAACTTGAGTGGGGTTAAGAAATACGAGTGATCTAAGAATAACCTTGACCATTTCATGGTCATCCCACTTGGTGCTCCCGAGGTTGCGCACTTGGTTCACCAAGGTTTTTAGCCGGTTGTACATGGCTTGCGGGTCTTCTCCTTGGTTTAGCATGAAGCGACCGAGCTCCCCCTTGATCGTCTCCCTCTTGGTGATCTTGGTCACCTCATCTCCTTCATGCGCTGTTTTGAGCACGTCCCAAATCTCCTTGGCGCTCTTCAATCCTTGCACCTTGTTATACTCCTCTTGACTTAGAGAGGCGAGGAGTATTGTGGTGGCTTGTGAGTTGAAGTGCCGGATTTGGGCAACTTCGTCTGAATCATAGTCCTCATCCCTTACGGATGGTACCTGTACACCAAACTCAACAACGTTCCAAATACTAGTGTAGAGTAGGGGTGGAAACGAGCCGAGCCGAGCTCGGCTCGGCTCGCTGCGGCTCGTTCACGCAAAAGCGGCTCGGCTCGGCTCGCTCTAGGCTCGCCGAGCCAACGAGCCTAGCCATAAATATAAATCTGCTCTCTAAATTATAATGTAAAATCTTAAAAATATTTTAAATAACATATTTTAAATTAGTAAAATAGATATATCACTAATATAATATAGAAAATAGATTATTTTTGCATAGTAATCTCAAATAACATAAATTATTGTCTACTTTGTACTAATATTATATGGTAATTAAGATTTTATGTAAAAATTGTTGTTGAGTCGAGCCACGAGCCAGCTCACGAGCTGCACCGAGCCGAGCCGAGCTGGCTCGCTCTTTTCACGAGCCACAAAAACAGGCTCGGCTCGGGCTCGTTCTGAGCGTCGAGCCGGTCCGAGCCGAGCTGCTGCGAGCCCGAGCTGCTGCGAGCCCGAGCCAGCTCGTCGAGCTCGAGCTTTTTTTCCAGCCCTAGTGTGGAGTGAGGTTAGGTGATGTCTCATTTTATCACTCCGCATGTTATAATCTTCACCGTCAAAAATCGGTGGTTTGCCTAATGGAACAGAAAGTAAAGGAGTACGTTTAGAAATGCGAGGGTAGTGTAGAGGAATCTTACTAAACTTCTTGCGCTCATGGCGCTTAGAAGTTACGGACGGCGCGTCGGAGCCGGAGGTGGATGGCGATGAAGAGTCGGTCTCGTAGTAGACCACCTTCCTCATCTTCTTTTTCTTTTCGCCACTCCGATGTGACTTGTGTGAAGGGGATTCCTTCTCCTTCCCCTTGTTGCGGGACTCTCCCAATGGAGCCTTCCCGTGGCTTGTAACGGGCTTCTCGCCGGTCACCATCTCCTTCTTGGCATGATCTCCCGACATCACTTCGAGCGGTTAGGCTCTAATGAAGCACCGGGCTCCGATACCAATTGAAAGTCGCCTAGAGGGGGGGTGAATAGGCGGAATCTGAAAAATATAAACTTAAGCACAACTACAAGCCGGGGTTAGCGTTAGAAATATAAACGAGTCCGAAAGAGAGGGCGCAAAACAAACCAACCAAGGAAATAGAGCGGATGACACGGTGATTTGTTTTACCGAGGTTCGGTTCTTGCAAACCTACTCCCCGTTGAGGTGGTCACAAAGACCGGGTCTCTTTCAACCATTTCCCTCTCTCAAACGATCACCTAGACCGAGTGAGCTTCTCTCCTCAATCAAATGGGACACTAAGTCCACTACAAGGACCACCACACAATTGGTGTCTCTTGTTTTGATTACAAGTGTTATGGAAACAAGAATGAGGAAGAAGAAAAGCAATCCAAGCGCAAGAGCTCAAAAGAACACAAAAGTCTCTCTCTCTAGTCACTAATTTGTTTGGAGTGATTCCGGACTTGGGAGAGGATTTGATCGATTTGTTTGTGTCTTGTATTGAATGCTATAGCTCTTGTATGAGGTTTGAAGGCTGAAAACTTAGATGCAATGAATGTGGGGTGGTTGGGGGTATTTATAGCGTCAACCACCAAAATGGTCGTTGGGGATGGCTTCTGTCGACGGGCGCACCGGACAGTCCGGTGCGCCACCGAACACTGTTCGGTGCGCCAGCCACGTCACCCAACCGTTAGGGTTCGACCGTTGGAGCTCTGACTTGTGGGCCCACCGGACAGGTCCTGTAGACTATCTGGTGCACCTTCTGGCACCTGCTCTGACTTCTGCGCGCGCAGGCGTGCACTGTAGCACATTAAATGTCTTCTGCAGACGACCGTTGGCGCGAAGTAGTCGTTGCTCCGCTGGCACACCGGACAGTCCAGTGCTACACCGGACAGTCCGGTGAATTATAGCGGAGCGGCGTCCCAAATTCCCGAAGCTGGCAAGTTCAGCGTCGATCTCCCTGGTGCATCGGACAGTGTCCGGTGGTGCACCGGACACTGTCCGATGGCACACCGGACAGTCCGGTGCGCCAGACCAGGGCTGCCTTCGGTATAATTTGCTCCTTAGTTTTGAACCCTTTCTTTTGACTTGTATTGGTTTGTTGCGAACCTTTGGCACTTGTAGAACTCATAATCTAGAGCAAACTAGTTAGTCAAATAATTTGTGTTGGGCAATTCAACCACCAAAATTCATATGGAAAAGGTTTGACCCTATTTCCCTTTCAATAGGCTTGTACTCTATCCATTTGGTGAACTTGTCAATGGCAACCAGCACGTGAGTATAGCCTCCCTGAGCTTTCTTGAAGGGTCCAATCATGTCCAGCCCTCAGCATGCAAATGGCCATGTTATAGGGATGGTCTGCAGCTCCTGTGCCGGTAAATGTTGTTGCTTTGACAAGAATTGGCAAGCTTCACACCTCTGGACTAACTCGGTGGCATCACTCTTCGCTGTTGGCCAATAGAAACCAGACCTAAAAACTTTCCCAACCAGAGTTCTAGATGCTGCGTGTACTCCGCACTGTCCGGCGTGGATTTCATCCAATAGCTGCTTCCCAGTAGTCGAGGAAACACACTTCATGAGGACTCCCATCGCACCCCTTCTGTACAGTGTGCCCCCTATGAGTGTGTAGTGGGCCGACTGTCTTGCGAGGCGTTCTGCCACAGCCTTATCATCCAGTTCTTCTTCATTCTTTATGTACCTGATGATAGACTCTCTCTAGTCATTAGGGTCCGACTCCGGTTGGCTCAAGGTGTTGCATTCTTCTGTCTGATCTGAGGGAATAATCGGGCGTGACACTTCTTGGACGAAGATCCCGGGTGGGACCTGGGCCCGACTGGATCCCAGCTTTGACAACGCGTCTGCTGCTACGTTGCGGTCTCTTTCCACATGATGGAATTCCAACCCTTCAAACTTGTCTTCTAATTTTCAGACGGCTGCACAGTACTTGCCCATAGAATCAGTCGAGCAATCACATTCTTTATTTATCTGGCTTATGATCACTAGTGAATCTCCGTATACCATCAACCTCTTAACGCCCAGTGACACTGCGATGTTCAGTCAGTGGATCAATGCTTCATATTCTGCTGCATTATTTGATGCTGGGAATAATAGCTAAAGTGCATACTTGAGTTGTTCACCTCCTGGAGCAATGAAGAGGATTCCTACGCCTGCTCCCTGCAGTTTCAGCAAGCCATCGAAATATATTTGCCATACTTCAGTAGCCTCTGGGTTGTCTAGAACCTGATGCTCAGTCCATTCTGATACGAAGTCAACTAGTGCTTGAGTCTTTACTGTCGTGCGAGGCCGAAACTCTATGTCATGAGCTCCCAGTTCACAGGCCCACTTGGCTATTCTTCCGATGGCTTCTTTGTTGTGAAGAATATCCCCTATTGGAAACTCGGTGACTACTATGACTTTGTGGTCGTCAAAGTAGTGATGGAGCTTGCGAGCGGTTAGAAGTACCGTGTACAATAGTTTTTGAACTTGGGGATACTTCTTTTTAGAGGGTCCCAGAACTTCGCTGATGAAGTAGACCGGATGCTGTACTGGATATGTATGTCCTTCCTCCACCCGCTAGACTACTAACGCGATGCTCACCACGTGAGTCGCGCATCAGATGTATAACAACAGATCTTCTGTCGGCTGATTCGGCGTGGCTCGGCGTGGTGGCTTGAGTACTGGTGGCGTAGTCAGGAACTTTTTCAGTGCTTCTAGAGCTTCCTGTGCTTCTGTGGTCCACTAAAACTTGTCCACCTTCTTGATCAATTTGTAGAATGGCATGGCTTTCTCACCCAACCTTGATATGAACCTGCTCAAGGCTGTCATGCATCCAGTAAGCCTCTGCACTTCCTTTTGTGATCGCGGCGCTTCCATTCTCATGATGGCCTCGATTTTTTCTGGGTTGGCTTTGATTCCTCGGTGGCTGACAATGAATCCGAGTAACTTCCCTGCTGGTACTCTGAAAACACATTTCTCTGGATTGAGCTTCCACCGGTATCGCCTCAGGCTGTTGAAGACCAGCTGCAAATCTTCGATGAAGTTTTTTGAGTTTTCTGTTTTGATTACCACGTCATCAACATAGGCTTCCACCCGCTTCCCCCGGTGATCGGCTAAGCATGTTTGAATAGTTCTCTGGTAAGTCGCTCCCGTGTTCTTGAGGTTGAACGACATGGAGGTATAGCAGAAAGCTCCAAACGGGGTAATGAATGCAGTTTTTCCTTATCTTCTTTTGCTAAGCTGATCTGATGGTATCCAGAATAGCATTCTAGGAAGGACAACATAGAACATCTAGCGGTCGAATCAACCACCTGATCTATTCTAGGGAGTCCGAAGGGATCCTTCGGACAGTGTTTGTTGAGATCTGTATAGTCGACGCACATGTGCCAATCCACTTTATTCTTTTTGAGTACAAGAACATGATTTGCTAGCCACTCATGATGCAGTACTTCTCTAATGAACCCTGCTGCCACTAAGCGAGCTAACTCGGCGCGAATAGCTTCTCTTTTGTCAGGCGTGAAACGACACAGTTTTTGTCGAATCGGCCTTGCTTGGGGATAGACCTTCAATTTGTGCTCGGCCAGTTCCGTCGAGACTCCCAGCATATCCGCAGGCTACCATGCGAATACGTCTTGGTTATCTTGCAGGAACCGAACGAGCGTGCTTTCCTATTTGTCGTCAAGGCTGGAGCTGATGATGGCAGTCTTGCGTTCATCAGCGAACCCAAGGTTGATCTTTTTCGTCTCCTAAGTCGGCCGCATAGAGGTCACGACTTGAGCTTCGTTCGCAGGTACTGCGAGGTCTCCCTCAGGCTTTGTGTTTGCCTGCGTGGAGGATGTCGTCGGCGGTTTAGTAGTGATGGCCGCCTGGATAGCTCCTCGAAAACATTCCACGGTGCCTTAGAAGTCAGCGCGCACAGTGATGATCCCTTGTGGCCCTGTCATCTTCAATATCATGTAAGAATAGTGCAGAATGGCCATGAATTTTGCTAATCCTGGCCTACCGATGATGGCGTTGTATCCGCAGTCGAAACTTACCACCTCGAACCTAAGGAACTCGGTTCTGTAGTTTTCTGGAGTTCCAAAGTGAAAGTCGCCTAGAGGGGGGTGAATAGGGCGAAACTGAAATTTACAAAGTTAATCACAACTATAAGCCGGGTTAGCGTTACAAATATAAGCGCGTCCGAGAGAGAGGGTGAAAAACAAATCTTAAGCAAATAAAGAGTGAGACACAAGGATTTGTTTTACCGAGGTTCGGTTCTTGCAAACCTACTCCCCGTTGAGGTGGTCACAAAGACCGGGTCTCTTTCAACCCTTTCCCTCTCTCAAACGGTCACTTAGACCGGGTGAGCTTCTCTTCTCAATCACACGGGACACTAAGTCCCCACAAGGATCACCACACAATTGGTGTCTCTTGCCTCGGTTATAATTGAGTTTGTCACAAGAAAGAATGAGAAAGAAAAGAAGCAATCCAAGCGCAAGAGCTCAAATGAACACAAGTGTCACTCTCTCTAGTCACTATTTGATTTGGAGTGATTCCGGACTTGGGAGAGGATTTGATCTCTTTGGTTGTGTCTAGAATTGAATGCTATAGCTCTTGTAATGTGTTGGAAGGTGGAAAACTTGGATGCAATGAATGGTGGGGTGGTTAGGGTATTTATAGCCCCAACCACCAAACTAGCCGTTTGGTGGAGGCAGCTGTCGACGGGCGCACCGGACAGTTCGGTGCGCCACTGGACACTGTCCGGTGAGCCAGCCACGTCACCCAGGTGTTAGGGTTCGACCGTTGGAGCTCTGACAGGTGGGGTCTTCTGGCTGTCCGGTGGTGCATCGGACAAGTACTATAGACTGTCCGGTGCGCCAACTGCGCGTGCTCTGACCTCTGCGCACGCAGGCGCGCATTAAATGCGTTGCAGTCGACCGTTGGCGCTGAAGTAGCCGTTGCTCCGCTGGCACACCGGACAGTCCGGTGCGCTACCAGACACTGTCTGGTGCCTCACCGGACAGTCCGGTGAATTATAGCGGAGCGCCCTCTGATTTTCCCAAAGGTGACTAGTTTGGAGCTGAGTTCCCTGGTACACCGGACACTGTCCGGTGGTGCACCGGATAGTCCGGTGTGCCAGACCAGGGCACACTTCGGTTGTCTTTGGCTCTCTTTGTTTGAACCCTTTCTTGGTCATTTTATTGGTCTATTGTGAACCTTTGGCACCTATAGAACTTATAATCTAGAGCAAACTAGTTAGTCCAATTATTTGTGTTGGGCAATTCAACCACCAAAATCAATTAGGAAAAGGTGTAAGCCTATTTCCCTTTCAATCTCCCCCTTTTTGGTGATTGATGCCAACACAAACCAAAGCAAATATAGAAGTGCAGAATTGAACTAGTTTGCATAATGTAAGTGCAAAGGTTGCTTGGAATGAAACCAATAAATATTACTTACTAGATGCGCATGGATGGCTTTTCTTCTTATTAACATTTTGGACCACACTTGCACCACATGTTTTGTTTTGCAAAAATGTTTTGGAAATTCTTTTCAAAGTTCTTTTGCAAATAGTCAAAGGTAAATGAATAAGATTTTGAGAAGCATTTTCAAGTTTTGAAATTTTCTCCCCCTGTTTCAAATGCTTTTCCTTTGACTAAACAAAACTCCCCCTTAATGAAATCCTCCTCTTAGTGTTCAAGAGGGTTTTAGATATTAATTTTGAAGAGGGTATACCAATTTTGAAGAGGAGCAGAGCACACGCGGGTGGCACACCGGACAGTCTACAGGACTTGTCCGGTGCACCACCGGACAGCCAGGCGGGCCCACACGTCAGAGCTCCAACGGTCGGAACCCAACGGCCTGGTGACGTGGCTGGCGCACCGGACTGTCCGGTGCGCCATGCGACAGAAGCCCTCACCAACGGCTAGTTTGGTGGTTGGGGCTATAAATACCCCCAACCACCCCACATTCAAGTCATCCAAGTTTCCACCTTCCAACCATTTACAAGAGCTCTAGCATTCAATTCTAGACACACCCAAGTGATCAAATCCTCTCCAATTCCACACAAAGCTTTAGTGATTAGTGAGAGAGATTTGTTGTGTTCTTTTGAGCTCTTGCGCTTGGATTGCTTCTTTTCTTTCTCATTTGTTCTTGTGATCAAAACTCAATTGTAGTTGTGTTTAAGTTGTTAAATTTCAGATTCGCCCTATTCACCCCCTCTAGGCGACTTTCAATTGGTATCAAAGCCCGGTGCTTCATTAGAGCCTAACCGCTCGAAGTGATGTCGGGAGATCATGCCAAGAAGGAGATGGAGACCGGCGACAAGCCCACTACAAGCCACGGGAAGACTTCATCGGAAGAGTCCCGCAACAAGAGGAAGGAGAAGAAAGACTCCTCCAACAAAGGGAAGGGGAAGGAGAAGAAATCATCTTCCCACAAGTCGCATCGAAGAGGCGACAAGCACAAAAGGATGAGGAAAGTGGTCTACTACGAGACCGACTCTTCATCACCATCGACCTCCGGCTCCGACGCGCCGTCCGTCACTTCTAAGCGCCATGAGCGCAAGAAGTTTAGTAAGATCCCCCTACGCTACCCTCGCATTCCTAAACATACACCTTTACTTTCCGTCCCATTAGGCAAACCACCAACGTTTGATGGTGAAGATTATGCTAGGTGGAGTGATATGATGCGATATCACCTAACCTCACTCCACAAAAGTATATGGGATGTTGTTGAGTTCGGTGTACAGGTACCATCCGTAGGGGATGAAGACAATGATGAAGACGAGGTGACCCAAATCGAGCACTTCAACTCTCAAGCCACCACTATACTTCTCCAATCTCTAAGCCGTGAGGAGTATAACAAGGTGCAAGGATTAAAGAACGCCAAAGAGGTTTGGGATGTGCTCAAAACCGCGCACAAGGGAGATGAGGTGACCAAGATCACCAAGCGGGAAACGATCGAGGGGGAGCTCGGTCGCTTCATGCTTCACCAAGGGGAGGATCCGCAAGCTATGTACAACCGCTTGAAGACCTTGGTGAATCAAGTGTGCAACCTCGGGAGAGAAAAATGGGATGACCATGAGATGGTCAAGGTTATTCTTAGATCCCTCGTTTTTCTTAACCCTACGCAAGTTCAATTAATTCGAGGTGATCCTAGATATAAGCTAATGTCTCCCGAGGAGGTTATAGGAAAATTTGTGAGCTTTGAGCTAATGATTAAAGGCTCAAAGAAAATCATCGAGCAAGGCACCTCCTCCACGCCCGAGGCACAACCGGTCGCATTCAAGGCGACGGAGGAGAAGAAGGAGGAGTCTACATCAAGTAGACAACCAATCGACGCCTCAAAGCTCGACAATGAGGAAATGGCGCTTATCATCAAAAGCTTCCGCCAAATCCTCAAGCTAAGGAGGGGGAAAGATTACAAGCCCCGCTCCAAGAAAGTATGCTACAAGTGTGGTAAGCCCGGTCATTTTATTGCTAAATGTCCATTATCAAGTGATAGTGACAGGGACGACGATAAGAAGGGGAGAAGAAAGGAGAAGAAGAGATATCACAAGAGGAAGGGCAGCGATGCCCATGTGTGTCGGGAGTGGGACTCTGATGAGAGCTCCACCGACTCCTCCTTCGACGAGGACGCCGCCAACATCGCCGTCACCAAGGGTCTTCTCTTCCCCAACATCGGCCACAAATGCCTCATGGCAAAAGACGGCAAAAAGAAGAAGGTAAAATCAAGATCCTCCACTAAATATGAAACCTCTAGTGATGAGGATGATGCTAGCAATGAGGAGGATAACTTGCGCATTCTTTTTGCCAACCTAAACATGCAACAAAAGGAGAAATTAAATGAATTGATTAGTGCTATTCATGAGAAGGATGATCTCTTGGACTCTCAAGAGGACTTCCTTATTAAAGAAAATAAGAAGCATGTTAAGGTTAAAAATGCTTATGCTCTAGAAGTAGAGAAATGTGAAAAATTGTCTAGGGAGCTAAGCACTTGCCATGAGACTATTGACAACCTTAGAAAATGAGAATGCTAATTTGTTAGCTAAGGTTGATTCAAATGTTTGTGATGTTTCAATTCCCAATCTTAGAAATGATAATAATGATTTGCTTGCTAAGATTGAAGAATTAAACATTTCTCTTGATAGCCTTAGATGTGAAAATGAAAAATTGGTTGCTAAGGCTAAAGATTTTGATGTTTGCAATGTTACTATTTCTAACCTTAGAAGTGAAAATGATATATTACATGCTAAGGTTGCAGAATTAAAATCTTGCAAACCCTCTACATCTACCATTAAACATGTGTCTATTTGTGCTAGATGTAGAGATGTTGATATTGATGCTATTCATGATCATATGGTCTTAATTAAACAACAAAATGATCATATAGCAAAGTTAGATGCTAAAATTGCCGAGCATAACTTAGAAAATGAAAATTTTAAATTTGCTACAAGTATGCTCTATAGTGGGAGACGCCCTGGCATCAAGGATGGCATTGGCTTCCAAAGGGGAGACAATGTCAAACTTAATGCCCCTCCTAAAAGATTGTCTAATTTTGTTAAGGGCAAGGCTCCCATGCCTCAGGATAACGAGGGTTACATTTTGTACCCTGCCGGTTATCCCGAGAGCAAAATTAGGAGAATTCATTCTAGGAAGTCTCACTCTGGCCCTAATCATGCTTTCATGTATAAGGGTGAGACATCTAGCTCTAGGCAACCAACCCGTGCTAAGTTTCCTAAGAAGAAAACTCATAGTGCATCAAATGATCATGACATTTCATTTAAAACTTTTGATGCATCATATGTTTTAACTAACAAATCCGGCAAGGTAGTTGCCAAGTTTGTTGGGGGCAAACACAAGGGCTCCAAGACTTGTGTTTGGGTACCCAAAGTTCTTGTGTCTAATGCAAAAGGACCCAAAACCGTTTGGGTACCTAAAGTCAAGAACTAAAATTGTTTTGTAGGTTTATGCATCTGGGGGCTCAAGTTGGATCATCGATAGCGGGTGCACAAATCACATGACAGGGGAGAAGAAGATGTTCTCCTCATATGAGAAAAACCAAGATCCCCAACGAGCTATCACATTCGGGGATGGAAACCAAGGTTTGGTCAAAGGTTTGGGTAAAATAGCTATATCTCCTGACCATTCCATTTCCAATGTTTTTCTTGTTGATTCATTAGATTACAATTTGCTTTCTGTATCTCAATTATGTCAAATGGGCTACAACTGTCTTTTTACTGATGTAGGTGTCACTGTCTTTAGAAGAAGTGATGATTCAATAGCATTTAAGGGAGTGTTAGAGGGTCAGCTATACTTGGTAGATTTTGATAGAGCTGAACTCGACACTTGCTTAATTGCTAAGGCTAACATGGGTTGGCTCTGGCACCGCCGACTAGCCCATGTTGGAATGAAGAATCTTCATAAGCTTCTAAAGCGAGAACACATTTTAGGATTAACAAATGTTCATTTTGAGAAAGACAGGATTTGTAGCGCATGCCAAGCAAGGAAGCAAGTTGGTGTTTATCATCCACACAAGAACATCATGACGAATGACAGGCCACTGGAGCTCCTACACATGGATTTATTCGGCCCGATCGCTTACATAAGCATCGGCGGGAGTAAGTACTGTCTAGTTATTGTGGATGATTATTCTCGCTTCACTTGGGTGTTCTTTTTGCAGGAAAAATCACAAACCCAAGATACCTTAAAGGGATTCTTGAGACGGGCTCAAAATGAGTTCGGCTTGAGGATCAAGAAAATTAGAAGCGACAACGGGACGGAGTTCAAGAATTCACAAATTGAAGGCTTCCTTGAGGAGGAGGGCATCAAGCATGAGTTCTCTTCTCCCTACACGCCACAACAAAATGGTGTAGTGGAGAGGAAGAATAGAACTCTATTGGACATGGCAAGAACCATGCTTGATGAGTACAAGACACCGGATCGGTTTTGGGCCGAGGCGGTTAACACCGCTTGCTACACCATCAACCGGTTATATCTACACCGAATCCTCAAGAAGACATCATACGAACTCCTAACCGGTAAAAAGCCCAACATTTCATATTTTAGAGTCTTTGGTAGCAAATGCTTTATTCTTATTAAAAGAGGTAGAAAATCTAAATTTGCTCCTAAGACTGTAGAAGGCTTTTTACTAGGATATGATTCAAACACAAGGGCATATAGAATCTTTAACAAGTCCTTAGGACTAGTTGAAGTTTCTTGTGACATTGTGTTTGATGAAACTAACGGCTCTCAAGTAGAGCAAGTTGATCTTGATGAGATAGGTGAAGAAGAGGCTCCTTGCATCGCGCTAAGGAACATGTCCATTGGGGATGTGTGTCCTAAGGAATCCAAAGAGCCTCCAAATGCACAAGATCAACCATCCTCCTCCACGCAAGCATCTCCACCAACTCAAAATGAGGACGAGGCCCAAGTTGATGAAGGAGAAAATCAAAATGATGAGCCACCTCAAGATGACGACAACGATCAAGGGGGAGATGCAAATGATCAAGACAAGGAGGATGAAGAACCAAGACCGCCACACCCAAGAGTCCACCAAGCAATCCAACGAGATCACCCCGTCGACACCATCCTCGGCAACATTCATAAGGTGGTAACCACTAGATCTCGTGTTGCACATTTTTGTGAGCATTACTCTTTTGTTTCCTCTATTGAGCCACACAGGGTAGAGGAAGCACTCCAAGATTCGGATTGGGTGATGGCGATGCAAGAGGAGCTCAACAATTTCACTAGGAACGAGGTATGGCATTTGGTTCCACGTCCTAACCAAAATGTTGTAGGAACCAAATGGGTCTTCCGCAACAAGCAAGATGAGCATGGTGTGGTGACAAGGAACAAAGCTCGACTTGTGGCCAAGGGATACTCCCAAGTCAAAGGTTTGGATTTCGGTGAAACCTATGCACCCGTAGCTAGGCTTGAGTCAATTCGTATATTATTAGCCTATGCTACTTACCATGGCTTCAAGCTTTACCAAATGGACGTGAAGAGTGCCTTCCTCAATGGACCAATCAAGGAAGAGGTCTATGTTGAGCAACCTCCTGGCTTTGAAGACAGTGAGTACCCTAACCATGTCTATAGGCTCTCTAAGGCACTTTATGGGCTCAAGCAAGCCCCAAGAGCATGGTATGAATGCCTAAGAGATTTCCTTATTGCTAATGGCTTCAAAGTCGGCAAGGCCGATCCTACTTTATTTACTAAAACTCTTGAAAATGATTTGTTCGTATGCCAAATTTACGTTGATGATATTATATTTGGGTCTACTAACGAATCTACATGTGAGGAATTTAGTAGGATCATGACACAGAAATTTGAGATGTCGATGATGGGGGAGTTGAAGTATTTCTTGGGATTTTAAGTAAAGCAACTCCAAGAGGGCACCTTCATTTGCCAAACAAAGTATACTCAAGACATTCTAAACAAGTTTGGGATGAAGGATGCCAAGCCCATCAAGACTCCCATGGGAACAAATGGGCATCTCGACCTCGACACGGGAGGTAAGTCCGTGGATCAAAAGGTATATCGGTCGATGATAGGTTCATTACTCTATTTATGTGCATCTCGACCGGACATTATGCTTTTCGTATGCATGTGTGCAAGATTCCAAGCCGACCCTAAGGAATCTCACCTTACGGCCGTAAAACGAATCTTGAGATATTTGGCTTATACTCCTAAGTTTGGGCTTTGGTACCCTCGGGGATCCACTTTTGATTTAATTGGTTATTCGGATGCCGATTGGGCGGGGTGTAAAATCAATAGAAAGAGCACATCGGGGACTTGCCAGTTCTTGGGAAGATCCTTGGTGTCTTGGGCTTCAAAGAAGCAAAATTCCGTAGCTCTTTCAACCGCCGAAGCCGAGTACATTGCCGCAGGCCATTGTTGCGCGCAATTGCTTTGGATGAGGCAAACCCTGCGGGACTATGGTTACAAATTAACCAAAGTTCCTCTTCTATGTGATAATGAGAGTGCAATCCGCATGGCGGATAATCCCGTTGAGCATAGCCGCACTAAACACATAGCCATTTGGTATCATTTTCTTAGGGATCACCAACAAAAGGGGGATATCGAGATTGCATACATTAATACTAAAGATCAATTAGCCGATATCTTTACCAAGCCACTAGATGAACAAACTTTTACCAAACTTAGGCATGAGCTCAATATTCTTGATTCCAGTAATTTCTTTTGATATCTTGCACACATAGCTCATAAATATACCTTTGGTCATGTCTCTTTTATATATACTATGACTAATGTGTTTTCAAGTGAATTTCAAACCAAGTCATAGGTGTATTGAAAGGGAATTGGAGTCTTCGGCGAAGACTAAGGCTTCCACTCCACTCCATAACTCATCCTTCGCCGTCGCTCCGAACATCTCTCCGTCTTTGGTATAATCTTCACTCATATGCTTTATTTGCCAAAGGGGAGAAAGTAGTTAGTAAAGGGCTCTAATGATTCCGTTTTTGGCGATTCATGCCAAAGTGGGAGAGAGTATGAGCCCAAAGCAAAAGGACCGCACCACCACCCTAATTTTAAAACTAATGATTTTCAATTGGTAAATTTCAAATTGGTATCTTATTGTGTTCAAAAGGGGGAGAAAGTAGTATTTTCAAAATTGATATTTTAAAACCCTCTTGAACACTAAGAGGAGAATTTATTTAGGGGGAGTTTTGTTTAGTCAAAGGGAAAGCATTTGAAACAAGGGGAGAAAATTTCAAAACTTGAAAATGCTTCTCAAAATCTTATTCATTTACCTTTGACTATTTGCAAAAGGACTTTGAAAAGAATTTACAAAAAGAATTTGCAAAAACAAAACATGTGGTGCAAGCGTGGTCCAAAATGTTAAAAATAAAGAAACAATCCATGCATATCTAGTAAGTAATATTTATTGGCTCAATTCTAGGTAACCTTTGCACTTACATTTTGCAAACTAGTTCAATTATGCACTTCTATACTTGCTTTGGTTTGTGTTGGCATCAATCACCAAAAAGGGGGAGATTGAAAGGGAATTAGGCTTTCACCTATATTCCTAAATTAATTTTGGTGGTTGAATTGCCCAACACAAATATTTGGACTAACTAGTTTGCTCTAGTCTATAAGTTATACAGGTGCCATAGGTTCACAAAAAGCCAATAAAAAGACCAAGGAAAGGGTTCAACAAAAAGAGCAAGGGACAACCGAAGTGTGCCCTGGTTTGGCGCACCGGACTGTCCGGTGTGCCACCGGACAGTGTCCGGTGCACCAGGGGACTCCAAGCTGAACTTCGCACCTTCGGGAAAACTCAGAGGCGCCGCGCTATAATTCACCGGACTGTCCGGTGTACACCGGACAGTGTCCGGTGCTCCAAGGAGATGCGACTCTGAACTCGCCAGCTTCGGGAATCCACTCCGCTATAATTCACCGGACATGTCCGGTGTACACCGGACTGTCCGGTGTAACGGCGGAGCAACGGCTATTCGGCGCCAACGGTCACCTGCTACAGCATTAAATGCGCGCCAGCGCGCGCAGAGGAGCAGAGCACACGCGGGTGGCACACCGGACAGTCTACAGGACTTGTCCGGTGCACCACCGGACAGCCAGGCGGGCCCACACGTCAGAGCTCCAACGGTCGGAACCCAACGGCCTGGTGACGTGGCTGGCGCACCGGACAGTGTCCGGTGGCGCACCGGACTGTCCGGTGCGCCATGCGATAGAAGCCCTCACCAACGGCTAGTTTGGTGGTTGGGGCTATAAATACCCCCAACCACCCCACATTCAAGTCATCCAAGTTTCCACCTTCCAACCATTTACAAGAGCTCTAGCATTCAATTCTAGACACACCCAAGTGATCAAATCCTCTCCAATTCCACACAAAGCTTTAGTGATTAGTGAGAGAGATTTGTTGTGTTCTTTTGAGCTCTTGCGCTTGGATTGCTTCTTTTCTTTCTCATTTGTTCTTGTGATCAAAACTCAATTGTAGTTGTGTTTAAGTTGTTAAATTTCAGATTCGCCCTATTCACCCCCCTTCTAGGCGACTTTCAGTGCTAACATATGCAATCTCGATATCCCCCTTTTGTTGGTGATCCCTTAAGAAATGATACCGAATGGCTATGTGTTTAGTGCGGCTATGCTCAACGGGATTATCCGCCATGCGGATTGCACTCTCATTATCACATAGAAGAGGAACTTTGGTTAATTTGTAACCATAGTCCCTAAGGGTTTGCCTCATCCAAAGCAATTGCGCGCAACAATGGCCTGCGGCAATATATTCGGCTTCGGCGGTTGAAAGAGCACAGAATTTTGCTTCTTTGAAGCCCAAGACACCAGAGATCTTCCCAAGAACTGGCAAGTCCCCGATGTGCTCTTTCTATTAATTTTGCACCCTGCCCAATCAGCATCGGAATAACCAATTAAATCAAATGTGGATCCCCTGGGGTACCAAAGGCCAAACTTAGGAGTATAAACTAAATATCTCAAGATTCGTTTTACGGCCCTAAGGTGAGCTTCCTTAGGATCGGCTTGGAATCTTGCACACATGCACACGGAAAGCATAATATCCGGTCATGAAGCACATAAATAGAGTAAGGAACCTATCATCGACCGGTATACCTTTTGATCTACGGATTTACCTCCCGTGTCGAGGTCGAGATGCCCATTAGTTCCCATGGGTGTCTTGATGGGCTTGGTGTCCTTCATCCCAAACTTGGTTTGAATGTCTTGAATGTACTTCGTTTGGCTAATGAAGGTGCCCTCTTGGAGTTGCTTCACTTGAAATCCTAAGAAATACTTCAACTCCCCCATCATAGACATCTCGAATTTTTGTGTCATGATCCTACTAAACTCTTCACATGTAGATTCGTTAGTAGACCCAAATATGATATCATCAACATAAATTTGGCATACAAACAAATCATTTTCAAGTGTTTTAGTAAAGAGTGTAGGATCGGCTTTTCCGACTTTGAATCCATTAGCAATAAGAAAATCTCTTAGGCATTCATACCATGCTCTTGGGGCTTGCTTGAGCCCATAAAGCGCCTTAAAGAGTCTACAAACATGGTTAGGGTACTCACTATCTTCAAAGCCGGGAGGTTGCTCAACATAGACCTCTTCCTTGATTGGTCCATTGAGGAAGGCACTTTTCACGTCCATTTGATAAAGCTTGAAGCCATGGTAAGTAGCATAGGCAAGTAAAATGCGAATTGACTCAAGCCTAGCTATGGATGCATAGGTTTCACCGAAATCCAAACCTTTGACTTGTGAATATCCCTTGGCCACAAGTCAGGCTTTGTTCCTTGTCACCACACCATGCTCATCTTGCTTGTTGCGGAAGACCCACTTGGTTCCTACAACATTTTGGTTAGGACGTGGAACTAAATGCCATACCTCATTCCTCGTGAAGTTGTTGAGCTCTTCTTGCATCGCCATCACCCAATTCAAATTTTGAAGTGCTTCCTCTACCCTGTGTGGCTCAATAGAGGAAACAAAAGAGTAATGCTCACAAAAATGTGCAACACGAGATCTAGTGGTTACCCCCTTATGAATGTCGCCGAGGATGGTGTTCACGGGGTGATCTCGTTAGATTGCTTGGTGGACTCTTGGGTGTGGCAGTCTTGGATTTTGCTCATCCTCCTTGTCTTGATCAATTGCATCTCCCCCTTGATCATTGCCGTCGTCTTGAGGTGGCTCATCTTCTTGATCTTCCTCTTCATCATCTTGAGCCTCATCCTCATCTTGAGTTGGTGGAGATGCTTGCATGGAGGAGGATGGTTGATCTTGTGCTTGAATGGGCTCTTCAGATTCCTTAGGACACACATCCCCAATGGACATGTTCCTTATCGCGACGCACGGAGCCTCTTCATCATCTAATTCATCAAGATCAACTTGCTCTACTTGAGAGCCGTTAGTCTCATCAAACACAATGTCACAAGAAACTTCAACTAGCCCAATGGACTTGTTAAAGACTCTATATGCCCTTGTGTTTGAATCATATCCTAGTAAAAAACCTTCTACAGCCTTAGGAGCAAATTTGGATTTTCTACCTCTTTTAACAAGTATAAAACATTTGCTACTGAAGACTCTAAAATATGAAACATTGGGCTTTTTACCGGTTAGGAGTTCATATGATGTTTTCTTGAGGATTCGGTGCAGATACAACCGGTTGATGGCGTAGCAGGCGGTGTTGACTGCCTCGGCCCAAAACCGATCCGAAGTCTTGTACTCATCAAGCATGGTTCTTGCCATGTCCAATAGAGTTATATTCTTCCTCTCCACTACACCATTTTGTTGTGGCGTGTAGGGAGAAGAGAACTCATGCTTGATGCCCTCCTCCTCAAGGAAGCCTTCAATTTGTGAATTCTTGAACTTCGTTCCATTATCGCTTCTTATTTTCTTGATCCTCAAGCCGAACTCATTTTGAGCCCGTCTCAAGAATCCCTTTAAAGTCTCTTAGGTTTGAGATTTTTCCTGTAAAAAGAATACCCAAGTGAAGCGAGAATAGTCATCCACAATAACAAGACAGTACTTACTCCTGCCGATGCTTATGTAAGCGATCGGGCCGAATAGGTCCATGTGGAGGAGCTCGAGTGGCCTGTCAGTCGTCAAGATGTTCTTATGTGGATGATGAGCGCCAACTTGCTTCCCTGCTTGGCATGCGCTACAGATCCTGTCTTTCTCAAAATGCACATTTGTTAGTCCCAAAATGTGCTCTCCCTTTAGAAGCTTGTGAAGATTCTTCATCCCAACATGGGCTAGTCGGCGATGCCAGAGCCAACCCATGTTAGTCTTAGCAATTAAGCAAGTATCGAGTTCAGCTCTATTGAAATCAACTAAGTATAGCTGACCCTCTAATACTCCCTTAAAAGCTACTGAATCATCACTTCTTCTAAAGACAGTAACACCTGTATCCGTAAAAAGACAGTTGTAACCCATTTTACATAATTGAGATACAGAGAGCAAGTTGTAATCTAAGGAGTCTACAAGAAAAACATTGGAAATAGAATGGTAAGGTGATATAGCAATTTTACCCAATCCTTTGACCAAACCTTGATTTCCATCCTCGAATGTAATAGCTCGTTGGGAATCTTGGTTTTTCTCGTAGGAGGAGAACATCCTTTTCTCCCCTATCATGTGGTTTGTGCACCCGCTATCGATGATCCAACTTGAACCCCCGGATGCATAAACCTACAAAACAAGTTTAGTTCTTGTTTTTAGGTACCCAAACAGTTTTGGGTCCTTTGACATTAGATACAAGAACTGTGGGTACCCAAACACAAGTCTTTGATCCCTTGTGTTTGTCCCCAACATACTTGGCAACTACTTTGCCGGATTTGTTAGTCAAAACATATGATGCATCAAAAGTTTTAAATGAAATGCTAGGTTCATTTGATGCACTAGCAGTTTTCTTCTTAGGCAATTTAGCATGGGTTGATTGCCTAGAACTAGATGTCTCACTCTTATACATAAAAGCATGATTAGGGCCAGAGTGAGACTTCCTAGAATGAATTCTCCTAATCTTATGCTCGGGATAACCGGCAGGGTACAAAATGTAACCCTCGTTATCCTGAGGCATGGGAGTCTTGCCCTTAACAAAGTTAGATAATCTTTTATGAGGGGCATTAAGTTTGACATTGTCCCCCTTTTGGAAGCCAATGCCATCCTTGATGCCAGGGCGTCTCCCACTATAAAGCATACTACGAGCAAATTTAAAATTTTCATTATCTAGCTCATGCTCGGCAGTTTTAGCATCTAATTTTGCTATATGATCATTTTGTTGTTTAATTAAAGCCATATGATCATGAATAGCATCAATGTCAACATCTCTACATCTAGTGCAAATAGAAACATGCTCAATGGTAGATGTAGAGGGTTTGCAAGAATTTAATTCAACAATCTTAGCATGTAATATGGCATTTTCATCTCTAAGACTGGAAATGGAAGCATTGCAAACATTTAATTCACTAGCCTTAGCAATCAATTTTTCATTTTCATTTCTAAGGCTGGCAAGAGAGGTATTCAATTTTTCAATCTTAGCAAGTAAACTAGCATTATCATTTCTAAGATTGGAAATTGAATCATCACAAACATTAGCATCAACCTTAGCAATTAATCTAGCATTCTCATTCCTAAGGTTGGCAATCAAATCATGGCAAGTGCTTAGTTCACTAGTTAATTTTTCACATTTTTCCATCTCTAGAGCATAAGCATTCTTAACCTTAACATGCTTCTTATTTTCCTTAATTAGGAAGTCCTCTTGGCTATCCAAGAGATCATCCTTATCATGAATAGTGCTAATCAATTCATTTAACTTCTCCTTTTGTTGCATGTTAAGGTTGGCAAAAAGAGTAAATAAATCATCCTCATTATCACTAGAATTAGCCTGATCACTAGAGGTGGCATATTTAGTGGAGGATTTAGATTTAACCTTTTTCTTTTTGCCATCCTTTGCCATGAGGCACTTGTGGCCGACGTTGGGGAAGAGAAGTCCCTTGTTGACGGCGATGTTGGCAGCATCCTCGTCGGAGGAGGAGTCGGTGGAGCTCTCGTCGGAGTCCTACTCGCGGCACACATGGGCATCGCCGCCCTTCTTCTTGTGGTATCTCTTCTTTTCCTTTCTTCTCCCCTTCTTGTCGTCGCCCCTGTCACTGTCACTAGAAATAGGACATTTTGCTATAAAGTGACCGGGCTTACCACACTTGTAGCAAACCTTCTTGGAGCGGGGCTCGTAGTCCTTCCCCCTCCTTTGCTTGAGGATTTGTCGAAAGCTTTTGATGATTAAAGCCATCTCCTCATTGTCGATCTTTGAGGCGTCGATGGGGAGCCCACTTGGTGTAGACTCTTCCTTCTTCTCCTCCGTTGCCTTGAATGCGACGGGTTGTGCCTCGGGCGTGGAGGAGGTGCCTTGCTCGATGATTTTCTTTGAGCCTTTGATCATTAGCTCAAAGCTTACAAACTTCCCTATAACCTCCTCGGGAGACATTAGCGTGTATCTAGGATCACCTCGAATTAATTGAACTTGCGTAGGGTTAAGAAAAACGAGGGATCTTAGAATAACCTTGACCATCTCATGGTCATCCCATTTGGTGCTCCCGAGGTTGTGCACTTGGTTCACCAAGGTCTTCAAGCGGTTGTACATGGCTTGCGGATCCTCTCCTTGGTGAAGCATGAAGCGACCGAGCTCCCCCTCGATCGTCTCCCGCTTGGTGATCTTGGTCACCTCGTCTCCTTCGTGCGCGGTCTTGAGCATGTCCCAAATTTCCTTTGCGCTCTTCAACCCTTGCACCTTATTATACTCCTCTCGACTTAGAGAGGCGAGGAGTATAGTAGTGGCTTGGGAGTTGAAGTGATGAATTTGGGCCACTTCATCCGAATCATAGTCTTCATCCCCTACGGATGGTACCTGTACACCAAACTCAACAACGTTCCAAATGCTTGTGTGGAGTGAGGTTAGATGATGCCTCATTTTGTCACTCCACATATTATAATCTTCACCGTCAAAAAACGGTGGTTTGCCTAGTGGAACGGAAAGTAGAGGAGTACGCTTTGAAATACGAGGGTAGTGTAGGGGAATCTTACTATACTTCTTGCGCTCATGGCGCTTAGAAGTTATGGATGGCGCGTCGGAGCCGGAGGTGGATGGCGATGAAGAATCGGTCTCGTAGTAGACCACTTTCCTCATCTTCTTTTTCTTGTCACCACTCCGATGCGACTTGAGGGAAGAGGATTCCTTCTCCTTCCCTTTGTTGCGGGACTCTCCCGATGGAGCCTTCCCGTGGCTTGTAGCGGGCTTGTCGCCGGTCACCATCTCCTTCTTGGCGTGATCTCCCGACATCACTTCGAGCGGTTAGGCTCTAATGAAGCACCGGGCTCTGATACCAATTGAAAGTCACCTAGAGGGGGGGTGAATAGGGTGAAACTGAAATTTACAAAGTTAATCACAACTACAAGCCGGGTTGGCGTTACAAATATAAGCACGTCCGAGAGAGAGGGTGAAAAACAAATCGTAAGCAAATAAAGAGTGAGACACAAGGATTTGTTTTACCGAGGTTCGGTTCTTGCAAACCTACTCTCCATTGAGGTGGTCACAAAGACCGGGTCTCTTTCAACCCTTTCCCTCTCTCAAACGGTCACTTAGACCGGGTGAGCTTCTCTTCTCAATCACACGGGACACTAAGTCCCCACAAGGATCACCACACAATTGGTGTCTCTTGCCTCAGTTATAATTGAGTTTGTCACAAGAAAGAATGAGAAAGAAAAGAAGCAATCCAAGCGCAAGAGCTCAAATGAACACAAGTGTCACTCTCTCTAGTCACTATTTGATTTGGAGTGATTTCGTACTTGGGAGAGGATTTGATCTCTTTGGTTGTGTCTAGAATTGAATGCTATAGCTCTTGTAATGTGTTGGAAGGTGGAAAACTTGGATGCAATGAATGGTGGGGTGGTTGGGGTATTTATAGCCCCAACCACCAAACTAGCCGTTTGGTGTAGGCTGCTATCGACGGGCGCACCGGACAGTTCGGTGCGCCACCGGACATTGTCCGGTGAGCCAGCCACGTCACCCGGCCGTTAGGGTTCGACGGTTGGAGCTCTAACAGGTGGGGTCTTCTGGTTGTCCAGTGGTGCATCGGACAAGTACTGTAGACTGTCCGGTGCGCCAACTGCGCGTGCTCTGACCTCTGCGCGCGCAGGCGCGCATTAAATGCGTTGCAGTCGACCGTTGGCGCTGAAGTAGCCGTTGCTCCACTGGCACACCAGATACTGTCCGGTGCCTCACCGGACAGTCCGACGAATTATAGCGGAGCGCCCTCTGATTTTCCCGAAGGTGACTAGTTTGGAGCTGAGTTCCCTGGCACACCGGACACTGTCCGGTGGCACACCGGACAGTCCGGTGCGCCAGACCACGGCACACTTCGGTTGTCTTTGGCTCTCTTTGTTTGAACCCTTTCTTGTTCATTTTATTGGTCTATTGTGAACCTTTGGCACCTGTAAAACTTATAATCTAGAGCAAACTAGTTAGTCCAATTATTTGCGTTGGGCAATTCAACCACCAAAATCAATTAGGAAAAGGTGTAAGCTTATTTCCCTTTCACAAAGGTAACATGCATGTAGATGTATCCGAGCAGGTATTGTCCTTCGGTCGGCACAATGCCGAAGAAAGGGGTGTCTGACTCGTGGAGTACTTTGAGTGCGACCCCCAAGCCTAAGAGCGTCCGAGGGAAGGTGACGTTGATGCTGCTTCCCCTGTCCACTAATACTTTCTTTACCCTGCTCTCTCGGATCACCGGATCGACAAGGAGCGGGTACTTGCCTGGATGATCGAAGTTGAGCCATTGATCCGCCCGGGTAAAGATGATTGGGTATTTTGACCACCGATAGGGGGCGGGGGCACTGGTGGTTGCCACCAATATCTGTCGGTTGTTGAGCTTCTGCTGCCTTTTGTTTTCCTACGACCCGTGTCCTCCGAAGATGACGTTGACCTCCCCGTCGATGCGCGGGAATGCTCCACCTCCTCCCCCTTCTTGTTGCTGAGGTTGCCGGGGCTCGCCAGGCCCTCCTCGTGGTGGGGGAGGTGGTAGAGGCTAGAACGGTCGGCCATTCCCGACGGAATGCTTGAAGTCTCTGCAGTTCCGCAAGGTGTGGTGCATATCCTTGTGATACGGGCACTGGGCATTGTAACACCCTAAATTTGGGGGTATAAAATTTCTTTCTTATGATCATCCAAATTCAGGTGTTACCCTTCTCTATCTCACTCTAGCTTCACTCTCTCTAGTTTTCTCCCTCTCTTTTTCTTTTAATTAGAGTTAGTGGTATTAGTGAAGGATTATTTATTTTATTTTGCCCAAAACTTATGAGTCATGGAATGTTGCATCATATTGAGTCTAAATATTCTTTGAATTGTTGCATATATTTGATTTGGTTTGAATTTGAAACTTGATTTGAATTTGAATTGAAAACCCTAGAGAAAATAAATAGAAAAGCAATTAGAAATTCCCTGGAAATAGAAAAAGCCATTTCAGCCCATTTAGCCCAAGCCAACCCAGCCCCCCGCGCGTGCCCCCTGTGTCTGACAGGCGGGCCCCGCCTATCGGCGCCAACGAGCGCGCCCTCTCTCCCCCTCTCTCTCGCTGCCTCGTGGGCCAGGCCTATCAGCATTGTTTCTCTCGCGCGCGCCCCCTCTCTCTCTCTCTGTCTCGCCGTCCCCACCCGTCAGCTCGTCCTCAACCTCCCACCCACGATCTCCCCGCCGTGGACGCGCCCACGACCGCGCGTTCTCTGGCCACGTCTGTGCCCCGCGCCCCTTTTGAGCCCCACGCCCTGCGCGCCCATCTCCCCTCTCTCATTTGCGCCCTCTGCCCAACCCTCTCGCCCTCTCTCTCGCTCTGCCCACGCGAGCAGAGAGCTCCGCCACTGCTCGCCGACGCCCACTGTCTGTTCCGTGGTCGCCGTCGCGCCCGTGCCCCGTCTAGTGCCACGGTGAGCTCCACCTTACTGTCAGCTGCTCGGGACACCCTTCGGTGTGCCCTCTCCCTCCCTGTTGCATCGGGTTTTGCGCTCACCGGAGTAGTTTTTGCGTAGCCGGAGCCCCGCCGCCGTCGACCCGAGGTTCCACCGCACCTTCGCCGTCCTCCCTGTTGCACCCGAGGTCTCTCTCTCTGTTTGCACTCGAAATGAGCACCCTTCCCATGCCTTTATTTCGCCAAGTATCACCCCAGCGCCCGCGCAATTGCTCACTGGAGTTAGTTGTGCCGCTGCGGAATCTTTCCCACCGCGGTCTACGTTCTCTAGCGCCCCCGTGCCGGTTCTGCGCCCACAGTCGTGTTCGCCGTGTCGCACTGAACGTGTCTGACCCTTTTCCTAAGCCACTAGAGCCCCGCCGTGGCCAGCCTCCTCGTCTCCGGCGAACTCTCGCCGCGGGACCGAGCGGCGCCATCACGTCTAAGTCAGCCCCTGGCCATTAGATCTCAGTCGTCCGTCCGAGATCGGACAGTTCAGAGCTAACCGGAGCGGATATAATCCTAACCCTCCGATCCAGATCTGACCGCCCCTCTCTCTTCCTCCTCACCCACGTCTCTGCCTCTGGGCCCAGCTAGTCGGTCCACCCTAACCCGCTAACATCCTGGCCCCACTTGTCAGTCGCGTCTGCGTGCCCGCGCGATCTAATCTGGACCGTTGATCTCTGATCTAATGATTGAGATTACCACATACCCCTTCGCGTGTGAGTTTTGCTTAAGAACCCCCTGGTTTTAGGAAATCAACCCACCGTACTTTGTTTTAGCGCATATGTCACACCCGGCTTTAAGGAACAAAGCCAGGTGCATCTCATACATGCGCCAAGAAGACAACATATATAATAACAGAGTGTATAGAGATAAATGTCACAATAACATCAGAGTATTTATTACATAGCGTAAGTCTTATTACAAAATAAAAGATAAAAATAAAACGAACTAAGGATCATCCTTGGCGCCAATGTCAACTGGGAAACGCCACCTAGATCAGATCAAACTCCTCGCCTTGTGGCTCCTCATGAACCACTTGTTCTTCTCCTGTGGGGGGTGTGAGAGAGCAAGGGTGAGCTCACACATGATCATAGCTCAATAAGTTGTGGGGAAACCAGTGGGCATGAACTCACCAAAGGTGGGAGTTCATGTGATGTGTAAGGCTATTCAACAACAGGGGTTTAAGCTGAGCATTGCTTTTAATTAGTTGGTCAAAATTTTATTAGCAGTTACTAAATGTAAGTAAATACCAAACCTTAAATAAAGTAATAGAACAAAATTAATAAATAATCCCATGCATATGCAAATGACAAAATTGAATTTAAGTTACATTATTTAATCATGCGAGAGTCCTGAGCTGCTCTTGACCGTGAGCTTAGCTAGTATACCAGTTTTACACTCTGCAGAGGTTGTACCCTTTACCCACAAGTTGTGTTTCCCTTGTCGCCAGGGTTAGCTAGACCCTTAGACACTACCGAGGTGAATAGCTAGGGATCCACTACGAGGCCTTTACAAAGTTCCACTAGCTTCCGAAAACCCGCTACAGTTTATGGGAAGAGCACTTGCAAGAATCCCTCGTCTGACCGCCATCGCAGCAAAATCAACCCGAGAACCTCCTTGCATGCAACTCCCCTACTGCCCTTGCCCCTTTTGGGTAAGGTAGTCTTCCACTAGCTTTCCTAATTAGTTAGCCAAAGGGTCCCATTCCTCCCTTATGGTGGCACGTGTTTCTCAAGTTAAGCTCCATGTTCCAATTAACATAATATAATGATCTTGACATGAACATAAATAAAATAATAGAATAATTGGAACATGGATATAATGTAGTATTAATCTCAAAACCATATAAAGCAATAGCAAAAACTACCCATGCGATTCAGGGGTAAACAAGGTAAACAGGATAAACAGAATAGGGTGACCTATTGGGTCCCATCAAAATTAAACATATGCTTTGAATAGTGATAACAACGAACATTATTGGGTAACAAAAGTGAATCAAGGGCACAACTTGCCTTCAATGAGCTCCTGCTCAGCTACTTCTATCTGCTGGTCACCAGGATCCTCAGTCACAGGCTCTTCTACTCGCCACAATACAAACAAGCATAGTATATAGAGAAAATTAACATCACACCAAACATATAAACAAAATACATAGTAATAATCTACACATTAAAATAAAATCCTAGGAACAAGAATCATAAATTTTGGAGTTATATATTTTAAGATATGAATTTCCAAAGGTTTTATGTGCTTAAAATAGAATTAAGTGAGAGATTATTTTTCTTATTGTTTTCATGACAAAACAAAGACTCTAAGTGATAGAGAATAAAATTACAAAATTTTAGGAACTGAAATGGAGTAATTTGGAGTTCATATGAATTTTTGTCACACCCGGCTTTAAAGAACAAAGCCAGGTGCATCTCATACATGCGCCAAGAAGACAACACATATAATAACAGAGTGTATAGAGATAAATGTCATAATACATCAGAGTATTTATTACATAGCGGAAGTCTTATTACAAAATAAAGATAAATATAAAACGAACTAAGGATCGTCGGCGCCAATGTCGACTGAGAAACGCCACCTAGATTGAATCGAACTCCTCGACTTGTGGCTCCTCCTGAACCACCTGCTCTTCTCCTGTGGGGGGTGTGAGACAGCAAGGGTGAGCTCACACATGATCATCGCTCAACAAGTTGTGGGGAATAATGTGACATGAACTCACCAAAGGTGGGAGTTCATGGAGTGTAAGGCTGATCAATGAAATAAAGGCTGAAGCTAAGCATTGCTTTTATAAGTTGGTCAAAATTTTATTAGCAATTACTAAGTGTAAGTAAATACCAAACCATAATAAAAGTAATAGAACAAAATTAATAACAATCCCATGCAATGCAAATGACCAAATTGAATTTAAGTTCCATAATTTAAACATCAGAGAGTCCTGAGCTGCTCATGACCGTGAGCTCGGCTAGTATACCAGTTTTACACTCTGCAGAGGTTGTACCCTTTACCCACAAGTCATGTTACCCATCTGCCAAGGGGTCGCGAATCCCATACACCTCTACCTAGGAAGCGCGGCAGGGCAACACTACGAGGCCTTTACAAAGTTCCACTAGCTTCCGAAAACCCGCTACAGTTTATAGGAAGTTCCAATGCAGGGTTCCTGGCTGACTGCCATCGCAGCAAAATCAACCAGGGACCTCCCTACACTGACCACTCCCCTACTGCCCTTGCCCCTTTCAGGTAAGGTAGTCTTCCACTAGCTTTCCTAATTAGTCAGCCAAGGGCGTCCCATTAAACCCTTGTGGTGGCACGTGGTTCTCAAGTTAAGCTCTATGTTCCAATTAACATTAATGATCTCAACATGAACATAAACAGAATAACAAGAATAATTGGAACATAGATATAATAAATGATTATCCCAAAACCATGTAAAGCAATAGCAAACTACCCAAGTGATTCAGGGGTAAACAAGGTAATGAGATAAACAATCTAGGGTGACCTATTGGGTCCCATCAAAATTAACCTATGCATGAGTGAATGATAATTAGAGAACATTATTGGGTAAAAAGTGGTCAAGGGCACAACTTGCCTTCAATGAGCTCCTGCTCAGCTACTTCAACCTGCTGCTCACCAGGATCCTCAGCAACGGGCTCTTCTACTCGCCACAGTACAAACAAGCACAGTGCATATAGAGAAATTAACATTACACCAAACATATAAACAAAATACACAGTAATAATATACACATTAAAATAAAATTCTAGGAATAGGAATCATAATTTTTGGAGTTATAGAATTTAAGTTATGGATTTTCAAATGTTTTATGTGCTTAAAATAGGATTAAGTGTGAAATAAATTTTCTTACTGTTTTCATGACATAACAGAGGCTCTAGGTGATAGATAATAAAATTACAAAATTTCAGGAACTGGAATGGAGTAATTTGGAGTTCTTATGCATTTTCTATGAATTATTGAAGCTCTAGCAATTATTTTCCTATTAGAAATCTATTTATAAATCATTTTCTCTGGTTTTATTATGTTCTGGACTGGGCCTCATTTCCTGCAAAGTACAGGGGGCTCGGGGTAATAATCCGCAGACACAGAGTACAGTGCAAGTGGACTGCGGGTTTGTTTCTCTAAAACTCAGGGTCTCTTTAGCAAAAGTCTCGGGCGAAGGGGTATTGTAATATCTGGGTCGTTGGATCAATTCTGGATGGCCCGGATTAGGCCGTGGCTTTTATGAAAGGGGGTATGATGAACCCACCGTGGGATCAAGATCGGACGCTCACAATTAACTCGAAGCTCATCCGAGTCAGTACGCAATCACGATCGTACGATCTAAGATCTATGGTTAACAACGCACCCAGCAAGATTCAATCTGAACCGCCCATAGCCGATCGACGGTCCACATCCTTCTTCCACCTCCCGACGACGCCCAGCGGCGGCGCCCTGCGCTAGCGGTGATGGCTCACCGGAGACACGCGACCCGGCATCAGTACACCCAAATGATTACTCAAGAGGTTCAAAACGCAGTAGGGAACAAGGCAAATCAAAATAGGGAGGGCACACCGTGAATCACGCCGCACAGCTTCCTGGCCACGGCGCGCGGCGGCATCCCAAATTCCGGTGACGAACCCGTGCAGGTATTATGACACAAATAGTGCAAGGGCTCGTGCAGAGGAAAGAGGAGACGATGGGATAACCTAAGGAGCAGTAGATTACCGGAGGCAAGGCAACAACGAGGCCGACCATGGAGCAGAGCAACACTGGCGGAAGACCTCAACTCCGGGAAAGAAACCAGGGCGACCCGGTCACCAATCAAATTCGACGAGGCCACGAAGACACGCGGATTCTGCCGTGGGTACCCCACAACGACCAGCCGAGGCCCAGGCACTGGTTGGTTGAGAGTGTAGGCAACGTTGGCCATGGCGGCGACTGGAACGCGATCACACCAATCCAAGCAATGGATGCGTTCTGTGTTTTCGTGCGGGCAACAGTAGGAAAGGGGAGGGAGCCGCAGGGCGTCCGGGTTTTATCCCCAGGATGAATTGGACCCGTCAGCAACGGCGCAGCGGGAGAGGGGGAAGGAGCACGCCGCGGATCTCGCGAATTCGTTGCTGTGCGCGACCGACTCGGCAGGGAAGACCCAGACAAGCGGGCCCCACATGGCAGTGGGACGCTAGCGCGCAGAGCAGAAGGCCTGTCGACCCGGTGGGTTCGTGGGCCGCGCGGAACAGGAAAGAATGTGGGCTGGCATCAGAGAAATAGGCCCATGGAACGGTTTGGGGGTATTTTCTTTTTTTTTGCTTTCTTCTTTATTCCTAATTCATTTGAATTTAAATTTTGAATTCCACTTAAGTGCAAATTCAAGTTCATGTTAACTATGCAATTTATTCACACCATCATGTGGTGAAGTTATTAAATTTTAATATTGTTTTATATTGAATAATATTTCTTTCTTATTATGTTTTGATTAGTAGTGTTGATATGGTTATTAATATTTAAATGCATAGCAAACAAAACTCCGACGAGATGCACACTTTCTTTTATTTTAGTGTCTTTGGTTCGATTTAATCACTCTTCATTTTATGTATGCTCTGTTCATGATGCAAATAAGACACATAAAATAAGGAAATCACCATATAATGCTTTTATACAATCTTGAGTATTACAAATCCTACCCCCCTTAAAAATAATCTCGCCCTCGAGATTTAAGAAGATCTAGGGAAAAGGTGGGGAAAATCTATACGAAGCTCTTCTTCTCTTTCCCAAGTTGCTTCATCTTCACCGTGGTGGCTCCATTGCACTTTGCACATCTTTATAACCTTATTTCTTGTAACTCGAGTCAATGTATCCAAATTCTTGATGTAAACTGCGAACCTCGATCAGACACGATCTTCTTTGGTACTCCATGTAAACACACGATCTGAGCCATGTATAACTCTTCCAATTGAGATCACTTATAAGTAGTCTTGACCAGAATGAAATGAGCCGCTTTGGTCAGTATACCCATAATAACCCATATCGAAGCATATCCTTTCGAGGTGCGAGGCAATCCAGTAATGAAATCCATGCCAATCTCTTCCTACTTCCATTCAGGTATCTTTAATGGGTATAATAGTCTAGTTGGTCTTTGGTGTTCTGCCTAAACTCTTTGACACACATCGCACATAACCACATGTGCAACCACATCTCTCTTCAGTCCATATCACCAGCACTTCTGCTTCAAATCCTGATACCTCTTGGTACTCCCAGGATGAATAGAATAATCTGAGTCATGGGCCTCCTTTAAAATAGTCTCACGAAGGCTATCAATCTCAGGAACTCATATCCGATCCTTGAACCATATTGTGCCTTGCTCATCTTTCGTGAATTCCGGACCTCGTCCTTCAGTAATCAGATCCTTAATCTCTTGTATCTTAGCATCACCAATCTGTCCTTCTATGGATTTCTTGCTCCAAGGTTGGTTCCACATCAATAATAACTCCTTCAGTGTGAGAAACTATCCCCAGGTTAAGTCTCCTGAAATCCTCAACAATCTCATCGGGTAGCTGGGCAACAACAGCTGAATGAACATGCTCCTTTCGACTCAAGGCATCTGCAACCAAATTTGCCTTGCCCGGGTGATAGTGAATCTCCAAATCATAATCCTTAATAAGCTCCAACCAACGGCGTTGCCTAAGGTTGAGATCCTTCTGAGTGAATATATACTTCAAACTCTTGTGATCCGTATATACTTGACACTTGGTTCCCATAATGTAATGTCTCCAAATCTTAAGCGCATGCACAATGACTACCAGTTCTAAGTCATGAGTGGGGTAGCTTAACTCTTGTTTCCGCAACTGATGAGATGCGTAGGCGATCACATGTCCTTGCATGAGCACACAACCTAATCCTTGGCCACATGCATCATAATAAACATCAAATCCTTTTCGTAGATCTGGCATAACCAACACTGGTGGCGACATCAATCTCTTCTTCAATTGATCAAAACTATCTTGGCACTTCTCGTCCCACTTAAATTCTCTTCCCTTCTCCAGAAGCGAGGTCATAGGCTTGGCAATCTTAGAGAATCCTTCAATAAATCTCTGATAGTATCCTGCAAGTCCCAAGAAACTCCGAATCTTCATAACTGTAGTGGGTATGCTCCACACCACTATATCCTTAACTTTAGCAGGATCCACTGAAATTCCTCCATTAGAAATAATATGACCAAGAAATGGCACCTCGCCAATCCAAAACTCGCATTTGCTGAACTTGGCATATAGCTGGTTATCTCGTAGCTTCTGCAGCACCAATCTCAGATGTTCCTCATGATCGTTATCACTCTGAGAATAAATAAGAATGTCGTCGATGAACACCACGACGAATCTGTCCAAATACTCCATAAACACCTTATTCATCAAGTTCATAAAATAAGCTGGTGCATTGGTTAGTCCAAATGACATAACGATGAACTCATATAATCCATATCAGGTAGAGAAATTCGTCTTGGGAATATCCGATGGTCTAATCCTCATCTGATGGTATCCGGATCGGAGATCAATCTTCGAGAATACTCTAGCACCTCTCATCTGATCAAATAAATCTTCAATACGGGGTAACGGATACTTGTTCTTCACTGTAACATCATTAAGAGATCTTTAATCCACACACATCCGCTGCGATCCATCCTTCTTCTGTACAAACAGAACTGGTGCTCTCCAAGGTGAAGACTCGAACGAATGTACCCAGCCTCTTGCAACTCCATTAAGTGCTTCTTGAGTTCTTTTAACTCTTCTACATACATCATATATGTCCATTTAGAAATAGGAGCAGTGCCAGGTAAGCGATCTATGACAAACTCAACTTCCGTATCTGGTGGCATGCCTGGTAACTCTTTTGGGAAGACATCTAAAAAAATCTCTAACCACACGGATGTTGACACCAACAAACTTCCCATCGACTAAGAATGCAGCTAGTTTGGTGGTGGTAGTTACTGCAACTTCAACTTTAAATCTTTGTCCTTTGGAACTGGTGAGCTCTATGGTTCCCTTAGCACAGTGTATAAACTGCATTTGCCTTTCTTAACCACGACATACCAAGGATCAAGTCTATACTGCTCTCTTCTAACAGTATAGGGGTAGCCTATCTGGGTTAGAAACACAGGGTAAGAAAGGAAGAATTGTAGACAAGGCGAGTAATTACGAGAAATGTTACTGCGGGGGATTTATTAGCTAAGTAGATTAGTGTGTTATCCACTAAAGCTAATACAATACCTTATGGTGGTACATGCTAAGATGCCCGTCTATACTATTTCAATCAATCAAAGAAGCAAATCAAGCATTTATCATCAGAACAATCAACCAACATTTTTTATAGAGAAAATAGTTTTAATTTTTGTCTTAGGTCTCCTATCTCTTAAAAAGTTCATAAATGTAGGATTCCAAGGTATGAAATCCATCTTGTCTTAGAGTAGTAAAGGTAAGAATAATCAGAGGGGAACAGTAGAAGGTGAGATAGGATCAAGATAAGATAAGTATGGAATGAATCAGAGTAAGGTAAGTAGATAAGGGTTTGTCCATTCCTATCTAGGTTTCGTCCTACAGTCAACATTTCCTCTGATACCACTTCTGTCACACCCGGCTTTAAAGAACAAAGTCAGGTGCATCTCATACATGCGCCAAGAAGACAACACATATAATAACAGAGTGTATAGAGATAAATGTCATAATACATCAGAGTATTTATTACATAGCGGAAGTCTTATTACAAAATAAAGATAAATATAAAACGAACTAAGGATCGTCGGCGCCAATGTCGACTGAGAAACGCCACCTAGATTGAATCGAACTCCTCGACTTGTGGCTCCTCCTGAACCACCTGCTCTTCTCCTGTGGGGGGTGTGAGACAGCAAGGGTGAGCTCACACATGATCATCGCTCAACAAGTTGTGGGGAATAATGTGACATGAACTCACCAAAGGTGGGAGTTCATGGAGTGTAAGGCTGATCAATGAAATAAAGGCTGAAGCTAAGCATTGCTTTTATAAGTTGGTCAAAATTTTATTAGCAATTACTAAGTGTAAGTAAATACCAAACCATAATAAAAGTAATAGAACAAAATTAATAACAATCCCATGCAATGCAAATGACCAAATTGAATTTAAGTTCCATAATTTAAACATCAGAGAGTCCTGAGTTGCTCATGACCGTGAGCTCGGCTAGTATACCAGTTTTACACTCTGCAGAGGTTGTACCCTTTACCCACAAGTCATGTTACCCATCTGCCATGGGGTCGCGAATCCCATACACCTCTACCTAGGAAGCGCGGCAGGGCAACACTACGAGGCCTTTACAAAGTTCCACTAGCTTCCGAAAACCCGCTACAGTTTATAGGAAGTTCCAATGCAGGGTTCCTGGCTGACTGCCATCGCAGCAAAATCAACCAGGGACCTCCCTACACTGACCACTCCCCTACTGCCCTTGCCCCTTTCAGGTAAGGTAGTCTTCCACTAGCTTTCCTAATTAGTCAGCCAAGGGCGTCCCATTAAACCCTTGTGGTGGCACGTGGTTCTCAAGTTAAGCTCTATGTTCCAATTAACATTAATGATCTCAACATGAACATAAACAGAATAACAAGAATAATTGGAACATAGATATAATAAATGATTATCCCAAAACCATGTAAAGCAATAGCAAACTACCCAAGTGATTCAGGGGTAAACAAGGTAATGAGATAAACAATCTAGGGTGACCTATTGGGTCCCATCAAAATTAACCTATGCATGAGTGAATGATAATTAGAGAACATTATTGGGTAAAAAGTGGTCAAGGGCACAACTTGCCTTCAATGAGCTCCTGCTCAGCTACTTCAACCTGCTGCTCACCAGGATCCTCAGCAACGGGCTCTTCTACTCGCCACAGTACAAACAAGCACAGTGCATATAGAGAAATTAACATTACACCAAACATATAAACAAAATACACAGTAATAATATACACATTAAAATAAAATTCTAGGAATAGGAATCATAATTTTTGGAGTTATAGAATTTAAGTTATGGATTTTCAAATGTTTTATGTGCTTAAAATAGGATTAAGTGTGAAATAAATTTTCTTACTGTTTTCATGACATAACAGAGGCTCTAGGTGATAGATAATAAAATTACAAAATTTCAGGAACTGGAATGGAGTAATTTGGAGTTCTTATGCATTTTCTATGAATTATTGAAGCTCTAGCAATTATTTTCCTATTAGAAATCTATTTATAAATCATTTTCTCTGGTTTTATTATGTTCTGGACTGGGCCTCATTTCCTGCAAAGTACAGGGGGCTCGGGGTAATAATCCGCAGACACAGAGTACAGTGCAAGTGGACTGCGGGTTTGTTTCTCTAAAACTCAGGGTCTCTTTAGCAAAAGTCTCGGGCGAAGGGGTATTGTAATATCTGGGTCGTTGGATCAATTCTGGATGGCCCGGATTAGGCCGTGGCTTTTATGAAAGGGGGTATGATGAACCCACCGTGGGATCAAGATCGGACGCTCACAATTAACTCGAAGCTCATCCGAGTCAGTACGCAATCACGATCGTACGATCTAAGATCTATGGTTAACAACGCACCCAGCAAGATTCAATCTGAACCGCCCATAGCCGATCGACGGTCCACATCCTTCTTCCACCTCCCGACGACGCCCAGCGGCGGCGCCCTGCGCTAGCGGTGATGGCTCACCGGAGACACGCGACCCGGCATCAGTACACCCAAATGATTACTCAAGAGGTTCAAAACGCAGTAGGGAACAAGGCAAATCAAAATAGGGAGGGCACACCGTGAATCACGCCGCACAGCTTCCTGGCCACGGCGCGCGGCGGCATCCCAAATTCCGGTGACGAACCCGTGCAGGTATTATGACACAAATAGTGCAAGGGCTCGTGCAGAGGAAAGAGGAGACGATGGGATAACCTAAGGAGCAGTAGATTACCGGAGGCAAGGCAACAACGAGGCCGACCATGGAGCAGAGCAACACTGGCGGAAGACCTCAACTCCGGGAAAGAAACCAGGGCGACCCGGTCACCAATCAAATTCGACGAGGCCACGAAGACACGCGGATTCTGCCGTGGGTACCCCACAACGACCAGCCGAGGCCCAGGCACTGGTTGGTTGAGAGTGTAGGCAACGTTGGCCATGGCGGCGACTGGAACGCGATCACACCAATCCAAGCAATGGATGCGTTCTGTGTTTTCGTGCGGGCAACAGTAGGAAAGGGGAGGGAGCCGCAGGGCGTCCGGGTTTTATCCCCAGGATGAATTGGACCCGTCAGCAACGGCGCAGCGGGAGAGGGGGAAGGAGCACGCCGCGGATCTCGCGAATTCGTTGCTGTGCGCGACCGACTCGGCAGGGAAGACCCAGACAAGCGGGCCCCACATGGCAGTGGGACGCTAGCGCGCAGAGCAGAAGGCCTGTCGACCCGGTGGGTTCGTGGGCCGCGCGGAACAGGAAAGAATGTGGGCTGGCATCAGAGAAATAGGCCCATGGAACGGTTTGGGGGTATTTTCTTTTTTTTTGCTTTCTTCTTTATTCCTAATTCATTTGAATTTAAATTTTGAATTCCACTTAAGTGCAAATTCAAGTTCATGTTAACTATGCAATTTATTCACACCATCATGTGGTGAAGTTATTAAATTTTAATATTGTTTTATATTGAATAATATTTCTTTCTTATTATGTTTTGATTAGTAGTGTTGATATGGTTGTTAATATTTAAATGCATAGCAAACAAAACTCCGACGAGATGCACACTTTCTTTTATTTTAGTGTCTTTGGTTCGATTTAATCACTCTTCATTTTATGTATGCTCTGTTCATGATGCAAATAAGACACATAAAATAAGGAAATCACCATATAATGCTTTTATACAATCTTGAGTATTACAATTTTCTATGGAATATACAAGTTTCTAGCAATTATTTATACAATAAAAATCTATTTCTATTTTATTTTCTCTTATTTTCGAGTTGACTGGACCGGGCCTCAATTCGAGAGAAATCCAGGGGCCATGGGGTAAGATATCCAAGACACAGGGAACAGCTGGTTGGACTGCGGGTCAAAACCCTAATTACTAGGGGGCTCTTTAACAAAAGTGCCAGCGCGAAAGGGTATGAACAGAGTTGGGCCGTCCGATCGACCACCTACGTTCCAGATTAAATCGCAGTATAAACGAAGCGGTACACATTGCCGTCCATAGGATCACGATCCTACGACGCAGATTTAATTTTACCCAGAGCCACCCGATCCATCCGATCGGATATCAACGGCTGACCCGAAACCGACCGAAGCGTTACACGCCTTCTAATCTGAGCCATACAGCGAGAAATCGACGGCACGCGAATCTCGACTGACCCCCGCCCAACTCCGGCCACCGGGGGACACTCCGCGCGCGGTGGCGCCATGGCCGAGATGCCCACAGCGTGACTTGGTGCACGATGTCTACGTAACTCAGGTGCAAATTAAAATTAAGAGAATGGCGAACTCGAGGAGCGCATCCTTACAACGATCCCGGCGGTGTCCAGCTCCGTTCATGGCGCACGGCGAATCCACAGTTAGCGGCGGAATCCGCACTCCGATGAGAAATCGCCGATGGTGCAGTCAACGCAATGCCATGCCCGGTCAACGATGAGCATCAACGGTGTCCACCGAAGACCTTGGACCCCTTCTCGGAGCTCGGGTGATGCCTACGGTCCTAGGCTGCGACGGCGGAACTCAAAGCTTTCGTGGCTCGGCAATGGCGATGTCAGTTTGTTCTGGTGGAGTAGACTCGCACGAGAAGGTAGCGGGAGGAGGAACGGGTCACGGGGACTCCCTTTTATCTCCTGGAGTCCAGGTTCGGGGAGCGGGGAAAGGTCACCCATGAACCCGGCAATGGCAACGATCTCTGCGCAACCGTTGCGAAGGAAGGGGGAAGGTGTTGATGTATGGGTCCGACATCCCAGGGAGCTTGGCATGCGCGCGGTAGCGTTAGGCTGACAGCTGGGGCCGATTGACCAGTGAAAGGGGTAATCTCGCGCGGATGCGAGGCCGCCCGATGGGCCCCATCTGTCAGCCCGGCGGCGCGCGCGAGAGAGCGATCAATCGAGCGGCTGCCGTGTGGGGCCACCATCCAGCGAGCGTACGCGGCGCGGACGCGGGGCAAGGTGGGCCGCACGGAGGTGGGGGTTGGATGGGCCGAATTGCGCGAACCAGGGCCATCAGCAGGGTTTTCCCATTTATTCTTTTTCTTTTATATCTTGTTTTGTTTTCCTTTTTAAGTTTGGAATTCATAATTCAAACTTACACTGTGGTAAAGCTCCCTCAGATTAAGAGTATAATTTGTATATACTATTATTACCTTTATTTATAATATTTATTTTTTTTGTCTACACATTCTCTTCTCTTTCTCCACTTCTAAATTTTAGTTTTTCTTTTATATTCCACAATCCCCTTTTGGGATTTTAATATATTTCTTGTCATATTATTTTTATGTTGTCACCAAATGCACACAAAATAATATCCAGCATGATGCATAATTTAGTGGTATATATTTTTATTAATTGCTTTTAAAGATGGTGTTCACATGTGATGATGCATAAAAGTCAAACTCACATATAGATGAAGTGAAATTGTGTCCCCTTTTATATTATCTCTTACCAATTACAATTTGGGTATTACAGCATAGGTCCCTAGTTTCTTTAGAATAGCCCCTGGACTTTTATTTAATCACAGATTTAGCCCTAATTTCATATTTCAAACTTCAAAACTTGTTTATTTCATATCTTTTTCATATGAACTCCAAATTTAGTGGTTGAAATTGCAAAATGTTCATAAAATTATTTTATGTTTGGAGCCCGACCGCGCACCCGGGGTTACCCCTCGAGGTGCTTTTGAGTAGGACAGTGTTATCGACTGTAACTCAATGGTTCGTGCGAGACGCACGAGAGACGATAGACGATTTTCTACAGGTTCGGGCCGCTTTGAGATACGTAGAGCTGTACATTTAGGCCGGGCTTGATGGGCTGGCACGAAGCACGCAAAAAAAACACGGCCCAAGCACGGCCCGGCACGAAATTATTTCGGGCCGGCCCGGCCCGGCACGATGCACCGGGCCAGGTTTGGGCCGAAGCCGAGGCCCATGGGCGGGCATGAGCCCGGCCCGTTTAACAAGGCACGAAAAGGCCCGTTACAAGGCACGAATAGGCCCGTTACACACTGTTTTATGCAGCCAAAAGCAAAACTAACCGCGTGACCGCGTCCACAGACCACAAGTTACAACAAGCCCAGCCCATCTTGCCATTTGCCACTGCCAGCCCAATGTCACGGCCACGGGCGCACAAAAACCCTAGATCGACGGCTGAGGCACCCGTCCGGCCGTCCAACTCCTAGTCCCCCACAAAAACCCTAGTCGCGTCGCCGTCTTCCGCCGTCTTGGTGAATCGTCCTGGGCTCCCGGCGGCCGGCTCCCCGCCTCCCCGCAACCCCAACCCCAAGTCCCCAACGCGGCAAACTGCTGTGCGGGCGGCTCCCGGCTGCTGCTGTGCTGTGCGGGCGGATCCCGGCTGCGTCTGGCCATCCTCTGCTGCGCTGTCTGGTGCGGTGGTGCCTGCAGCCCTGCACGGCTGGCCGCCTAGCCGAGTGGCCGACTGGTCGTAGATCCCTGACCCGCTCACCCGCCTGGTGCGGCGATGGTGTAGTGCCTGACCGTCGTCTTCCGTCTTCCCCAACTCCAGCAGCCGTGGCGCCACCTCCACGGCAAGCCGTCTCACCGACCGCCGCGGGGACGGCCGGAGCAGCTCCTGCTCCTTCCTGACCTCTAGGACAGGGAGTCTCTCTTCCTCCCCGACCTCCTTTACGTTTGTCTATCGCTGCTGCTACCGACGGGCCGTCCATTTCCATGGATGGGAACCGAAACTCGAATCGAATCGATGACAATACTTGTCAATCATTTGTAGATCCTCTGACTTTGAGTTCCACTGATCGTGATAATGCTTTGGATGCAGCGACAGGAGGAACAGATGCGACGCCGTCGACAACCACAACAAGTACCGCAAGCACGGAGACAACATCTTATAAGCGTGGCCGCAAGAGCACCTCTGATGTATGGAATGACTTCGAGCAATTGTTCAAGGACATAAATGGTAAGAAGGTTAGGTATGCTGCCAAATGTCTGTACTGCAAGTCACAACTTACTGTTTCATCAACTGCTGGTACTGGTCATTTAAAACGACATCGTATTACTTGTGCATCTAAAGCTCAACGTGCTGCTAAGACTCAATCCTTAATTCAGTTTAATGCTGATGGCTCTGTTCGTTCATGGGACTATAATCCTGATATTGCTCGTACTGAATTGTGTCGATTGATATGTACTTTAGATCTTCCCCTAGGCATTGGTTCCACTGCTGCATTTGAACGATACATAAAACATGCTCATAATCCTAGGTTTACTGCTGTTTGTAGACAAACGACTACTAGAGATTTTATCAAGTTTTATAACCAAAGTCGTACTTCGCTAATAAATTTGTTGAAATCTAATGTTTCATGTGTTGCTCTTACTTCTGATATTTGGTCTGGAAATGCAAAGGAAGATTATATCAGTGTCGTTGCTCACTATGTTAATGCTGATTGGGTTTTAGAAAAGAGGGTAATTGGTATGAGGTTGATTGATGTTTCACATAGTGGGGCTAATATCGCGGATCGTGTTAAAACTGTTATTGCTGAATTTGGATTGATTGATAAGGTATTTTCCATCACTTTGGACAATGCATCAGCTAATACAAATGCCATGAACATACTAACACCTCAATTTTCTGGATATGTGGGCTCTCTTTTCTTACATCAAAGATGTGCATGTCATATTATTAATCTTATTGTTAAATCTGGACTCAAACGTTTAAAACCTTATCTCGAGGATTTTAGGACTGCTGTGTCATTTTTGAATTCTTCCAATCAACGCATTGCTTCATATAAAAGCTATTGTATTGCAATGGGTGTTAGGCCTCGAAAGTTTGGTTTGGATATGGATGTGAGATGGAACTCGACTTATCTAATGTTGAAACACTTAATTCCATACAAGAGCACATTCTCTGTTTTTATCCAAACACACTATCAACAGTTCCTGGCCCAACCTTTGCTCACAGAGGCACATTGGGAAGTTGGTGAGAAAATTCTCACATTCCTTGAGCTGTTTTATGACTGCACTGTTGCTCTATCTGGTGTTTACTATCCAACGTCTCCTATGATGCTACACCATATCATTGAGATTGCTGAACATTTGAATAATTTTGAGAATGACATCATGCTAAGAGATACTGTAATTCCAATGAAATCTAAATTTCTCAAATATTGGAAAAAATTCCTATTTTGTATTCCTTTGCATTTGTGTTGGATCCTAGAGCCAAGATAAGGGGTTTCAATAATGCTCTTCAAGTTCTGTCTAGATTTGTTACTACTGATTACTCTGAGTACTTTAATGTTATTAGATCAGAATTGACTAACATGTTTTCGAAGTATGAGATAAAGTTTGGCGCAACAAAATTGCAAAGATCAACCCACACCACAAGTACCAGTAGAAATAAAACAGCTTGGGGCAAAATTTATGCATCAACTGAGGTAAGTGAGGTAAGTGCTGCCTCTATTTCAAGTTCATCGTTTGGCTCCCAAGTTTCTGAGTTGACAATGTACTTAGATAGTGACCCATTAACTGTCTTTGATGATGGATTTGATATTCTAAGTTGGTGGCACGAGCATAAATCTAATTACCCTATCCTCTCTCTTTTGGCTAAGGATGTTTTAACTGTTCCCGTTTCAACTATTAGTTCAGAGTCAGTTTTTAGTCTTGCTGGCAGGTTGATTGAGGAAAGAAGGCGGTCTCTAACAAGTGAAATGGTGGAGATTCTTACTTGTTTAAAGGATTGGCAGCTAGGAGAGAGTAGGGAGCAGCACAATATTGCAAATAACGACATGGAAGAACACTACAAGAATATGTACTTGGATGAAGAACGCGAATCTGGTGTTAGTCCTACTTAGATGTTTCTTTTGTATCTTTAAATTGGTAGATGTGATGTAATTTTACTTTTGTTATGTAATTGGACAATGGACTGTATGAACTTATAAACTCCATCTAGAGCTGGCTGTACTCTTTTTCCCTTCTGACCAAAGGGTTTTTTAATGAGGCAGCCATTGCACAGCTCTAGTAATGTTAAGTTTCTTTTTGGTCAATTTCGGGTGTATCTCTAATTGTGGACTGTAATGTGTAATTCATATCATTTGTTATCAATTTCGGTCCTATCTATAATTCTGGACTGTAATGTGTAATTCTGGGCTCTACTGTGTATTTTTGGGCTATTCTGGGCTCTAATGTATTTCGGGCCTGTTTATTATTTTCGGACTATTTATGTATTTCGGGCCTATTTATTATTTTAGGGCTATTTATGTATTTCGGGCCTTATATGTTATTCGGGCTTTTTTTATTTTCGGGCCGCCCGAATAGAGCCCGGCACGTTTAGGTAATAACATGCCGGGCCACGGGCCGAAGGCTCAGCCTGTGGGTCGGCCCGGTACGGCCCGAAATTAATATTGGGCCGGGCCGGCCCAAAATTAAACGTGCCGGGCTTTTTCGGGCTTGGGCCGGGCCAGGCCGGGCGGCCCAAATGTACACCTATAGAGATGCGTAATGCCCTACTTCTTGGTGTGGATCTTTATGTGGCGGGTTACAAGGGGAATCTCCAGTATGGAGAAAGCTAGTGAGCTAAGTAGATGGTCGATGGATGATTTGGAAATGATGGGGTACCCCTAGGTCTTATATATTCGACCGTGGGGTACTACATACGTGTATGATAACGATATATACCTAAGTAATAGTGAACCGACTAATCTTATCTTCCTACAATCTTGCCGACTTATCCTCATTTGGTTCCGACGTCCAGGGGTGTCGTGCGGGAGAATCGGATTAAAGCTGTGGATAACGTTTAAATCCAACGAGCCACCTGGGCCCGAGTCTGCTCATTCTCTGCGTCGGCCCATTATGCCAGCAGTTCTCCTCTAGCCTACGAAGCGACGGCCTCACGAGTCAATAGGCTCAAAGTCTTTCGCGAGGCTTTCTTGACTTGTAGTGAATCCGGGGATATGCCGTCCCTCACACACCGGACACGTATTGGCCATCACAACTTATGCTCAAAGTCTCGAAACGCGTCAACGGGTTAAGCAACTGTTCGCATCGGCTAGTGACCCAGAGATTCCTAAGACCAACCCAAAAAAACGTGTAAACTAACCCTAAAATAGATATTAGTCAAGAATAGTAGTTTTTCTTAACCAACAGTTCTCTCATTCTTCCTTAAAAAGTTGATGTCCCGCATCCACAGCCTCCTCTCGCTCATATTTTAGTATGTCTCATCCCTCACCAATCCATTCATCACCGTATCAGATCATCAACAGCCTCTTAACAACTTTATAGATTGCGCTACATATCATATTTAGAGTAACTGTTATATCATATTTAGAGTAACTGTTGAAGTATCATCATGATTCACTCTTAAAATTTTTGTAGCCTACTCTTAATAATCAGTTTTTGGTAAAATTTTTAACATCCTTTTTGGAGTTGCTGTAATGCAGATTCCAGCTCCCGTTACTGATTTCTCACAAGTCTGTATGACCTGTGTGCTTGTTCACGTTTTCCCTGCGCAACAGTCATATGTTCTTTTGGCGACCCCTTTTTATCCCCCAGAAGAAGTGACAGCGGCAGGCCGAGGCGGCGGGATGGGCATGCGGCGCCGGCGGGCGGCGGCCGCAGGTTGAAGAAGATGCGCATGTGCGCGTGCAGTTCGACCGAGATAATGGGTTTGAAAAGTAGTGGGGGGGGGGGGGGGGGGGGATAAGGGCATAGCATGGATGTTTTTTGGTTAAAAAAAATCAAAAAACTAAATTTTGTAAATGATGGAGAAAAATCGCTTCAAACCCTGCCGAAAGATCTATCTATTCCATAAAGGCTTCTCCTTTCAAGACCAGTACAAAACGCCCCCAAAAACAACCACATCCCTACAGCAGTGGTGAGTAGTCAGTCCCAGCACAGCAGCGGCCGGGGAGACGGGATTTGCTACGTTAAAAAACAGTGAATCAGCGAGACAAGAGGAACACAGGTACAGTAGAAATTAGGGGAAAAAAGGAGAAAAAAAAAGAGAATACGTCATCAGCAACAGCAACATCAACCACCACCAACAATGGTCAGGTGAGGCGAGCGCGAGCAGAGCACGAACCAGCTCCCTCCCTCAGTCCCTCAATTCTCATTAGCTCTTGGCGAAGTGGTGCTTCTTGCCGCCGTCTCCACCCTTGCCGCCGCCGCCGCTCCTCTTGCTCGCGTGCGCCGTCGTGTTCTTCAGAATCTGCGCGGCAGCACCAGTCAGAACGAGGGGAACGCTTCGGAGCTCAGGCCGGATTTTTTCTTTCTTTCTCTCTCTACCGAAGGGAACGGGAGGAGGAGGTGGCGCGCACCTGGCGGAGCGTGTTGTTCTCGTTCTGGAGCGTGGACACCCGCTGCTCGAGCTCCGCATTGCGGAGCTCCAGGTCCTTGGCCCGCGCCTCCAGCTCCGTCAGGTACGCCTTCTTCCGCTCCCGCGCCTGCTGCGCCGACACGCGGTTCCGCAGCAGCCGCTTCAGCCGGTTCTGCTCCTTGTCCCCCGGGGCGCGGCCGCGCTTCTTCCCGGCCGCCGGAGGGTGCCCCTGCGCCCCCGCGGCCACCGCCCGCGCGCCGTCCTCCTTGCCCGCGCCCGACGAGGCCGACGCCGACGCCGACGCGCCGCCCAGCTCCGGCACCCGCCGTATCTCCTCGTCGCTCTCCACGCCTGCGCCGGCAGCTTCAGCTAAGGGGCTTGCGGACGAAACGAGAGATGGTGCAGGAGATCTGAGAGGGTGGGCGGTGCGTGGGATGGGCGCGGGAGCGGCACCTACCTCCTTCCCTAAGGTTGTTGGGGGCGGAGCTGGAGGAGCGCTCGCTGCTGGAGGGGAGCGAGCTCGTGGTGCTCGTCTTCGCCTGCTGCTTCTCGTGCTCCTGCTCCTGCGCCGCCATCTTCCTCCTCTCCTCTCCTCGCCTCCCCACTCCAAGAACAGATCAGGATCTCCTTCCTCCCGCGGCCTGGTCTGTCTTACTCCGCCTTCTCCCCGACAAAAAAAAAATCAAATCTTCGCGCACGCCGGAAGGGACAGGGGACACGCGGAGGGGGGGGAAGAAAAGCAGATGCAGATCGGACGAGCGATAGAGGACGAGAGAGAGAGAGAAATATAGTCTGTGTGCGTAGCGCTGTGCGGGACGGGAAACAGGAGGACGGAAGAGGTGGGCGCTGGGCGAGGGGGGAGACGAATGGAGGTCGGTGGGGTTGTCTTTGGATGAGACGCCATCCCCGCGGTGCACGGCACCACCATCCTACGGCGGGGACCGGGGAAGCGTGGCGCGGCGCGGCACCATACACGACTCCACCGCATCTGACGGCGACCTCTGGAACGCGTAGCTGCGTGTCCATCCCTCCGATCGTGCCCTCTTGTCACTTCCAATCACACGCCTCGTCTATTCACTGTTGGCTGCCACAAAGCTTTCCTATAATCATGTTTTTTTAACAATGGAATCCTCCTATAATCGTGTTAAAGGCTACTTGAGCAGTGCCCTGCTCGATAAAAATAAGACAGGTCCACCATTCAGTAATACAGGTATTCTAAATCAAGATTTAGAAGGACTATATAATTGGAATTAGAATGATATGAATTAATTATATAATTTCTTATATTTTAAGATATATTAAAATATTTAGACCACTTTCCAGGCCATAGACTCGATGGCTATGGACTGCCTCGTCCACCTCTACAGTCTACCAAGTACTACAAGCCTCAAGCTAGGGCTGGAAAAGAAGCTCGAGCTCGACGAGCTGGCTCGGGCTCGTAGCAGCTCGGCTCGGGTCGGACCGGCTCGACGCTCCGAACGAGCCCGAGCCGAGCCTGTTTTTCTGGCTCGTGAAAAGAGCGAGCCAGCTCGGCTCGGCTCGGTGCAGCTCGCGAGCTGGCTCGTGGCTCGACCCAACAACAATTTTTTACATAAAATCTTAATTAGCATATAATATTAATACCGAGTAGACAATTAATTTATGTTATTTGAGATTACTATACAAAAATAATCTATTTTATATATTATATTAGTAATATATCTATTTTACTAATTTAAAATATGTTATTTAAAATATTTTTAAGATTTTATACTATAATTTAGAGAGCAGATTTAATTTTATGCCTAGGCTCGTTGGCTCGACGAGCCGGCTCGCGAGCCAGGAGCGAGCCGAGCCGAGCCGCTTTTTCGAGCTCGTGAGATGAGCGAGCCGAGCCGAGCTCGGCTCGTTACATGAGCGAGCCGCAGCGAGCCGAGCCGAGCCGAGCTCGGCTCGTTTCCACCCCACGTGGAAGTAGAGGGCGTGTTCGGCTGGCTACAAGCCGACACTGTTGCAGCTGTTTGGATTGCTGCAGCTGCAATCCATAGAGAGAAAAATACTGTAGAAGCCGCAGCCGCAGCCGGATTGCAGCCGCAGCAAGCCGCAGCGAACAAGCTGAGAACCAGTGGAACCTAGCTCCGCTGTCCACTCACACATGTACAGTATCAAGTCCTACGACCGCACATAATTCGATAAATGATAGCGTACAAGTGTTATATGAAAACGAGTCATATAGTATATTATTTTTATTTTAAAATCTCGTAGGTTATTTGGTAACAACCAATACAAAATCAAACTTGGAATCTAGAGCACGAGTCATGCATTGCCCCCTACTATTCTTGCTCCACTGAAGCAGCAAAGAGTCGTGGCAACGATTCGAGACACTTATCGACGAGGGAAGGTGTTGTTCTAGGTGAGAAAGACAGAGACAAGAAAATAGACGAGACTTGAGATTAATATACAACTACGACGAGTAGGAAGTGACTATGGTGCTTGCATGGCTAGTAAGAGCTATATTATCTGGTTATTTGGCGAGACATTGGGACAAAAATAGATCTACATGGATCTACATGCCTTGAGCTTTAAGCGTTCACAGTGATTGTATAATTGGCTGCGTATACAGGAGGTAACACTTATTTTATTAGTTGTTAGACACGACATAGACAAAAAAATAGAGACGTGGACAAAAGAAAAATAGATCTATGTGCGTAACACGTGATACATTAAACTCGTATTTAAATGAGTAGAGACTTGAGCGAAGAGTTAACGCGTGTTCCTAAATCCTAAGCTCACATTTCGTTGGAAGATTCTTGACATAATTATGCGAAGGCAACCTATTCCTGAGAAGCGTCGACTCTTCTTGCTCTTCTGTTTCAATATGTGCCAACTTAGAGTACAGTGCCGTCGTGATCGTGACCATGAATCGGCTTAGATCAAGTATAATAATAGGCTATAAAACTTTCATCATTATGCAATTAACAATCCAAGAAATGAAGATGATGTTGGAGATCACAAGCAACTTCATGAGCATCTCCAGGAGTTCCCTATCCAAACTTTTAGAGTCATAATATAGGTTTACGCAACAAAAATCACTCGCCAGCAGCACCCCTATGGCCCTATTCAACATCATATATTTTATCGTATCCTAAGTCACCCTCACTCTCCCTCAAATATGGTGTCGAGAAACTGTTGGAGGAAACATTTAGGAAGGGATTTGATTTGTCAGTATACACCTATACTGTGACATAGGGGAATTAAGTTTGCATTAACAAATTAAAAACAAAAAATATAAAGAAGGAACAACTCTACAGATATATCATGGATTCATTAAGCACTCACAAGAATCATGCATCACCGACAGCGACGCTTCTTCCTCCTCTCCCTCTACTATTCTTGTCCCATTGTATGTAGCCTGCAGAGGTAGCAAAGAGTCACGACAACGGTTTGAGACACTTGCCGACGAGGGAGGTGATGTTAAAGGCAGAGACAAGGAAATAGATGAGGCATGAGATTAATATACGCCGGCAACAAGGAGTAGGAAGTGACCGTGGTGCTTGTATGATTGGTAGAAGCTATCTTATCAAGTTGTTTGGCAAGACATTAGGGAATAAATAAATCTACGTGCCTTGAGCTTTAAGCGTTTGTAGTGGTTGTATAGTTGGTTGTGTATATAAGAGGTAAAGCTTATTTTATTAGGTTGTTAGGCATGACGTAGACAAAAAAAAAGAGATGTGTGTGTAACGCACAACACATGAAACCCGTATTTTAAAGGAGTAGAGACTTGAGCGAAGAGTTAACGCGTGTTCCTAAATCCTAAGCTCACATTTCGTTGGAAGATTCTTGACATAATTATGCGAAGGCAACCTATTCCCGAGAAGCGTTGACTCTTCTTGCTCTTCCGTTTCAATATGTGCCAACTTAGAGTACAGTACCGTCATGATCGTGACCATGAATCGGCTTAGATCAAGTATAATACTAGGCTATAAAACTTTCATCATTATAACGAGAAGAGGAACTTTAAAAGTGCTTCCAAACAGAATGCTAGGTACAAAGAAACAAAACAGATGGGTGTGTGGATATCCAGCTTGGCCTTCTCAAGCAATTAGCTCACTGAGAGTATGCAGGGAAGTCAACAGGTCGGTTGCATAAGAATTCACTGCAAAAGGCATATCGGCCTAGTGATATGGTAACAAGTCGCATCATGGACTAAATTTCTCAGATGGGCATTATTACATTTTAGGAAATAAGTCACATCGAATCTTGATAATTACATGTGTTAAGTATAATCTATTTATAAAACTAATTATACATATGAAGACTAAAAACAAGAGAAATTTATTAAATGTAGTTACTATATTTAACACTTATAACTGATATTCAAATATTTAATGTAACACGAAATAAACTAGGGAAGCAAATACCCCCTAAGTCTCTCATAATTCTAGAGAGCTGCACAACACATCATAAACCAAAATTGGATTAATTAAACAGTAACATGGTCCACTGGATAATGTAAATCTGATGTGTTTAGCTATAATATAAGCTTCTTCAGTAGGTGCCGCCCGTACAGATTATGATGCTCATAATAACAAAAAAAAGGGTGTATGTTTTTCCCTCAAACAAACAAAAAGAATCCAACTGTTCACGTTGCAAGATAGTTGGGAAGAAGAAAAAAAGGTAAAAAAAGGTGTTGTCACTATATATGTACGTTCTTCGGTCGTACTACCGTTGACTTTCTTCAAGCATGTCAGATTATAAAGTTAATAAACTACAACCAGCAATTACAAAAGACCTAAAAAATCCACAATACCTCGCCCAGTGATCTATCCTTGGCCTTGTCTCCAGTAATGTGATTCCTCATCCCTCGTGGACCACAAACATGAATAAACAAAAATTATGAAACATATTATGCAATTAACAATCCAAGAAATGAAGATGATGTTGGAGATCATAAGCAACTTCATGAGCATCTCCAGGAGTTCCCTATCCAAACTTTTAGAGTCAAAATATAGGTTTATGCAACAAAAATCACCCTCCAGCAGCACCCCTATCCAACATCTTATATTTAATCGTATCCTAAATCACCTTCACTTTCCCTCAAATATGGTGTCGAGAAACTGTTGGAGGAAACATTTAGGAAGGGATTTTTTGTCAGGATGCACCTATACAGTGACATAGGGGAATAAGTTTACATTAACAAAATTAATCAAACTTACTTTGTTAAAAACAAAAATATAAAGAAGGAACAACTCTACATGATATATCATGGATTCATTAAGTATCACAAGAATCAGCGAGTCCTCTGCTGGGCCTGGCAAACCTTTCAAAACCATGTCCTTTGATACAAAACCAACACCACCCCTCCAGTCAGTTGAGGGTTTATCAACTGTATAAAATACCTGTAATATTTTAAGGACAATGCTATACATACAGAAGAAAGTTATCCATGTTTTGATGGATTACACGGAAGGGCATACCTCGCGTGCAGTGGTGACCACTGGTGAGAGGTGTCTCACTAAGTCAGCAAGTCGCGAGTTGCAAGAGGAAGGCTTACGTCAGTTTATCTCTTGTCTAGACTCTAGACCCCACTCGTTGGTCGGTTGGTGTTATACCTGCACAGGGGCGGTCCTAATTGAATTCAATGGTATTCAAATGAATACCCATTATTTTTGTCAAAAGTACTTCAATATATATACATATATATAGTGTATATGCATGAATAGAAAATGAATCAAATAAATAAAGAAATTATGTTAATTTAGACCAAAATATCTCCTTCCTACTTCTCATACCTAACCAACTTTATAGTTTGTTATGGACCATGAGACCCAACGAAGCGACAAAGCCCACCTCAGTACCTCACGGCAAAAAAACCCTAAACCCTATTGTAGTCGCACCGTGGCAAAGTCATCAGATGCATCAGCCACATCTTGCAGCCCCACGTGCCATGGAGACACCAGCACCTCCGTTGCGCTATTGTGGCTCCGCAGCGCAGCTAGGTACCTATACTTGACCGACTAACTGTCATTGTGTTGCATCTGGCCTCGTCGCGTCATCCGAGACTTCAATCCACCGTAGTCAGGGTGTCACCGTGTGCCAGGACAGACAGCCAGGGGGCAAGGTCCTATTGTGCCAATGTCCAAGCCCACCAAACCAGTGACCACCCGACCTTGACCTTCCCTGCTTTGCTGCTTGCAGTACTGGGCTGTAGGTGGGACATTAGCGATTAGAAAATGCCAAAGAGGACAAGCAACCAGCCAGGAACCGAGCAACAACAAACAGATACATTTCGATTTAAAACTTTTGAAATAGTTTCATGAAATTTGAGTTTAATAGACTAGTTATTGAATCAGTTATGACCATAGCGTGTATGCTTAATTAATCTTTCAAAAAAATCATCCTATAAAAAAATTCGAATACCCACTCTCTAAATCCTAGGCCCGCCACTGTACCTGCAGCAGGGTTTTTAAGGATAGCCTTGACAACCTGCAGCATTGGTGCTATACCAGTGCCACCAGCGATATGGAAGCAAACACATGCACATTATTCAACAGCTATAGTGTGGATATAGGGTTACTCTCGAATCAAGGTAAAAGCTAAAAAAACATTTTAATCAAATACAAGAACAAACCATCCATCATTATCCTTGCAGGGATGAATTCAAAAGGTCAAGGACTACGTCAAGTTGAGTCTATGTTACCATCCGATTTTTTTTTCATGTTTGGGCTGTATCCGAGCTTTACAATGGGCCTATAAAAAAAATGCATGAGTGACAAAACAGCATATGTAGAAAACCAATAAAATTTCATGTCATAATACCATTTGACTTCAACATCATCTCCTGGCTTCAAGTATGCAAAATACTGACTCATTTCCCCATCGCCTGTACAGAGTACAGTTAGCAAAAAGGAAAAAAAACAGAAATTATGCACTCAAACAGAAATCAACTCAGAAATTATTTTAATATTCCAGATTCCATTTCCATGACCAACTTAAATTTAAACTCTAATGATTCATTAGACAGTTACAAGGTTCTCAAATTTATAGAGCAACTTTTTAACATAACTTGATCAATAAATCAATAAGCCCACCCTAACTGGTTTCTGAAATAACAGTTGTGTAGATCCAAATCGAGGCAAGAAAAACTTACTTGTGGGAAGAAGCCGAAGTGCAGGGTGGCGGAGACGCTAGACATGTTGTAACAACTAACAAACACTACCCTCTGCCCCTTGTCCTTGGAATCCAATTCTACCGCCCTGCAAATGCACAGACCCACAACTCTCTGTTCCTCTCCCGGTCCTCCCCCCTCTGACTGGCACAACATCACACACACACGCAACAAGAAATGATGTGGGAGCCCAATGGGTCGTGTCGAAACCATGGAACCATTTGGCCCAAAGGCAACAGAGGACGACAGATAGCTCGGAGTGAAAGCAACAGCACAGCACTTCAAATTATTGAAAGTAGAAATGGTGGCAGGAATGCAGAGGTCTGATCAGACGGATTACAGGCAGGGATTCAGCAGGAAACAAAGAACAAGCACAATATGTTCAAATAAGTTCAAATCGAAACATCAGATTGTTCAGTTCATTATTCTGGATGTTGTCGATCACGGTGATCAAAGGCAGGAAGGTAGACATGGTAGCTTCGATCGAGCAGGTGATGCATGGTACGCGCTCTCAGTCCTGTTCCGGCCAGTCGCCGTAGATGTCGTTCATCTTCTTGCGACCAAGGAGCTCCAGACGGGTGGCCTTGCAACCGCCCTCTCCGGCCGCGTCGGCAGAAACGGATTGGAACGCCCTTGTGGTAGCCGGTGCATAGTTGCTGGTGCTGGTGCTGCTGCTGTTACGGTACGCGGCGGCCGTGGACCCCGGCGAGTACGCCTTTGCATACGACGACGAATTCCTCAGAGCATACTCCATAGACCTTGGCCCCCCAGGAAAGGGCATCTCTGCGCTAGAACACAGGGACGACGAACGAGGTAGATTAACATCCGGCCGCCATGCACACGTATAGGGAGGTGGAGCGCACAAGCTCGTACCTGTCGTGGAAGCGTGGACGAAGGCGCACCTATCCCCACGGTGGCAGGCCCCCGTGTCCCTGAACTCGAAGCACACCCTAACGCAGTACCCACCGTGGGGGCTGCTGGCAGCGGCACCTGGCGACGACGACGGCAGCGGCGACTTCCGTCGGACGAGCGAGGTCAGCAGGGGCAGCGGCAGCGGCGGCCGCAACTCCTCGGAGCCGTGCGCGAAGGTGCACCCACCCTCGTACGCGCACTTGCCCGCCTCGAACTTCTCGCACAGCCTCGTCTTGTAGTACACCTTCTCTGGCGGCTGCGGGTCCAGCCCCAAAACCCCCTCCCTCGCCCCCGGGTCCTGCTGCTCCCGCTCCCGCTCCATCTCACGCTTTCTCTGCTGGTACTGGTGCTCCTTTTGGCGGCCCTGCTGCGGCGCCGCCGACCCCACGGGCAGCACGATCACCCCGTCCGGCGCCTCCCAGCGGCCAGCACCAGCGGTGGCGGCGTTGCGCTCCCTTTCCATGTTCTCGGTCCGCTTGAGACCACCAAACCCTAGGCCTAGCGCTGGTACTGTGATCGGAGCAGCCGCCGGACGGATGGAGGCCGCAGATTTATGCCGAGACACGAGGAGGCGGCGGCCCGGGATGCCGTGCCGAGACGATGCAGGCAGTGATGATTTGGGGGCCGACGCTTCCCGTGCCAGTCGGGATCGGGTCACAAGGCCCGGATTATCCGCTGGCGGGCTCCAGATTGGACGCGATCGATCCGCCGGATCGAGCATTTGGGACTGTTTGGGGTTCGTTCCGGCTCGATTGCACGTGGTGCGAGGAATGCCGGAAACGGAAACGCCTCGTCAGTTTCCGTGCTTTCGTGCTCGACGTGTGGGAGGAGTGGGGAAGGTGGGGTGTGCTGCCGGTTTTTGCGTTGGGACGTCGGCGACGGCGAGCCGCTGGCCCTGGGCTTCTGCCGGCCCAGAGCTTAACCAAGCGGTAGATGGGCCCTGCGTGGTCGTTGGGCACTTGGGTACAGTAACTTGGTCTGCTTGCCCTACCTGGCTGTAGACTTGGGTAGGTTCGGATGGCTCATACTCAGATCCGTGTCTAGTATAAGGTCGGGTCGAATTGATCCGCGTCTATCTATTTGATGTGTTGGGTGAGATTTTTTTGGACTAGGTCGGAGTTTTTTTAGCTTTGGGCCGGATTTTGGGGTCAAAAAACATGGCCAGTATCCGGGCCGTGAATTATTGCGGATCAAAAATTATGGCACATATACGCTCGTTGTATTGGTTGGGTGTGTCGGGCCGGGTCTGGTTTGGTCGGATCGAGTGATCCATGATCAGGTCTACCTGGCTATACCCGCTGCACACTATGGGAGCAACAGTGGATATGAACTCAGCCCGATTCTAGCTTATGAGTCAGGTGCCCATTTAGGTCCATTTAGGGTGCATTTGGTTGCAATGTGAAAGCTCTCTTGTGGGTTTTGGTGTTTGGATGACAACCCAATTAAAGGACTAACAAGTGTGCTAAGTATTGAACAGGTGCTTAATGCAAATAATAGGGTTCAACACAAGTGAACAAGTGTGATGGTCCAAAGACTGGATTATCTATAGATAATGAACATACCAAGTAAGATGGACATTGCTTAAGCGAGACTCGGTGTGCGTAACTCAGAGACAACCGATCAAGCCAAGGATGGAGGCAAGAAGAGCTTCAAGGTACCGAGTGCACGGAAGAAGGTCAAGGAGACCAGGAACCCAAAGCCAGGGGTGAAGAAGAAGACTTGCAAAGTCAAGGTTGATCGAGTTAAAAAGAGTTATGGTGCATCAAGGATCACTACATAAGGACATGACTTACAACCTTTGAGGTAACATCTACAGTTATGTGGTGTAAGTCATAAGGCTCAAGATTAAGCTCGAGAAGTGAACAAGGGGGTTGGAGCTCAGATATGTCAATCTAGATCAAGTCAAGTTGATTTGATGGTTTAGAGTCCAACATCGACCTCAAACATGCCAAATTGGGTAAAACGATGAAAAAGGTTTAGTATGTAAGGTTTGAGTGTTTAACCATGTTGCATACACCTTTTACTACAAGTTTGGTGCTTTGGTTTGCTCTCTAACTCTTTCTGTAGAGAAAGTGCCATTCTGAGCTCTCCTTGAGGAGAAACAGAAAAGCTAGGAGAAGAACAAGAAAGAGGTAAGTTTCTAGGACCAAGTCAATTGGATTATACTCTAAATGTGTTTGTTTAAGTCTCAAGAAAAATCCTCCCAAAAGTTGAAGTCAAACAGAGAAATAACGGAGGTAAAAGCACTTAGTGTGCTGTTGGCTGGTGCAGAGGATAGTGAATAGTGAAAGGGAATTAGGCTTACACCTATTTCCTAATTGATTTTGGTGGTTGAATTGCCCAACACAAATAATTGTACTAACTAGTTTGCTCTAGTCTATAAGTTCTACAGGTGCCAAAGGTTCAAAAAGGCAATAAAAAGACCAAGAAAAGGGTTCAACAAAAAGAGCAAGGGATAACCGAAGTGTGCCCTGGTCTGGCGCACCGGACAGTGTCCGGTGCACCAGGGGACTTCAAGCCGAACTCCTCACCTTCGGGAATTTCCAGAGGCGCTCCGCTATAATTCACCAGACTGTCCGGTGCACCACCAGACAGTGTCCAGTGCCCCAGGGGAGAGCGACTCTGAACTCGCCAGCTTCGGGAATCCGCTCCACTAAAATTCACCGGACTGTCCGGTGAGCCAGCGGAGCAACGGCTACTTCGCGCGCAACGGTCGACTGCAACGCATTAAATGCGCGCCAGCGCGCGCAGAGGACAGAGCACGCGCGGGTGGCACACCGGACAGTCTACAGGACTTGTCGCGTGCGCCACCGGACAGCCAGGCGGGCCCATAAGTCAGAGCTCCAACGGTCGGAACCCAGCGGCCGGGTGACGTGGCTGGCGCACCGGACTGTCCGGTGCGCCATGCGACAGAAGCCTTCACCAAACGGCTAGTTTGGTGATTGGGGCTATAAATACCCCCAACCACCCCACATTCAAGTCATCCAAGTTTTCATACTTCTACACCTTACAAGAGCTATATCATTCAATACTAGACACACCAAATAGATCAAATCCTCTCCCAATTCCACACAAAGTATTAGTGATTAGTGAGAGAGATTTGTTGTGTTCTTTTGAGCTCTTGCGCTTGGATTGCTTCCTTCTTTCATTCTTTCTTGCGAACAACTCAATTGTAACCAAGGCAAGAGACACCAATTGTGTGATGGTCCTTGCGGGGAAGTTTGTTCCCGTTTGATTGAGAAGAGAAGCTCACTCGGTCCGAGGGACCGTTTGAGAGAGGGAAAGGGTTGAAAGAGACCCGGTCTTTGTGACCACCTCAACGGGGAGTAGGTTTGCGAGAACCGAACCTCGGTAAAACAAATACTTGTGTCTCACTTCTTATTCGCTTGCGATTTGTTTTTTACACCCTCTCTCGGACTCGTTTATATTTCAAACGCTAACCCGGCTTGTAGTTGTGATTAAGTTTGTAAATTTCAGATTCGCCCTATTCACCCCCCTCTAGGCGACTTTCAATTGGTATCAAAGCCCGATGCTTCATTAGAGCATAACCGCTCGAAGTGATGTCGGGAGATCACACCAAGAAGATATGGCGACCGGCGAGAAGCCCGCTACAAGCCACGGGAAGGCTCCATCGGGAGAGTCCTACAACAAAGGGAAGGGGAAGGAAAAGGAATCCCCTTCACACAAGTCGCGTCGGAGCGGTGACAAGAAGAAGAAGATGAGGAAGGTGGTCTACTACGAGACCGACACCTCGTCGCCATCCACCTCCGGCTCTGACACGCCCTCCGTAACTTCTAAGCGCCATGAGCGCAAGAAGTTTAGTAAGATCCCCTACGCTATCCTCGCATTCCTAAACATACACCTTTACTTTCCGTCCCATTAGGCAAACCACCAACGTTTGATGGTGAAGATTATGCTAGGTGGAGTGATATGATGCGATATCACCTAACCTCACTCCACAAAAGTATATGGGATGTTGTTGAGTTTGGTGTACAGGTACCATCCGTAGGGGATGAAGATTATGATGAGGACGAAGTGGCCCAAATCGTGCACTTCAACTCCCAAGCCACCACAATACTCCTCGCCTCTCTAAGTCGAGAGGAGTATAACAAGGTGCAAGGATTGAAGAGTGCCAAGGAAATTTGGGACGTGCTCAAGACCGCACACGAAGGAGACGAGGTGACCAAGATCACCAAGCGGGAGACGATCGAGGGGGAGCTCGGTCGCTTCCGACTTCGCCAAGGGGAGGAGCCACAAGATATGTACAACCGGCTCAAAACCTTGGTGAACCAAGTGCGCAACCTCGGGAGCAAGAAATGGGATGACCACGAAATGGTTAAAGTTATTCTTAGATCACTTGTTTTCCTTAACCCTACACAAGTGCAATTAATTCGTGGAAATCCTAGATATACGCTAATGTCCCCCGAGGAAGTGATAGGGAATTTTGTGAGCTTTGAATTGATGGTTAAAGGCTCAAAGAAAATCAACGAGCTAGATGGCTCCTCCACGCCCGAAGCACAACCGGTCGCATTCAAGGTGACGGAGGAGAAGGAGGAGTCTACATCAAGTAGAACACCCATCGACGCCTCCAAGCTCAACAACGAGGAAATGACGCTCATCATCAAGAGCTTCCGCCAAATCCTCAAGCAAAGGAGGGGGAAGGACTATAAATCCCGCTCCAAGAAAGTTTGCTACAAGTGTGGTAAGCCCGGTCACTTTATAGCAAAATGTCCTATTTCTAGTGACAGTGACAGGGGCGACGACAAGAAGGGAAGAAGAAAGGAGAAGAAGAAATACTACAAGAAGAAGGGTGGCGATGCCCATGTATGCCGCGAATGGGACTCGGACGAGAGCTCCTCCGACTCCTCCTCCGACGAGGACGCCGCCAACATCGCCATCACCAAGGGCCTTCTCTTCCCCAATGTCGGCCACAAGTGCCTCATGGCAAAGGACAACAAAAAGAAGAAGGTTAAATCCAAATCCTCCACTAAATATGAGTCCTCTAGTGATGATAATGCTAGTGATGAGGAAGACAATTTGCGTACTCTTTTTGCCAACCTAAACATGCAACAAAAAGAAAAATTAAATGAATTGATTAGTGCTATTCATGAGAAGGATGATCTCTTGGACACCCAAGAGGACTTCTTTATTAAAGAAAACAAGAAGCATGTTAAGGTTAAAAATGCTTACGCTCTAGAAGTAGAAAAGTGTGAAAAATTGTCTAGTGAGCTAAGCACATGCCATGATTTAATTGCCAACCTTAGAAATGAGAATGCAAATTTAATTGCTAAGGTTGATTCAAATGCCTGTAATGTTTCAATTCCCAATCTTAGAGATGATAATGTTGATTTACTTGCTAAGATTGAAGAATTAAATGTTTCTCTTGCTAGCCTTAGGATTGAAGATGAGAAATTAATTGCTAAGGCTAAAGAACTAGATGTTTGCAATGTTACAATTTCCGACCTTAGAAGTAAAAATGATATATTACATGCTAAGGTTGTAGAATTAAAATCTTGCAAACCCTCTACATCTACCGTTGAACATACTTCCATTTGTACTAGATGTAGAGACATTAATGTTGATGCTATTCATGACCATCTAGCTTTAATTAAGAAACAAAATGATCACATAGCTCAACTTAATGCTAAGATCAATGATCATGACTTAGAAAATGAAAAATTTAAATTTGCTAGAAGCATGCTCTATAGTGGGAGATGCCCTGGCATCAAGGATGGCATCAGCTTTCAAAAGGGGGACAATGTCAAACTTAATGCCCCTCCTAAAAGATTGTCTAATTTTTGTTAAGGGCAAGGCTCCCATGCCTCAGGATAACGAGGGTTACATTTTGTACCCTGCCAATTACCCCGAGAGCAAAATTAGGAGAATTCACTCTAGGAAGTCTCACTCTGGCCCTAATCATGCTTTTATGTATAAGGGTGAGACATCTAGTTCTAGGCAATCAACCCGTGCTAAATTGCCTAAGCAGAAAACTCCTAGTGCATCAAATGATTCTAAAATTTCATTTAAAACCTTTAATGCTTCATATGTTTTTACTAACAAATCCGGCAAGGTAGTTGCCAAGTATGTTGGGGGCAAACACAAGGGGTCAAAGACTTGTGTTTGGGTACCCAAAGTTCTTGTGTCTAGTGCCAAAGGACCCAAAACCATTTGGGTACCTAAAATCAAGAACTAAACTTGTTTTGTAGGTTTATGCATCTGGGGGCTCAAGTTGGATCCTTGATAGCGGGTGCACAAACCACATGACCGGGGAGAAGAAGATGTTCTCCTCCTACGAGAAAAACCAAGATCCCCAACGAGCTATTACATTCGGGGATGGAAATCAAGGTTTGGTCAAAGGATTGGGTAAAATTGCTATATCTCCTGACCATTCCATTTCCAATGTTTTTCTTGTAGACTCTTTAGATTACAATTTGCTTTCCGTTTCTCAATTATGTAAAATGGGCTACAACTGTCTATTTACTTATGTAGGTGTCACTGTCTTTAGAAGAAGTGATGATTCAGTAGCATTTAAGGGAGTGTTAGAGGGTCAACTATACTTGGTAGATTTTGATAAAGCTGAACTCGACACTTGCTTAATTGCTAAGACTAACATGGGTTGGCTCTGGCATCGCCGACTAGCCCATGTTGGGATGAAGAATCTTCATAAGCTTCTAAAGGGAGAGCACATTTTAGGATTAACAAATGTTCATTTTGAGAAAGACAGGATTTGTAGCGCATGCCAAGCAGGGAAGCAAGTTGGTGTTCATCATCCACATAAGAACATCATGACGACTGACAGGCCACTGGAGCTCCTACACATGGACCTATTCGGCCCGATAGCTTACATAAGCATCGGCGGGAGTAAGTACTATCTAGTTATTGTAGATGATTATTCTCGCTTCACTTGGGTATTCTTTTTGCAGGAAAAATCTCATACCCAAGAAACCTTAAAGGGATTCTTGATACGGGCTCAAAATGAGTTCGGCTTGAGGATCAAGAAAATTAGAAGCGACAACGGGACGGAGTTCAAAAACTCTCAAATTGAAGGCTTCCTTGAGGAGGAGGGCATCAAGCATGAGTTCTCTTCTCCCTACACCCCACAACAAAATGTTGTAGTGGAGAGGAAGAATAGAACTCTATTGGACATGGCAAGAACCATGCTTGATGAGTACAAGACATCCGATCGGTTTTGGGCCGAGGCGGTCAACACCGCCTGCTACGCCATCAACCGGTTGTATCTACACCGAATCCTCAAGAAGACATCATGCGAACTCCTAACCGGTAAAAGCCCAATATTTCATATTTTAGAGTCTTTGGTAGCAAATGCTTTATTCTTGTTAAAAGAGGTAGAAAATCTAAATTTGCTCCTAAGACTGTAGAAGGCTTTTTACTAGGATATGATTCAAACACAAGGGCATATAGAGTCTTTAACAAGTCCTCTGGACAAGTTGAAGTTTCTTATGACGTTGTGTTTGATGAAACTAACGACTCTCAAGTAGAGCAAGTTGATCTTGATGAGATAGGTGATGAAGAGGCTCCGTGCATCGCGCTAAGGAACATGTCCATTGGGGATGTGTGTCCTAAGGAATCCGAAGAGCTTCCAAATGCACAAGATCAACCATCCTCCTCCACGCAAGCATCTCCACCAACTCAAAATGAGGATGAGGCTCAAGTTGATGAAGAAGAAGATCAAAACAATGAGCCACCTCAAGACGAAGGCAACGATCAAGGGGGAGATGCAAATGTTCAAGAAAAGGAGGATGAAGAACCAAGGCCGCCACACCCAAGAGTCCACCAAGCAATTCAACGAGATCACCCCGTCGACACCATCCTCGGCGACATTCATAAGGGGGTAACCACTAGATCTCGTGTTGCACATTTCTGTGAGCATTATTCTTTTATTTCCTCTATTGAGCCACACAGGGTAGAGGAAGCACTCCAAAATTCGGATTGGGTGGTGGCGATGCAAGAGGAGCTCAAAAATTTCACTAGGAATGAGGTATGGCATTTAGTTCCACGTCCTAATCAAAATGTTGTAGGAACCAAGTGGGTCTTCTGCAACAAGCAAGACGAGCATGGTGTGGTGACAAGGAACAAAGACCGACTTGTGGCCAAGGGGTATTCACAAGTCGAAGGTTTGGATTTCGGTGAAACCTATGCACCCGTAGCTAGGCTTGAGTCAATTCGTATATTATTAGCCTATGCTACTTACCATGGCTTTAAGCTCTATCAAATGGACGTGAAAAGTGCCTTCCTCAATGGACCAATCAAGGAAGAGGTCTATGTTGAGCAACCTCCCGGCTTTGAAGATAGTGAGTATCCTAACCACGTGTATAAACTCTCTAAGGCGCTTTATGGGCTCAAGCAAGCCCCAAGAGCATGGTATGAATGCCTAAGAGATTTCCTTATCACTAATGGCTTCAAAGTCGAAAAGGCCGATCCTACACTCTTTACCAAAACACTTGACAATGATTTGTTTGTATGCCAAATTTATGTTGATGATATTATATTTGGGTCTACTAACGAATCTACATGTGAAGAGTTTAGTAGGATCATGACACAGAAATTCGAGATGTCGATGATGGGGGAGTTAAAATACTTCTTAGGATTTCAAGTGAAGCAACTCCAAGAGGGCACCTTCATTAGCCAAACGAAGTATATTCAAGACATTCTAAACAAGTTTGGGATGAAGGATGCCAAGCCCATCAAGACACCCATGGGAACCAATGGGCATCTCGACCTCGACACGGGAGGTAAATCCGTTGATCAAAAGGTATACCGGTCGATGATAGGATCTTTACTCTATTTATGTGCATCTCGACCAGACATAATGCTTTCCGTATGCATGTGTGCAAGATTCCAAGCCGACCCTAAGGAAGCTCACCTTACGGCCGTAAAACGAATCTTGAGATATTTAGTTTATACTCCTAAGTTTGGGCTTTGGTATCCTAGGGGATCCACTTTTGATTTAATTGGTTATTCGGATGCCGATTGGGCGGGGTGTAAAATTAATAGAAAGAGCACATCGGGGACTTGCCAGTTCTTGGGAAGATCCTTGGTGTCTTGGGCTTCAAAGAAGCAAAATTCAGTAGCTCTTTCTACCGCCGAAGCCGAATATATTGCTGCAGGCCATTGTTGCGCGCAATTGCTTTGGATGAGGCAAACCCTTAGGGACTATGGTTACAAATTAACCAAAGTTCACCTTCTATGTGATAATGAGAGTGCAATCCGCATGGCGGATAATCCCGTTGAGCATAGCCGCACTAAACACATAGCCATTCGGTATCACTTTCTAAGGGATCACCAACAAAAGGGAGATATCGAGATTGCATATATTAACACTAAAGATCAACTAGCCGATATCTTTACCAAGCCACTAGATGAACAAACTTTTAACAAACTTAGGCATGAGCTAAATATTCTTGATTCTAGGAACTTCTTTTGATATTTTGCACACATAGCTCATTAATATACCTTTGGTCATGTCTCTTTGATATGCTATGACTAATGTGTTTTCAAGTGAATTTCAAAAGAAGTCATAGGTGTTGTCGGGGACCATAATTAGGGGTACCCTCAAGGCTCCTAATTCTCAGCTGGTAACCCCCATCAGCATAAAGCTGCAAAGGCCTGATGGGTGCGATTAAGTCAGGGATCAGTCCATTCGAGGGACTCGATCACGCCTTGCCCGAGCCTAGCCTCGGACAAGGGCAGCCGACCCCGGAGGATTTCCGTCTCGCCCGAGGCCCCCCTCCAGCGGCGAACATATTTCCGGCTCGCCCGAGGCCCTGTCTTCGCCAAGAAGCAACCCTGACCAAATCGCCGCACCGACCGACCAAATCGCAGGAGCATTTAATGCAAAGATGGCCTGACACCTTTATCCTGACGCACGCCCCCCCAGCCGACAGAGCCGAAGTGACCGCCGTCACTTCGCCGCTCCACTAACCGGCCTGACAAAAAGACAGCGCCGCCTGCGCCGCTCCGACTGCGGTGCCACTTGACAGAGTGAGGCTGACAGGCAGTCAGGCCCGGCCGCAGGCACCATAGGAAGCTCCGCCCCGCCCGACCCAGGGCTCGGACTCGGGCTAAGCCCTGGAAGACGATGAACTCCGCTCCGCCCGACCCAGGGCTCGGACTCGGGCTCAGCCCCAGAAGACAGCGAACTCCGCTCCGCCCGACCCAGGGCTCGGACTCGGGCTAAGCCCCAGAAGACGACGAACTCCGCTCCGCCCGACCCAGGGCTCGGACTCGGGCTAAGCCCCAGAAGACGACGAACTCCGCTCCGCCTGACCCAGGGCTCGGACTCGGGCTAAGCCCCGGAAGACGGCGAACTCCGCTCCGCCCGACCCAGGGCTCGGACTTGGGCTCAGCCCCAGAAGACGACGAACTCCGCTCCGCCCGACCCCAGGGCTCGGACTCCGCCCTGACCTTAGCCGACGGTCTCCGCCTCGCCCGACCCAGGGGCTCAGACTCGACCTCGGCCACGGAAGACAGACTCGACCTCGACCTCGGAGGAGCCTCCCCATCGCCCAACCTAGGGCGCGGACCGACCACGTCGACAGGAGGCGCCATCATCACCCTACCCCGAGCTGACTCAGGCTACGGGGAACAAGACCGGCGTCCCATCTGGCTCGCTCCGCCAGATAGGCAATGATGGCGCCCCGCATGCTCCCTGACGACGGTGGCTCTCAGCCCCCTTACGGAAGCAAGAGGACGTCAGCAAGGACTCGACAGCCCCGACAGCTGTCCCTCCACCAGGCTCCAGCGCTCCTCCGACGGCCACGACATCACACCAGCTGGGTGCCAAAATCTCTCCGGCTGCCACAACGGCATGTACATAGGGCGCTAGCTCTCCTCCGCTAGACACGTAGCACTCTGCTACACCCCCCATTGTACACCTGGATCCTCTCCTTACGCCTATAAAAGGAAGGACCAGGGCCCTCTTAGAGAGGGTTGGCCGCGCGGGGACGAGGACGAGACAGGCGCTCGCGCGAGGCCGCTCGCTCCCTCTCCCGCGTGGACGCTTGTAACCCCCTACTGCAAGCGCACCCGACCTGGGCGCGGGACAAACACGAAGGCCGCGGGATTTCCACCTCTCTCACGCCCATCTCCGGCCACCTCACTTCCCCCCTTCGCGCTCGGCCTCGCGCCGACCCATCTGGGCTAGGGCACGCGGCGACATTTCACTCGTCGGCTTAGGGACCCCCCGGTCTCGAAACGCCGACAGTTGGCGCGCCAGGTAGGGGCCTGCTGCGTGTTGACGAACAGCTTCCCGTCAAGCTCCAGATGGGCAGTCTCCAGCAACCTCTACAACCCGGGACGGTGCTTCGTTTCGGGAGTCTTGAGTTCATGTCCCTCAACGGCAGCTACGACATGATGCTCATTCCACCGCCGGGCGGTAGCGGCAACGGCGACCGGCAACCCGCCCGCCGGCGGCGGAATCGACGATGTCTTCCCCGCGTGGTGGAAGAACAACCTTCGAGCTCATCCCGCCCTCTTCCCCGCCGATGGAGGGGAAGGCGGGGCAACCAAGGCCAAGCAGGAGGCAGCGCCTCGTCGGCTGTCGAGCGAGTCGACAGCACCAGCGCCCCAACGGGGGGCGCACCGGGCATCGACCTCGCGCTTGAGATGAAGACGAGCGCCGTCTCCCCGCAACACGCCAATCCCGAGCAAACGGACGACGCCAGCACGCTCGCGGAAAGCTTGCTGGGTGTCACCCTCGTACCTGAGACGACGGTGCAGTCAGTCCCCGACGTGACTTCATCACCGCTCGTCGACCAAGAGGTACCGACCGATTCCCATCCCACGTCATTTGGATTCAGCCTCAACCCGCCTAGCGGCTTCGCTTTGGCGGGCGCTCTCGTAGAGGCGAGTCCAAACCCTCTGGGGTTTCGTATGCGGTCACCTTGGGACCGGCTGACGGACGTCTCGACCTACGGGCCCTCTAGGTCCGAGGAAGACGACGAGCCCAGCTTCTGCTGGGATTTCTCTGGACTTGGCAACCCCAGTGCCATGCGGGACTTCATGACCGCATGCGACTACTGCCTTTCCGACTGTTCCGACGGTAGCCGTAGCCTCGGCGACGAGGACTGCGGCCCAAGCCGCGAATGTTTCCACGTCGATCTAGGAAGTCCCTCCGAAGGCAACCATCTCGGCATGCCGGAGGACGGTGATCTCCCTAGGCCGGTGCCTCGCGTTGACATCCCACGGGAGCTAGCTGTGGTCCCCGTTCAGGCGGGGGGCCATGACCCACAGCTCGAGCAAATCCGCGGGGTGCAGGCCAGGCTCGACGAGGGAGCAGGAGCGCTTGAGCCGATCCATCGGGACGTCGGGCAGGCATGGGCGGCCCAACCTCCGGCCGGTGAAATACGTCATCTACCCCAGGGCTTCCAGCACCGCATCGCCGACGATGTCAGGGTCAGGCCGCCACCCGCATCCAGTGGGGTTGGCCAGAACCTGGCTGCAGCAGCAATGCTCCTCCGCGCGATGCCGGAGCCATCAACCACCGAGGGGCGGCGAATCCAGGGAGAGCTCAAGAATCTCCTGGAAGGCGCCGCGGTCCGACGGGCCGAGAGCTCCGCCTCCCGAAGGCAGGGGTACCCCTCGGAACCTCATGCCGCGACTTCCCGATTCATGCGGGAAGCCTCGGTCTACACCGGGCGCACGCGCAACACAGCGCCTGCGGCCCCGGGTCGCCTCGGCAACGAGCACCATCACCGCGACCGTAGAGCCCACCTCGACGAGAGCGTGCGCCGAGGCTGCCACCCCAGGCGTGGGGGACGCTACGACAGCGGGGAGGATCGGAGTCCTTCGCCCGAACCACCCGGTCCACAGGCCTTCAGCCGGGCCATACGACAGGCACCGTTCCCGACCCGGTTCCGACCCCCGACTACTATCACAAAGTACTCGGGGGAGACGAGACCGGAACTGTGGCTCGCGGACTACCGTCTGGCCTGCCAACTGGGTGGAACGGACGATGACAACCTCATCATTCGCAACCTCCCCCTGTTTCTCTCCGACACCGCTCGCGCCTGGTTGGAGCACCTGCCTCCGGGGTAGATCTCCAACTGGGATGACCTAGTCCAAGCTTTCGCCAGCAATTTCCAGGGCACATACGTGCGCCCCGGGAATTCCTGGGACCTCTGAAGCTGCCAATAGCAGCCGGGAGAGTCTCTCCGGGACTACATCCGGCGATTCTCGAAGCAGCGCACCGAGCTGCCCAACATCACCGACTCGGATGTCATCGGCGCGTTCCTCGCTGGCACCACCTGCCGCGACCTGGTGAGCAAGCTGGGTCGCAAGAACCCCACCAGGGTGAGCGAGCTGATGGACATCGCCACCAAGTTCGCCTCCGGCCAGGAGGCGGTCGAGGCTATCTTCCGAAAGGACAAGCAACCCCAGGGCCGCCCATCGGAAGATGCCCCCGAGGCGTCAACTCAGCGCGGCGCCAAGAAGAAGGGCAAGAAGAAGTCGCAAGCGAAACGCGACGCCGCCGACGCGGACCTTGTCGCCGTCGCCGAGTACAAGAACCCTCGGAAACCCCCCGAATGCGCCAACCTCTTCGACAAGATGCTCAAGGAGCCGTGCCCCTATCACCAGGGGCCCGTCGAGCACACCCTTGAGGAGTGCGTTATGCTTTGGCGCCACTTCCACAGGGCCAGACCACCCGCGGAGGGTGGCAGGGCCCACGACGCCGATAAGAAGGAAGATCACCAGGCAGGAGAGTTCCCCGAGGTCCGTGACTGCTTCATGATCTACGGTGGGCAAGCGGCGAATGCCTCGGCTCAGCACCGCAAGCAAGAGCGCCGGGAAGTCTGCTCGGTGAAGGTGGCGGCGCCAGTCTACCTAGACTGGTCCGACAAGCCCATCACCTTCGACCAAGCCGACCACCCCGACCATGTGCCGAGCCCGGGGAAATACCCGCTCATCGTCGACCCCGTCATCAGCGACGTCAGGCTCACCAAGGTCCTCATGGACGGAGGCAGCAGCCTCAACATCATCTACGCCGAGACCCTCGGGCTCCTGCGTGTCGATCTGTCCTCCGTCCGGGCAGGCGCTGCGCCCTTCCATGGGATCATTCCCGGGAAGCGCGTCCAGCCTCTCGGACAATTCGACCTTCCCGTCTGCTTCGGAACACCCTCCAACTTCCGAAGGGAGACCCTGACGTTCGAGGTGGTCGGGTTCCGAGGAACCTACCACACGGTGCTGGGAAGACCATGCTACGCGAAGTTCATGGCCGTCCCCAACTACACCTACCTGAAGCTCAAGATGTCGGGCCCCAACGGGGTCATCACCGTCGACCCCACGTACAAACACGCGTTCGAATGCGACGTGGAGTGCGTGGAGTACGCCGAGGCCCTCGCCGAGTCCGATACCCTCATCACCGACCTGGAGAGCCTCTCTAAGGAGGTGCCAGACGTGAAACGTCATGCCGGCAACTTCGAGCCAGCGGAGACGGTTAAGGCCGTCCCCCTCGACCCCAGCGGCGACGCCTCCAAGCAGATCCGGATCGGCTCCGGGCTCGATCCCAAATAGGAAGCAGTGCTCGTCGACTTTCTCCGCGCGAACGCCGACGTCTTCGCGTGGAGTCCCTCGGACATGCCCGACATACCGAGGGATGTCGCCGAGCACTCGCTGGACATCCGAGCCGGAGCCCGACCCGTCAAGCAGCCTCTGCGCCGATTCGACGAGGAGAAGCGCAGAGCCATAGGCGAGGAGATCCACAAGCTAATGGCGGCAGGGTTCATCAAAGAGGTATTCCATCCCGAATGGCTTGCCAACCCTGTGCTTGTGAGAAAGAAAGGGGGGGAAATGACGGATGTGTGTAGACTACACTGGTCTGAACAAAGCATGTCCGATGGTTCCCTACCCTCTGCCTCGCATCGATCAAATCGTGGATTCCACTGCTGGGTGCGAAACCCTTTCTTTCCTCGATGCCTACTCAGGGTATCATCAAATCAGGATGAAAGAGTCTGACCAGCTCGCGACTTCTTTCATCACACCCTTCGGCATGTACTGCTATGTCACCATGCCGTTCGGTTTGAGGAATGCGGGCGCGACGTACCAGCGGTGCATGAACCATGTGTTCGGCGAACACATTGGCCGCACGGTCGAGGCCTACGTCGATGACATCGTAGTCAAGACGAGGAAAGCCTCCGACCTCCTTTCCGACCTTGAAGTGACATTCTGATGTCTCAAGGCGAAAGGCGTCAAGCTCAATCCCGAGAAGTGTGTCTTCGGGGTGCCCCGAGGCATGCTCTTGGGGTTCATCGTCTCCGAGCGGGGCATCAAAGCCAACCCGGAGAAGATCGCAGCCATCACCAGCATGGGGCCCATCAAGGACTTGAAAGGCGTACAGAGGGTCATGGGATGTCTCGCGGCTCTGAGCCGCTTCATCTCACGCCTCGGCGAAAGAGGTCTACCTCTGTACCGCCTCTTAAGGAAGGCCGAGTGCTTCACTTGGACCCCTGAGGCCGAGGAAGCCCTCGGGAACCTGAAGGCGCTCCTCACGAAGGCGCCTATCTTGGTGCCCCCAGCTGCCGGAGAAGCCCTCTTGGTCTATGTCGCCGCGACCACTCAGGTGGTTAGCGCCGCAATTGTGGTCGAAAGGCAAGAAGAGGGGCATGCGTTGCCCGTTCAGAGGCCAGTCTACTTCGTCAGCGAGGTACTGTCCGAAACCAAGATCCGCTATCCACAAGTTCAGAAGCTGCTGTACGCGGTGATCCTAACGCGGCGGAAGTTGCGACACTACTTCGAGTCTCATCCGGTAACTGTGGTGTCCTCCTTCCCCTGGGGGAGATCATCCAGTGCCGGGAGGCCTCGGGTAGAATCGCAAAGTGGGCAGTGGAAATCATGGGCGAAGCAATCTCGTTCGCCCCTCAGAAGGCCATCAAGTCCCAGGTCTTGGCGGACTTCGTAGCCGAATGGGTCGACACCCAGCTACCGACAGCTCCGATCCAACCAGAACTCTGGACCATGTTCTTCGACGGGTCGCTGATGAAGACGGGAGCCGGCGCAGGCCTACTCTTCATCTCGCCCCTCGGGAAGCACCTACGCTACGTGCTACGCCTCCATTTCCCGGCATCCAACAATGTGGCTGAGTACGAGGCTCTGGTCAAGGATTGTGGATCGTCATCGAGCTAGGGGTCCAACGCCTCGACGCTCGCGGTGACTCGCAGCTCGTCATCGACCAAGTCATGAAGAACTCCCACTGCCGCGACCCGAAGATGGAGGCCTACTGCGATGAGGTTCGGCGCCTGGAAGACAAGTTCTACGGGCTCGAGCTCAACCACATCGCTCGGCGCTACAACGAGACTGCGGATGAGCTGGCTAAAATAGCCTCGGGGCGAACAACAGTTCCCCCGGACGTCTTCTCCCGGGATCTGCATCAACCCTCCGTCAAGATCGACGACACGCCCGAGCCTGGGGCACCCTCGGCCCAGCTCGAGGTACCCTCGGCTCGGCCCAAGGTACCCTCGGCTCGGCCCGAGGCACCCTCGGTTCGGCCCGAGGTACCCTCGGCCCCCGAGGGCGAGACGCTGCGCGTCGAGGGGGAGCAAAGTGGGGTCACGCCTGATCAAAACTGGCAGACCCCGTACCTGCAATATCTCCACCGAGGAGAGCTACCCTCCGACTGAGCCGAAGCTCGGCGGGTGGCGCGGCGCGCCAAGTCGTTCGTCTTGCTGGGAGATGAGAAGGAGCTCTACCACCGCAGCCCCTTCGGCATCCTCCAGCGATGCATCTCCATCGCCGAAGGTCAGGAACTCCTACGAGAGATACACTCGGGGGCTTGCGGCCATCACGCAGCGCCTCGAGCCCTTGTCGGGAATGCTTTCCGACAAGGCTTCTACTGACCCACGGCGGTGGCCGACGCCACCAGAATTGTCCGCGCCTGCGAAGGGTGTCAGTTCTACGCAAGGCAGACCCACCTGCCCGCTCAGGCTCTACAGACAATACCCATCACCTGGCCCTTTGCTGTGTGGGGTCTGGACCTCGTCGGCCCCTTGCAGAAGGCACCCGGGGGCTACACGCACCCGTTGGTCGCCATCGACAAATTGTCCAAGTGGATCGAGGTCCGACCCCTAAACAGCATCAGGTCCGAGCAGGCGGTGGCGTTCTTCACCAACATCATCCATCGCTTCGGGGTCCCAAACTCCATCATCACCGACAACGGCACCCAGATCACCGGTAGAAAGTTCCTGGACTTTTGCGAGGATCACCACATCCGGGTGGACTGGGCCGCCGTAGCTCACCCCATGTCAAATGGGCAAGTAGAGCGTGCCAACAACATGATTCTACAAGTGCTCAAGCCTCGGATCTACAACAACCTCAACAAATTCGGCAAGCGATGGATGAAGGAACTCCCCTCGGTGGTCTGGAGTCTGAGGACAACACCGAGCCGAGCCACGGGCTTCACGCCGTTCTTTCTAGTCTATGGGGCCGAGGCCATCTTGCCCACAGACTTAGAATACGGTTCCCCGAGGACGAGGGCCTACACCGACCAAAGCAACCAAGCTAGTCGAGAGGACTCGTTGGACCAGCTGGAGGAGGCTCGGGACAAGGCCTTACTACACTCGGCGCGGTACCAGCAGTCCCTGTGACGCTACCACGCCCGAGGGGTCCGGTCCCGAGACCTCCAGGTGGGTGACCTGGTGCTTCGGCTGTGGCAAGACGCCCGAGGGCGGCACAAGCTCACGCCCCCCTAGGAGGGGCCGTTCGTCATCGCCAAAGTTCTGAAGCCCTGGGAGGGGCCAACAGTCAAGGCGAGGTCTACAGCAACGCTTGGAACATCCAACAGCTACGTCGCTTCTACCCTTAAGATGTTTTCAAGTTGTCCATATACCTCGCTCCCACGCAAAGTTTAGTCATCAAGGAAGGGTCAGCCTTGCCTCGGCAAAGTCCGATCCTCCCTCGGGGGCTAAAAGGGGGGAACCCCCTCTGTGTCGAAATTTTCCTCGAAAAAAGATCTTTTCTGCCAGAATGTCTTTCGTGCTTTTTGACTACTTCGAAAGTGGATCCTGAAAACGACGGAGTACACGTAAGCAGCCAAGGCTGACCGAGCCGAGGGACTCCTACGCCTCCGGGATACGGATACCTCACTCATCACCTTCTGCGATAAGTAACTCACGTTCGGATAAGTGATTCTGCGGACCGAACAAGTCTTCACGCTCGGAAGCTCTTCTGCCGGAGCGATTCTTCAAGCCTCCTCAACTGCGTCGGTGACGGAACCCCATGGACGGGTAAGAGTGCGCGTAAGCGGCAAGGCCGATCGAGCCGAGGGACTCCTACGCCTCCGGGATACGAATACCTCACTCATCACCTTCTGTGAGAAGCAACTCTCGCTCGCACAAACAATTCTGTTACCGACAAAAAAGTCCGGGTACTCGAAACAAGAGGAAAAGAGACGCAGCTTTACGACACGACGAGGGTGTGTTTTGGCCTCGGCGGCCGCAGGAAACACACACTACAAGACAATCCGATCCTGCAGGCTTGGATCTTGACGCTTGAAGGGAGCAACAACACCCTCGGCGTCGACAACACCTTCGGCGAGGTCCGACCTAGCCTCGGACGGCGACGCGGTCCGAAGATCTCCACTCTGAAGGACGACGTCATCGCCACGCCCGGGCCATCGCTGCCAGGGTCTTCTCCGGGAATCTGGCCCGAGCAGGCGGCTCGGCCGGTCACCCCGGGGCCTCGGCCAGCTGTCCTCCAAGGACGTCAGCCCGACCCGAGGCCTCGGCTGGTCAATTCCGGCGTCGGTCCCGCTAACGGACGACCCGACCAGGCTACGGCCGACCAGGTCTTCTTTTCAAGCCAACTCTGCCTCTGTTCGCGCTGACACCGCTACCCCTGGCCTCGGCTCATCGAAGAGCGGCCGAGGGGTTCCTTTAACTGAACAAGAGAAGCCTCGGGCAACAAGGCTGACCGAGCCGAGGGACTCCTACGCCTCCGGGATACGGATACCTCACTCGTCACCTTTGCACGGGGCGACTCACGCTTGGTGAAGCGGTTCAGACAAACCAACAGGCGAGTCTTAGTGCTCGAAAATGAGGAAAAAACACGGCTCCGTGCTAAAATTACATACATGTTCAGGCCTCGACAGCCACAATGAACAAAAACACTGGCATTCGAAGTGCCATTACAGACAGAACTCTGGTTCTGTCCCCGCGGGTATGTACAACCTCCACACCGGGGAGCCTGCGGGGCGACGAGCACTGGGGGACCCGCCAGCGACCTCTGCAGCAGCAGCCATGGTCCCAGGACGGACGCGGCCGCCGGAGGGCTCTCGTCCGCGTTCCCGCTCAAGGGACGCGAACCAGCTATTAAAGCCAAAGAGCGGGCCGCTCCAAAGCGCACCGGTAGGTCCTCGCTCCCGTCCTCGCCACGAAAGCGAGGAAGAGGGCGGAATGTTGCATCCTAGCTGGGCAGCAACAGTTCGCCTTCCCCGGCATGGCTGGAGGACGTCTCCTCCGCAGAGCTGGAGGATGGTTGCCACCACCAGAAGCTGGAAGAAGAGGTGGCCCGCCGGCCCGCGCGGGAGGTAGAGCCCCGGCTCGCCTCGCTCCCCGCCCCAGCAAGGATGACGAACACCCTCGAGGCTGAGGGCGGGACCAATATCATAGCCCGGCTTGCCTCTCCCCATCCATGGGCTGGAGGTCACCATTTTGGGTGACCACCAGCGGAGGGGTGCAACCGGGCTGTGTGATAAAAATCCTTGAAGCCGAACGATGGCTGAAAGGTACCAGCTCCCATGGAGTTGCGTTCCCCCAACGACAAGGCGGAAAGACGGCGGGTATCCCCCATCCGGGGGCTTGGAAGGTGGAAAGACACGACGCATAAGGAAGCGCGAAGACATGGTCGCCTTCTAAGGGGGTCACCCTCCTTTTAAAGGCGACTCTCCTTACTTGCGTCCCTAGCCGTCGTGGGCTGAGTCTTCTCCAACACGCTCCAAGGCCCTCCTCCTACGGCGCGGGGGCTGGGTCCCACACGTCAAGCAAGCCGGCTCAGAGCGGAAGAAGCCAAACCGCCGTGCGCGGTGCGTACAACCGCCCAGCGGTTACAAGCGACTCTCCACTTTTGCCCAGATCAGCGGGTGAGAGGGCGGGCAGCCATGCAGGCGGCATGCAACCGCGCCAAGTGGGCGCACTTCTCCGACTCCCAACACGCCCGGCGTGGAGGCCCAGGCCCACGCGTCATGCAACCGGCGCGCCGAATGCTTCGTGCATGCAACTGCACCGCCACTTGTGCCACCACCGCGCCTCCTCGACTGCGGAACCAATACCGTGACTCGAGGCGACCCAGAGCACGACCCAGCAGCGCCAGCCTGGCGCGACGGTCAATGCGGCCAAAAACGGCCCGGCAGTAATGGCGGTGGCAGGCGGGCAGGAGCAGCGGTCATGTCGTCGGCCAAGCTCACGTCCCATCCGGGGGCAGCGAGAGAACCCTCTCTCGCGGCGTGAAGACGACACGCCCGTGTTCCGTTCCTCGAACGGCTCGCGCACGCGCAACGACCGCCCCGCGAACCACTCGCCCCGTCGCATTAACTCTGCGGCGGGACAGGTGGCGCCTCTGGCAGGAGAAGCGGGCGGCGCTTCGCCTTCGCCATAATGACCGCGTCAGAAAAGGTACGCCGCGTCGTTCGATTTCGTATCCTTTTCCTTTTTTCCTCTTTCTCTCTCTTGCAACAAGGATCGGGAAAGGGGGATACCCTGAAAAGGATCCTTCCCCGTGAAGGAACCAGGCTCCGAGCCTCCCTACTGATCAGAGGTTCGAAGGCTGGCCCCTCGGAAGGGTTCGACAGCCGCCTCAGATCACGTGGGCCCTACACCTACTACTGGTCAGAGGTTCGAAGGCCGGCCCCTCGGAAGGGTTCAACGACCGCCTCAGGCTACTCGGGCTTCGCGCCCACTACTGATCAGGGGTTCGAAGGCTGGCCCCCGAAGGGTTCACAGCCGCCTCAGACACAGAGCGAGGGATGACCATGGGTACGTTCGATACATAACCAAGGCTCGGGCTGCGCTCCCGAGGTACCCTAGGACATTTCCGAGACCAGCGGGAGCGATCTTGTAACGGAATCCCATCAGAGGGAGGCATCGAGCCCTCGGACCCCGTCGCCAGGGGACCGGGTCCGGCAGATCACCCGCAGGTACTTTTGGGCGCGCCTCCGGGCCCCTAGCCGACCCCTAACGAACGGGGCACGGACGTCCACTCGGATCACCCGCCTGCAGCTCACCGGAGACACCATGTTCGGCGCCCATCGAGGGCAACATGGCGCTTTCCCCCCTCCTCCTTGCGGAAAGGTGACGCAGGGGCGTATATAAAAAAGTCGAGTCTGTCCCTGATCGCCCTCTCGCCCTGTGCAGAGGCTCGGGGGCTGCTCTCGCAAACCCAGCTCCGGCCGAACCGTTGACAGCGTCAACATACCAGCCCGAGAACTTGGGACCCGACCGTACACCCGGGCTACGGCCAGCTCGCATGAGGGAACGACCAGACCAGCCGAAGCATTACGCGAGGCATTAAGACCTCGAAGGAGTCAAACCACTCCTCCGAGGCCTCGGGGGCTACACCCGGCGGGTGCGCTCGCGCGCACCTACCGGAACAAAACGCAACCGAGAAAGGCTCGTCCCCTTGCAAAAAAGTGCGACGAAAGCCTCCAAGCGAGTGCTAACACTCCCTTCGAGGCTCGGGGGCTACTGTCGGGGACCATAATTAGGGGTACCCTCAAGGCTCCTAATTCTCAGCTGGTAACCCCCATCAGCATAAAGCTGCAAAGGCCTGATGGGTGCGATTAAGTCAGGGATCAGTCCATTTGAGGGACTCGATCACGCCTCGCCCGAGCCTAGCCTCGGACAAGGGCAGCCGACCCCGGAGGATTTCCGTCTTGCCCGAGGCCCCCCTCCAGCGTCGAACATATTTCCGGCTCGCCCGAGGCCCTGTCTTCGCCAAGAAGCAGCCCTGACCAAATCGCCGCACCGACCGACCAAATCGCAGGAGCATTTAATGCAAAGGTGGCCTGACACATTTATCCTGACGCACGCCCCCCAGCCGACAGAGCCGAAGTGACCGCCATCACTTCGCCGCTCCACTGACCGGCCTGACAAAAAGACAGCGCCGCCTGCGCCGCTCCGACTGCGGTGCCACTTGACAGAGTGAGGCTGACAGGCAGTCAGGCCCGACCGCAGGCACCATAGGAAGCTCCGCCCCGCCCGACCCAGGGCTCGGACTCGGGCTAAGCCCCGGAAGACGACGAACTCCGCTCCGCCCGACCCAGGGCTCGGACTCGAGCTCAGCCCCGGAAGACAGCGAACTCCGCTCCGCCCGACCCAGGGCTCGGATTCGGGCTAAGCCCCAGAAGACGACGAACTCCGCTCCGCCCGACCCAGGGCTCGGACTCGGGCTAAGCCCCAGAAGACGACGAACTCCGCTCCGCCCGACCCAGGGCTCGGACTCGAGCTAAGCCCCGGAAGACGGCGAACTTCGCTCCGCCCGACCCAGGGCTCGGACTTGGGCTCAGCGCCAGAAGACGACGAACTTCGCTCCGCCCGACCCCAGGGCTCGGACTCTGCCCTGACCTCAGCCGACGGTCTCCGCCTCGCCCGACCCAGGGGCTCAGACTCGACCTCGACCTCGGAGGAGCCTCCACATCGCCCAACCTAGGGCGCGGACCGACCACGTCAATAGGAGGCACCATCATCACCCTACCCCGAGCTGACTCAGGCTACGGGGAACAAGACCGGCGTCCCATCTGGCTCGCTCCACCAGATAGGCAATGATGGCGCCCCGCATGCTCCCTGACGACGGCGGCTCTCAGCCCCCTTACGGAAGCAAGAGGACGTCAGCAAGGACTCGACAGCCCCGACAGCTGTCCCTCCACCAGGCTCCAGCGCTCCTCCGACGGCCACGACATCACACCAGCTGGGTGCCAAAATCTCTCCGGCTGCCACAACGGCATGTACATAGGGCGCTAGCTCTCCTCCGCTAGACACATAGCACTCTGCTACACCCCCCATTGTACACCTGGATCCTCTCCTTACGCCTATAAAAGGAAGGACCAGGGCCCTCTTAGAGAGGGTTGGCCGCGCGGGGACGAGGACGAGACAGGCGCTCGCGCGAGGCCGCTCGCTCCCTCTCCCGCGTGGACGCTTGTAACCCCCTACTGCAAGCGCACCCGACCTGGGCGCGGGACGAACACGAAGGCCGTGGGATTTCCACCTCTCTCACGCCCATCTCCGGCCACCTCACTTCCCCCCTTCGTGCTCGGCCTCGCGCCGACCCATCTGGGCTGGGGCACGCGACGACATTTCACTCGTCGGCTTAGGGACCCCCCGGTCTCGAAACGCCGACAGGTGTATTGAAAGGGAATTGGAGTCTTCGGTGAAGACAAAGGCTTCCACTCCACTCCATAACTCATCCTTCGCCGTCGCTCCAAGCAACTCTCCATCTTTGGTATAATCTTCACTCATATATTGGTTGCCAAAGGGGAGAAAGTAGTTATAAAGGGCTTATATTTCACTCAAAGTATCCGTTTTTGGCGATTCATGCCAAAGGGGGAGAAAGTATTAGGCCAAAGCAAAAGGACCGCACCACCACCTTATTTTAAAAGAGTTTTTCAAATTGGTATCTTATTGTGTTCAAAAGGGGGAGAAAATAGTATTTTCAAAATTGATATCTTAAAACCCTCTTGAACACTAAGAGGAGGATTTTATTGAGGGGGAGTTTTGTTTAGTCAAAGGAAAAGCATTTGAAACAGGGGGAGAAATTTTCAAATCTTATAAATGCATCTCAAAATTCTTATTCATTTACCTTTGATTGTCTGCAAAAGGACTTTGAAAAGATTTCCCAAAACTTTGCAAAAACAAAACATGTGGTGCAAGCGTGGTCCAAAATGTTAAAAATGAAGAGAACAATCCATGCACATCCTATATGAATATTCATTGGCTCAATTCTAAGTAACCTTTGCACTTACATTATGCAAACTAGTTCAATTATGCACTTCTATATTTGCTTTGGTTTGTGTTGGCATCAATCACCAAAAAGGGGGAGATTGAAAGGGAATTAGGCTTACACCTATTTCCTAATTGATTTTGGTGGTTGAATTGCCCAACACAAATAATTGGACTAACTAGTTTGCTCTAGTCTATAAGTTCTACAGGTGCCAAAGGTTCACAAAAAGCCAATAAAAAGACCAAGAAAAGGGTTCAACAAAGAGAGCAAGGGATAACCGAAGTGTGCCCTGGTCTGGCGCACCGGACTATCCGGTGTGCCACCGGACAGTGTCCGGTGCACCAGGGGACTTCAAGCCGAACTCCTCACCTTCGGGAATTTCCAGAGGCGCTCCGCTATAATTCACCGGACTGTCCGGTGCACCACCGGACAGTGTCCGGTGCCCTAGGGGAGAGCGACTCTGAACTCGCCAGCTTCGGGAATCCGCTGCACTAAAATTCACCGGACTGTCCGGTGAGCCAGCGGAGCAACGACTACTTCGCGCGCAACGATCGACTGCAACGCATTAAATGCGCGCCAGCGCGCGCAGAGGACAGAGCACGCGCGGGTGGCACACCGGACAGTCTACAGGACTTGTCCGGTGCGCCACCGGACAGCCAGGCGGGCCCACAAGTCAGAGCTCCAACGGTCGGAACCCAACGGCCGGGTGACGTGGCTGGCGCACCGGACAGTGTCCGGTGGCGCGCCGGAATGTCCGGTACGCCATGCGACAGAAGCCTTCACCAAACGGCTAGTTTGGTGGTTGGGGCTATAAATACCCCCAACCACCCCACATTCAAGTCATCCAAGTTTTCATACTTCTACACCTTACAAGAGCTATAACATTTAATACTAGACACACCAAATAGATCAAATCCTCTCCCAATTCCACACAAAGTATTAGTGATTAGTGAGAGAGATTTGTTGTGTTCTTTTGAGCTCTTGCGCTTGGATTGCTTCCTTCTTTCATTCTTTCTTGCGAACAACTCAATTGTAACCAAGGCAAGAGACACCAATTGTGTGGTGGTCCTTGCGGGGAAGTTTGTTCCCGTTTGATTGAGAAGAGAAGCTCACTCGGTCCGAGGGACCGTTTGAGAGAGGGAAAGGGTTGAAAGAGACCCAGTCCTTGTGACCACCTCAACGGGGAGTAGGTTTGCGAGAACCGAACCTCGGTAAAACAAATCCTTGTGTCTCACTTCTTATTCGCTTGCGATTTGTTTTTACACCCTCTCTCGGACTCGTTTATATTTCTAACGCTAACCCGGCTTGTAGTTGTGATTAAGTTTGTAAATTTTAGATTCGCCCTATTCACCCCCTCTAGGCGACTTTCAAATAGTAGTTGTCCGGTGCACAGGACAGTGAATAGTAACATGTCCGGTGCACATGACAGTGAATAGTTACCTGTCTGGTGCACAAGACAGTGAATAGTTACCTGTCTGGTGCACAGGTCAGTGAATAGTAACATGTCTGGTGCACAGGACAATGAATAATAACATGTCCGGTGCACCAACGGCTAGCTCTTCTAGAGAAGGAAACTATCAATCAGATCCGTTACTGTGCATTATTCGGTGGCGCACCGGACAGTCCGGTGCACCCGCAAACAGGGAAAGCTGAGAGCTTCCAAATGAAGCTCCAACGACTTTTAGGCCCTTTAGGACTATAAAAGGGACCCTAGGCGCCTCCAACAAGTGTACAAGAGCAGCCAACAAGTCCATACATCATTTGGATCAATTCTTTCTCTCCCTCTCTTGTGTATCTCTCTAGTTTGTGTAGAGGCGAAGTTATAAGCCTTTAGAGAGAGGCGAAGTGCTGCTGAGAGCAAGAGCAAAATCTTGGGCGCATTATTACTCTGTCGGAGTGCCGTCGAGAAGATTGTAAGCAGCCACGACATCGTTGTAACTTATATCAACATAGTGGAAGGCTCTATCTGTCGCACTGACAGATCTGAGCAAACGGAGGAAGGAGTTGAAATAGACTCCAAGCCAAGGTGTGGCTAACTCCAGCGAGTACTAGGCAAGCATGTCAGGCTTGGCCGAACCTCGGGATAAATCCATGTGTCTGTGTGCTCCACTCTGTGTGTTGTGTGTTGTTTCTCTGTCTTATTTGCTTTTTATACCTGCACTTCAATACTTATATGTGGTACAAGCTGTCTTCGAAGTGCAGGGTATTTTAGGACAGGAACTTCAATTCCGCTGCAACCTACTCGAAGGGTCTTTAATTCCACTGCGATCCAGCCTTCGAGTAGAGTAAGAATTTCCTGTTTTTAAAGTGATAATTATTATTCGCCTATTCACCCCCTCTAGGCGACATCCAGATCCTGTTCCCGGGCATAGGGAACTTTCACAATGACAGGATGGGACGGGATGGGACGATCCCTCAAATAAGATTATTTGGTTCAGGGTCAAGGATTGGGACAAGATTATCCTAATGTTATCCCCCAGTTGTCCCTTAAAATTGGAGGGACAAGAGAGGACGACAGGGGATGTCCCTGTTGTAGCTGTCCTGCAACCAAACACACCCTTAGATGCTAGTTTATAATAGTGTGCCTTCCTAGGCGCCTAGGCTCTTTCCAGTGGCTTACTGTCTCATTCTTTCATGACTCCGTATTTTAAACTTCACTCTGTAAACAATATCGACCCTTAAGATAGGAAAAATAGGCGACCACCCAGGGCTCTAAATTTATAGGGCCCAATACTATCTCTACTACTTATTAAGGCTGCAAGGTAGTCTGCCTCTCTCTGTTCTGCCGTTCTGCCTTCCAGCGATCTCGATCGTCCGATACGCCATGGAGCTGCTCCCCCCGTCCGATGCCCGCGCTTCCTCCATCGACACAAACCTGCCCACGATCCCCGCGTCGCTCTCCCCCTCGCCCACCAGCCCTTCCCCATCCCCGATGTGCTCTACAACATCCACCCTCCTAGCCGTGACGATCTCGGCCAGCCAAGCTCCACGCTAACCTCCAGCTTGATTTCCTCGCCATGAGCCTTGCCAACCTCCAGTCCTGCTCTCCTCGCCGACATGCGAGGATCTCGGTCGGCCGAGCTCTGCGTCCCCGGCCCTCTCGTGCCGAGCTACGCGTTTCCACACCCGCCATCCCGCCCTTCGCGTTTCCCCACCCACTCTACCTCCCGCCTATCACGTCGCCCGCCATCCGCTTCCGTCGCATGGGAATCGAGGATCTCGACAGATCCACTCGACATCCTGCCCGCGTTTCCCCGCAAAACAAATACTCCATTTTCGTCACACATTTATTCATCATCAACGTGATCCACGCCTCCACTCTCGACCACTCATCTTTCCTCATCTCCCCATCGCACGCCGTGCCGCCGCCGTCACGTTCGCACAAACACCTCCGTCCTCGTCGATCCCGTCCAACCCCAGCGTCCCTCCACGCCGGCGGGCTTGTTGGGTCCTGCTCCTCCTCCTCGGTTGTGCCTGCTGGGGTGGCGGTGGCGGGAACTAGGTAAGGGAGGGAAGGGTATGTATGAGGTAGAGCAGAGCCGCAACGGTGATGCTGTCACACACTGTTTCTAGACCACCAGATCTCGCAGCTGTAGGATTGCAAGTTCATGCCGGCGGTGGAGGTCAAGGCGCTATGCGAGCACGCAAAGGCGATCCTCATGGAGGAGTGGAACGTCACTGTGTGTGGCGACATCCACAGCTAGTTCTATGACCCCATCAAGCTCTTCTGCATCGGCAGCAACGCGTCTAACACCAACCACCACTTTATGTGCCACTACGTCGGTCAGTCTCTCCCATCCTCGCATGAGGAGCCCTACGCAGGCAGAGGCCGTAGTAGCTCGTCCCCGGTCCAGCTCTATGTCAAAGCGGCGTCGGTTCCATGGGCAACGTCATGGAGGCATGATGCCTGCAGTCGATCAAAGTCTTCAAGACGCGGTTGTAGCTCAATCACACGAGGGCCTACCGGGGCATTGCGCACTGTGGCACCACCGTGGCCCATGCTGAGGGCATGCACGCACTCTGGAAGGGGCTCACACACTTTGCCACACACCACACACTTCATGCTCAAGTACACATGGGCGGATTCAAGCTTCTAGAGCTCATTGGCCTGTAGATGGATCTCCCAGTCATTAGTAAATCCCTTGATCAAACTCATTTTCCCAATTTTATGCATGTCATTCTTCTGATCGTGTAAAGAATAGCTATCATGAGAATTTGTAGTACTACTATTTTTGGATGTTGTTCTCGATACATGCAATCGGTGGATTGTTTATAACTGGTTGGCGCACAATATCCTGTAGAGCTGCTGGTTATGAATGTTTGGGTAGGATATTAATAAATGGCATTATGCCAGTCATAAGTCTTGATTTTGGGGTGCATGTATTTAGATACAATCAAATTAATAAACTGCATTACTGTTCGTGTTATACTTTTTGTATGTTACCGTCTGGATACTTATTTTGTTATTTGTAGCTTCATACTAATAGTTTGTTTGTAAGCATTTCATGTGTAACACCCTAAATATGGGGTATAAAATTTCTTTGCTAATACTCACTAAATTCAGGTGTTACACTCTCTTTTTTCTAGGCTTTTATTTTCTTTTGCCTAAAGAGTGAGAAATTATTTTGTTTTATATCTATGTGTAACCCTAATAAATTAAAACCCTAGGGGGTGCCTTGATTGTCGCATCATGCTGGAGCGTGCTTTCATTTTGTTTGATGAGTGAACTTGTGAAGCATGCATTTAGTAAATAATTCGATTTGAAATAGTAGGAAGTAGAAAAGGGAAAAGATAGAAAAATGAGAAATAAAGAGGCCCAGTCCCCTCCCTTTCCCCTGGCGACCCATCCCGCGGTCGAGGCCCACCCCGCTCACCCCCTTGCGCGGCCTACGCGCGCAGCCCACCCGACGCGCGCCCCTTCCCCCGGCCCGCCCAGCCGCTCGCGCGGCCTGCTCCGCGTCCCGCGGCCCACCAGCGCGCCCCAACCCTAGCACGCGCCGTCGCGCCCAGCGCCGCCACCTGCACGCGCTCGCCCTGCTGCACTTCGCGCATGCATGCGCCAGCCGCCGCCGGGCCCACCGGTCAGCCGATCCTCCACTCGTCTTCCCCAACTGCCGCAGCAGCCCATGTCGCCTTCACCTCCAGCCGCCCCTGCTACCGCAGCAAGCAGCTCCCTTCCCCTGCCATAGATGTCAACCGCCCCCCCTGCTTCTTGCTCCTCCTCCCATGGACGAACTCGCCTTCCTGCTGCCCGCCCCTAAGTCCTAGCCGACCTCAATCAACGCGCTGACCGAGCGGCCACGGCGGTTGAGCACTCCCTGTCTCGACCCCTGCGCGGCAAGGCTCTACGCGAGCACACCGGCAGCCCCCCAGGCGCGGATCCCCCACCGTCGTCGCGGCGCTCGTGCTTGTCCTAGCCCTGATCGCCGGAGGCCACTGCCGCGAGGCCTAGCTCGACGCCGCGGACGCCGTCGCCGTGTGCTGGGGCCCTGGCAGAGGGCCCGAGCCACCTGGTACGGCCAGCACAACGGCGCTGGCCCCGACGACAACAGAGACAGTGATCATCACTGACATGAACTACTACCCGGTGTCCAAGTACCACTTTGACCTCAGTGGCACAACGTTCGGCAGGCTAGCCAAGCTCGGCCTCAACGACAAGCTCCGCCACTCTGGCATCATCGACATCAAGTTCACCAGGATTCATCGTCGACATTGGGGGTTCGAGTCTAGTTTGGTTGCGCGGAGGCATGTTGTATGGCGACCTCTAGACCTGTGTTGTCAATGTGGTGCTCCATCTCGACAATAGGAAAGTATCTTTCCCCTATTTTTTTCCTTGTCTTTGTGGTGCTAATCTTGTAGGTCACGTGATTGGTAAATGAATGTGTCAAAAGAAATTAAATTGTCTAGGATATACACATAGTGTAATTGAGGTGGCTTTTCATTTGTGTGACGTTGCAAGGATGCTAAGTGCCTGTGTTCTAGCTGGTAGAATAGATGTAGCCTATATGTGGGGTTAAATAATTTCTAGATGTATGCGTAGTGTGATTAATGTCAACTTATAGGTTCTGAATTATCACTCGTTTATAATGAACACAATATACGTTGGTGATTCTCCCGTGGCGCGCGCTGTCCGCGTGCTTCATCGCCATTAGTTTGCGTTTTGTCGTGTGCGTTGTCACGCATCGTTCGTGTGCTGTCGCGCGTACGGTTTCGAGCGTACCGTCTTTCGCGCAAATCGCTATTTGCGCGTTTTAGTAAAATCATTTCGCCACTTCGTGTATGTTAAATAATTAATTAGTTGTTTAGTGGTCGGTTATTAAAATAACAATTCAACCGAAAACAAACTTGTAATTTTAATTATATGCTTCGTCAATATCTATTAAGGTAGGCGTGTCAATCCGAAGCGTTTTCATTTATGTTTGGTTAGTGTAGACATGATATTGATTAGTGCTTCGGCATATCGTGTTCGTTCTAAATTAATTGTTCAGTCGCATCGATTTCGTATTAGTAATGTATTTTATCATGTAGCAAGTTTTAATTATTTAATTAGTTGTTCACTTGATACTTATTAAAATGACCTTCTAATTAAAACTGTTTTATAGTTTTAACTCGCGCTTTTATAAATAAACGTTAATTAACTTGATCAATATTAGCTTAAATAATTTTCATTAATTATTTGTTTGTTGTTCGCGCGCGACATCGTGTGCGCGTCATCGTGCTGTTCGCGCGCATAGTCACGTTGACTCGTGCGTGTCATGCATTGTCGCACGCGTTGTTTTGCGTGTATCGCGCGTGCCGTTCTCATGCATTGTCACACGTCGTGCGCGTGCGTTGTCGCATGACGATCACGTGTGTCGCGCGGCGTCCGCGCGTGGTAATAAATTGTTTTCGCTTATAAGCACTCATGTTACGCTAATTCGTCAGGTCATATATGTTAGATAATTAACTTAAGGTTCGCTCAACTAATATTTATTAGACTAATATTTCAATTAGATTAAATATGTAGTGTTCAATTGTGCTTTTATAATAAACATTAACATGACCAGTATTAACTTAACTGCTTTGTAATTATTTAATATTTGTTTAGTATAAATGTGTCACCTGTTTAGTTTTCCTCGTCTGTCGCGCGAGTTGTTCCGCACGTGGTGTCGTGTTGATTCGTGCGTCGTTCGCGCTGGTCGCAAGCACTGTTTCGTGTGTCGTCAGCGTGCTATGTCGCGCATGTCCGCGCGTCATTTGCACGCTGTCGTGTTGTTTCGCGCGTCATAAATTCGCCTCGCTTAGAATCTCTCGCTTTAATTAAATTTCTGGTTTAACTTATAGCTGCCACTACAGGAAACGTCTAAATTTTCGTGGGCCAAAAACCCACGAAAATAAGCGTAAACCAACGAAAATAGCCGCCGAAAATAAGTTCGACGAAAACATGCAACTATTTTCGTCGGTACCGACGAAAACGACCTATTTTCGTCGGCTTCCCCAAGGCCGACGAAAATAGGTGGTCGGCTAACTATTTACGTCGGCCTCGGTGGCCGACGAAAATAGCTGCATTTATTTTCGTCGGCCCCGGTGGCGGCCCACGAAAATATCTACATTTATTTTCGTCGGCCTCGGTGACCGACGAAAATAGCTGGCCCATGTATTTTCGTCGGCCTCCAACCAGGCCGACGAAAATTCATGATACCCCCCACAAAACAGATTTTTCTGCACCTTTTAATTGACAGCAAAATACACAATTCACAATATCACATATACATATTTACTAGCAAAATAAACAATTCACAAAACACATTCACATATACATATCACAAAACACATTCACATATACATATCACAAAAACACATTCACATATACATAAATAGTTCATAGTCCATACATAGTTTCAATACCATAATCACATCTATAGTTTCAAACAAACTCACTACTCACTACTCACACCTGCGGGTTGTGGGAGTTTTGGCCACTCCCTCCTCCGCCACCAGGAAGGTGGCCACTCCCTCCAGAACCATGGACGAGAAAGTCGTGGACATTGATAGCACCCTCCGATCCCTGAGCATGTGACGCTGAACCCTGCAATTCATCAATCATTCAAATAAGGCTGTGTTTTGCTATCCCTATACCTATACTTGCTATGTTTGGTCACTATTTGCATAAAACTAAACACGGAACGTCACCTGTGATCCATGGTGATAAGGAGGTTGTGCATGCATCCACGGGCACTGTTGTGCTGGCCACCCCTGAGGTGGTGACACCCACCCCGTCGGTGGCGGTGCCATCCACGCTTGAAATGGCTGCGATCCTTGGGGTGGTGGAGGCGTCCAAGTGCCTGGAGGTGCCTGCGTCCACCCAACACCGGTCCACTGTGGCTGCGACGTTGGAGCTTGTCCTGGCCACTGTCCCCATCCTTGTGCCTGCGAGCCATTTTTGATAATAAAAAAGAGTTGTTATGGAATTGAAGTGTTCAGATAGTGTTACCTGGGGAGGGCGAAAAGCGGGCAAGTTCATATCAGGGCCGAGTCGAGTAGTCATTTCCTGCAAATGGATGAAACGTTAGAATCACAACATTATACTTTGAATTCAATGACACGTGATGAGATAGACGAATTATCTGAAAATAAGAAGCCATATACTGCGTTAGCTGTCCGACCTGCTCCTGCGCTGCTCGAGCCTGCTCCTATGCTGCTCGAGCCTGCTCCTGTGCTGCCCGAGTCTCCTCCTCCAGCTGAGCCTCTCGAGCAGACTTGGAGGAGCGAGAACTCCCTGCCGAAGACGATGCCTTCCCTTGACCTATTGTCCTATTGTACTCCACAACGCCGGTGCCAAAGGCAAACCTGCATGATACACATAGTTGAGCCATTAAGTGGACACATTCTTGTTAATGAAATTGTCGAATCAAAGACAACCACCTCATCTGCCATGCTTTCTACCCCACCAGTGTGGTACAATGCCGAGGCATCTAAGTCTGAATGCATCCAGTCGAAATCAGGCCCATGGCGTTGATTCATTTCCTCCCCATATGCATTCTGCAAAGAAAGTTAGAGTTGGAGTTAGACACAAAACATGCAATTTAATTCGTAAATACAAACTTGTTTACTATTTTCTACCTTGCCGCCTCGCTGCATAGCTCATCAGGGTTCGCCGGATCAGGGCCACGGTGACCACGGACGTAAACCTCCATAAAACTTGGAGCAACTCCACTTTTAGCTTCCTGTATGAAAAAGAAGAGTTAAACCATAGAATTTTCATAGATGTAACATACAAGTTTGATTTATATACTTACCATGCGGCGTGCGGTACCAAGGTGTCCATCAGCACCGTACCTGTGCCCCGGTCCTTCAGTGCCATGGTTGGCACGGTGCTTCTGGGACTCTGCAATCCACTCAGGCGATGCCCATCTCTTAGCCAACCACCTCCAGGCTTCCATGTCCTTCGCCAGCCAATCCACAACGCTCTCCAGGTACTGCTCCTCTGTGAGGTAGATCTCATTGGCCCCTAATGCTTTGCTCATTTTCTGCCCCTTTATCTTCTTGTAGTAGTAGTTGACGACCGCGATGCGAGCATTGTACATGGCATCCTTGATGACCTTATCGGTGCACTTCCGAAAGCGCCTCTTCACACGTGCCCACTGAGCCTGATCCTCCTCGATCTCATTCGGCAATTGGAACCTCCCCTACATATCAATGGAGAAGTTAAGTTAAAGTAAGATTAGGAGAAGCAATAATTCAGTGAATTGCTTATATACGAAAGTAAACTCACCCAGAACTCGTCCCACACAGCCACCTGACAAGTCCTTCGTTTTTGTTCCGAACTTCCCCCTCCGCTACTGCTTTCCCCTGGCTCCCCTGGCTGGACATAGTCCTTCAGACCCCAGTCGGCCCACTGCATAGCCGCGAACCTCTCACCAATGAGCTCCACCATGCCAGGGTAGTAGAAGCGACAGAGGCTACCCAACACCGCGTTCACCTTGGGATGTCTGCCTGTACCGTCCCAAGTCAAGTCTTCCCATGACCTACAAACATTAATAAAACAAGTAAACCAGTGCAATCACGTTCACATTAAAAAATTAACACAACAGAAATAAGCCCCACCATTCTCCATGCGGCCGGATGAGCCTCCTCTCGGCAGGTCTCGGACCAAGCGCATTGCTCTTCTTATACCTAAGTATACAAGTAAATTCAATATGATGAAATGATTAAAAACTAATATCAATTAAACTAATATGCATAATAATACCTGAAGGACGTAGAACCATCTAACGCGTCGCCCGCGCTGCCTGCCCCCATAGGGTCAACCTCCTCATCCTGCTCACCCTCCTCACCCTGCACATGAGCATCCTGCTGAGGAGCCTCCTGCTCACCCTCCTCACCCTGCACTTCGTCTAGACAGTCGAGAAGTTGCTGCTGCCTCTGTCGGCTCTGTGAGGTGCCCTGAAAAAGCCCACTGCCCGAGCTGTCCTCGCTGGCCGCGCTGCCCCCACTCCTCCTCGATCTCTTATGCTTGAACATGTTCAACTGTAGATAAATTAATGTCAAACCACAATATATGAAACAAATAATATGAAAATTAATAATGTGAAAATTGGAATACATAGCTTAATTGATTAACTAAAAGAAACATACTAATCAAAAGTCATCCGCATCCGATGATGCTTCTTCGACTCGTTGTTTATTCATACGCTCTTGATTTCGTTGGATCCTTACTGATCTTCTAACGACGACAGGTCGTTTGCGCTTTGACCTAGGTTCTTCAATTAAGTCACTTGAATTGCAACAGAGATTTTCATGGCCTTCTCCATTGGTCACATGGAATCGGTGAGCTATGTCTTGATTCGACGCCGCTTCTGGTTGAAAAACAGCATCATCGTTGTCCCTGCTCGTACTCACGTAGTCAGCACTCTCTAGAGCGACGACTTGTGGGTTGACTTTGATTGCAACCCACCAAGCCCTAAGGCTTGGGTGAGGATATGGCAGGTAGTACACCTGTTTTGCCTGATTTGCAAGGACAACATCGCTCATACTGCTCGAAATCCTAGAGCTATGCTTCACCTCAACATTACCATACTTGTCGACACGAGTCCCACTATGAGCATCAAACCAGTCGCACTCGAAAAACACGACTTTAAGTTCCTTGGGGCCATCAAAAATCAACTCTACAATGTTTTGAAGAACACCGTAATAGTCCACTACTTTGTCATCGTCAACATATGAACTTTCCAACACACCACTATTGGTGGTGGCTGCCAATGGTCGACTCTTCTCCAATTTCGCGGTTCGGAAGCGATATCCATTTACATCATAGCGAGTATAGTTCCGGACGGACACAGAGGTATGTGCCATTTGCTGCAAGTCCGGGTGCACAGAGTTTTTGGAAACCTATACAAGAAATTAGTATATGCATTATATCCTCCAAGTCCAAAATTCAAAGATTAAGTATGGACAATGAGAGAACGGCAATTACTAACATAATTACGAAACCACTGCACGATGTTTGGTCCACCTTTCAACCCATCACGTCGAAGATTTTCTAATTGGATGGCTGTAGGTTTACTAGTAGATTTCCAACATTCTTCATCAAACATGCTGGACATATTAGAAACATGGAGATTACACACTATAGAAATTATGAGATGAGAAAATGGACGTAACTATGAGGAAAACTTACTCGAATGCCTCCTGTGTGCTGTCAATATTGCTATACATATATAGCATTAACGTGTTCAAATCTAATCCTTCAATGTGACGTACACTCCCTTTTCCAACTGCTTTACCCGGATTCGCAAAAATTTGAAGGGTGCTTTGGGGTGATTCATTTTCGACATGAAGTCGCACTGAAGGCGCAAACACATTGTTGGCTCGAGCGAAATACCTGGTTGAGAATTGAGATATCTCCTTAAGGGCAAAAGCCTTCGCAATACACCCTTCGACTCTAGCCTTGTTGCGAACAGACGCCCTGAGCTTTTTCAACGCCCTTTCTATAGGATACTGAGAGCACCTAGAGGGGGGGTGAATAGGTGATCCTGTAAAACTTAAACTTTAATGCCACAAAACTTGGTTAGGAGTTAGCACAATAAAGCCAAGTGGCTAGATAAGAGTCTTTGCGAGACACGATAACCACAAGAAGATCAATCATAGATAGACACAGTGGTTTATCCCGTGGTTCGGCCAAGTTCAACACTTGCCTACTCCACGTTGTGGCGTCCCAACGGACGAGGGTTGCAATCAACCCCTCTCAAGCGGTCCAAAGACCCACTTGAATACCACGGTGTTTTGCTTTGCTTTACTATATCCTGTTTGCGAGGAATCTCCACAACTTGGAGCCTCTCGCCCTTACACTTTGATGTTCACAAAGAAGCACGGAGTAAGGGAGGGATGAGCAACGCACACAAGACACGAAATCAGAGTACCAACACACACACAAGTCGCAACAAGAGCTCACAACACAACCCGACGAGTTCACAACTCAAATGGAGCTCTAGTTGCTATCACAAAGAATCAAATGCGCGGAATCGAAGTCTTGGTGCTTAGGAATGCTTAGAGAATGCTTGGTGTACTCCTCCATGCGCCTAGGGGTCCCTTTTATAGTCCCAAGACAGCTAGGAGCCGTTGAGTGCATTCCAGGAAGGCAATTCTTGCCTTCTGTCGCCTGGCGCACCGGACAGTCCGGTGCACCACCGGACACTGTCCGGTGCGGATTTCTTTCCTTCTTTGGCGAAGCCGACCGTTGGCACACCGGACACTGTCCGGTGCCCCATCCGACCGTTGGCACTTGCCACGCGTCGCGCGCGGATTCCGCGGCCGACCGTTGGCTCGACCGACTGTTGGCTCACCGGACAGTCCGGTGCACCACCGGATAGTCCGGTGATTTATAGCCGTACGCCGCCGTCGAAGTCCCGAGAGCAGCCAGTTCGCCAGAGCCAGCCTGGCGCACCGGACACTGTCCGGTGCCCCAGACCGAGCTGCATTTTGGCTGTACTTAGCCAACTTTTCTTCAAAACAATTTCTTCTGTTTCTAGCACTTAGACATAATACATTAGTCTTCAAATCAATGTACCAAGTCTAGAAACGTACCTTTTCTCTTGATTTGCACCTTATCCATCATTTGGCATAGTTTGTCGCTTAAGCACTTGTGTTGGACACTAAATCACCAAAATACTTAGAAATGGCCCAAGGGCACATTTCCCTTTCAATCTCCCCCTTTTTGGTGATTTATGCCAACCCAATATAAAGCAACTAAAAGAAGTGTGCAACATCAATGCAAATGAAAACTCAAATTTGTTTTGATTCAGATTTGGCATATTTGGATCACCCTTTGACACCACTTGGTTTGTTTTTGCAAATCAAATTCAATTTCCTATCTCTAAGTCAAACACACTTGTTGAGACATAAAGAAAGTTGTTCCAAGAGAAATTGATCAAAGATTTCAAAAACTCCCCCTTCTTTCCATAATCAACCATTCTCCCCACAAGAGGCCAACTTTTGACAAAAGAGACAATAAGAGATTTTTAACAAACCAAAAACTCTATTCTACTATTTTCAAAATTCTCAAGTGGTAGCTGATCCATTTCTTGCTTTGGCCTTATTTTCTCCCCCTTTGGCATCAAGCACCAAAACGGGATCAATCTTGGCCCTGTAACCCCATTGCCTCACCAAAATCTTCAACTAAGAGTAAAAAGGCAATACGAGTATTGAGATGAACTTGGAATAAGTTACTCTTTCATCGGAGTGCAGTGGAAGTCTTGCATGGTCCAAGTCCACCTTTTCCCTTTCAAACCTCCTTTGAGACTAAATTAAGCAAACTCAAGCACACAGTTAGTCTCAAAGGGTCAAGTTGTAGCACATCTCCCCCTACATATGTGCATCACTAGCAAATGGACTTGTGAGGTCCGGGGAGTGCTTGTACAACTTGAGCACCATAAATAAACAACAAAATGCATTAAGGAACATGATCAAGGCATAAAACACATGTATGCTATAAATCAATCCAGGTTCCGTGAATCTAAGACATTTAGCTCACTACGCAGCCTGCAAAAGGTCTTCTCATCTAGAGGCTTGGTAAAGATATCGACTAGCTGGTTCTCGGTGCTAACATGAAACACTTCGATATCTCCCTTTTGCTGGTGGTCTCTCAAAAAGTTATGCCGGATGTCTATGTGCTTTGTGCGGCTGTGTTCAACAGGATTATCCGCCATGCGGATAGCACTCTCATTATCACATAGGAGTGGGACTTTGCTCCAATTGTAGCCAAAGTCCCTGAGGGTTTGTCTCATCCAAAGTAGTTGCGCGCAACACTGACCTGCGGCAACATACTCGGCCTCAGCGGTGGATAGGGCAACAGAGGTTTGTTTCTTAGAACTCCATGACACCAGGGACCTTCCTAAGAATTGGCACGTCCCCGATGTACTCTTCCTATCGACCTTACATCCAACATAGTCGGAGTCTGAATATACAATCAAGTCAAAGGTAGACCCTGTTGGGGACTTGTTCTCAAATGCTATGAATTAAGAACAATGCAACATAAAGTGTTAAATGTCAACGTCCTTCGTCCATGGAACATTATTCCCTTGAGGATAATGGATCTTGGACGAAGGCTGATAAGAGCATAATTACGAAGCTTAAATCTTCGTAATAAAATTTCAGTAAAAATTATAAGATAACATAAAACAAAAGGTATAAAAGGGATAAATACACCATAGACGAATTACATTGTATCTACTTAATATATTGAATCATTGAATACAATAATACCTTTGCCTTGGCAAAAGGTTGGATTCCGGAAGATGCGATTGCAATTACTCGGATGCGTGAACAGTAACGGAATACTGTTCACTATTTATAGGCACAGGACGCAGCCTGTGAGGAATTACAAGTATGCCCCTTATAAAAGCTTACAACATTGACTCAGACCTTTATGGACTAAAAGGTCATTCTATCTTTAAGTCGGTTTGTAATACCGAAGCTTCTCGAAGAGGAACCTTCGGCTATCTTATACAAACAGCTTCAGCCGAGGACCACTTCTTTCTATAAGACCTTCGGCGACGAAGCATAGACCCAACAGTAGCCCCTTTCGCGGTGCTAGATCGTTTTTCGTAACGAGCTTGATCCGTGAAAAAAGTCTCTTAAGCTTCGGAGCGCCGAAGGTCTAAAAAACACCTTCCCTGAGCTCGTTGTCGAGAAACGATTCAATCTCCCAGCGTGTAGCGGCCCCACCTTGCAGAGTTACTGTTCGGTCTCTGCGGTCCACCATGCAGCGAGTGCGAGCGGGTGTCCGCCTGGTGTAAAAATTCTGGCGCTTCGCCTTCTTACCTGCAGCACTATATAAACAGACGAGTAGGTGTGAAGTTACCACAGCATTCATTGCTATTTGCACTGTTTTGCTGCCAAAATTTTTAACCGTCGCCGAAGCTTGTTTGTCGGAATCGAACGAAGCTCCAGCTTGAAGCCTGCTTCGGAGGAAGAAAGTATTAAAGTTTCACAAGTTCATAGTTAAATGGCCAGAGTCCGTTCTACCGCTAGGGTTGAGCGTGAGGGGGACAAAACTGAAGCTTCGGAGACTGTCCCTATCTCCGAAGCCATGCAACGATCCGGGCTAGTGACTTCGGAAAAGATTCCTAGTGATGATGCAGACCAAGCAATCGCTGAAGCAGAGGAAGAAGATATTGAGGAAACTGATCCCGAAGATGATTATCGCATTGCCATGCCAAGCAAACCCAGCCACTTGGACTTCGGGAAATCTACTGTTTCGAAGGCTGATCTGTCCAAGATGGTAAAATCGGGCTTTTTTACTGAAAATCAGAAGAAGCTATTGCGCTTCGGGGGAGAAGAGACTACCCCAAAGCTGGAGAAAGATGAAATTGTTATTTTCAAAAGCTTTCTAAAGGCTGGATTAAGGTTCCCCCTACATGGGATTATTGCAGAGGTACTGAATAGGTTCGGTATCTATTTTCACCAGCTGACCCCTAACGCTATCGTTAGACTTATTGTTTATATCTGGGCACTCCGAAGCCAAGCAGTGGAACCATTTGCGGACAGCTTTTGCCGGGTTCACGAGTTGCATTATCAAACGAAGGCTAGAAAGGATGGATTGCACGACAATTTTGGTTGTTATAACTTCGCCTATCGGAAAACTACAAAGTTTCCTGTAATTAGCTACCGAAGCAAATGGGCAGCAGGCTGGAAATCTGAATGGTTCTATGTCAAGGTTGATGACGACAAGGAAAAGCTTGTGCAAAGCCCGCTGGAACTAATCTTCGGAGAAACCCGACCTCGCTGCAACATGACACCCGAAGGTCCAACACAACAAGCAATAAGTGAATTCAGAATTATTGCAGAGCATATCAGCACAAGGGACCTGGTTCAAGAGTTTTTAGCTTTCAAAGTTTTTCCCAGTTTGAAAAAATGGGAAATGCCGAAGCTACAGGGGGAAAAGAAAGAAGGTGAACTTGTACGTTTACCTTACTATTTCAAGTTTAAAAAGTACTTTAAAACACCTTGCCAAGAGTGGCTAGATACAATTGAAGTAATGTGCAATGAAATACTTGGCAATTATTCCAAAAAAGAAGATCAATTGATGACCGCAGCCTTCGGCACCCGTCCAAAGCGAAGGCTAAATCGAGTGTTGGACGCCTTGGGCTTTGATTACCCTGATTATGAAAATCTGAACAAAGGTGCTGGGGGCCAAAAAAGAAAAAGGATAACTGAGGCCATGAATGAAGAAAAAGAATCATTAAAGAAGAAAATTCCGAAGAAGAGGAAAGCTTCTTCTCCGAAGCAACAAATATCCGAAGCAGAAGAAACCCCCGCATCACCTTCTGCTGTTGTCGTTGAGGAAATTCTGAAGGTAATGACTGAATCCTTACCTGCGAAGCTAAGTCCACTGGGCCCTCAACTGACAAAGTTTTTTCAGAAGGACAAGGAGCCCGAAAAATCGAAGAAAACAATCAAGGCAAAGAAACAAAGAATTATCACTGTGACAGAGGTAATTGACAAGACGCCGCCAAGGGCTTCAGCCCAGAAAACACCAGCGGCTGCAGAGGGGACAGATATTGAAATTGCACCTTCGGAGGCCGCAGCTGCCGAAGCTGCCTCAGCTGAAGATTTGAACCTGGAGAGCACGATTGAACACATTGACCAAATACTGCTAGACATGGCTGCAAAAGAAGCTACCACCGCCGCCGAAGAGGCCGTGACCGCAGCGTCGGGGAAAGGAAAAGGAATTGCTGATGAAGCTTCAGAAAACGAAACCTTCATGTTCCAGAATTTAGTTGGAGAACAACTATCAAAAGCTGAAATAGAAGAGCTTAGAGAGTATGCCAAATCCTGTGGATACAAACCTGGGGCACTCCTCTTCGGAGGCGTTGATGATGAAAAATTAGATTGTATTCGAGATCAAACAGGAGCCAAAGTTATCAGTACTCTGTCCAAGAGTATCGGCTTCCCGAAGCTAGAAACAGACATCAGCCGCTACCGACGACAACATGTCGTTGGTAGTTTATTTTATTCCAACTTCAAGGTGAACTACTTGTCCCTTAACTTTTATTGTTTCTAATAATAAAAACATGTCTGACGAAGGTTGTTTTCGTGCAGAGTATGCTGTTGAGCAAAGCCTTGCAAATGCAGCAAGATTTTGAAGATAAGAAGCACGAAGTTATAATTGAAAATTTGGAAAGCAGAATAAAGGAGCAATCAGATGCTTTCGAGAAAAAGAACTTTGAGCTCCAGGCAACCGAAGGTTTATTGGCGGAAGCTGAAGCAAAAATAACAGAACTGAACACGAAGCTTCTCCGCCAGTCTGAGCAGTTCGAACGAGAAAAACAAGATCTAAATGCAAAACTTGAAGCCGAAGCTCAACAAAATTCAGATTTGAGAAAACTACTGACAAGTCTTCAAGAAAAATGCTTGGAATTTAGCAACAAATGCATTCAACGATTAAGAAAGATTTTTTACTCAGTTGGAGCCAGCAGTGAAAAATTCACCCCCTCAGCTGAAGATCTACCGAAAACCTTCGAACATATTGAGGGGGAGATTGACGAGCTCGACGAAGTCATAGCTGGGCATGGTGACTTCTGTGCCTGGGTGGCTTCTCGAGGCACTGCTGCAGCTTTCCTGAAGGCTGGCTGCGATCATGGAAAGATTGTCAATAGGCCAAATTTCACTTTATCACCATCAATCCTGGATGACATTCCTGATCTCGCCCGAAGTATCTCGAATAGATTTGTAAAAATGATATGGACAAAAGGTGGGCGAGAAAAGGCTGGAAACGAAGCTCGTAGCCACCTTGAAGCAGTAAGAAACCATACCTTGTGCTTACCTTTTCTTGCAAGCTCGATTTTGACTTACAACGACCTTATTCATGTAGGATGACGAAGCCGAAGCTGATGATTGAAAAATGACGCCGAAGCTGAAGCTCCTTAGAGATTAAACAGTAGACTGTAGACAGTACTTGAGAAACTTTTGAGATAACTTTTGTAAATGTAACCAAAACTTGTCTTTAATGTATTCTGTTCATACCTTGTAATATATCCTTATCCTTCCATTGATGTATGAGAAATGCTTTGATGTGGACGAAATTTTCTTTTTTGAGCCGAAGGCGAAAAAACACCTTCCCTTCTTTTCGTACGCAACGAAGCATAGAAAACAACATTTTCCTTCTTTCCGAAGCTCTCCTTTTTGTACACGAAGCTCTTTCTTTCCGAAGCTCTCTTTTTTTATTTGCCGAAGCAACCGCTTATGCTATGAAGATGATTATCCTACATATGCCTGGATGAATGTTTATGAATGCAAATGTTATGATGTAATGCGATGTGCAAATGAATGGCCAAACAATCACACTTCAAGCCATACTCATAGCCATTATTTCCTTAAAAACAATCACACCTCAGCTCTGCATCCCCTTAGGAACGACTTTGGAGCTTCTTCGCCTTTACTTTCGGCGGAATCAGCGTTGACTTTTCGCTGTAAGCTCTGCATTCCCTTAGGAACGACTTTGGAGCTTCTTCGCCTTTACTTTTGGCGGAATCAGCGTTGACTTTTCGCTGTAAGCTCTGCATTCCCTTAGGAACGACTTTGGAGCTTCTTCGTTTTTACTCTTCGGCACTCGATGGTGCGTTCTCAGTTTTTACATTTACATTCCTTGGGGGGTTTTGCTCTTATAGAACTAAAAAAGGAAATTACATGTGATGGCCCCATTAAAAACCTTTCTCCCCCTTCGGAAAGGAAAAGGGTGCCATGAAAGAAAAATAAAAAATATGAAAAATTACATCGAATTATACATAATATCGCCGAAGCTCATCCGCATTCCAAGATCTAGGAATGTCGTTGCCGTCCATATCCTTCAATCTGTATGAACCGGGTCTTGACGAAGATGCTACTAAGAAAGGTCCATCCCATTTCAACTGTAACTTGCCCACTGTTTCTGGGTTGGCCACTCTCCGAAGCACCAAGTGTCCTGGCTCAATATTCTTTAGCCGAACTTTTCTATCTCGCCATTTAATTGTTTTGGCTTGATATTTGTTGATGTTTTCCACGGCTTGCAACCTGATCCCTTCTAAAGCGTCTTTTTCCACAGAATAATCAGCTTCGGAACCTGATGCTGCCGAAGCTACTACCCTTATTGATCCGGTTTTAGCTTCTTCTGGAGTTATTGCTTCGTCACCGAATAATAACTTGAATGGGGTAAAGCCTGTAGACCTTGATGTTGTTGTATTATGGCTCCACACCACTTTGGTTAACTGATCTGGCCACTTTCCCCTTGGTTGATTGAAGATTGACTTCATTATTCCTGTTATTATAATGCCATTGGCTCTTTCAACGAGTCCATTTGACTCCGGATGTCTGACTGATGCAAAATGGATCTTCGTACCAATTTGATCACAGAAATCCCTAAAAGCTTCGGAGTCAAACTGTGTTCCATTATCCACAGTGATAGCCTTTGGTACCCCGAAACGACAAACAATATTCTGCCAGAAAAACTTTTGGACGGTGGCCGAAGTTATTGTAGCTAAAGGCTTCGCCTCAATCCATTTAGAAAAATATTCCACCGCCACTACAACATATCTTAGGTTCCCTTGGGCCGGTGGTAACGGACCTAACAAGTCAAGGCCCCACCTTTGCAATGGCCAAATGGGTTGTATGAGCTGTGTTAAGGACGAAGGTTGTTTTTGATCTCGTGCACATTTCTGACAACCTTCGCACTTTTGGACTAATTCCGCTGCATCCGAAGCTGCCTTCGGCCAATAAAATCCTTGGCGGAAAATTTTTCCAAGTAACGGCCTAGATCCAATGTGAGATCCACACAGGCCTGCATGTATTTCTTTCATCAACTCTATACCTTCGGTTCTGGATAAACACTTGAGTAGCGGAGCACAAACTCCATGCTTGTACAACTCTCCTTCTATCATGACATATGGACGAGCTCTTGCCTCTATCCTCCTGTTATAAGCTTCGTCATCTGAAAGGAATTTACCCTGAAGATAAGAGATGATCTCAGTCCTCCAATCTTCGCTATAAACAGGAGATATATTGAGGACTACTCTTTCAAGAAGTTCCACCGAAGGTGCTTTTATTGTTTCGAAGAAGACATCCGAAGGTAAGGGCAGCCCCTGTGCTGCTGACTTAGCTAGCAAATCAGCATGCTCATTTTGTCCTCGAGGGATATTTTTGACAGAAAATCCCTCGAAGGAAGCTTCAACTCTTCGAACCATATCCAGATACTTTTCAAGCTTCGGATCTTTAGCCTTGCAACTCTTGTCGATATGACCCGAAACAACTTGGGAATCAGTTTTAAGAACAGCCCTTCTGATTCCCATTGCTTTTAGCTTCCGAAGACCCAGAAGCAGGGCTTCGTACTCGGCAATGTTGTTTGTGCAACTAAAATCAAGCTTTGCCGCATAACAAGTTTTAACTTTGGAGGGTGAAACCAACACAGCAGCCGCTCCCGCTCCGAAGGTTCCCTAGGACCCATCGCAAAACACTGTCCATGCTTCGGTGTCTTTATTTGCTTCTTCCTCCTGAGCCCCTGGCGTCCAGTCAGCAATGAAGTCTGCTAACGCCTGGGACTGAATCGAAGATCTATGAACATATTCAATACAAAATTCGTTGAGCTCTGCAGCCCATTTTCCAATCCTTCCAGTAGCTTCTCGGTTCCTCATAATATCCTTCAGAGGTTGTGAAGAAGGAACAATTATGTTGTAAGCTTGGAAATAGTGCCGAAGCTTCCTGGAGGCCATCAAGACAGCATACAGTACCTTCTCCAACTCTGTATAATTTTTCTTTGACAAACTAAGAACCTCGGATACAAAATATATTGGGGCCTGCCTCTTGACTTGACCATCAAGCTTCTCCTGGACAAGCGCTGCACTTACCGCTGAGTGCGAAGCTGCCACATATAATAACAAAGGAGCCCCTGGCACTGGTGGAGTCAGTGTTGTTAGATCTATCAAATACTGCTTCAGCTCTTCAAAAGCCTTCTGCTGGATTGGTCCCCATTGAAAGACTTCGGCTGACTTCAGTACTTCGAAGAATGGTAAGTTTCTCTCTGCTGATCTGGATATGAATCTATTGAGAGATGCCAATCTTCCTGTCAATCTTTGAGCCCCCTTCTTTGTAGTTGGTGGCTCCATCCGAAGTATAGCTTCAATTTTACTTGGATTAGCTTCAATTCCCTTTGTTGAAACCAAGCATACAAGAAATTTCCCCTTCTTTACTCCGAAGACGCATTTTTCTGGATTTAATTTTAAGCCAGCTTGCCTGAAACTGGCGAAGGTCTCCTGCAGATCAGCAATATGATTCTCCTGTTTCGTGCTTTTTACAATGATGTCATCAACATAAGTTAGCACATTTCTGCCTATTTGAGATTGGAGAACCTTCGCAGTCATTCGGCTGAAACTTCCTCCAGCGTTTTTGAGCCCCTCAGGCATCCGAAGATAGCAATATGTGCCACTTGGAGTTATGAAGCTAGTCTTCGGCTCATCTTCCTTCTTCATCCAAATTTGGTGATAGCCTGAGTAACAGTCTAGTAGACTCATGAGCTCGGAAGAAGCTGCTGCATCTACTAAAGAGTCTATCCTTGGCAATGGAAACTCGTCCTTCGGACACGCCTTGTTGAGATCTGTAAAATCGATACACATTCGCCATTTGCCATTGGCCTTTTTTACCATAACAGTGTTAGCCAGCCATTCTGGGTACTTTACTTCTCTGATGACTCCTGCACTGAGGAGTCTTTTAACTTCGTTACGAGCACCTTCGGCCTTATCATATGACATTTTCCGAAGCCTCTGCTTTCTGGCTCTGAAGGATGGATCAACATTGAGCGAGTGTTCAATAACATCCCTATTTACTCCGCAAAGATCATTAGCTGACCATGCAAAAACATCTTTGTTGTTGAACAAAAACCTTATCAAGGTTTTCTCCTGCTCTTCGGATAATTGAGAGCCTAACAGCACCTTCTGCTCTGCTATGTCCTCACATAAGAGCATAGGCTTCGGCTGATCTGCTGAAGCTGCTTTCTCCCTTCTGAATTTGTACTGTTCACAAGCTTCAGCTCCATCTATGTTATGGATTGCTTTTGAGTCAGTCCAATTGCCTTCGGCCCTTCTTGCAGCTTCCTGACTTCCATGGATAGCAATGGGTCCTTGATCCGAAGGTATCTTCATGCAAAGATAGGCAGGATGAAGGATTGCTTCGAAGGCATTGAGGGTACCACGACCAATAATTGCATTGTAAGGGTATTCCATGTCAACAATGTCAAACACAACTTGCTCAGTTCTAGTGTTGTTGATGAACCCGAAGGTCACTGACATGGTGATCTTGCCCAGTGCTACAATCTGTCTTCCTCCGAAGCCACAGAGAGGATGTGTAGCATCATGAATCTTATCTTCTGGCTCTTGCATTTGTCTGAAGGCCTTAGCAAATATGATGTCAGCTGCACTGCCTGTGTCAACCAAGACATTGTGGACCAGAAATCCTTTGATAACACAAGAGATAACCATGGCATCGTTGTGTGGGTAATCTTTGAGCTGAAGGTCCTCTTGGGAGAAGGTAATAGGAATGTGAGACCATCTTGACTTGATGAAGGGTCCTTGCACCCCAACATGCTGTACCCTTCTCTGTGCTTCCTTCTTTTGTTTCTTGTTAGCTGGCTCTGAGGACGAACCACCTGTGATCGGGAGCACCAGCTTCGGGTCCGAAGTAGCTCCAGCTTGGTCGTTGAACGAAGTCATTAGCTCAAAAAGTGGAAGTGAGTTCACCGGAGGTGGGCGCCAATGTTGGGGACTTGTTCTCAAATGCTATGAATTAAGAACAAGGCAACATAAAGTGTTAAATGTCAACGTCCTTCGTCCATGGAACATTATTCCCTTGAGGATAATGGATCTTGGACGAAGGCTGATAAGAGCATAATTACGAAGCTTAAATCTTCGTAATAAAATTTCAGTAAAAATTATAAGATAACATAAAACAAAAGGTATAAAAGGGATAAATACACCATAGACGAATTACATTGTATCTACTTAATATATTGAATCATTGAATACAATAATACCTTTGCCTTGGCAAAAGGTTGGATTCCGGAAGATGCGATTGCAATTACTCGGATGCGTGAACAGTAACGGAATACTGTTCACTATTTATAGGCACAGGACGCAGCCTGTGAGGAATTACAAGTATGCCCCTTATAAAAGCTTACAACATTGACTCAGACCTTTATGGACTAAAAGGTCATTCTATCTTTAAGTCGGTTTGTAATACCGAAGCTTCTCGAAGAGGAACCTTCGGCTATCTTATACAAACAGCTTCAGCCGAGGACCACTTCTTTCTATAAGACCTTCGGCGACGAAGCATAGACCCAACAGACCCCTTTGGATACCAGATCCCGAAGCAAGGAGTAGCGACTAAATATCTAAGGATTCGCTTCACAGCCACTAAGTGACACTCCTTTGGATCGGATTGAAATCTAGCACACATGCATACGCTAAGCATAATATCCGGTCTACTAGCACATAAATAAAGTAAAGACCCTATCATAGACCGGTATGCCTTTTGATCAACGGACTTATCTCCTTTGTTGAGGTCGGTGTGTCCGTCAGTTCCCATTGGAGTCTTTGCGGGCTTGGCGTCCTTCATCCCAAACCACTTGATCAAGTCTTGTGTGTACTTCGTTTGGGAGATGAAGGTCCCATCCTTGAGTTGCTTTACTTGGAACCCAAGGAAGTAGCTCAACTCGCCCATCATCGACATCTCAAACTTTTGAGTCATCACCCTGCTAAACTCTTCACAAGACTTTTGGTTAGTAGAACCAAATATTATGTCATCGACATAAATTTGTCACACAAAAAGATCACCATGACATGTCTTAGTAAAAAGAGTTGGATCGGCTTTCCCAACCTTGAAAGCATTAGCAATTAAAAAGTCTCTAAGGCATTCATACCATGCTCTTGGGGCTTGCTTAAGTCCATAGAGTGCCTTAGAGAGCTTACACACGTGGTCGGGGTACCGTTCATCCTCGAAGCCAGGGGGTTGCTCCACGTACACCTCCTCCTTGATTGGCCCGTTGAGGAAAGCGCGCTTCACGTCCATTTGGAACAACCTGAAAGAATGGTGAGCGGCATATGCTAGCAAGATACGAATGGATTCTAGCCTAGCCACAGGAGCAAAAGTTTCCTCAAAGTCCAAACCTGCGACTTGGGCATAACCTTTTGCCACAAGTCGTGCCTTGTTCCTTGTCACCACCCCGTGCTCGTCTTGTTTGTTGCGGAACACCACTTGGTTCCCACAACATTTTGCTTGGGACGAGGCACCAGTGTCCAAACTTCATTTCTCTTGAAGTTGTTGAGCTCCTCCTGCATGGCCAATACCCAGTCTGGATCTAGCAAGGCCTCCTCTACCCTGAAAGGCTCAATAGAAGAGACAAAAGAGTAATGCTCACAAAAATTAACTAATCGAGACCAAGTAGTTACTCCCTTGCTAATGTCACCCAAAATCTGGTTGACGGGATGATCCCTTTGAATCATCGCTCGGACTTGAGTTGGAGGTGCCGGTTGTGCTTCTTCCTCCATCACATGATCATCTTGTGCTCCCCCTTGATCATACGCCTCCTCTTGATGAACCTGTTCATCGTCTTGAGTTGGGGGATGCACCATTGTTGAGGAAGAAGGTTGATCTCGCTCATTTTGTTCCTGTGGCCGCACATCTCCAATCGCCATGGTGCGTATTGCGGCCGTTGGAACGTCTTCTTCATCTACATCATCAAGATCAACAACTTGCTCTTTTGGAGAGCCATTAGTCTCATCAAATACAACGTCGCTAGAGACTTCAACCAAACCCGATGATTTGTTGAAGACCCTATACGCCTTTGTATTTGAGTCATAACCTAACAAAAACCCTTTACGACTTTGGGAGCAAATTTGGAATTCCTACCCTTCTTCACTAGAATGTAGCATTTACTCCCAAAAACTCGGAAATACGAAACATTGGGTTTGTTACCGGTTAGTAGCTCATACGAAGTCTTCTTGAGGAGGCGATGAAGGTAGACCCGGTTGATGGCGTGGCAAGCCGTGTTCACGGCTTCCGACCAAAAGCGCTCGGGGGTCTTGAACTCTCCAAGCATCGTCCTCGCCATGTCTATAAGCGTCCTGTTCTTCCTCTCTACCACACCATTTTGCTGTGGTGTGTAGGGAGCGGAGAACTCGTGCTTGATTCCTTCCTCCTCAAGATACTCCTCCACTTGAAGATTCTTGAATTCGGACCCATTGTCGCTTCTTATCTTCTTCACCTTGAGCTCAAACTCGTTTTGAGCTCTCCTTAGGAAGCGCTTGAGGGTCCCTTGGGTTTCAGATTTATCCTGCAAAAAGAATACCCAAGTGAAGCAGGAAAAATCATCAACTATAACAAGGTCATACTTACTTCCTCCTATGCTTAGATAGGCGACGGGTCCGAAGAGGTCCATATGAAGTAACTCCAGGGGTCTTGATGTTGTCATCACATTTTTGGCATGATGAGAGCTTCCCACCTGTTTCCCTGCTTGACAAGCTGCACAAGGTCTGTCTTTTTCGAAAGTAACATTAGTTAGACCTATCACGTGTTCTCCCTTTAGAAGCTTGTGAAGGTTCTTCATCCCCACATGTGTTAAGCGGCGATGCCACAGCCAGCCCATGCTAGTCTTAGCAATTAAGCATGCATCTAGACCGGCCTCCTCTTTTGCAAAATCAACTAAATAGAGTTTGCCGTCTAATACACCCTTAAAAGCTAATGAACCATCACTTCTTCTAAAGACAGACACATCTACATTTGTGAATAGACAATTATATCCCACATTACATAATTGACTTATGGATAACAAATTATATCCAAGCGACTCTACTAAGAATACGTTAGAAATAGAGTGCTCATTTGAGATTGCAATCTTGCCTAAGCCTTTAACCTTGCCTTGATTCCCGTCACCGAATATGATTGAATCTTGGGAATCTTTATTCTTGACGTAGGAGGTGAACATCTTCTTCTCCCCCGTCATGTGGTTTGTGCATCCGCCGTCGATAATCCAGCTTGATCCCCCAGATGCATAAACCTGCAAGGCAAATTTAGGCTTGGGTCTTAGGTACCCAACTCTTGTTGGGTCCTACAAGGTTAGTGACAATATCCTTAGGGATCCAAATGCAAGTTTTATCTCCTTTGCATTTTGCCCCTAGTTTCCTAGCAATCACTTTCCTATCCTTTCTACAAATCGCAAATGAAGCATTGCAAGCATGATAAATTGTAGAAGGTTCATTTATTATTTTCCTAGAAACATGAACAACATTTCTTCTAGGCATGTGAATAATAACATTTCTCCTAGCTAAATTTCTATCATGCATAATAGAAGAACTAGAAGCAACCATGGCATGAGAATCAAAAGCATCATAACTTCTATAAACATTTCTAGAATGTCTCCTATCATGATACATGAAGGCATGGTTCTTTTGAGCACTACTAGCCATAGGGGCCTTTCCTTTCTCCTTGGCGGAGATGGAAGCCTTATGGCTTGTTAAGTTCTTGACTTCCCTCTTGAAGCCAAGACCATCCTTAATTGAGGGGTGTCTACCAATCGTGTAGGCATCCCTTGCAAATTTTAGCTTGTCAAATTCACTCTTGCTAGTCTTAAGTTGGACATTAAGACTAGCCACTTCATCATTTAATTTAGAAATGCAAACTAGGTGTTCACTACAAGTATCAACATTAAAATCTTTGCACCTATTGCAAATCATAACATGTTCTACACAAGAGTTAGATTTATTTGCTACTTCTAGTTTAGCATTTAAATCATCATTAACACCTTTTAAAGTAGAAATGGTTTCATGACAAGTAGATAGTTCACAAGAAAGCATTTCATTCCTTTTGATTTCTAGAGCAAGAGAATTTTGTGCACTAACAAATTTATCATGCTCTTCATATAAAAGGTCCTCTTATTTTTCTAGTAATCTATTCTTATCATTCAAAGCATCAATCAATTCATTAATCTTATCAATCTTAGTTCTATCTAAGCCCTTGAATAAGCATGAATAGTCTATTTCATCATCATCACTAGACTCATCCTCGCTTGAAGAAGCATAAGTAGTATTGTTTCGAGTACATACCTTCTTCTCCTTTGCCATGAGGCATGTGTGATGCTCGTTGGGGAAGAGGGATGACTTGTTGAAGGCGGTGGCAGCGAGTCCTTCGTTGTCGGAGTCGGACGAGGAGCAATCCGAATCCCACTCCTTTCCAAGATGTGCCTCGCCCTTCGCCTTCTTGTAGTTCTTCTTCTTTTCCCACTTTCCACTCTTCTTTTCCTGGTCACTATCATTATCGAGACAATTAGCGATAAAATGACCAATCTTACCACATTTGAAGCAGGAGCACTTCCCCTTCGTCTTGTTCTTGTTGGGGTGCTCCTTGCGACCTTTTAGCGCTGTCTTGAACCGCTTGATGATAAGGGCCATTTTTTCCTCATTAAGCCTGACCGCCTCAACTTGCGCCACCTTGCTAGGTAGTGCCTCCTTGCTCCTTGTCGCTTTGAGAGCAACAGTTTGAGGCTCGTGGATTGGGCCATTCAATGCGTCATCCACGTATCTCGCCTCCTTGATCATCATTCGCCCGCTTACAAATTTCCCAAGAATTTCTTCGGGCGACATCTTGGTGTACCTAGGATTTTCACAAATATTGTTTACCAGATGTGGATCAAGTACAGTAAAGGACCTTAGCATTAGGCGGACGACGTCGTGGTCCGTCCATCGCGTGCTTCCATAGCTCCTTATCTTGTTGATGAGGGTCTTGAGCCTGTTGTAAGTCTAGGTTGGCTCCTCCCCTCTTATCATCGCAAATCTCCCGAGTTCGCCTTCCACCAACTCTATCTTGGTGAGCATGGTGACGTCGTTCCCCTCATGAGAGATCTTGAGGGTGTCCCAGATCTGCTTGGCATTGTCCAAGCCGCTCACCTTATGGTACTCATCCCTGCACAATGAGGCTAACAACACAGTAGTAGCTTGTGCATTTTTATGAATCTGTTCATTGATAAACAAAGGACTATCCGAGCTATCAAATTTCATTCCACTCTCTACTATCTCCCATATACTAGGATGAAGAGAGAATAAGTGACTACGCATTTTGTGACTCCAAAATCCATAGTCCTCTCCATCAAAATGTGGAGGTTTACCAAGTGGAATGGAGAGTAAATGAGCATTGGTACTTTGAGGAATACGAGAATAATCAAAAGAGAAGTTTGAATTAACCGTCTTCTTTTTCTCGTAGTCGTTGTCGTCGTCCTTTTGGGAAGAAGAGGATTCGTCGCTGTCGTAGTAGACTATCTCTTTGATGCGCCTTGTTTTCTTCTTCCTCCCATCTTTTCTTTTGTGGCTCGAGCCCGAGTCAGTAGGCTTGTCATACTTTGGATCATTGATGAAGGACTCCTTCTCCTTATCGTTGACCACCATCCCCTTGCCCTTAGGATCCATCTCTTCGGGCGATTAGTCCCTTTCTTGAAGAGAACGACTCTGATACCAATTGAGAGCACCTAGAGGGGGGTGAATAGGTGATCCTGTAAAACTTAAACTTTAATGCCACAAAACTTGGTTAGGAGTTAGCACAATAAAGCCAAGTGGCTAGATAAGAGTCTTTGCAAGACACGATAACCACAAGAAGATCAATCACAGATAGACACAGTGGTTTATCTCGTGGTTCGGCCAAGTTCAACACTTGCCTACTCCACGTTGTGGCGTCCCAATGGACGAGGGTTGCAATCAACCCCTCTCAAGTGGTCCAAAGACCCACTTGAATACCATGGTGTTTTGCTTTGCTTTACTATATCCCGTTTGCGAGGAATCTCCACAACTTGGAGCCTCTCGCCCTTACACTTTGATGTTCACAAAGAAGCACGGAGTAAGGGAGGGATGAGCAACGCACACAAGACACGAAATCAGAGTACCAACACGCACACAAGTCGCAACAAGAGCTCACAACACAACCCGACGAGTTCACAACTCAAATGGAGCTCTAGTTGCTATCACAAAGAATCAAATGCGCGGAATCGAAGTCTTGGTGCTTAGGAATGCTTAGAGAATGCTTGGTGTACTCATCCATGCGCCTAGGGGTCCCTTTTATAGTCCCAAGGCAGCTAGGAGCCGTTGAGTGCATTCCAGGAAGGCAATTCTTGCCTTCTGTCGCCTGGCGCACCGGACAGTCCGGTGCACCACCGGACACTGTCCGGTGCACCACCGGACACTGTCCGGTGCGGATTTCTTTCCTTCTTTGGCGAAGCCGACCGTTGGTGCTTTGGAGCCGTTGGCGCACCGGAACTGTCCGGTGCACACCGGACACTATCCGGTGCACACCGGACAGTCCGGTGCCCCATCCGACCGTTGGCACTTGCCACGCGTCGCGCACGGATTCCTCGGTCGACCATTGGCCCGGCCGACTGTTGGCTCACCGGACAGTCCGGTGCACCACCGGACAGTCCTGTGATTTATAGTCGTACGCCGCCGTCGAAGTCCCGAGAGCAGCCAGTTCGCCAGAGCCAGCCTGGCGCACCGGACACTGTCCGGTGCACCACCGGACAGTCCGGTGCACCCAGACCGAGCTGCATTTTGGCTGTACTTAGCCAACTTTTCTTCAAAACAATTTCTTCTGTTTCTAGCACTTAGACATAATACATTAGTCTTCAAATCAATGTACCAAGTCTAGAAACATACCTTTTCTCTTGATTTGCACCTTATCCATCATTTGGCATAGTTTGTCGCTTAAGCACTTGTGTTGGACACTAAATCACCAAAATACTTAGAAATGGCCCAAGGGCACATTTCCCTTTCAGATACATCCACCTGAATTGCACTGGTCCTCCTACCAAAGCTTCCCAAGGCAAATGCACAATTAGATGTTGCATCACATTGAAGAATCCTGGCGGGAAAACCTTTTCAAATTTACAAATAAGAATTGGAATTTCTTTCTCAAATTTCTACATCAACCTCTTCGATACCGTCTTTGCGCATACTTCCCTATAGAAGTAACTCAGCTCTGCAAATATGCTCCAAAGCTCATCCTTAAAATAGCCTCGAAACATCACGGGCATCAGCCTCTCCATAATAATATGGTAGTCATGGCTTTTCAAACCGATCAATTTACCGGTCTTCAGATTGACTGCTCGTTTCAGATTTGCCGCATATCGATCTAGAAATTTCAGGTTCTTCAACCACTTAAATATTTCTTTCCTTTCATCTGGCTTGAGGCAGTAATCAGCTCGCGGCCTACTCTCATGCCCTTTATCGCTTACTTTCAACTCGAGCATCGGCCTCTTACAAATTTCAGCCATGTCTTTTCTTGCCTTCATATTATCTTTCATTTATTAGTCACATCGAAACATGTGCTTATGATGCTTTCAGCAACGTTACGCTCTTGGTGCATCAAGTCTATGTTGTGCGGCATGATCAAGGCTTTTGCATACGGAAGCTCCCATATTGATGAAATATGGGTCCAGTTGTGGTCCTCCCCGTAGCCTTGGAACCTATCATTTTCTCCTTGCTTCAGACAAGCATGCGATGCCATTATCTGCGGTGCAGTTTGCCTCTTTGGTGGCCCATTTCTGATTTTGGCTCCACTTCTGAATGCAGTAAGCGAATTCCTGAAATCATGCTTGAATGGAGTCCAACGTCGATGAGCATCAAAGAATGACACTTTCCCACCATGCTTCAATCTGAATGCATCCGTATCATTCATACATATGGGACAGCACAACCGACCATGAACACACCATCCAGACCAATCTCCATACGCCAGCAGATCATGCACTGACCACAAATAAGCAGCGCACATGGTAAACTCCTTTTCAGTATGGCTGTCATAAGCCTTCACACCTCTCCACAATTGTTTCAGCTCTTCAATTAAAGGGCGAACAAACATATTCAACTTTGGCCCTGGATGCTCGGGGCCTGGGATGACTAGTGCAAGGAACATGAACTCTTCTTTATTGACCAACTCAGGAGGAAGATTATATGGCACAATGAAGATAGGCCAACACGAGTAAGGGCTTGCACTGCTATTGAAAGGTGTGAATCCGTCCGTCGATAGACCAAGCCATACACTCCTAGGGTCGTTTGCAAATTCAGGATCAAACTCGTCAAATGCCTTCCATGCATCACCGTCCGACGGATGGACCATTATGTCTGGATCAGTGACGAGACGTACACCATTCTTTGGCCACGTCATATGCAGAGCTATTTCCTTGTTGAGGAACAACCTTGAAAGCCGAGGAATGATGGGCAACCGACGAAGTTGCTTAGCTACGACCTTCGTAACTACCAATTCACCCTCATCATTTGTCACCTCGACATATCTAGAAGCTTCACAATGCTTACAATGGTCCAGTTTGTCATCCTCCTCAAAGAATAGCATGCAACTGTTGGGACACACGTCGATCTTCTCATATGTCATCCCAAGACCAGCCAACATCTTCTTTGCGAAGTACATATTCTTTGGCAACTTATGATTCTCCGGGAGAACCTCGCCCATCAGTTGGACGATGTCGTTGTAAGCACTATTTGAAATGTTGTGCTTCGACTTTATCGCCATTAGTCTTGTGAGAGTCCCAAGAACTGACATTTGAGTGTGCTCGTGCAGTCTCTCTTCTCCCGCGGCGAGTAGCCGAAAGAATTCCTGAGCATCGCGTGGAAGCTGCCCCTGCTCCTCAGCGTTCATTTCAACCTCCCTACCAAGATCATGCAACATGTCGTCCATCCTATCATGATCGTCATCAAGTTCCACCTCCGCGTCAACGTGTCTAATAGACTCTCCATTCCGGTACCATACAAGGTAGTTCGGCATAAACCCACTTTTGCAAAGGTGTTTCTCCATTTCTTCCTTCTTTTGAGGCCACTTGTTCTCGCAGCGATTGCAAGGACACTTCACTAGACGACCAGTTGCATCTTTGAAAGCGTGCTCAAGAAAAGCCTTTGTTACACCCATCCATTCATTCGAATGTGCCCCATCCTTTCTCCACCTGTCATACATCACCCTTCGATCACCGTCCATTTCAAAGGCTAAACAAAAGTCAAAGAACATCAACGATCGTTCGTGGCTTAGGTGAACTCCCTATTAGGTAAAGGCCCTAAACCCACCCAAGAGTGTAGGCCGATGCTTGTGATTTATGACATGTAGCCTACGATTGCCGTGAAATTTCGGCAGCATAACCCCGCTGCTCTCCAAGCACACGCCTGAACATGGTGTGTTGGAGAACAACTGGGTTACACAACCGAAATTCCATGTCAATCGTAAGGCACATGTCACAAATCACAAGCATCGGCTTACACTCTCAGGCTGTCCAAAATACGTGGACAATTCCGGAACGGCGAACCTCACAAGCCAATGTGACGGTGTTCGCTACGGTTAACGATTAAAACTAAACTCTAAACATTAAAAAATATCTCGGAGACAAATATGAATTTGAATTAAAGCAATCAACAGTTAAACTCGACAAGTTAACTCAAATCATAATCACAAGATGACAAGATAACAAGATAACAATTAATGAAAATAAAAAACGACTAAGTAAGTACCTTATTACTGGCGATGACGCCGAAGAGGCAAGTTCTCGGCGATGGGCGGCGCGGCGATGGGTCACGGCAATGGGGCACGGCGAGGAGGCGGGCACGACGAGGACCGGGCACGCCGATGGGGCACGACGAGGAGGCGGGCACGGCGATGGCCGGCGCGGCGATGGGGCACGGCGAGGAGGCGGGCACGGAGAGGGCCAGGCGAGGCGAGGGGCGGCGCGGGGACGGGGCACGGCAACGAGGCGGGCACGGCGAGGGGAGTGCGGGGATGGGGCACAGCGAAGGGGCGGCGTCGGGACGGGGCACGACGAAGGGGCAGCGCGGTGTGCGTGCGGCACCACGCAGCGTCCGTGCGTGCGAGCGCGGCGAGGGGAGTGCGGCGGCGAGGGGAGGGTCGGGCGTGCGAGCGCGCGGCAAGGGGAGTGCGGCGGCGGCGTGGCATGCGGCGGCGCGCAAAACAGAGTTGAGCGAGAGAAACGAGCGAGAGCGAGAGAGAAGGTGCGGGCGCGCGGATGATTTAGGGCTTTTATTTTCGTCGGCCGCATTGAGGCCGGCGAAAATAGTGGTCGTATTTTCGTCAGACCCATTGAGGCCGACGAAAATAGTGGTCGTATTGTAACACCCCAGGTGTTACTATGGCCATGGCACATCTATGCACTAATTAATGACTGTGATCACATGTGGAAGAAACTTGAGAAGAAGAGCATAAAAACCTTGGAGACCATGTATTAACCAAGAATGTGAATGACCAAAAGCATTACCCAAGCCTTTGTACAATTATCACCTTGGGCAAAAGAGGATTAAACCCTAGACCCCTCTTGAGCCCTTAGCTCCTAAAACCTTGGTTGAAGGGGGGGGGGGAAGGTTAAGCAAATGTGCAAATCATGATTTAACCTTTGGCCAAAGTTAAGTAACATATTAATCTACAAAATACAGAGAGGAAACATTGCAAAAAGATCCCTTAAAGAACCCCAAATCCATTCCTTAAGTGGAGAGAGAGCTAGAGCTCTCTAATTCTCTCTAAGTCAAATTCTACACCTAATCTAAAGATCCACCGTGTTCACTTAGTAGATGGCACCAAAACCACCTAAGTTGTATACCAAAAATGTGGCATACCACCTAAGGCACCCCCTGGAAAAAGTTAAAATCGAGCCCTAGACGTTTGACATGATTTGGCATGGCTTTTGTCGCGAGGTGGGCAGAGGGACAAGCCAGATTTGGCGTCCGCATATCTCCCTACCTAGGGCATATCTGCCATGGGGACTCACACATAAGAGGTAGCCCTAGGTGCCAGGAAGAGACCTGCGCCGGATTTTTGCCAAGATTCGCACGCTAGCGATCTCGGCGAGCTGTTGAACACGGGCAGAAGAAAACTTCCACGTGTTCGACGCGCTCTGAGCGCGCCAGAGCACGCCCGCGCCCGACCCCGCGCGCCCCGCGCCGCGCTGAGCCGCGCCCGTGTCCCCTGCTCGCGCCCGCGCCTATAAAGCCCCCTCAGGCGTCGACCGTACTCCCCCGCGCACGCTCGACCTCACCGGAGCCCGAAACCACTGGCGTTTGCCCCGCGCACGGCGTGCCCGCGGCCACCCGAGCCCCTACCACCGTAGACCGGCCAACAGAGCCTTTCCCAGCCACGCCCGACCCTTGGAAGAGACCGTGCATGCCTCGGTGAAGCTCCCCGAGCAAGGAATCGGACTTTGCTTCGCCGGAGAAGCCAGTCCATGGTCGCCGGACTTCACCCGATCGTCGGTGAACGTAGACCGGGTAAATCTCTGCCCCATTCTTCGATTCCTTGTGCACATCGCCTCTACGTCACCCCGTGGAGCTCATCGTGCCATTTGATTGAACTAGATCGTCGTGGTTCAGCCGGAACACCCGCCGCCGACGAGATCACCCGCCTGCGCACGTGGACCGGCCGATTCCGGCCACCACCGCCGTCGAGCCGTACACCGCTGTGACCGCCAGGACCTCCAGAAGCCAACCCCGCCCCTCGCCGGCCCTCTCTCACCGCCGGTAAGCCGCGCCACCCTTTTCTTTCCCGCGGGTACTGTTTGCATTAGGGGAAGGACCTCGGGGAAGAAGAAGGAAAGGTCGGGGGGTTTTCGAACTGTCAGTGACTCAGGGGAATAGTGGCGCAGGGGTAGAAATGAGTGGGTTGATTTGGAATGAACCCAGGGTCCTCGGTGTAAACTGGTTTTCCAGGAAACCTTTTTAATAATTCTAATTTAAATACAAACAGAGCTTGTAAAATTCATAACTTCAGTTTTATTCAACCAAATTGGGTCAAACCAATTTTGCCTGATTCTAAATAATGTGAACTACTTAGGAAAAATACAAAACCCCCTTAGTATTGCAAAAGAATTTAAAGTTTAGATTTAAATATTGATTTGGCCAAAAGCTAAATAATAAAAGGAAAAATAGTTATATTGTTAGACTGAGGTTAAGAAAAATCAAAGAAGTACCTAATCACTTCCTAACCTGTTTAAAAATAATAGACCCCTTTGTACACCCAGTTAAGGTAGAGTTTCCCATTTAAATCTTTTTTAGCCTAAAGTTAGAGAAAATATTAATGGAGGTTTAAATAAAGAAACAAGGAGCACCCACATTTTTGTTAGTTTACTTATTCAGTATAGTTTACTAGAAAAATTAATTATACCCCTATTTAGTACAGAATAAATGGGATACCTTTTATTTTAGGAAAACAAGGAAAACTTAGAAAAACCCTAGAAAAATAACCCCAAGGAGAAAACACCCCAAACCTTGGGATAGCTAATGTTTTGTTATTCAGAACATAGGAAAAATATGAAATCTGTTGTTTGACATTTTTCAAATAACAAGATAGTAGTAAGTGCCTTTTTTGACATAAAACTTTAGAAATCCACAACTAAATATCCAGTAGGCCTTTTTCTGTGATTTTTAACACAGAGGCCTAATATCACCTAGGTGTTTGGACAAAAATACAATTTGGTACAGAAACCTCAAGTAAATCACAGCTATAGTGTAGAGTGCCATTTTAAACTTATCCTTGTTAATTTTGCACAAGTAGTATTTGAATCAGTATCCACCTCAAATTTGTAGGACAGATTACAGTGACAACTAGTAACCCACTGTAATTTTTACAGAATTTTTGGAAAAAGTTGAATCACTGTTGTAGTTCAAACCCACACTAGAATTTATATATAGAAAAAGAAAAGGGAAATTAATAATGGAGAGCAATGTCATTTTAACCCAACCAGCAAAATCCCTCATTTGTCTACTAAAACATCTAAGGGAAATCCAAGTTCAATTCACTATGCTTATCCCTGGGCAAAACCCAAACCTACAATAGATAAGCATAAACCACTAAAGAGCCACGTATAACCAGGAAACCCTAAGTTACTAACTAACTTAGTTTTCTTTCGCTTAGCATAATGTTTACTAAATCCGGCATAATCATGGCATACATATTCTTACTCATTGCATTCGATAGATTGCAACCTCGCTGACGGAGAGTACGTCCTCGTGCCGGAGCAAGGAGCTGCTCAGGAGGTAGCCCCGGATCCAGCACCAGAGCCTGCCCCAGAGGATATACCTGCCCCAGCTTTGGAAGGCAAGCCCCGGTTTTATGCATAACCAATTATATTATGCTATTTTACTGCACTTAATGTTTGTAGGCTTGTATTGTGCACTTAAGTGTAGGAGTTGATTGAAACCCTAGTTGCATGAACTCAGGAATCCTTATTGAGATGGATACTAGTATGCTAGGTCGAGTAGTTGCTTTGCTAATAGGGGATCTCGGTAGAAGTCAAGTGATCTTTCCAGCACTCGCACGAGGTCAGGAATTGAATGTATCCATTTTTATATCAGAATGATGATGGTCTGTGGACACAGATCCATGGGGATGCGTGGTCTACGAGATGAAAATGAAATAAGGATTAACGTGCGGATACCTGTGTCAAGCGTTTGAATGTACTAAGCACATGCCGAGAAATATGGTAAATCGGTAAGCCTAGTACCTGAGTGAACCTGCCCACAGACTTTACCCCTCACACGACCTGAGACGTGGTCTCCCATTCTGGTTATGGTGGGTACAAGTGCGGTCACTGCACGACGGCAGTCGGGGTCAGTGAGGCATTGTACGCCAAGGCGGTGAGCCCTGATCTGTTGCCAGAGGATCGATGGGGACAGTTGATGTGTGTGGGGATGGAGTGTCTCGCCACGTTGTGTGTTTAGGTTTACCTTGCAAGGATAAAAACTCGATTCGAATCGTCTGCTTCTCGTAGCTAATGAGACTGCTTGATCCATTGTACTGCATTGAGTAACAAGTGGAAATGTGATGATGTGGCAAAAGATGTTGATTGCTAAATTTGCTTGATACCATGAATGAGTAGATAGTACACATCTAGTCTTAAGAGAGTCACACTAAAACTTGACAAAGCTAAAACTTGATTTATAAACTCAGCTAGTGCTTTTGGCAACCAAACCCCACAGCCAAACAGCTGCATGTCTAGAGGTAGAGGAGTAGACTCCTCACACCGGGTAAGTCTAGTTGAGTATTAGTATACTCAGCCTTGCTTGTGGCATAATTTTTACAGGTTCTCTAGAGGACATGGTTGCTGGAGTGACTTGGCCGTCCATCTTGCCATCGGGTTGGACAGTCGAGTGGGACCCTACCTCGGCTGAGGAGGAGCATGAGGAGTGATGGGACAGGCTTCCCCATCTCTCTGTTTATTTACCGTTAGTTTTATTCCGCTGCACTTCGAACAATGATGACTACTTTTGCAAAAACTCCGATGATGATGTAATAAATTTAATACTCCTTAATGTACGGTTTTATGCTTTATTGTATTTGCTCTGTGACTCACCATCGAGTGAGACCGTGGTACTTGATCCTGTCAGTGGCCTCGTCGGACTAGATCCGAGGGATTGACGGGTTATTCCCATTTAAGTGTGGTCTAGCCTCTAAGGCGGGACTTAGGCACTTAAGTTGGAATAATTCGGGCAGTTCCGCCACACGTATTTTCGTCGGCACGGCCCCGACCCACGTAAATAACACATATTTTCGTCGGTTACGAGGCCGATGAAAATATCTTCCGTATTTTTGTGGGCCTGCTGACGAACATATTCCCCGGCCCACGAAAATACTCTGTATTTTCGTCGGTGATGAGGCCGACGAAAATACCTTTCTTATTTTCGTGGGCCGGCCGACAAAAATATCTGGGCCCACAAAATACCTTTCTTATTTTCCTGTAGTGTGCTAGTGTAACGGGTTAAGCGAAACTAAATATTAGATATAATTTATATTAGATAACGCTGAATTAAACGTTATAGTTAATATTTGTTTAACGTAAACGCGATAACTTCTCGACTGTAACTCTGATTGTCGTGTTTCTTTTTCCTCGCGTGACCGTAGTAACGCGCTCTTTTGAGTTTTGCATGTTTTATTATGTTTTATTTGAATGGTGTAATATTCTTATGCATATATATGTTTGTTTGTTTTGTGCCTATTTGTATTCGTTGTGCGCCGTGAATAGATTGCGACCCGTTTTCGAGCTTCGAGGGATCGAAGATCAAGCGTTGGCGACCAAGTGATCTAGCTCTTCGAGTTCTGCAGAGTTGAAGACCCTGAGCATTTGTTTGGTGAAGGCAAGTGTCCTCTGACCTATTATGTCCTGCATACTTATAATTCACTGTCCCGCATTACTTAATTGAAACCTAAGGATTGACTAGCTTTGTATTTACCTTATCCTTGTTTACATTTTGGGTTATCATGGTTAGCTTTATGCTATTGCTTTACTTTAATCAATGAACATGATGTGAATATTATGATACGATGATGTTATTTCGATGATGTTCTTGTGATACCTTAGGGGACTCAGGCTGTTTCTTAGAGTACCTCTCTGTAAGGACCTGTTTGGGGAGTGACTGAAAGTCGCCTAGAGGGGGGTGAATAGGAAAATCTGAAATTTATAAACTTTAAGCACAACTACAAGCGGATGACACGATGATTTGTTTTACCGAGGTTTGGTTCTTGCAAACCTACTCCCCGTTGAGGTGGTCACAAAGACCGGGTCTCTTTCAACCCTTTCCCTCTCTCAAACGGTCACCTAGACCGAGTGAGCTTTTCTCCTCAATCAATTGGGTCACTTAGACCCCACAAGGACCACCACAACTTGGTGTCTCTTGCCTTGATTACAAAGGTGTTGAGAACAAGAATGGGGAAGAAGAAAAGCGATCCAAGCGACAAGAACTCAAATGAACACAAAAATCTCTCTCTGACTAGCCACTAAGTGTTTGGAGTGATTCCGGACTTGGGAGAGGATTTGATCTCTTGTTTGTGTCTTGGAGTGAAGTCTAGAGCTCTTGTATTGAATGCAATGGCTGAAAGCTTGGATGCCTTGAAGTGGTGGTGGTTGGGGGTATTTATAGCCCCAACCACCAAACCAACCGTTGGGGTTGGGCTGCTGTCGATGGGCGCATCGGACAGTCCGGTGCGCCACCGGACACTGTCCGGTGCGCCAGCCATGTCACCCAACCATTAGGGTTCGACCGTTGGAGCTCTGACAGCCTGGGGCACCGGACAGTCCGGTGCCGCATCGGACAGGTACTGTTCACTGTTCGGTGCACCTTCTGGCGCCTGCTCTGACTCTGCGCGAACTGTCCGCGCACTGTAGAGCTTTTCAGGTTTCCGTTGGAGCCGACCGTTGCGCTGGAGCCATTGCTCCGCTAGCACACCGGACAGTCCGGTGAATTGTAGCGGAGTGGCTTTTCTAGAAACCCGAAGGTAGCAAGTTGGAGTTGATCCACCCTGGTGCACTGGACAGTCCTTTGCGCCAGACCAGGGCAGTCTTCTGTTTCTTTTGCTCCTTTCTTTTTGAACCCTAACTTGTTCTTTTTGTTGGTTTGTGTTGAACCTATGGCACCTATAGAACATATAATCTAGAGCAAACTAGTTAGTCCAATTGTTTGTGTTGGGCAATTCAACCACCAAAATCATATAGGAAAAAGGTTTGACCCTATTTCCCTTTCAATCTCCCCCTTTTTGGTGATTGATGCCAACACAAACCAAAGCAAATATATAAGTGCGGAATTGAACTAGTTTGCATAAGGTAAGTGCAAAGGTTGCTTGGAATTAAACCAATATAATTATTTTAATAGATATTGTTGGAGACTTGTTCTCAAATGCTATAAATTAAGAACAAGGCAACATAAAATGTTAAATGATACTGTCCTTCGTCCGTGAAGTATTATTCCTTTGAGGATAATGGATTTTGGACGAAGGTTGATGATAGTATTATTACGAAGTTGAACCTTCGTAATAAACTTTCAATAAACATTGTAAGATAAAGCAAAATAAAAGGCATAAAATGGATGAATGAATCACAGATGCATTATATTATATTCACTTAATATATTGAATCATTAAATACAATGATACCTCTGCCTTGACAAAGGTTGTATTCCGAGAGATGCGATTGCAAATATCAGGATGCGTGAACAGTAACGGAATACTGTTCACTATTTATAGGCACAGGACACAGCCTGTGAGAAATTACAAGTATGCCCCTTATAAAAACTTACAACATTGACTCAGACATTTATGGACTAAAAGGTCATTATATCTTTAAGTCGGTTTACACTGTCGAAGCTTCATGGAAAGGAACCTTCGGCCGTCTCATGCAAACAGCCTTAGCCGAAAGCTGCTTCTCCCTTGAAGACCTTCGGCGACGAAGCATAGACCCAACAGTAGCCCCTTTCGCGGTGCTAGATCGTTTTTCGTAACGAGCTTGATCCGTGAAAAAAGTCTCTTAAGCTTCGGGGAGCCGAAGGTCCAAAAAACACCTTCCCTGAGCTCGTTGCCGAGAAACGATTTAATTTCCCGGCATGTAGCGGTCCCACCTTGCAGAGTTTACTGTTTGTCCTTGCGGTCCACCGCGCAGCGAGCGCAAGCGGGTATGCGCCTGGTGTAAAAGCTCTGGCGCTTCGCCTTCTTACCTGCAGCACTATATAAACAGACGAGTAGGTGTGAAGTTACCACAGCATTCATTGCTATTTGCACTGTTTTCCTGCCAAAATTTTTAACCATTACCGAAGCTTGTCTGTTAGAATCGAACGAAGCTCCAGTTTGAAATCTACTTCGGAGGAAGAAAATATTTAAAGTTTCACAAGTTCATAATTGAATGGCCAGAGTCCGCTCTACCGCCAGGGTGGAGCGCGAGGGGGAGGAAACTGAAGCTTCGGAGACTCTCCCCATCTCCGAAGCCATGCAACGATCGGGTCTAGTGACTTCGGAAAAGATCCCTCATGATGGTGCAGAACAAGCAGAACAAACAATCGCTGAAGCAGAGGAAAAAGATATTGAGGAAACTGATTCCGAAGATGATTATCGCATTGCCATGCCAAGCAAGCCGAGCCACTTGGACTTCGGAAAATCTACTATTTCGAAGGCTGATCTGTCCAAGATGGTAAAATCGGGCTTTTTCACTGAAAATCAGAAGAAGCTTTTGCGCTTCGGGGGAGAAGAGACTACCCCAAAACCGGAGAAAGATGAAATTGTTATTTTCAAGAGCTTTTTAAAGGCTGGATTAAGATTCCCCCTACATGGGATCATTGGAGAGGTGCTGAAGAGGTTCGGTATCTATTTTCATCAGCTGACCCCTAACGCTATCGTTAGACTTATTGTTTATATCTGGGCGCTCCGAAGCCAAGCAGTGGAACCATTTGCGGACAGCTTCTGCCGGGTTCACGAGCTGCATTATCAAACAAAGGCTAGAAAAGATGGATTGCACGATAATTTTGGTTGCTATAACTTTGCCTATCGGAAAACTACCAAGTTCCCTGTAATTAGCTACCGAAGCAAGTGGGCAGCAGGCTGGAAATCAGAGTGGTTCTATGTCAAGGTTGATGACGACAAGGAAAAGCTTGTACAAAGCCCGCTGGAATTAATCTTCGGAGAAACCCGACCTCGCTGCAACATGACACCCGAAGGTCCAACACAACAAGCAATGAGTGAATTCAGAATTATTGCAGAGCATATCAGCACAAGGGACCTGGTTCAAGAGTTTTTAGCATTCAAAGTTTTTCCCAGTTTGAAAGAATGGGAAATGCCGAAGCTACAGGGGGAAAAGAAAGAAGGTGAACTCGTACGTTTACCTTACTATTTCAAGTTTAAAAAGTACTTTAAAGCACCTTGCCAAGAGTGGCTAGATACGATTGAAGCAATGTGTAATGAAATACTTGGCAATTATTCCAAAAAAGAAGATCAATTGATGACCGCAGCCTTCGGCACCCGTCCGAAGCGAAGGCTAAATCGAGTGTTGGACGCTCTGGAGTTTGAATACCCAGACTATGAGAACTTAAACAAAAATGCCGGAGGCCAGAAAAGGAAAAGAATGACCGAAGCTTCAAACAAAGATGAAGAAGAGACACCGAAGAAGAAGATTCCAAAGAAGAAGAAAGCATCTTCTCCGAAACAAAAAATATCTGATGAAGAAAAATCCCCCGCATCACCCTCTACCACTGATGTAGAGGCCATTCTACAGGTAATGACTGAATCCATGCCTGCGAAGCTAAGTCCACTAGGGCGTCGACTGACAAAATTTTTTCCGAAGGAAAAGGAGCCCGAAAGAATGAAGAAAACAACTAAAGTAAAAAGACAGAGGATGATCGGTGTGACAGAAGTTATCGACAAGACACCGCCAAGAGCTTCAGCTCAAAAAATACCAGCGGCTGCGGAAGAGATAAATATTGAAATTGCACCTTCGGAGGTCACAGCCACCGAAGCTGCCTCAGTTGAAGATCTAAATCTAGAGGGCACATTTGAACATATTGACCAAATGCTGCTAGACATGACTACAGAAGAAGTTACCGCCACCGCCGAAGAGGCCGCGACCGCAGCATCGACGAAAGGGAAAGAAATTGCTGATGAAGCTTCGGAGAACGAAACCTTCATGTTCCGGAATTTAATCGGAGAACAATTATCAAAAGCGGAAATAAAAGAGCTTAAAGAATACGCCAAATCCTGCGGATACAAGCCTGGAGCGCTCCTCTTCGGAGGCGTTGATGATGAAAAATTGGGCTGTATCCGAGATCAAACTGGGGCCAAAATTATCAGTTCTCTGTCCAAGAATATCAGATTTCCGAAGCTAGAAACGGACATCAGCCGCTACCGACGACAACATGTCGTTGGCAGCTTATTTTATTCCAACTTCAAGGTGAACTGCTTTTTTCCCTTAACCTTTATTGTTTCTAAGAACGAAAACATGTCTGACGAAGGCTGTTTTCGTGCAGAGTATGCTTCTGAGCAAAGCTTTGCAGATGCAACAAGATTTTGAAGATAAAAAGCACGAAGTTATAATTGAAAATTTGGAAAGCAAAATAAAGGAACAATCAGATGCCTTCGAGAAAAAGAACTTTGAGCTCCAGGCAACCGAAGGACTATTGGCGGAAGCTGAAGCAAAAATAACAGAACTGAACACGAAGCTTCTCCACCAGTCTGAGCAGTTCGAACAAGAAAAAGAAGATCTTAATGCAAAGCTTAAAGCCGAAGCTCAAAAGAATTCAGATTTGAAAAAACTACTGGCAAGTCTTCAAGAAAACTGCTTGGAATTCAGCAACAGATGTATTCATCGGTTGAAAAAGATTTTTTACTCAGTTGGAGCCAGCAGTGGAAAATTTGCCCCCTCGGCTGAAGATCTACCAAAAACCTTCGAACATATTGAGGGGGAGATTAACGAGCTCGACGAAGTCATAGCTGGGCATGGTGACTTCTGTGCCTGGGTGGCTTCTCGAGGCACTGCTGCGGCTTTCCTGAAGGCTGGCTGCGAGCATGGAAGGATTGTGAATAGGCCAAATTTCACTTTGTCGCCATCAATCCTGGACGACATTCCTGATCTTGCCCGAAGTATCTCGAATAGATTCATAAAAATGATATGGACAAAAGGTGGGCGAGAAAAGGCAGGAGACGAAGCTCGTAGCCACCTTGAACCAGTAAGAAACCATACCTTGTGCTTACCTTTTCTTGTAAACTCGATTTTGACTTACAACGATCTTATTCATGTAGGATGATGAAGCTGAAGTCGAAGGTCAAAAATGATGCCGAAGCCGCCGAAGCCGAAGCTCCTTGGTGATTAGATAGTAGACTGTAAACAATGCTTGAGAAACTTTTGAGAGCTTTTGTAAACGTTACTTTTGTAAATGTAAACAATGCCGAAGGTCTTTAATGAATTCTGTTCATACCTTATTATATATCCTTACCCTCCCATTGCTGTATAGGAAATGCTTTGATGTGGACGAAATTTTTCCTTTTTGAGCCGTCGGCGAAAAAACACCTTCCCTTCTTTTCGTACACAGCGAAGCATAGGGAACAACATTTTCCCCTTTTTTGCGAAGCTCTCTTTTTTGTGCACGAAGCTCTTTCTTCCCCTTCTTTTTCCTCTTTTTGCTGAAGCAACCATTTATGCCATGAAGATGTCTATCCTACTTATGCCTAGATGAATGTTTATGAATGCAAATGTTATGATGTAATGTGATGTGCAAATGCATGGCCAAACATGTATCCGAAGTCATATTTATAACCATTTTAAGAACCATCACACCTCAGCTCTGCATTCCCTTAGGAACGACTTTGGAGCTTCTTCGCCTTTACTTTTGGCGGAATCAGCGTTGACTTTTCGCTGTAAGCTCTGCATTCCCTTAGGAACGACTTTGGAGCTTCTTCGCCTTTACTTTTGGCGGAATCAGCGTTGACTTTTCGCTGTAAGCTCTGCATTCCCTTAGGAACGACTTTGGAGCTTCTTCGCCTTTACTTTTGGGCACTCGATGGTGCGCTCTCAGCTTTTACATTTACATTCTTTGGGGGATTTTGCTCTTATAAGACTAAAAAAAAGGAAATTACACATGCTGGCCCCATTAAAAACCTTTCTCCCCCTTTGGAAAGGAAAAGGGTGCCATGAAAAAAAAATAAAAAATATGAAAAATTACATCGAATTATACATAATATCGCCGAAGCTCATCCGCATTCCAAGACCTAGGAATGTCATTGCCGTCCATATCTTTCAATCTGTATGAGCCGGGTCTTGACGAAGATGCTACTAAGAAAGGCCCGTCCCATTTCAACTGCAATTTGCCCACTGTTTCCGGGTTGGCCACCCTTCGAAGCACCAAGTGCCCTGGCTCAATATTTTTTAGCCGAACCTTTCTATCCCGCCATTTGACTGTTTCAGCTTGATATTTATTGATATTCTCCACGGCTTGCAGTCTGATCCCTTCTAAAGCATCTTTTTCTATAGAATAAGCAGCTTCGGAATCTGATTCTGCCGAAGCTACTATCCTTATTGATCCGGCTTTAGCTTCCTCTGGAGTTATTGCCTCGTCACCGAATAACAACTTGAATGGAGTGAAGCCTGTAGACCTTGATGTTGTCGTGTTGTGGCTCCACACCACTTTGGTTAGCTGATCTGGCCATTTTCCTCTAGGTTGATTGAAGATTAGCTTCATTATTCCTGTCATTATAATGCCGTTGGCTCTTTCGACGAGTCCATTTGACTCCGGGTGCCTGACTGATGCAAAATGAATCTTCGTACCAATTTGGTTACAGAAGTCCCTGAAAGCTTCGGAGTCAAACTGTGTCCCATTGTCCACAGTGATGGCTTTTGGCACCCCGAAACGACAAACAATATTCTGCCAGAAAAACTTTTGGACGGTGGCCGAAGTTATTGTGGCTAAAGGCTTCGCCTCAATCCATTTAGAAAAATATTCCACAGCTACTACAACATATCTCAGGTTCCCTTGGGCTGGTGGTAACGGACCTAACAAGTCAAGGCCCCACCTTTGCAATGGCCAAGTGGGTTGTATGAGCTGTGTTAAGGACGAAGGTTGTTTTTGATCTCTTGCACATTTCTGACAACCTTCGCACTTTTGGACCAATTCTGCTGCATCCGAAGCTGCCTTCGGCCAATAAAACCCTTGGCGGAAAATTTTTCCAAGTAACGGCCTAGGTCCGATGTGAGATCCACACAGGCCTGCATGTATTTCTTTCATTAACTCTATACCTTCGGTTCTGGATAAACATTTGAGCAACGGAGCACAAACTCCATGTTTGTACAACTCCCCTTCTATCATGACATATGGACGAGCTCTTGCCGCTATCCTCTTGTTATAAGCTTCGTCATCTGAAAGGAACTTACCCTGAAGGTAAGAGATGATCTCGGTTCTCCAATCTTCGCTAAAAACAGGAGATATATTAAGAACTGCTCTTTCAAGAAGTTCCACCGAAGGTGCTTTTATTGTTTCGAAGAATACATCCGAAGGTAAAGGCAGCCCCTGTGCTGCTGACTTAGCTAGCAAATCAGCATGCTCATTTTGTCCTCGAGGGATATTTTTGACAGAAAACCCTTCGAAGGAAGCTTCAACTCTTCGAACCATATCCAGATATTTTTCAAGCTTCGGATCCTTAGCCTTGCAACTTTTGTCAATATGGCCCGAAACAACCTGGGAATCAGTTTTAAGTATGGCCCTTCTGATTCCCATTGCTTTTAGCTTCCGAAGACCTAGAATCAATGCTTCGTACTCAGCAATGTTATTTGTGCAGTTAAAATCAAGCTTTGCCGCATAACAAGTTTTGACTTTAGAAGGTGAAACCAACACAGCAGCCGCTCCTGCTCCGAAGGTTCCCCAAGATCCATCACAAAACACTGTCCAAGCTTCGTTGTCTTTATTCGTTTCGTCCTCCTGAGCCCCTGGCGTCCAATCAGCAATAAAGTCTGCCAGCGCCTGTGACTGAATCGAAGATCTATGAACATATTCAATACAAAATTCATTGAGCTCTGCAGCCCATTTTCCAATCCTTCCAGTAGCTTCTCGATTCCTCATGATATCCTTCAGAGGTTGTGATGAAGGAACAATTATGTTGTAAGCTTGGAAATAGTGCCGAAGCTTCCTGGAGGCCATCAAGACAGCATACAATACCTTCTCCAGCTCTGTATAATTTTTCTTTGACAAACTAAGAACCTCGGATACAAAATATATTGGGGCCTGCCTCTTGATTTGACCATCAAGCTTCTCCTGGACAAGCGCTGCACTTACTGCTGAGTGCGAAGCTGCCACATATAATAACAAAGGAGCCCCTGGCATTGGTGGAGTCAATGTTGTTAGATCTATCAAATACTGTTTCAATTCTTCGAAAGCCTTCTGCTGGATTGGTCCCCATTGAAAGACTTCGGCCGACTTCAGCACTTCGAAGAATGGTAAATTTCTCTCTGCTGATCTGGATATGAATCTATTGAGAGATGCCAATCTTCCTGTCAATCTTTGAGCCCCCTTCTTTGTAGTTGGTGGCTCCATCCGAAGTATAGCTTCAATTTTACTTGGATTAGCTTCAATTCCTTTTGTTGAAACCAAGCATCCAAGAAATTTCCCTTTCTTCACCCCGAAGACACATTTTTCTGGATTTAACTTTAAGCCGGCTTGCCTGAAACTGGCGAAGGTCTCCTGCAGATCAGCAATATGATTCTCCTGCTTCGTACTTTTGACAATGATGTCATCAACATAAGTTAGCACGTTTCTGCCTATTTGAGATTGAAGAACCTTCGCAGTCATTCGGCTGAAACTTCCTCCAGCGTTTTTGAGCCCCTCAGGCATCCGAAGATAGCAATATGTGCCACTTGGAGTTATGAAGCTAGTTTTCGGCTCATCTTCCCTCTTCGTCCAAATTTGATGATAGCCTGAATAGCAGTCTAACAAACTCATGAGCTCTGAAGAAGCTGCTGCATCAACTAAAGAATCTATCCTGGGCAATGGGAATTCATCCTTCGGACAAGCCTTGTTCAGATCTGTAAAATCGATACACATTCGCCACTTGCCATTGGCCTTTTTTACCATAACAGTATTGGCTAGCCACTCTGGGTACTTCACTTCTCTGATAACTCCTGCACTGAGGAGTCTTTTGACTTCATTACGAGCACCTTCGGCCTTATCATCTGACATTTTTCGAAGCCTTTGCTTTCTGGGTCTGAAGGATGGATCGACATTGAGCGAATGCTCAATAACGTCCCTATTAACTCCGCAGAGATCATTGGCTGACCATGCAAAAACATCTTTGTTGTTGAACAAGAACCTTAGCAAGGTTTTCTCTTGTGTTTCGGATAACTGAGAGCCCAACAGCACCTTCTGTTCTGCTACATCCTCACATAAGAGCATGGGCTTCGGCTGATCTGCTGAAGCTGCTTTCTCCCTTCTGAATTTGTATTGTTCGCAAGCTTCAGCTCCATCTATACTATGGATTGCTTTTGAATCAGTCCAGTTTCCTTCGGCCCTTCTGGCAGCTTCCTGGCTTCCATGAATAGCGATGGGTCCCTGATCCGAAGGTATCTTCATGCAAAGATAAGCAGGGTGAAGGATTGCTTCGAAGGCATTGAGGGTACCACGACCAATAATTGCATTATAAGGGTATTCCATGTCAACAATGTCAAACACAATTTGCTCAGTTCTAGTGTTATTGATGAATCCGAAGGTCACTGACATGGTGATCTTTCCCAGTGCTACAATCTGTCTCCCTCCGAAGCCACAAAGAGGATGTGTAGCATCATGAATCTTATCTTCTGGCTCTTGCATTTGCCTGAAGGCTTTAGCAAATATGATGTCAGCTGCACTACCTGTGTCAACCAAGACATTGTGAACCAGAAATCCTTTGATAACACAAGAGATAACCATGGCATCGTTGTGTGGGTAATCTTTGAGCTGAAGGTCCTCTTGGGAGAAGGTAATAGGAATGTGAGACCATCTTGACTTGATGAAGGGTCCTTGCACCCCAACATGCTGTACCCTTCTCTGTGCTTCCTTCTTTTGTTTCTTGTTAGCTGGCTCTGAGGACGAGCCACCTGTGATCGGGAGCACCAGCTTCGGGTCCAAAGCAGCTCCAGCTTGGTTGTTGAACGAAGCCATCAGCTCAAAAAGTGGAAGTGAGTTCACCGGAGGTGGGCGCCAATGTTGGAGACTTGTTCTCAAATGCTATAAATTAAGAACAAGGCAACATAAAATGTTAAATGATACTGTCCTTCGTCCGTGAAGTATTATTCCTTTGAGGATAATGGATTTTGGACGAAGGTTGATGATAGTATTATTACGAAGTTGAACCTTCGTAATAAACTTTCAATAAACATTGTAAGATAAAGCAAAATAAAAGGCATAAAATGGATGAATGAATCACAGATGCATTATATTATATTCACTTAATATATTGAATCATTAAATACAATGATACCTCTGCCTTGACAAAGGTTGTATTCCGAGAGATGCGATTGCAAATATCAGGATGCGTGAACAGTAACAGAATACTGTTCACTATTTATAGGCACAGGACACAGCCTGTGAGAAATTACAAGTATGCCCCTTATAAAAACTTACAACATTGACTCAGACATTTATGGACTAAAAGGTCATTATATCTTTAAGTCGGTTTACACTGTCGAAGCTTCATGGAAAGGAACCTTCGGCCGTCTCATGCAAACAGCCTCAGCCGAAAGCTGCTTCTCCCTTGAAGACCTTCGGCGACGAAGCATAGACCCAACAGATATGCATGAATTGCTTTCTTCTTATTTAACATTTTGGACCACGCTTGCACCACTAGTTTTGTTTTTGCAAATTCTTTGGAAAATTATTTTCAAAATTCTTTTGCAAATAGTCAACGGTATATGAATAAGATTGAAAGAAGCATTTTCAAGATTTGAAATTTTCTCCCCGTGTTTCAAATGCTTTTCCTTTGACTCAAACAAAACACTCTCTAAATGAAATTCTCCTCTTAGCTTTCAAGAAGGTTTTGGGATATACCAATTGAGATACTTCTCATTAGAGGAATACCAATTTGAAATATACCAATAAAAATTTTCAAAACACAATTAAAAATTAGGTGGTGCTGTCCTTTTGCTTTGGGCTAATACTCTCTCCCCCTTTGGCATTAATCGCCAAAAATGGAGTCTTTAGAGTCCTTTTTAAATTCTCTCCCCTTTGGCAAACAATATATGAGTGAAAGATTATACAAATGTGGAGAGATGGCGGAATACCGGCAAAGAGTAGATAATATGATGGAGTTGAGTGGAAGCGTTGTCGTCGTCGAGTACTCCATTTCCCTTTCAATCTATGACTTAGCATAAGAATTGACTTGAAAGCGCATTAGTCATAGCACATGAAGGAAATATGATCAAAGGTACATAAATGAGCTATGTGTGCAAAGTGTCAATCAAAATTCCGAGAATCAAGAATGTTTAGCTCATTCCTAAGTTTGGTAAAAGTTTTCTCATCTAGTGGTTTGGTAAAGATATCGGCTAATTGTTCTTTGGTGCTAACATAAGAAATCTCAATATCCCCCCTTTGTTGGTGATCCCTCAAAAAGTGATACCGAATGGCTATGTGCTTAGTGCGGCTGTGTTCAATGGGATTATCCGCCATGCGAATTGCACTCTCATTATCACATAGGAGAGGAACTTTGGTTAATTTGTAACCATAGTCCCTAAGGGTTTGCCTCATCCAAAGCAATTGCACGCAACAATGGCATGCGGCAATATACTCGGCTTCGGCGGTAGAAAGAGCTATTGAATTTTGTTTCTTTGAAGCCCAAGACACCAGGGATCTCCCCAGAAACTGACAAGTCCCTGATGTGCTCTTCCTATCAATTTTACACCCTGCCCAATCAGCATCTGAATATCCTATTAAATCAAAGGTGGATCCCTTGGGGTACCAAAGACCAAACTTAGGTGTATGAACTAAATATCTCAAGATTCTTTTCACGGCCCTAAGGTGAACTTCCTTAGGATCGGCTTGGAATCTTGCACACATGCATACGAAAAGCATAATATCCGGTTGAGATGCACATAAATAGAGTAACGATCCTATCATCGACCGGTATACCTTTTGATCTACGGATTTACCTCCCGTGTCGAGGTCGAGATGCCCATTGGTTCCCATGGGTGTCTTGATGGGCTTAGCATCCTTCATTTCAAACTTGGTGAGTATGTCTTGAATGTACTTAGTTTGGCTGATGAAGGTACCCTCTTGGAGTTGCTTCACTTGAAATCCTAAGAAATACTTCAACTCCCCCATCATTGACATCTTGAATTTTTTAATCATTATCCTACTAAACTCTCACAAGTGGATTTGTTAGTAGACCCAAATATGATATCATCAACATAAATTTGGCATACAAACAAATCATTTGCAATGGATTTAGTAAAAAGAGTAGGATCGGCTTTTCTGACTTTGAAGCGATTAGTGATAAGGAAATCTCTCAGGCATTCATACCATGCTCTTGGGGCTTGCTTGAGCCCATAAAGCGCCTTTGAGAGTTTATAGACATGATTAGGGTACTCACTATCTTCAAAGCCGGGAGGTTGCTCAACATAGACCTCTTCCTTGATTGGTCCATTGAGGAAGGCACTCTTCACGTCCATTTGATAAAGCTTGAAGCCATGGTAAGTAGCATAGGCAAGTAATATACGAATTGACTCAAGCCTAGCTACAGGTGCACATGTTTCACCAAAATCCAAACCTTCGACTTGTGAATATCCCTTGGCCACAAGTCGGGCTTTGTTCCTTGTCACCACACCATGCTCATCTTGCTTGTTGCGGAATACCCACTTGGTTCCTACAACATTTTGGTTAGGACGTGGAACTAAATGCCATACCTTATTCCTCGTGAAGTTGTTGAGTTCCTCTTGCATTGCCAACACCCAATCTGAATCCCTTAAAGCGTCTTCCACCCTGTATGGCTCAGTAGAAGACACAAAAGAGTAATGCTCACAAAAATGTGCGACACGAGATCGAGTGGTTACCCCCTTATGAATATCACCAAGGATGGAGTTCACAGGGTGATCTCGTTGAATCGCTTGGTGGACTTTTGGGTGAGGTGGTCTTGGACCCTGTTCTTCTTGATCATCTTCCTTGTCTTGATCATTGTCATCTCCCCTTTGATCATTGTCCTCTTCTTGAGGTGGCTCATCTTGATCTTCATTTTCATCATCTTGAGCTTGGTCCTCATCTTGGGTTGGTGGAGATGCTTGATTTGAAGATGACGGTTGATCTTGTGCTTGTGGAGGCTCTTCGGATTCCTTAGGACACACATCCCCAATGGACATGTTCCTTAGCGCGACGCATAGAGCCTCTTCATCATCTAGCTCATCAAGATCAACTTGCTCTACTTGAGAGCCATTAGTCTCATCAAACACAATGTCACAAGAAACCTCAACTAATCCAGTGGATTTGTTGAAGACTCTATATGCCCTTGTGTTTGAGTCATAACCAAGTAAAAAAGCCTTCTACATCCTTAGGAGCAAATTTAGATTTTCTACCTCTTTTAACAAGAATAAAACATTTGCTACCAAAGACTCTAAAATATGAAACATTGGGCTTTTTATCGGTTAGGAGTTCATATGATGTCTTCTTGAGGATTCAGTGAAAGTAGAGTCAGTTGATGGTGTAGCAAGCAATGTTGATTGCTTCCGCCCAAAACTGGTTCGAAGTCTTGTACTCATCAAGCATGGACCTCGCCATGTCAAGTAGAGTTCTATTCTTCCTCTCCACTACACCATTTTGTTGAGGTGTGTAGGGAGAAGAGAACTCATGCTTGATGCCTTCCTTCTCAAGAAAGCCTTCTATTTGAGAGTTCTTGAACTCCGTCCCATTGTCGCTTCTAATCTTTTTTATCCTTAAGCCAAACTCATTTTGAGCTCGTCTCAAGAATCCCTTTAAGGTTTCATGGGTTTGTGATTTTTCCTGCAAAAAGAACACCCAAGTGAAGCGAGAATAATAATCCACAATAACTAGACAGTACTTACTTCCGTCGATGCTTATGTAAGCTATCAGGCCGAATAGATCCATGTGGAGTAGCTCAAGTGGCCTATCGGTCGTCATGATGTTCTTGTGTGGATGGTGGGCACCAACTTGCTTTCCTGCTTGGCATGCACTACAAACTCTGTCTTTCTCAAAATGAACATTTGTTAGTCCTAAAATGTGTTCTCCCTTCAGAAGCTTGTGAAGATTCTTCATCCCAACATGGGCTAGTCGGCGATGCCAGAGCCAACCCATATTAGTCTTAGCAATTAAGCAAGTGTCGAGTTCAGCTCTATTGAAATCAACTAAGTATAGCTGACCCTCTAACACTCCCTTAAATGCTATTGAATCATCACTTCTTCTAAAGACAGTAACACCTACATCAGTAAATAGACAGTTATAGCCCATATTGCATAATTGAGAAACAAAAAGCAAATTGTAATCTAAAGAATCTACAAGAAAAATATTGGAAATAGAATGGTCAGGTGATATAGCAATTTTACCAAGTCCTTTGACCAAACCTTGATTTCCATCCCCGAATGTGATAGCTCTTTGGGGATCTTGGTTTTTCTCATACGAGGAGAACATCCTTTTCTCCCCTGTCATGTGGTTTGTGCACCCGCTATCAATAATCCAACTTGAGCCCCCAGATGCATAAACCTACAAAACAATTTAGGCCTTGTTCTTAGGTACCCAAACGGTCTTGGGTCCTTTTACATTAGAAACAAGCACCTTGGGTACCCAAACACAAGTCTTTGAGCCCTTGTGTTTGCCCCCAACATATTTGGCAACTACTTTGCCTGATTTGTTAGTGAGCACATATGAAGCATCAAAAGTCTTAAATGAACCATTAGGTTCATTTGATGCAATAGGAGATTTCTTTTTAGGCATTTTAGCATGTGTAGAGTGCCTAGAACTAGATGTCTCATTCTTATACATAAAAGCATGATGAGAACCAGAATGAGACTTCCTAGAATGAATTCTCCTAATCTTATGTTCGGGATAACCAGCAGGATATAAAATATAGCCCTCGTTATCCTGAACCATGGGAGCTTTGCCCTTAACAAAGTTAGACAATTTCTTAGGGGCATTAAGTTTAACATTGCCTCCCTGTTGGAAGCCAATGCCATCCTTAATGCCAGGGCGTCTCCCACTATAGAGCATGCTTCTAGCAAATTTAATTTGTTCATTTTCTATCTCATGCTCATTGATTTTACTAGTTAGTTGTGCTATGTGATCATTTTGTTGTTTAATTAAAGCTAGGTGATCATATGTCTCTACATCTAGTACAAATAGTAACATGATCAACACTAGATGTAGAGGGTTTGCAAGCATTTAATTCTTTAGCCTTAGACATTAATTTATCATCCTCAATCTTAAGGCTAGAAAGTGATTCATTCAACTTATCAATCTTAGCAATCAAACTAGCATTATCTTTTTTAAGGTTGACAAGAGAATCATCACAAACATTTATATTTCTCAACCTTAGCAATTAATTTGGCATTTTCAATTCTAAGGTTAGAGATAGTGTCATGGCAAATGCTAAGCTCACTAGTTAATTTTTCACATTTCTCTACTTCCTGAGCATAGGCATTTTTTTACTTTAACATGCTTTTTGTTTTCCTTAATAAGGAATTCCTCTTGGCTATCCAAGAGTTCATCCTTTTCATGAATGGCTCCTATCAATTCATTTAACTTTTCTTTTTGTTGCATGTTAAGGTTGGCAAAAAGTGTGAGCAAATCATCGTCATCATCACTAGAGTTATCCTCATCACTAGATGTTGCATATTTAGTTGAAGCTCTAGATTTTACCTTCTTCTTTTTGCCATCCTTTGCCATGAGGCACTTGTGGCCGACGTTTGGGAAGAGGAGGCCCTTGTTGACGACGATGTTGGCGGCGTCCTTGTCGGAGGAGGAGTCGGTGGAGCTCTCATCGGAATCCCATTTCCGACACACGTGGGCATCGCCGCCATTCTTCTTGTAGTACTTCTTCTTTTCCTTCCTCCTTCCCTTCTTGTCGTCGCCCTTGTCACTATCACTTGATAATGGACATTTAGCAATAAAATGACCAGGCTTATCACACTTGTAGCAAACTTTCTTGGAGCGGGGCTTGTAATCCTTCCCCCTCCTTTGCTTGAGGATTTGGCGGAAGCTCTTGATGATGAGCTCCATTTCCTTGTTATCAAACTTGGAGGCGTCGATGGGGAGCCTACTTGACGTAGACTCTTCTTTCTTCTCCTCCGTCGCTTTGAATGCGACGGGTTGCACCTCGGGTGTGGAGGTGGTTCCTCGCTCGATGATTTGTTTGGAGCCTTTGATCATCAATTCAAAGCTCACAAATTTTCCTATAACCTCCTCGGGAGACATTAGCTTGTATCTAGGATCACCATGAATTAATTGAACTTTTGTAGGATTAAGAATAATGAGTGATCTTAGAGTAACCTTGACCATTTCATGGTCATCCCATTTTGTGCTCCCGAGGTTGCGCACTTGATTCACCAAGGTCTTGAGCCGGTTGTACATGGCTTGTGGCTACTCTCCTTGGCTGAGGACGAACCGACCGAGCTCCCCCTCGATCGTCTCCCGCTTGGTGATCTTTGTCACCTCATCTCCTTCATGCGCGGTCTTGAGCACGTCCCAAATCTCTTTGGCACTCTTCAACCCTTGCACTTTATTATACTCCTCTCGACTTAGAGAGGCGAGGAGTATAGTAGTGGCTTGGGAGTTGAAGTGCCGGATTTGGGCAACTTCGTCCAAATCGTATCCTTCATCCCCTATGGATGGTACCTGTGCTCCAATCTCAATAATGTCCCAAATGCTAGAGTGGAGTGAGGTTAGGTGATGCCTCATTTTATCACTCCACATACAATAATCTTCACCGTCAAAAACCGGTGGTTTGCCTAATGGGACGGAAAGTAATGGAGTACGTTTAGAAATGTGAGGGTAGCGTAAGGGGATCTTACTAAACTTCTTGCGCTCATGGCGCTTAGAAGTGACGGACGGTGCACCGGAGCCGGAGGTGGATGGCGACGAAGAGTCGGTCTCATAGTAGACCACTTTCTTCATCTTCTTCTTCTTGTCGCCACTTCGATGTGACTTGACGCGGGGAGGTGATTCCTCCCTTCCTTTGGCGCTGGACTCCTTTGATGGAGCTTTCCCATGGCTTGTGTCCGTTTCCATCTCCCTCTTGACGGATGCTCCCGACATCACTTCGTGTGGTTAGACTCTTATGAAGTACCGAGCTTTGATACCAATTGAAAGTCGCCTAGAGGGGGGTGAATAGGCAAATCTGAAATTTATAAACTTTAAGCACAACTACAAGCCGGGGTTAGCGTTAGAAATAAAACCGAGTCCGAAAGAGAGGGCAAAAACAAATCAACCAAGGAAATAGAGCGGATGACACAGTGATTTGTTTTACTGAGGTTCGGTTTTTGCAAACCTACTCCTCGTTGAGGTGGTCACAAAGACCGGGTCTTTTTCAACCCTTTCCCTCTCTCAAACGGTCACCTAGACCGAGTGAGCTTTTCTCCTCAATCAATTGGGTCACTTAGACCCCACAAGGACCACCACAACTTGGTGTCTCTTGCCTTGATTACAAAGGTGTTGAGAACAAGAATAGGGAAGAAGAAAAGTGATCCAAGCGACAAGAACTCAAATGAACACAAAAATCTCTCTCTGACTAGCCACTAAGTGTTTGGAGTGATTCCGGACTTGGGAGAGGATTTGATCTCTTGTTTGTGTCTTGGAGTCAAGTCTAGAGCTCTTGTATTGAATGCAATGGCTGAAAACTTGGATGCCTTGAAGTGGTGGTGGTTGGGGGTATTTATAGCCCCAACCACCAAACCAACCGTTGGGGTTGGGCTGCTGTCGATGGGCGCACCAGACTGTCCGGTGCGCCACCGGACACTGTCCAGTGCGACAGCCACGTCACCCAACTATTAGGGTTTGACCATTGGAGCTCTGACAGCCTGGGGCACCGGACAGTCCGGTGCCGCACCGGACATGTACTGTTCATTGTCCGGTGCACCTTCTGGCGCCTGCTTTGACTCTGTGCGAACTGTCCGCACACTATAGCGCTTTTCAGGTTTCAGTTGAAGCCGACCGTTGCGCTGGAGCCGTTGCTCCGCTGGCACACCGGACAGTCCGGTGAATTATAGCGGAGTGGCTTTTCCAGAAACCCGAAGGTAGCAAGTTGGAGTTGATCCACCCTGGTGCACCGGACACTGTCCAGTGGCACACCGGACAGTCTGGTGCGCCAGACCAGGGCATCCTTCGGTTTCTTTTGCTCCTTTCTTTTTGAACCTGAAAGTCGCCTAGAGGGGGGGTGAATAGGGCGAATCTGAAATTTATAAACTGAAGCACAACTACAAGTCGGGTTAGCGTTAGAAATATGAATGAGTCCGTGAGAGAGGGCGCAAAACAAATCGTGAGCAAATAAAGAGCGAGACACGATGATTTGTTTTACCGAGGTTCGGTTCTTGCAAACCTACTCCCCATTGAGGTGGTCACGAAGACCGGGTCTCTTTCAACCCTTTCCCTCTCTCAAACGGTCACTTAGACCGAGTGAGCTTCTCTTCTCAATCAAACGGAACACAACGTTCCCGCAAGGACCACCACACAATTGGTGTCTCTTGCCTTGGTTACAATTGAGTTTGATCACAAGAAGAATGAGAAAGAAAAGAAGCCATCCAAGCGCAAGAGCTCAAATGAACACAACAAATCTCTCTCTAATCACTAAAGCTTTGTGTGGAGTTGGGAGAGGATTTGATCTCTTTGGTGTGTCTTCTATTGAATGCTATAGCTCTTGTAAGGTGTAGAAGTGTAGAAACTTGGATGCCATTGAATGTGGGGTGGTTGGGGTATTTATAGCCCCAACCACCAAAAATGGTCGTTGGAAGGCTGCAGTCGTATGGCGCACCGGACAGTCCGGTGCGCCACCGGACACTGTCCGGTGCGCCAGCCACATCAGCAGACCGTTGGGGTTCGACCGTTGAAGCTCTGACTTGTGGGGCCTCTGGGCTGTCCGGTGGTGCACCGGACAGGTCCTATAGACTGTCCGGTGCGCCACCCGCGCGTGCTCTGACTTCGGCGCGCACTGTAGCGCATTTAATGTGGTTGCAGTCGACCGTTGCGCGCGAAGTAGCCGTTGCTCCGCTGGCACACCTGACACTCCGGTGTGCACCAGACACTGTCCGGTGACTCACCGGACAGTCTGGTGAATTATAGCGGAGCGCCCTCTGAATTTCCCGAAGGTAGCGAGTTCAGCTTCAAGTGCCCTGGTGCACCGGACACTGTCCGGTGGTGCACCGCACACTGTTCGGTGGCACACCGGACAGTCCGGTGCACCAGACTAGGGTGCCTTTGGGTTGTCTTTTGCTCTCTTTGTTTGAACCCTTTCTTGGTCTTTTTATTGGCTTATTGTGAACCTTTGGCACCTGTAAAACTTATAGACTAGAGCAAACTAGTTAGTCCAATTATTTGTGTTGGGCAATTCAACCACCAAAATCAATTAGGAAAAAGGTGTAAGCTTAATTCCCTTTCAATCTCCCCCTTTTTGGTGATTGATGCCAACACAAACCAAAGCAAATATAGAAGTGCATAACTGAACTAGTTTCCATAATTGTAAGTGCAAAGGTTACTTAGAATTGAGCCAATATAAATTCTCATAAGATATGTATGGATTGTTTCTTTATATACTTAACATTTTGGACCACGCTTGCACCACATGTTTTGTTTTTGCAAGTTCTTTTGTAAATTCATTTCAAAGTTCTTTTGCAAATAGTCAAAGGTAAATGAATAAGATTTTGAGAAGCATTCTCAAGATTTGAAATTTTCTCCCCCTGGTTCAAATGCTTTTCCTTTGACTAAAACAAAATTCCCCCTTAATAAGATCCCCCTCTTAGTGTTCAAGAGGGTTTTAAGATACCAATTTGAAAATCCTACTTTCTCCCCCTTTTGAATACAATAAGATATCAATTGAAATATTCATCATTTCAAAACTTTTTCTTAACTCAAATTTTCAAAATTGGTGGTGGTGCGGTCCTTTTGCTTTGGGCTATACTTTCTCCCCCTTTGGCATGAATCGCCAAAAACGGATACTTGAGTGAAATATAAGCCCTTTAACTAATTTCTCCCCCTTTGGTGAACACAATATGAGTGAAGATTATACCAAAGTTGGAGAGTTGCTCAGAGCGACGGCGAAGGATGAGTTGATGGAGTGGAGTGGAAGCCTGTGCCTTCGCCGAAGACTCCAAATCCCTTTAAATCTATGACTTGGTTTGAAATACACTTGAAAACACATTAGTCATAGCACATGAAAGAGATATGATCAAAGGTATATGAAAGAGCTATGTATGCAAGACATCAAAAGAAATTCTTAGAATCAAGAATATTTAGCTCATGCCTAAGTTTGTTCATCTAGTGGCTTGGTAAAGATATCAGCTAATTGTTCTTTAGTGTTAATATATGCAATCTCGATATCTCCCTTTTGTTGGTGATCCCTTAAGAAATGATACCGAATGGCTATGTGTTTAGTGCGGCTATGCTCAACGGGATTATCCGCCATGCGAATTGCACTCTCATTATCACATAGAAGAGGAACTTTGGTTAATTTATAACCGTAATCCCTAAGGGTTTGCCTCATCCAAAGTAATTGCGCACAATAATGGCCTGCGACAATATACTCGGCTTCGGCGGAAGAAAGAGCGACAGAATTTTGCTTCTTTGAAGCCCAAGACACCAGCGATCTTCCTAAGAACTGGCAAGTCCCCGATGTGCACTTTCTATTAATTTTACACCCTGCCCAATCGGCATCTGAATAACCAATCAAATCAAATGTGGATCCCCGAGGGTACCAAAGCCCAAACTTAGGAGTATGAACTAAATATCTCAAGATTCGTTTTATGGCCGTAAGGTGAGCTTCCTTAGGGTCGGCTTGGAATCTTGCACACATGCATACTGTTGGGGACTTGTTCTCAAATGCTAAGAGTTAAGAACAAGGTAACACAGAAAACGTTAAATGTTAAAGTCCTTCGTCCTTCGAAGCATTGTTTCCCTTGAGATATAATGATTTTCGGATGAAGGTTATGAAGGACATACCTTTATAAACATTACATATCATAATGAAAAGGGAATCACATGGAATATAAAAGATAACATGAATAGTTATGTATTGTTATCAACTCATTTTTATTTTATTGCTATAGAAGAATAGGAATGATGTTGGGTTACAAATATACCTTTGACTTGAAAGAAGGTAAAAGTACAAGCGTGATGCAAAAGCGAATGCCAAGTCAGCGTGAACAGTACGGGAGTACTGTTCACCTATTTATAGGCACGGGTCGCAGCCCATGTAAAATTACATCCAGGCCCTTTGCTTTTGATAATAACTCTATAGTAATCTATCGGGGTCTAAATAGTCTTTTTCCTCTTTAAGTCGGTTTCCTCTTTTCTGCCATCATGCCGAAGCTTCCTTGCGCACAGCTTCGGCTCTGTTCCATCCTTCGTTCTCTTTGTGTTTCTTCATACAGCAATTTTGACTTGTCCGAAGGGTTCGTGTCCGAAGGTACCTGCTCATGTATTATACTCCAGAAACATTGTCAAATCACGTTTTTGAGGACCTTCGGAAGCCGAAGGCCCCCAACAGTAGCCCCTCACAATATTAATTTGTTAGGATAATAAATTCAGATTGCGATATGGACGAAGGCCCTAAGCCGAAGGTCCGAAAAAACACCTTCCTCTTGCTAGAATAGCAACAGTCAATGTTAAGCGGGGCCCTCCTATTCTCAATGCGCCAGATGTATAAATAAGAGCACACCGCAATGTCATTTGGTACGCTTTCTTTGCCAGCTGCTCTTGCTTACTCAGTTTTTAGCTCCTGCGCAACAAGACTTGCTTAATTTGTAAGTTTTTAAGCTTCGGCTTTAAAAGCGGTTTTTAGCGTTTCCGAAGATGTCTGAAGATAAGAAAGTTGTTGCTGAAACAAAGCTGAGCCTTCTTGAGGAGAAGAATCTTGGCTTTCTTGAATCAATATCAAAGACAAATACAGAAAAGATTACAAGGGAAATTTTGGAAGGTTTATCTGAAGATACTGGTGATAGTGACAGTTATGACGCCGAAAGTGGGGGGAAGACTCGTAAGATCGACCTTGGCGGCCAAGCCATGCAGTTTTTGGAAAACCAACCATTAAACAAAGCCATCTTGCCAATATGAGAGGTAGATATTTTTGGGATTTGTCTATTGTGAGGGCTGACGAAGGAGAGAAAACTTGTCCTACTCCCGAGGAAAATGAAGTCGTGATCTTCCGAAGCTTCTTCAAGGCTGGGCTTCGGTTTCCTCTAAGCAGCTTCGTGGTTGAAGTTTTGAAGATATTTGAAATCTGCCTTCATCAAATTACTCCCGAAGCAATCATAAGGATGGGAATCTTTGTATGGGCCATGAAGAGCCAAGGTTTGGAGCCAAATACAAAAAGTTTCTGCAATATGCATGAGCTGTTATATGAGACGAAACCCTAGGGTAAAGAACAATATCATAACAATTTTGGCTGCTATAGCTTTGGTGCTCGATCTGGGTCAAGCTGTCTCGTGCCAACCTTTCGAAAGAGATGGCCCAGAGACTGGATGAAGGAATGGTTCTATGTGAAAAACGATTTAAAGGCACAAGAAGATATTAAAGATATCATCATGCGCCCTATCTGGCAGCGTTTCGGCCTCCGAAAACTGAAGGTGGAAATGGATGAAGCAGCCGAAGAGTGCCAGAGGGCCTTCGACATAGTCTGCTCTTTCATCGGGACTAGGGACTTAGTTCAAGAGCACGTGGCCTACAGGGTATGGCCATTGGTAGCTAACTGGGAAATGCCAAAGGAAACCATCAACAACCCACACGAAGGTGGCCTGGTTCGACTAAAATATACCTTCAGGTTCGTAGACCAATTTATCGAGCCAGACGACGATTGGTTGAAATGCGTTGAAGCTACAAGCGATGAACTGCTTGGGCCATACTCGAAGGCAGAAGATACTGCACTATCTGCGGCCTTCGGAGGCCGGAAGAAGAAAAGACTCAACCGAGTTTTTGATGCTATTGGGTTCGTCTATCCTGACTACTGTTACCCAATACGGGGTCAGAAAAGAAAAGGAACGGCTTCTGTGAAGGAAGTTGCTTCGGCCGCTCCTAGTGAGCCAGCACCGAAGAGAAAAAAAGATAAAAGTTCTCACGCACCGGCCACGCTATATTGAGCCGGCCACAGTGCCTGAGTTTGTCGGTGAAACCTCTTCGGCCACTGAAGCCAAAGAGCCTACTCATCTGTAGAATATTGAAGAGCTGTCTGCAATGCCGGAGACGGAAAAATGGAAGAACTGAGGGCTGAGGAGACAAAGACATCGGAAGTTTTAAGTCCTTCAGCAAGAGTTGAGGTGCCAATGCCAACGCCGAAGGCACAAAAGGACCTTACAACAACTCCCAAGAGAAAGAGAATGGTTAACGTGCTAGATGTGCTAGAAACAATAAAATCTTCAAGCTCTACTTCGAAGATAGCTGTAGAAGCTCCAAAAACAGAAATTGAGGCCGAAGCTGCCAAAAGCCAAGTAGAAACCGAAACTGGGCTTTCAGAGCCTGCCAAGAGGGAATTCTTGGAAATTGGAAAAGAAACAGAAAAAGAATCTGTAGAAGAAATTTTATCTGAGAAAATGGCCATCCCTATTCCCGAAGCATCTTCCGAAGCTCCCAACTATGTCTTACGCCATGCTTCGGGTAAAAATCTGACTGAAAAAGAAAAGCGAGAAGCTCAGTTCTATGCGCAAAAAATGAAATATCCGAAAGGGGCATTGATATTCAATGGCAGCGGAGAAGAAGACTTCTTGTACTGCCTCCCAGACAGCAAGGAGATCTCTGTCTGCCGGGAGATGGCAAGAAATTTCGGATTCCCAACTCTAGAAGATGGGCTTTCAGTTTTGTCAAAAGATGAATTGGCCGATAGCTTAGCATATAACAGCTTAAAGGTGAGAAAATACACTTTTTGTGTGGTTAAAAATTCGTGTGTTTATTTCTTAATATCACATTCCTTTTGCAGGGCCTTATTCTCAGCAATGCCCTCAGAGCGCAAAAAGTGTCGAAGATGAAGGGTGCACCATGACTTTAAACAACCTTCGTTCCGAAGTAATTGAGCTAAGGAACGAAGGTCTTGAGAAAGATAAAATATTACACTCATTGGTGAATAAAATAAAAGAAGACGAAGCTGCTTCCAAAGCTCAAGCTGAGGCCCAGAAGCGCGAAATTGAGGATCTTCGGAAACAGCTAGCCGAAGCTAAAGAAAAATGCGCAGTTGCAGAAGCTAAACGAGAAATCAGTGAACAATGGGCAAATCATTTAGAGAAAAACGTTGAAGAATTTCGTGCATCCAAGGAAAGGTGTTATGAAAAGTCTATAGAGTGTGTTAAGAAAATAAAAACTAGCTTCGCCAACGTTGGCGCGTATTCAAGCGAGGAAAATTTCGTAAAAGGCGACCCCGAGGGCCCAATTGAATGGACCAGCCACGAAGCCGAAGCTTTTGAGGAAGTTTTGAATGGCCGCGGAGACATATGTGCCTTTTCGAGTGCTAGGGGGATTGCCACTATTTTGGAGAGTAGAGGCTGTGATCATGTGAAATCCTTGGCACAAGCCGAGGCCGCCTTATCTTCTGAAGATATAGAAGACCCCTCGGCCGAAGCAAGCTTGGTTGGTGGTAAATTTTTCACCGACATCTGGGAAAATGGTGGCCGGGAGATGGCTCAAGAAATTATAAGGAAAAGTGAAAAAGGTATTCACGACGCTAGAAATGTAGCAGAGGCCGCTGAGAAAAGTGCGAATCTCGAGAGGCGAATAGGTATTGACTACTAAGTTTTGACTTTATGTTGTAATTATATGATTTCGGACTTATTTACACTTTGTAACACAGCCGCACTATCTTCTCCCCCAGAGCCCGCCGAGCCATTGGCGGACCCCAACGCAAAGGGGGATGACGAAATTAGAAAAATGGCCGAAGCTATTATGGATAAGGTTGTTGATCAACTACTAAACGAAGCTGCGGAAGTAGTCTTAAGAGAAGATTAGATGCTATTGTAAAGACATTGAGAATGTAATATTTGCTGCACAAAGTGTGTAATATTTTTATAACCTTGAATGTAATTGAGAACACCTAGAGGGGGGTGAATAGGTGATCCTGTAAAAACTTGAAACTTAATCCACGAAACTTGATTAGGAGTTAGCACAATTAAGCCAAGTGGCTCGAGAGGAGAGCTTGCACAACACGATAACCACAAAGAGATCAACACAGAGATGGCACAGTGGTTTATCCCGTGGTTCGGCCAAGTCCAACACTTGCCTACTCCACGTTGTGGCGTCCCAACGGACGAGGGTTGGAATCAACCCCTTTCAAACGGTCCAAAGACCCACTTGAATACCACGGTGTTTTGCTTTCACTTTACTATATCCCACTTGCGAGGAATCTCCACAACTTGGAGCCTCTCGCCCTTACACTTGATGTTCACAAAGAAGCACAGAGTAAGGGAGGGATGAGCAACGCACACAAGACACAAAATCACAAACCAACACGCACACAAGTCGCAACAAGAGCTCACAACACAACTCAGCGAGTTCACAACTCAAATGGAGCTCTAATTGCTATCACAAAGAATCAAATGCGCGGAATTGAAGTCTTGGTGCTTATGAATGCTTAGAGAATGCTTGGTGTACTCCTCCATGCGCCTAGGGGTCCCTTTTATAGCCCCAAGGCAGATAGGAGCCATTGAATGCATTCCAGGAAGGCAATTCTTGCCTTCTGTCGCCTGGCGCACCGGACAGTCCGGTGCACCACCGGACACTGTCCGGTGCGGATCTCCTTCCTTATTTGGCGAAGCCGACCGTTGGCGTTTTGGAGCCGTTGGCGCACCGGACACTGTCCGGTGCACACCGGACAGTTCGGTGCCCCCTTCCGACCGTTGGCTCGGCCACGTGTCGCGCGCAGATTCCGCGGCCGACCGTTGGCCCGACTGACTGTTGGCTCATCGGACAGTTTGGTGCACACCGGACAGTCCGATGAATTTTAGCCGTACACCGTTAATCACTTCCCGAGAGCAGCAAGTTCGGCTGAGTCAGCCTGGCGCACCGGACACAGTCCGGTGCACCCAGATAGAGCTGACTTTGGCTGAACAAAGCCATCTTTAATTTTAACTTGATTTTTCCTGTTTCCAGCACTTAGACACAATACATTAGTCTCTAAAACAATTTACTAAGTCTGAGAAACATACCTTTATACTTGATTTGTACTTTGTCCACCATTTAACACTTAGGCACTTGTGTTGGACACTAAATCACCAAAATACTTAGAAATGGCCCAAGGGCACATTTCCCTTTCAATCTCCCCCTTTTTGGTGATTTATGCCAACACAACATAAAGCAAGTAGAACAAGTGCAAAATCACTTCAAATAAGAACTCAAAATTATTTTGATTCAAATTTGACATATATGGATCTTTCTTTGCCACCACTTGGTTTATTTTTGCAAATTTAACTCAATTTCCTATCTCTAAGTCAAACACACTTGTTGAAAAATAAAGAGAGATATCTCAAGATAAATTGATCAAAGAGTTCAAAAACTCCCCCTTTTTCCCATAATTAAGCCTTCTCCCCACAAGAGACCAACTTTTGACAATAAGAGGCAAACAAGAGTATTTTGACAATCAAAAACTCTAACTCTACTATTTTCAAAATTCACAAGTGGTAGCTGATCCATTTATTGCTTTGGCCTTATTTTCTCCCCCTTTGGCATCAAGCACCAAAACGGGATCAATTTTGGCCCTTTAACCCCATTGCCTCACCAAAATCTTCAACTAAGAGTAAAAAGGCAATAAGAGTACAAGGATGAACTTGGAATAAGTTACTCTTTCATCGGAGTGCAGTGGAAGTCTTGCATGGTCCATGTCCACCTTTTCCCTTTCAAACCTTCTTTTGTCTCTAAATTAAGCAAACTCAAGCACACAGTTAGTCTCAAAGGGTCAAGTTGTAGCACATCTCCCCCTAAATTTGTGCATCACTCGCAAATGGACTTGTAAGGTCCGGGGAGTGCTTGTACAACTTGAGCACCATAAATAAACAACAAAATGCTTAAGGAACATGATCAAGGCATAAAACACATGTATGCTATAAATCAATCCAAGTTCCGCGAATCTAAGACATTTAGCTCACTACGCAACTTGCAAAAGGTTTGCTCATCTAAAGGCTTGGTAAAGATATCGGCTAGCTGGTTCTCGGAGCTAACATGAAACACTTCGATATCTCCCTTTTGCTGGTGGTCTCTCAAAAAGTGATGTCGGATGTCTATGTGCTTTGTGCGGCTGTGTTCAACAGGATTATCCGCCATGCGGATAGCACTCTCATTATCACATAGGAGTGGGACTTTGCTCAGATTGTAGCCAAAGTCCCTGAGGGTTTGCCTCATCCAAAGTAGTTGCGCGCAACACTGTCCTGCGACAACGTACTCGGCCTCAGCGGTGGATAGGGCAACGGAAGTTTGTTTCTTAGAACTCCATGACACCAGGGACCTTCCTAAGAATTGGCACGTCCCCGATGTACTCTTCCTATCGACCTTACATCCAGCATAGTCGGAGTCTGAATATCCAATTAAGTCAAAGGTAAACCCCTTTGGATACCAGATCCCGAAGCAAGGCGTAGCGACTAAATATCTAAGAATTCGCTTCACCGCCACTAAGTGACATTCCCTTGGATCGGATTGAAATCTAGCACACATGCATACACTAAGCATAATATCCGGTCTACTAGCACATAAATAAAGTAAAGACCCTATCATAGACCGGTATGCCTTTTGATCAACGGACTTACCTCCTTTGTTGAGGTCGGTGTGTCCGTCGGTTCCCATTGGAGTCTTTGCGGGCTTGGCGTCCTTCATCCCAAACCGCTTGATCAAGTCTTGCGTGTACTTCGTTTGGGAGATGAAGGTCCCATCCTTGAGTTGCCTCACTTGGAACCCAATAAAATAGCTTAACTCGCCCATCATCGACATCTCAAACTTTTGAGTCATCACCCTGCTAAACTCTTCACAAGATTTTTGGTTAGTAGAACCAAATATTATGTCATCGACATAAATTTGGCACACAAAAAGATCACCATCACAAGTCTTAGTAAAAAGAGTTGGATCGGCTTTCCCAACCTTGAAAGCATTAGCAATTAAAAAGTCTCTAAGGCATTCATACCATGCTCTTGGGGCTTGCTTAAGTCCATAGAGCGCCTTAGAGAGCTTACAGACGTGGTCGGGGTACCGTTCATCCTCGAAGCCAGGGGGTTGCTCCACGTACACCTCCTCCTTGATTGGCCCATTGAGGAAAGCGCTCTTCACATCCATTTGGAACAACCTGAAAGAATGGTGAGCGGCATATGCTAGCAAAATACGAATGGACTCTAGCCTAGCCACAGGAGCAAAAGTCTCCTCAAAGTCCTAACCTGCGACTTGGGCATAACCTTTTGCCACAAGTCGTGCCTTGTTCCTTGTCACCACCCCGTGCTCGTCTTGTTTGTTGCAGAACACCCACTTGGTTCCCACAAAATTTTGCTTGGGACGAGGCACTAGTGTCCAAACTTCATTTCTTTTGAAGTTATTGAGCTCCTCTTGCATGGCCAATACCCAGTCCGGATCTAGCAAGGCCTCTTCTACCCTGAAAGGCTCAATAGAAGAGACAAAAGAGTAATGCTCACAAAAATTAACTAATCGAGACCGAGTAGTTACTCCCTTGCTAATATCACCCAAAATCTGGTCGACGGGATGATCCCTTTGAATCATCGCTCGAACTTGGGTTGGAGGTGCCGGTTGCGTTTCTTCCTCCATTACATGATCATCTTGTGCTCCCCCTTGATCACACACCTCCTCTTGATGAACCTGCTCATCGTCTTGAGTTGAGGGATGCACCATTGTTGAGGAAGAAGGTTGATCTCGCTCATTTTGTTCCTGTGGCCGCACATCTCCAATCGCCATGGTGCGCATTGCGGCCGTTGGAACGTCTTCTTCATCTACATCATCAAGATCAACAACTTGCTCTCTTGGAGAGCCATTAGTCTCATCAAACACAACGTCGCTAGAGACTTCAACCAAACCCGATGATTTGTTGAAGACCCTATACGCCTTTGTATTTGAGTCATAACCTAACAAAAACCCTTCTACGGCTTTGGGAGCAAATTTGGAATTCCTACCCTTCTTCACTAGAATGTAGCATTTACTCCCAAAAACTCGGAAATACGAAACATTGTGTTTGTTACCGGTTAGTAGCTCATACGAAGTCTTCTTGAGGAGGCGATGAAGGTAGACCCGGTTGATGGCGTGGCAAGCCGTGTTCACGGCTTCCGACCAAAAGCGCTCGGGGGTCTTGAACTCTCCAAGCATCGTCCTTGCCATGTCTATAAGCGTCCTGTTCTTCCTCTCTACTACACCATTTTGCTGTGGTGTGTAGGGAGCGGAGAACTCGTGCTTGATTTCTTCCTCCTCAAGATACTCCTCCACTTGAAGGTTCTTGAACTCGGACCCATTGTCGCTTCTTATCTTCTTCACCTTGAGATCAAACTCGTTTTGCGCTCTCCTTAGGAAGCGCTTGAGGGTCCCTTGGGTTTCAGATTTATCCTGCAAAAAGAATACCCAAGTGAAGCGGGAAAAATCATCAGCTATAACAAGACCATACTTACTTCCTCCTATGCTTAGATAGGCGACGGGTCCGAAGAGGTCCATATGAAGTAACTCCAGGGGTCTTGATGTTGTCATCACATTTTTGGCATGATGAGAGCTTCCCACCTGTTTCCCTGCTTGACAAGCTGCACAAGGTCTATCTTTTTCGAAAGTAACATTAGTTAGACCTATCACGTGTTCTCCATTTAGAAGCTTGTGAAGGTTCTTCATCCCTACATGTGCTACGCGACGATGCCACAGCCAGCCCATGCTAGTCTTAGCAATTAAGCATGCATCTAGACCAGCCTCGTCTTTTGCAAAATCAACTAAATAGAGTTTGCCATCTAATACACCCTTAAAAGCTAATGAACCATCACTTCTTCTAAAGACAGACACATCTACATTTGTGAATAGACAATTATATCCCATATTACATAATTGACTTACGGATAGCAAATTATATCCAAGCGACTCAACTAAGAATACATTAGAAATAGAGTGCTCATTTGAGATTGCAATCTTGCCTAAGCCTTTAACCTTGCCTTGGTTCCCATCACCGAATATGATTGAATCTTGGGGATCCTTGTTCTTGACGTAGGAAGAGAACATTCTCTTTTCCCCCGTCATGTGGTTTGTGCATCCGCTGTCGATAATCCAGCTTGATCCCCCGGATGCATAAACCTGCAAGGCAAATTTAGGCTTGGGTCTTAGGTACCCAACTCTTGTTGGGTCCTACAAGGTTAGTACAAATAGCCTTAGGGACCCAAATGCAAGTTTTATCTCCCTTGCATTTTGCCCCTAATTTTCTAGCAATTATCTTCCTATCCTTTCTACAAATAGCAAAGGAAGCATTTAAAGTATGATAAATTGTAGAAGGTTCACTATTTGTTTTCCTAGGCACATGAGCAACCTTTCTTCTAGGCATGTTATTAATAACATTTCTCCTAGCTAAGTGTCTATCATGCATAATAGAGGAGCTAGAAGCAACCATGGCATGAGAATCAAAATCATTATAACTTCTATTATGATGAACATTTCTAGTAAATTTCCTATCATGGTATAAGAAAGCATGGTTCTTTTGCACACTATTTGCCATAGGGGCCTTCCCTTTCCCCTTGGCGGAGATGGAAGCCTTATGGCTTGTTAAGTTCTTGACTTCCCTCTTGAAGCCAAGACCATCCTTAATTGAGGGGTGTCTACCAATTGTGTAGGCATCCCTTGCAAATTTCAGTTTTTCAAATTCACTCTTGCTAGTCTTAAGTTGGGCATTAAGACTAGCCACTTCATCATTCAATTTAGAAATTGAAACTAGGTGTTCACTACAAGCATCAACATTAAAATCTTTACACCTAGTGCAAACTACAACATGTTCTACACAAGATGTTGATTTATTAGCTATTTCTAACTTAGCACTCAAGTCATTGTTTATGCTCTTTAAACTAGAAATAGAGTCATGGCATGTAGACAATTCACAAGAAAGCATTTCATTCCTCTTTATTTCTAAAGCAAGGGATTTTTGAGCTTCTACAAACTTATCATGTTCATCATATAAGAGATCCTCTTGCTTTTCTAGCAATCTATTCTTATCATTCAAAGCATCAATCAATTCATTTATTTTATCAATCTTAGTTCTATCTAGGCCCTTGAATAAACTAGCATAATCTATTTCATCATCATCACTAGACTCATCCTCACTGGAAGAAGCATAAGTGGATTTTCGAGAGTTTACCTTCTTCTCCTTTGCCATGAGGCAGGTGTGATGCTCATTGGGGAAGAGGGCCGACTTGTTAAAGGCGGTGGCGGCGAGTCCTTCGTTGTCGGAGTCAGATGACGAACAATCCGAGTCCCACTCCTTTCCAAGGTGTGCCTCACCCTTAGCCTTTTTGTATGCCTTCTTTTCCCTCTTGTTCCCTTGTTCCTGGTCACTATCATTATCGGGACAGTTAGCGATAAAATGACCAATCTTACCCCATTTGAAGCATGAGCGCTTCCCTTTCGTCTTGGTCTTGTTTGGATGCTCCTTGCGACCCCTTAGCGCCGTCTTGAAGCGCTTGATGATGAGGGCCATTTCTTCATCATTAAGTCCGGCCGCCTCAATTTGTACCACCTTGCTAGGTAGCGCCTCCTTGCTCCTCGTTGCTTTGAGAGCAATGGTTTGAGGCTCTTGGATTGGACCATTCAATGCATCGTCGACGTATCTAGCCTCCTTGATCATCATCCGCCCGCTTACGAACTTTCCAAGGATCTCCTCGGGCGTCATCTTCGTGTACCTAGGATTCTCACGAATATTGTTCACAAGATGTAGATCAAGGATGGTAAAGGACCTTAGCATTAGGCGGACAACATCGTGGTCCGTCCATCGCGTGCTTCCATAGTTCCTTATCTTGTTGACGAGGGTTTTGAGCCTGTTGTACGTCTGGGTTGGCTCCTCCCCTCTTATCATCGCGAATCTCCCGAGTTCGCCTTCCACCAACTCCATCTTGGTGAGCATGGTGACGTCGTTCCCCTCATGTGAGATCTTGAGGGTGTCCCAGATCTGCTTGGCATTGTCCAAGCCGCTCACCTTATGATACTCGTCCCTGCACAATAAGGCTAACAACACAGTAGTAGCTTGTGCATTTTTATGAATCTGTTCATTGATAAACAAAGGACTATCCGAGCTATCAAATTTCATTCCACTCTCTACTATCTCCCAAGTTATCAAATACTAGGATGGAGAGAGAACAAGTGACTACGCATTTTGTGACTCCAAAATCTGTAGTCCTCTCCATCAAAATGAGGAGGTTTACCAAGTGGAATGGAGAGTAGATGAGCATTGGTACTTTGAGGAATACGAGAATAATCAAAAGAGAAGTTTGAATTAACCGTCTTCTTATTCTCGTAGACGTTGTTGTCGTCCTTTTGGGAAGAAGAGGACTCGTCGCTGTCGTCGTAGTAGACGATCTCCTTGATGCGCCTCGTCTTCTTCTTCTTCCCATCTCTTCGTTTGTGGCCCGAGCCCGAGTCGGTAGGCTTGTCATCTTTAGGCTCGTTGACAAAGGACTCCTTCTCCTTATCGTTGACCACCGTCCCCTTGCCCCTAGGATCCATCTCTTCGGGCGGTTAGTCCCTTTCTTGAAGAGAACGGCTCCGATACCAATTGAGAACACCTAGAGGGGGGTGAATAGGTGATCCTATAAAAACTTGAAACTTAATCCACGAAACTTGATTAGGAGTTAGCACAATTAAGCCAAGTGGCTCGAGAGGAGAGCTTGCACAACACGATAACCACAAAGAGATCAACACAGAGATGGCACAGTGGTTTATCCCGTGGTTCGGCCAAGTCCAACACTTGCCTACTCCATGTTGAGGCGTCCCAACGGACGAGGGTTGCAATCAACCCCTTTCAAGCGGTCCAAAGACCCACTTGAATACCATAGTGTTTTGCTTTCACTTTACTATATCCCACTTGCGAGGAATCTCCACAACTTGGAGCCTCTCGCCCTTACACTTGATGTTCACAAAGAAGCACGAAGTAAGGGAGGGATGAGCAACGCACACAAGACACAAAATCACAGACCAACACGCACACAAGTCGCAACAAGAGCTCACAACACAACTCAGCGAGTTCACAACTCAAATGGAGCTCTAATTGCTATCACAAAGAATCAAATGCACGGAATTGAAGTCTTGGTGCTTATGAATGCTTAGAGAATGCTTGCTGTACTCCTCCATGCGCCTAGGGGTCCCTTTTATAGCCCCAAGGCAGATAGGAGCCGTTGAATGCATTCCAGGAAGGCAATTCTTGCCTTCTGTCGCCTGGCGCACCGGACAGTCCGGTGCACCACCGGACACTGTCCGGTGCGGATCTCCTTCCTTATTTGGCGAAGCCGACCGTTGCCGTTTTGGAGCCGTTGGCGCACCGGACACTGTCCGGTGCACACCGGACAGTCCGGTGCCCCCTTCCGACCGTTGGCTCGGCCACGTGTCGCGCGCGGATTCCGCGGCCGACCGTTGGCCCGGCTGACTGTTGGCTCACCGGACAGTCCGGTGAATTTTAGCCGTACGCCGTTAGTCACTTCCCGAGAGCAGCAAGTTCACCTGAGTCAGCCTGGCGCACCGGACACTGTCCGGTGCACCCAGACAGAGCTGACTTTGGCTGAACAAAGTCATCTTTAATTTCAACTTGATTTTTCCTGTTTCCAGCACTTAGACACAATACATTAGTCTCTAAAACAATGTACTAAGTCTGAGAAACATACCTTTATACTTGATTTGTACTTTGTCCACCATTTAACACTTAGGCACTTGTGTTGGACACTAAATTACCAAAATACTTAGAAATGGCCCAAGGGCACATTTCCCTTTCAGTAATATATAAGCTGCTTGTAACTCAATTCTTTACGATGCATGAAACTTTACGTACATACCGTTTTTTAGCCTTCGGCGAAAAAACACCTTCCCTTCTTTTCATGCTTCGTGAAGAATATCCATATTTTATAAAAACATCCAATCCTCGTAAAAAATATTGTGCCTCGTAAGCAATAGGTCTTTTCATTTTAGAGTTTGACGAAGGTATGCTTCTTCAATAATTATTTTGTGCCTTGGCACTGCTTCTTCGAAACAATCTCCAAAGATCAACATTAAACCCCCTTCTTGCGTCATTGATGCAATATGATGTATGATGTTATGCTATGCAAATGATGTGATGATGTGATGTTATGCAAAATGATATTTGTGCCGAAGATCAGTGCTGACTTTTCGCTGCAAGCCTCCCTTAGGAGCTTCTTCGCCTTCTATTTCGGCGGAATCAGCGTTTATTTTTCGCTGTAAGCCTCCCTTAGGAGCTTCTTCGCCTTCTATTTCAGCGGAATCAGTGTTTATTTTTCGCTGTAAGCCTCCCTTAGGAGCTTCTTCGCCTTCTATTTCAGCGGAATCAGCGTTTATTTTTCGCTGTAAGCTCTACATTCCCTTTGGAACGACTTTTGAGCAGAAAACTTACGCTGCGCTCCCTTAGGAACGACTTTTTGTAACTTTGGCAACTTACACTGCATTCCATAGAACGACTTTTCTGTATCTTCGAAGATACTTTCTGTAATCACGAGCTTTTAAGACCGAGCTTTTCGTGCTTCAGCGATTTTTCTGACTCCGTAAATCTATGGAGAAAATATATTTTCACTATGGTAAAAAAACGAAGTTGTTACAAGAAATTGAAAATGAGAAGAAAAACTTAAGCTTTAATGATTGTTCCTTATTTAAACGAAAAATGAAAACGAATGCAAGAACTGTTGCCGAGGTAGGATATCTTCTAGTAGATGTGCTTCGACTCTGGCACAGTATGTTGACTGTGCGAGCTTCAGACTCCTCTCTGAAGTCTCGTTGCTGATGAGTGTGCTGGCTCCCTTCTGGCTGCTGGCCTCGTTGCATTGGTGGTGGAGGTGGAGGCTGTTGCCAAGACGCCTGAGGTTGGCTTGCCGAAGCAACAGAAGCTGCAGGATGGTTACCCACATACTCTGGAATGTACGGTGAGTGATATGAAGCAGTATGCATAACTTGCTTCGGCTGGCTCTGTTGGGCTGCAGCTTTTGCTATCTCTTTCTGTTTCTGGATGGTGACATGGCACATCCTGGTAGTATGGCCCTTGTCCTCACCGCAGAATAAGCAATAAATTTTCCTGGGCTGGTCCCCAAATCTTCCTCCGAAGCCCCTGGCGCCTCTGCCCCTTGGAGTTGGCGGCCGAAGATAGCTCTGTTGTTGCCCCGAAGCCTGAGAGGAGTATTGTGGCCGCTGTTGCTGACTTCCTCTGTCATCATTTTGAGTGGAATGGATTGATCTTACATGTCTTGGGTGAATTCTCCCTCCGAAGCCTCTGGTCATTTCGGAGAACCTGTAAGCTTCCTCTCTTCTTTGACGAAAATCATTATCAGCGCAGATGTATTCATCCATCTTTTGGAGCAGCTTTTCCAGGGTCTGAGGGGGTTTCCTGGCAAAGTATTGGGCCGTAGGTCCTGGCCGAAGCCCCTTGATCATGGCCTCAATGACAATTTCATTGGGCACCGTTGGTGCCTGTGCCCTCAGACGCAAGAACCTTCAGACATACGCCTGAAGGTATTCTTCGTGATCCTGGGTGCACTGGAATAAAGCTTGAGCGGTGACCGACTTTGTTTGAAAACCTTGAAAACTAGTAATCAGCATGTCCTTCAGCTTCTGCCATGATGTGATTGTTCCTGGTCGAAGAGAGGAGTACCAGGTTTGTGCAACATTCTTGACAGCCATGATGAAAGACTTCGCCATGACTGCAGTATTGCCACCATACGAAGATATGGTTGCTTCGTAGCTCATCAAAAATTGCTTCGGGTCTGAGTGTCCGTCGTACATGGGAAGCTGGGGGGGCTTGTAAGACGAAGGCCAAGGTGTAGCCTGCAGTTCTGCTGACAGAGGAGAAGCATCATCAAAAGCAAAATTTCCATGATGGAAATCCTCATACCAGTCATCCTCGTTGAAGAAGCCCTCTTGATGAAGCTCTCTGTGTTGAGGCCTTCGGTTCTGCTCATCTTGAGCTAGATGACGAACTTCTTCAGAAGCTTTATCTATCTGCCTTTGCAGATCAGCTAGCCGAGTCATCTTTTCCTTCTTCCTTTGTACTTGCTGATGGAGCATCTCCATATTCCTGATCTCTTGGTCCAAGTCGTCCTCCTGGGGCGTTGGACTAGTGGCCTTCCTCTTCTGGCTTTGGGCCTCTCGAAGAGAAAGGGTCTCCTAGTTCGGGTCCAGCGGCTGCAGAGCTGCAACCCCTATCGCTGAAGCTTTCTTTGGCGGCATGACGAAGGTCGATGCTTGCCGAAGGTGTTCGAAACTCAAAAAGTGGAAGTGAGTTCACAGGAAGGTGGGTGCCAATGTTGGGGACTTGTTCTCAAATGCTAAGAGTTAAGAACAAGGCAACACAGAAAACATTAAATGTTAAAGTCCTTCGTCCTTCGAAGCATTATTTCCCTTGAGATATAATGATTTTCGGACGAAGGTTATGAAGGACATACCTTCATAAACATTACATATCATAATGAAAAGGGAATCACATGGAATATGAAAGATAACATAAATAGTTATGTATTATTATCAACTCATTTTTATTTTATTGCTATAGAAGAATAGGAATGATGTTGGGTTACAAATATACCTTTGACTTGAAAGAAGGTAAAAGTACAAGCGTGATGCAAACGCGAATGCCAAGTCAGCGTGAACAGTACGGGAGTACTGTTCACCTATTTATAGGCACTGGTCGCAGCCCATGTAAAATTACATCCAGGCTCTTTGCTTTTGATAATAACTCTATAGTAATCTATCGGGGTCTAAATAGTCTTTTCCTCTTTAAGTCGGTTTCCTCTTTTCTGCCATCATGCCGAAGCTTCCTTGCGCACAACTTCGGCTCTGTTCCATCCTTCGTTCTCTTTGTGTTTCTTCATACAGCAATTTTGACTTGTCCGAAGGGTTCGTGTCCGAAGGTACCTGCTCATGTATTATACTCCAGAAACATTGTCAAATCACGTTTTTGAGGACCTTCGGAAGCCGAAGGCCCCCAACACATACGGAAAGCATAATGTCCGGTCGAGATGCACATAAATAGAGTAAAGAGCCTATCATCGACCAGTATACCTTTTGATCGACGGATTTACCTCCCATGTCGAGGTCGAGATGCCCATTGGTGCCCATGCGTGTCTTGATGGGCTTGGCATCCTTCATTCCAAACTTGTGGAGAATGTCTTGAATATACTTCGTTTGGCTAATGAAGGTGCCCTCTTGGAGTTGTTTCACTTGAAATCCCAAGAAGTACTTCAACTCCCCCATCATTGACATCTCAAATTTCCGTGTCATGATCCTACTAAATTCCTCACAAGTAGATTCGTTAGTAGACCCAAATATAATATCATCAACATAAATTTGGCATACAAACAAATCATGGTCAAGAGTTTTAGTAAATAAAGTAGGATCGACCTTTCCGACTTTGAAGCCATTAGTGATAAGAAAATCTCTTAGGCATTCATACCATGCTCTTGGGGCTTGCTTGAGCCCATAAAGCGCCTTAGAGAGTTTATATACATAGTTAGGGTACTCACTGTCTTCAAAGCCGGGAGGTTGCTCAACATAGACCTCCTCTTTGATTGGTCCGTTGAGGAAGGCACTTTTCACGTCCATTTGGTAAAGCTTAAAGCCATGGTAAGTAGCACAGGCAAGTAATATGCAAATTGACTCAAGCCTAGCTACGGGTGCATAGGTTTCACCGAAATCCAAACCTTCGACTTGTGAATATCCCTTGGCCACAAGTCGAGCTTTGTTCCTTGTCACCACACCATGCTCGTCTTGCTTGTTGCGAAAGACCCACTTGGTTCCTACAACATTTTGGTTAGGACGTGGAACTAAATGCCATACCTCGTTCCTAGTGAAATTGTTGAGCTCCTCTTGCATCGCCACCACCCAATCCGAATCTTGAAGTGCTTCCTCTACCCTGTGTGGCTCAATAGAGGAAACAAAAGAGTAATGCTCACAAAAATGTGCAACACGAGATCTAGTGGTTACCCCCTTATGAATGTCGCTGAGGATGGTGTCGACGGGGTGATTTCGTTGGATTGCTTGGTGGACTCTTGGGTGTGGCGGTCTTGGAACTTGTTCATCTTCCTCATCTTGATCATGGGCATCTCCCCCTTGATCATTGCTCTCCTCTTGAGGTGGCTCAACTTCTTGATCTTCTCCTTCATCATTTTGAGCTTTATCCTCATCTTGAGTTGGTGGAGATGCTTGTGTGGAGGAAGATGGTTGATCTTGTGTTTGGTGGAGACTCTTCGGATTCCTTAGGACACACATCCCCAATGGACATGTTCCTTAGCTCGACGCACGGAGCCTCTTCATCACCTAATTCATCAAGATCAACTTGCTCTACTTGAGAGTCGTTAGTCTCATCAAACACAATGTCACAAGAAACTTCAACTAGTCCAGAGGACTTGTTAAAGACTCTATATGCCCTTGTGTTTGAATCATATCCTAGTAAAAAGCCTTCTACAGCCTTAGGAGCAAATTTAGATTTTCTACCTCTTTAAACAAGAATAAAACATTTGCTACCAAAGACTCTAAAATATGAAACATTGGGCTTTTTACCGGTAAGGAGTTCGTAAGATGTCTTCTTGAGGATTCGATGTAAGATATAACCGGTTGATGGAGTAGCAAGCGGTGTTGACCGCCTCGGCCCAAAACTGATCCGAAGTCTTATACTCATCAAGCATGGTTCTTGCCATGTCCAAAAGAGTTCGATTCTTCCTCTCCACTACACCATTTTGTTGTGGCGTGTAGGGAGAAGAGAACTCATGCTTGATGCCCTCCTCCTCAAGGAAGCCTTCGATTTGAGAGTTCTTGAACTCCGTCCCGTTGTTGTTTCTTATTTTCTTGATCCCTGAGCCGAACTCGTTTTGAGCCCATCTCAAGAATCCCTTTAAAGTCTCTTGGGTATGGGATTTTTCCTGTAAAAAGAACACCCAAGTGAAGCGAGAATAGTCATCCACAATAACTAGACAGTACTTACTCACGTCGATGCTTATGTAAGCTATCAGACCGAATAGGTCCATATGTAGGAGCTCGAGTGGCCTGTCAGTCGTCATGATGTTCTTATGTGGATGATGAACACCAACTTGCTTCCCTGCCTGACATGCGCTACAAATCCTGTCTTTCTCAAAATGAACATTTGTTAGTCCCAAAATGTGTTCTCCCTTTAGAAGCTTGTGAAGATTCTTCATTCCAACATGTGCTAGTCGGTGATGCCAGCGCCAGCCCATGTTAGTCTTAGCAATTAAGCAAGTGTCGAGTTCAGCTCTATCAAAATCTACTAAGTATAGCTGACCCTCTAACACTCCCTTAAATGCTATTGAATCATCACTTCTTCTAAAGCCAGTGACACCAACATCCGTAAAAAGACAGTTGTAGTCCATTTTACACAATTGTGAAACTGAGAGCAAGTTATACTCTAATGAATCTACAAGAAAAACATTGGAAATGGAATGGTCAGGTGATATAGCAATTTTACCCAATCCCTTGACCAAACCTTGATTTCCATCCCCGAATGTGATAGATCGTTGGGGATCTTGGTTTTTCTTGTAGAAGGAGAACATCTTCTTCTCCCCTGTCGTATGGTTTGTGCACCCGCTATCAATGATCCAACTTGAGCCCCCGGATGCATAAACCTACAAAACAAGTTTAGTTCTTGATTTTAGGTACCCAAATGGTTTTGGGTCCTTTGACATTAGATACAAGAACTTTGGGTACCCAAACACAAGTCTTTGACCCCTTGTGTTTGCCCTCAACATATTTGGCAACTACCTTGCCGGTTTTGTTAGTTAAAACATAGGATGCATCAAAAGTTTTAAATGAAATTTTAGAATCATTTGATGCAATTGGAGTTTTCTTCTTAGGCAATTTAGCACGGGTTGATTGCCTAGAGCTAGATGTCTCACCCTTATACATAAAAGCATGATTAGGGCCAGAGTGAGATTTTCTAGAATGAATTCTCCTAATTTTGCTCTCGGGATAACCGACAGGGTATAAAATGTAACCCTCGTTATCCTGAGGCATGGGAGCCTTGCCCTTAACAAAGTTAGACAATCTTTTAGGAGGAGCATTAAGTTTGACATTGTCCCTCTTTTGGAAGCCAATGCCATCCTTGATGTCAGGGTGTCTCCCACTATAGAGCATGCTTCTAGCAAATTTAAAATTTTCATTTTCTAAGTCATGCTCATTGATTTTAGCATTAAGTTGAGCTATGTGATCATTTTGATTCTTAATTAAAGCTAGGTGATCATGAATAGCATCAACATTAATGTCTTTACATCTAGTGCAAATAGTGACATGCTCAATGGTAGATGTAGAGGGTTTGCAAGAATTAAGTTCAACAATCTTAGCACGTAAAATATCATTGTTATCTCTAAGATCGGAAATGGAAGCAATGCAAACATCTAATTCTTTAGCCTTGGCAATTAATTTTTCATTTTCAATATTAAGGCTAGCAAGAGAGACATTCAATTCTTCAATCTTAGCAAGCAAGTTAACATTATCATCTCTAAGATTGGGAATTGAAACATCACAAATATTAGAATCAACCTTAGCAATTAATTTAGCATTTTCATTTCTAAGGTTGGCAATAGTGTCATGGCAAGTGCTTAGCTCACTGGATAGTTTTTCACATTTTTCTACTTCTAGAGCGTAAGCATTTTTAACCTTAACATGCTTCTTATTTTCCTTAATTAGGAAGTCTTCTTGGGTGTCCAAGAGTTCATCCTTCTCATGAATAGCACAAATTAATTCATTCAATTTTTCTTTTTGTTGCATGTTAAGGTTGGCAAAAAGGATGTGCAAATTATCCTCCTCATCACTAGCATTATCCTCATCACTAGAGGTTTCATATTTAGTGGAGGATTTTGATTTTACCTTCTTCCTTTTGCTGTCTTTTGCCATGAGGCACTTGTGGCCGACGTTGGGGAAGAGGAGTCCCTTGGTGACGGCGATGTTGGCGGTGTCCTCGTCGGAGGAGGAGTCGGAGGAGCTCTCGTCGGAGTCCCACTCGCGGCACACATGGGCATCGCCGCCCCTCTTCTTGTGGTACCTCTTCTTTTCTCTCCTCTTGCCCTTCTTGTCGTCGCCCCTGTCACTGTCACTAGATAGTGGATATTTTGCAATAAAATAATCAGGCTTACCACATTTGTAGCACACTTTCTTGGAGCGGGGCTTGTAATCCTTCCCCCTCCTTTGCTTGAGGATTTGGTGGAAGCTCTTGATGATGAGCGCCATCTCCTCATTGTCGAGCTTAGAGGCGTCGATGGGTTGTCTACTTTATGTAGACTCCTCTTTCTTCTCCTCCGTCGCCTTGAATGCGACTCGTTGTGCTTCGGGTGTGGAGGGGCCATCTAGCTCGATGATTTTCTTTGAGCCTTTGATCATCAACTCAAAGCTCACAAAGTTTCCTATTACTTCCTCGGGAGACATTAGTGTATATCTAGGATTACCTCGAATTAATTGAACTTGTGTAGGATTAAGAAAAACGAGGGATCTTAGAATAACCTTGACCATTTCATGGTCATCCCATTTGGTGCTCCCGAGGTTGCGCACTTGGTTCACCAAGGTCTTCAAGCAGTTGTACATGGCTTGAGGGTCCTCGCCTTGGTTGAGTCGGAACCGACCGAGCTCCCCCTCGATCGTCTCCCGCTTGGTGATTTTGGTCACCTCATCTCCTTCGTGCGCGGTCTTGAGTACATCCCAAATCTCCTTGGCGCTCTTTAGTCCTTGCACCTTGTTATACTCTTCTCGACTTAGAGAGGCGAGAAGTATAGTGGTGGCTTGGGAGTTAAAGTGGCGGATTTGGACGGCCTCGTCCGAATCATAGTCTTCATCCCCTGGTGATGGTACCTGCACTCCAATCTCAACAACATCCCAAATGCTAGTGTGGAGTGAGGTAAGATGATGCCTCATTTTATCACTCCATATATTATAATCTTCACCATCAAACATAGGTGGTTTGCCTAATGGGACGGAAATTAATGGAGTACGCTTAGAAATGCGAGGATAGCGTAGGGGGATCTTACTAAACTTCTTGCGCTCATGGCGCTTAGAAGTTACGGACGGCGTGTCGGAGCCGGAGGTGGATGGCGACGAGGAGTCGGTCTCGTAGTAGACCACCTTCCTCATCTTCTTCTTGTCACCGCTCCGACGCAACTTGTTTGAAGGGGATTCCTTTTCCTTCCCCTTGTTGCGGGACTCTCCCGATGGAGCTTTCCCGTGGCTTGTAGCGGGCTTCTCGCCGGTCACCATCTCCTTCTTGGTGTGATCTCCCGACATCACTTCGAGCGGTTATGCTCTAATGAAGCACCAAGCTCCGATACCAATTGAAAGTCGCCTAGAGGGGGTGAATAGGGCGAATCTGAAATTTATAAACTGAAGCACAACTACAAGCCGGGTTAGCGTTAGAAATATGAATGAGTCCGTGAGAGAGGGCGCAAAACAAATCGTGAGCAAATAAAGAGCGAGACACGATGATTTGTTTTACCGAGGTTCGGTTCTTGCAAACCTACTCCCCGTTGAGGTGGTCACAAAGACCGGGTCTCTTTCAACCCTTTCCCTCTCTCAAACGGTCACTTAGACCGAGTGAGCTTCTCTTCTCAATCAAACGGAACACAACGATCCCGCAAGGACCACCACACGATTGGTGTCCCTTGCCTTGGTTACAATTGAGTTTGATCACAAGAAGAATGAGAAAGAAAAGAAGCAATCCAAGCGCAAGAGCTCAAATGAACACAACAAATCTCTCTCTCTCTCTAATCACTAAAGCTTTGTGTGGAGTTGGGAGAGGATTTGATCTCTTTGGTGTGTCTTCTATTGAATGTTATAGCTCTTGTAAGGTGTAGAAGTGTAGAAACTTGGATGCCATTGAATGTGGGGTGGTTGGGGTATTTATAGCCCCAACCACCAAAAATGGTCGTTGGAAGGCTGCAGACATATGGCGCACCGGACAGTCCGGTGCGCCACCGGACACTGTCCGGTGCGCCAGCCACGTCAGCAGACCGTTGGGGTTCGACCGTTGAAGCTCTGACTTGTGGGGCCTCTGGGCTGTCCGGTGGTGCACCGGACAGGTCCTGTAGACTTTCCGGTGCGCCACCCGCGCGTGCTCTGACTTCGGCGCGCACTGTAGCGCATTTAATGCGGTTGCAGTCGACCATTGCGCGCGAAGTAGTCGTTGCTCCGCTGGCACACCGGACAGTCCGGTGTGCACCGGACACTGTCCGGTGACTCACCGGACAGTCCGGTGAATTATAGCGGAGCACCCTCTGAATTTCCCGAAGGTAGCGAGTTCAGCTTCAAGTGGCCTGGTGCACCGGACATTGTCCGGTGCGCCAGACCAGGGTGCCTTTGGGTTGTCTTTTGCTCTCTTTGTTTGAACCCTTTCTTGGTATTTTTATTGGCTTATTGCGAACCTTTGGCACCTGTAAAACTTATAGACTAGAGCAAACTAGTTAGTCCAATTATTTGTGTTGGGCAATTCAACCACCAAAATCAATTAGGAAAAAGGTGTAAGCTTAATTCCCTTTCAGAACCCTAACTTGTTCTTTTTATTGGTTTGTGTTGAACCTAAGGCACCTGTAGAACATATAATCTAGAGCAAACTAGTTAGTCCAATTGTTTGTGTTGGGCAATTCAACCACCAAAATCATATAGGAAAAAGGTTTGACCATATTTCCCTTTCAGCGACAACCCGGGATAACAGTGCAACCATGAAGGTGGAATGGGACGTCCTTAGTTGTTTAATTAGAGGAACAAGAGGAGTAGTTTGCTTCGCCGTAGGGCCGTCAATGGGGTCCGGGCACAGTACTTGCTCTGTCGAGGCTGGTTGCAGAGGTTCTTGATTTGGTTTTGTTAGTCACCCTTCCTTTAGGGAGATGTACTGTGTTTATCAAACTGGAGAAACCTAACGGGCGGCTATGACCTCTGGGAAATCTTTGTAAAGGCTATGTAGTGAGACCCTGCTAGGTCACCTTGGTAGTGATCAATGGAGAGTCATGATCTCCAGGCAAAACGGGAATAACGACTTGTGGGTAAAGTGTGCGACCTCTGCAGAGGGTTAGAAAATGATATATCAGTCGTGCTCACGGTTATGAGCGGCCTTGGGATCCTCTTTGATTAGAGATACAGATGGTTCGATATACAATGGTTCTATTTATTATTTTGGTTCGATGATGATAATGATGTTCCTCAATGAGGAAATGATTTACGGGTTGGTTATATTATAAAACTTGGCTTCCACTAATAATAAATACATGACCAACTAAAAGCAACTGTTTTGATTTTAACCCCACATAAAGCTAGTCCACCTCAGCCAAATGGGACATTTGCTGAGTACGTTGATGTGTACTGACCCTTGCTTTCACAAAACACCAGGTTGCCTTTGGAGCAATCTATGCTCAGGTAAAGAAGGCGTTGAGGCGGATCTCCAGGAGTTCCAGGACTTCGACGAGTTCGAGGATTAGGCTAGCGACCTCCCCCAGTCAGCTGCATGTGGTGGGTTAATTTACGTTGGTTACATTTCTATTAAGTGCACTTTGATTTATATTATGTAAATGACTCTAGTATTTAATATTATTACTTATTCTTTATTGTATTCGAAGCATTGTGCTATGATGAGTCATTTATGTAATCGTTGTGTACGTGAATTTCTGATCCTGGCACGTACATAGTTTGCATTCGGTTTACCTTCTAAAACCGGATGTGACATCATGGAAACAATAATTTTCTCTTTTTCGGTGTTTGAAAGACCGTAACTATTTGTTGATAAGCTCTAGATGGTGTTGGTTGACCTCTTAATGATACTATTTTATTCTAGAATATTTTTTGACCTTTGATTTGGTCTAGAATATTTCTTACAATTCTTCGAGTTCATCAAACTTTGCAAGTGTTCTGAATAAAAATCTATACATGTAACTTATATATCTTAGAACAAAACGTAATAATGTCTAAGCTTTGATCAAACCTTGTCCAAAATGACTTATTTTGTGACCAGTAGGATTATCTTTCTTTTGGAACTATCATGTGTTAGTGACAATTTTGTATGTCTAAACATTGGACATATTTCAATTTCACATTTTTAAGAAATGTTTCTACTTTCATCTAACAACCACCCAAGCTTCATCGTCTAATTCCTGCGGCACCGATCCCGACATCATCTTGCTTGGCAACATGTTTGGAGCTCAAGATAGTTCTATTTGATTATTGTGTAATCATATTGTTTCTCAGCCCTACATTATATGCCTTTCTATTTAGGTGATTATGTATCTATCTTTCACTAGGTTGTTGAACAGTAGACTATGTTGCAGACTTAAGAATCTGTTGACACATTGGTTTGAGCTAGAAAACTGCATTCTATACCCTGGTTTGTCTTGTCGTAAATTGTGCTTTACTAGGTAGTCAATACACATTTATTGTCTTAGTGGTTATCCAGTCCTACCCTGTCGATGCTGTCATAGTAGCTAAGGAGTTGCCTCGGGAGATAACCACATTTGTCCGTTGGAGCCAACCAAGTTGTCATTTCTTCTGTTTTTATTTTTATTGTTTGATTTGAATCTGTTTTCTCTTCTATGTTCTGTATTTTGATTGTGATCATGTGTTGACTGCTTGAAGTTTGATCTGTTATCTCATCTGTTGTTCCTTTTCTTTCTGGTATGGAGAGGGAAGCTAGGTTGTAAGGGCAATGATGATGCAAAAGTCATGCACCACGCTGAATGAGAGGATTTTCTCTCTTTGGGCTGACAAGCAAACTTTCTACCCATTTTTTGTTGAAGCCTTACATGTGTGCTTTCTTCTGTCTCCTTTTTTGTGTTGCTTAATGTGATACTTGGTTGGTTGCGTTTTGTGGAGTTCTTGAGTGATTTCTAAGAACTGGATGATGTGGGCTGACAGATCCAACCATGATGTTGACTGAATTTTATTTGTGGTCAAGAATTAATAAACAGAATAACCAGTGTACAATTTGTTATACAAATTTGAAAGTTGGTCGCCTATCTTCTACTACTGTTTATTGAATTGTTTGAAGCACTGGTTTACTTGATTCAACAAAATTTCTATTTACATTATACAAACTTGTGTTAGACTAAAATATCAATCTCATGGTCACTGAATGGTGCTTCCAAAATATTATACTGTAAAGACCTACTGAAGTGTAGAGCAGAGAAGGGCACCTGTGTTAGACAAAAGTATGCTATCACAACCAATTAAAAAATATTAACAAGTTAATGTGCAACTTTGCCTGTTTGTCATGGGTGTATTTAGGTGCATACAACAGTCAGTAACTTGTCATTATGGAATTACAATCAAGGATACAATTCCTGGTGACTGGAGTGTCTGTTTTCTTCCCTTGTATGTAAATGGGGTTGAGACAAGTCGAGTAGTTAATATGTCCATGAACTTTGCAATCCCTGGAACAATAGTTTAAAATCTTCACAAGACTTACCACTATATTTATCGGTAAATATCTGTAGAGAAGTAAATGTGGGGTAACAACAAGTAGCAGAATAGCTGAGAATCACTTTACAAGAGTAGAGAAAATAGTGCTAATTTGTTTACATAGATATACACATGTAGCATATTTTACATGGTACACTTTAGTGGTAATTAACAATGTGCATTTTGCAGAAGATACTTCTAGGTTTAATACTATAAATTAAATGACTGCGCATAATATGAAAAATCAGAAGTTCTTTAAACTATCTTCCCAATAATGGAGTATACGCTAGGTTGTTCACTGTCTGTTGTGGCTGCCAGTTACTCCCTCTTTTTGTAAGCCAGTTTAATTTTGGTATGTTGTCTAAATAACCATGCTTTATATTCCTAGGTACACAAGTGGTCTTTTTGTGGATTCTATTGTTGATTGAGTTGCAACATCAGTTGTAAGATTGCCTCGGATCTGTTACTATTCAAAGGAGAAATTGGCGAGCCTTATGATTAGCTCTTCTTAATTTATTCTATGTCGATGTGTTCTCTCTAAATATTCAAAATTAGCAATTTGAAGGCGTGTTGTCGTGGATGTAATTTTTATTCTTTTGGTTAGATGGAGATAAATATAAATTGATAACTATTCTAGAGTATTTGTGTCAGTCCACCTTCACCATATATAGAGATTGATAACTATTCTTGTGAATTTTATTTAGTTTTATAGCGTTCTCTTTTATTTAAATATTATCCAATTAAACATGTGTTCAAATTAAACTTTTACAACTTCAAGTTCATAAACAAATATGTTAACATTTACAAAACGAAATAAATATATTTCCAATGCATTTACAAAATAACTTTGATGCCTAGCGTTCCTGAAAGTCGCCTAGAGGGGGGTGAATAGGCGAAACCTGAAATTTATAAACTTAAGCAAGCAGTAAGGTCGGGGGTTAGCGTTAGAATTAAATTCAAACCCGAAGAGAGGGGAAAACAAATCAAATAAGAAACAAGGCGAGTGAACACGATGATTTGTTTTACCGAGGTTCGGTTCCAAAGAACCTAGTACCCGTTGAGGAGGTCACAAAGACGGGGTCTATTTCAACCCTTTCCCTCTCTCAAACGGTCACTTAGACCGAGTGAGCCTTCTCCTTAATCAATCGGGTCACTAAGACCCCGTAAGGAACACCACACACTTAGGTGTCTCTTGCTTTGATTACAAGTCACTTGAGAACAAGAATGAGAAAGAAGAAAAGCAATCCAAGAAACAAGAGCGCAAAAGAACACGGACACACTCTCTAACAAGTCACTAAATGTTTGAGTTGAATTCTAGGCTTGGAGAGCGTTTGATCTTTGGAAATGTGTCTTGGAGTGAATGCACTAGTTCTTGTATTGAGTGTGATCTCTGAAAAACTTGGATGCCAAAGGTTGTGGTGGTTGGGGGGTATTTATATCCGCCAACCACTTTGGTAGCCGTTGGGGAGGCTGCTGGCGATGGGCGCACCGGACAGTCCGGTGCGCCACCGGACAGGCATTGTTCCTTGTCCGGTGCGCCGCCACATCACCCAATCGTCAGGGTTCGGAGCTCGGTCGACCGTTGGAGCTTTGTCCTCTTGCGGCACCGGATAGTCCAGTGCCCCTCTGACTTCGCTGCTTTGACTTATGCGCGGTACTGTGCTGCACTATTCCTTCTGTCAAAGTCGACCGTTGGCGCAGAAAGCCGTTGCTCCACTGGCACACCAGACAGTCTGGTGAAATATAGCGGAGCGCGCCCTGGAATTCTCGAGAGTGGCTGGTTTGGACTTGTACGGCCTGGTGCACCGGACACTGTCCGGTGGCACACCAGACAGTCCAGTGCGCCATTGTTCAGCACACTCAAGTCCTTTTGCTCTTTTAAAATTGTGTCCCTAACTTGAATCCTTTATTGGTTTGTGTTGAACCTTATGCACCTGTAATACATGAATTCTAGACAAACTAGTTAGTCCATGTGTTTGTGTTGACTATCAACCACCAAAATTAATTATAGGAAATGGTTAACCCTATTTCCCTTTCAATCTCCCCCTTTTGCTGATTGATGCCAACACAAACCAAAGCAAATGTAGAGTGCAGAATTGTAACTACTTTTCATTTGAAATGTGCATATGTTACTTGGAATTAAACCAATTGAAAATCTCATTGAGTATGTATGGATTGCTTAACATTTTGGACCCATGTGCACCACTTGTTTTGTTTTTGCAAATTCTTTTGGAAAAATCTTTTCAAAGTCTTTTTGCAAATAGTCAAAGGTATAGAAATGAGATGGCAAGAAGCATTTTCAAGATTTGAAATTTCTCCCCCTGTTTCAAATGCTTTTCCTTTGACTAAATAAAAACTCCCCCTGAATGAAATTCTCCTCTTAGCTTTCAAGAGGGTTTTGAGATAGATATCAATTTGAAATTTTACTTTCACAAATCAAGTGAAACATATATACCAATTGATATAAAAAACTAATTTGAGAATACATCAATTGAAATAAATACCACCAATTGAAAAATACCAATTAAAATTACATTTCGAATTTTTTTGAAATGGTGGTGGTGCGATCCTTTTGCTTTGGGCTTAATATTTTCTCCCCCTTTGGCATTAATAGCCAAAAAACGGAGACTTTGAGAGCCCTTTTTCATCTTTCTCCCAAATGGTAATATAAATATGAGTGAAGGGTCATACCATTGAGAGTTTGGAGGAGCAACGACAAAGGGTAGATGATACCGGCAGAGTTGTGGAGTGGAAGCCTTGTTCTTTGCCAAAGACTCCATTTCCCTTTCAATCTACGACTTAGTATAGAAATATACTTGAAACACATTAGTCGTAGCCTTGGCACAAGAATAATAAGAAATATGCATTTGCACCAAATAAAAGAGACATGATCAAAGGTATATAAATGAGCTATGTGTGTAATATTTCAATCAAAGTTCCGAGAATCAAGTATATTTAGCTCATTCCTAAGTTTGCTAAAGGTTTTCTAATCTAATGGCTTGATAAAAATATCGGCTAATTGGTTTTGGGTATTAACATAATGTCACACCCGGTTTTGGAAGGCAAACCGAATGCGAACCATGTACGTGCCAGGATCAGAAACTCACGTACATAGCGATTACATAATTGGACATCATCACACAATGCTCGAAATAAATAGCGAAAAGGTACTTTATTACATCTGAATGTCCAAGACATCCATAGAGTCTATTACATAACCATTGTTCAACATAATTATCAAAGTGCGGAAATACGAAACATAGATGCTAAGCCTACACAGGCAGCTGACTAGGGGTTTGCCACTAAGAAAGAACTAGAACTCGTCATATTCCGGGAACTCCTCGAAGTCATCCATGTTGCTAGCTTCACCTCCTGAGCACTGAGAATAGTGGGGACAACCTGGGGTGGGGTGGTTTGTAAAGCAAGGGTGAGTACACTTCAACGTACTCAGCAAATGTCCCGTTTGGCTAAAGTGGACTAGCTGTATGTGGAGTGAAGGTTAAGCAGTTGCTTTTAGTTGGTCAAGTTTTATTATTATAAGTAGAGCCAAGTTTTAGTAATAACCTAGTTATTACCTAGAGGCACTCCCTCCAAGAGGAAATACCAGAGATCAGGATTATAATCACCATTGTTAATCATCATCATAAAAGTAACCATTGTTCTTCTAATCGAAGAGGATCCCAAGGCTGCTCATAACCGTGAGCACGACTGATATACCAGTTTCTAACACTCTGCAGAGGTTGCACACTTTACCCACAAGCCGTGATTCCCATTCTGCCCGGGGTTCTAGCCTCCCCATTGATCACTACCAAGGTGACCTAGCAGGGTTTCACTATGTAGCCTTTACAAAGATTTCCCAGAGGACATAGTCACACATTAGGTTTTTCCAGTTTGATAAACATAGTACATCTCCCCAAAGGAAGGGTGACTAACAAAAACCAAATCAAAGAACCTCTGCAACCATCCTCGGCAGAGCAAGTACTGTGCCCGGACCCCATTGACGGCCCTACGGCGAAGCCAACTACTCCTCTGGTTCATCTAATTATTCAGCTAAGGGTGTCCCATTCTACCCTCATGGTTGCACTGTTATCCTAGGTTGTCACTCTTCAAACAGGTCCTTACGGAGAGGCACTCAGGAAAGAGCCTGAGCCCCCTAAAGAATCATAAGAACCTCATCAGGATAACATCATCGTATCATAAAAGATCACATCATGTTCATTGATTAAGTTGAAGCAGTAGCATAAGTAACCATGATTAACCCATAAAGGTAAACAAGGGTAAGGTAAATACAAACTAGTCAATCCTTAAGTTTCAGTAATGTAATACAGGACAGTGAATTATAAAGTAAGGTAGGACATGATAGGTCTGAGGACACTTGCCTTCACCAGGTTGTTGCTCAGGGAGGTCTCCAACAACACACTCAGGAAACTCGGACTGCTCGATGTCTAAATAAAGCGAGCATGCATTCAATACATTTGGAAAGTACGAATGAACATCACAGCAAACATGTACAAACATTGGAACACATACTAAAAGGACACAATACTAAATAAAGGATAATGAATTCAAAGTATAACATAAACTATAACTTACATTAACTTTGTTTGAAAATAGATTATTATTTCTCCTAAGTGTTATTTACAAGTACAAACTCATAGATCAATTTATTTTATGGTGACCTAAGATTTAGAACAGAGATGAACTTATGTAATACATATTATTAATCTCTCAAGCTTAAACAAGTTTAAATCTCTAAAGTTCTCCTTTTATTTATTTTATTAAATAAACATACATTCATATTAGTTCATATTCCATCCTAAAAATTAGAGTGTGCAGACAGTAAATGAAACCATTTTATTTAGACAGAGAATATTTTTATGAACATTTTGCAATTTGGATCACTAAATTTGGAGTTCATATGCAAAAGTTATGAAATAAACAAGTTTGGGAATTCAAAATAAGAAATTAGGGCTAATTCTGTGATTATTTAAAAGTCCAAGGCTAAATCTGCAAGATTACAGGGGCCTGCGCGCGAAAACCAGGGACGGCGGGTTGATTTCCTAAAACCAGGGGGTTTCTTAAGCAAAACAGCCACGCGAAGGGGTATCGGGTGAATCTAACCGCTAGATCAGAAACCGACGGCTGAGATTAGATCTGCGGCTGAGGGCACGCGTGGGCGGGCGGGCGAGCGCGGCCGACAGGTGGGATAGGGAGTGTCAGCGACAGGGGGAAGAGAGCGCGCTGGCCGAGTGGGCCCAGCACCAGAGGGGAAACGGACGGCTACAGGGGTCCGAGGGGTCTGAACCGTTCGATCAAGATCGGACGGGGAAAAGTCAGACCGGGACAGATGAGCGGCTACGGGTGGCGCTGACAGGCGGGCCAGGGCGTCAGGCGCACGTGCGTGAAGCGGTATCTCGCGGTCCGAGCCATTCGATCAAGATTGGACGGGGAGGATCAGACCAGAAAAACAGACGGCTGCGGGCGGCGCTGCTCCTCTCCGCGGTGGTGAGGTCGCCGGAGTTGAGGCAGGCACAAGCTAGGGTGGCTCCAGGGTCGCCGGAGTTGGGCAGAGAGGAAGAGGGTGCCACGGCGAACTCGATGGCGGGGAAGAGGCCATGAATCCACGGGCAGAGAGGGGAGAACGGCGGTGAGAAGGTCTCGGGCAGGCCGGAGAAACTCTAGTGAGCGATTCCGGCCACGGGGAGGGGACTTAAGGCGCGCTAAGGCCTCGGCTGGCTTCAGTAGAGATAGGCGCGACACAGGGATCTACTCCGGTGAACTAGACCGAGCTAAGTCGGCCGGTCACCGCGCGAGCACGGCGGACCGCCGCGGTCGAGCACCGGCGAAGGCGAAATTGGACGAACACAGGGCGCAATAAGGGAAATTGGGCACAGGGATGAGTGTCTCACCTTAGGGCGAAGCTCAGGGAGGCTTGGAGCGGTCTCCGGCGAGCTGGATGGTCGGGAACACGAGCGTGGGTCTCCGGCGGCGGCTGGTGGCATGGGCAGAGCGCGAGAGAGGGTGAAGCTGTACGAGATGAGGTGAGGGGTATGTGCGAGGCACTGGTGGGGCTCTAAAAAGGGATCTGGGCGCGTGGGCGAGCGTCGTGGCCGAGAAACCCGGCGACGTGCGCAAGTGCGCACGCGCTGGTCCACGGCGGGCGCGAGGAATGCGAAACTGATCGGTTGGCCCACGGCGCAGAGGGAGAAAAGAGGGATGCTCAGGGCAACGGCTCGACGACTGGCAATCCGGGCCCGTGAGACAGAGAGAGAGGGAGAGCGAGCGGGTGAAGTAACTGGCACCGATAGGCTGGGTCCACTGGGCAGCGAGAGAGCGAGGGAGAGTGGGCGCTCGGGGTTGCGCCGACAGGTGGGGCTCGCCTGTCACGCAGAGAGGGCGCGCGGGCACAGACGCACGCGGGCCGACCTTAATGGGCTGTCTTGGGTCGAATTAGCTTTTTCTATTTCCCTGGAATTTCTAATGCCTTTTCTATTTATTTTCTCTAGGGTTTTCAAATCCAAATTCAAACTAGGTTTCAAATTCAAATCAATTCAAACTTGTGCAACACTTCCAAGAATATTGTAAGCTCAGCATGATGCAACATGTCATGACTCATAAGGTTTTGGCAAAAATAAATAATTAACCTCCACTAGGTTAAGCTATTTCTAATTAAAAAGGAAAAAGAGAGAGAGAGGATCTAGAGAGAGAAAGCCTAGAGTGAGAAAAGGAAGAGTAACACATGATTTTGGGTGATAAATAGAAAGAAATTTTATACCCCCAAAATCAGGGTGTTACAGACCTATCCCCCTTAAAAGAATCTCATCCTCGAGATTCAGGGCTGGCTAGAAAAGAGTTCAGGGTACTTGGCTCTCAGATCATCTTCTCTTTCCCAGGTTGCTTCTTCTTTTGAGTGGTGACCCCATTTGACTTTGCACATCCTGATGGTACTTCTCCGAGTGACCCGATCTGCTGTCTCCAGAATTTGAGTTGGCTTCTCAATATACGTCAAATCTTCTTGAACTTCAAGATCCTCTGCTGCCAACTGCTCTTCTGGCACTCTCAAGCATTTCTTCAACTGTGACACATGGAACACATCGTGCACTGCGGACAGTTTCTCTGGTAAGCTGAGCTGATAAGCCACTTCTCCACGTCTGGCCTGAATCTGATATGGGCCGATATAGCAGGGTGCTAGCTTGCCTTTGACTCCAAACCTTTTGGTTCCTGTGATGGGTGACACCTTTAAGTAAACATAGTCCCCCACTTCAAATCTGAGTTCTCTTCTTTTGGTGTCAGCATAGCTTCGCTGTCTGGACTGCGCTGCCTTTAAATTCTCTCAGACCATTCTGATATTCTCTTCGGCTTCAAGCAAAATCTCTGGACCGAATACATGTCTTTCACCAGGTTGGTCCCAATGCAATGGAGTTCTGCAATTCCTCCCATAAAGCGCTTCAAATGGTGACATCTTCATACTGGCTTGATAGTTGTTATTGTAAGAGAATTCTGCATACGGTAGCCTCTCGTCCCATCCTAACTGGTCTTGCAAAGCACAAGCTCTCAACATATCCTCAAGAACCTGGTTGGTTCTCTCAGTCTGACCATCTGTCTGCGGGTGATAAGCTGAACTGAACTTCAAGTGCGTACCCAAAGCTTCATGTAGTTGTTGCCAAAAGTGAGAAGTAAATTGTGCGCCTCTATCCGATATTATCTTCTTTGAAATACCATGCAAGCACACAATCCGAGACATGTATAACTCTGCCAACACTGTGCTGTTATAGGTGGTCTTGACTGGTATGAAATGGGTTGTCTTTGTCAAACGGTCCACTACTACCTAGATGGAGTCATAACCTGCTCGAGTGCGGGGCAGACCAACTATAAAGTCCATCCCAATCTCATCCCATTTCCACTGAGGGATCTGCAACGGTTGCAACAAACCTACAGATCTCTGATGTTATGCTTTAATCCTCTAGCAACTATCACACACAACCACATACTCTGCTATTTCTCTTTTCATACCATACCACCAGAAACTTTTCTTCAGGTCTTGGTACATCTTCTCACTACCAGGGTGTATAGAGTATGCTGTCTCATGAGCTTCCTTGAGAATCAGTTCCCGGATTGAATTGATATCGGGAACACACAATCTGTCCATGAACCATACCACTCCTTCTGCATCTTCATGGAAATCCTTGCCTTTTCCATTTATGATCAGCTGCTGGATCTCGTTGATCTTCTCATCATCCTTCTGACCTTTTCTGATATTTTGCTCTAGAGTGGGTTCCAACTCGATTGTCACTCCTTGAGTGTTGTTCAGAAATCCGAGACTCAGTCTGTCGAACTCCTTCGCTAGCTCATACAGCATCGGGTGAGCGGCCAACATATTGATTTGACTCTTTCGGCTAAGAGCATCTGCAACTACATTGGCTTTGCCTAGGTGATAATGAATCTCCAGCTCATAATCTTTGATCAACTCTAACCATCTTCATTGTCTCATGTTTAACTCTGACTGAGTGAATATGTACTTGAGGCTCTTGTGGTCCGTGTAGATATCACACTTCTGCCCATAAAGATAATGTCTCCAGGTCTTCAATGCATGAACCACTGCCGCTAATTCCAGATCATGAGTAGGATAATTCTTCTCATGAATCTTCAACTGTCGGGACGAGTATGCCACTACTCTCCCTTGCTGCATTAACACACATCCCAGTCCTATGTACGAAGCATCGCAATACACTGAGAACGACTTGTGAACATCTGGCAGAATCAGTACTAGCGTCGTTGTCAACTTCTCCTTCAATGTCTCAAAGGACTTCTGGCATGCTGGGGTCCACTTGAACTCAACCTTCTTTGCCAACAATGCTGTCATTGGTCTAGCAATCTTGGAGAAACCTTCAATGAAACGCCGATAATAACCGGCCATTCCGATGAAACTCTTGATTCCTCGGACATCTTTTGGTGCTTTCCAGTCCAAGATAGATGTTACTTCCTTTGGATCTACAACCAATCCCTCTAAGTTTATAATGTGACCCAAAAATAGGACTTCACTGATCCAGAACTTGCACTTGCTAAGCTTGGCATACAGCTGACAATCTCGTAGCCTCCGAAGTACTTTCCTCAAATGCTCCTCATGCTCTTGCTCATTCTGGGAATATACAAGAATATCATCAATGAACACCACTACGAACTTGTCGAGGTAGTCCATGAACACACTGTTCATCAGGTACATGAAGTACGTTGGTGCATTCGTCAATCCGAATGACATAACCATGAACTCATATAGTCCATACTTAGTGATGAATGTTGTCTTTGGTATGTCTGCAGGTCGGATTCTAAGCTGATGGTAACCTGACCTCAGATCTATCTTTGAGAACATACTAGCTCCTCTCAATTGATCAAATAAGTCTTCAATTCTGGGTAGGGGGTACTTATTCTTGACAGTGACTTCATTCAAAGCTCTGTAATCGATGCACATCCTGTTCGTGCCATCCTTCTTCTCCACAAATAACACTGGGGCTGCCCATGGTGAGGTACTTGGTCTGATGTAGCCTTTCTCTAACAACTCATCAATTTGCTTCTTGAGTTCCACAAACTCTGGTCCAGACACTCGATAAGCTCTCTTGGAAATAGGGGAGGTGCCTGGGATAAGCTCTATGGCAAATTCAACTTTCCTTTCAGGTGGCATGCCTGGTAACTCTTTAGGGAATACATCGGGGAATCCTGACACAATCCTAATTGTTTCAATCGGATTGGACTCCTTGTCATCTACTGATAAATGGTGACAAGCTCCTTCTTCTAGTTCAGGTAAGTACAGCTTGGTTACTACCTCCTTTCTGGATGGGGACACCAACTTAAATGTTCTCTTGTCACAACTGACAGTGGCTTGATTTCTATGTAGCCAATTCATCCCTAGGATGACATCTAACCCTTGAGTTCTCATGACTACTAGGCTAGCGGGGAAGGTTATCCCCCTTATTTCAATCCTTAGATTCGGACAAATCCTATCGGACTGAACTTTTCCCCCAACTGAATTAACTCTCAAAGGTGGGATCATTGGTTCTATGGCGATGTTATGTGATTCTACCCAAGATGCAGAACAAAAGAATGTGTGGCACTAGTATCAAATAATATTTTTGCTGGGTAGGATTCGACTGGAAACATACCTACTGCCACGTCATGAGCATCCTAGATTGCTTCGCCCTCCAGGTGGTTCACCTTTCCACAGTTGTAGGCCTGACCACAGACTACTGGTGCTTGCTGTGGTGCTCCTTGTCTCGCTGGGGCATTGACTGCTGGTAGTTGTTGGGCTGCTTTCTTTGGACAACTCTTCACCCAATGATTCTGTTCTCCACAGTAGAAGCATGCATGACCTCCTACTTGAGCTGGCGCTGCTTGACTGTTCTGATTGGTTGCTGGGACAGGAAGACGAGCTGTCTGGTTGTTCTGACGTTGGTACTAATTTCCTCCTTGCTGGTTGCTCTGATGGTACTGCTGCTGCTGAGGAAACTGCCTCTGGTACTGCTGTTGCTGGTTGTGACGATGATGCTGGTGCTGATGTTGGTGACCTTGCTTGAATTGCTAAGGTGGGTTGCCTGAGTAGCGAGGATGGCTGCTACTCCCAACCTAAGGTCCACCAATTTTGCGTTTCCTGTCCTCCATCTCCCGACGCTTCCTTTCAGTCATGATTGCTCTGTTGATCAAATGCTGGAAGGTGAGGAAAGTGTGGTTCATCAACTGATAATGGAGGGGATCAATCAATCCTCTCAGAAAGCGGAACTGCCTCTTGGCATCTGTGTTGACATCTTCTGGGGCATAACGCGACAGCTGCAGAAACTTATCCCTATACTCACTAACGGACAGGGGACCTTGCTTCAGGGCGAGAAACTTCTCCTTCCTCACTATCATCAGTCCCTCGGGCACATGGTAGTGACGGAAGTTATCCCTAAACTCCTCCCAGGTAATGGCTTCAGGGTTGGCATGGGTGGCGAGGTAGGACTCCCACCAAGACTGTGCTGCTCCCCTCAGCTGTCGGGGACCATACAACACCTTCTCGCGATCGTTGCACTGGGCAGTGTGCAACTCATGCTCCATGGTACGCAGCCAATCTTCCGCATCCATGGGACCTGCAGAGTGGGCAAAGACAGGGATGGCCCCTCATGAATTCTACCCGCTTGTCTCTGGGCACTTGTGGCATCTGGACTTGCATTGGAGGCTGAGGTGGTGGTGGCTGCTGCTGCGCCTGCTGCATAGCTGCTAAGGTCTGACCAATTGCCTGGACTGCTTGGGTCTGCATCAAGAACATCTGCTCAATGGTCATCGGGGGTGGCGGTGGCAATTGCTGCTATGGAGCTGCTCCTCTTGGGGTGCCGGCTGCTCTTGCTGAGCACGCCTCGAACCTCTGCGCCTGTTCTCAGACATCTGTAGAAACCACACACATATTAGATCTGACTTTGCAGTCTTTCAGTGTAAGAAAAGATGTATAGAAGATCTTCATAGAACTGAACAGTTGACCATCTTCACTGACAGCTTCTCAGATAAAGAGGGAAGTGGAAGTAAATGGATTACCCAACTAAATAACTGACTTTTATTAGTAACTACACCAAGTTGCAGGGGATACCCACACCTTGGTGACAATCATTACAAAGATTCAAGTTCATTACATGTTCATCATGACAAGCATCCAACAAAAGATAACCAAACTAACTCTAACTAAGACTGACTAGACCAATACACTGAGTTAAACATTATTACAGACTTCGACTCCATCAATCTATGGATCTAAATCTATGCGGGTCCTGCAGTCTGGGGCACCATAGTCGAAGCGACCACGGGGCGGTGAACGGTAAGGGTGCTGAATCCCAACAGGGGCGGGAGAACCACCATCAAGATAGCGGCGTGTCGTGCATTCCGCACGTAATTCCGCAACCTCCACCCGAACTTTGCCCAACTCGTCAAGGGTGTAGTCCAACTCTGTGTTGAGCACGACGACCAAGTTGACCATGTTGTTCAGACTGGGATTGCCCTCACCAACTGGCGAGACAATCACACCTCCAGCACTGCTGGTCGAACGGCGAGGGTAGTACTTCAGGTCAAGGCCATCAGCTACCCCGCTGAACAACAAGCAATAGTGAGAAAGTGCACGTCGTTCTGCATCTTGCATGGCTGCCTCGGCAGTGTCCCTCTCAGTGATAGGATAGTGCTCCGAGAAGGCCTCTACACCCCGGAGATCATCGTCCGGACGGCGCACCAAGCAAGTAGCCTCCCACTGGTCCGGGTATAGCCCGCGACGATGCTGGTAGACTACACAACGGTACTCGATGGACCAAGTGTGTCGGTCGAAAGCCTGACGCAATAGGGTATCAAGAGCGTCGTGGAAGTGACACCCGCGAGCGGCGTCACGAGTGATGGGTCTAGCAATCCATCCATCTGGCTCTGGATCCTCCGAAAGCTTCGTGTCGTGGCTCGAACTGCCACCGGCGTCGTCGTCGTCTCCGTCAAGGTCTCCTCCAGCAGCCGGGATGCCCTGAGGTGGTGCAGAGGCATCTCTGGCTGAGGTGCAGGGGAAGGAGGCCTCTCAGACTCCACCTCCTGCTGAGGCAAGGGGGAAGAGTCCTGCTGCTCCTGGTCCTGCTCCTGGCGTCGGCACTCCTGCTCCTCGTGCAGGCGACGATGCAGTCTCTCCAAGTGGCTGGACTGACCTGACACCGTGCGATGCAGGGGACGCTCTGCCAGGCGAGAAGGCAAAAAGGGGATCACAGACTTACATGTCACCTGATACGGGCCATCTACAAAAGACACCGTAAGCACAAGAGTAAGAGTAGAACTATGAGACCAGAAAGTAAACAGAAAGAAAAGTGAGACAAAAACGTTTGAGATAAGTAGAAAACATAGAGTTGGTCAAGATGACCAACTTTTGAAAGAACTCTAAGGTCAAGGTAAGAGTAGAGGTCTATAGTCCTTAGGGCGACCATTCTAGTCTAGGTTAGTGGTCCTACAGTCAGCAAGACTTTGATACCACTTATGTCACACCCGGTTTTGGAAGGCAAACTGAATGCGAACCATGTACGTGCCAGGATAAGAAACTCACGTACATAGCGATTACATAATTGGACATCATCACACAATGCTCGAAATAAATAGCGAAAAGGTACTTTATTACATCTGGATGTCCAACACATCCACAGAGTCTATTACATAACCATTGTTCAACATAATTATCAAAGTGCAGAAATACGAAACGTAGATGCTAAGCCTACATAGGCAGCTGACTGGGGGTTTGCCACTAAGAAAGATCTAGAACTCGTCATATTCCTGGAACTCCTTGAAGTCATCCATGTTGCCAGCTTCACCTCCTGAGCACTAAGAACAGTGGGGACAACCTGGGGTGGAGTGGTTTGTAAAGCAAGGGTGAGTACACTTCATCGTACTCAGCAAATGTCCCGTTTGGCTAAAGTGGACTAGCTGTATGTGGAGTTAAGGTTAAGCAGTTGCTTTTAGTTGGTCAAGTTTTATTATTATAAGTAGAGCCAAGTTTTAGTAATAACCTAGTTATTACCTAGAGGCACTCCCTCCAAGAGGAAATACCAGAGATCAGGATTATAATCACCATTGTTAATCATCATCATAAAAGTAACCATTGTTCTTCTAATCAAAGAGGATCCCAAGGCTGCTCATAACCGCGAGCACGACTGATATACCAGTTTCTAACACTCTGCAGAGGTTGCACACTTTACCCACAAGCCATGATTCCCATTCTGCCCGGGGTTCTAGCCTCCCCATTGATCACTACCAAGGTGACCTAGCAGGGTCTCACTACGTAGCCTTTACAAAGATTTCCCAGAGGACATAGCCGCCTGTTAGGTTTCTCCAGTTTGATAAACACAGTACGTCTCCCCAAAGGAAGGGTGACTAACAAAAACCAAATCAAAGAACCTCTGCAACCAACCTCGGCAGAGCAAGTACTGTGCCCGGACCCCATTGACAGCCCTACGGCGAAGCCAACTACTCCTCTGGTTCCTCTAATTATTCAGCTAAGGGCGTCCCATTCCACCCTCATGGTTGCACTGTTATCTCGGGTTGTCACTCCCCAAACAGGTCCTCACGGAGAGGCACTCAGGAAAGAGCCTGAGCCCCCTAAAGAATCATAAGAACCTCATCAGGATAACATCATCGTATCATAAAAGATCACATCATGTTCATTGATTAAGTTGAAGCAGTAGCATAAGCTAACCATGATTAACCCATAAAGGTAAACAAGGGTAAGGTAAATACAAACTAGTCAATCCTTAAGTTTCAGTAATGTAATGTGGGACAGTGAATTATAAAGTAAGGTAGGACATGATAGGTCTGAGGACACTTGCCTTCACCAGGTTGTTGCTCAGGGAGGTCTCCAACAACACACTCAGGAAACTCGGACTGCTCGATGTCTAAATAAAGCGAACATGCATTCAATACATTTGGAAAGTACGAATGAACATCACACCAAACATGTACAAACATTGGAACACATACTAAAAGGACACAATACTACATAAGGGATAATGAATTCAAAGTATAACATAAACTATAACTTACATTAACTTTGTTTGAAACTAGATTATTATTTTTCCTAAGTGTTATTTACAAGTACAAACTCATAGATCAATTTATTTTATGGTGACCTAAGATTTAGAACAGAGATGAACTTATGTAATACATATTATTAATCTCTCAAGCTTAAACAAGTTTAAATCTCTAAAGTTCTCCTTTTATTTATTTTATTAAATAAATAAAACATACATCCATATTAGTTCATATTCCATCCTAAAAAGTAGAGTGTGCAGACAGTAAATGAAACCATTTTATTTAGACAGAGAATATTTTTATGAACATTTTGCAATTTGGATCACTAAATTTGGAGTCCATATGCAAAAGTTTTGAAATAAACAAGTTTGGGAATTCAAAATATGAAATTAGGGCTAATTCTGTGATTATTTAAAAGTCCAGGGCTAAATCTGCAAGATTACAGGGGCCTGCGCGCGAAAACCAGGGACGGTGGGTTGATTTCCTAAAACCAGGGGGTTTCTTAAGCAAAACAGCCACGCGAAGGGGTATCGGGTGAATCTAACCGCTAGATCAGAAACCGGCGGCTGAGATTAGATCTGCGGCCGAGGGCACGCGTGGGCGGGCGGGCGAGCGCGGCCGACAGGTGGGACAGGGAGTGTCAGCGACAGGGGGAAGAGAGCGCGCAGACCGAGCGGGCCCAGCGCCAGAGGGGAAACGAACGGCTACAGGGGTCCGAGGGGTCCGAACCGTTCGATCAAGATCGGACGGGGAAAAGTCAGACCGGGACGGATGAGCGGCTGCGGGTGGCGCTGACAGGCGGGCCAGGGCGTCAGGCGCACGTGCGCGAAGCGGTATCCCGCTGTCCAGGCCGTTCGATCAAGATCGGACGGGGAGGATCAGACCGGGGAAAAAGATGGCTGTGGGCGGTGTCACTCCTCTCTACGGCGGTGAGGTCGCCGGAGTTGAGGCAGGCGCGAGCTAGGGTGGCTCCGGGTTCGCCGGAGTTGGGCAGATAGGAAGAGGGTGCCACGGCGAACTCGATGGCGGGGAAGAGGCCATGAATCCACGGACAGAGAGGGGAGAACGACGGTGAGAAGGTCTCGGGCGGGCCGGAGAAACTCCGGTGAGCGATTCCGGCCACGGGGAGGGGACTTAAGGCGCGCTAAGGCCTCGGTTGGCTTCAACAGAGATAGGGGCGACACAAGAGATCTACTTTGGTGAACTAGACCGGGCTGAGTCGACCGGTCACCGCGCGAGCACGGCGGACCGCCGCGGTCGAGCACCGGCGAAGGCGAAATTGGACGAACACATGGCGCAATAAGGGAAATTGGGCACGGGGATGAGTGTCTCACCTCAGGGCGGAGCTCGAGGAGGCTTGGAGCGGTCTCCGGCGAGCTGGATGGCCGGGAACACGAGCGCGGGTCTCTGACGGCGGCTGGTGGCGTGGGCAGAGCGCGAGAGAGGGTGAAGCTGTGCGAGATGAGGTGTGGGGTGTGTGCGGGGCACTGGCGGGGCTCTAAAAAGGGAGTTGTGCGCGTGGGCGGGCGTCGTGGCCGAGAAACCCGGCGACGTGCGCGAGTCCACACGCGCTGGTCCACGATGTGCGCGAGGAAGGTGGAACTGACAAGGTTGGCCCACGGCGTAGAGGGAGAAAAGAGGGACGCTCGGGGCGACGGCTCGACGATTGGCGATCCAGGCCCGCGAGACAGGGAGAGAGGGACAGAGAGTGGGCGCTCGGGGTTGCGCCGATAGGTGAGGCTCGCCTGTCAGGCAGAGAGGGCGCGCGGGCGCGGACGTATGCGGGTCGGCCTTAATGGGCTGCCTTGGGCCGAATTAGCTTTTTCTATTTCCCTGGAATTTCTAATGCCTTTTCTATTTATTTTCTCTAGGGTTTTCAAATCCAAATTCAAACTACGTTTCAAATTCAAACCAATTCAATCTTGTGCAACACTTCAAAGAATATTTTAAGCTCAGCATGATGCAACATGTCATGACTCATAAGGTTTTGGCAAAAATAAATAATTAACCTCCACTAGTTTAAGCTATTTCTAATTAAAAAGGAAAGAGAGAGAGGATATAGAGAGAGAGAAAGCCTAGAGTGAGAAATAGAAGAGTAACATATGATTTTGGGTGATAAATAGAAAGAAATTTTATACCCCCAAAATTAGGGTGTTACACATAAGCAATCTCGATATCCCCCTTTTGTTAGTGATCTCTCAGAAAGTGATACCGGATGTCTATGTGCTTAGTGCGGCTGTGTTCAACGGGATTATCCGCCATGCGGATTGCACTCTCATTGTCACATAGGAGAGGGACTTTGCTCAATTTGTAGCCATAGTCCCTTAGGGTTTGCCTTATCCAAAGTAATTGCACACAACAATGGCCTGTGGCAATGTACTCCGCTTCGGCAGTGGAAAGAGCTACGAAATTTTGTTTCTTTGTAGCCCATGACACCAGGGGTCTCCCCAGAAACTGACAAGTCCCTGATGTTCTCTTCCTATCAATTTTACACCATGCCCAATCAGCATCGGAATATCCTATTAAATCAAAAGTGGACCCCTTGGGGTACCAAAGCCCAAACTTAGGAGTGTAAACTAAGTATCTCATGATTCTCTTTATGGCCCTAAGGTGAACTTCCTTAGGATATGTCTAGAACCTTGCATACATGCATACGGAAAGCATAATATCCGGTCGAGATGCACATAAATAGAGTAAAGATCCTATCATCGACCGGTATACCTTTTTGAAAGTCGCCTAGAGGGGGGTGAATAGGCGGAATCTGAAAATTATAAACTTACGCACACACTACAAGCCGGGGTTAGCGTTAGAACGAATATTAAGTCCGGGAGAGAGGGGGAAAACAAATCAACCAAGATATAAAGCGGATGACACGATGATTTGTTTTACCGAGGTTCGGTTCTAAAGAACCTAGTCCCCATTGAGGTGGTCACAAAGACCGGGTCTCTTTCAACCCTTTCCCTCTCTCAAATGGTCACCTAAACCGAGTGAGCTTTCTTCTTACTTCTCACGGGTCACTTAGACCCCGTAAGGACCACCACACAATTGGTGTCTCTTGCCTTGCTTACGAAGCACTTGAGAGTAACAAATGAAAAGAAAAAAAAGCCAACCAAGCAAACAAGAGCAACAAGAAACACAAGTGATCCTCTCACAAGTCCTAATGCGCTAGAATTGAATTGGGGACTTTGAGTGGATCGATCGCTTTGATTTGTGTCTTGGAGTGAAGTCTATTGCTCTTGTATTGAATGCAAGGTGTGGAATGCTTGGATTGGTTGGAGTGGAGGTGGTTGGGGGTATTTATAGCCCTCAACCACCAAAACAACTATTGGGGGTGGCTACTGTCGATGGGCGCACCGGACAGTCCGGTGCGCCAGCCACGTCACCCAACCGTTAGGGTTCGGGCGTAGACGATCGTTGGAGGCTTTGTCTTCTAGTGGCACCGGACAGTCCGGTGCGCCTCTGACGACTTCTCTGCTCTGTCGCGCACTGTTTGCGCACTGTAGCTCTGTTTCTTCAACTTTTGCGGTCGACCGTTGCGTGAAGGAGCCGTTGCTCCGCTGGTGCACCGGACAGTCCGGTGGCACACCGGACAGTCCGGTGAATTATAGTGGAGTGGCACTGGAGAAACCCAAGACTGCCGAGTTTGATCCTGTACGGTCCTGGTGCACCGGACACTGTCCGGTGGCACACCGACAGTCCGGTGCGCCAGACCAGGGAACCCTTGGTTCTTTTACTCCTTTATTTTTGAACCCTAACTTTGATCTTTTATTGGTTTGTGTTGAACCTTTATGCACCTGTAGAATATATAATCTAGAGCAAACTAGTTAGTCCAATATTTGTGTTGGGCATTCAACCACCAAAATTATTTATAGGAAAAGGTTAAACCCTATTTCCCTTTCAATCTCCCCGTTTTTGGTGATTGATGCCAACACAAACCAAAGCAAATATATAAGTGCAGAATTGAACTTGTTTGCATAAGGTAAGTGCATAGGTTACTTGGAATTAAACTAATTTATACTTTCACTAGATATGCATGGATTGCTTTCTTTCTTTTAACATTTTGGACCACATTTGCACCACTTGTTTTGTTTTTGCAAATTCTTTTGGAAAGTCTTTCCAAAATCCTTTTGCAAATAGTCAAAGGTATATGAATAAGATTGCAAGAAGCATTTTCAAGATTTGAAATTTCTCCCCCTGTTTCAAATGCTTTTCCTTTGACTAAACAAAACTCCCCCTGAATAAAATTCTCCTCTTAGTTTTCAAGAGGGTTTTAATAGATACCAATTGGAACTTATACTTTAGATACTAGTTTTGAAATTATACCAATTGAAGGTAAACATACCAATTTGAAATATATCACTTAAAAATTTCGAAAGGTGGTGGTGCGGTCCTTTTGCTTTAGGCTAATACTTTCTCCCCCTTTGGCATTAATCGCCAAAAACGAAGACTTTGTGAGCCCTCTGTACTTTCTCCCCATTGGTACAAATAAATAAGAGTGAAGGATTATACCAATTTGGAGTGTGGAGTAACGACGAAGGATAAAAGATACCGGTAGAGTGGAGTGGAAGCCTTATCTTCGACGAGTACTCCATTTCCATTTCAATCTACGACTTAGCATAGAAATACACTTGAAAACACATTAGTCGTAGATATAAAAGAGATATGATCAAAGGTATATGAATGAGCTATGTGTGCAATGTTTCAATCAAAATTCCAAGAATCAAGAATATTTAGCTCATTCCTAAGTTTGCTAAAGGTTTTCTCATCTAATGGCTTGGTAAAGATATCGGCTAATTGTTTTTTGGAGCTAACATAAGCTATATCGATATCCCCCCTTTGTTGGTGATCCCTCAGAAAGTGATACCGAATGTCTATGTGCTTAGTGCGGCTGTGTTCAACGGGATTATCCGCCATGCGGATTGCACTCTCATTGTCACATAGGAGAGGGACTTTGCTCAATTTGTAGCCATAGTCCCTGAGGGTTTGCCTCATCCAAAGCAAATGCACGCAACAATGGCCTACAACCATATACTCGGCTTCGGCGGTAGAAAGAGCTATTGAGTTTTGTTTCTTCGAAGCCCAAGACACCAGGGATCTTCCCAGAAACTGACAAGTCCCTGATGTGCCCTTCCTATCAATTTTACACCCTGCCCAATCGGCATCGGAATATCCTATTAAATCAAAGGTGGATCCCTTGGGGTACCAAAGTCCAAACTTAGGAGCATAAACTAAATATCTCATAATTCTTTTAATGGCCCTAAGGTGAACTTCCTTAGGATCGGCTTGGAACCTTGCACACATGCATATAGAAAGCATAATATCCGGTCGAGATGCACATAAATATAGTAAAGATCCTATCATCGACCGGTATACCTTTTGATCTACAGACTTACCTCCCGTGTCGAGGTCGAGATGCCCATTTGTTCCCATGGGTGTCTTGATGGGCTTGGCATCCTTCATTCCAAACTTGTTAAGTATGTCTTGAATGTACTTTGTTTGACTGATGAAGGTGACCTTTTGAAGTTGCTTGACTTGAAATCCTAGGAAATACTTCAACTCCTCCATCATAGACATCTCGAATTTTTGTATCATGATCCTACTAAACTCTTCACAAGTAGATTTGTTAGTAGACCCAAATATGATATCATCAACATAAATTTGGCATACAAACAAATCTTTTGCAATAGTTTTAGTAAAGAGAGTAGGATCAACTTTTCCGACTTTGAAGCCATTAGTGATAAGAAAATCTCTCAGGCATTCATACCATGCTCTTGGGGCTTGCTTGAGCCCATAAAGCGCCTTTGAGAGTTTGTAAACATGGTTAGGGTACTCACTATCTTCAAAGCCGGGAGGTTGCTCAACATAGACCTCTTCCTTGATTGGTCCATTGAGGAAGGCACTTTTCACGTCCATTTGGTATAGCTTAAAGCCATGGTGAGTAGCATAGGCAAGTAATATACGAATTGATTCAAGCCTAGCTACGGGTGCATAAGTTTCATCGAAATCCAAACCTTCGACTTGTGAGTAACCCTTGGCCACAAGTCGGGCTTTGTTCCTTCTCACCACACCATGCTCATCTTGCTTGTTGCGGAATACCCATTTGGTACCTACAACATTTTGGTTAGGATGTGGAACAAGATGCCATACCTCATTCCTCGTGAAGTTGTTGAGCTCCTCTTGCATTGCCAACACCCAATCCGAATCTTTTAGTGCATTCTCCACCCTGCATGGCTCAATAGAGGACACAAAAGAGTAATGTTCACAAAAATGAGCAACTCAAGATCGAGTGGTTACCCCCTTATGAATGTCACCGCCGAGAATTGAGTTCACGGGGTCATCTCTTTGAATCGCTTGGTGGACTCTTGGGTGTGGCGGTCTTTGACCCTGAATTTCTTAATCATCTTCCTTGTCCTTGTTGGCTTGATCTCCCCCTTGATCATTGTCCTCCTCTTGAGGTGGCTCATCCTCTTGATCTTCATCATCTTGAGCCTGATCCTCATCTTGAGTTGGTGGAGATACTTGCATGGAAGATGATGATTGATCTTGTGCATGAGTGGGTTCTTCGGATTCCTTAGGACACACATCCCCAATGGACATGTTCCTTAGCGCGACGCATGGAGCCTCTTCATCATCTAGCTCATCAAGATCAACTTGCTCCACTTGGGAGCCATTAGTCTCATCAAACACAATGTCACAAGAAACCTCAACTAATCCAGTGGATTTGTTGAAGACTCTATATGCCCTTGTGTTTGAGTCATAACCAAGTAAAAAGCCTTTTACAGCCTTAGGAGCAAATTTCGATTTTCTACCTCTTTTAATAAGAATAAAGCATTTGCTACCAAAGACTCTAAAATATGAAACATTGGGCTTTTTACCGGTGAGGAGTTCATATGATGTCTTCTTGAGGATTCGGTGAAGGTAGAGCCAGTTGATGGAGTAGCAGGCGGTGTTAATTGCCTCAGCCCAAAACCGGTCCGGAGTCTTGTACTCATCAAGCATGGTCCTCGCCATGTCCAGTAGAGTTCTATTCTTCCTCTCCACTTCACCATTTTGTTAAGGTGTGTAGGGAGAATAGAACTCATGCTTGATGCCCTCATCCCCAAGAAAGCCTTCAATTTGAGAGTTCTTGAACTCCGTCCCATTGTCGCTTCTTACCTTTTTTATCCTTAACCCGAACTCGTTTTGAGCCTGTCTCAAGAATCCCTTTAAAGTCTCTTGGGTTTGAGATTTTTCCTGCAAAAAGAATACCCAAGTGAAGCGAGAATAATCATCCACAATTACTAGACATTACTTACTCCCACCGATGCTTATATAAGCTATCGGGCCGAATAGATCCATGTGGAGTAACTCCATTGGCCTATCCAATGTCATTATGTTCTTGCGTGGATGATGGGCGCCAACTTGCTTTACTGCTTGACATGCGCTACAAATCCTGTCTTTCTCAAAATGAACATTTGTTAGTCCTAAAATGTGTTCTTCCTTTAGAAGCTTGTGAAGATTCTTCATCCCAACATGGGCTAGTCGATGATGCCAGAGCCAACCCATATTAGTCTTAGTAATTAAGCAAGTATCGAGTTCATCTTTGTTAAAATCAACCAAGTATAGTTGACCCTCTAATACTACCTTAAATGCTACTGAATCATCACTTCTTCTAAAGACAGTAACACCTATATCCGTAAAAAGACAGTTGTAGCCCATTTTGCATAATTGAGAAACAGAAAGCAAATTGTAATCTAAAGAATCTACAAGAAAAACATTGGAAATAGAATGGTTAGGTGATATAGCAATTTTACCAAGTCATTTGACCAAACCTTGATTTCCATCCCCAAATGTGATAGCTCTTTGGGGATATTCGTTTTTCTCGTAGGAGGAGAACATCCTTTTCTCCCCTATCATGTGGTTTGTTCATCCACTATCAGTTATCCAACTTGAGCCCCCGGATGCATAAACCTACAAAACAAATTTAAGCCTTGTTCTTAGGTACCCAAACGGACTTGGGTCCTTTCACATTATAAACAAGCACCTTGGGTATCCAAACACAAGTCTTGGAGCCCTTGTGTTTGCCCCCAACATATTTGGCAACTACTTTGCCTGATTTGTTAGTCAAAACATAAGATGCATCAAAAGTCTTAAATGAAATGTTAGGCTCATTTGATGCAGTAGGAGTTTTCTTTTTAGGCAATTTAACATGGGTTGATTGCCTAGAGCTAGAAGCCTCATTCTTATACATTAAAGCATGGTGAGAAACAGAATGAGATTTATTAGCATGAATTCTTCTAATTTTATGCTCAGGATAATTAGCAGGATATAAAATGTAACCCTCATTATCCTGAACCATGGGTGCCTTGCCCTTTACAAAATTAGACAATCTTTTAGGGGCATTAATTTTGACATTGCTTCCATGTTGGAAACCAATGTCATCCTTGATGCCAGGGCGTCTCCCATTATAGAGCATGCTTCTAGCAAATTTAAATTTTTCATTCTCAATTTCATGCTCATTGATTTTTGCAGTTAGTTGAGCTATATGATCATTTTGTTGTTTAATTAAAGCAAGGTGATCATAAATAGCATCAACATTAACATCTCTACATCTAGTACAAATAGTAACATGATCAATAGTAGATGTAGAGGGTTTGCAAACATTTAATTCATTTATCTTAGATTTTAGCATGGCATTTTCATCTCTAAGATAGGAAATAGAATTATTGGAAACATTCAAATTTTTAGCCTTTGAAATTAAACCAGCATTTTCAGTTTTAAGGCTAGAAATTGATTCATTCAATTTATCAATCTTAGCAATTAAACTAGCATTTTCATTTCTAAGATTGGCAATTGAATCATGGCAAACATTTAATTTTTCAACCTTACCAATTAAACTATCATTCTCAATTTTAAGGTTTGAAATAGTGTCATGGCAAGTGCTAAGCTCCTTAGTCAAATTTTCATTTTTCTCTACTTCCTGAGCATAAGCATTTTTCACTTTAATATGCTTTTTATTTTCCTTAATAAGAAATTCCGCTTGGCTGTCCAAGAGTTCATCCTTCTCATGAACTCTTGTCGGAGTCCCATTCCCGACATACATGGGTATCGCCGCCCTTCTTCTTGTAGTACCTCTTCTTCTCCTTCTTCTTCCCCCTCTTGTCATTGTCCCTGTCACAATCACTAGACAAATGGCATTTAGCGATAAAATGACCGGGCTTACCACATTTGTAGCACACCCTCTTGGAGCAGGGTTTGTAGTCCTTCCCCCTCCTTTGCTTGAGGATTTGGGGGAAGCTCTTGATGATGAGCGTCATTTCCTCATTGTCGAGCTTGGAGGCGTCGATGGAGAGCCTACTTGATGTAGACTCTTCTTTCTTCTCTTCCGTTGCCTTGAATGCAACGGGTTGCACCTCGGGTGTGGAGGTGCCGCCTTGCTCCAAGTTGACGATATGTTTGGAGCCTTTGATCATTAGTTCAAAGCTCACAAACTTCCCAATTACTTCCTCGGAAGACATTAGGTTATATCGAGGATCACCACGTATTAATTGAACTTGAGTGAGATTACGAAATACGAGGGATCTAAGAATAACCTTGACCATTTCATGGTCATCCCATTTTGTGCTCCCGAGGTTGCGCACTTGATTCACCAAGGTCTTGAGCCGGTTGTACATTGCTTGTGGCTCCTCTCCTTGGTTGAGGACGAATCGACCGAGCTCCCCCTCGATCGTCTCCTGCTTGGTGATCTTGGTCACCTCATCTCCTTCGTACGCAGTCTTTAGGACGTCCCAAATCTCCTTGGCGCTCTTTAACCCTTGCACCTTATTATACTCCTCTCGACATAGAGAGGCGAGGAGTATAGTAGTGGCTTGGGAGTTGAAGTGCCGTATTTGGGTGACTTCATCCGAGTCGTAGCCCTCGTCCCCTACGGTAGGTACCTGCGCTCCAAACTCAACAATGTCCCATATGCTTGCGTGGAGTGAGGTTAGGTGATGCCTCATTTTGTCACTCCACATACAATAATCCTCACCATCAAAGAATGGTGGTTTGCCTAATGGAATGGAAAGTAAAGGAGTGCGTTTAGAAATGCGGGGATAGCGTAGGGGGCTCTTACTAAACTTCTTGCGCTCATGGCGCTTAGAAGTGACGGACGCAACGTTAAAGTCGGATGTGGAGGGCGACGAAGAATCGGTCTCGTAGTAGACCACTTTCTTCATCTTCTTCTTCTTGTCGCCACTCCGATACGACTTGACGCGAGGAGGTGATTCCTCCCTTCGTTTGGCGCCGGACTCCCTTGATGGAGCCTTCCCGTGGCTTGTGGCCTTCTCGCCGATTTCCATCTCCCTCTTGGCGGATCCTCCCGACATCACTTCGAGTGGTTAGACTCTAAATGAAGCATCGGGCTCCGATACCAATTGAAAGTCGCCTAGAGGGGGTGAATAGGTTCAATCTAAAAATTATAAACTTACGCACACACTACAAGCTGGGGTTAGCGTTAGAACGAATATTAAGTCCGGGAGAGAGGGGGAAAACAAATCAACCAAGAAATAAAGCGGATGACGCGGTGATTTGTTTTACCGAGGTTCGGTTCTAAAGAACCTATTCCCCATTGAGGTGGTCACAAAGACTGGGTCTCTTTCAACCCTTTCCGTCTCTCAAACGGTCACCTAGACCGATTGAGCTTTCTTCTTACTTCTCATGGGTCACTTAGACCCCGCAAGGACCACCACACAATTGGTGTCTCTTGCCTTGCTTACAAAGCACTTGAGAGTAACAAATGAAAATAAAAGAAAGCCAACCAAGCAAACAAGAGCAACAAGAAACACAAGTGATCCTCTCACAAGTCCTAATGCGCTAGAACTGAATTGGGGGACTTTGAGTTGATCGATCGCTTTGATTTGTGTCTTGGAGTCAAGTCTATTGCTCTTGTATTGAATGCAATGTGTGGAATGCTTGGATTGGTTGGAGTGAAGGTGGTTGGGGGTATAGATGTCCAAACAGTGCGGGCCGCCCGTTTGGCCCGTGGCACGGCACGAATTTAGCCCGGTCCAAACACGGCCCGGCACGGTCGGATACGGGCCCGGGCCGGCACGGCCCGTTTAGCGGGCCGGGTATGGGCACATACGGCGGCCCGCGTGCTTTGGCCCGGCCCGGCACGATAAATGGGTCGGCACGACGGCGGCCCGCATATTTATGTAAATACTAAATATGTAAATACATTTAATTCTCTCATAGTATGTAAATACTAAATACGCGGCCAAACATATATAAAATGCATACATAAATATAAAATGCATACATAAATATTTTGTTATCTTAATATATATAAATAATATGTTATTATATATGATTATTTATGTTAAATGTATGTATTTATATACCGTTCTACTGTTGGTTCGGGTCAGTGCCCGGCCCGGTCCGTTGAGGCCCACCGGGCCAACGGGCCGGCCCGGCACGATTTTTCCCTGTGCGTGCCGGGTTTGGGCATGTCTCTAGGCACGTGGGCCAGCCCGACCCGGCCCAAAGCATCAACGGGCCGTGCCTGGCCCGGCCCTATTCGTACCGGGCCGAAACGGGTTCGGGCCGGGTCCGTGCCGGGTGGCCCGTTTGGACATCTATAGTTGGGGGGTATTTATAGCCATCAACCACCAAAACAACCGTTAGGGGGTGGCTGCTGTCGATGGGCGCACCGGGCAGTCCGGTGCGCCATCAGACACTGTCCGGTGTGCTAGCCACGTCACCCAATCGTTAGGGTTTGGGCGCAGACGACCATTGGAGGCTTTGTCTTCTAGTGGCAACGGATAGTCCGGTGCCGCACCGGACAGGTACTGTTCACTATCCAGTGCGCCTCTGACGACTGCTTTGCTCTGTCGCGCACTGTTTGTGCACTGTAGCTTTGTTTCTTCAGCTTTTGCAGTCGACCGTTGCGCGAAGGAGCCGTTGCTCCGCCGGTGCACCAAACAGCCCGGTGGCACACCGGACAGTCCGGTGAATTATAGCGGAGTGGCGCTGGAGAAACCCGAGACTACCGAGTTTGATCATGTACGGTCGTGGTGCACTGGACACTGTCCGGTGCGCCAGACCAGGGAACCCTTGGTTCTTTTGCTCCTTTCTTTTTGAACCCTAACTTTGATCTTTTATTGGTGTCGGGGACCATAATTAGGGGTACCCTCAAGGCTCCTAATTCTCAGCTGGTAACCCCCATCAGCACAAAGCTGCAAAGGCCTGATGGGTGCGATTAAGTTAGGGATCGGTCCATTCGAGGGACTCGATCGCGCCTCGCCCGAGCCTAGCCTCGGGCAAGGGCAGCCGACCCCGGAGGATCTCCGTCTCACCCGAGGCCCCCCTCCAGCACGAACATACTTCCGGCTTGCCCGAGGCCTTGTCTTCGCCAAGAAGCAACCCTGACCAAATCGCCGCGTCGACCGACCAAATCGCAGGAGCATTTAATGCAAAGGTGGCCTGACACCTTTATCTTGACGCGCGCCCTTCAGTCGACAGAGCCGAAGTGACCGCAGTCACTTCGCCGCTCCACTGACCGACCTGACAGAAGGACAGTGCCGCCTGCGCCGCACCGACTGCAGTGCCACTTGACAGAGTGAGGCTGACAGGCAGTCAGGCTCGACCTCAGGCACCATAGGAGCTCCGCTCCGCCCGACCCAGGGCTCGGATTTGGGCTAAGCCCCGGAAGACGGTGAACTCCGCTCCGCCCGACCCAGGGCTCGGATTCGGGCTAAGCCCCGGAAGACGGCGAACTCCGCTCCGCCCGACCCAGGGCTCGGACTTGGGCTAAGCCCCGGAAGACGGCGAACTCCGCTCCGCTCGACCCAGGGCTCGAACTTGGGCTCAGCCCCAGAAGACGACGAACTCCGCTCCACCCGACCCAGGGCTCGGACTTGGGCTCAGCCCCAGAAGACGACGAACTCCGCTTCGCCCGACCCCAGGGCTCGGACTCAGCTCTGGCCTCAGCCGACCGTTTCCGCCTCGCCCGACCCAGGGGCTTGGACTCGACCACGGCCACGGAAGACAGACTCGACCTCGACCTCGGAGGAGCCTCCACATCGCCCAACCTAGGGCGCGGACCGACCACGTCGACAGGAGGCGCCATCATTACCCTACCCCAAGCTAGCTCAGGCTACGGGGAACAAGACCGGCGTCCCGTCTGGCTCGATCCGCCAGATAGGCAATGATGGCGCCCCGCACGCTCCCTGACGACGGCAGCTCTTCGCCCCCTTACGGAAGCAAGAGGACGTCAGCAAGGACTCGACAGCCCCGACAGCTGTCCTTCCGCCAGGCTCCAGCGCTCCTCCGACGGCCACGACGCCACACGAACCGGGTGCCAAAACCTCTCCGGCTGCCACGACGGCATGTACTTAGGGCGCTAGCTCTCCTCCGCTAGACACGTAGCACTCTGCTACACCCCCCATTGTACACCTGGATCCTCTCCTTACGCCTATAAAAGGAAGGACCAAGGCCCTCTTACAGAGGGTTGGCCGCGCGGGGACGAGGACGAGACAGGCGCTCGCTCCCTCTCCCGCGTGGACGCTTGTAACCCCCTACTGCAAGCGCACCCGACCTGGGCGCGGGACGAACACGAAGGCCGCGAGATTTCCACCTCTCTCACGCCTGTCTCCGGCCACCTCGCTTCCCCCCCCCTTCGCGCTCGGCCTCGCGCCGACCCATCTGGGCTGGGGCACGCGACGACATTTCACTCGTCGGCCCAGGGACCCTGAAAGGGAAATGTGCCCTTGGGCCATTTCTAAGTATTTTGGTGATTGAGTGCAAACACAAGTGCTTAAATGTGAAAATATGCCCATTGATGAACAAAGTGCAAATCACAAGTAAAGGTATGTTTCTAAGCCTTAGTACATTAGTTTTGTGTACTAACATCTTGTCTAAGTGTTAGAAACAGGAGAAAGAAGAAAAGAAAAGAAGTGGAGAGTGGCTGTGTACAGCCACAGGCTGCTTCGGACTGGGGCACCGGACTGTCCGGTGTGCACCGGACAGTGTCCGGTGCGCCAGACCACCACAGAGCAAACCAGCCGCTCTCGGGTTTTTTCTCCGGCGACTTCGGCTAAAATTCACCGGACTGTCCGGTGTGCACCGGACTGTCCGGTGAGCCAACGGTCGGCCGGGCCAACGGTCGGCCGCGCGATCGGCGCGCGACACGTGGCCGAGCCAATGGTCGAGAAGATACACCGGACTGTCCGGTGTGCACCGGACATGTCCGGTGCGCCAACGGTGCGCAGATCTGACTCAGACAGCAACGGTCGGATGCGCTGTTTATGGAAACAAATCGGGCACCGGACAGTGTCCGGTGTGCACCGGACTGTCCGGTGCGCCACGAGACAGAAGGCAAAGATGGCCTTCCAGATTTGTTCCCAACGGCTCCTAGCTGCCTTGGGGCTATAAAAGGGACCCCTTGGCGCATGGAGGAGAAGACCAAGCATTCTTTGAGCACTCTTGATCACTCACACATCAATCTCGCGCACTTGTTCGACATTCTAGTGATTTGAGCTCCGTTCTAGTGTGCTAGTCTTTTGAGCTCAAGTCTGGGTCTTGTGTGTGCGTATTCGCTGTGATCTTTGTGTCGTGTGTGAGTTGCTAATCCCTCCCTTGCTCTGTGATTCTCTGTGAACATCTTTTGTAAGGGCGAGAGGCTCCAAGTTGTGGAGATTCCTCGCAAACGGGATTGAGAAAAGAAAAGCAAGAACACCGTGGTATTCAAGTTGATCATTGGATCACTTGAGAGGAGTTGAGTGCAACTCTCGTCCGTTGGGATGCCACAACGTGGAGTAGGCAAGTTTTGTACTTGGCCGAACCACGGGATAACCACCGTGTCATCTCTGTGATTGATTTCTTGTGGTTATTGTGTTTTGACTCCTCTCTAGCCACTTGGCCATAATTGTGCTAACACTTAACAAGTTTTTGTGGCTTTAGTTTTTGAAGTTTTACAGGATCACCTATTCACCCCCCCTCTAGGTGCTCTCAATTGGTATCAGAGCCGTTCTCTTCAAGAAAGGGACTAACCGCCCGAAGAGATGGATCCTAAGGGGAAGGGAATTGTGATCAACGACAAGGAGAAGGAGTCCTTCGTCAACGAGCCAAGGGATGACAAGTCCAATGACTCGGGCTCGGGCCACAAGCGAAAAGATGGGAAGAAGAAGAAGACAAGACGCATCAAGGAGATCGTCTACTACGACAGCGATGAGTCCTCTTCTTCCCAAAAGGACGACTACCACGACAAACAAAAGACGGTTAACTCAAACTTTTCTTTTGATTATTCGCGCATTCCATATAGCTCAAATGCTCATTTGCTCCCCATTCCACTTGGCAAGCCTCCTCACTTTGATGGAGAGGACTACGGATTTTGGAGTCACAAAATGCGTACTCACCTATTTTCTCTCCATCCAAGCATTTGGGAGATTGTGGAAAATGGAATGAAATTTGATAGCTCGGATAGCCCTTCATTCATTAATGAGCAAATCCATAAGAATGCACAAGCTACCACTGTTCTTCTAGCTTCATTGTGCAGGGATGAATATAACAAAGTGAGCGGCTTGGATAACGCCAAGCAGATCTGGGACACCCTCAAGATCTCTCATGAAGGAAATGACGTTACCTTGCTCACCAAAACGGAGTTGGTGGAAGGCGAGCTTGGACGGTTCGCGATGATAAGGGGCGAGGAGCCAACTCAGACATACAACCGGCTCAAGACCCTTATCAACAAAATAAGGAGCTACGGAAGCACGCGATGGACGGACCACGACGTCGTCCGACTAATGCTCAGGTCCTTTACCGTTCTTGATCCTCATTTGGTGAATAATATTCGTGAGAATCCCAGGTACACCAAAATGTCGCCCGAAGAAGTCCTAGGAAAATTCGTCAGCGGACGAATGATGATCAAGGAGGCAAGGTATGTGGACGACGCCTTGAATGGACCGATCAACGAGCCGCAACCTTTTGCTCTCAAAGCCACAAGGAGCAAGGAGACGCTACCCAGCAAGGTGGCGCAAATTGAGGCGGCCGGTCTTAATGATGAAGAAATGGCCCTCATTATCAAGAGATTCAAGACGGTGCTAAAGGGTCGCAATGGACAGCCGAGCAAGACTAAGACCAAGGGGAAGCGATCATGCTTCAAATGCGGTAAGCTTGGTCATTTTATTGCTAACAACCTGATAATGAAAGTGACCAGGAAAAGGGGAACAAAAGGGAGAAGAAGAAGCACTACAAGAAAGCCAAGGGCGAGGCGCATATAGGCAAGGAGTGGGATTCGGATTGCTCCTCCTCCGACTCCGACAATGAGGGACTCGCCGCCACCACCTTCAACAAATCGGCCCTCTTCCCCAACGAGCGTCACACGTGTCTCATGGCTAAGGAAAAGAAAGTAAGTACTCGAAACTCTACTTATGCTTCTTCTAGTGGTGATGATTCTAGTGACGATGATGAAATAGACTATTCTAGTTTATTTAAAGGTCTAGATAGAATTACGATTGGCAAAATTAATGAATTAATTGATGCATTGAATGAGAAGGATAAACTCTTAGAGAAACAAGAGGATTTATTGTATGAAGAGCATGATAAATTTTTAGAAGCTCAAAAATCTCATGCTCTAGAAGTTAAAAGAAATGAAATGCTTACTTGTGAATTATCTTCATGCCATGAGACAATTTCAAAATTAAAGAGCATTAACGATGAGTTGAATGCTAAGATAGAAATGGCTAGTAAATCAACAACTTGTGTAGAAAATGTTGTTATTTGCAATAGATGTAAAGACTTTGATATTGATGCCTGTAGTGAACACATAGCTTCTATTGCAAAGTTAAATAATGAAGTGGCTAGTCTTAATGCCCAACTTAAGACTAGCAAAAGTGATTTTGAAAAACTAAAATTTGCTAGGGATGCCTACACGGTTGGTAGACACCCCTCAATTAAGGATGGACTTGGCTTCAAGAGGGAAGCCAAGAACTTAACAAGCCATAAGGCTCCCATTTCCGCCAAGGAGAAAGGGAAGGCCCCTATGGCTACTAGTGCTAAAAGGAACCATGCCTTTTTGTATCATGATAAAAGACAAACTAGAAATAGAAGTTATGATGCTTTTGATTCATATGTTTATGATTCTCATGCCATGTTTGCTCCTAGTTCTTCTTATGTGTATGATAGAAATATTACTAGGAGAAATGTTGTTCCTAAAAGAAATGTTGCAAATGTTCATAAAAAAGTAGTGAATGAACCCTCTACAATTTATTGTGCTTTGAATGCTTCATTTGCAATTTGTAGAAAGGATAGAAAAGTAATTGCTAGGAAGTTAGGGGCAAAATGCAAAGGTGATAAAACTTGCATTTGGATCCCTAAGGAAATTGTGACTAACCTTGTAGGACCCAACAAGAGTTGGGTACCTAAGTCCCAAGCCTAAATTTGCCTTGCAGGTTTATGCATCCGGGGGTTCAAGCTGGATTATCGACAGCGGATGCACAAACCATATGACGGGGGAGAAGAAGATGTTCACCTCCTACGTCAAGAATAAAGATTCCCAAGATTCAATTATATTCGGTGATGGGAATCAAGGCAAGGTAAAAGGTTTAGGTAAAATTGCAATTTCTAATGAGCACTCCATATCTAATGTGTTTTTAGTTGAGTCTCTTGGATATAATCTGCTATCTGTGAGTCAATTATGCAATATGGGATATAACTGTCTATTTACAAATGTAGATGTGTTTGTCTTTAGAAGAAGTGATGGTTCACTAGCTTTTAAGGGTGTATTAGACGGCAAACTTTATTTAGTTGATTTTGCAAAAGAAGAGGCCGGTCTAGATGCATGCTTAATAGCTAAGACTAGCATGCGCTGGCTGTGGCATCGCCGCTTAGCACATGTGGGGATGAAGAACCTTCACAAGCTTCTAAAGGGAGAACACGTGATAGGTTTGACTAACGTGCATTTCGAAAAAGATAGACCTTGTGCAGCTTGTCAAGCAGGTAAACAAGTGGGAGGAGCACATCACAGCAAGAACGTGATGACCACTTCAAGACCCCTGGAGCTGCTGCATATGGACCTTTTTGGACCCGTCGCCTATCTGAGCATAGGAGGGAGTAAGTACGGTTTAGTTATTGTTGATGATTTTTCCCACTTCACTTGGGTGTTCTTTTTGCAGGATAAGTCTGAAACCCAAGGGACCCTCAAGCGCTTCCTCAGGAGTGCTCAAAATGAGTTTGAGCTCAAAGTGAAGAAGATAAGGAGCGACAACGGATCCGAGTTCAAGAACCTTCAAGTGGAGGAGTTCCTTGAAGAGGAAGGGATCAAGCATGAGTTCTCCGCTCCCTACACACCACAGCAAAATGGTGTGGTAGAGAGGAAGAACAGGACGCTCATCGATATGGCAAGGACGATGCTAGGAGAGTTCAAGACCCCCGAGTGCTTTTGGACGGAAGCCGTTAACACTGCTTGCCACGCCATCAACAGGGTCTACCTTCATCGCCTCCTCAAGAAGACGTCGTATGAGCTACTAACCGGTAACAAACCAAATGTATCGTACTTTCGTGTATTTGGGAGTAAATGCTACATTCTAGTGAAGAAGGGTAGAAATTCTAAGTTTGCTCCCAAAGCTGTAGAAGGGTTTTTATTAGGTTATGACTCAAATACAAAGGCGTATAGAGTCTTCAACAAATCATCGGGTTTGGTTGAAGTCTCTAGCGACGTTGTATTTGATGAGACTAATGGCTCTCCAAGAGAGCAAGTTGTTGATTGTGATGATGTAGATGAAGAAGATGTTCCGACGGCTGCTATACGAACCATGGCGATTGGAGAAGTGCGGCCACAGGAACAAGGTGAACGAGATCAATCATCTTCCTCAACAATGGTGCAACCCCCAACTCAAGACGATGAACAGGTTCATCAACAGGAGGCAAATGATCAAGGGGGAGCACAAGATGATCATGTGATGGAGGAAGAAGCGCAACCGGGACCTCCAACCCAAGTTCGAGCAATGATTCAAAGGGATCATCCCGTCGATCAAATTCTGGGTGACCTTAGCAAGGGAGTAACTACTCGATCTCGATTAGTTAATTTTTGTGAACATTACTCCTTTGTCTCTTCTATTGAGCCTTTCAGGGTAGAGGAGGCCTTGCTAGATCCGGACTGGGTGTTGGCCATGCAAGAGGAGCTCAACAACTTCAAGCGCAATGAAGTTTGGACACTAGTGCCTCGTCCGAAGCAAAATGTTGTGGGAACCAAGTGGGTGTTCCGCAACAAACAGGACGAGCACGGGGTGGTGACGAGGAACAAGGCTCGACTTGTGGCAAAAGGTTATGCCCAAGTCGCAGGTTTGGACTTTGAGGAGACTTTCGCTCCTGTGGCTAGGCTAGAGTCCATTCGTATCTTGCTAGCATATGCCGCTCACCATTCTTTCAGGTTGTACCAAATGGATGTGAAGAGCGCTTTCCTCAACGGGCCAATCAAGGAGGAGGTGTACGTGGAGCAACCCCCTGGCTTCGAGGATGAACGGTACCCCGACCATGTATGTAAGCTCTCTAAGGCGCTCTATGGACTTAAGCAAGCCCCAAGAGCATGGTATGAATGCCTTAGAGACTTTTTAATTGCTAATGCTTTCAAGGTTGGGAAAGCCGATCCAACTCTTTTTACAAAGACATGTGATGGTGATTTGTTTGTGTGCCAAATTTATGTCGATGACATAATATTTGGTTCTACTAACCAAAAGTCTTGTGAAGAGTTTAGCAGGGTGATGACGCAGAAATTCGAGATGTCGATGATGGGCGAGTTGAACTACTTCCTTGGGTTCCAAGTGAAGCAACTCAAGGACGGCACCTTCATCTCCCAAACGAAGTACACGCAAGATCTGCTAAAGCGGTTTGGGATGAAGGACGCCAAGCCCGCAAAGACTCCGATGGGGACCGACGGACACACCGACCTCAACAAAGGAGGTAAGTCCGTTGATCAAAAAGCATACCGGTCAATGATAGGTTCTTTGCTTTATTTATGTGCTAGTAGACCGGATATTATGCTTAGCGTATGCATGTGTGCTAGATTTCAATCCAATCCTAAGGAGTGCCACTTAATAGCGGTGAAGCGAATTCTTAGATATTTGGTTGCTACGCCTTGCTTCGGGCTCTGGTATCCAAAGGGGTCTACCTTTGACTTAGTTGGATACTCAGACTCCGACTATGCTGGATGTAAGGTCGATAGGAAGAGTACATCGGGGACGTGCCAATTCTTAGGAAGGTCCCTGGTGTCATGGAACTCTAAGAAACAAACCTCCGTTGCCCTATCCACCGCTGAGGCCGAGTATGTTGCCGCAGGACAGTGTTGCGCGCAACTACTTTGGATGAGGCAAACCCTCAGGGACTTTGGCTACAATCTGAGCAAAGTCCCACTCCTATGTGACAATGAGAGTGCTATCCGCATGGCGGAAAATCCTGTTGAGCACAGCCGCACAAAGCACATAGACATCCGGCATCACTTTTTGAGAGACCACCAGCAAAAGGGAGATATCGAAGTGTTTCATGTTAGCACCGAGAACCAGCTAGCCGATATCTTCACTAAGCCTCTAGATGAGAAGACCTTTTGCAGGTTGCGTAGTGAGCTAAATGTCATAGATTCGCGGAACCTGGATTGAATTGTAGCATACATGTACTTATGCTTTTTGATCATGTTCCTTTTTGCATTTTGTTGCTTATTATGGTGCTCAAGTTGTACAAACACTCCCTGGACCTCACAAGTCCGTTGCAAAGTGATGCACATATTTAGGGGGAGATGTGTTACAACTTGACCCTTTGAGACTAACCATGTGCTTGAGTATGATGATTTAGTCTCGGAGGAGGATTGAAAGGGAAAAGGTGGACTTGGACCATGAAAGACTTCCACTGCACTCCGATGAGAGGGTAACTAATTCCAAGTTCATCTCATGACATCTTATTGCCATTTGCTCTTAATTGAAGACTTTGGTGAGGCAATGGGGTTAAAAGGCCAAGATTGATCCCGTTTTGGTGCTTGATGCCAAAGGGGGAGAAAATAAAGGCCAAAGTGATAAATGGATCAGCTACCACTTGAGAGATTTTGAAAATAGTAGAATAGAGTTTTTGTTTTGTCAAAAGCTTTTATTGTCTCTTATTGTCTCTATTTTCAAAAGTTGGCTTCTTGTGGGGAAAAGTGTTGATTATGGGAAATAGGGGGAGTTTTTTGAAATCTTTGATCAATCTCTTTTGGAATGACTCTCTTTATACTTCAACATGTGTGTTTGACTTAGAGATAGAGATTTGAATTTGATTTGCAAAAACAAACCAAGTGGTGGCAAAAGATGATCCATATATGCCAAAATTGAATAAAACTCAAAGTCAGTTTTTATTTGAAGTGATTTTGCACTTGTTCTAGTTGATTTATGTTGTGTTGGCATAAATCACCAAAAAGGGGGAGATTGAAAGGGAAATGTGCCCTTGGGCCATTTCTAAGTATTTTGGTGATTGAGTGCAAACACAAGTGCTTAAATGTGAAAATATGCCCATTGATGAACAAAGTGCAAATCACAAGTAAAGGTATGTTTCTAAGCCTTAGTACATTAGTTTTGTGTACTAACATCTTGTCTAAGTGTTAGAAACAGGAGAAAGAAGAAAAGAAAAGAAGTGGAGAGTGGCTGTGTACAGCCAAAGGCTGCTTCGGACTGGGGCACCGGACTGTCCGGTGTGCACCGGACAGTGTCCGGTGCGCCAGACCACCACAGAGCAAACCAGCCGCTCTCGGGTTTTTTCTCCGGCGACTTCGGCTAAAATTCACCGGACTGTCCGGTGTGCACCGGACTGTCCGGTGAGCCAACGGTCGGCCGGGCCAACGGTCGGCCGCGCGATCGGCGCGCGACACGTGGCCGAGCCAACGGTCGAGAAGATACACCGGACTGTCCGGTGTGCACCGGACATGTCCGGTGCGCCAACGGTGCGCAGATCTGACTCAGACAGCAACGGTCGGATGCGCTGTTTATGGAAACAAATCGGGCACCGGACAGTGTCCGGTGTGCACCGGACTGTCCGGTGCGCCACGAGACAGAAGGCAAAGATGGCCTTCCAGATTTGTTCCCAACGGCTCCTAGCTGCCTTGAGGCTATAAAAGGGACCCCTTGGCGCATGGAGGAGAAGACCAAGCATTCTTTGAGCACTCTTGATCACTCACACATCAATCTCGCGCACTTGTTCGACATTCTAGTGATTTGAGCTCCGTTCTAGTGTGCTAGTCTTTTGAGCTCAAGTCTGGGTCTTGTGTGTGCGTATTCGCTGTGATCTTTGTGTCGTGTGTGAGTTGCTAATCCCTCCCTTGCTCTGTGATTCTCTGTGAACATCTTTTGTAAGGGCGAGAGGCTCCAAGTTGTGGAGATTCCTCGCAAACGGGATTGAGAAAAGAAAAGCAAGAACACCGTGGTATTCAAGTTGATCATTGGATCACTTGAGAGGAGTTGAGTGCAACTCTCGTCCGTTGGGACGCCACAACGTGGAGTAGGCAAGTTTTGTACTTGGCCGAACCACGGGATAACCACCGTGTCATCTCTGTGATTGATTTCTTGTGGTTATTGTGTTTTGACTCCTCTCTAGCCACTTGGCCATAATTGTGCTAACACTTAACAAGTTTTTGTGGCTTTAGTTTTTGAAGTTTTACAGGATCACCTATTCACCCCCCCCCCTCTAGGTGCTCTCAGACCCCCCGGTCTCGAAACGCCGACAGTTGGCGCGCCAGGTTGGGGCCTGTTGCGTGTTGACGAACAGCTTCTCGTCAAGCTCCAGATGGGCAGTCTCCAGCAACCTCTCCAGCCCGGGACGGTGCTCCGTTTCGGGAGTCTTGAGTTCATGTCCCTCGACGGCAGCTACGACATGATACTCCTTCCCCCGCCGTGCGACAGCGACAATGGCGGTCGACAGCCCGCCCGCCAGCGGTGGAATCGACAACGTCTTCCCCGCGTGGTGGAAGAACAACATTCAAGCTCACCCCGTCCTCTCCCCCGCCGATGGAGGAGGAGGCGGGGCAACCAAGGCCAAGCAGGAGGCAGCGCCTCGTCGGCTGTCGAGCAAGTCGACGGTGCCAGCGCCCCAACGGGGGGCGCGTCGGACATCGATCTCGCGTTTGAGACGAAGACGAGCGTCGTCTCCCCGCGACACGCCAATTCCGAGCAAACGGACGACGCCAGCACGCTCGCGAAAGGCTTGCTGGACATCACCCTCGTACCTGAGACGACGGTGCAGTCAGTCCCCGACGTGACTTCATCACCGCCCGTCGACCAAGAGGTACCGATCGATTCCCATCTCACGCCCTTTGGATTCAGCCTCGACCCGCCAAGCGGCTTCGCTTCGGCGGACGCTCTCGTAGAGGCGAGTCCAAACCCTCTGGGGTATCGTATGCGGTCACCCTGGGACCGGCTGACGGACGTCTCGACCTACGGGCCCTCGGGGTCCGAGGAAGATGACGAGCCCGATGTCTGTTGGGATTTCTCCGGACTTGGTAACCCCAGTGCCATGCGGGACTTCATGACCGCATGCGACTACTGCCTTTCCGACTGTTCCGACGGTAGCCGCAGCCTCGGCGACGAGGACTGCGGCCCAAGTCATGAATGTTTCCACGTCGATCTAGGGGGTCCCTCCGAAGGCAACCATCTCGGTATGCCGGAGAACGGTGATCTCCCTGGGCCTGCGCCTCGCGTTGACATCCTACGGGAGCTAGCTGTGGTCCCCGTTCAGGCGGGGGGCCATGACCCACAGCTCGAGCAAATCCGCGGGGTGCAGGCCAGGCTCGACGAGGGAGCAGGAGCGCTTGAGCCGATCCGCCGGGACGTCGGGCAGGAATGGGCAGGCCAACCTCCGGCCGGAGAAATGCGTCATCTACCCCAGGGCTTCCAGCACCGCATCGCCGACGATGTCAGGATGAGGCCGCCACCCGCTTCCAGTGGGGTCGGCCAGAACCTGGCTGCAGCAGCAATGCTTCTCCGTGCGATGCCAGAGCCATCAACCACCGAGGGGCGGCGAATCCAGGGAGAGCTCAAGAATCTCCTGGAGGGCGCCGCGGTCCGACGGGCCGAGAGCTCCGCCTCCCGAAGGCAGGGGTACCCCTCGGAACATCGCGCCGCGACTTCCTGATTCATGCGGGAAGCCTCGGACCACACCGGGCGCACGCGCAACACAGCGCCTGCGGCCCCGGGTCGCCTCGGCAACGAGCACCATCACCGCGACCGTCGGGGCCACCTCGACGAGAGGGTGCGCCGAGGCTACCACCCCAGGCGTGGAGGACGCTACGACAGTGGGGAGGATCGGAGTCCCTCGCCCGAACCACCCGGTCCGCAGGCCTTCAGCCGGGCCATACGACGGGCACCGTTCCCGACCCGGTTCCGACCCCCGACTACTATCACAAAGTACTCGGGGGATACGAGACCGGAGCTGTGGCTCGCGGACTACCGGCTGGCCTGCCAACTGGGTGGAACGGACGATGACAACCTCATCATCCGCAACCTCCCCCTGTTCCTCTCCGACACCGCTCGCGCCTGGTTGTGAAAGGGAAATGTGCCCTTGGGCCATTTCTAAGTATTTTGGTGATTGAGTGCCAACTCAAGTGCTTAAAATGTGAATTTATGCAATGGATGAACAAAGTGCAAATCAAGAGCAAAGGTATGTTTCTAAGTCTTAGTACATTGGTTTTGTGTACTAATATATTTGTCTAAGTGTTAGAAACAGGAAGAAAAAGAAAAGGAAAAAGGTGGCTGTGTACAGCCAAGGGGCTGTTTCGGTCTGGGGCACCGGACTGTCCGGTGGTGCACCGGACAGTGTCCGGTGCACCAGGCTGCCTCGGCCGAACAGGCCGCTCTCGGGAATTAGCCGACGGCATACGGCTAAAATTCACCGGACTGTCCGGTGTGCACCGGACTGTCCGGTGAGCCAACGGTCGACTAGGGCCAACGGTCGGCCGCGGATTCTGCGCGCGACACGTGGCCAAGCCAACGGTCGGAAGGGGGCACCGGACTGTTCGGTGTGCACCGGACATGTCCGGTGCGCCAACGGCTCCCTGATCAGCAACGGTCGACTGCGCTGTTTAAGGAAGGAAATCGGGCACCGGACAGTGTCCGGTGTGCACCGGACTGTCCGGTGCGCCCGACGACAGAAGGCAAGATCAGCCTTCCAGATTTGCTCTCAACGGCTCCTAGCTGCCTTGGGGCTATAAAAGGGACCCCTAGGCGCATGGAGGAGCACACCAAGCAACCTTTGAGCATTCTTGATCATCCACACTCAGTCTTTGCGCATCCGTTTGTGATTCTAAGTGATTCGAGCTCTGTTCTTGTGAGAAACTGTGAGATAGTATTTGAGCTCGATTCTTGGCCGTGTGTGTGCGCGTTTCGCTGTGGATTTGTGTGTGTTGCTTCCCTCCCTTACTCCGTGCTTCTTTGTGAATCTTAAGTGTAAGGGCGAGAGACTCCAATTTGTGGAGATTCCTCGCAAGTGGGATAAAGATAAGCAAGGCAAAATACTGTGGTATTCAAGTGGGTCTTTGGACCGCTTGAGAGGGGTTGATTGCAACCCTCGTCCGTTGGGACGCCACAACGTGGAGTAGGCAAGTTTTGTACTTGGCCGAACCACGGGATAAATCACCGTGTCTCCTCTGTGTTGAATTCTCTGTGATTGTCGTATTGTGCAAGATCTTCTCTTTAGCCACTTGGCAATTATTGTGCTAACCCCTAACAAGTTTTTGTGGCTATAAGTTAAGTTTTTACAGGATCACCTATTCACCCCCCCCCCTCTAGGTGCTCTCAATTGGTATCAGAGCTGTTCTCTTCACAAAGGGACTTACCGCCCGAAGAGATGGATCCTAAGGGGAAGGGAATTGTGATCAACGACAAAGAGAAGGAATCCTTCGTCAACGAGCCGAAGGACGACAAGCCTACTGACTCTGGCTCGGGGCATAGACGAAAGGAAGGGAAGAAGAAGAAGACAAGGCGCATCAAGGAGATCATCTACTACGACGATAGTGATGAGTCTACTTCTTCCCAAAAGGATGATGACAACGACTATAAAAAGACGGTCAATTCGAACTTTTCATTTGATTATTCTCGTATTCAACATAGTTCGAATTCACATTTGCTTTCCATTCCTCTCGGCAAACCTCCACACTTCGATGGGGAGGACTACGGATTTTGGAGTCACAAAATGCGTAGTCACTTATTCTCTCTCCATCCAAGCATATGGGAGATTGTGGAGAATGGAATGAAATTTGATAGCTCGGATAGCCCTTTGCTTATAAATGAACAAATTCATAGAAATGCACAAGCTACTACTGTTCTCTTAGCGTCTTTGTGCAGGGAAGAGTACAATAAGGTGAGCGGCTTGGACAATGCCAAGCAGATATGGGACACCCTCAAGATCTCTCACGAGGGGAACGACATCACCATGCTCACCAAGATGGAGTTGGTGGAGGGCGAGCTTGGACGATTCGCCATGATAAGGGGAGAGGAGCCAACTCAAACTTACAACCGGCTCAAGACCCTTATCAACAAAATAAGGAGCTACGGAAGCACGCGTTGGACGGATCACGACGTCGTCCGCCTAATGCTCAGGTCCTTTACCGTTCTTGATCCTCATCTCGTGAACAATATTCGTGAGAATCCCAGGTACACGATGATGACGCCCGAGGAAGTACTTGGAAAATTCGTGAGCGGGCGGATGATGATCAAGGAGGCAAGATACGTCGACGACGCGTTGAACGGTCCACTCCACGAGCCTCAACCCATTGCTCTAAAAGCAACAAGGAGCAAGGAGGCGCTACCCAGCAAGGTGGCACAAATTGAGGCTGCCGGTCTTAATGATGAAGAGATGGCTCTCATCATCAAGAGATTCAAGACGGCGCTAAAAGGTCGAAAGGGACAGCCAAGCAAGGCCAAGACCAAGGGAAAGCGATCATGCTTCAAATGCGGTAAGCTTGGTCATTTTATTGCTAACTGTCCCGAAAATGATAGTGACCAGGAGCAAGGGAAAAATGGGAAGAGAGAGAACAAGAAGGTTTACAAGAAGGCCAAAGGCGAAGCACACCTTGGAAAGGAGTGGGATTCGGATTGCTCTTCGTCCGACTCCGACGACGAAGGACTCGCTGCCACTGCCTTCAACAAATCGGCTCTCTTCCCCAACGAGCATCACACTTGCCTCATGGCAAGGGAAAAGAAGGTGATCACTCGTAATGCTAATACTTATGATTCTTCTAGTGATGATGAATCCAGTGAGGATGAAATTGATTACTCTAGTTTATTCAAGGGATTGGATAGAACTAAGATAGCTAAGATTAATGAATTGATTGATGCCTTAAATGAAAAGGATAGAATCTTAGAGAAACAAGAAGACCTTTTATATGAAGAACATGATAAATTTGTTAGTACACAAAATTCACTTGCTCTAGAAGTTAAAAGAAATGGAATACTTTCTTGTGAACTTTCTACTTGTAATGAAACCATTTCTTCTTTAAAAGGTGAAATTAATGTTTTAACTGCTAAACTAGAAGTAGCAAGTAACTCGTGTGTTGAAAATATTACAATTTGCACTAGGTGTAAGGATTTTGATGTTAATGCTTGTAGTGAACACTTAGTTTCAATTTCAAAACTAAATGATGAAGTGGCTAGTCTTAATGCTCAACTTAAGACTAGCAAGAGTGAAGTTGATAAAATAAAATTTGCAAGGGATGCCTACACAGTGGGTAGACACCCCTCAATTAAGGATGGTCTTGGCTTCAAGAGAGAGGCCAAGAACTTAACAAGCCATAAGGCTCCCATCTTCGTCAAGGAGAAAGGGAAGGCCCCTATGGCTAGTAGTGCTAAAAGGAACCATGCTTTCTTGTACCATGATAGGAGACATGCTAGAAATGCTTATAATGATTTTGATTCACATGTTTATGATTCTCATGCCATGTTTGCTTCTAGTTCTTCCTATAAGCATGATAGAGATATGTGTAGGAGAAATGTTGTGCATATGCCTAGGAGAAATTCTGCTTATGTTCCTAGAAAAGTTGTGAACAAACCTTCTACCATTTATTATGCTTGCAATGCTCCCTTTGCTATTTGTAGAAAGGGTAAGAAGGTAATTGCTAGGAAGTTAGGGGCAAAATGCAAGGGAGACAAAACTTGCATTTGGGTCCCTAAGGAAATTTGCACTAACCTTGTAGGACCCAACAAGAGTTGGGTACCTAAGTCCCAAGCCTAAATTTGCCTTGCAGGTTTATGCATCCGGGGGATCAAGCTGGATTATCGACAGCGGATGCACAAACCATATGACGGGGGAGAAGAAGATGTTCACTTCCTACGTCAAGAATAAAGATTCCCAGGATTCAATTATATTCGGTGATGGGAATCAAGGCAAGGTAAAAGGGTTAGGTAAAATTGCAATTTCTAATGAGCATTCTATCTCTAATGTATTTTTAGTAGAGAGTCTTGGATATAATTTGCTATCTGTTAGTCAATTATGTCAGATGGGGTATAACTGTCTATTTACAAATGTAGATGTGTCTGTCTTTAGAAGAAGTGATGGTTCACTAGCTTTTAAGGGAGTATTAGACGGCAAACTTTATTTAGTTGATTTTGCAAAAGAAGAGGCCGGTCTAGATGCATGCTTAATAGCTAAGACTAGCATGGGCTGGCTGTGGCATCGCCGCTTAGCACATGTAGGGATGAAGAACCTTCACAAGCTTCTAAAGGGAGAACACGTGATAGGTTTGACTAACGTGCATTTCGAAAAAGATAGACCTTGTGCAGCTTGTCAAGCAGGTAAACAAGTGGGAGGAGCGCATCACGGCAAGAATGTGATGACCACTTCAAGACCTCTGGAGCTGCTGCATATGGACCTCTTCGGACCCGTCGCCTATCTGAGCATAGGAGGGAGTAAGTATGGTTTAGTTATTGTTGATGACTTTTCCCGCTTCACTTGGGTGTTCTTTTTGCAGGATAAGTCTGAAACCCAAGGGACCCTCAAGCGCTTCCTCAGGAGAGCTCAAAATGAGTTTGAGCTCAAGGTGAAGAAGATAAGGAGCGACAACGGGTCCGAATTCAAGAACCTTCAAGTGGAGGAATTTCTTGAGGAGGAAGGGATCAAGCACGAGTTCTCCGCTCCCTACACACCACATCAAAATGGTGTGGTAGAGAGGAAGAACAGGACGCTAATCGACATGGCGAGGACTATGCTTGGAGAGTTCAAGACCCCCGAGCGTTTTTGGTCGGAAGCCGTGAACACGGCTTGCCACGCCATCAACAGGGTCTACCTTCACCGCCTCCTCAAGAAGACGTCGTATGAACTTCTAACCGGTAACAAACCCAATGTATCGTACTTTCGTGTATTTGGGAGCAAGTGCTACATTCTAGTGAAGAAGGGTAGAAATTCTAAGTTTGCTCCCAAAGCAGTAGAAGGGTTTTTGTTAGGTTATGACTCAAATACAAAGGCGTATAGAGTCTTCAACAAATCATCGGGTTTGGTTGAAGTCTCTAGCGACGTTGTATTTGATGAAACTAATGGCTCTCCAAGAGAGCAAATTGTTGATTGTGATGATGTAGATGAAGAGGTTCCGACGGCCGCTATACGAACCATGGCGATTGGAGAAGTACGGCCACAGGAACAAGATGAACGAGATCAACCTTCTTCCTCAACTATGGTGCATCCCCCAACCGAAGATGACGAACAGGTACCTCAAGTGGAGGCGCTTGATCAAGGGGGAGCACAAGATGATCAAGTGATGGAGGAAGAAGCGCAACCGGCACCTCCAACCCAAGTTCGAGCGATGATTCAAAGGGATCATCCCGTCGACCAAATTCTGGGAGATATTAGCAAGGGAGTAACCACTCGATCTCGATTAGTCAATTTTTGTGAGCATCACTCCTTTGTCTCTTCTATTGAGCCTTTCAGGGTAGAGGAGGCCTTGCTAGATCCGGACTGGGTGTTGGCCATGCAGGAGGAGCTCAACAACTTCAAGCGCAATGAAGTTTGGACACTGGTGCCTCGTCCGAAGCAAAATGTTGTGGGAACCAAGTGGGTGTTCCTCAACAAACAGGAGGAGCACGGGGTGGTGACGAGGAACAAGGCTCGACTTGTGGCAAAAGGTTATGCCCAAGTTGCAGGTTTGGACTTTGAGGAGACTTTTGCTCCTGTGGCTAGGCTAGAGTCCATTCGTATCTTGCTAGCATATGCCGCTCACCATTCTTTCAGGTTGTACCAAATGGATGTGAAGAGCGCTTTCCTCAACGGACCAATCAAGGAGGAGGTGTACGTGGAGCAACCCCCTGGCTTCGAGGATGAACGGTACCCCGACCACGTGTGTAAGCTCTCTAAGGCGCTCTATGGACTTAAGCAAGCCCCAAGAGCATGGTATGAATGCCTTAGAGACTTTCTAATTGTTAATTCTTTCAAGGTTGGGAAAGCCGATCCAACTCTTTTTACAAAGACATGTGATGGTGACTTGTTTGTATGCCAAATTTATGTCGATGACATAATATTTGGTTCTACTAACCAAAAGTCTTGTGAAGAGTTTAGCAGGGTGATGACGCAGAAATTCGAAATGTCGATGATGGGCGAGTTGAACTACTTCCTTGGGTTCCAAGTGAAGCAACTCAAGGACGGCACCTTCATCTCCCAAACAAAGTACACGCAAGATCTGCTAAAGCGGTTTGGGATGAAGGACGCCAAGCCCGCAAAGACTCCGATGGGGACCGACGTACACACCGACCTCAACAAAGGAGGTAAGTCCGTTGATCAAAAAGCATACCGGTCAATGATAGGTTCCTTGCTTTACTTATGTGCTAGTAGACCGGATATTATGCTTAGCGTATGCATGTGTGCTAGATTTCAATCCGATCCTAAGGAGTGTCACTTAGTGGCGGTGAAGCGAATTCTTAGATATTTGGTTGCTACGCCTTGCTTCAGGCTCTGGTATCCAAAGGGGTCTACCTTTGACTTAGTTGGATACTCAGATTCCGACTATGCTGGATGTAAGGTCGATAGGAAGAGCACATCAGGGACGTGCCAATTCTTAGGAAGGTCCCTGGTGTCATGGAACTCTAAGAAACAAACCTCCGTTGCCCTATCCACCGCTGAGGCCGAGTATGTTGCCGCAGGACAGTGTTGCGCGCAACTACTTTGGATGAGGCAAACCCTCAGGGACTTTGGCTACAATCTGAGCAAAGTCCCACTCCTATGTGATAATGAGAGTGCTATCCGCATGGCGGAAAATCCTGTTGAACACAGCCGCACAAAGCACATAGACATCCGGCATCACTTTTTGAGAGACCACCAGCAAAAGGGAGATATCGAAGTGTTTCATGTTAGCACCGAGAACCAGCTAGCCGATATCTTTACCAAGCCTCTAGATGAGAAGACCTTTTGCAGGCTGCGTAGTGAGCTAAATGTCTTAGATTCGCGGAACTTGGATTGAATTGTAGCATAAATGTGTTTATGCCCTTGATCATGTTCATTCTGCATTTTGTTGCTTATTGTGGTGCTCAAGTTGTACAAACACTCCCTGGACCTCACAAGTCCATTGCAAAGTGATGCACATGTTTAGGGGGAGATGTGTTACAACTTGACCCTTTGAGACTAACCACATGCTTGAGTTTGCTTGATCTAGTCTCGAAGGAGAATTGAAAGGGAAAAGGTGGACTTGGACCATGAAAGACTTCCACTGCACTCCGATGAGAGGGTAACTTATTCCAAGTTCATCTTTAGGCTCTTATTGCCTTTGTATTCTTACTGAAGATTTTGGTGAGGCAATGGGGTTAAAGGGCCAAGATTGATCCCGTTTTGGTGCTTGATGCCAAAGGGGGAGAAAATAAAGGCCAAAGCGATAAATGGATCAGCTACCACTTGAGAGATTTTGAAAATAGTAGAATAGAGTTTTTGTTTTGTCAAAAGCTTTTATTGTCTCTTATTGTCTCTATTGTCAAAAGTTGGTTTCTTGTGGGGAGAAGTGTTGATTATGGGAAATAGGGGGAGTTTTTGAAATCTTTGATCAATCTCTTTTGGAATGACTCTCTTTATGCCTCAACATGTGTGTTTGACATAGAAATAGAGATTTGAGTTTGATTTGCAAAAACAAACCAAGTGGTGGCAAAGGATGATCCATATATGCCAAAATTGAGTCAAAATCAATTTGAATTTTATTTGAAGTGATTTCGCACTTGTTCTAGTTGCTTTATGTTGTGTTGGCATAAATCACCAAAAAGGGGGAGATTGAAAGGGAAATGTGCCCTTGGGCCATTTCTAAGTATTTTGGTGATTGAGTGCCAACTCAAGTGCTTAAAATGTGAATTTATGCAATGGATGAACAAAGTGCAAATCAAGAGCAAAGGTATGTTTCTAAGTCTTAGTACATTGGTTTTGTGTACTAATATATTTGTCTAAGTGTTAGAAACAGGAAGAAAAAGAAAAGGAAAAAGGTGGCTGTGTACAGCCAAGGGGCTGTTTCGGTCTGGGGCACCGGACTGTCCGGTGGTGCACCGGACAGTGTCCGGTGCACCAGGCTGCCTCGGCCGAACAGCCCGCTCTCGGGAATTCGCCGACGGCGTACGGCTAAAATTCACCGGACTGTCCGGTGTGCACCGGACTGTCCGGTGAGCCAACGGTCGACTAGGGCCAACGGTCGGCCGCGGATTCTGCGCGCGACACGTGGCCAAGCCAACGGTCGGAAGGGGGCACCGGACTGTCCGGTGTGCACCGGACATGTCCGGTGCGCCAACGGCTCCCTGATTAGCAACGGTCGACTGCGCTGTTTAAGGAAGGAAATCGGGCACCGGACAGTGTCCGGTGTGCACCGGACTGTCCGGTGCGCCCGACGACAGAAGGCAAGATCAGCCTTCCAGATTTGCTCTCAACGGCTCCTAGCTGCCTTGGGGCTATAAAAGGGACCCCTAGGCGCATGGAGGAGCACACCAAGCAACCTTTGAGCATTCTTGATCATCCACACTCAGTCTTTGCGCATCCGTTTGTGATTCTAAGTGATTCGAGCTCTGTTCTTGTGAGAAACTGTGAGATAGTCTTTGAGCTCGATTCTTGGCCGTGTGTGTGCGCGTTTCGCTGTGGATTTGTGTGTGTTGCTTCCCTCCCTTACTCCGTGCTTCTTTGTGAATCTTAAGTGTAAGGGCGAGAGACTCCAATTTGTGGAGATTCCTCGCAAGTGGGATAAAGATAAGCAAGGCAAAATACTGTGGTATTCAAGTGGGTCTTTGGACCGCTTGAGAGGGGTTGATTGCAACCCTCGTCCGTTGGGACGCCACAACGTGGAGTAGGCAAGTTTTGTACTTGGCCGAACCACGGGATAAATCACCGTGTCTCCTCTGTGTTGAATTCTCTGTGATTGTCGTATTGTGCAAGATCTTCTCTTTAGCCACTTGGCAATTATTGTGCTAACCCCTAACAAGTTTTTGTGGCTATAAGTTAAGTTTTTACAGGATCACCTATTCACCCCCCCCCCCCCTCTAGGTGCTCTCAGGTTGGAGCACCTGCCTCCGGGGTAGATCTCCAACTGGGATGACCTGGTCCAAGCCTTCGCCGGCAATTTCCAGGGCACGTACGTGCGCCCTGGAAATTCTTGGGACCTCCGAAGCTGCCGACAGCAGCCGGGAGAGTCTCTCCGGGACTACATCCGGCGATTTTCGAAGCAGCGCACCGAGCTGCCCAATATCACCGACTCAGATGTCATCGGCGTGTTCCTCGCCGGCACCACCTGCCGTGACCTGGTGAGCAAGCTGGGTCGCAAGACCCCCACCAGGGCGAGCGAGCTGATGGACATCGCCACCAAGTTCGCCTCTGGCCAGGAGGCGGTTGAGGCTATCTTCCGGAAGGACAAGCAGCCCCAGGGCCGCCCACCGGAAGATGCCCCCGAGGCGTCAACTCAGCGCGGTGCCAAGAAGAAGGGCAAGAAGAAGTCGCAAGTGAAACGCGACGCCGCCGACGCGGACCTTGTCGCCGCCGCCGAGTACAAGAACCCTCGGAAACCCCTTGGAGGTGCCAACCTCTTCGACAAGATGTTCAAGGAGTCGTGCCCCTATCACCAGGGGCCCGTCAAGCACACCCTTGAGGAGTGCGCCATGCTTTGGCGCCACTTCCACAGGGCCGGGCCACCCGCGGAGGGTGGCAGGGCTCGCGACGACGACAAGAAGGAAGATCACCAGGCAGGAGAGTTCCCCGAGGTCCGCGACTGCTTCATGATCTACGGTGGGCAAGCGGCGAACGCCTCGGCTCGGCACTGCAAGCAAGAGCGTCGGGAGGTCTGTTCGGTGAAGGTGGCGGCGCCAGTCTACCTTGACTGGTCCGACAAGCCCATCACCTTCGACCAAGCCGACCACCCCGACCACGTGCCGAGCCCGGGGAAATACCCGCTCATTGTCGACCCCGTCATCGGCGATGTCAGGCTCACCAAGGTCCTCATGGACGGAGGCAGTAGCCTCAACATCATCTAAGCCGAGACCCTCGGGCTCCTGCATGTCGATCTGTCCTCGGTCCGGGCAGGCGCTGCGCCTTTCCATGGGATCATCCCCGGGAAGCGCGTCCAGCCCCTCGGACAACTCGACCTTCCCGTCTGCTTCAGAACGCCCTCCAACTTCCGAAGGGAGACCCTCACGTTCGAGGTGGTCGGGTTCCGAGGAACCTACCACGCGGTACTGGGAAGGCCATGCTACGCGAAGTTCATGGTCGTCCCCAACTACACCTACCTCAAGCTCAAGATGCCGGGCCCCAACGGGGTCATCACCGTCGGCCCCACGTACAAACACGCGTTCAAATGCGACGTGGAGTGCGTGGAGTACGCCGAGGCCCTCGCCGAGTCCGAGGCCCTCATCGCCGACCTGGAGAGCCTCTCTAAGGAGGTGCCAGACGTGAAGCGTCATGCCGGCAACTTCGAGCCAGTGGAGACGGTTAAGTCCGTCCCCCTCGACCCCAGCAGCGACGCCTCCAAGCAAGTCCGGATCGGCTCCGAGCTCGATCCCAAATAGGAAGCAGTGCTCGTCGACTTTCTCCGCGCGAACGCCGATGTCTTCGCGTGGAGTCCCTCGGACATGCCCGACATACCGAGGGATGTCGTCGAGCACTCGCTGGACATCCGAGCCGGAGCCCGACCCGTCAAGCAGCCTCTGCGCCGATTCGACGAAGAAAAGTGCAGGGCCATAGGCGAGGAGATCCACAAGCTAATGGTGGCAGGGTTCATCAAAGAGGTATTCCATCCCGAATGGCTTGCCAACCCTGTGCTTGTGAGAAAGAAAGGAGGGAAATGGCGGATGTGTGTAGACTACACTGGTCTAAACAAAGCATGTCCGAAGGTTCCCTACCCTCTGCCTCGCATCGATCAAATCGTGGATTCCACTGCTGGGTGCGAAACCCTGTCTTTCCTCGATGCCTACTCAGGATATCACCAAATCAGGATGAAAGAGTCCGACCAGCTCGCGACTTCTTTCATCACACCCTTCGGCATGTACTTCTATGTCACCATGCCGTTCGGCTTGAGGAATGCGGGCGCGACGTACCAGCGGTGCATGAACCATGTGTTCGGCGAACACATTGGCCGGACGGTCGAGGCCTACGTCGATGACATTGTAGTCAAGACGAGGAAGGCCTCCTGTAATATCCCAAAAAAAATGTTGACCAAAAGTTAATCTCTGGTGCGTGGATGAGGTAAAGGGTTGTGGGCCATTGGATGCAAAGATAGAAGTCATCTGAGGCGTCGTTTCTTTCTCCCACAAAAACCCTAGGTGGCCACCCCTTTTTTTCCCTTCACCCCCCCTCTTGGCCGCCACCCCCTTTTTCTCCCCCTTGGCTGGACGCCCCCTCCCCCTATGGCAGCCATCCTCCATTGCTTCCTCCCCCAAGATCTCCCCCTACGCAGCAAGGATCGAGAAAAGGAGGGGCACATTGAATTGAAGAGGAAGAGAGGATCAAGGAGATGTTCTTCCCCATCTCCTCTTGAAGATTTCTTGGGGAAACCCTAGGTATGGATGAGATCCTTGTTCCTCCATGTAATTATAGGCTTTTGGAGGTTGTGGATCATGGGAATTAAAGGATTAGAGGTTGGATTTGATGTGGGGTTAGGTTTTGATCTCGAATTTAGTTTTCTGCAGAATGGCAGATTCGACAGTTTCTGTTCATGCCAGTTTTCCGTGGTCTTAGTGGCCTCAAAAAAATAAAAAGTCTATGTATGAATCGTAGATAATTTGTAGATCTTTCCGTGGCCGCGAAGAACACCTCAATCGGACATCCGACCAGAAAGTTATTGCAGTTTTACTATAGCAGTTTTTCAGTCTCATAATTCTGTGCAGAATCTGTTCTCTTAAGATTTAGGCAATTTTATCAACAGAATTAAACTGTGGGTTGGTAAAAGAAGTTGTAGATAATTTTATAAGCTTTCCAGATTGTTAAAGAGTGCATTCATATGATTTGTGAAACTCCAGTTATGTTTGTTTTACTGTGGCTGTTCCTGTTTACCTGACAAAAATGAGTGGGTCTGTTCACTGGTGGGTTTCATCTAGTAAATGGCCGAATTGGCTCTTCCAACTATGGAGACTTTTGTAGAGGGATAAAAGTTCTTACTTCCAGCAGAATTTCATAATTTTTGGTTCAGCAGTTTTGGAGATATCGAATTTTAAAGTTAACCATACTGCTGTCTAAAACAGATTCAGTCAGTTATCTTGTCAGATGTTTTAGAACTTGTAGATGACAGAATTTAATTATCTATTGAATACTGAAGTTGTAGAGTATTTTGTGTAGATACTCCTAGAGTATTTGTTTGATATCACCGCTGTTTTAATTTTAAAGATACAAAATTAACAAACAGCGTTGCTGCTGTATGGCATGTGGTTCAGGGTGGGAGTCTTTCCACTGGGTCTTGGTTTCAAGTGTAGGAGTGTTTTGTTGATTGATGGCAAATGTTTGTGAAATATTTGTACTAAGTTTTATGCCCACTAGCAGGTGGCTACACTCCAGATCATGTCTAGTACATTTCTTCTTCTTCGATGAAGGCAAGTGAATGTAGCGGTGGTTGCTTCCGTTCTGACCTGTTATTTCTATCGCCTACACTCTAATATTCAGAAGTATCAGATTCTTTCATAATTGGACTCTATGGTGATGCTTTACTTGCTTGCATTATACTGATGCTCAATCATATATTGATGATGATTATGATTTGAGTATGACTCATGAGATTAATTCACACCCCTGAAGGTAAATGAAGTATTATTTGAGGTTGGTATTGTATCTGAAGGTAAATGAAGTATTATTTGAGGTTTGTGTTGTATCTGAAGGAAGTGAAGTTTATTGATAAATGTAGCATGCCATATACATTGCATGACTCATTTGCATATGAAGTTTTGTCGTGACCTATGGTCCGACCGTACCGGTACAACTTAGCATCGTACGTTGCCCGAGAAGGGGTACGATGCGGCTTCATACCCTTAGAGGTATGAAGGCAGAGGACATATGCATTGCATTCATATGCATTCATTGAAGTGATATTTGCAGATGATGTGGTTTTATACCCCCAGAGGTATGAAGATAGAGTACCTACACATTGCATTCCTATGCATACATTGAAGTGATATTTGCAGGTATTGTTGACGCAGGGAAGTGTTATAGAACCTATTGTGGTTGTTCGAGGAAATGAGATGGTATTGGTTATAGTGGGACTACTGAGTTCTATATCTACAAGCATTTCTGATTTTTAATTGTGACTCTTTTAAAATGTTGATGAATTCAATTTGTGGTTTAAATATCTCGTCAGAACAATTAGCTTGCTGAGATGTTTCATCTCACTCTTGCATTACTCAATGCAGGTGCTTGTTGCTCATCAAGGGGAGTGGGAAGTAGCAGCACATCCACCTTCATTCTCATAATAATGCTGCCCAGACGCAGCCATGATTTAATTAGAAACTTCTTGTCAAAGGATGTTTGTTTTTAACTAGTCGTGTGCACTGATTAATTCAGTTCATGTTGTTATGGTTGTCTTCCCATTGCTAGCAGATTATTAATGTCTTATATGTTTTCTTATCATGATATCTATTTATACTTTGTTGCTTCCCCCGTTTATGCAATTTTCAAAGGAGATGCTGTCGAAATTTTATATATGAATATTAGATGTGTAGTTTAGTAGCATTCTGGGGTGTTTGTGGATCCCGGGGTGTTACAGTTGGTATCAGAACATAGGCTTTAGATTCTTGGCAATTTGAAGATAAATTTGACACACTTGCACATATAGGAAGGGTATGGGTTCAAATATCTTTGATATATATTAATGTCTTTGGAGTGCAGATGACAATAGTTTCACCCCTCCCTATTCCTTTACGGTGATGTGGTAAGTTGTTTATGGCTTAATGCTTGATATAATTTATTTCTGAAATTTTGATATTGTTTTATTAATGCGGTAGATATCGCTGGTCATTGGTGAGAATGAAGTTGTTATTATGCTTGTGATATACAAGTATGCCTATGTTGTTTTCACCATGTTTTTCATGGTTGAGTTTTATTACAATAATATTGTTATATATGCTTGATTGTGGATGTTTCTAAGAGGAGTGTGAATTGTGTGTTTTGGGGTACAAGGTAATCATCAATTTGAATTTAAGTTGTTGAGCGGTTGGTGGATAGCTCCAACTATCATTGCAAAGAATGATTGTTTATGTTGAGAAACCAGTTTTGAAAGAAATGAATATTGGTACTTTATATGGATTTTTGGGGGAAGTCTTTTCATAGCCAGAATGGCTTACATGTCTCTCTCATATTGTGTGTTTTAGTTGCCACAAAGCCTAGATGTGGTTTAAAGTGGTTGCCTGTTAGTCATACTAATTGTAGAATAAATCTTTGATTCTCTTGATCCATTGATTATGTATTGATACAATGAGGATCTGATGGTTCCCTTTTCGATGCATGCTTGTGGAGCCATTTTTTTTAGACCACCTATCTATTGGTTTGAAGGAAGTCCTTGCCTAGCCTAGAGTTGGTTGGGTGTGGCTAGTCACCTATTCCTAGATCATGTGGTGTTTACATCAGCTTAATATGTTTGTCAAATGTGTGAAGGATTAGGGGTTATTATTATTGACTTTGTATGTCTGGTACTTTGAGTGCATCGTATGATAGAATGAAATGTAAGTTTCTGAACTACAGTAGATGAAGACTTATATTATGTGTAGGTTATCCTTACTAGTTGGATATTTTTCTTAGTTGAGATGTTGAACGAAGTATAGTGACATGGGTTAAGCAAGTATTGTGTTGTTGTTGGGCTATCAATGCTCTATGTAGAGTTTTTGGCATTTCTTCGATGAACTATGCCGCACAAGATGTTATTGGCTTCTTTTGGCTTTATTGCTCCATTAGTTCTATAGATTTTCTCCCTTTTGGTGGGGTGCATGGAATGTTAGATTACATGATTATCTTTTCATGATGGCAAGAATAAGGTTTAGGAAGATTAGGAGTTTTGTTCCAATAGAACTACTTGTTTCATAGTGCTTTAAGGTGAGGTGTTTGATCTTCTTATACATTCGTCGGGTGTAGATGTTTCACCATTTAATTAAAATTAATGGTTGAAGTTGGTAAGGGTTGTGCTTGGTGCATATTACCCCTTCATAAAAGAGTGTTGTCTTAAGACATTGATGTTGATGTATAGCTGCATCCAAATTTGATGGTGTGAAATTGGAGTGTTGATTGCAACTATGACATGCTTTGAGCTTCATTACATGTTGTTTCATGCTTGATGTTAGGTCGTGTAGTTTCCTTAGACAATTAGTCCAAGGTAGAAGTTCTTGTGTTAATTAAGACCAATAATGGACCCATGTTTTGAATTGTGGTGCTATATGGGGTACCTTGGGTGTTTTGCTTGGAGTGGCCGAATTCGAGGTCGAATTCTTTTTAAGGGGGGTAGAGTGTAATATCCCAAAAAAAATGTTGACCAAAAGTTAATCTCTGGTGCGTGGATGAGGTAAAGGGTTGTGGGCCATTGGATGCAAAGATAGAAGTCATCTGAGGCGTCGTTTCTTTCTCCCACAAAAACCCTAGGTGGCCACCCCTTTTTTTCCCTTCACCCCCCCTCTTGGCCGCCACCCCCTTTTTCTCCCCCTTGGCTGGACGCCCCCTCCCCCTATGGCAGCCATCCTCCATTGCTTCCTCCCCCAAGATCTCCCCCTACGCAGCAAGGATCGAGAAAAGGAGGGGCACATTGAATTGAAGAGGAAGAGAGGATCAAGGAGATGTTCTTCCCCATCTCCTCTTGAAGATTTCTTGGGGAAACCCTAGGTATGGATGAGATCCTTGTTCCTCCATGTAATTATAGGCTTTTGGAGGTTGTGGATCATGGGAATTAAAGGATTAGAGGTTGGATTTGATGTGGGGTTAGGTTTTGATCTCGAATTTAGTTTTCTGCAGAATGGCAGATTCGACAGTTTCTGTTCATGCCAGTTTTCCGTGGTCTTAGTGGCCTCAAAAAAATAAAAAGTCTATGTATGAATCGTAGATAATTTGTAGATCTTTCCGTGGCCGCGAAGAACACCTCAATCGGACATCCGACCAGAAAGTTATTGCAGTTTTACTATAGCAGTTTTTCAGTCTCATAATTCTGTGCAGAATCTGTTCTCTTAAGATTTAGGCAATTTTATCAACAGAATTAAACTGTGGGTTGGTAAAAGAAGTTGTAGATAATTTTATAAGCTTTCCAGATTGTTAAAGAGTGCATTCATATGATTTGTGAAACTCCAGTTATGTTTGTTTTACTGTGGCTGTTCCTGTTTACCTGACAAAAATGAGTGGGTCTGTTCACTGGTGGGTTTCATCTAGTAAATGGCCGAATTGGCTCTTCCAACTATGGAGACTTTTGTAGAGGGATAAAAGTTCTTACTTCCAGCAGAATTTCATAATTTTTGGTTCAGCAGTTTTGGAGATATCGAATTTTAAAGTTAACCATACTGCTGTCTAAAACAGATTCAGTCAGTTATCTTGTCAGATGTTTTAGAACTTGTAGATGACAGAATTTAATTATCTATTGAATACTGAAGTTGTAGAGTATTTTGTGTAGATACTCCTAGAGTATTTGTTTGATATCACCGCTGTTTTAATTTTAAAGATACAAAATTAACAAACAGCGTTGCTGCTGTATGGCATGTGGTTCAGGGTGGGAGTCTTTCCACTGGGTCTTGGTTTCAAGTGTAGGAGTGTTTTGTTGATTGATGGCAAATGTTTGTGAAATATTTGTACTAAGTTTTATGCCCACTAGCAGGTGGCTACACTCCAGATCATGTCTAGTACATTTCTTCTTCTTCGATGAAGGCAAGTGAATGTAGCGGTGGTTGCTTCCGTTCTGACCTGTTATTTCTATCGCCTACACTCTAATATTCAGAAGTATCAGATTCTTTCATAATTGGACTCTATGGTGATGCTTTACTTGCTTGCATTATACTGATGCTCAATCATATATTGATGATGATTATGATTTGAGTATGACTCATGAGATTAATTCACACCCCTGAAGGTAAATGAAGTATTATTTGAGGTTGGTATTGTATCTGAAGGTAAATGAAGTATTATTTGAGGTTTGTGTTGTATCTGAAGGAAGTGAAGTTTATTGATAAATGTAGCATGCCATATACATTGCATGACTCATTTGCATATGAAGTTTTGTCGTGACCTATGGTCCGACCGTACCGGTACAACTTAGCATCGTACGTTGCCCGAGAAGGGGTACGATGCGGCTTCATACCCTTAGAGGTATGAAGGCAGAGGACATATGCATTGCATTCATATGCATTCATTGAAGTGATATTTGCAGATGATGTGGTTTTATACCCCCAGAGGTATGAAGATAGAGTACCTACACATTGCATTCCTATGCATACATTGAAGTGATATTTGCAGGTATTGTTGACGCAGGGAAGTGTTATAGAACCTATTGTGGTTGTTCGAGGAAATGAGATGGTATTGGTTATAGTGGGACTACTGAGTTCTATATCTACAAGCATTTCTGATTTTTAATTGTGACTCTTTTAAAATGTTGATGAATTCAATTTGTGGTTTAAATATCTCGTCAGAACAATTAGCTTGCTGAGATGTTTCATCTCACTCTTGCATTACTCAATGCAGGTGCTTGTTGCTCATCAAGGGGAGTGGGAAGTAGCAGCACATCCACCTTCATTCTCATAATAATGCTGCCCAGACGCAGCCATGATTTAATTAGAAACTTCTTGTCAAAGGATGTTTGTTTTTAACTAGTCGTGTGCACTGATTAATTCAGTTCATGTTGTTATGGTTGTCTTCCCATTGCTAGCAGATTATTAATGTCTTATATGTTTTCTTATCATGATATCTATTTATACTTTGTTGCTTCCCCCGTTTATGCAATTTTCAAAGGAGATGCTGTCGAAATTTTATATATGAATATTAGATGTGTAGTTTAGTAGCATTCTGGGGTGTTTGTGGATCCCGGGGTGTTACACCTCCGACCTCCTTTCCGACCTTGAAGTGACATTCCGATGTCTCAAGGCGAAAGGCGTGAAGCTTAATCCCGAAAAGTGTGTCTTCGGGGTACCCCGAGGCATGCTCTTGGGGTTCATCGTCTCCAAGCGGGGCATCGAAGCCAACCCGGAGAAGATCGCAGCCATCACCAGCATGGGGCCCATCAAGGACTTGAAGGGCATACAGAGGGTCATGGGATGTCTCGCGGCTCTGAGCCACTTCATCTCACGCCTCGGCGAAAGAGGTCTGCCTCTGTACCGCCTCTTAAGGAAGGCCGAGAGCTTCACTTGGACCCCTGAGGCCGAGGAAGCCCTCGGGAACCTGAAGGCGCTCCTCACGAATGCGCCTATCTTGGTGCCCCCAGCTGCCGGAGAAGCCCTCTTGATCTACGTCGCCGCGACCACTCAGGTGGTTAGCGCCGCGATTGAGAACGAGAGACGAGAAGAGGGGCATGCATTGCCCGTTCAGAGGCCAGTCTACTTCGTCGGCGAGGTACTGTCCGAGACCAAGATCCGCTACCCACAAGTTCAGAAGCTGCTGTACGCGGTGATCCTGATGCGGCGGAAGCTGCGACACTACTTCGAGTCTCATCCGGTAACTGTGGTGTCATCCTTCCCCCTGGGGGAGATCATCCAGTGCCGAGAGGCCTCGGGTAGAATCGCAAAGTGGGCGGTGGAAATCATGGGCGAAGCAATCTCGTTCGCCCCTCGGAAGGCCATCAAGTCCCAGGTCCTGGCGGACTTCGTGGCTGAATGGGTCGACACCCAGCTCCCAACAGCTCTGATCCAACCGGAGCTCTGGACCATGTTCTTCGACGGGTCGTTGATGAAGACAGGAGCCGGCGCAGGCCTACTCTTCATCTCGCCCCTCGGGAAGCACCTACGCTACGTGCTACGCCTCCATTTCCCGGCGTCCAACAATGTGGCTGAGTACGAGGCTCTGGTCAACGGGTTGCGGATCGCCATCGAGCTAGGGGTCCGACACCTCGACGCTCGCGGTGACTCACAGCTCGTCATCGACCAAGTCATGAAGAACTCCCATTGTCGCGACCCGAAGATGGAGGCCTACTGCGATGAGGTTCGGCGCCTAGAAGACAAGTTCTACGGGGCTCGAGCTCAACCACATCGCCCGGCGCTACAACGAGACTACGGATGAGCTGGCTAAAATAGCCTCGGGGCGAACAACGGTTCCCCGGACGTCTTCTCCCGAGACCTGCATCAACCCACCATCAAGATCGACGACACGCCCGAGCCCGAGGCACCCTCGGCCCAGCCCGAGGTACCCTCGGCTCAGTCCGAGGCATCCTCCGCACGGCCCGAGGCACCCTCAGCTCGGCCCGAGGTGTGGCAGAACCACCCGAATTATTCCAGCTTAAGTGCCTAAGTCACGCCTTAGGGGCCGTAACACACTTAAATCGGAATAACTCGTTAGTCCTTCAGATCTAGTCTGATAGAGCCACTTAACCAGGATCAAATTCCACAATCTCACTTGAAGGTGAGTCACAGAAGAAATACAATAAAACAGGAAACCTCAAATTAAGTACTGAGTTATTACATAAATCGGAGTTTTTGAGTAGCAAATAAAGTTCATAAATTAAAGTGCAGCGGATAATCGATGTCGTCGGTAATGAGGAAATGGGCAAGGCCTAGCCCATTACTCCTCATGCTCCTCTCCTGCCGGAGCAACATCCCACTCGACCGTCCAACCCGGTGGCAGGGTGGTAGGCCAAGTCACACCATCAACCAATTCCTGCATAGTACCTGCAAAAATGGTGCCACAAGCAAGGCTGAGTATACTAATACTCAGCTAGACTTAACCGGTGTGAGGAGTCTACTCCTCTACCTCTAGACTATGCAGCTGTTTGGCTGAGGGGTTTGGTTTGCCATAAGCACTAGCTGTTTCTAAAATCAACTTTTAGCCTTTCAAATTCTACCATTATTAACTTAGCTAGATTTGCTCCTTCTAAGCATTCATGGTAACAATCAATTAGTTCAATCAACAAGTTATCTCATATAACCACATTTCACTTCTTACTCGATGCAGTACAAGGAATCAAGCAGTCTCATTAGCTGCGAGAAGCAGACGATTCGAATCGAGTTTTAAACCTTGCAAGGTAAACCTAAACACACGTCATGTCAGGGTACTCCGACCCCACACAAGACAACCGTCCCCATCGATTCCCCGTTCGCGTCCAGGCCTCACCGCCTTGGCATACAATGCTCCACTGACCCCGGCTGCCGCCGTGCAGTGACCGCACTTGTACCCACCATAGCTAGCATGGGAGACCCAGTCTCAGGTCGCATGAGGGATAAAGTCCGCGCCCGGCTTCACTCAGGTACTAGGTTTACCGGTTACCATTTTTCCCGGCATGTGCTTAGTACGTTCAAAAGCTTGACTCAGGTATCCACACATTAATCCTTAATTCATTTTTTTCCCGTCTCATGGACAAGGCATCCCCCTGGATCCAAGTCCATAGACCAACATAAATCCCGTTATCAAGATGAATACAATCAATTCCTGACCTCGCGCGAGTGCTAGAAAATCACTCGACTTCTACCGAGATCCTGATTAGCATGCAGCTACTCGACCTAGCATACTAGTATTCATCTCAAAAAGGAATCCTAAGTTCATGCAACTAGAGGTTTCAAGCAACTCCTACACTTAAGTGCACATTGCAATCCTACAAGCATTAAGTGTAGTAAAGTAGCATATAATAACATGGTTATGCATAAAACCGGGGCTTGCCTTCAATTGCTGGGGCTGCGGGGAGATCCTCAATAGCATCCTCTGAAGCCTGCTCCTGGTCCTCCTCTTGGACAGGTCCTTGCTCGGGGATGAGCACGTACTCTCCGTCGGCAAGATTACAATCTAATGAATGCAATGCGTAAGATTTATGCATGATATGATATGTGCTTTTAGAAATTACAACTTTAAAGGGGTATGATCTTTTGGGTTTAAACAAGTTAACTTTACTTATGCAAAACCCTTTAGTGGTATACTTAGTAAATTGGGTTAGACTTAGCTAAGGTAAGTAGTAGATTAAATTTTTGGGGTTCCACTGAATTCCTTTTAAGTCTTAGGGAGAATTGATAAGTCCTCAAGTTAGACTTATTGATGTAGGGTTTATTTCCTCTTTCCTTTTCTTTTATTCTTTTAATGTTTTGGAGTAGGTTTGAACTACAAGTTGCTTTTATAAAATTCCAAAAATTCTGCAACAATTACAGTGGCTTGCTACTGGTGTGTGTTGCTCTGTCTCAAAATTTGGGGATCAGAAAGTGAATGGTTTTCTCTGGACAAAATTACCAAATTTTAGGGCAGAAGGGGTGCTTTGAACTACAACTATTATTTAACAGTGGGTAATTCTCTAAACCTCATTTTTGCTGGCTTTTAGGTGTTATAACATGACTTGATACAAATTTCTAGTCATTAATACCTCTTAATTATTTTTCTATGGTTTTCTCAAGGTTTCTAGCCAAAGGGGTGCTTTCTACTACCACTATATTTGAAAAACATCAAACAACAGAGTTCTTATTTTTCTTAGTTGGTACTTTGTGCAAGACAAATCATTCTGAAGTTTGGCTTCTTTTTGCTTAAGGGAAGGGGTGGTTTGCTTTATTTGAATTGAATGGCCTTTCTCATAAATTACTAGCAAAAGATATGGGTTTACTTCTTCTTCATGGGTTTGCATTTTTCTCGGGTGGTTTGTCTCATCATGGACTTAGCAAATTTTTGGTTGCCCATTATCACATTGATAGGGGTTGTTTATGATTTATTGGAAAAATGCCTTATTATTACTCTGTATTTATTTTCCTTACTTAAGGAGTTGGGCTGGGGTGCTCTGTATTTTTGTAGTGGGGCTCTGGTGGTTATAAGTCCACTGGATTTTTATTAATCATTTTGGTTATAGTTTTGTAACTCTAATAATTGATTTTCAGTCCATATAAGGCTAAACAAATCATCTTAATTAAACACTGGTCCAAATTAATGGTCTCTGTATTTTTCCTAGGTTCTCTGTTACATAAGTAAACTAGGAAAAATAATCTTAATCACTGCTCAATAATTTCTAATGCCTTTCTGATTTTCTCTAAGTTTTGGGTAAAATAGCTTTAAATGGAAAACTACACCATATTTTCCAATGCTGGGGTTCCTACTATTTTTAAACAGTGTCTAAATAAGGTATAAACATCTACAAATTTTCTTAAGCTCAGCACAAAAGAAAAACTAATTTTCCTTAATTAAACAAGGTTTAGTGGGTTTCTGTTTTTAATTTTAAACTCTAAAATTTAGAACAGAAAGCATGGGGTTCACTATTTTTAAATGATAGATCATAATATTCCAGAGCTAGCAAAATTTGTTTGACAACTTTTTATTAAGATTTCATCAAGTTATGGGTTTTCTAAGTTCTCTGGTCATTTTAAAAAGAATAACAGAATTGATTAAATGGAAATCCACTTTGCACTGGGGTCCCTGGCGGTTTTCTAAGTTTTCCTCGCGAATCAGTCCTTAGGTTACTATTCACATGAGTCGCTGACATTACAGAAAACCCCTCGGGTTCTACAAATCCTAACCCGAGGTCCTTCTTCTACCTTAAACAGTAGCCGCGGCGAAGAAAAGGGCGGAGGGGCTTACCGGCGGCGAGACTGTTCCGGTGAAGTGGTCGAGGATGAAGGGGAGGTCTCGGGGATCACAACGGTGTGCGGAACGCCGTCGGAGATGGCCGGAGTCGGTCGGTCCACGCGCGCAGGCGGGGATGCTCGTCGGCGGCGAGGAGACCGGCCTGGTCACGGCGAGATAGTTCAATCAAATGGGTCGGGGAGGTCCACGGGGTGCCAGAGAAGACATAAGCGAAAGGAATCGGGCGGAGACTCACTGGATAGCTCGGTCCACGCGCGGCGGCGGAAGACCGAAGTCCGGTGAGGTTGATCTCGGGCCTCCGGTGAAGTCCGGTCGGGTCCGAGGGCTTGGCGAGCTTCACGGGCTACTGGCGGAGCTAGCCGAAGCACTGGCTTGCCCAGAGGGTGGCTGGAGGGGGCTGGCCACGGTGGCCGAAGCTCTGGCGGCAATGGCGGGCGGAATTGAGCTCGCCGGAGCTAAGGGAAGGGGGCTGGCCGGTGAGGGTGAGTGCGGGGCGAAGTGGGGCGCGCCTGGGAAGGCTTTATAGGCACGGCGCGGTGCACGGGCGGTCGTGGACCGGCGAGTGTGCGCGGGCGTGCACTGGGAAGGCGCGGTGCGCGAACGGGCGTGAACCAGGGGTGTCAGCCGCGGTCGAACACGTGTTCCCGTTGCCTCTGCCCCTGTTCAAGCGCCGATTGGGAGCAAATCTTCGCGAATTTGGGCAAGATCACTGCAAGGGATTTGTTCACCAGACCAAGCTTTGTCTTTTGTGTATGGACGACGTGCGGTTTTAGGCTAGGGACAGGGAGTTGTAGCGTCACCAAGGTGCCAGTGTCAGAATGCCTGGTCCCGAGGTTAAGCTGCGCCAAAACCGTGTCAAATGAATTTGGTTTGAGTTCAAACTTTCCCAGAATGTGTTCAAGGTAATTTGGCACGACTTTGATATTTGGATCTTCTGGCTTTGAGTTTTGAAAAGCAGAGAACACATATGATCTTTGAGAGGAGGTCTGAAATTCAGAAATTCAGAAATCTGAATTTCTCTAAGGGTTCATTGATCAAGGGCTGATTTGGGGATTTATTTGAGTTATTTTGGCTAAGCCTTCTCAATCTTTCTTGTTGCTTAACAAATATATTTTAACTTATATAAATGGGCTCAACTCAAAATGTTAAACTTTTCATCCTCTTTTCATATTTCCTTGAATATTGTTCATGGGGCTTACTTAGGGTTTTTAATTAGGGTTGCACATTCTTATCTTTCAAAAGTCTCACTTGTTTTGACCATGACACTTTTAAGTATATACTTGGTGAGTTCTTTCTTACTTAAATTGTTTTGTTGTTCATGCTTACTTTGGTTTACATAAAATGATGGTTCTTGGTTTGGCTTTTGAGAACAACCCTGAGTGACACTGGGGTGTCACAGCCTTCCCCCTTAAAGGAATCTCGTCCCGAGATTCGGGCCGGAGTCCTCCCGGGGTGAAGCGAAGGGTGAGACTGATAGGAAAAAGGGTGATGATTGTTATTATTAGGGCAAAACTGCTCTTCGAATGTCATTCTCTTTGCAACTTCAGAAGGAAGTCCTTTTAAGTTTTACTTTATAGTTACTTCATTCTGAATTAAGATTATATTTTTGGAAATTAGATTCGAAAGGCAGGGGGAGGGGTTGGGGGTGATTACGTACCAGCTTCCTTAGGTAGGCAATCGGGGAAGTTGGATCTTAAGAATTCCTCGGTTTCCCAAGTAGCTTCCTCCTCTGAGTGATTACTCCACTGGACCTTGAACATCTTAATCGATTTTGCCCGAGTTGATCTTTCCTTGCAATCCAGAATCTTGGAGGGGTACTCTTGGTACGAGAGATCTGGCTCTATCTCCAATTCTGGCTCTGCTATGATCTCAGTCGGCAATCGAACACACTTCTTCAGCTGAGATACATGGAATACACTGTGAATGGCAGACATCTTTGAAGGTAACTTCAGCTTGTATGCCACGGGTCCACATGCTTCTATGATCTCATAAGGTCCAATGTAACGAGGGGCTAGCTTGCCTTTGATCCCAAACCTCTGCACTCCCTTGGTGGGTGATACCTTGAGGTATACGAAACTTCCCACCTCGAACTGGAGAGGTTTCCTTCTTCTATCATGATAGCTCTTCTGCCTGGCCTGAGCAGCTTCTAGATTCTTCCTGATTAGCTTGACCTTCCTTTCGGCTTCAGTCACTAAGTCAGGTCCAAAAACTTCTCTTTCACCAGGTTGAGACCAATTGAGTGGTGTCCTGCACCTTCTTCCATAGAGAGCTTCAAAAGGTGCCATCTTTAGGCTGGATTGATAACTATTGTTATAAGCAAACTCTGCCAAGGAGAGGTGCTTATCCCAGTTCTTGCCACAATCGATCGCACAAGCTCTCAGCATATCTTCCAGAATCTGGTTTACCCTTTCCGTCTGACCATCAGTCTGTGGGTGGTAAGCTGAACTCCTGATTAGCTTGGTTCCCAAAGACTCTTGCAATTGTTCCCAAAATCTGGCAACAAATTGGGCTCCTCGGTCAGAAACAATGGTCCGAGGTAATCCGTGCAAACACACGATCCGGTCAATATACAATTCTGCATACTTCTGAGCCTTATCAGTGGTGTGCACAGGAAGAAAATGTGCCACTTTCGTCAATCGGTCTACAATAACCCAAATTGAATCATGATGACGAGAGGTGTTGGGTAGACCCACAATGAAATCCATGCTGATGTCGTCCCACTTCCACGAAGGTACGGACAGTGGTTGCAAAGCTCTAGCGGACTTCAAGTGGCTTGCCTTTATCCTCTGACAGGTGTCACACTCTGATACATACTGGGCTATCTCCCTCTTCATTCTGGTCCACCAGTACAAAAGCTTCAGATCATGGTACATCTTGGTGCTTCCCGGATGCATAGAGAATTTGGAGAGATGAGCCTCATCCAAAATTTTCCTCTTGAGATCCTGGTCCTTAGGAATTACCAATCTGCTTTTGAACCATAACACACCTTTCTCATCCTGGCGGAAACAATTGTACTTCTCAACCTTCTGATGGAGATTCTTCTTGATAATCTGCAATCCCTTGTCACTGAGCTGGGCCATGATGATCTGGTCTTGCAAGGCTGGCTCAACAGAAATGTGAGACAAAGAACCAGAAGGAATCACTTCAATTTGCATCTTGCTCAACTCATCACACAAGGTGTTAATGCGAGAATCCATCAGAATATAGTTGCACTGCATCTTCCGACTCAAGGCATCTGCTACCACATTAGCTTTCCCTGGGTGATAATGTACCTCCAGGTCATAATCCTTGATCAGCTCTAGCCATCTTCTCTGCCTCATGTTGAGATCAGCCTGAGTAAAAATGTACTTAAGGCTCTTATGATCAGTGAAGATGTTGCAGTGGGTTCCCATTAGGTAGTGCCTCCACATCTTCAATGCATGAACCACTGCTGCTAACTCAAGGTCATGAGTGGGATAGTTTTGCTCATGAGGCCTGAGTGCTCTTGAGGCATAAGCAATGACTCGGTTGTCTTGCATCAAGACACAACCTAGTCCGGTGCCAGAGGCATCACAATATACATCAAAAGGCTTGCTGCTGTCGGGTTGCGCTAATACTGGTGCTGTGGTCAGATGCTGCCTTAATGCATGGAAGGCATCTTCGCACTTCTGACTCCACACAAACTTGACTTCTTTCTTCAGCAACTCAGTAATAGGCTTCGCAATTCGAGAGAAGTCCGGAATAAATCTTCGGTAATAACCAGCTAATCCCAGAAAACTCCGAATCTGGCGAACAGTCGTGGGTGGCCTCCAGTTCATCACCTCTTGCACTTTGTCAGGATCAACAGCTATTCCATCCTGAGAGATAGTGTGACCCAAGAATTTGATTTCCTTTAGCCAAAAATCACACTTGGATAACTTGGCATAAAGGTGGTGCTCTCGCAGACGTTGAAGCACTACATGCAAATGCCCGGCATGTTCTTCTTCGTTCTTTGAGTACACCAGAATATCATCGATGAAAACCACCACGAACTTGTCCAATTCCGGCATGAAAACAGAATTCATTAGATACATGAAATATGCTGGTGCATTTGTCAGCCCGAATGACATCACCAAGAATTCATATAGCCCATATCTGGTTGAGAATGCCGTCTTCGGAATATCACTTGCTCGTATTTTGATCTGATGGTAGCCAGAGCGAAGGTCTATCTTGGAAAACACCTTGGCTCCGACCAACTGGTCAAAGATAACATCAATACGAGGCAAAGGATACTTGTTCTTGATAGTTACCGCATTAAGAGGGCGGTAATCTATACACAGCCTCAAGCTTTCATCCTTCTTCTTCACAAACAGTGCTGGACATCCCCAAGGCGAAGTGCTTGGGCGAATAAAACCCTTATCCAGCAACTCTTGCAATTGCTTCTTCAACTCTGCCAACTCAGCGGGTGGCATTCGGTAGGGCCTCTTGGAAATTGGGGCCGTTCCCGGTTGCAACTCGATGGCGAATTCAATATCCCGGTCCGGTGGCATTCCCGGCAATTCATCAGGGAAGACATCCGCATACTCACAGACCACTGGGATCTTCTTCAGGGGTAACTCCATCATAGAGAAAGCACATGACTGAGAAGAACCCTGACTAGGCAGAATCAAAGTGAAATTCCCGCAGAAAGGAGAATTAACTTCCACGGTACGACTGGCTACATCAAGCACAACTTGGTGCAAGGTCATCCAATTTGCTCCTAGAATAATGTCCACATTTTCCAATCCCAACACAAGAAGAGTGGTTTTGATAATGTGGCTTCCCAGTTGAATAGGCACACTTTGGTTTAATTGATTAGTTGCAATTTTACCCCCAGGTGTGACTATCATGAATGACCCTTTTGAGTGAGAGAATGGCAGTTTGCATTTAGCACTGAACTTTTGGCTAATGAAACTATGAGATGCACCAGAATCGAACAGAATTAAAGCAGGTTGATTATAAACTAAAAAGGTACCGGTCATGATAGGAGCTCCTTCTGGTACTTCCTCTAGAGTAGTGAAGTTGAGCTTCCCTTGTCTTGATTTGGTGCTGGCATCTGCCTCTGCTGGTTCCTGGGACAGTTCTTGGCATAGTGGCCCACATTGCCACAAGTGAAACACTTGTTCCCATTGCCCTGGCGGAACTGCTGCTGCTGCGGAGGCTGATTGTTCCTTGGGGCGGGAGCTGGATAGCGGTTGGGTGCCGGCTGCTGCTGCTGCTGAGGTGGCCTGATCACCCATCTGCCTGCCTGCTGCTGGAAACCCCTGCTCTGATTGTGAGAAACAATCCGGAACCTCTGAGCCTGAGCGGATGGTGCTGCCATTGGTGCCCTTCTCTTCTTCTCTGCCCGGTGAGCAACAATGCAATCCTCCTGGGAGATGGCCATGTTGACCAACTCATTGAAGCTATCAGCCCGGACAGTGTTGAGTCGTTCCCGCAGCTTGGTATTGAGACCCCTGCGGAAGCGATCCCTCTTCTTTTCATCAGAATCAGCATGATACCCTGCATACTGGCATAAGTCGTTGAAGGCTTGTGCATACTGCAGTACCGTGCGGGTTCCTTGATTGAGGGCCAGAAATTCATTCAACTTCCGATCAAGAATGCCAGCTGGGATGTGGTGTCCCCTGAAGGCAGTCTTGAATTCCTCCCAAGATACTTCACGATCAGCGGGGAGCATAGCACGGAAGTGGTCCCACCAAGTCCGAGCAGGGCCGCGAAGCTGCTGTGCGGCGAAGCGAGCCTTGGCCTCATCAGGGCAGTCTCCTGTGAGGAGGGGAAACTTGGACTCGACGACGCGAAGCCATACGTCGGTGTCCAAGGGATCCTCTGCCTTGGTGAACAAGGGCGGCTGCGTGCTCAGAAACTCCTGGTAAGTTGCCATAGCCGGAGGTCGCTGATGCTGGCCTCCACCATGATGCTGTTGGTGGGGCTGGCGCTGCAAGAGCTGTCGCAGAATCTCATTCTGCTGGGCCATCAGCTCCTACACTGTGGGAGCTGGGGGAGGTGGCAGGGGAGCTTGCTCGTTCTGCCCGCGACGCTGCCTAGCTGCCATCTGAAAACAGAGATTGTCGCCATTGTTATCCCAACTCACATTTCCGAACGACAAGATATCATCTCATATGGAAGGAAAATGCCATAATCATAATATTAGGTTCGAAATGAAGATAACATGGTGACAAGGATCCCACAGATATCAAAAGTTTACAGGGTTACATTAATCAGGGGAAGGTACCCACAAGCCTAGTCCAAAATGTGATACTACTAAGCTCGCATAGGTTTCTATCCGCCTAAAAACGTCAAAGCGACTGCTTAACCCTGAGCGGTGGAAGCGACACTGGATACGGGTGAAGGAGGCATCGCGGAGGTAGTCCCATTGGCACCAGGGGCTGGTCCTAGCTCCTCGGGAGCCTCTTCTCCCTCGCTTCCTGCTTCATTGGCCTCCATCTCCAGGTGGTGCATGTCCAAGTGGTCATTGGCTTCCTCGAGTTCCCTCTACACGTCGTGAAGCTGGTTCTCCAAGACATCAATAGTGTTGTCTCGGATCTCCACTTGCTGCTCCAGGGTAGCGATACGCTGACTCAGCCTCTCCACCTGCAGATCCTTCTCCACCAACTCTGTGGATAGGTCGACCACAAAATCTTCCCGACTGTTGAGAGTGAGCTTGGCAGTCTGAGCGGTGTTAGCAAGAAGTGTCATAGCATCGCTCTGAAGGGTCTGAAGGCGGTACAGCGCACTCATGCACTGAACAGTGACCCTCCCAACCAAGTCAGGATACATTGCCCACACATCCTTCACATGGCTCACGCGGTTACACCACATGGGATCATCCTTCTTCTCAGCAGGGAAGAGTCCCAAGGGGTGCATCACCATCTCCAGGGGATGGTAGCCACAGAAAGTCGTCAGAGTCTTCATGGCTGCTGCCTCAATGGTGTCGTCCGTCCTGAGTCCAATCGTCTCAGAGTCAAGAGAACGCCAACCCGGCTGAAGGGGATGAGCCTCCAAAGTTAGCCAGACCCGACAACGAGGTACCCGATGCTCCTCATACAACTGCACCGTGTACAAGGGGGGCGTGGGGTAACCGGCGGAGTTAAGCACTTCCCACAAGATGGAAGGAAAGCCATCGCGAGAAAGGAAGTCAGAACTGAAACGAGAGTCTCCTCCACTGGCGGGGGTGGGTGAATTCATCTGCAGAAGGGAATCAAAGATAAAGATTATGGTGGAAGGAAAAAGAAAAGAGAGCCCGGATGATTTTAAAAAAAGGGGTTAGCTCAAATTTTTAATTCCTCTTGGTGTTTTATAATGCATGCATGCTGGAAGAAACGTTGCCTCTCAAAAGAAGATAGGGTGCCTTTTTAGGGCATCCTTAAAAATATAAGTACTGGCCCACAGGGCCTAATTAATTAGCCACCTATCCCTCCCTCTATGCCTAAGGCCTTTCGTCCTAGGTCTAGCGGTCTAGTCCTGACGATCCGTAACAGTTTCTAGGCAAGTTTTAGATTTTGAAAATTGGTATTCATGGTTTATTGTCCTTCTCTGTGGTGGAATTTGCTCCGATACCAGCTGTGGCAAAACCACCCGAATTATTCCAGCTTAAGTGCCTAAGTCACGCCTCAGGGGTCGTAACACACTTAAATCGGAATAACCCGTTAGTCCTTCAGATCTAGTCTGATAGAGCCACTTAACCAGGATCAAATTCCACAATCTCACTTGAAGGTGAGTCACAGAAGAAATACAATAAAACAGGAAACCTCAAATTAAGTACTGAGTTATTACATAAATCGGAGTTTTTGAGTAGCAAATAAAGTTCATAAATTAAAGTGCAGCGGATAATCAATGTCGTCGGTAATGAGGAAATGGGCAAGGCCTAGCCCATTACTCCTCATGCTCCTCTCCTGCCGGAGCAACATCCCACTCGACCGTCCAACCCGGTGGCAGGGTGGTAGGCCAAGTCACACCATCAACCAATTCCTGCATAGTACCTGCAAAAATGGTGCCACAAGCAAGGCTGGGTATACTAATACTCAGCTAGACTTAACCGGTGTGAGGAGTCTACTCCTCTACCTCTAGACTATGCAGCTGTTTGGCTGAGGGGTTTGGTTTGCCAAAAGCACTAGCTGTTTCTAAAATCAACTTTTAGCCTTTCAAATTCTACCATTATTAACTTAGCTAGATTTGCTCCTTCTAAGCATTCATGGTAACAATCAATTAGTTCAATCAACAAGGTATCTCATATAACCACATTTCACTTCTTACTCGATGCAGTACAAGGAATCAAGCAGTCTCATTAGCTGCGAGAAGCAGACGATTCGAATCGAGTTTTAAACCTTGCAAGGTAAACCTAAACACACGTCATGTCAGGGTACTCCGACCCCACACAAGACAACTGTCCCCATCGATTCCCCGTTCGCGTCCAGGCCTCACCGCCTTGGCATACAATGCTCCACTGACCCCGGCTGCCGCCGTGCAGTGACCGCACTTGTACCCACCATAGCTAGCATGGGAGACCCAGTCTCAGGTCGCATGAGGGATAAAGTCCGCGCCCGGCTTCACTCAGGTACTAGGTTTACCGGTTACCATTTTTCCCGGCATGTGCTTAGTACGTTCAAAAGCTTGACTCAGGTATCCACACATTAATCCTTAATTCATTTTTTTCCCGTCTCATGGACAAGGCATCCCCCCTGGATCCAAGTCCATAGACCAACATAAATCCCGTTATCAAGATGAATACAATCAATTCCTGACCTCGCGCGAGTGCTAGAAAATCACTCGACTTCTACCGAGATCCTGATTAGCATGCAGCTACTCGACCTAGCATACTAGTATTCATCTCAAAAAGGAATCCTAAGTTCATGCAACTAGAGGTTTCAAGCAACTCCTACACTTAAGTGCACATTGCAATCCTACAAGCATTAAGTGTAGTAAAGTAGCATATAATAACATGGTTATGCATAAAACCGGGGCTTGTCTTCAATTGCTGGGGCTGCGGGGAGATCCTCAATAGCAGCCTCTGAAGCCTGCTCCTGGTCCTCCTCTTGGACAGGTCCTTGCTCGGGGATGAGCACGTACTCTCCGTCGGCAAGATTACAATCTAATGAATGCAATGCGTAAGATTTATGCATGATATGATATGTGCTTTTAGAAATTACAACTTTAAAGGGGTATGATCTTTTGGGTTTAAACAAGTTAACTTTACTTATGCAAAACCCTTTAGTGGTATACTTAGTAAATTGGGTTAGACTTAGCTAAGGTAAGTAGTAGATTAAATTTTTGGGGTTCCACTGAATTCCTTTTAAGTCTTAAGGAGAATTGATAAGTCCTCAAGTTAGACTTATTGATGTAGGGTTTATTTCCTCTTTCCTTTTCTTTTATTCTTTTAATGTTTTGGAGTAGGTTTGAACTACAAGTTGCTTTTATAAAATTCCAAAAATTCTGCAAAAATTACAGTGGCTTGCTACTGGTGTGTGTTGCTCTGTCTCAAAATTTGGGGATCAGAAAGTGAATGGTTTTCTCTGGACAAAATTACCAAATTTTAGGGCAGAAGGGGTGCTTTGAACTACAACTATTATTTAACAGTGGGTAATTCTCTAAAACTCATTTTTGCTGGCTTTTAGGTGTTATAACATGACTTGATACAAATTTCTAGTCATTAATATCTCTTAATTATTTTTCTATGGTTTTCTCAAGGTTTCTAGCCAAAGGGGTGCTTTCTACTACCACTATATTTGAAAAACATCAAACAACAGAGTTCTTATTTTTCTTAGTTGGTACTTTGTGCAAGAGCAATCATTCTGAAGTTTGGCTTCTTTTTGCTTAAGGGAAGGGGTGGTTTGCATTATTTGAATTGAATGGCCTTTCTCATAAATTACTAGCAAAAGATATGGGTTTACTTCTTCATAGGTTTGCATTTTTCTCTGGTGGTTTGTCTCATCATGGACTTAGCAAATTTTTGGTTGCCCATTATCACATTGATAGGGGTTGTTTATGATTTATTGGAAAAATGCCTTATTATTACTCTGTATTTATTTTCCTTACTTAAGGAGTTGGGCTGGGGTGCTCTGTATTTTTGTAGTGGGGCTCTGGTGGTTATAAGTCCACTGGATTTTTATTAATCATTTTGGTTATAGTTTTGTAACTCTAATAATTGATTTTTAGTCCATATAAGGCTAAACAAATCATCTTAATTAAAAACTGGTCCAAATTAATGGTCTCTGTATTTTTCCTAGGTTCTCTGTTACATAAGTAAACTAGGAAAAATAATCTTAATCACTGCTCAATAATTTCTAATGCCTTTCTGATTTTCTCTAAGTTTTGGGTAAAATAGCTTTAAATGGAAAACTACACCATATTTTCCAATGCTGGGGTTCCTACTATTTTTAAACAGTGTCTAAATAAGGTATAAACATCTACAAATTTTCTTAAGCTCAGCACAAAAGAAAACTAATTTTCCTTAATTAAACAAGGTTTAGTGGGTTTCTGTTTTTAATTTTAAACTCTAAAATTTAGAATAGAAAGCATGGGGTTCACTATTTTTAAATGATAGATCATAATATTCAGAGCTAGCAAAATTTGTTTGACAACTTTTATTAAGATGTCATCAAGTTATGGGTTTTCTAAGTTCTCTGGTCATTTTAAAAAAAACAGAATTGATTAAATGGAAATCCACTTTGCACTGGGGTCCCTGGCGGTTTTCTAAGTTTTCCTCGCGAATCAGTCCTTAGGTTACTATTCACATGAGTCGCTGACATTACAGAAAACCCCTCGGGTTCTACAAATCCTAACCCGAGGTCCTTCTTCTACCTTAAACAGTAGCCGCGGCGAAGAAAAGGGCGGAGGGGTTTACCGGCGGCGAGACTGTTCCGGTGAAGTGGTCGAGGATGAAGGGGAGGTCTCGGGGATCACAACGGTGTGTGGAACGCCGTCGGAGATGGCCGGAGTCGGTCGGTCCACGTGCGCAGGCGGGGATGCTCGTCGGCGGCGAGGAGACCGGCCTGGTCACGGCGAGATAGTTCAATCAAATGGGTCGGGGAGGTCCACGGGGTGCCAGAGAAGACATAAGCGAAAGGAATCGGGCGGAGACTCACTGGATAGCTCGGTCCACGCGCGGCGGCGGAAGACCGAAGTCCGGTGAGGTTGATCTCGGGCCTCCGGTGAAGTCCGGTCGGGTCCGAGGGCTTGGCGAGCTTCACGGGCTACTGGCGGAGCTAGCCAAAGCACTGGCTTGCCCAGAGGGTGGCTGGAGGGGGCTGGCCACGGTGGCCGAAGCTCTGGCGGCAATGGCGGGCGGAATTGAGCTCGCCGGAGCTAAGGGAAGGGGGCTGGCCGGTGAGGGTGAGTGCGGGGCGAAGTGGGGCGCGCCTGGGAAGGCTTTATAGGCACGGCGCGGTGCACGGGCGGTCGTGGACCGGCGAGTGTGCGCGGGCGTGCACTGGGAAGGCGCGGTGCGCGAACGGGCGTGAACCAGGGGTGTCAGTCGCGGTCGAACACGTGTTCCCGTTGCCTCTACCCCTGTTCAAGCGCCGATTGGGAGCAAATCTTCGCGAATTTGGGCAAGATCATTGCAAGGGATTTGTTCACCAGACCAAGCTTTGTCTTTTGTGTATGGACAACGTGCGGTTTTAGGCTAGGGACAGGGAGTTGTAGCGTCACCAAGGTGCCAGTGTCAGAATGCCTGGTCCCGAGGTTAAGCTGCGCCAAAACCGTGTCAAATGAATTTGGTTTGAGTTCAAACTTTCCCAGAATGTGTTCAAGGTAATTTGGCACGACTTTGATATTTGGATCTTCTGGCTTTGAGTTTTGAAAAGTAGAGAACACAGATGATCTTTGAGAGGAGGTCTGAAATTCAGAAATTCAGAAATCTGAATTTCTCTAAGGGTTCATTGATCAAGGGCTGATTTGGGGATTTATTTGAGTTATTTTGGCTAAGCCTTCTCAATCTTTCTTGTTGCTTAACAAATATATTTTAACTTATATAAATGGGCTCAACTCAAAATGTTAAACTTTTCATCCTCTTTTCATATTTCCTTGAATTTTGTTCATGGGGCTTACTTAGGGTTTTTAATTAGGGTTGCACATTCTTATCTTTCAAAAGTCTCACTTGTTTTGACCATGACACTTTTAAGTATATACTTGGTGAGTTCTTTCTTACTTAAATTGTTTTGTTGTTCATGCTTACTTTGGTTTACATAAAATGATGGTTCTTGGTTTGGCTTTTGAGAACAACCCTGAGTGACACTAGGGTGTCACACGAGGCACCCTCGGTTCAGCCCGAGGTACCCTCGGTCCCGGAGGGCGAGACGCTGCACGTCGAGGGGGAGCGAAGCGGGGTCACGCCTGATCAAAACTGGCAGACCCCGTACCTGCAATATCTCCACCGAGGAGAGCTACCCCTCGACCGAGCCGAAGCTCGGCGGTTGGCACGGCGTGCCAAGTCGTTCATCTTGCTGGGAGATGGGAAGGAGCTCTACCACCGCAGCCCCTTGGGCATCCTCCAGCGATGCATTTCCATCGCCGAAGGTCAGGAACTCCTACAAGAGATACACTCGGGGGCTTGCGGCCATCACGCAGCGCCTCGAACCCTTGTCGGAAACGCTTTCCGGCAAGGTTTCTACTGGCCGACAGCGGTGGCCGACGCCACTAGAATTGTCCGCACCTGCGAAGGGTGTCAGTTCTACGCAAGGCAGACCCACCTGCCTGCTCAGGCTCTGCAAACCATACCCATCACCTGGCCTTTTGCCGTGTGGGGTCTGGACCTCGTCGGCCCCTTGTAGAAGGCACCCGGGGGCTACACGCACCTGTTGGTCGCCATCAACAAATTCTCCAAGTGGATCGAGGTCCGACCCCTAAACAGCATCAGGTCCGAACAGGCGGTGGCATTCTTCACCAACATCATCCATCGCTTCGGGGTCCCGAACTCCATCATCACCGACAACGGCGCCCAGTTCACCGGCAGGAAGTTCCTAGACTTCTGCGAGGATCACCACATCCGGGTGGACTGGGCCGCCGTGGCTCACCCCATGTCGAATGGGCAAGTAGAGCGTGCCAACGGCATGATTCTACAAGGACTCAAGCCTCGGATCTACAACGACCTCAACAAGTTCGGCAAGCGATGGATGAAGGGACTCCCCTTGGTGGTCTGGAGCCTGAGGACAACGCCGAGCCGAGCTACGGGCTTCACGCCATTCTTTCTAGTCTATGGGGCCGAGGCCATCTTGCCCACAGACCTGGAATACGGTTCCCCGAGGACGAGGGCCTATGCTGACCAAAGCAACCAAGCTAATCGAGAAGACTCGCTGGACCAGCTGGAAGAGGCTCGGGACAAGGCCTTACTACACTCGGCGCGGTACCAGCAGTCCATGCGACGCTACCACGCCCGAGGGGTCCGGTCCCGAGACCTCCAGGTGGGTGACCTGGTGCTTCGGCTGTGACAAGACGCCCGAGGGCGGCACAAGCTCACGCCCCCCTGGGAGGGGCCGTTCGTCATCGCCAAAGTTCTGAAGCCCGGAACGTACAAGCTGGCCAACAGTCAAGGCGAGGTCTACAGCAACGCTTGGAACATCCAACAACTACGTCGCTTCTACCCTTAAGATGTTTTCAAGTTGTTCATATACCTCACTCCCACGCAAAGTTTAGTCATCAAGGAAGGGTCAGCCTTGCCTTGGCAAAGCCCGACCCTCCCTCGGGGGCTAAAAGGGGGGAACCCCCTCTGCATCGAAATTTTCCTCGAAAAAAGATCTTTTCTGCCAGAATGTCTTTCGTGCTTTTCGACTACTTCGAAAGTGGATCCTGAAAACGACGGAGTACACGTAAGCAGCAAAGGCTGACCGAGCCGAGGGACTCCTACGCCTCCGGGATACGGATACCTCACTCATCACCTTCTGCGATAAGTAACTCACGTTCGGATAAGTGATTCCGTGGACCGAACAAGTCTTCACGTTCGAAAGCTCCTCTGCTGAAGCGATTCTTCGAGCCTTCTCGACTGCGTCGGTGGCAGAACCCTATGGACGGATAAGAGTGCGCGTAAGCGGCAAGGCCGACCGAGCCGAGGGATTCCTACGTCTCCGAGATACGGATACCTCACTCATCACCTTCCGTAAGAAGCAACTCTTGCTCGCACAGACAATTCTGTTACCGACGAAGAAGTCCAGATACTCGAAACAAGAGGAAAAGAAACACAGCTTTACAACACGGCGAGGGTGTGTTTGGGCCTCGGCGGCCGCAGAAAACACACGCTACAAGATAATCCGATCCTGCAGGCGCGGATCTTGACGGTTGAAGGGAGCAGCAGCACCCTCGGCGTCGACAACACCTTCGGCGAGGTCCGACCTAGCCTCGGACGGCGACGCGGTCCGAGGATCTCCACTCTGAAGGACAACGTCATCACCGCGCCCAGGCCATCGCCGCCAGGGTCTTCTCCGAGAATCCGGCCCGAGCAGGCGGCTCGGTTGGTCACCCCGAGGCCTCGGTCAGCTGTCCCCCGAAGACATCAGCCCGGCCCGAGGCCTCGGCAGATCAACTCCGGCGTCGGTCCCGCTAACGGACGACCCGACCAGGCTCCGGCCGACCAAGTCTTCTTTTCGAGCCAACTCTGCCTCTGTCCATGCTGACACCGCTACCCCTGGCCTCGGCTCATCGAAGAGCGGCCGAGGGGTTTCTTTAACTAAGCAAGAGAAGCCTCGGACAACAAGGCTGACTGAGCCGAGGGACTCCTACGCCTCCGGGATACGGATACCTCACTCATCACCTTTACACGGGGCGACTCACGCTTGGTGAAGCGGTTCAGACAACCAACAGGCGAGTCTTAGTGCTCGAAAATGAGGAAAAAACACGGCTCCGTGCCCAAAATTACATACATGTTTAGGCCTCGACAGCCACAATGAACAAAAACACTGGCATTCAAAGTGCCATTGCAAACGGAACTCCGGTTCCACCTCCACAGGTACGAACAACCCCACTCGATGGGGGGGCCTGCGGAGCAACAGAAGACCAACGGGCGGCTCGCCGTCGCCCGCTCCGGCAGCAACAACAACGACCCCCGCTCCGGGTGGCCGAACTGCAGCAGCGATGGCCTCAGGGCGGACGCTGCTGCAACCTTGCCCTCGCCTACGCCGACGCTCGAGGGGCGAGGACAAGTACAAAGAGCCGGAGGCCCGAAGCGCGGATGGTGGCGGTGATCCCATCGGCAACGGGGACTTCTCGAGCCGCCTCCACCTCTGCACCGACGACAGGGGCCGTCAGCCCTCCGGTAGATCCCCACTCAGATCCTCCCGGACGAGTGGGGCACCAACCTCCGCGTGGAGGCGCTGTACCGGTGCAAAGGCGGGACCGCCCCAGAACACGAACGCCGCCCTGGCAGCGCGCGACATCTTGGGCGGTCCTCCCGTGCGCACGGCGCGACAACCGCCTTCGCGGCAGGAGGGGGCACCGGGAGCCAAGCCGGCGAGTCCAACGCGCCGAGGCTGACGACGCCCGCAGTCGACCAGCCCCGCGTTGTCGAAGTCCGCCCCTCTCGCAGGGCCAGTGAGCGCCCTCTCCCTCGAACGATGAAGGAGAGGCTGACCCACGAAACCGCGCGGGAGGTAGAGCTCCGGTTCAGCCCGGCCTCCACCCCAGCGAGGATGATGAACATCCTTGAAGCTGAGGGTGGGACCAAGGTCGCAGCCCGGCTTGCTTCTCCCCACCCAGGAGCTGGTGGTCACTGTCTCGGGTGACCTCCGGCGAGGGGATGCAGCCGGGCTGACTGATGAAAATCCTTGAAGCCGAACGATGGCTGAAAGGTACCAACTCCCACGGAGTTGCGTTCCCCCAACGACAGGGCGGAAGGACTGCGGGCATCCCCCATCCGGGGGCTCGGAAGGTGGAAAGACACGATGCATAAGGGAGCGCGAAGACATGGTCGCCTTTCAAGGGGGTCACCCTCTTTTTAAAGGCGACTCTCCCTACTTGCGTCCCCAGCCGTCGTGGGCTGAGTCTTCTCCAACACGCTCCAAGGTCCTCCCCCTACGGCGCGGGGGCTGGGTCCCACACGTCATGCAAGCCGGCCCAGAGCAGAAGAAGCCGAACCGCCACGCGCGGTGCATGCAACCGCCCAGCGGTTACAAGCGGCCCTCCACTTTTGCCCAGACCAACGGGCGAAAGGGCGGGCAGCCATGCAGGCGGCATGCAAACCGCGCCAAGTGGGCGCACTTCTCCGACTTCCAACACGCCCAGCATGGAGGCCCAAGCCCACGCGTCATGCAACCGACGCGCCGGATGCTGCGTGCGAGCAACTGCACCACCGCCCGCGCCACTACCGCGCCTCCTCGACTGCGGAACCAATACCGCGACTCGAGGCGACCCAGCGCACGACCCAGCAGCGCCAGCCTGGCGCGACGGTCAATGCGGCCAAAAATGGGCCGGCAGTAACGGCGGTGGCAGGCGGGCAGGAGCAGCGGTCATGTCGTCAGCCAAGCTTATGTCCCATCCGGGGGCAGCGAGAGAACCCTCTCTCACGACGTGAAGACGACGCGCTCGTGTTCCGTTCCTCGAACGGCCCGCGCACGCGCAACGGCTGCCCCGCGAACCGCTCGCCCCGTCGCATTAACTCCGCGGCGGGACAGGCGGCGCCTCTGGCAGGAGAAGCAAGCGACGCTTCGCCTTTGCCATAATGACTGCGTCAAAAAAAAGGTACGCCGCGTCGTTCGATTACGTATCCTTTTCCTTTTTTCCTCTTTCTCTCTCTTACAACAGGGACCGGGAAAGGGGGATACCCCGAAAAGGATCCTTCTCCGTGAAGGAACCAGGCTCCGAGCCTCCCTACTGATCAGAGGTTCGAAGGCTGGCCCCTCGGAGGGGTTCAACAGCCGCCTCAGAGCGCGTGGGCTCCACACCCACTACTGGTCAGAGGTTCGAAGGCCGGCCCCTCGGAAGGGTTCAACGACCGCCTCAGGCTACTCGGGCTCCGCGCCCACTACTGATCAAGGGTTCGAAGGCTGGCCCTCGAAGGGTTCACAGCCACCTCAGACGCAGAGCGAGGGATGACCATGGGTACGTTTGATACATAACCAAGGCTCGGGCTGCGCTCCCGAGGTACCCTAGGACATTTCTGAGACCAGCGGGAACGATCTTGTAACAGAATCCCATCAGAGGGAGGCATCGAGCCCTCGAACCCCGTCGACAGGGGACCGGGTCCGGCAGATCACCCATAGGTACTTTTGGGCGCGCCTCTGGGCCTCTAGCCGACCCCTAGCAAATGGGGCACGGACGTTCGCTCGGATTACCCGCCAGCAGCTCACCGGAGACACCATGTTCGGCGCCCACCGAGGGCAACATGGCGCTTTCCCCCCCTCCTCCTTGCGGAAAGGCGACGCAGGGGCGTATGTAAAAAAGTCGAGTCTGTCCCTGATCGTCCTCTCGCCCTGTGCAGAGGCTCGGGGGCTGCTCTCGCAAACCCGGCTCCGGCCAAACCGTTGACAGCGTCAACATACCAGCCCGAGAATTTGGGACCCGACCGTGCACCCGGGCTACGGCCAGCTCGCATGAGGGAACGACCAGATCAGCCAAAGCATTACGCGAGGCATTAAGACCTCGGAGGAGTCAAACTACTCCTCCGAGGCCTCGGGGGCTACACCCGGCGGGTGCGCTCGCGCGCACCCACCGGAACAAAACGCAACCGAGAAAGGCTGGTCCCCTTGCAAAAAAGTGCGACAAAAGCCTCCAAGCGAGTGTTAACACTCCCTTCGAGGCTCGGGGGCTACTGTCGGGGACCATAATTAGGGGTACCCTCAAGGCTCCTAATTCTCAGCTGGTAACCCCCATCAGCACAAAGCTGCAAAGGCCTGATGGGTGCGATTAAATCAGGGATCGGTCCATTCGAGGGACTCGATCACGCCTCGCCCGAGCCTAGCCTCGGGCAAGGGCAGCCGACCCCGGAGGATCTCCGTCTCGCCCGAGGCCCCCCTCCAGCGATGAACATACTTTCGGCTTGCCCGAGGCCCTGTCTTCGCCAAGAAGCAATCCTGACCAAATCGCCGCGCCGACCGACCAAATCGCAGGAGCATTTAATGCAAAGGTGGCGTGACACCTTTATCCTGACGCGCGCCCTTCAGTCGATAGAGCCGAAGTGACCGCAATCACTTCGCCGCTCCACTGACCGACCTGACAGAAGGACAGCGCCACCTGTGCCGCACCGACTGCAGTGCCACTTGACAGAGTGAGGCTGACAGGCAGTCAGGCTCGACCTCAGGCACCATAGGAAGCTCCGCTCCGCCCGACCCAGGGCTCGGATTTGGGCTAAGCCCCGGAAGACGGCGAACTCCGCTCCGCCCAACCCAGGGCTCGGATTCGGGCTAAGCCCCGGAAGACGGCGAACTCCGCTCCGCCCGACCCAGGGCTCGGACTTGGGCTAAGCCCCGGAAGACGGCGAACTCCGCTCCGCCCGACCCAGGGCTTGAACTTGGGCTCAGCCCCAGAAGACGACGAACTCCGCTCCACCCGACCCAGGGCTCGGACTTGGGCTCAGCCCCAGAAGACGACGAACTCCGCTTCGCCCGACCCCAGGGCTCGGACTCAGCTCTGGCCTCAGCCGACGGTCTCCGCCTCGCCCGACCCAGGGGCTCGGACTCGACCACGGCCACGGAAGACAGACTCGACCTCGACCTCGGAGGAGCCTCCACATTGCCCAACCTAGGGCGCGGACCGACCACGTCGACAGGAGGCACCATCATTACCCTACCCCAAGCTGGCTCAGGCTACGGGGAACAAGACCGGCGTCCCGTCTGGCTCGATCCGCCAGATAGGCAATGATGGCGCCCCGCACGCTCCCTGACGACGGCAGCTCTCCGCCCCCTTACGGAAGCAAGAGGACGTCAGCAAGGACTCGACAGCCCCGACAGCTGTCCTTCCGCCAGGCTCCAGCGCTCCTCCGACGGCCACGACACCACACGAACCGGGTGCCAAAACCTCTCCGGCTGCCACGACGGCATGTACTTAGGGCGCTAGCTCTCCTCCGCTAGACACGTAGCACTCTGCTACACCCCCCATTGTACACCTGGATCCTCTCCTTACGCCTATAAAAGGAAGGACCAGGGCCCTCTTACAGAGGGTTGGCCGCGCGGGGACGAGGACGAGACAGGCGCTCGCGTGAGGCCGCTCGCTCCCTCTCCCGCGTGGACGCTTGTAACCCCCTACTGCAAGCGCACCCGACCTGGGCGCGGGACGAACACGAAGGCCGCGGGATTTCCACCTCTCTCACGCCTGTCTCCGGCCACCTCGCTTCCCCCCTTCGCGCTCGGCCTCGCGCCGACCCATCTGGGCTGGGGCACGCGGTGACATTTCACTCGTCGGCCCAGGGACCCCCCGGTCTTGAAACGCCGACAATTGGTTTGTGTTGAACCTTTATGCACCTGTAAAATATATAATCTAGAGCAAACTAGTTAGTTCAATATTTGTGTTGGGCATCAACCACCAAAATTATTTATAGGAAAAGGTTAAACCCTATTTCCTTTTCACTTTTGATCTACGGATTTACCTCCCGTGTCGAGGTCGAGATGACCATTGGTTCCCATGGGTGTCTTGATGGGATTGCCATCCTTCATTCCAAACTTCTTAAGTATGTCTTGAATGTACTTGGTTTGGCTGATGAAGGTGCCAGCTTGGAGTTGCTTGACATCTCGAATTTTTGTATCATGATCCTACTAAACTCTTCACAAGTTGACTTGTTAGTAGACCCAAAGATAATATCATCAACATAAATTTGGCATACAAACAAGTCTTTTGCAACAGTCTTAGTAAAGAGAGTAGGATCGGCTTTTCCGACTTTGAATCCATTTGTGGTAAGGAAGTCTCGCAGACATTCATACCATGCTCTTGGGGCTTCCTTGAGCCCATAAAGCGCCTTTGAGAGTTTGTACACATGGTTAGAGTACTCACTATCTTCAAAGCCGGGAGGTTGCTCAACGTAGACCTCTTCCTTGATAGGTCCATTGAGGAAGGCACTTTTGACGTCTATTTGATAAAGCTTAAAGCCATGGTAAGCAGCATAGGCAAGTAATATGTGAATTGACTCAAGCTTAGCTACGGGTGCATAAGTTTCATCAAAGTCCAAACCTTCTACTTGTGAATAACCTTTGGCCCCAAGTCGGGCTTTGTTCCTTGTCACCACACCATGCTCATCTTGCTTGTTGCGGAATACCAATTTGGTGCCTACAACATTTTGATTAGGACGTGGAACTAAATGCCATACCTCATTCCTTGTGAAGTTGTTGAGCTCCTCTTGCATTGCCAACACCCAATTCGGATCTCTTAGTGCATCCTCGACCCTGTATGGCTCAATAGAGGACATAAAAGAGTAATGTTCACAGAAATGAGCAACTCGAGATCTAGTGGTTACCCCCTTATGGATGTAACCAAGTATGGAGTTGACGGGGTGATCTCTTTGAATTGCTTGGTGGACTCTTGGGTGTGGCGGTCTTTGACCCTGGATTTCTTGATCATCTTCCTTGTCTTCATCCCCCTTGATCATTGTCCTCCTCTTGAGGTGGCTCATCCTCTTGATCTTTATTTTCATGGAAGATGATGGTTGATTTTGTGCTTGTGTGGGCTCTTCGAATTCCTTAGGACACACATCTCCAATAGACATGTTCATTAGCGCGACGCATGGAGCCTCTTCATCATCTAATTCATCAAGATCAACTTGCTCCACTTGGGAGCCATTAGTCTCATCAAACACAATGTCACAAGAAACCTCAACCAATCAAGTGGATTTGTTGAAGACTCTATATGCTCTTGTGTTTGAGTCATAACCAAGTAAAAAAGCCTTCTACAGCCTTAGGAGCAAATTTAGATTTTCTACCTCTTTTAATAAGAATAAAGCATTTACTCCCAAAGACTCTAAAATATGAAACATTGGGTTTTTTACCAGTGAGGAGTTCATATGATGTCTTCTTGAGGATTCGATGAAGATATAACCGGTTGATGGAGTAGCAGGCGGTGTTAATTGCCTCGGCCCAAAACCGGTCTGGTATCTTGTACTCATCAAGCATGGTTCTTGCCATATCCAGTAGAGTTCTATTTCTTTCTCTCAACTACACCATTTTGTTGAGGTGTGTAGGGAGAAAAGAACTCATGCTTGATCCCCTCTTCCTCAAGAAAACCTTCAACTTATGAATTCTTGAACTCCGTCCTATTATCGATTCTTATCTTTTTTATCCTTAATCCGAACTCATTTTGAGCCCGTCTTAAGAATTCTTTTAATGTATCTTGGGTTTGTGATTTTTCCTGCAAAAAGAACACCCAAGTGAAGTGAGAATAATCATCCACAATAGCAAGACAGTACTTACTCCCGCCGATGCTTATGTAAGCTATCAGGCCGAATAGATCCATGTGGAGTAGCTCGAGCAGCCTGTCAGTAGTCATGATGTTCTTGTGTGGATGATAGACTCCACTTGCTTCCCTGCTTGGCATGCGCTACAAACACTGTCTTTCTCAAAATGAACATTTGTTAGTCCTAAAATGTGTTTTCCCTTTAGAATTTTGTGGAGATTCTTCATCCCAACATGGGAAAGTCGGTGATGCCAGAGCCAACCCATATTAGTCTTAGCAATTAAGCAAGTATCAAGTTCAACTTGGTTATCATTAAAATCAACTAAATATAGCTGACCCTCTAATACTCCTTTAAATGCTATTGAATCATCACTTCTTCTAAAGACAGTAACACCTACATCTGTAAATAGACAGTTGTATCCCATTTTGCATAATTGAGAAACAAAAAGCAAATTGTAGTCTAAAGAATCTACAAGAAAAACATTGAAAATAGAATGTTCAGGTGATATAGCAATTTTATCCAAACCTTTGACCAATCCTTGATTTCCATCCCCGAGTGTGATAGCTCATTGGGAATCTTCATTTTTCTCATAGGAGGAGAACATTCTCTTCTCCCATGTCGTGTGGTTTGTGCACCCGCTATCGATTATCCAACTTGAACCACCGGATGCATAAACCTACAAAACAATTTTAGGCCTTATTCTTAGGTACCCAAACGGTCTTGTGTCCTTTCACATTAGAAACAAGCACCTTGGGTAACCAAACACAAGTCTTTGGACTCTTGTGTTTGCCCCCAACATATTTGGCAACTATTTTGTCTGATTTGTTAGTTAAAACATAAGATGCATCAAAAGTCTTAAATGAAATATTATGCTCATTTGATGCAGCAGGAATTTTCTTTTTAGGCATTTTAACATGAGTGGTATGCCTAGAGCTAGAAGCCTCATTTTTATACATAAATGCATGATTAGAAACAATGTGAGATTTCCTAGCATGAATTTTCCTAATTTTGTGCTCAGGATAGTTGGCAGGATATAAAATGTAACCCTAACTATCCTGAACCATGGGAGCCTTGCCCTTCATAAAGTTAGACAATCTCTTAGGGGCATTAAGCTTGACATTGCTTCCCTGTTGGAAACCAATGTCATCCTTAATGCTAGGGCATCTCCCATTATAAAGCATGCTACGAGCAAATTTAAATTTTTCATTTTCGAGCTCATGCTCGGCAATTTTAGTAGTTCATTTAGCTATGTGATCATTTTGTTGTTTAATCATGGCAAGGTGATCATCCATAGCTTCTACATGAACATCTCTACATCTAGTACAGATAGAAACATGCTCAATAGTAGATGTAGATGGTTTACAAGCATTTAATTCTTCTATCTTAGCATTTAATCTAACATTCTCATCTCTAAGACATGAAATAGAATCATTGCAAACATTCAATTCTTTAACCTTAGAAACTAAACTAGCATTTTCATTTCTAAGACTAGAAATTGAAAAATGACAAATGCTAAGCTCCTTAGTTAAGTTTTCACATTTTTGTACTTCCTGAGCATAAGCATTTTTCAGTTTAACAATTTTTTGTTTTCTTTAATGAGGAAGTCCTCTTGGCTATCCAAGAGTTCATCCTTCTCATTAATGACTTCAATTAATTCATTTAATTTTTTCTTTTGGTCCATGCTATGGTTGGCAAAGAGAGACATTAAATTATCTTCACTATCACTAGAGCTACCCTCATCACTAGATGTTGTATATTTGGGGGTGGTTCTAGAGTGTACCTTCTTCTTCTTGTCGTCCTTATCCATAAGAAACTTGTGCCCGACGTTGGGGAAGAGAAGACCTTTGTTGACGGCGATGTTGGCGGCGTTCTCGTCGGAGGAGGAGTCGGTGGAGCTCTCATCAGAGTCCCATTCCCGACATATGTGGGCATCGCCCTTCTTCTTCTTGTAGTATATCTTCTTCTCCTTCTTCTTCTCCTTCTTGTCCTCGTCCCTGTCACTTTCACTAGAAATTGGACATTTAACAATAAAGTGACCGGACTCACCACACCGGTAGCACACCTTCTTGGAGCGGGACTTGTAGTCTTTCCCCCTCCTTTGTTTGAGGATTTGGCGAAAGCTCTTGATGATGAGCGCCATTTCCTCGTTGTTGAGCTTGGAGGCATCGATTGGAAGCCTACTTGATGTAGACTCCTCCTTCTTCTCTTCCGTCGCTTTGAATGCGACGGGTTGCACCTCGGGTGTGGAGGTGGTGCCTTGCTCCAAGTTGACAATGTGTTTGGAGTCTTTGATCATAAGTTCAAAGCTCACAAACTTGCCAATCACTTCCTCGGGAGACATTAGTTTGTATCTAGGATCCCCATGTATCAATTGAACTTGAGTATGATTACGAAAAACAAGGGATCTTAGAATAACCTTGACCATTTCATGGTCATCCCATTTGGTGCTCCCGAGGTTGCGCACTTGGTTCACCATGGTCTTGGGCCGGCTGTACATGGCTTGCGGCTCTTCTCCTTTATTGACGACGAATCGACCGAGCTCCCCTCAATCGTCTCCCGCTTGGTGATCTTGGTCACCTCGTCCCCTTCGTGCGCGGTCTTGAGGATGTCCCAAATTTCCTTGACGCTCTTTAACCCTTGCACCTTGTTATACTCCTCTCGACACAAGGAGGCGACGAGTATAGACGTGGCTTGAGAGTTATAGTGCCTAATTTGGGCAGCCTCGTCCGAGTCATAGTCCTTGTCCCCCACCTTAGGTACCTGCGCTCCATACTCAACAATACCCCAAATACTTTTGTGGAGTGAGGTTAGATGGTGCCTCATTTTATCACTCCACATACAATAATCTTCACCATCAAAATATGGTGGTTTGCATAGGGGTACGAAAAGTAATGGAACACGCTTTGAAATACGGGGATATCGTAGGGGCATGTTACTATACTTCTTGCGCTCATGGCGCTTAGAAGCGGTGGATGACTCGAAGATCGATGTGGAGGGTGACGAAGAGTCGGTCTCGTATTAGACCACTTTCTTCTTCTTCTTCTTATCACCTATCCAATGTAACTTGATGGAGGAAGAGGATTCCTCCTAATGTTTGTTGCCGGACTCCCTTGAGAGAGTCCTCCCCAAGCTTGCAGACTTGTCGCCGGTCATGATCTCCCTCTTGGCGTGATCTCCAGACATCACTTCGAGTTGGTTAGGCTCTTAATGAAGTACTGGTTTTGATACCAATTGAAAGTCGCCTAGAGGGGGGTGAATAGGCGAAACCTGAAATTTATAAACTTAAGCAAGCACTAAGGTCGAGGGTTAGCGTTAGAATTAAATTCAAGCCCGAAGAGAGGGGAAAACAAATCAAATAAGAAACAAGGCGAGTGAACACGGTGATTTGTTTTACCGAGGTTCGGTTCCAAAGAACCTAGTCCCCATTGAGGTCACAAACACCGGGTCTATTTCAACCCTTTCTCTCTCTCAAACGGTCACTTAGACCGAGTGAGCCTTCTCCTTAATCAATCGGGTCACTAAGACCCCGCAAGGACCACCACACACTTAGGTGTCTCTTGCTTTGATTATAAGTCACTTGAGAACAAGAATGAGAAAGAAGAAAGACAATCAAAGAAACAAGAGCGCAAAAAAACACGGACACACTCTCTCACAAGTCACTAAATGTTTGAGTTGAATTCTAGGCTTGGAGAGGGTTTGATCTTTAGAAATGTGTCTTGGAGTGAATGCACTAGCTCTTGTATTGAATGTGATCTCTGAAAAACTTGGATGCCAAAGGTTGTGGTGGTTGGAGGTATTTATAGCCCCCAACCACTTTGGTAGCCGTTGGGGAGGCTGCTGGCAATGGGCGCACCGGACAGGCACTGTTCCTTGTCCGGTGCGCCGCCATGTCACCCAACTGTTAGGGTTCGGAGCTCGGTCGACCGTTGGAGCTTTGTCCTCTTGCGGCACCGGACATTCTGGTGCCACACCGGACAGTCCGGTGTCCCTCTGACTTCACTGCTCTAACTTCTGTGCGGTACTGTGCTACACTATTCCTTCTGTCAGAGTCGACCGTTGGCGCAGAAAGTTGTTGCTCCGGTGGCACACCGGACAATCCCGTGAATTATAGCGGAGCGCGCCCTGGAATTCCCGAGAGTGGCTGGTTTGGACTTGTATGGCCTGGTGCACCGGATACAGTCTGGTGTGCCATTGTTCAGCACACTCAAGTCCTTTTGCTCTTTTAAAATTGTGTCTCTAACTTGAATCCTTTATTGGTTTGTGTTGAACCTTATGCACGTGTAATACATGAATTCTAGACAAACTAGTTAGTCCATGTGTTTGTGTTGACTATCAACCACCAAAATTAATTATAAGAAATGGTTAACCTTATTTCCCTTTCAGTTCCTTTGTCTATCAGATATCTAGAGTGTTTCTGCTTATTCAATAGCAGCGTATAGTACCTTTAAATAATGTTGTTCATTTTTTAGTAAAAAGGATGGGGAAGTTAAGCTTAATGATGTATGATTTGCATATCCTTCTCGCACTTCTCATATGATTATTAAGGTACCTCCCAAAGTACTATGCATCTGACATATCCATTTACTAGATTTGACATTTTCATTATATATAAATAAATATATAAACAATGTACATATACGTAAAGAGAAACTTTAGGTAACCTGGTTTGCATCAGCTTTCATCCATATTTTTGTAGGCACTTCTGGGTTACGTGATTAGTGTGTTCTACTTTAAAAAGGAATAACAATCCATTCTGATGTGTGTGTTTTCATGTTTTGTTTAGTTGTGGTTCATTCCTTTTTGATCCCTGGCGAGAAGGTGATTGCTCTTTTGTGAGCGCAGTTGGGACTGTTGACTGCCAAGTATGCATACTTCAAATGTTTAAGATGGCATATATGGGAACTTCATTAGATCATTTTTTAGGATGTTAATGATCTGTTGACACTAAGAAAGCAAGAGATTGAGAGGGAGGCTGCTAACTCTGGTGAGTTAAGAGGGGCAAGGCTTGAAGATGAGTTTGAGTCATTTATTCTCGCACAGAAGTATATGACAACAAAACATGAGCAAATAAAAGAAAATTATGTTCCTAAGAGGATACAGGTATGCACTAGCTATTTTGATTTTTTTCATGCTACATCTTGATTTAGTTGAAGATGCCTGTCTAATTTGTTTCTTTTTTGAAAGTTGTCTGAAGAGTTGATTGGGTATCCTCTAACGGATAAAACGACAATTGAGGAAGAGAGTTCATGGATACACAACTATGATTGATTTCTGTTCTTTTTTGGCATTAAGCATATATTGACTAGAAGGACATTGTCAATATCTTGACCATGCATGCCAACAAATTTTAAGTATGCAAAATTATGTAAATTTGTTCTCAATTTTATGCTTGCTCATCTTACTTGTTTTTTTGGCTACTTGACAGATTCCATTCTCGCAGAGAAGTTTTTTTTGGATAACGAGGATAACGCGAGAATTATCTGAGTGACTGTGTCAGCAAGTCTGCACAATTGTGGGATGAGCAACGAAAGATGATTCTAGATGATGCCTTCTTCCAGTTCCATCAATGGAAAATGACGAAGCTCGGCCATTGTTGACGACAAAAGCCAAATATTGGCTCTATATGGAATATGGGAAACAATTGTTGAACAAGGTTACTGTTAATCCTTGGAAGAAGATGCAGACAAGAAGGATGAAGGATGGAGACATTAATTTAGGGTGATGAATCAGAATTGAGAGTTATGGTCTGCTGTTGGGGTCCTAGGAAGCCAACAACCACCTTTGTAATGTTAGAAAGGTGTCGTTGAGCATCACCGAAAGAAGAATGACTTTTGTTTAATACATGTTTGGTTTATGTTTATGTCTTTTGTATTTTTGCATATTTGGTATTTCTGCATATTGTTGGTCGACTGGAGCCTAGAGTTACATGGGGGTCACGACACTATTGGTGCTCGGGAACGAACGGGGAGCTAGACGTTTGGGCTGTCACAGCTCATGGCAACGGTGTAGGAGGCCTTCTGCTTCGCCAACAGCTCGTTCAACTTGTCGTTAGCTCCTGGTTGCTACACATGTATCCCAAAAAGACGCTCCGGAGGCTCTGGAGCGTGGCCACGTCACTGTCGTTTGAGAAGAGCTTCTGCCACATATCAACATTCCAGTACCTGTGATCCAACAACATTTGGGATGGACCTATTGCTTCACACTAATAGCACACATGCACGACTGACAAGTCAAAAAGAAAGAGACCACAATGCACCTTTTAAACAGTTGCTTAGGCTGATAATTGTAGCCTCCACCAATCTTGGGCACCTTCTCGACGCTCATGCCTGACCCGTGTAGCGTCATGTGCACAATGACATAGAGGTCGTATGTGTCGACCTACATGCAAAGGAGATAAAGAGATCAGTGCACTTCATAGATAGCGACATTTGACTTCTAGAGTAACTTACGAAAGCACAAGCTCCAGACCTGTTAAGTCCAGTTTCTATGTTCTTGCATCTCAATGCATCTGAATCCTAAGGTTCCACGGTTGTCGAGGAACTAGGGGAGGGAAACACATTCAGATTGCTAGAAATAAAAGGTTATATATGTTTAAAGTTTGCAATTTATGAGCGTATCCAAAGTTTGGTAACTAGAAGTAAAATAATGTATATCATTATGATTTACGAAAGAACGTTGAGGATGCTCTTAACATAAAATATGTACCTCGACATTACATCAGATATACACAAATCAAGTTGGCGATATTTGTAAAATTCCAAATCAATTGAGGGATTCTGAATCTCTTCGTGTCTGTCACATTTAAATTGTAAAAAGGAAAAATTATGTATAAGTGGGATTCAAACTATAATTATTAGTTCTAAACCCATATTCATACCTATCTAGCCAACATGACACACGCGTATTCTCAAGTATAAATAGAAACCGTAGCAATGCATGGTATATAACTAGTATATATGCATATAGTAGTGAGACTATTAATATATAGTCCAATAATTCGGTAGCGAAGTATTGAAAGGTGAGCAACTAAAATGTATCCACAGCTCAGTTGTGTTTAAACACTTAGGCCATGTTTTCCTTCTAGGATTATATAATCTAGCTTATAGATTATACACGAACCTAATGACCTTCTTAGACAGTGTTCAACAATTCACCCATATGGTTATCTAAAACATTGTTTTTGTACTGTAGACTGCAATATTCGTAGGGTGTAGTTTCAATATAGGTACAGGGATGAATAAGCTGTTGGAGATAGCCTTGTGGATTATCATAATCTAGGTATCTAGATTATATAATTCACCTAATAATTTGTGTTGTTTGTTTATCTATTGATTTATTTAAACTGAATTAATTGTGTTGTTTGTTTGTCTCTTAACTTATTTAAACTGAATTAAGGTAAACAAACGGTCCTCAGGCAGTGCTTTGGTTATGGAGCCAGTTGAGATAGAGCCGCTCCATCCCAGAGAACAATTCGGTTTGGGAGATTAGGGGTATGGTTCAATATTTTAACATAATTTTTCTTTTTAGAGCCACTTTGTCCTATATAAAATCACTTCAAACAACTATAAAATAGGAGTGGAGCAGTTCCATCCTATCATACCCCGGAACCAAACACTACCTTAGAACTAATTTAGGAAAGAGAAAACCCGAATGAGATTGAAGGGTCTAAAATCCTTTTTTATCTAATTTTTTAATAAGAAAAAGGTTTTAGCCTCTCTTACACCTCTAGTTTTGTGGCTCCTAAAACAGTCATTAGTGGTCGGATTATTTCTCATCACCGAGTTGGGCCGTCCGCGGATTCTCTTCCACAAGCAAACTGGCCATCTCCGGATTCAACAAATTGGGCTTCTGTACCACATCCCCTCTAAAGAGTAGAGATGAAAGGCTACACTGGGCCGTGCCATGCTAAGCCCGCTACAGAGTAGAATGACAGGCCCGATTAGCCTCCTCCGTTGCAGCTGCAGGTTCTCGCCGACTCCCCTTCTCCTTCGACCTCCGCCGCTCGCCGCCGTTTCCCGTCCGCGGCGGCGCCTCCTCCCCTCCCACTCTTCCTCGTTGTCGATCTCGTCTCGGTTAGTTTCCTCCTAGTCCCGCACCTCTTTGGTGCACTGCACCCGTGTCTCCTCCTCGCAGCTGACCACGACACGACCTCCTCCTCAACTTGTATCGTCGAGTCGTCTGGCGGCGGGATAATCCGCGCCATCACCAGTGTGTGGGGGTGGGGGTTCCTTATCGATGGACGTGAACAAAATTATCTGTCAATAACTCTCCCACACTTAAAAAGAGAAGAACTCTTCTGAGTTTAGACTGACCAGACATTCTCTAGGGTTTGGGGCTAGCTGCCTGCACAATTTGTTCTGTTCTTACCTCCGTGCAGCGCGAGTTTTGTTATTTCTGAATGGGGTTTATTGGTTGAATTTTCAGTTCGATTGCTGGATCACTTGCTTAATCGCGGTGTTTGTTGCTGTATATTTCCGCTGCAGGGTACCATGGCAAGATCACTCTCCACCGCCCTCGTGAGGGGACTTATGAGATCGTCCCGTGCATCGACATCAGCTGTAAGGCTCTTGTACCCATTCCGCCATTCCGTGAAATTAACGGTTTTATGTCATTGTTGATTATCGCTAAATGCTAATGACATGATGAGATTGTTTGGCGGAGTTGTGCTGATCCTAATTTCGCACCTATTTCCTTCTGGCCCACTACAGTGCATCAGGGGTATGGAATTGGATTCACATGAGTTTTGCGCACTGTGTCAGGGTTTGGAATTGGATTCACATGATTTCTGTACAGTCATCTCTATTCTGAGATTCTAATGGGCAATTGAGCAACTGTATATCTGTAGTTTCTGGAACTGTAGCACACCTGATTCATGCAGTCAGTTTCCAGTGTCCAATAATATATTTAGATAAATGCATCCTATGTTCCCGTCTAATGAGAATACTGATGGTATGTGACCACAACCTTTTTTTTTGTTTGGCATTAGATGTAATCTGTTGTCACTATGCTAACTTCTAAGTTGCTTTTGGGCTAGTAAATATCATCCCTGGCAGCATCTTTCTAGTTTTCTACACCTGTATTTAAAAAAAATCGACCCATTCTATTTGCTTTGTTTGCTGCACATAACTTGTATCCGGTGCGACTTAGTATAAGTGTTAAGCTGCTTCAGTGCCCTAGCCTCTAGCTGATAAAAAATCACCCAACCACTTCATGTTCTATGTATGCTGCATATATAAATCATGAGGGAACTCTAGTATATGTGTTAAGCCACCTGTGCCCTAGCTGATAATGAATCATCAGGTAACTTGTAAGGAGTAAGTTTTTTCTATCTTGCCTGAATGTGAGTGTGACACATGGTGCATGAGTTTATCACTTTATCACTTTGCGCACTTTAAGATTGAGCATACTGTGGTGTATGCTGTATTTTTTTCTGTTTGTGTCTACCTCCTAATTTTTATCCTGTATCATGTATCTTTTTTTGCGCAGGCTGTGTCACGACCAGCTATCCAGCAGTTTATGAACTATTCATCAGGTCTTAGTGGCACTCCTAATGCAAATGGGGACTCAGTGACAACACGAGTAGCTGCTGATCACGACACCCATCAAGATTTTCAGCCAACAAGTAAAAGTTCAGATATGTCTTTCAGTGACATTGTTGCTCAGGTATACATTTTGCTTTATTAATAATCTTTCAGAACAATTCTTATTAAAGCATTTAAGTTTGACACAAGTACATAATCAGTCAAAATCTGAAGCTTAGTTTTCCACAATAAACACCTTGGCAGGATGTGAAGGAGCACCCTGTTGTCATCTATATGAAAGGTTATCCTGATGCTCCTAGGTGTGGTTTCAGTGCATTAGCAGTGAAGGTCCTCCAGCAATATGGTAATTTGTCTATAAGTGTGCATTGTTTCAAATGCAATTGATAATCAGCAATCAGTTTGCTCCTCAAATTTTGAAGGCAAATCTTGTCTGCTGCAGGTGTCCCCATCAGTGCTAGAGATATTCTTTCAGATCTAAAGCTCAAAGAGAGTGTTAAAGCATACAGGTAAGTATCTTCATATAATATTATGTGTTGTTAGATATTCCGTAGTAACAGCTTGTGTCTCCAAAGGGTAAGAGAACTGGTTTGGGATGAATTATCTTAGTGTTGGTAAAGGAAGAGGGCCTGTTTTGGAGGGCTTCTCCCTGCCTTAACTTCTTTACCCAGAGGAGCTAGAGCCCTGAAGATCGTTTTTCTAGCTTCATTGGCTTCCAGTCCAATTTTAGGAGAGAGATAAATGGCTTCTAGAAATTTTGAGAGAAGCTTCCTAAACAGGGATGTCAGCGTTTGGGATAAGGCATATTCTCGGATACTGGCAAAAAATGCCCTCCAAGGAATTCCACCAAAAGAAGGGAGACCCGTAGCGGCAAGTGCCAGTTTGGCATCATCGGGGCCCGTAACTCTAAGGACAAGCCCTCGAAGCGGTAGGTCCTAGAGCCTTGCAGGACTGGGCGGCGGGGGCCCTAACACTGGTGCCCCTAGCTCTCCAAGACGCCCTCGGGACAGGAAGGCCTCGGGCAGTACGACTCCAGAAACGACAGACCCGGTGCCACGTGCGACTCTGACCTGGCCGGCCACGCGGTGCTTGACAATTAAAATAAGACTCTTGTCTATCACATTTAATGTGATGGGCGATGTTGCGTTCAAAGGGCATCAGTGCAGCCAAGCTCGTGGCGCAGGCAAGCCAACGCCACTATGCAAGACGTGCAGGCGCAACTATCGTTGGCCTGCGGTGGCAGGCATACCTGAAGATATTGTAAAGTATAAGTTGCTACACCATCTACCAATTACGTTGTACTCAATGGTGTGGGCCCACGTACCAATCATTGCAGTGCGACATGTTTGACATTATTGACAAAATAGAAGTAGTTGAACCTTTGTTGGTCAGGGCCCACCGTCCATGCAAGGATGTACCTCTCTTCTTTGTGCTATAAAAGAGGGGAGTTGAGCAATGTAGAGGGCAATAAAAAGGGTCTACTTCTTTGTCAGCCTTTCTTAAGCTTAGGCGCTAAGTGACTTAGACGAGAACTCTCACCAGAGCCCAAATAAAGGGGAGCTAGTCAGTCCTCTAGCTCGGACAGTGTCAGAGCATGTAATTTTCGTCTTTACTTTCATCAATTCATCCACCACAAAGAGGACATAGGGTATTGTGCTTGTGTAGCTTGAACCTCTATAAATCGTTTGTGTGCTTGTTATCATGTCAACGCCCTGGTCATAATCACATAAAACGGGTTCGGTGCCTTCGACCCTTGACCCAAGTTCACGGGTTCATTTTTTACCCGAAGTGTAAAAATTTCTTGCAAGTAGCATACCGTGTTCAAATGCTCCGTATCTCGATCCTATCAACCCGAAAACTTTGTGATAATGGTCCTGATCTAGGGATTGTTAGCTTACACCTTTTACTCTCTCTCTCTCTCTCTCTCTCTCTCTCTCTCTCTCTCTCTAACTCAGAATATCTTTGGTACTTTGGTGTCGTACCCCAATGATAGGGGACGCGATGTTTTTTAGGTCAACCTAAAGAGCCGAGAGCCTGAGAGGACAGACAACTTAATAATTTCTGAAAAAAGGGAAAGAGAACTGCACTGATCATTTTTTGAAGCTGATTACTAAAAAAACAGAAGGAGCAAAATGAGTTCAGAACTTCAGATGCCAAGTTCATATTGGCATTTAGTTTGGTAGAGAGTATCATGTCAAAAAATAAACCAGTAGTCAGTAGTTATTGTAGTCTGCCTATATAACGATGTTATCTTCCTGTTCTTTAGTTGAATTTCATTGTACTATGATATATGAAGCTGAGATAGATTATATATGATGCATCATTCAGATGCTGCTTATGCCATTTTCAGCTAATGCTTACACTTTATAAGTTTCAATGTTTACTTTCTTTTATTTCTGCAGTAACTGGCCTACGTTTCCACAAATATTTATCAAAGGAGAGTTCGTTGGGGGATCTGATATCATACTCACCATGCACCAGGCAAGGCTTTAAACTTTTAATCTAGTTACTGTATGACCCAGATGGCGTTAAACGGAGACTGAATTTTTCTTCACCCCTTTCTTCAGAAGGGTGAACTGAAGGAACTGCTTGGCGATATTGCACAAAAAGCCGAACAAAGTGGTTCTTCATGAAACAAGCATCAGTATTTGTGATGCAAACTTCCCGGACTGGATGTTCCTTCTCAGAAGATTTTAGGTGATCTTGCATTGTTGCCCTGTGGCTTCGGATTTGAATACGTTCTCTGTTTTGTTCTGTTCTGTTCTTGCCAGTTGTGATGGAAGATCCACTCAAGGCCGAATTGCAGGAGTAACCAAAGTTATAGTTCTCGATAAATAAATGCCAATGCTCGACACTATTCTTTTATGCATCTAGCTGCCTGCCTTAGCTTAAGCTTGGGTGCTTTAAGTTGCTTTTAAACTGAACGGTGCTGTTGAAACATGTAATTAGTATGTGACATGCTTATACGCTCTATGTTTTGTTCTTTTTTGACATCAACTCTGTTTGCAGTTCTACTCAAATAGATGTACTGCTTTGTTCCACCACCATGCGAGATGTGCTTGTGTTTACACAACAGCCATCTATGCAACCGTAACGGGACATGAGTAGCGATAATCACGGGTGGACCTACATAGATGTGATGGCTTAGGCTACTGCTCATTTCTCTGTTGCAAGCAATAAGCCTAGATTTGGTTCAACTTACATGTGTCTGCTCTAGTATTTTCATGTTCCTCCTTGTAAGTATGCTTTCACTCCTATTTTATCTTGGGTCCGTCCCTGGCAATAATATTATATACAATAGACAAACAAAACGATTCGGCAGTCACGGTAAAACCTTTGCAGACATCTCGATGCCATACGGAGGAAGCAAATCACAATTCCAAACCGGAAAACAGAATATTTGAAACAAACAATATCCGTGTCAACCAAATCGACGTAGACCAGAATATAGAAATTATAAGCGTACAGCACTCGCAGACACGTCTGCGTGAAGAAAAGCTAGAACATGGCCGTATACCCAAGCCCAAATTTGCTATTAGCCCATTTACTACCCTGGAGAAGACACCGACACCGCGAGTCTTTCTCGCGATCAAGATGACGAAGTGCCGAGCCCCAAATTTGCTGTGAGCCATTTGCAAACTTCATCCATCTCCTCTGGAACAGTGTAGTGACCAAGACTACAAGTAGGGGAGCAATCAACATGAGAACAGAAAATTAGAAATTTTGCAACTTAACTGAAGCGTAGCTGAATAGGTGAGATATAAAACCTATTGTATGACTTGAAGAGCACATTGGAAAAGCCATTTGCCTTCAAGGCATCAGTAGATCTCTGCCCGTGCTTGTAGAGAACTACATCATCAGCTACATAAAATATGGAAATGGAACATAAATTACTGACACTGAAGGTGGCAATGTTCTTTATGGGTCATCAGAAACAGCTTTTTAGGACGTGTCAAAAGCAGTGTTTTCCTTATGCATCATGAAATCAAACTTATACCATGACATGACCGAGGTATTGTGGTCCTCTTAGCTCTAACATACAGAGAGAAGATGACAAAAGTTTTCTGATGGGCACAAGAAGTATAAACAAGGCAGCGCTCTTTGAGTTTCACGCAAGCTGCATAACAACAACCCAAGCATTTCGAAGGACCACTAGATCTGCTAGAGAGAAAAAATCGTAATATTGTTATCATCCTACATTTTTAGACATGTATGGTCATTCCTGTTTTGCACAGTTGCACTAGAGAGATTACTACCATCAGCAGCTTGTTTTCTAATGGATCATGGATGGAGGTCTAGGCTAGCCAGATCAAGATTTGCCTTCAAAATTTGAGTTACAAGCAAGATGGACCCATTACCTAGCCCCTAGCAACCCCCCCCCCCAGTGGATAACAATGCATGCATAATTGCATATTCAAAACCTGGTTTACCATGACATATTATGCCTTTACAGTGGTCGTGTACAAACCCCGTATTGTCTCCAGGCTGAATGTTACAACTTAGAACCCTCCCGACACACAAAGATGATTATATCTAGTCAAGCATAGAACTATGATAGAAATTTGGCACGTTAAGATACTGTTCGAACCAAAAGTGAGCCGGCGGACTGTCCGGCCCTGAGGCCGGACGGTCCGCGCCTGTGGGCCGGACTGTCCGCGCATGCGCAGAGCAGATTAGGGTTCCGAATTTTGTGCTACGGTTGTTAGCTAAAATCGCGGGATTAGCTCGGAATCAGTTGTGTAAAGGGTCCAGCCCCCCTCCTCTATAAATAGAGAGGTCTACGGCCGATTTGTAATCATCAACAATCGAATCAATACAACTTTTATTCGCATTTTATCCTAAGAGTAGTTCTAGTCTAGTTTAGGTTTAGCCTCCCAATCCCCAAATTCTTTGTCTCTCTTCGGCTCTACGTCGATTAGAGGAGTCTAGGTCGGCCGGCCCGAGCCTAGACACCACCTGGGATCTCTCCTCCCTGACGGGGTCCCTCCCGGGAGCGAGATCCAGGCGCCGCCGGCGACTTCCGCCGCCTCTGCGTACGCGCGGACAGTCCAGCCCCCAGGGCGCGGACCGTCCGGCCGTCAGGCAGAGAAGCCCTAGCCGCGCACCAGGCCGCGGACAGTCCGCCCCTGCGCAGAGAGTATCACCGCGCCTCGCACCAGGCCGCGGACCGTCCGGCCCCGCGCGCGGACCGTCCGCCCCTGTGCAGAGAGCACCGCCGCCGGTTCTTCTTGAGTATTTGGCGCTCCGAAAAGGCGTCAACATACTTTTTGGCGACTCCGCTGGGGACGACATATCTAAGCTCATCAAATCGGCCCTCAATGGCCGGTTCAAGGGATAGCTCTGATATTTCTCCAAGCAACATCATAGAGCCGACTTGGGAAACCTTGCCGGCCGACGAGCAGCTCCAGTTCGAGGAGCACAAGGAGCGGATGATCCAGGAGGCGAAAGCAAAGTTCTTGGCCAACTTCAAAGTGGACAGGAACAACAAGGTCGTCCGACATCGGGCAACGGATCCGGCTTCGCTCCAACCCACGCCAGACATCCCCAATGTAAGTAATACCAACGATCTGCAATCTCTTAGAAATTATGTAGAAGATCAGCGTGAACAAATGCAGAACATCATAGGGGGTATGCAAAGCGATCTTAAGAGACTAGTACGTGCATTTGATAAATCTAGTACCGCAAATTTTCCTTCGCACGAGGTTGAGTTAGGAGATAACGTGTGTAACACATCGGCTACAGGTTGTCACGACCAGTCACAACCCCTTTATGGGATGCCGATGGACACATACCCTAATCAACCGCAAATCGGCAGCAAACCAGTCGATCTGCACATGCCCGGACCGTCCGCACGTGAGCGCGGACCGTCCGGGCCAGCAACAGTCGGGCCTATTTTTAATGAGTTACCTAGATATGCGCCCGAGCCACCACACACGGCACAGAACCTAAACTACCCAGTCGGACCGTCCGCGTACAACAACGGACGGTCCGCACATAATCACGGACGGTCCGGGCCAATGTCCGGGCAGTCCGCACATGACCTTTTTGAGGAGGATTGTTACCGGAATCCTCACCCGTCCCAGCAGCACTTCCCATCGCACTATACAATGCATCAACCCATTAATTCAAGGTCCAGAGCCCAGGAAAGCTTTCCGGCCCCACCCAGGAGGCCGGAAAGAAACGATCAAACCTATGACCCATATAGGGCAAATGAAAATGCACCACGTAACTCAAACCAATGGGGGGAAAGACAACATGCTAATATCCAGCCAACCCCACCTATGTTTGACCAGAGAGCCGGTGGTCTCGCACCGGCTGCCATTGATATAGTAAGGGAAGAGATAGCCGGGGCGTTCCGAGATAAGCTCGGAGTAAGCATGGTCCCTGGGGGGCAATCATATCGGAAACCTTATGACAGCCGATTTGATCACCACCCATACCCACAGGGAACCAGGATACCCGAATTCGCAAAATTTTCGGGTGATCAAGGGAAAAACACACGCGAACATATAGGCCAGTTCTTAGCACAATTGGGAGAATTGGCCGACACAGAGGCATTTCGCGTACGTTTATTTTCATTATCGCTAACAGGAACCGCGTTTGCATGGTATGTCACTTTACCTCCTAATTCCATTTCATCATGGGGGGATCTAGAACAAAAATTTCATGATCATTTTTTCTCCGGTGACTATGAGTTGGATTTGGTAGATTTAGTGTCGTTGCGACAGACAAAAGATGAATCGGTTAATGATTACATCCGGAGATTCCGAGATACGAGAAACCGATGCTTTCAAATTCATTTAGCAGAGAAACAGCTAGCAGGATTAGCCTTTAATGGTCTGCGATATTATTTAAAAGAAAGATTAGAAGGCATCCAATTCTTTACACTAGCACAATTACACCAGAGAGCTTTGGCTTGTGAAAGCCGAAGCAAAGAAACTGCTAAAACAATTCGTCACAACGTGCATGTAGTAGAATGCGACCAAAGTAGCTCAGAAGACGAATCAACAGAGGTGTATGCTGCTGAAATGGTTTGGCCAAAGCAGGCCAAATCTTCGGCTTGTACCTCCTTACAGCCGGTTCAAAAGAAACGGCAAGAGGAGGTTAAGTTTACATTTAATGTTGGTAAGTGTGATAGAATATTTGATGAATTACTTAAGAATGGCAACATTAAAATAAATCACACTGTTCCATCCGCCGACGAGCTAAAACGTCGTGCATATTGCAAGTGGCATAACTCATTTTCTCATGCCACTAATGATTGTAATGTATTTCGGCGTCAGATTCAATCGGCCATTAACGAAGGACGATTGAAATTTCAGGAAATGCAGGTGGATACAGAGCCCTTTCCGATGAACATGATTGACTTCGAGGGCAAGAAAGTCCTGATTCGGCCAAATACAGCTGATAAAGGCAAAGGCAAGGAAACAATCATCGGCAATGCTAAAAAGGCCGATGGGGATTGTAAAGCCTCTTGCAGGAAAGTGGTTGCCGAGAAGACTCCTGATGGAGGGGAGACCCTGAAGGTGACCATCACAGCCTCTAGCATTGGGGGGCAAGCGCAGACGGGAAGACAGTTGCAGGAACCCGTGCTGCGCATCACGGACAGTCCGCCATCCAGACGCGGACGGTCCGACGCTTCGCCGGACGGTCCGGAGGACTCTGGCGGACGGTCCGGCCGTGCTCAGGACCCCCAGCGACCACGTACCTTCAAACCACGACGACCCGAGATAGGTACGTGGAAAACCAATACATTTAAAGCAGCTGGTCGGCTGATCAAGCCTGGCCCGACTTTCAATCAATTGTTGTCTAAATACGTGAAAAAGAAGGCCGGCCCTAGTGACCGGCCACCAAAGCGACCCCGCTCACCCATTCATGAGCAACGTCAGGTCAGGCCGATTGGATCACCTCACCAATCAGATGAAATGAAAGGTCCTATTGTACAATTGAGACCTAACATGCCAACATGGACACCTCCACCTCCATATCCACCTATGCCATATCCATACACATATTTACCTCCGCCATATGTCCCAAATCAAATGTGGGGCATGCCACCATATCCATTTGGGATGCCACAGTACCCCGCCTGGGGGGCACCCCAAACATCTGTTTTTGACAGGTTGACGCCACCAGTACAAGACCGATTGAGCACTGCTCAATCCGGTCACCAGGCACAAACCCAACAGGATTGCCGGACTACTCGGCCTTCTAGGCCGACCAATCCGGCAGGGGGGCATATGCCTGCAGCAACTCAAAAAACAACAAAAAAGGACGTCATCAAAATAGGCACTGCAGATGTTGTCATACAAGAAGATAATAAAGGGCCGATGATTTTCGGCGAATCGGCCAACACGATCGAAAAGGATACGGCTACCATCAAAACAGCCGATCCAAAATACTCCATGCCTCGATGGTGTCCAGCGGGATTGACACGATCCCAAAAGAGAAAATTACAACGCCTAAGAGCAAAGGAGAGCCAGGAGAAGGAGGCGGAAAAGACATTTAATGACACACATCAACTATACCCGCCACCGCAAAAGAAATGGAGACCGAAGGCCGTTGAGAAAAAACAAACGGCCACAGAAATAGAAAGTCAATCTGCACCAGGCGCGGACCGTCCGGCCTCTGCGCGCGGACCGTCCGCCGTTCACCAGGAAGTCTCTGGACAACCTGCACCAAGCGCGGACCGTCCGGCCCCCGCACGCGGACCGTCCGCCGTTCACCAGGAAGCCTCCAACGACACGACAACATCAATGGAAGAGGACGACCTGCTGGGAGAAGACCTGGTCGACTACGAGGCTTCTCCAGAACGCCTAGGTATGGATGTAAATATTATTACATTTTCTACCGATTGTACTATCATCGGCGACGATGAACCTGTTGTTGCCCAGTTTGATTTTGGTCCTAAAGAAGCCGCCTTTACTAAACCAAAGGAATCGGTAAATCATTTAAAGCCGCTCTTCGTGCGCGGTCACATTGATGGGATACCGATTGCTAAGATGTTGGTAGACGGAGGGGCGGCTGTAAATCTAATGTCTTATTCATTATACAGAAAATTAGGAAAACAAGATGACGAACTTGTCAAGACCAACATGACCCTCAGCGGTGTTGGAACTGATAGTTCGATCAAAGCCAGGGGAGTCACGTCCGTTGAATTAACCATCGGGACTAAGACCCTTGCTGCTGCATTCTTCGTCGCTGATGTAGAAGGAAATTACAGTTTAATTCTAGGCAGAGATTGGATTCACGCCAATCAATGTATACCTTCTACATTACATCAAATGCTAATACAATGGGTAGGCGATGACATAGAACAAGTACATGCTGATGTATCGGCCTGCATCGCTGTGGCCGATGCCCCAGTACTCTGGACTTATGAGACTGCTACATGTCTCACAGGAGTAGACTTTTCTGATTATCAATTCATAAGTATAGATAAGAAAGGTTTCATTCCTGTAATGCTAGAGTCGATGGAGAATCGGCTAAATCCTAAATAAAGTTAAATGATGTATACACACAGAGTCCATGAGTCTTTGGTCACGGACAGTTTGGCCGCCAAGGCCGGATGGTCTGATCTTTCACAAAAGAGTTCGGACTTTAAGACCGAACATCTACCACAGCGAAGAGACAGTATTACGGATGATCCGGTCCCCGAGACCGGAAAGTCCGTCATCACACAAAGATCATCTGATTCCTCTGTGGGGGACATGATAGAGGAATTCAGAGATCTTGATAAACTAGGACAGGGGTTTACATCGGCCGATCCTTTGGAGGAGATTGACATAGGAGATGGTAAAACTCCAAGGCCGACTTTTGTAAACAAGACCCTGGAGACCGATTCTAGAAATGAGATGATCGGTCTATTGAAGGAATATTCAGATTGCTTTGCTTGGAATTATACTGAAATGCCTGGATTAAGCCGAGAGATCGTAGAGCATCGGCTGCCTATTAAATCTGGTTTCAGACCTTTCAAGCAAAGAGCTAGAACATTTCGTCCGGATCTTCTCCCACGCATCAAGGACGAAATCCACCGGCTGCTAGAAGCTGATTTTATCAGACCTTGCAGATACGCGGAGTGGGTCTCCAATATTGTGCCGGTGGAGAAGGAGTCAGGTAAACTTAGAGTATGCATTGATTTTCGCAATTTAAATAGAGCAACTCCTAAAGACGAATATCCCATGCCCATAGCCGACACATTAATCAATAATGCATCAGGAAATAGAATTATTAGCTTCCTTGATGGTAATGTCGGATATAATCAGATTTTCATGGCCGAAGAAGATGCGTCTAAAACGGCCTTTATATGTCCAGGCTTCATTTGTTTATTTGAGTGGGTTGTCATGACATTTGGTCTGAAAAATGCTGGTGCTACTTATCAGAGGGCTATGAATTTGATCTTCCATGAATTGCTAGGAAACACTGTGGAAGTTTACATTGATGATATTGTAGTCAAATCGGCTGAGTTTAGTTCTCATATAGCTGATTTGCGCAAAGCCTTTGATAAAATGCGTCGGTATGGTTTAAAAATGAACCCACGTAAATGTGCTTTTGGAGTGTCGGCTGGCAAGTTTTTAGGATTTGTCATCCATGAACATGGTATAGAAATAGATCCTGACCGAATCAAGTCTATTCGGAATGTGGGGCCTCCGACGTGTAAGGTCGAAGTGCAGAGGTTTCTCGGCAAGGTGAATTATTTACGAAGGTTTATTTCTAACTTAGCCGGGAAGATTGATGCCTTCACCCCTATCCTTCGGCTTAAGAATGATGCTGAATTCACTTGGGGGGCAGAGCAGCAGGAAGCATTTGATCTCATTAAAAAATACTTGTCTTCGGCTCCCGTGTTAAAAGCACCACAAGTAGGAGCACCGTTCAGATTATACATTGCAGCTGAAGACAAGGTTATTGGGGCTGTTCTGACACAAGAAACTGAGGGGAAGGAGCATGTGGTGACATATCTAAGCCGAAGGTTGGTGGATGTTGAAACAAGGTACACTTTTATTGAAAAGTTATGCTTATGCTTGTTTTATGCATGCACCAAATGTAGATGTTATTTACTGTCTAGTCGTTGCACTGTTTCTGGTCAAGCCGATGTAATCAAGTACATGTTGCATAACCCAATTATGAGTGGTAGAATTGGTAAATGGGCTTATGCACTCATAGAATATGACTTGGCTTATGAACCATTGAAATCTATGAAAGGCCAAGTCGTAGCGGATTTTATTGTAGAACATCGGGTTAATAATATTCATGAACTAGACATATCATACCTCACTATTACTCCTTGGACTTTATATTTTGATGGATCGGTTTGCAATGAAGGGCAAGGAATTGGCATTGTGCTTGTTTCACCAAGTAATGTCTCCTTTGACTTCTCTAGCCGATTGAAAACGTATTGCACTAATAATCAAGCTGAGTATGAGGCCCTCCTATTCGGTTTAGAACTTTTAAATGATATGGGAGTAAAACATGTGAAGGTATTTGGTGATTCTCAGCTGGTTGTCCAATAAGTGTTAGAAGAATATCAATGTCTTGATGGTACTCTAAATAGTTATCTTGAGAAATGTTGGAGCATAATCCATTATTTTGACGAGTTCAGTATTTGGCATATCTCTAGAGTTGAGAATCATAGAGCTAACAACTTGGCACAAGATGCATCGGGTTATCGGATAAAGAGAGGGAAATTTCACAAAACTGAAAATCTGATAACCAGTGCAGAGCCAAATTCCCAGGTCGCGGACCGTCCGCGTGTTGACGCCGGACCGTCCGAGGTTACCAGAAAGGTTCTCTTAATCGATTCGGCTGACAATGAAGCCGATGCAAGTGATTGGAGGACACCTATACTTAATTATTTGCAAAATCCCAATATCAGGACAGATAAGAACATTCGGCGAACAGCTTTCAAGTATGTTTTGATGAGTGATGAACTTTACCGCCGAACGGTTAATGATGTCCTGCTTAAGTGCTTGGACCCAGATGATGCTATATTAGCCATGGCCGAAGTACATGAAGGAATTTGTGGTACCCATCAATCATCTCCAAAGATGAAGTGGTTGTTGCGAAGGTCTGGTTTTTATTGGCCTAGTATGACAGCTGATTGTTTCAAGTACTACAAGGGGTGCCAAGTGTGTCAAAAATTCGGCGACCTACAGTTGGTCCATGCAGCCGAATTACATCCTATCATCAAGCCTTGGCCATTCAGAGGATGGGGATTAGACTTTATTGGAGAAATTCATCCTTCATCATCAAAGGGACATCGGTTTGTGTTAGTTGCCACTGACTATTTCACCAAATGGACTGAAGCCGTTGCTCTAAAGAACATGACGCACAAGGAGGTAATTGAGTTCATAACTGAGCATATTATTCATAGATTCGGCATTCCCCAGACCTTGACTACAGATCAAGGTACTTCTTTTATGTCAAAGGAGGTACGTGAATTTGCTGAATTATACAGAATTAAGCTGCTTAATTCGTCTCCATATTATGCTCAGGCCAATGGACAGGCCGAGTCTAGTAATAGGACGTTGATTAATTTGATAAAGAAGAAGGTATCTGATAATCCTAAACATTGGCATAAGATTTTGTCTGAAGCTTTATGGGCTCATAGAATATCTAAACATAGTGCTACTAAAGTATCTCCTTTTGAGCTTGTCTATGGGCAGGAAGCAGTGTTACCTGTGGAAATAAGTTTGAATGCTGTCAGGTTTGCCAGACAAAATGATCTAACTGCTACTGATTATTATAATTCAATGATGGATAATATTGATGAGGTGACCGACAAGAGGATGATAGCTTTGGGAGCAATAGAAAAGGACAAGATCATGGTAGCCAGGGCCTACAACAAGAAGGTCAAAGCAAAATCATTTCAAGTAGGAGACTTGGTGTGGAAGACCATTCTACCTCTAAGGAATAAAGACCGAAAGTTCGGGAAATGGTCGCCAAGCTGGGAGGGTCCTTATAAAGTGAAACAGGTGATGACTGGTAACGCTTATTTACTACAAACATTACAAGGCAAGGATTTACCTAAGGCTTTGAACGGGCGTTTCCTCAAACAGTACCATCCTAGTATGTGGCAAGATGCCTAAGAAAACCGATGTGATCACATCGAGTTAGTTGCTTTTGGTTCGCCCAGCTCCACCAAAAGGCAGGGGGGCATATGTTCGAACCAAAAGTGAGCCGGCGGACTGTCCGGCCCTGAGGCCGGACGGTCCGCGGTCCGGACGGTCCGCGCCTGTGGGCCGGACTGTCCGCGCATGCGCAGAGCAGATTAGGGTTCCGAGTTTTGTGCTACGGTTGTTAGCTAAAATCGCGGGATTAGCTCGGAATCAGTTGTGTAAAGGGTCCAGCCCCCCTCCTCTATAAATAGAGAGGTCTACGGCCGATTTGTAATCATCAACAATCGAATCAATACAACTTTTATTCGCATTTTATCCTAGGAGTAGTTCTAGTCTAGTTTAGGTTTAGCCTCCCAATCCCCAAATTCTTTGTCTCTCTTCGGCTCTACGTCGATTAGAGGAGTCTAGGTCGGCCGGCCCGAGCCTAGACACCACCTGGGATCTCTCCTCCCTGACGGGGTCCCTCCCGGGAGCGAGATCCAGGCGCCGCCGGCGACTTCCGCCGCCTCTGCGTACGCGCGGACCGTCCGGCCCCCAGGGCGCGGACCGTCCGGCCGTCAGGCAGAGAAGCCCTAGCCGCGGACCGTCCGGCCCCAGGCCGCGGACAGTCCGCCCCTGCGCAGAGAGTATCACCGCGCCTCGCACCAGGCCGCGGACCGTCCGGCCCCGCGCGCGGACCGTCCGCCCCTGTGCAGAGAGCACCGCCGCCGGTTCTTCTTGAGTATTTGGCGCTCCGAAAAGGCGTCAACAGATACACAGTAAAACATATATGCACCTTTTCCATGACAGAGCAAAAGAGGTATTGTTGAAGCCCTTTGTGCAGCCTCTGGTGAGGCTTCAATTCTGTTCTTCAAGGTCCTGGATACCAGAAATCATGTACATCAACAAAACCCAAGCAGTTCCAATAAAACATATACCACGCGATATCATAGGAATAGGACAAACCTGGCACATGGAAGCCAGCCACTAAGACCAACGGCAAGACTTAGGTTCACAGGGTATGGATTGCCGTTCCCATATTTTCCATGAGCAAAGCAAGTTGCAGAGTACAGAGCAGTAGCAGCACCCATACTAAAGCCACCAACACCAAGCTTGACTGCAATTATTAATGGAGACAGGAGGACCAAAGATTACCAAGATAGTACAATGCTCATGGTAAAAAACTAGTAGTTTTTTTTTTCCTGCTGGGTCACCAAATTAACATATTGGAACGCCTGCTTCTGTGAGCAACTGAGCAGACACATGCTCTTCAGGAAAAAAAAAAGTTTCAAAAAACGTGTAGAACATATTTTTAATAAGCACGCTCCATAATGGAACAACGGGTACCAAAAAAACAACCAAAGCAATATGAGCAATCTGGATAAGATGGGCTGAAGAAAATAACAAACAATCAAGTTATCTCATCGAACAAGAAAGGAGGTGAGGTGAGGGGAAGCATACTATCAGCGGGCTCAGTTGACAACAAATTTGCAACATGTGCTGCTGAGGCATCCATCCCCTCAGTGTCATCGGGAGCATCCTCAGAAAGGTCAGCAACATCAAACCCTGCAAAATCCCGAAAGGTCACAGCAGGAAGCTTGTATTACATATATGAGAGATATCGATCATGGTAGGATCTGATAACATTCTTAATCAGGGAGAAACATGTAGATAACAAAAAACCTACATGCTGTGCAGGGGAACCCGCCAAACAATGACACAGGTCTTGAAGGTGCAGTTGGGCATATCCATTTTATCTGAAACAGAGCAAAGTTACAGAAAGAAATATCATACTAGCTTTCAGCCAAAAAAAGGCGCAAGGTTAAAAACCACCACAAGAAACTAAAACATTGCATATTTGGAATCTATATCCTAACTTACATTAGGAAGGGGAAGCGTTTCCAGCAGTTGAGACCAGCTGCAATGTAACACAAAATACATCACTGGTGACACTATATCTTCAAATTCTACAATATAGAGCTATCCTTCGAGGAAGCAACTATCCAGCATGTTTATGTTTATGTGAAAACGCACAGCATCCTAGTGAGATTTCCACAACAGCAAATATTATAACAATGGTGTAATCTTATTGGGTGCACTAACTTTCTCATCGGTATTTACTCAGTCACACATGGTTCAAGCATTCAGCATCCCAAGCGCAAGACAAACTTGACGCCGACAAACTTATATATATTCCAAACAAAACGATATGGATCGTGAGCCAGACATGGTTCGTGACCTGATCATCTACAGTTTAAGAACAGCATTCAGAAGTACACGTGAGTCGAGCAGTCGAATACCATACCTGGTTCCATTGTCACCAAGGCCGTGGAGCCAGACAATGGTGGCCTTGTGCGTGCCCTTGGGCCTCACCACATGCGTTCTCCCGTACTCGAACGGCCTCTTGGCACCTGCATGCATCCAATCCAATGCACATTCATTCGTTGATTCCTACCATCTCACATTAATCCCCCACCCAGCAGGCGGCGTAAAACCAGAAACGGCGCACCAAAGCGTACCGGGCGCGAGGGAGCTGCTGCCGCCGTAGCTCATCCCGCGAACAATCGCCGCGCCTCCACCCCTTTTCCGCCAACGCTGCTGCAATCCCAGCGACAACGACGGCTCAGCGTCCGAGTTCCGGGCAGCGGGGGGGCAGATAAAGGCGACGCGGCGCGCGCGTGCGTGCGAGGGAGCGGCGACGGGTGCTTGGGGATCGGGGAAAAGTGGGGATTTGGGCGGCGGGAAAGGGGTGCGCCTTTTTGGGTGGTGGGGTGAGGGTCGCATGGCGCGGTGGGCGCGGGGGAATCTGCAGGAGACCGCAGGCCGCAGCTCAGTAAGGCATAGGCATGCGCCACCTCCACCTCTCTGCACTGCAGAGCGGTCGACCTCTGCGCGACTGCGCCACGCCACATGAGCTGCGCGTGTGGTGGTGTTGGGTGGTGGCGGTGGCAGGCGGCCAGGCACGCGCGCGCGCCAAAGATGGAACAGTTACTGGCGGGCGGCACGGGTTCGGAAAAGCGGTCGGCCAGTTGAGTGAGGAGAGGTAGGGGGGACTAGGGAGGTTGGTGTTGGTGAACCTGCCGGCGGCGAGGTGGCTTCTGCGGCTGAGCGGAGGAGGAGGTCTCGTTGTCGCGGGGCGCCGGGGCGAGGCGACAGGCGAGCTCGTTGCAGTGGCCGTCCGCCCGTCCGGAACTCCGGATCCTTCTGATCGTGGGGGTTGGTCGGTCAGTTGCTCGCTTCTGTTTGTGACCACTGGCTGACGTCACTGACCTGTGCGTGCGGCACGGGGGGGCCTCGGCGTTTGGGAGCACAGGCTTCTCTGCAGCTGCAATAATCACAAAAGGACGCACATGCACGTTGGTATGGCAATGGCGCACACACAGCATCGTGTACTGTACTCCCTGCTAGACCTGTCTTCCCTTTTTCGTATATGGTCGCAGATCACCATCGCAGCATCGCTGACGGTGGAAAAAGAGGACCCGATTACGAGCATCACCACGCGGAGCTGACGTGGCCAAGGACAAAGGTCAGTGATGCCCGCGAGGCGACGGAGATGGGGCAGAGCGCAAGTGCGCAACAGGCGGCGTGGCAACGACAAAATAACCGTGACTCGCTGCTCTTTTAATTTTTTCATGAGCTAAGCTAACATCTCATCTCGATTTGTTAACGAGCCGAGCTCGAGCAAGCTATCATTTATAAGCAAAACTAAACATCTATCAGATGAACTAATAAACGATTAACTATGTTAATTTGATGTTGAATTGATATGGTAGGTGAAATTAGTCTACAATTAATTAGCAATTGATTATATCATTGTATTTATATAAACATTTATTTTTTTTGACTCACAAGTTAAACGAGTCAGCTCAAACTTACAAATAAGTCAAGCGGAGCCTATTTCCTGGCTCGGTTTATTAACAAGCTAAGCCTAACCACCTCGTTACCTTAACGAGTGAGGTCGAGCTATGACGAGAATAACCAAGCTGCCTCGGTGTTGGACACCAAAATGAGCGGACGGTCCGGCCCATGGGCCCGGACGGTCCGCGTGTCCCGAGATTAGATTAACTCGGATGTTTATCCTTATCTCGTGCGTGGTCATCCATCTAATCACGTGGGAGTTTGTTGGCTATCTCTTAGGAAAAGGTCCAGACCTCCTCCCCTATAAATATAAAGGGGTACGGCCGATTGAGAACCCCCCGAACACATTCCAATCGAACCAATTACCTTACTTACTTTTCCTGCCCTAGGAGTAGATGTAGCATAGTTCTAGTTGTAGCCTTCCGCATATCCACCTCCACCCCTAGTCGACTCTACGTCGTCTAGATCCGTCTTGGGTGGCCTGCCGATCCCAAGACGACCCTAGGATCTCACCCCTCCCGGGGGGCAAGATCTAGTTGTCCATCCAAGACCTCTTCCTCGATTTGATCTCTTAATTCCTAGGCGACTCCACGTCGTCTGGGGACGCCCCGGGTGACCTGTCGACCCGGAGCACCTTGAAAGCATCTAGGCCCCTGGTTGGTTTTAGTGATTAATGACAACGTAATATTATATGTGACTAACGTGTGTTTTGCAGAGACAAATGGTAAGTTAGGTCGCATGACAGGTAGAAGTACTACAACGGTGAAAATAATCCCGGAGATAAGAACTCGAAGCGACGGCTAAAACGACGGAACAAAAGGTGAAGGTCTACGGAGTCCGAGTGTCAAGGAGATGTGGACACTCGCGATTTAGTTAGGTCTTTTATTCTCTTTTAGCCGTACTATAAAGAGGGGTTGTCGATGAGTAGTTTGACCAAGAGAGTTCTAGTGTAGTGTTGGTGCACAATCACATTCATATACAGTGCCAGGTGTCACTCTAGAACTCACACACAAGTTAGAGCGAAAACCGATTTGAAAATCAGCTGAAAAACAAGAGTTAGTGTTTCTGGCTTTGGGGCACCGGACTGTCCGGTGTGCACCGGACTGTCCGGTGCACCCTCTGCCAGGTGGGGCCAGGCTGGTCCACGGCAGAGTGTTTTCCCTTCGCAGAAACCCGAGAGCGCACCGTTCGGAGTTGAATTTTAGTGGCACACCGGACACCGCACCGGACTGTCCGGTGTGCACCGGACAGTGGACTGTTCACTGTCCGGTGCGCCATGAGTCCAACGGCTCTCTGTCAGAACTAGCCGTTGGAAGTGACCGTTGGCGCACCGGTGGCGCACCGGACTGTCCGGTGCGCCATCGCGCAGTAAATTGCCTGTAACGGCTAGTTGGTGGGTGAGGGCTATTTATACCCCCTCCACCCACCATATTCAATGTCTTGCACTCCACATTTATTCCAGCACATTGCTAGAGCATTGCAAGCACCAAAAGCCTAGTGAGGAGATTAGAGAATCATAATCCGCGCTTGTTCCTCATTAGCGCTAGTGAGAGCCACCTAGAGCACACACCACTTGCATTAGGCTTCTCTTGGTCAAGCGAAAGTCTACGGCTTGTTACTCTTGGTGATCGGCATCACCTAGACGGCTTGGTGGCGTTGGGAGCTCGGTGATCACCGTGAAGATCTTGTTGGTGACCCGACTCAAGTTTGTAAGCGGTCTCGAGGGATCCACCGCGCCGGAGTGGCAAAGGATCATCTCGTAGTGAGCACTTGGTTCTTGCGAGGACCAAGGGGGAGCGATACCCTTGCGCGGGTGCTCCAACGAGGACTAGTGGAGAGTGCCGACTCTTCGATACCTCGGGAAAAATTGGAGGAGTCTTCTAAACTTTGCTTTACATTCCGCACTTAATTCAAGCACTTTACATTGTGTATTTGTTTAGCAAGTATTTGAAGTATTATATTCTTAGCGCTAGTTGTTGGGGTGAAGTTGGGCTCTTGTTTAGCTCTTGCTTAGGTCTTAATTAGTGTTGATTTTTAGAAAAGCCCAATTCACCCCCCCTCTTGGGCATCGTGATCCTTTCAATTGGTATCAAAGCCTTGTTGCTCATAGATTAGCTTAACCGCTAGAGTTACGATGTCCGGTGGGGATGGACCTCCTCCCGTTTTTGATGGTGACGATTTTCCTTATTGGAAAATTCGTATGGAAGCATACTTAGAGGCTATAGACATTGGTGTCTATAAAGCCGCCACACAAGGGTTCCCCGAACCTAGAGATCCCACAAATCTTGTAGGTGATGAGTTCAATTATGAGAAATGGAATGCGAAGGCCAAAAACACCCTTTTTAGAGGCCTTTGCAAAGATGTGTTCAATAGAGTACGGAATCATAAAAATGCTCATGACTTGTGAATGGACATTTGTGCTCTACACGAAGGAACTAGAAGTGAACGTGAGGAAAGATATCACATAGCCATGCGAAAGTTAAATTCTTTTGAAATGCTTACTAATGAAAATGCAAACGCTATGTACTCACGACTTAATATTCTTGTAGAGGAAGTCAATGGATTGGAGCTTACTCAAATCTCACAACCGGATGTTGTGAGGAAGATTCTCAGTGTCCTCCCAATAGACAAATATGGACACATTGTCACTGTGCTACATCAAATGGATCTTTCAGTTACCACACCTACACAAATTTTGGGAAAGATCAATGCCCATGAAATGTACATGCACATCAACGACAAAGAAGAATCATCTTCCAAAAGAAAGGATTTGGCTCTCAAAGCAAATCATGAAAGAAAAGGAAAAGCAAAAATACAAGTTGAGGAAGAGTCCTCAAGTGATGATGACCTTGATGCAAACATTGCCTTGATGGTAAGGAAGACCACCAAGATGTTGAAGAAGCTAAATAGAGAAGGCATCAAATTCGATTCAAGAAAGAAGAAGTTCTTTTCCAACAAAAGAAAGCCCATTTCTGAGATGGACTACTACAACTGTGGTGAGCTTGGTCATCTTGCTCATCAATGTAACAAGCCCAAGAAGAATAAGTTCAAGGGCAAGAAAGAAGATGACAGCGATGATGAAAAGAAGGAAAAGAAATTCTTCAAGAGGAAGGATGGGAAGCAAAAGAGGTTTCACAAGAAGAAGAATGGAAAGGCATATATTGTTGGCGACTGACTCACCGACATCGAATCATCAAGTGGGTCTTCTTCAAGTGAAGAAGAGAATGATGAAAAAGTTGCGGCCATCGCCGGGGACTTCTCTTCACCACCACCATCGCCATCATCCACTTCTCACCTATGCCTCATGGCTAGGGGTGAACGAAAGGTACAAAATGATATTAATATTGCTGATGATAGTGATAGTGATAGTGATGAAGAATTTGCTTCACCTTCATATGATGAGTTAGCTGACTTACTTAAAGAATATACTCAAATCATTAGAAAGTCAAAAGCTAAATGTGATAGGTTGAAAAATGAAAATGAATCTTTAAATGCCAAGTATGACATAGTTATAAAGGATAGTGATGAAATAAAAGAAGAAAATAAAACTATGTCATCAACTGTAAATGAGCTCACAAACTCCCTAAAAGATGCTAAGGAAAAATATGACAAATTAAATGAAGCTAATAGGGAGTTGCAAAATAGACTAGTAAAGATCAAGGAAGACTATACTCAAATTAAATTTGATCATGACAATCTTCTTGTTGAAAATGAACTTTTATCTTGCAAAACACATGAGGCTATTAACCCTGTTGTTAAGCTTGATGTAGCAACCTCATGTGATGATTTGATTCAAGAAGAGCAAACTAGTCTACATGCTGAATTGACTGAAAAAGTTGAAGTCCTGACTTTAGACAACCAAAAATTGAAGAATTACTTGACTGATGCAACTACTAGAGGAAAAGTTGCTATTGAGAACAATGATTTCAACAATGAGTTGGCAGTGGATAATCAAAGGCTTAAGAATGAGGTCAAGAAACTAAAAAGTGAAAATGAACATCTTGCAACAAGTGTGCAAAAGTTCAACAAGGGTCAATACCTCCAAAATGAGCTGCTTATGAACACTGTTATGAAAAATAACAAGAGTGGTATTGGATACAATGCTTTTGTGCAAAAGAAAGCTATCACTCAATACAAGCCAAAGCAGACTCACAAGCCTATCAAATGCTTTGAGTGTGGAAATGAAGGTCATTTTGCCCACAACTGCAAAGCTAAACCACCAACTCTCTTGCCTAAGCACTCAAGACCATTTGCTTTCAATGCTCACTATGTTCTAAGAAAGGTTGCAAATGGAAAGATTAAGGTTACATTCCTAGGTCCACCAAATAAGAGTAGACCTAGACAAATCTGGGTGGCAAAGTCCTTAATTGAGAGAGTCACTGGTCCTATGCAATATAGGGCCCTCAAAACTCAAGCTTGAATTGTCTGTGAATGTAGGTGAACTACAAGACCGGTGGGAGCCATTGGGTTATTGACAGTGGATGCACACAACATATGACAGGCAACCCACGGATGTTCACCTCACTAGATGAGAATGTTGATGGTCAAGATAAAATCACATTTGGAGACAACTCAAAAGGAAAAGTGCAAGGACTTGGCAAGGTGGCAATCTCAAATGACTTATCAATATCAAATGTTCTCTTAGTTGCACCCTTGAGCTTCAATTTATTATCAGTGGGACAACTCTGTGATCTTGGACTTCAATGCTTATTCACTCCATCAGAGGTTATTGTAACAAAAATAGATGATGAATCAATGGTATTCAAGGGATTTAGATACAACAACCTCTACTTAGTGGATTTCACTTCAGAAGATGCAGACTTAAGAACTTGCCTCTTCACCAAAGCTTCTCTTGGATGGCTTTGGCATAGGAGGCTTGCACATGTTGGAATGAGCACACTCAAGAAGGTATTAAAGAAAGATATGGTTAGAGGATTAAAGGATGTGGTGTTTGAAAAAGACAAGTCATGCAGTGCATGTCAAGCTGGAAAGCAAGTTGCTAATACACATCCCACTAAAGCTTTCATGTCAACATCAAGGCCACTGGAACTACTTCATATGGATTTATTTGGACCTACAAATTATGTAAGTGCCGGTGGCAACCTCTACTGTCTAGTGATTGTTGATGACTTCTCAAGATACACTTGGGTGTTCTTTCTCCATGACAAATCTGAAGTTGCATCTATATTCAAGAAGTTTGCCAAGAAAGCACAAAATGAATTTGATTGCAAGATTAAGAAGATTAGAAGTGACAATGGCAAAGAATTTGACAACACCAACATTCATGAGTACTGTGATGAAATTGGGATCAAGCATGAAGTATCTGCCACATATACACCTCAACAAAATGGAGTTGTCGAAAGGAAAAATAGGACCTTGATCACCCTTGCAAGAACAATGATTGATGAGTATAACACACCGGAGAGGTTTTGGGCCAAAGCTGTCAACACTGCTTGTTATGCATCAAACAGGCTATTTCCTCACCGGCTACTTGCGAAGACTCCTTATGAACTGCTAAATGGGAAAAAGCCAGACGTCTCTTTCTTCCGGGTATTTGGGTGCAAATGCTACATCTACAAGAAACGCCATCACCTAGGGAAGTTTCAAAGACGTTGTGATATTGGTTTTCTTTTGGGTTATTCATTAAAGTCCAAAGCATATCGAGTATTCAACCATGCCACTGGCGTGGTAGAAGAAACATATGATGTGGAATTTGATGAGACTAATGGCTCCCAAGGAGCACTTGAAAATCTTGATGATGTAGGTGATGAGCCACTTAGGGAAGCAATGAAGAACATGCCTATTGGAGCTATCAAACCAAAAGAAGATGAAGAAGAGGTGCAAATCATTGACAGGCCTTCTTCATCAAATGTACCACAAGATGATGAAAAAGATGAGAGGCATGCAAATGAAGATACATTTGTCTCTCATGAACAAGCAAGGGTACAAGCCGAAGATGTTGATGCCCCAGGATCTTCTTCCCAAGTGGTTGACAGGAGAAACTCATCACTACTTCAAGCTCATCCTCAAAACCAAATCATCGGGAGTCCTTCACAAGGGGTTATTACTCGATCACATAGACATGCTAATTTTATTGAACATCACTCTTTTGTTTCTTGTGTTGAGCCTACTTGTATAGATGAGGCGCTACAGGATCCGGACTGGGTGAATGCCATGCATGAAGAACTTAACAACTTCACCCGTAACGAAGTTTGGACCCTGGAGAAGCCCCCACAAGATGCAAGAATCATTGGAACAAAGTGGGTGTTCAGAAACAAACAAGATGATCAAGGTGTGATTGTAAGAAACAAGGCAAGACTTGTCGCAAAGGGATTCTCTCAAGTTGAAGGCTTAGATTTTGGAGAGACCTTTGCACCGGTTGCTCGACTAGAAGCCATCCGTATCCTACTTGCATATGCATCATGCTATGATATAAAACTTTATCAAATGGATGTAAAAAGTGCATTTTTAAATGGCTTCATAAATGAACTTGTATATGTTGAGCAACCGCCTGGATTTGAAGACCCTAGATATCCTAACCATGCTTACAGGTTGTCCAAGGCGCTTTATGGGCTAAAGCAAGCTCCAAGGGCTTGGTATGAGCGTCTTCGCGACTTCCTCATCGAAAAGGGCTTCAAGATCGGGACCGTCGACACAACTCTCTTCACAAAGAAACATAACGGTGATATTTTCATTTGTCAAGTATATGTTGATGATATAATCTTTGGCTCGACAAATGACTATCATTGCAAGGAATTTGGTGAGTTGATGTCGAAGGAGTTCGAGATGTCAATGATTGGTGAGCTAACATACTTCCTCGGCTTTCAAGTCAAGCAAATGAAAGATGGTAACTTTCTCTCACAAGAGAAGTATACCAAAGACTTGTTGAAAAGATTCAACATGGAGAAGTGCAAACCAATCAAGACTCCCATGCCTACAAATGGACATCTCGACTTAGATGAGGGAGGTAACCCCGTTAATCAAACTCTCTACCGTTCTATGATTGGTAGTTTATTGTACCTTACCGCATCTAGGCCCGATATTATGTTCAGTGTCTGCATGTGTGCTAGATTTCAATCTAATCCTAAGAAAGCTCATCTTCGCGCTGTTAAGAGAATTCTTAGGTATCTCAGACACACCACAAGCGTTGGTCTGTGGTATCCCAAAGGAGCTACTTTTGATTTAATTGGCTATTCCGATTCGGATTATGCCGGTTGCAAAATTGATAGGAAAAGTACTTCTGGGGGATGCCATCTGCTTGGTAGATCACTAGTTTCATGGACATCCAAAAAGCAAAATAGTGTTGCCTTGTCAACTGCCGAAGCGGAATACATTGCCACAGGTGCTTGTTGCACACAGATTTTATATATGAAACAAACTCTTCTAGACTATGGCGTAGTTCTAGAAAAGATACCTCTGTTGTGTGATAATGAGAGTGCTGTTAAAATTGCTAATAATCCTGTACAACACTCTCGCACCAAGCACATTGATATCCATCATCACTTCCTTAGAGATCATGTTGCTAAAGGAGATATCATTTTAGAAGGAGTGAGGTCGGAAGATCAATTAGCGGATATTTTCACTAAGCCACTTGATAAGACCCGCTTTTGCATGTTGAGAAATGAACTAAATATACTTGATCTCAGAAATTTTATGTAAAATGTCAAATGGTGTTGTCACTTGCATTGCATATTTAAATTCCTTGTATTGCATCTAGGACTTGTCTAACCTAGTTGAGATAACCGCCAACAAAGCGTGTGAAAAAGCTTAACTCGGGTCAAACCTGACAAGTCTTAGCTTTAAGCTTTTAGCACTTAAATTCTTACTTTTTATGCGATTATTGGTTCTTGAAATATGCATGAGGTACTGCACTTAGGGGGAGTATTCAAAACTCAAATCACTCATGAAAACCCCTAGTGCAAACCAAAATGCGAATTTCACCATTTGCCTATTTTTTCTAAAAATTATCTAGCCTATGGCAAAATATTTTGAAAAGTATATGAGGGTGCCAATACCTGTCCCAACAAGTGTTATTTTGAGTGATTATAAGTTGGGATTTGGTTTGGTTGGGAGTTAGATAGAAAAATTCAAATTTTTCCAAAATCTCCTCTGTCTGGGCTCACCGGACAGTCCGGTGTGCACCGGACACTGCACTGTGCAATGTCCGGTGCACCGGCAGCCGCGCGCTAAAATTCAATTTTCATGTGCGCTGTCCGGTGGTTCACCGGACAGCTACTGTGCGCTGTCCGGTGTGCACCGGACAGGCACTGTAGACTGTCCGGTGCGCCCATATCGCGTTTTAAAAAAAGGCCTCCAGCCCGCATCCGAGCCAGAGGCTCACTCTTTTCCTCCTCCGCCAGCTGCTCTCTGTTCCTGGCGACTCACTCTTCCCCCGCCGGCGATCTTCAGCCACCGGCGGCCACCGTCCCCGACTGGGCTCCGGCGACCTCATCCTCCTCTCCTTCCCTCTCTCGGTGAGCCTCCCTCTGTTCTCACTCCCTCTCTGTGCTCTGTCTGAGGCTGTCAGGCTCCCTTTTTCCACCCCTTTGCAAATTCTTCAAATTCCTGTGAAATCCAATTAATCCAGTTGGTACAATGTGTTCCTTTGTCCCTATTGTGTATCCCTGCAGGATCCTAGCTCCTTCGGGAGGGGTTTCTCTCCTCAAATGGCCGTTTCACCGAAACCCTAACTCCCCGCACGCCACATGCTCGGTGAAATGCCCAAACCAGCCAAAAATGCTCCAATTGAACCCAAATTTTTCAGGCACCTTCACAACACTTCCAGTAACCTACTTGCCAAATTTCACGCCAATCCGAGATCCCAGGCTTAAATTTCACCAAAAATTCCCGTTTTGAGCGATCGTTTCCGAGCCGAGTGCCCAAATCTCTTTTTCTTCGACTAAATTCAAACCAAGCACACACTTCACTCATATTCACCTATATAAACCTATTCGTGAAGTCTCGGCTCAACTCCATATCATTTCGTGCCTCATTTCGAATTCCAAACCTCCTATGTCACTATTTATCTGTCAAACGTCGTTTTTACGTCTTTTGACTTCTTGAACGTCCCGTCTCGTGCCATATCTCTCTGTGTATGTATTTATTCACATTTCATATGCTTATGACTATGTGACTAATACGTGCTCACCTCTTCTGTCATTTCAGTGACCTTGTTTGACCGTGTGCCGTCTCCCGTCCTGCCTGGATCGTCACCTCTCGTGTGAGCTTTCCAGGTAGACATCTCATTCTTTGCTAAATCTATCGGTCACTTTTGCTCTGTGCTTAGTCACTCTCTCTCATTTGCAGACATCAGATCAGGATGCCGCGCACGAAGAATGCGTCGGCGCCAGGGGGTGGCGATGATGAGGACCCTCGTCGCCCCTTCAGGCAGGTCAAGGGGAAAACTGTTTACTTGGAGCAGCAGGAAGACCGCAAGAAGCGGCGTACGGACAGAGAAGCCCGTGCAGCGGCAGCAGCTGTAGCAGCCGCTGCGCAGGCCGCACTTGGAGATCAGCCGCAGATTCCATCCGATCAGATTGCATTCCGTGCTCGTCGTCTCACCTCCCGGACTCGCTCCTCCTCTCACACCTCCGCTTCCACTCCGCCACCCACTCTGCCTGCTCCCGTCACTCCCATTGCTCCATCCACCTCCACAGCCATACCCACTACCTCCTCTACGCCAGCTTCCACTGCTTCCCCTGCTCCCGCTCCCGCTTCAGCTCCCCCTGTCCCTCCACCTCGCTTCCGGGAGCGTGATGAGACTGAGGTCCGTCCTCTGGTTTCGGATCCTCGTCTGTTTGATCTTCAGCGTGCTACTGCGGCACGGGTACGTCGGTTCAGGTACGTACCCGTGGAGTCTTGGCTACCAGCTCAGAGAGACCCAGCAGCAGGTGATCTTTTCAGCACACGGATTCAGGAGTCATTCTTCAGAGCTCAGATGTCTGCTCAGATAGCTCTGCGAGTGCACCGCCTTTTGGATCTTCCAGCTTTTCTGCTTGCAGCCGGTGCTGACTCTGAGGCGCATCTCACCTATCTGCCTGGCCTTCTGACCCTTCTGACTATCAGCGGCAGATATGTTGAGGAGTGGGTCCGAGTCTTCTACGCCTCCGTTTGGATTGACCCGGATCATCACTGGATGAGGTTCCGCTTTGAGCGAGAGGATGTCACGATCACTGCCAGTCAGATCCGTCAGCTATTTGGATTCCCAGAGTCGACGACTCGCCTTCACAGCCTCTGCTACGGCTCTTCTGACCCTCCTCGTCGCCCTCACGGCGGTGTGGCTCCAGGGACAGCTCACGTCGCGGCTCTGTTCCGCCCGCCTTTCACAGATGGGTCGCGACGTTCACCAGCAGACTTTACTACAGCAGCAAAGTACTTATATGAGCTCATCAGACGGACACTTCTGCCGAGGATGGGATACAGGGAGGCTACCACTCATATTCAGCTTTGGCTCCTTGGTGCCCTGGTCTCCCACTCTGAGTTTGATGTTGTGGACTTCCTGATTTGTGAGATCGAGGACACCGTACTGGATGGGATTCGTGCTCGTCGGCAGTTGCCTTATGCTCACTACTTGTGCCACATCTTTGCGCAGCTGATCCAGCCACCTCGCTTTCAGAGCACCCTTGAGGCCTCACGCCTTGTATTTGGATCTTATCGTCCTGCTCCTGAGATTCCTGTGCCAGCTTCTGCTTCTGTGTTTGACTCTCAGGCCGAGGATGCAGCTCTTCGACAGTTTGACACTCAGGGTACAGCAGCTGATGATGATGATGATGATTTTGGGGTTCCTCCTCCGCCTCCGCCTCCTATGCCTCCACGCTCACATGATCATGAGGCTGGGAGTTCTCGTGCTGCCCCTGCTCCTCCTCCGGCTATGGACCCTGCTCTTGCGATGATTCTAGCCAACCTGGCAGCCGAGCAGGCACGGTTATCCGAGACGATGCTCTCGATGTTTCAGAGCATGCAGGACAGGCAGGATGCTCTTCAGCAGCAGTTACTTCAGGATCGGGCAGAGAGTAGGGCATTCATGGCCCTTATGCTTCAGCATTCTGGTATCTCAGCACCTCCGGTTCAGTCTGCTCCACCACCTCCGCTTCACGCTCCAGTGGTGCCATCGATTTTGTCAGGACCCCCTGTTGGTACCTCTCCGCTCCGGCCGGTCACTTTGGCGTTCACCTCTCCGGTTCTCAACTCTGTCTGTCCGCAGCCGCCAGTGCCACCAGCATCTGCTGTTACCACTACCGCTGTGGCAGTATCTGTGATCGCTTCTGTTCTGGTAGCTCCTGCAGCGCGGCCTCAGTCTGAGTCAGTACCAGCTCCAGCTTCTACCGTAGATCCTGGATCCGAGACTGACTCTGACCCTCCGCCGGCGTTCGCCCTGCTACCTCGACCTCGACCGGATGCGCCCCCGCAGCCTCCTCCTGCTTCAGGTGTTTAGGTTCAGGTCCCTTTTGGTGTTTGACGCCAAAGGGGGAGAGATATGAGTTGTGAGAGCTAGGGGGAGTTAGAGAGTTAGTAGAGAGTCAGAGTCATTTTGATGTAATACATGTGCTTGCTCTCTCTGTACTAGCTTGATGTTTTTGGCTCACAAACTCGTCATATACTCTCGTTGCGTATGATTGACTGTGTGTATTATGTTTTCACCTTATATTTTATCACCAGTCTTCTAGCACTTGTTTCATTAATTTAACTTCACTTTTATATGAACAAGAATCTTATGATGTGTATGCGCTCACTCTTATTATTATGGTACACATTCTTTCTGTCAAAGATTACTGAGTATAACTAACCATTCTTTCTATTGACAGAATCTTCAAAACAAACTACTCTCTCAAAACTTGTAGGGTTGTCATCAATCACCAAAAAGGGGGAGATTGAAAGCATCTAGGCCCCTGGTTGGTTTTAGTGATTAATGACAACGTAATATTATATGTGACTAACGTGTGTTTTGCAGAGACAAATGGTAAGTTAGGTCGCATGACAGGTAGAAGTACTACAACGGTGAAAACAATCCCGGAGATAAGAACTCGAAGCGACGGCTAAAACGACGGAACAAAAGGTGAAGGTCTACGGAGTCCGAGTGTCAAGGAGATGTGGACACTCGCAATTTAGTTAGGTCTTTTATTCTCTTTTAGCCGTACTATAAAGAGGGGTTGTCGATGAGTAGTTTGACCAAGAGAGTTCTAGTGTAGTGTTGGTGCACAATCACACTCATATACAGTGTCAGGTGTCACTCTAGAACTCACACACAAGTTAGAGCGAAAACCGATTTGAAAATCAGCTGAAAAACAAGAGTTAGTGTTTCTGGCTTTGGGGCACCGGACTGTCCGGTGCACCCTCTGCCAGGTGGGGCCAGGCTAGTCCACGGCAGAGTGTTTTCCCTTCGCAGAAACCCGAGAGCACACCGTTCGGAGTTGAATTTTAGTGGCACACCGGACACCGCACCGGACTGTCCGGTGTGCACCGGACAGTGGACTGTTCACTGTCCGGTGCGCCATGAGTCCAACGGCTCTCTGTCAGAACTAGTCGTTGGAAGTGACCGTTGGCGCACCGGTGGCGCACCGTTGGCGCACCGGACTGTCCGGTGCGCCATCGCGCAGTAAATTGCCTGTAACGGCTAGTTGGTGGGTGAGGGCTATTTATACCCCCTCCACCCACCATATTCAATGTCTTGCACTCCACATTTATTCCAGCACATTGCTAGAGCATTGCAAGCACCAAAAGCCTAGTGAGGAGATTAGAGAATCATAATCCGCGCTTGTTCCTCATTAGCGCTAGTGAGAGCCACCTAGAGCACACACCAGTTGCATTAGGCTTCTCTTGGTCAAGCGAAAGTCTACGGCTTATTACTCTTGGTGATCGGCATCACCTAGACGGCTTGGTGGCGTTGGGAGCTCGGTGATCACCGTGAAGATCTTGTTGGTGACCCGACTCAAGTTTGTAAGCGGTCTCGAGGGATCCACCGCGCCGGAGTGGCAAAGGATCATCTCGTAGTGAGCACTTGGTTCTTGCGAGGACCAAGGGGGAGCGATACCCTTGCGCGGGTGCTCCAACGAGGACTAGTGGAGAGTGCCGACTCTTCGATACCTCGGGAAAAATTGGAGGAGTCTTCTAAACTTTGCTTTACATTCCGCACTTAATTCAAGCACTTTACATTGTGTATTTGTTTAGCAAGTATTTGAAGTATTATATTCTTAGCGCTAGTTGTTGGGGTGAAGTTGGGCTCTTGTTTAGCTCTTGCTTAGGTCTTAATTAGTGTTGATTTTTAGAAAAGCCCAATTCACCCCCCTCTTGGGCATCGTGATCCTTTCACACCTTAAGATCTTTTCCCCCAGGGGACGAGATCTAGATTCCAGCAAGGAGGAGGAAGACGACCCTGTCACCAGGTCGCGGACCGTCCGGCCCAGAGCTGCGGACCGTCCGGTGTGACGCAGGGAAGACACCGCTCCTGCGCCCAGGTCACGGACCGTCCGGCCCAAGGCCGCGGACCGTCCGCGCCGTCGCAGAGGGCACTACCAGGCGATCCGGCGACCTGTCGCAGGCCGCCACTACTGTTCACCTTGCGGAGCCGAACCCAAGGTGCCAAGCACCGCTAAGCGGTTCATTATAGTGTTTGGTGACCAAAAAGGCACCAACATACTTTTGGCGACTCCGCTGGGGAAGACATATCTAAGCTTATCAAATCGGCCCTCAATGGCCGGTTCAAGGGATAGCTCTGATATTTCTCCAAGCAACATCATAGAGCCGACTTGGGAAACCTTGCCGGCTGACGAGCAGCTCCAGTTTGAGGAGCACAAGGAGCGGATGATCCAGGAGGCGAAAGCTAAGTTCTTGGCCAACTTCAAAGTGGACAGGAACAACAAGGTCGTCCGACATCGGGCGACGGATCCGGCTTCGCTCCAAGCCACGCCAGATATCCCCAATGTAAGTAATACCAACGATCTGCAATCTCTTAGAAATTATGTAGAAGATCAGCGTGAACAAATGCAGAACATCATAGGGGGTATGCAAAGCGATCTTAAGAGACTAGTACGTGCATTTGATAAATCTAGTACCGCAAATTTTCCTTCGCACGAGGTTGAGTTAGGAGATAACACGTGTAACACATCGGCTACAGGTTGTCACGACCAGTCACAACCCCTTTATGGGATGCCGATGGACACATACCCTAAGCAACCGTAAATCGGCAGCAAACCAGCCGATCTGCACATGCCCGGATCGTCCGCACGTGAGCGCGGACCGTCCGGGCCAGCAACAGTCGGGCCTATTTTTAATGAGTTACCTAGATATACGCCCGAGCCACCACACACGGCACAGAACCCAAACTACCCAGTCGGACGGTCCGCATACAACGACGGACGGTCCGCATATAACCACGGACGGTCCGGGTACGTATCCGGACAGTCCGCGCATGAGTCTTTTGAGGAGGATTATTACATGAATCCTCGCCCGTCCCAGCAACACTTCCCATCACACTATGCGATGCACCAGCCCATTAATTCAGGATCCAAAGCCCAGGAAAGCTTTCCGGCCCCACCTAGGAGGTCGGAAAGAAACGATCAAACCTATGATCCATATAGGGCAAATGAAAATGCACCACGTAACTCAAACCAATGGGGGGAAAGACAACATGCTAATATCCAGCCAACCCCACCTATGTTTGACCAGAGAGCCGGTGGTCTCGCACCGGCTGCCATTGATATAGTAAGGGAAGAAATAGCCGGGGCGTTCCGAGATAAGCTCGGAGTAAGCATGGTCCCTGGGGGGCAATCATATCGGAAACTGAAAGGGAATTAGGCTTACACCTAGTTCCCAAATAATTTTGGTGGTTGAATTGCCCAACACAAATAATTGGACTAACTAGTTTGCCCAAGTGTGTAGATTATACAGGTGTAAAAGGTTCACACTCAGCCAATAAAAAGACCAAGTTTTGGATTCAACCAAGGAGCAAAGGGGCAACCGAAGGCACCCCTGGTCTGGTGCACCGGACTGTCCGGTGTGCCACCGGACAGTGAACAGTACCTGTCCGGTGCACCAGGGGACTCAGACTCAAACTCGCCACCTTCGGGAATTTCCAGGGCGACTCGGCTATAATTCACCGGACTGTCCGGTGTACACCGGACAGTGTCCGGTGCGCCAAGGGAGGTCGGCCTCAGGAACTCGCCAGCTTCGGGAAACGCCAACGGCTAGTCCGCTATAATTCACCGGACTGTCCGGTGTGCACCGGACTGTCCGGTGCGACTCCGAAGCAACGGTCGTCTCCGCGACAACGGCTCTCTGCCGCGCATTTAATGTGCGCTCTGCGCGCGCAGAAGTCAGAATCGCCCATGCTGGCACACCGGACATCAAACAGTACCTGTCCGGTGTGCACCGGACACCCAGGCAGGCCCACAAGTCAGAAGCTCCAACGGTCAGAATCCAACGGCAGTGATGACGTGGCAGGGGCACCGGACTGTCCGGTGTGCACCAGACTGTCCGGTGAGCCATCGAACAGACAGCCTTCCAACGGCCACTTTTGGTGGTTGGGGCTATAAATACCCCAACCACCCCACCATTCATTGCATCCAAGTTTTCCACTTCCCAACTACTACAAGAGCTCTAGCATTCAATTCTAGACACACCAAAGAGATCAAATCCTCTCCAAATTCCACACAACGCCATAGTGACTAGAGAGAGTGATTTGCTTGTGTTCTTTCGAGCTCTTGCGCTTGGATTGCTTCTTTTCTTTCTCGCTTGTTCTTGAGATCATAGCTCACTTGTAATTGAGGCAAGAGGCACCAATTGTGTGGTGGCCCTTGCGGGAAGTTTGATTCCCAAGTGATTTGAGAAGAGAAGCTCACTCGGTCCGAGGGACCGTTTGAGAGAGGGAAGGGTTGAAAGAGACCCGGCCTTTGTGGCCTCCTCAACGGGGAGTAGGTTTGCAAGAACCGAACCTCGGTAAAACAAATCTCCGTGTCTCACTTGCTTATTCGCTTGGGATTTGTTTTGCGCCCTCTCTCGCGGACTCGTTTATATTTCTAACGCTAACCCGGCTTGTAGTTGTGTTTATATTTGTAAATTTCAGTTTCGCCCTATTCACCCCCCCTCTAGGCGACTATCAATTGGTATCAGAGCCCGGTGCTTCATTAGAGCCTAACCGCTCGAAGTGATGTCGGGAGATCACGCCAAGAAGGAGATGGAGACCGGCGAAAAGCCCACTACAAGCCACGGGAGCACTTCATCGGAAGAGTCCCGCACCAAAAGGAGGGAGAAGAAGAAGAGCTCCTCCAACAAAGGGAAGGAGAAGAAATCTTCTTCTCACCACAAAGAGAAGAAGGAAAAATCTTCTTCCCACAAGCCGCATCGGAAAGGCGACAAGCACAAGAGGATGAGGAAGGTGGTCTACTACGAGACCGACACTTCATCAACATCGACCTCCGACTCCGATGCGCCCTCCGTCACTTCTAAGCGCCAAGAGCGCAAGAAGTATAGTAAGATCCCCCTACGCTACCCTCGCATTTCCAAACATACACCTTTACTTTCCGTCCCATTAGGCAAACCACCAACTTTTGATGGTGAAGATTACGCTAGGTGGAGCGATTTAATGCGATTTCATCTAACCTCGCTCCACAAAAGCATATGGGATGTTGTTGAGTTTGGCGCGCAGGTACCATCCGTAGGGGATGAGGACTATGATGAGGATGAGGTGGCCCAAATCGAGCACTTCAACTCTCAAGCAACAACAATACTCCTCGCCTCTCTAAGTAGAGAGGAGTATAACAAAGTACAAGGGTTGAAGAGCGCCAAGGAGATTTGGGATTTACTCAAGACCGCGCATGAAGGTGATGAGCTCACCAAGATCACCAAGCGGGAAACGATTGAGGGGGAGCTCGGTCGGTTCCGGCTTCGCAAAGGGGAAGAGCCACAACACATGTACAATCGGCTCAAGACCTTGGTGAACCAAGCGCGCAACCTCGGGAGCGTAAAGTGGGATGACCACGAGGTGGTTAAGGTTATTCTAAGATCACTTATTTTCCTTAACCCTACTCAAGTTCAATTAATCCGTGGTAATCCTAGATATACCAAAATGACCCCCGAGGAAGTTATCGGGAATTTTGTGAGTTTTGAGTGCATGATCGAAGGCTCGAGGAAGATCAACGAGCTTGATGATGCCACCACATCCGAAGCTCAACCCGTTGCATTCAAGGCAACGGAGGAGAAGAAGGAGGAGTCTACACCAAGTCGACAACCAATAGACGCCTCCAAGCTCGACAATGAGGAAATGGCGCTCGTCATCAAGAGCTTCCGCCAAATCCTCAAGCAAAGGAGGGGGAAGGATTACAAGTCCCGCTCCAAGAAGGTTTGCTACAAGTGTGGTAAGCCCGGTCATTTTATTGCTAAATGTCCTATATCTAGTGACAGTGACCGAGGCGACGACAAGAAGGGGAGAAGAAAGGAGAAGAAGAGGTACTACAAGAAGAAGGGCGGTGATGCCCATGTTTGTCGGGAATGGGATTCCGACGATAGCTCAAGCGACTCCTCCGACGACGAGGACGCCGCCAACATCGCCGTCACCAAGGGACTCCTCTTCCCCAACGTCGGTCACAAGTGCCTCATGGCAAAGGACGGCAAAAAGAAGGTTAAATCTAAGTCCTCCACTAAATATGAATCCTCTAGTGATGACAATGCTAGTGATGAGGAAGATAATTTGCGTTCCCTTTTTGCCAACCTTAACATAGCTCAAAAGGAAAAATTAAATGAATTGGTTAGTGCTATTCATGAGAAGGATGACCTTTTGGATTCCCAAGAGGACCTTCTTATTAAGGAAAACAAGAAACATGTTAAGGTTAAAAATGCTTACGCTCTACAAGTTGAGAAATGTGAAAAATTATCTAGTGAGCTAAGCACTTGCCGTGAGATAATTGACAACCTTAGAAGTGAAAATGCTAGTTTAAATGCTAAGGTTGATTCTCATGTTTGTAATGTTTCAAATCCCAATCCTAGAGATAATAATGATGATTTGCTTGCTAGGATTGAAGAATTAAACATTTCTCTTGCTAGCCTTAGATTAGAGAATGAAAATTTGATTGCTAAGGCTAAAGATTTTGATGTTTGCAAAGTTACCATTGCCGATCTTAGAGATAAGAATGATATACTTCGTGCTAAGATTGTTGAACTTAATTCTTGCAAACCATCTACATCTACCATTGAGCATGTCACTATTTGTACTAGATGTAGAAATATTGATATTGATGCTATTCATGATCACATGTCGTTAATTAAACAACAAAATGATCACATAGCAAAACTAGATGCTAAAATTGCCGAGCATAACTTAGAAAATGAAAAATTTAAATTTGCTAGAAGTATGCTCTATATGGGAGACGCCCTGGCATCAAGGATGGCATTGGCTTCCAAAGGGGAGACAATGTCAAACTTAATGCCCCTCCAAAGAACTTATCTAACTTTGTTAAGGGCAAGGCTCCCATGCCTCAGGATAACGAGGGTTACATTTTGTACCCTGCCGGCTATCCTGAGAGCAAAATTAGAAAGATTCATTCTAGGAAGTCTCACTCTGGCCCTAATCATGCTTATATGTATAAGGGTGAGACATCTAGTTCTAGGCAACCAACCCATGCTAAGTTGCCTAAGAAGAAAATTCCTAATGCATCAAATGATCATGCCATTTCATTTAGAACTTTTGATGCATCTTATGTGCTTACTAGCAAATCCGGCAAGGTAGTTGCCAAATTTGTTGGGGGCAAACACAAGGGATCAAAGACTTGTGTTTGGGTACCCAAAGTTCTTGTGTCTAATGCCAAAGGACCCAAAACCGTTTGGGTACCTAAAGTCAAGAACTAAATTTGTTTTGTAGGTTTATGCATCCGGGGGCTCAAGTTGGATACTCGACAGCGGGTGCACAAACCACATGACCGGGGAGAAAAGGATGTTCTCCTCATATGAGAAAAACCAAGATCCCCAACGAGCTATCACATTCGGGGATGGAAATCAAGGTTTGGTCAAAGGACTTGGTAAAATTGCTATATCTCCTGACCATTCTATTTCCAATGTTTTTCTTGTTGATTCTTTAGATTACAACTTGCTTTCTGTTTCCCAATTATGTCAAATGGGCTACAACTGTCTTTTTACTGATGCAGGTGTCACTGTCTTTAGAAGAAGTGATGATTCAATAGCATTTAAGGGTGTGTTAGAGGGTCAGCTATACTTAGTAGATTTTGATAGAGCTGAACTTGACACATGCTTAATTGCTAAGACTAACATGGGTTGGCTCTGGCACCGCCGACTAGCCCATGTTGGGATGAAGAATCTTCATAAGCTTCTAAAGGGAGAGCACATTTTAGGATTAACAAATGTTCATTTTGAGGAAGACAGGATTTGTAGCGCATGCCAGGCAGGGAAGCAAGTTGGAGTCCATCATCCACACAAGAACATCATGACGACCGACAGGCCGCTTGAGCTACTCCACATGGATCTATTCGGCCCGATTGCTTACATAAGCATCGGCGGGAGTAAGTATTGTCTTGTAATTGTGGATGATTATTCTCGCTTCACTTGGGTATTCTTTTTACAGGAAAAATCTCAAACCCAAGAGACTTTAAAGGGATTCTTGAGACGGGCTCAAAATGAGTTCAGCTTAAGGATCAAGAAAATAAGAAGCGACAACGGGACGGAGTTCAAGAACTCTCAAATTGAAGGCTTCCTTGAGGAGGAGGGCATCAAGCATGAGTTCTCTTCTCCCTACACACCTCAACAAAATGGTGTAGTGGAGAGGAAAAATCGAACTCTATTGGACATGGCAAGAACCATGTTTGATGAGTACAAGACACCGGACCGGTTTTGGGCCGAAGCGGTCAACACCGCCTGCTACGCCATCAATCGGTTATACCTTCACCGAATCCTCAAGAAGACATCCTATGAACTCCTAACCGGTAAAAAGCCCAACATTTCATACTTTAGAGTTTTTGGTAGCAAATGCTTTATTCTTGTTAAAAGAGGTAGAAAATCTAAATTTGCTCCTAAAACTGTAGAAGGCTTTTTACTTGGTTATGACTCAAAAACAAGGGCATATAGGGTCTTTAACAAATCCACTGGACTAGTTGAAGTCTCATGTGACGTTGTGTTTGATGAAACTAATGGCTCTCAAGTAGAGCAAGTTGATCTTGATGAGATAGGTAATGAAGAGGCTCCATGCATAGCGCTAAGGAACATGTCCATTGGGGATGTGTGTCCTAAGGAGTCCGAAGAGCCTCCAAGTGCACAAGATCAACCATCCTCCTCCATGCAAGCATCTCCACCAACTCAAAATGAGGATGAGGCTCAAGTTGATGAAGGGCAAAATCAAGAAGATGAGCCACCTCAAGATAATGGCAATGATCAAGGGGGAGATGCAAATGATCAAGAAAAGGAGGATGAAGAAGAACCAAGGCCGCCACACCCAAGAGTCCACCAAGCAATACAACGAGATCACCCCGTCGACACCATCCTCGGCGACATTCATAAGGGGGTAACTACTCGATCTCGGGTTGCTCATTTTTGTGAACATTACTCTTTTGTTTCCTCTATTGAGCCACACAGGGTAGAGGAAGCTCTCCAAGATTCGGATTGGGTGGTGGCGATGCAAGAGGAGCTCAACAATTTCACAAGGAACGAGGTATGGCATTTAGTTCCACGTCCTAACCAAAATGTTGTAGGAACCAAATGGGTCTTCCGCAACAAGCAAGATGAGCATGGTGTGGTGACAAGGAACAAAGCTCGACTCGTGGCCAAAGGGTATTCACAAGTCGAAGGTTTGGATTTCGGTGAAACCTATGCACCCGTAGCTAGGCTTGAGTCAATTCGCATATTATTAGCCTATGCTACTTACCATGGCTTTAAGCTTTATCAAATGGACGTGAAAAGTGCCTTCCTCAACGGACCAATCAAGGAAGAAGTCTATGTTGAGCAACCTCCCGGCTTTGAAGACAGTGAGTACCCTAACCATGTTTATAGGCTCTCTAAGGCGCTTTATGGGCTCAAGCAAGCCCCAAGAGCATGGTATGAATGCCTAAGAGATTTCCTTATTGCAAATGGCTTCAAAGTCGGCAAGGCCGATCCTACACTCTTTACTAAAACTCTTGAAAATGACTTGTTTGTATGCCAAATTTATGTTGATGATATTATATTTGGGTCTACTAACGAGTCTACATGTGAAGAGTTTAGTAGGATCATGACACAGAAATTCGAGATGTCTATGATGGGGGAGTTGAAACATTTTCTAGGATTCCAAGTCAAACAACTCCAAGAGGGCACCTTCCTTAGCCAAACAAAGTATACTCAAGATATTCTAAGCAAGTTTGGAATGAAGGATGCCAAGCCCATCAAGACACCCATGGGAACCAATGGGCATCTCGACCTCGACACGGGAGGTAAGTCCGTGGATCAAAAGGTATACCGGTCGATGATAGGATCATTACTCTATTTATGTGCATCTCGACCAGACATTATGCTTTCCGTGTGCATGTGTGCAAGATTCCAATCCGACCCTAAGGAATCCCACCTTACGGTCGTAAAACGAATCTTGAGATATTTGGTTTATACTCCTAAGTTTGGGCTTTGGTACCCTCGGGGATCCACTTTTGATTTAATTGGTTATTCGGATGCCGATTGGGCGGGGTGCAAAATTAATAGGAAGAGCACATCGGGGACTTGCCAGTTCTTGGGAAGATCCTTGGTGTCTTGGGCTTCAAAGAAGCAAAATTCGGTCGCTCTTTCCACCGCCGAAGCCGAGTACATTGCCGCAGGCCATTGTTGCGCGCAATTGCTTTGGATGAGGAAAACCCTGCGGGACTATGGTTACAAATTAACCAAAGTCCCTTTGCTATGTGATAATGAGAGTGCAATCAAAATGGCCGACAATCCTGTCGAGCATAGCCGCACTAAACACATAGCCATTCGGTATCATTTTCTTAGGGATCACCAACAAAAGGGAGATATCGAGATTTCTTACATTAATACTAAAGATCAATTAGCCGATATCTTTACCAAGCCTCTTGATGAACAAACCTTTACCAAACTCAGGCATGAGCTCAATATTCTTGATTCTCGCAACTTCTTTTGCTAGATTGCACACATAGCTCATTCATACTTTTGATCATATATGCTATGACTAATGTGTTTTTCAAGTCTATTTCAAACCAAGTCATAGGTATATTGAAAGGGAATTGGAGTCTTCGGCGAAAGACAAAGGCTTCCACTCCGTAACTCATCCTTCGCCATCGCTCCAAGAAAAGGACCTTGTCTTTGGGGGAGAGAGTAAAAGCCCCAAGCAAAAGGACCGGACTTCGTCTTTGGTATAATCTTAACTCATTTACTTATGACCAAAGGGGAAGATAGTACTTCGAGGGCTCTAATGATTCCGTTTTTGGCGATTCATGCCAAAGGGGGAGAGAGTATGAGCCCAAAGCAAGAGGACCGCACCACCACCAAATTCAAAAACTTAGTACTTTCCAAAAGTATTTTTTTCAAATGGTATCCTATTATGTTCAAAAGGGGGAGAAAGTAGTATTTCAAAAATGGTATATCAAAACCCTCTTGAACACTAAGAGGAGTATCTCATTTAAGGGGAGTTTTGTTAAGTCAAAGGAAAAGCATTTGAAACGAGGGGAGAAAATTTCAAATCTTGAAAATGCTTTGCAAACTCCTATTCATTTACCTTTGACTATTTGCAAAAGATCTTTTAAATGAATTTACAAAAAATTTGCAAAAACAAAACATGTGGTGCAAACGTGGTCCAAAATGCTAAATATAGAAAGAAACATTCCATGCATATCTTGTAAGTAGTTTTATTGGCTCAATTCCAAGCAACCTTTACACTTACATTATGCAAACTAGTTCAATTGTGCACTTCTATATTTGCTTTGGTTTGTGTTGGCATCAATCACCAAAAAGGGGGAGATTGAAAGGGAATTAGGCTTACACCTAGTTCCCAAATAATTTTGGTGGTTGAATTGCCCAACACAAATAATTGGACTAACTAGTTTGCCCAAGTGTGTAGATTATACAGGTGTAAAAGGTTCACACTCAGCCAATAAAAAGACCAAGTTTTGGATTCAACCAAGGAGCAAAGGGGCAACCGAAGGCACCCCTGGTCTGGCGCACCGGACTGTCCGGTGTGCCACCGGACAGTGAACAGTACCTGTCCGGTGCACCAGGGGACTCAGACTCAAACTCGCCACCTTCGGGAATTTCCAGGGCGACTCGGCTATAATTCACCGGACTGTCCGGTGTACACCGGACAGTGTCCGGTGCGCCAAGGGAGGTCGGCCTCAGGAACTCGCCAACTTCGGGAAACACCAACGGCTAGTCCGCTATAATTCACCGGACTGTCCGGTGTGCACCGGACTGTCCGGTGCGACTCCGAAGCAACGGTCGTCTCCGCGACAACGGCTCTCTGCCGCGCATTTAATGCGCGCTCTACGCGCGCAGAAGTCAGAATCGCCCATGCTGGCACACCGGACATCAAACAGTACCTGTCCGGTGTGCACCGGACACCCAGGCAGGCCCACAAGTCAGAAGCTCCAACGGTCAGAATCCAACGGCAGTGATGACGTGGCAGGGGGCACCGGACTGTCCGGTGTGCACCGGACTGTCCGGTGAGCCATCGAACAGACAGCCTTCCAACGGCCACTTTTGGTGGTTGGGGCTATAAATACCCCAACCACCCCACCATTCATTGCATCCAAGTTTTCCACTTCCCAACTACTACAAGAGCTCTAGCATTCAATTCTAGACACACCAAAGAGATCAAATCCTCTCCAAATTCCACACAACGCCATAGTGACTAGAGAGAGTGATTTGCTTGTGTTCTTTCGAGCTCTTGCGCTTGGATTGCTTCTTTTCTTTCTCGCTTGTTCTTGAGATCATAGCTCACTTGTAATTGAGGCAAGAGGCACCAATTGTGTGGTGGCCCTTGCGGGAAGTTTGATTCCCAAGTGATTTGAGAAGAGAAGCTCACTCGGTCCGAGGGACCGTTTGAGAGAGGGAAGGGTTGAAAGAGACCCGGCCTTTGTGGCCTCCTCAACGGGGAGTAGGTTTGCAAGAACCGAACCTCGGTAAAACAAATCTCCGTGTCTCACTTGCTTATTCGCTTGGGATTTGTTTTGCGCCCTCTCTCGCGGACTCGTTTATATTTCTAACGCTAACCCGGCTTGTAGTTGTGTTTATATTTGTAAATTTCAGTTTCGCCCTATTCACCCCCCCTCTAGGCGACTATCAGAAACCTTATGACAGCCGATTTGATCACCACCCATACCCACAGGGAACCAGGATACCCGAATTCGCAAAATTTTCGGGTGATCAAGGGAAAAACACACGCGAACATATAGGCCAGTTCTTAGCACAATTGGGAGAATTGGCCGACACAGAGGCATTTCGCGTACGTTTATTTTCATTATCGCTAACAGGAACCGCATTTGCATGGTATGCCACTTTACCTCCTAATTCCATTTCATCATGGGGGGATCTAGAACAAAAAATTCATGATCATTTTTTCTCCGGTGACTATGAGTTGGATTTGGTAGATTTAGTGTCGTTGCGACAAACAAAAGATGAATCGGTTAATGATTACATCCGGAGATTCCGAGATACAAGAAACCGATGCTTTCAAATTCATTTAGCAGAGAAACAGCTAGTAGGATTAGCCTTTAATGGTCTGCGATATTATTTAAAAGAAAGATTAGAAGGCATCCAATTCTTTACACTAGCACAATTACACCAGAGAGCTTTGGCTTGTGAAAGCCGAAGCAAAGAAACTGCTAAAACAATTCGTCACAACGTACATGTAGTAGAATGCGACCAAAGTAGCTCAGAAGACGAATCAGCAGAGGTGTATGCTGCTGAAATGGTTTGGCCAAAGCAGGCCAAATCTTCGACTTGTGCCTCCTTACAGCCGGTTCAAAAGAAACGGCAAGAGGAGGTTAAGTTTACATTTAATGTTGGTAAGTGTGATAGAATATTTGATAAATTACTTAAAAATGGCAACATTAAAATAAATCACAATGTTCCATCCGCCGACGAGCTAAAACGTCGTGCATATTGCAAGTGGCATAACTCATTTTCTCATGCCACTAATGATTGTAATGTATTCCGTCGACAGATTCAATCGGCCATTAACGAAGGACGATTGAAATTTCAGGAAATGCAGGTGGATACAGAGCCCTTTCCGATGAACATGATTGACTTCGAGGGCAAGAAAGTCCTAGTTCGGCCAAACACAGCCGATAAAGACAAAGGCAAAGAGATAATCATCGGCAATGCTAAAGAGGCTGATGGGGATCGTAAAGTTTCTTGCAGGAAAGTGGTGGCCGAAAAGACTCCCGATGGAGGGGAGACCCTAAAGGTGACCATCACAGCCTCCAGTACTGGGGGGCAAGCGCAGACAGGGAGACAGATGCAGGAGCCCGTGCTGCGTATCCCGGACGGTCCGGCACGTAGGCGCGGACGGTCCGGGACCCCACCGAACGGTCCGGAGAGCTCCAGCGGACGGTCCGGCCGTACTCAGGATTCACAACGTCCACGTACTTTCAAACCACGACGACCAGAGATAGGTACGTGGAAAATAAATACATTCAAGGCAGCTGGTCGGTTGGTTAAAGCCGGCCCAACTTTTGATCAATTACTGTCTAAATACGTTAAAAAGAAGGCCGGCCCCAGTGACCGGCCAGCAAAGCGACCCCGCTCACCCATGCATGAGCAGCGCCAGGTCAGGCCGATTGGACCACCCCACCAATCGGAAGAAATGAAAGGTCATACTATACAAGTGAGACCTAACATACCTGCATGGACAACTCCACCTCCATATCCACCTATGCCATATCCGTACACATATTTACCTCCGCCATATGTCCCAAATCAAATGTGGGGCATGCCACCATATCCATTTGGGATGCCACAGTACCCCGCCTGGGGGGCACCCCAAACATCTGTTTTCAACAGGTTGACGCCACCAGTACAAGACCGATTGAGCACTGCTCAATCCGGTCACCAGGCACAAACCCAACAGGATTGCCGGACTACTCGGCCTTCAAGGCCGACCAATCCGGCAGGGGGGCATATGCCTGCAGCAACTCAAAAAACAACAAAAGGGGACATCATCAAAATAGGCACCGCAGATGTTGTCATACAGGGAGACAATAAAGGGCCGATGATTTTCGGCGAATCGGCCAACGCAACCGAAAAGGATACGGCTACCATCAAAACAGCCGATCCAAAATACTCCATGCCTCGATGGTGCCCAGCGGGATTGACACGATCCCAAAAGAGAAAATTACAGCGCCTAAGAGCAAAGGAGAGCCAGGAGAAAGAGGCGGAAAAGACATTTAATGACACACATCCATTATACCCGCCACCGCAAAAGAAATGGAGACCGAAGGCCGTTGAGAAAAAACAAACGGCCACAGAAATAGAAAGTCAATCTGCACCAAGCGCGGACCGTCCGGCCCCTGCGCGCGGACCGTCCGCCGTTCACCAGGAAGTCTCTGAACAACCTGCACCAGGCGCGGACCGTCCGGCCCCCGCACGCGGACCGTCCGTCGTTCACCAGGAAGCCTCCAACGACACGACAACATCAATGGAAGAGGACGACCTGCTGGGAGAAGACCTGGTCGACTACGAGGCTTCTCCAGAACGCCCAGGTATGGATGTAAATATTATTACATTTTCTGCCGATTGTACTATTATCGGCGACGATGAACCTGTTGTTGCCCAGTTTGATTTTGGTCCTAAAGAAGCCGCCTTTACTAAACCAAAAGAATCGGTAAATCATTTAAAGCCGCTCTTCGTGCGCGGCCACATTGATGGGATACCGATTGCTAAGATGTTGGTAGATGGAGGGGCGGCTGTAAATCTAATGCCTTATTCATTATACAGAAAATTAGGTAAACAAGATGACGAACTTGTCAAGACCAACATGACCCTCGGCGGTGTTGGAACTGATAGTTCGATCAAAGCCAGGGGAGTCACGTCCGTTGAATTAACCATCGGGACTAAGACCCTTGCTGCTGCATTCTTCGTCGCTGATGTAGAAGGAAATTACAGTTTAATCCTAGGCAGAGATTGGATTCACGCCAATCAATGTATACCTTCTACATTACATCAAATGCTGATACAATGGGTAGGCGATGACATAGAACAAGTACATGCTGATGTATCGGCCTGCATCGCTGTGGCCGATGCCCCTGTACTCTGGACTTATGAGACTGCTACATGTCTCACAGGAGTAGACTTTTCTGATTATCAATTCATAAGTATAGATAAAAAAGGTTTCATTCCTGTAATGCTAGAGCCGATGGAGAATCGGCTAAATCCTAAATAAAGTTAAATGATGAATATACACAAAGTTCATGAGTCTTTGGTCACGGACAGTTCGGCCGCCAAGGCCGGATGGTCTGGTCTTTCACAAAAGAGTTCGGGCTTTAAGACCGAACCTCTTCCACAGCGAAAAGACAGTATTACGGATGATTCGGTCCCCGAGACCGGAAAGTCCGCCATCACACAAAGATCTTCTAATTCCTCTGTGGGGAACATGATAGAGGAATTCAGAGATCTTGATAAACTAGGACAGGGGTTTACATCAGCCGATCCTTTGGAGGAGATTGACATAGGAGATGGTAAAACTCCAAGGCCGACTTTTATAAACAAGACCCTGGAGACCGATCCTAGAGATGAGATGATCGGTCTATTGAAGGAATATTCAGATTGCTTTGCTTGGAATTATACTGAGATGCCTGGATTAAGCCGAGAGATCGTAGAGCATCGGCTGCCTATTAAATCTGGTTTCAGACCTTTTAAGCAAAGAGCTAGAACATTTCGTCCAGATCTTCTCCCACGCATCAAGGACGAAATCCACCGGCTGCTAGAAGCTGATTTTGTCAGACCTTGCAGATACGCAGAGTGGGTCTCCAATATTGTGCCGGTGGAGAAGAAGGAGTCAGGTAAACTTAGAGTATGCATTGATTTTCGCAATTTAAATAGAGCAACTCCTAAAGACGAATATCCCATGCCTATAGCCGACACATTAATCAATAATGCATCAAGAAATAGAATTATTAGCTTCCTTGATGGTAATGCCGGATATAATCAGATTTTCATGGCCGAAGAAGATGCGTCTAAAACGACCTTTATATGTCCAGGCTTCATTGGTTTATTTGAGTGGGTTGTCATGACATTTGGTTTGAAAAATGCTGGTGCTACTTATCAGAGGGCTATGAATTTGATCTTCCATGAATTGTTAGGAAACATTGTGGAAGTTTACATTGATGATATTGTAGTCAAATCGGCTGAGTTTAGTTCTCATATAGATGATTTGCGCAAAGCCTTTGATAAAATGCGTCAGTATGGTTTGAAAATGAACCCACGTAAATGTGCTTTTGGAGTGTCGGCTGGTAAGTTTTTAGGATTTGTCATACATGAACATGGTATAGAGATAGACCCTGACCGAATCGAGTCTATTCGGAATGTGGGACCTCCGACCTGTAAGGTCGAGGTACAGAGGTTTCTCGGCAAGGTGAATTATTTACGAAGGTTTATTTCTAACCTAGCCGGGAAGATTGATGCGTTCACCCCTATTCTTCGGCTTAAGAATGATGCCGAATTCGCTTGGGGGGCAGAACAGCAAGAAGCATTTGATCTTATCAAAAAATACTTATCTTCGGCCCCCGTATTAAAAGCACCACGAGCAGGAGTACCATTCCGATTATACATTGCAGCTGAGGATAAGGTCATTGGGGCTGTTCTGACACAAGAAACTGAGGGGAAGGAGCATGTGGTGACATATCTAAGCCGAAGGTTGGTGGATGCTGAAACAAGGTACACTTTTATTGAAAAGTTATGCTTATGCTTGTTTTTTGCATGCACCAAATGTAGATGTTATTTACTGTCTAGTCATTGCACTGTTTCTGGTCAAGCCGATGTGATCAAATACATGTTGCATAACCCAATTATGAGTGGTAGAATTGGTAAGTGGGCTTATGCACTCATAGAATATGACTTGGCCTATGAACCATTGAAATCTATGAAAGGCCAAGTCATAGCGGATTTCATTGTAGAACATCGGGTTAATGATATTCATGAACTAGACATGTCATACCTCACTATTACTCCTTGGGCTTTATATTTTGATGGATCGGTTTGCAATGAAGGGCAAGGAATTGGCATTGTGCTTGTTTCACCAAGTAATGTCTCCTTTGACTTCTCTAGCCGATTGAAAACTTATTGCACTAATAATCAAGCCGAATATGAGGCCCTCCTATTCGGCTTAGAACTTTTAAATGGTATGGGAGTAAAACATGTGAAGGTATTTGGTGATTCTCAGCTGGTTGTCCAACAAGTGTTAGAAGAATATCAATGTTTTGATGGTACTCTAAATAGTTACCTTGAGAAATGTTGGAGCATAATTCATTCTTTTGACGAATTCAGTATTCGGCATATCTCTAGAGTTGAGAATCATAGAGCTAACGATTTGGCACAAGATGCATCAGGTTATCGGATAAAGAGAGGGAAGTTTCACAAAACTGAAAATCTGATAACCAGTGCAGAGCCAAATTCCCAGGTCGCGGACCGTCCGCATGATGGCGCCGGACCGTCCGGGGTTACCAGAAATGTTCTCTTAATCGATTCGGCTGACAATGAAGCCGATGCAAGAGATTGGAGGACACCTATACTTAATTATTTACGAGATCCCAATATCAAAACAGATAAGAACATTCGGCGAACAGCTTTCAAGTATGTTTTAATGAGTGACGAACTTTACCGCCGAACAGTCAATGACATCCTGCTTAAGTGCTTGGGCCCAGATGATGCTATATTAGCCATGGCCGAAGTACATGAAGGGATTTGTGGTACTCATCAATCAGCTCCAAAGATGAAGTGGTTGTTGCGAAGGTCCGGTTTTTATTGGCCTAGTATGATAGCTGATTGTTTCAAGTACTACAAGGGTTGCCAAGTGTGTCGAAAATTCGGCGACCTACAGTTGGTCCCTGCAGCCGAATTACATCCTATTATTAAGCCTTGGCCGTTCAGAGGATGGGGATTAGACTTTATTGGAGAAATTCATCCTTCATCATCAAAGGGGCATCGGTTTGTGTTAGTTGCCACTGACTACTTCACCAAATGGACTGAAGCCGTTGCTCTAAAGAACATGACACACAAGGAGGTAATCGAGTTTATAACTGAGCATATTATTCATAGATTCGGCATTCCCCAGACCTTAACTACAGATCAAGGTACTTCTTTTATGTCAAAGGAGGTACGTGAATTTGCTGAATTATACAAAATTAGGCTGCTTAATTCATCTCCATATTATGCTCAAGCCAATGGTCAGGCCGAGTCTAGCAATAGGACATTGATTAACCTGATAAAAAAGAAAATATATGATAATCCTAAACATTGGCATAAGATTTTGTCTGAAGCTTTATGGGCTCATAGGATATCTAAACATAGGGCTACTAAAGTATCTCCTTTTGAGCTTGTCTATGGGCAGGAAGCAGTGTTGCCTGTGGAAATAAGTTTGAATGCTGTCAGGTTCGCCAGACAAAATGATCTAACTACTACTGATTATTATGATTCAATGATTGATAATATTGATGAGGTGACCGACAAGAGGATGATAGCTTTGGGAGCAATAGAAAAGGACAAGATCATGGTAGCCAGAGCCTACAACAAGAAGGTCAAAGCAAAATCATTTCAAGTAGGAGACCTGGTGTGGAAGACCATTCTGCCTCTAAGGAATAAAGACCGGAAGTTCGGGAAATGGTCACCAAGCTGGGAAGGTCCTTATAAAGTAAAACAGGTGATGTCTGGCAACGCCTATTTACTACAAACATTACAAGGCAAGGACTTGCCTAAGGCTTTGAATGGGCGTTTCCTCAAACAGTACCATCCTAGTATGTGGCAAGATGCCTAAGAGAACCGATGTAATCACATCGAGTTAGTTGCTTTTGGTTTGCTCAGCTCCACCAAAAGGCAGAGGGGCATATGTTGAACCCCAAATTGAGCAGGCGGACGGTCCGGCCCTGAGGCCGGACGGTCCGCGGTCCGGACAGTCCGCGCCTGTGGGCCGGACGGTCCGCGCATGCGTAGAGCAGTTTAGGGTTCCGAGTTTTGTGCTATGTTTGTTGGCTAGATTTGCGGAATTAGCTCGGAATCCAGTCGTGTAAAGGGTCCAGCCCCCCTCCTCTATAAAAAGAGAGGTCTACGGCCGATTTATCATCAACAATCGAATCAATACAACTTTTATTCGCATTTTATCCTAGGAGTAGTTCTAGTTTAGCCCTAGTTTAGCCTTCCAATCCCCAAATTCTCCGCCTCTACTCGACTCTACGTCGATTAGAGGAGTCTAGGTCGGTCTACCCGAGCCTAGACACCACCTAGGATCTCTCCTCCCCGACGGGGTCCCTCCCGGGAGCGAGATCCAGGCGCCGCCGGCAATCTTCCGCCGCCCCTGCGCACGCGCGAACCGTCCGGCCCTAGGGCGCGGACCGTCCGGCCGTCAGGCAGGGAAACCGAGCTCCTACACCAGGTCGCGGACCGTCCGGCCCTGCGCCGCGGACCGTCCGCGCCTGACCAGAGAGCACCGCCGCCTCGCGCCAGGTCGCGGACCGTCCGGCCCTGGGCCGCGGACCGTCCGCGCCTGACCAGAGAGCACCGCCGCTGGTTCTCTTGAGTAATTGGCGCCTCCAAAAAGGTGTCAACATACTTTTTAAAAGTATGTTGGTGCCTTTTTGGTCACCAAACACTATAATGAACCGCTTAGCGGTGCTTGGCACCTTGGGTTCGGCTCCGCAAGGTGAACAGTAGTGGCGGCCTGCGACAGGTCGCCGGATCGCCTGGTAGTGCCCTCTGCGACGGCACGGATGTCACACCCGGATTTTAGGGGTCCAAAACCCGGGCGCGAACATAAACACCAGGTGTGCTGGGACCAAGTCTCACACATATGATGCATAGTGGCACAGGATCGAATGTCACATCTTTACTATATAACAGGAGTTCTGTACAAAATAATTAAAAAATTACATCATATGAGGAAACGATCCAGCAACCCAAAGTTGACTGGGAGACGACGGCCTAGACCTCTCACGAACTCATCACAGCATCCTCCATGCGCCTCATCCTGCGGTACCTGTTCTTGACCTGTGGGGGGGTGTGAGACAGCAAGAGTGAGCTCACATATGTTCATCGCTCAACAAGTTGTGGGGAATAATGTGAATGAACTCGCCAAAGGTGGGAGTTCATGTGAAGTGTAAGGCTTACCAAAGAGGATGGCTGAAGCTGAGCATTGCTTTTAAAGTTGGTCAAAATTTTATTAGCCATTACTAAGTATAAGTAAATACCAACCCAATTAAATAGTAGAACAGAAGTAACAACATCACCTGCGATGCAATGCATATGACAAATTAAATTTAAGTTCCATAATTTAATCATGTGAGTGTCCGAGCCGCTCATGACCGTGAGCACGGCTAGTATACCAGTTTTACACTCTGCAGAGGTGGCGCATCTTTACCCACAAGTCATGTTACCCATCTGCCAAGGGATCGCGACTTCCCATACACCTCTACCGAGGAGGCGAGGCAGGGTAACACTACGAGGCCTTTACAAAGTTCCACTAGCTTCAGAAAACCCGCTACAGTTTATAGGAAGCTCCAATGCAGGAATCCCTTGCAGGACCGCCATCGCAGCAAAATCCTCCCGAGGGCCTCCCTACACTGACCACTCCCCTACTGCCCTTGCCCCTTTCAGGTAAGGTAGTCTTCCACTAGCTTTCCTAATTAATCAGCCAAGGGCGTCCCATTAAACCCTTGTGGTAGCACTGTTTTCCCGGGTGGTTCTCCATGTTCCAATTAACATAATGATCTTATCATGAACAGTGATAATAAACAGATAATAAAAGTGTGATCATGAATAATGTATCTTCATACCCAAAACCACATAAAGCACTAGCAAGTACTACCCAAAAAGTTCAGTGGTAAACAAGGTATAAAGATAGACAAACTAGGGTAACCTATTGGGTCCCATCAAAATTAACCTATGCAGATCATTATGATTAATCAGAACATGAGTAGGTAAAAAGAAGTGATCAAGGGCACAACTTGCCTGGGACTTGAGATTCCAGGTACCAACTTGCTCTTCGGATGGCTCGTAACCTCTCGCTAGTCGTAGCAATACAAACAAACACGGTATAGGCAAAATTAACATTTCACCAAACATAAGAATAAACTGCGTAATAATAATCTACATGTCGCTACGAGATCGTGGGATCAAGAACCACTAAATTCGGAGCTACGGTTACCGAGTTATGAATTTCCGAAGATCTACTATATTATAAATTGATTAATATATAGTTCATGACAAAATATATTCTAAATAATTAATCCAACTTTAGCCTAGATCATAACTTGATTAGGGATTATCTTTTACTCATATTATATTTATAAAGAGATTAATCCTAGGTTAGTAGAGTTAATCTACTGAATAAAGATTGAACGCCTTCCTAATTATAATTATATGGAATATGGTAAAAATGATGTTGCTACTGTGTAGAGAGTATTTTTATGAAGCTAACGCAATTCGAATGGATCAAATCGGAGTTAAAACATGTAATTTATGATTTTTCTAAGGTTTGGGAATCACTTTATCAATTTCAATATTTTCTTTTATTATTTTCTAAACCATATGTATTGCAGATATTATTTCTTAAGTTCTCAGGGTCTATTTCGTAAACATATGGACCTAACCGTAATAATCTTACGCCATCAGTGGACGGCGGGTTGATTAAACCAAAGCATAGGGTCTCTTTTGAAAGAAGTGCACGGCGAAGGGGTATGGTTAAATTCCGGCCATTGGATCGGGTTTCAGCGGCACAGATTAGAAGCTATCCAAACCGAACCGTTATGGAATCTGAGCCGCCCAACGAGCGATCGACGACCCGGATTTAAAATAGCAGATCGAATCCCACGCGCTTGGCACAAATCAGACGGTCCTGCACGCCCGAGCCCAACCAGTACCATAATTCTAATCGTGACCATTGGCTGGGATCCGACGGTAGGCACCAATCGTCTTCCCCGAGCCGGACCGACGCGACGGCGCCCTAGCTCCACCGTGGCGGCGCCATGGCCAGAGCGAGCCGAGAGACGATTCCGATGTCCAAACTTAGATTAGATGAACGCTACGCGTAAAGGAGGTCAAGGCGAACCTAGAGGAGTATTTCTCACCGGTTATGGTGCAGTGGAGATCTCAGCCCACGGTGAGGCGCGGTTTTTCTAACGGGCGTGACGACGGCGAGCAATCCGCCGACCACCAGTGTCTCTTCGGGTCAGATGCCGCCATATCCGAGTCGCGGAGATCACGGCAATGCTCCCAAGGCCGAGCTTGCGCACCGAACGGCAATAGGGACACAGTCCCATGGCGACAGCTTCCTTTCTCTCACTGGTTCTCTCTCTCTCCACCTCCTACGGTGATGATGCTAGGCTTGGTTAGGGATGAACAGGGCGCAACAACGCAGTATAAATAACCCGAGGCAATGCGTGGATCACGGCAGCCATCGCGCGACGGACTCGGCCTCCCCCGCGTGGAATCTGCGGGGTGTGTTGAGCTTGAGATTGTGGCCGAGACCTGGGCATGGACGCGGAGTCCGGGCGCCGTTGCAACGAACCGGAAATCCAGGCCGAGGGGTTGCGCGAGCGATCCGGTTGCGGGCGAGTCCGACACGCGGGGATTCCGGCGGCATCTGTTGCGGCGGCGCGGCATGCACGACGAAGACCGGTAGAGGGGATAGAGCTGACGAGGGTGTCCCACCAGTCATTGAACGCAAGTATGGCACGAGAGGCTGGCGAGCGGGACCCACACGTCGGTGTCCCCGCGTGTGTAGGGCTGGCACGGCGCAGATGAAGTGGGCCGCGGAAAGGATAAAATGGGCCGGTCTAGGGGGAATTCGGCCTAGGTAGTCTGGTTGAGTTTTCCTTTTTATTTATTCAGATTTGGATTTCTTTTATCATTTCAAATTTAGGTTTTTAAATTTCAATTTGTTTGAGATGATGCATTTATATATATTATATATATATATTCTTTTTCTTCCCTTCTGGTTTTTTTTTCATTCCTTAATTCCAATTATAATTTTTTTAACTTAACTTGTCTCACAAGTTTGAATGCCAGTGCAAAAATACAAGAACTTCAGCATGAAATGCATATTTTCGTATTTATTTATTTGTTATTTGAATACCTTAATTCCATTAATTGAATATGCATAATGAAAAGAAAACCAAATAATCTCCAACGGTTCCTTAATTACCAAAACACTAACATATAAATTTATTTATTTATTTTATTATTTTTCTCTTATACAGATTTTGGGCTTTACAAATCCTACCCCCTTAACAGAAATCTCGTCCTCGAGATTTGTAAGAAAAGGGATACAATAAGTTTGGTCTAGAATTTTAGTTTCTCATTTGGGTTTTGGAAATCAAAGTTTTGTTCAAGTTTTTACATAACAGTTAGTAGACAATTTGAAATGCATGGATATTGTATGTCTAGCCATCTATTAGGTCAGATGAGGTACGATTATGGCAAGTAGGGGTTGTGGCAAGGGTATAATAAGGAAAAACTTCATCCAGAACTGTGGACCTTGATTCCGCTGGTGATTCAACTTGATCTTTGAAGACTTGAGTTGATGCTTATCCTTTCCTTGATGAGGTTGATCTTCTTTGCCTTGGTGTCTTGGTTAAAACAGCTGTGGGTAGGGCAGGCTATATGTGGGGTAGGTTGAAATCTGGTATTCTGGTTTGATGTTGGGTTGGAATGGACGACCATCATGAACATGTTGGATAGGTTAGAATCTCGTTTTGAAATAGAAAGATTAAGCAACCTATCAAGAATACTTAGGTTGTTTGTGTATGGCCAAGTTGGTCTAGGGCACCAATTTAGGGTAAATATGTGTTATAGGGGTAGGGTCTAATCTTTTTCACCACTATTAACTAACATGTTTAAGTAACCCACATTAGATTAGATATGATCTAGATTAGATTGGTATAACGAGATTAAACTAAATAAGATCTAGAATATATTGATATGACTAGTTTAGTTTAAATAAGATCTAATTAATTTAGATTAAATCATGGTTGTTACACTAGTGTGGGATAAATATGTTTATTAGGGCAAGATGAATCCACAAGGATAAGGTAGAATCTTTTGAGGTCAGTTAGATCTTATTAGGATAAGATAAAATCTTTTCAAGATAAGATAGGTTTATTAAGATAAGAAAGAATCTTTAAGATAAGGGAGAATCCGATAAGATAAGGGAGAGTCTTTTAAGATAAGATGTATATGGTTAGGCTAGATATTTTAATGAGAGATGATCTAGTTATTTTGATAAGCATTTTTTTCCTATATGTATATGCAGACGTAATTGTGAACATTACTCCACAACTCATCACACTCAATCAAAGATCCAAATCAGACAAGTATCATAAGAACAAACATTCAAGCATACAAATACCTATAAAAATAGTTTTGTTTTTGTTCCTAAGAGTAGGTCTCCTATTCCTAAAGTCACTTTTAGGCACAGGATTTCAAAGTGTGAAATCCACATTTGTCTTTAGAAGGAAAAGGTAAGAATGATCAGAGTATAGCGGAAATAGATGAGAAAAGATTAAGAAAAGTTTAGAAAAGAATTAGGGTAGCAAAGGTAAGTAAATAAAAGTTGTCCAGTTCTATCTAGGTTTCGTCCTACAGTCAACATTCCTCTGATACCACTTCTGTCACACCCGGATTTTAGGGGTCCAAAACCCGGGCACGAACATAAACACCAGGTGTGCTGGGACCAAGTCTCACACATATGATGCATAGTGGCACAGGATCGAATGTCACATCTTTACTATATAACAGGAGTTCTGTACAAAATAATTAAATAATTACATCATATGAGGAAACGATCCAGCAACCCAAAGTTGACTGGGAGACGACGGCCTAGACCTCTCACGAACTCATCACAGCATCCTCCATGCGCCTCATCCTGCGGTACCTGTTCTTGACCTGTGGGGGGGTGTGAGACAGCAAGAGTGAGCTCACATACGTTCATCGCTCAACAAGTTGTGGGGAATAATGTGAATGAACTCGCCAAAGGTGGGAGTTCATGTGAAGTGTAAGGCTTACCAAAGAGGATGGCTGAAGCTGAGCATTGCTTTTAAAGTTGGTCAAAATTTTATTAGCCATTACTAAGTATAAGTAAATACCAACCCAATTAAATAGTAGAACAGAAGTAACAACATCACCTGCGATGCAATGCATATGACAAATTAAATTTAAGTTCCATAATTTAATCATGTGAGTGTCCGAGCCGCTCATGACCATGAGCACGGCTAGTATACCAGTTTTACACTCTGCAGAGGTGGCGCATCTTTACCCACAAGTCATGTTACCCATCTGCCAAGGGATCGCGACTTCCCATACACCTCTACCGAGGAGGCGAGGCAGGGTAACACTACGAGGCCTTTACAAAGTTCCACTAGCTTCAGAAAACCCGCTACAGTTTATAGGAAGCTCCGATGCAGGAATCCCTTGCAGGACCGCCATCGCAGCAAAATCCTCCCGAGGGCCTCCCTACACTGACCACTCCCCTACTGCCCTTGCCCCTTTCAGGTAAGGTAGTCTTCCACTAGCTTTCCTAATTAATCAGCCAAGGGCGTCCCATTAAACCCTTGTGGTAGCACTGTTTTCCCAGGTGGTTCTCCATGTTCCAATTAACATAATGATCTTATCATGAACAGTGATAATAAACAGATAATAAAAGTGTGATCATGAATAATGTATCTTCATACCCAAAACCACATAAAGCACTAGCAAGTACTACCCAAAAAGTTCAGTGGTAAACAAGGTATAAAGATAGACAAACTAGGGTAACCTATTGGGTCCCATCAAAATTAACCTATGCAGATCATTATGATTAATCAGAACATGAGTAGGTAAAAAGAAGTGATCAAGGGCACAACTTGCCTGGGACTTGAGATTCCAGGTACCAACTTGCTCTTCGGATGGCTCGTAACCTCTCGCTAGTCGTAGCAATACAAACAAACACGGTATAGGCAAAATTAACATTTCACCAAACATAAGAATAAACTGCGTAATAATAATCTACATGTCGCTACGAGATCGTGGGATCAAGAACCACTAAATTCGGAGCTACGGTTACCGAGTTATGAATTTCCGAAGATCTACTATATTATAAATTGATTAATATATAGTTCATGACAAAATATATTCTAAATAATTAATCCAACTTTAGCCTAGATCATAACTTGATTAGGGATTACCTTTTACTCATATTATATTTATAAAGAGATTAATCCTAGGTTAGTAGAGTTAATCTACTGAATAAAGATTGAACGCCTTCCTAATTATAATTATATGGAATATGGTACAAATGATGTTGCTACTGTGTAGAGAGTATTTTTATGAAGCTAACGCAATTCGAATGGATCAAATCGGAGTTAAAACATGTAATTTATGATTTTTCTAAGGTTTGGGAATCACTTTATCAATTTCAATATTTTCTTTTATTATTTTCTAAACCATATGTATTGCAGATATTATTTCTTAAGTTCTCAGGGTCTATTTCGTAAACATATGGACCTAACCGTAATAATCTTACGCCATCAGTGGACGGCGGGTTGATTAAACCAAAGCATAGGGTCTCTTTTGAAAGAAGTGCACGGCGAAGGGGTATGGTTAAATTCCGGCCATTGGATCGGGTTTCAGCGGCACAGATTAGAAGCTATCCAAACCGAACCGTTATGGAATCTGAGCCGCCCAACGAGCGATCGACGACCCGGATTTAAAATAGCAGATCGAATCCCACGCGCTTGGCACAAATCAGACGGTCCTGCACGCCCGAGCCCAACCAGTACCATAATTCTAATCGTGACCATTGGCTGGGATCCGACGGTAGGCACCAATCGTCTTCCCCGAGCCGGACCGACGCGACGGCGCCCCAGCTCCACCGTGGCGGCGCCATGGCCAGAGCGAGCCGAGAGACGATTCCGATGTCCAAACTTAGATTAGATGAACGCTACGCGTAAAGGAGGTCAAGGCGAACCTAGAGGAGTATTTCTCACCGGTTATGGTGCAGTGGAGATCTCAGCCCACGGTGAGGCGCGGTTTTTCTAACGGGCGTGACGACGGCGAGCAATCCGCCGACCACCAGTGTCTCTCTGGGTCAGATGCCGCCATATCCGAGTCGCGGAGATCACGGCAATGCTCCCAAGGCCGAGCTTGCGCACCGAACGGCAATAGGGACACAGTCCCATGGCGACAGCTTCCTTTCTCTCACTGGTTCTCTCTCTCTCCACCTCCTACGGTGATGATGCTAGGCTTGGTTAGGGATGAACAGGGCGCAACAACGCAGTATAAATAACCCGAGGCAATGCGTGGATCACGGCAGCCATCGCGCGACGGACTCGGCCTCCCCCGCGCGGAATCTGCGGGGTGTGTTGAGCTTGAGATTGTGGCCGAGACCTGGGCATGGACGCGGAGTCCGGGCGCCGTTGCAACGAACCGGAAATCCAGGCCGAGGGGTTGCGCGAGCGATCCGGTTGCGGGCGAGTCCGACACGCGGGGATTCCGGCGGCATCTGTTGCGGCGGCGCGGCATGCACGACGAAGACCGGTAGAGGGGATAGAGCTGACGAGGGTGTCCCACCAGTCATTGAACGCAAGTATGGCACGAGAGGCTGGCGAGCGGGACCCACACGTCGGTGTCCCCGCGTGTGTAGGGCTGGCACGGCGCAGATGAAGTGGGCCGCGGAAAGGATAAAATGGGCCGGTCTAGGGGGAATTCGGCCTAGGTAGTCTGGTTGAGTTTTCCTTTTTATTTATTCAGATTTGGATTTCTTTTATCATTTCAAATTTAGGTTTTTAAATTTCAATTTGTTTGAGATGATGCATTTATATATATATTATATATATATTCTTTTCCTTCCCTTCTGGTTTTTTTTCATTCCTTAATTCCAATTATAATTTTTTTAACTTAACTTGTCTCACAAGTTTGAATGCCAGTGCAAAAATACAAGAACTTCAGCATGAAATGCATATTTTCGTATTTATTTATTTGTTATTTGAATACCTTAATTCCATTAATTGAATATGCATAATGAAAAGAAAACCAAATAATCTCCAACGGTTCCTTAATTACCAAAACACTAACATATAAATTTATTTATTTATTTTATTATTTTTCTCTTATACAGATTTTGGGCTTTACAGCGGACGGTCCGCGGCCTTGGGCCGGACGGTCCGCGACCTGGGCGCAGGAGCGGTGTCTTCCCTGCGTCACATCGGACGGTCCGCAGCTCTGGGCCGGACGGTCCGCGACCTGGTGACAGGGTCGTCTTCCTCCTCCTTGCTGGAATCTAGATCTCGTCCCCTAGGGGAAAAGATCTTAAGGTGCTCCGGGTCGACAGGTCACCCGGGGCGTCCCCAGACGACGTGGAGTCGCCTAGGAATTAAGAGATCAAATCGAGGAAGAGGTCTTGGATGGACAACTAGATCTTGCCCCCCGGGAGGGGTGAGATCCTAGGGTCGTCTTAGGATCGGCAGGCCACCCAAGACGGATCTAGACGACGTAGAGTCGACTAGGGGTGGAGGTGGATATGCGGAAGGCTACAACTAGAACTATGCTACATCTACTCCTAGGGCAGGAAAAGTAAGTAAGGTAATTGGTTCGATTGGAATGTGTTCGGGGGGTTCTCAATCGGCCGTACCCCTTTATATTTATAGGGGAGGAGGTCTGGACCTTTTCCTAAGAGATAGCCAACAAACTCCCACGTGATTAGATGGATAACCACGCACGAGATAAGGATAAACATCCGAGTTAATCTAATCTCGGGACACGCGGACCGTCCGGGCCCATGGGCCGGACCGTCCGCTCATTTTGGTGTCCAACATATGCCCCCTGCCTTTTGGTGGAGCATGGTGAACCAAAAGCATTAGCGAAAACTTCGGAAACAATTGACCTCATGAGGTTTTTTTCCGAAGTAAGGACTCAGCTCGATGCAAGTCATCGGCTCTTGCGATCAGATAATATAAATACTTGATGGGACTTTAATGCACAGAGACCGTTTCGGATCGCATCCTCTTCAGCCATGTCTATCTGATCAACCTGTCAATAGGCAAAAACTTGTGGTGCCCCCCAGCCCAAATAAGCAAACGGATTGGGCCAGTAATACAAATTCATCGTCGTACCACCCCACACATGAGTAGGACAACACATCGGCGATGGATAGAATGGGACGCACCATGCTATCCCTGGAGGAGGATGATAAGGCGATATTGGTTGTGCTACCCTTTGGGTCCGTTTAGTCGGCTTTTGCTTTCGCACAGATCGCCCTATTGACTTCGTTTGTTTTATTGGCCGGTTGTGTGGAACGGCCTTCTTCATATATTTGGCAAGCAACTGACCAAAAGTAGGGCCGACTCTACTGAGTCGTCCAGACGTCTTAGTAGTGTTTTGTTTCCTAACACTTGTGTTGGAACGTTGTGGTCCGATGGTCTGAGGTTGCTGCTTCTGACCATCTGCGGACCGTCCGGCCATCATAGCCGGACTGTCCGCGCCTGTCTCGGACTGTTCGGCCTTAGTACCCGGATCGTCCGGCGTACGCATGACAGGCGACCGTGATCGGGTGTCCGATCGTGCTTGCCCCCCGGTGCCTCCGGTCTTTCTTTTGTCCGGAGCCTTCAGAGTAACCATTCTGCGTGACATATTTGGTGTGCGAGGATCACCAATGACGATATTTTTATTTTTACTTTTATCGGCCGCACAAGGCCGAATTATGGCCTTTTTGCTCATTGGCTCTAATGTGGTGACAGGAACAGGTGGCCTGTCAATTTTCACCTCTTTTTGAAACCTCAACCGGCCTTCGTTTATAGCCGATTGTATTTGCCGATGGAAGACGGCACAATCATTGGTGTTATGGAGAAAGGAGCCATGCCATTTGCAATAAACACGCCCTTTTAATTGTTCAACCGGAGGAATTACATGTGACAATTTAATATTACCATGTTTAAGCAACTCATCAAATATTTTATCACATTTAGTAATATTAAATGTGAACTTAACATTTTCCTTTTGTTTCGAGTGCGGGTAAGAGCGAACAGAAGGTTTGGCCTTAGTGGGCCAAACAAGCTCAGGGACATGTGACTTTTTTAGTTCTTGGGGCTTGGGTGGCCGATTATATTTATGTCGGCCTTCCGCACTAGGCGGATCACAGGTGACTTCTAGTGCCCCGGACGGTCCGACCTGCACAGTCGGACGGTCCGCGGGTGGATCGGACGGTCCGGTACTATCCTCGGACTGTCCGGCCACGTCAGGCAACACCTGTGACCCTTGTGGTGGGCTCTGTGTAACTCTGGACTGTCCGGCGTAGGGTGTCGGACGGTCTGACGGAGGGCCGGACGGTCCGCGATTGTGTATGGACGGTCCGGCCGTGCTCAGAGTTGACTCACCATTTAGCGAAGATGGTGGTGATTGTCGTCCTGGATATGAGTCCATCGGCATACCAGAATATGGCTGGGTAAACCCATTTGTTGCCGATGTGTTTGGCGCAATTGTTTTGGCGCCTAATTTATGTGATAAAAAACTAGGCATGTGAGTTTTTCCTAATGCATGCGCCATCCTTTCTATATCCTCTGTGATACTTTTAATCCGATTATCAAAAGAAATTTTAATAGATGGAATATCATCGACTGACCTGGCATCACCTATCGTGGGGAGCTGTTGCAGCACGGATGACATGTAATCAGCGTCTATTTTCCTCTCCTTTACGACCTTCTGGTGGCGATCTACCTTGAAGTGCGAGAGGTACCACTTTTTTGCCACCTTGAGCATCTGATCTTGTTGTCGTTGGATCTCCTCATCCATCTTCTTCATGTCATCTTCTAAGTTTTCATGCTCTGCGGCCGATAAATTAGTCAGCCTTGTGTCGCTGTTTGGAGAAGCACTGTTGAGATCTTTAGAATCGGCCATATAAGCCTGATTTTGTAGATCTGCAACTTCTTCCCCAGCGGAGTCGCCAAAAAGTATGTTGACACCTTTTTGGAGGCGCCAATTACTCAAGAGAACCAGCGGCGGTGCTCTCTGGTCAGGCGCGGACGGTCCGCGGCCCAGGGCCGGACGGTCCGCGACCTGGCGCGAGGCGGCGGTGCTCTCTGGTCAGGCGCGGACGATCCGCGGCGCAGGGCCGGACGGTCCGCGACCTGGTGCAGGAGCTCGGTTTCCCTGCCTGACGGCCGGACGGTCCGCGCCCTAGGGCCGGACGGTCCGCGCGTGCGCAGGGGCGACGGAAGATTGCCGGCGGCGCCTGGATCTCGCTCCCGGGAGGGACCCCGTCGGGGAGGAGAGATCCTAGGTGGTGTCTAGGCTCGGGTAGACCGACCTAGACTCCTCTAATCGACGTAGAGTCGAGTAGAGGCGGAGAATTTAGGGATTGGAAGGCTAAACTAGGGCTAAACTAGAACTACTCCTAGGATAAAATGCGAATAAAAGTTGTATTGATTCGATTGTTGATGATAAATCGGTCGTAGACCTCTCTTTTTATAGAGGAGGGGGGCTGGACCCTTTACACGACTGGATTCCGAGCTAATTCCGCAAATCTAGCCAACAAACATAGCACAAAACTCGGAACCCTAAACTGCTCTGCGCATGCGCGGACCGTCCGGCCCACAGGCGCGGACTGTCCGGACCGTGGACCGTCCGGCCTCAGGGCCGGACCGTCCGCCTGCTCAATTTAGGGTTCAACACTCGGTATCCAATGCTTGTGACAACTGAGACACCAAAGCGAGGGTGGTAGCCGGCAGAAGGACAAGTTGGCTGGATCCCGTGTCCCGTGATGAGCCGGCACTGCCCCCGAACTACACACTCTCATATCGCACGCGGCGACGCTCAGAAGGAATGGCCCGGCCATCGCTTTAACTTCTGCCACCGTTGGCCTCCACTCCATGGATCCATGTGAGCGACTGGCCGTGGCGCGGAACGCAGCCGTCGTCTTCCTGTGCGAGGAAAACCAGATTCCTATTAACAAACGGGTCAGGCATACAAGACGAGGTGGATGTGTAGTATACCAGTCTGTGCACAAGGGGGGACCCCGTCGAGCTCTTCGTACTCAGCTGCGTCGATGGAGCTCTTTCATGGCGACCGGGTCGAAGAATCTTGGGAGATGAGAACCACAAGGAAGAACGGCGCTGGGAACAGGATCCCGGCTACGGGTGTCCATGTGATGCCGAAGATCGCTCAATCTCTGTTCGTTCACGCGAACAGGCAAGTGGGCTTCTATGTGTTTGCGAGGGTCAACTTCTCTAGCCAATTTCCCCTTCTGCGTCGCCTTCTTGCAGAACAGCATCCTTAAAGTTCTTCAGCTCCCTGCCAACAGAATCAGTCCGGAAGACCACATGTTTAGCATTAGCGCTATTTTACCTGTATTTTTTTTTCCATAAAGAATAACGCGGACAGCATTTAGGCAGTAGCTAGGTACTGGACGAAAAGTAAGGAGAATTAATGGAAAATTACTGTAAAAGCGCTAAGGGCCGTGACAGAGCATGTATCATTTCTATAGTACATACCGGAAAAGAAATAGATTGTCATACTTGGTCTGACGAACGTAATTGAGATCCCAAGAAACTGAGGTTAAACTTACAACCAAATGGGCACTCTAAATAAACAATTTGTATGACAGAGGCTTATATGTGACGTACCACGAATCCAAGGACTAAAATGTCATAGTGGTAGGCAGAAGGCTTCTTCAAATTATACTCCTTTTGTTGTGCCAACTGTGAAGACACGCTATGATCAAAGAAGTAAAGTCCTGCAACCATCAAAGCAGGCACAATGGCTGCAAATACATACCCTGGAGGGATGGAAAACAAATCCTGACAGTAGACAAAATGGAAGGCATTCAGAATTGTGTCATGCAGGAAATCTCTATGAAAGTTTGCGCTTCAATGACCAATAAAATTTCATCTCGAAATAATAAACAAGTGACTTATTAACCTTGATATGGTCTAGTGTCCCTGTGAAGTGTGAACTTGACTCCAGGGAAGTGGAGAGGAAAGCCTCCTGGGGACTCCTGAGACTATCTGCAGCGCTCCCCCCTTCGCACCCCCTCCCCTATCACTGTGCACGCTATAGGGGGTACTGTTCACCCCTTACCGCCGCAGCGGTCGCCGCTATCCGCCTCCCCTCGCCGCCGCCCTCTTCTCTCTCACGCCAGATGCAGGGCGTCACTGTGCACTCCCCCTCCACTTCTTCGCGCGGAAGAATCCGCCCGCGGCACGGACCGGAAGCTTCGCGGTCGTCTTCTCTCCTGTTCGAGGCGACTGCGTTTCGGCGATTCGCGACGAGGCGACGGCGATTCGGGCGCGCTAGGGAGCCGGTCCGCGTCGGAGCTGTGGACGACGAAGCCGAGGTGGTCAGCAAGGTGCTCCGTTCAAGACCGAAGACGAAGAGGGCGCAAATCCGGCTCCCTCCAGGTTCGTCGCCACTGCTTGGTTGCTTTCACCGTCCGACCATCGACTACAGCATCGGATCCCCAATCCAGCAGTTCGAATCGTCTTATTACCGCCCAAATCTTCGGATCTTGAGGTACGCCCTTGGACCCGTAATGATTATGTTACTCTTCCGCACATCTTTCAACATCTTTTTAATACGGCAATCCAGTTATCCTTTGAACCGTAAGATATTTCATCCGCAAACAACCGATGAATCCCCAGTTCACTCATTTCCGCGGATCTGGTCTGTCTATTAGGGTTTCACACTTCTAAGGTACTGACCCGGTTAATGTATTTCAAACTTGGTCCAACTAATTTTGGTTGTGCTTACAATTCGGGCGTCAGGTTTTTCACCTGCCATAAATTTGTAATCCCTAAACTACGAAGTTGCTTGCATACTGGCTTCAACTCTAGTCGTCTCCAATTAATTTAGGATGACCACTGTCCACAACAACAGGTCATTTTATAAAATGTAGTAGAGTGATAATAGTTGGGTGCCCAACAATGTGTTAATTCAACCAACTCAGTGTAATGTTCATTGTTTATTATGCGTTCTAAAACTCTCATTGACATAATCAGAGGGGGCATTACTTCTGAACTTAGTATGCCTCAAGTTCATTCATAGTGTGAGGTCTATGGGAACCCTCATTGTGTTGCTGTACTACCCCCCAATTTGTTTGTCACCCTTGTATACGAGTGGACGAAACTAAACAATTGTCCACCTTCATATAGTAGGTTTCTATATTCATACAACAACTTCTTTATTTCTGTTGTAGTATTGTGTATAACCCTAAATTAATTGTGTTGTAGTATTGTGCATATCTTCCCATTAACATTAAGTTTTCTTTTGCAAGATATGATTTGAGCAGACAGTTATTTATTATGTTCATTATGTTTGTGCTTGCATGGAGTACATACCTTGTTTTTTGTATCCTACAATGTTTTGTTCAACCCTCGCATTAAAGCATTGTTTGTTTCTTACATGGAGTGCATTGTTTGTTATTTATTTCCTTAACTGTTTTATACAAGACTGACATCAAACATCTGTTAGTGCTGGACAATGAGTGCATTGCTTCTATTTCTAGTCCATGAGCACATGAAACAACAATATATCGAACTTGTCAGATTTATGGTATTCCTAATTCCCATAAGTTGGCCTTACCTGTCATAACAATTCCAGTCTTATACTAATATAATTATGTTATGTTCCATGGTTGAATATGACTAGTACAATTGAAATCTTTACTTGTTGCATGCAACATCATTGATAAATATGTTGGCATGTTCTGAATTCGTTCCGCCTGTTTGGTTCATAAGGAAATCGTAGTGTTTGTTCATTTATTATTCTTTGCAGCACAGTTACGAATGGCATCCTCGAAAGAAGACACCATGAAGTCTTTGGTTAAAGTACTTGTCGACTGTGCCGAGGATGCCACAAAATCCCTTCGTGGATTAGTAGATCATGCATTAGACCACATGCATGACGAAGAGATATTAGCTAGAACCCTCTTTGCCATGAAAGAAAAACTTGATTTGCTTCACCAAGATGCCTTAGAGGCAAAAGTCCAAGCTTTTCCTGAAATTGCTAAGTACGAGGGGGATGACATAAGTGTTCAACCGACATCTCCTTCGACCCCTCCAACAGTTACTGAACCATCTGTCGACGAAGAGGAGTTCTACTGCCCGGATGTGAGTGACGAGTGGTACTTCAGCGACTCAGATAGGTCAACTCGTAATAGCTATTGGAATATTTATTAGTTGACTGTACTCGAGATGTACAAGCAGGATTTGCTTTTGAACAACCCACTACTCGGGTTCTCGTAGTTGTCATGTTGTCGAACTAGTCGTGTCATGTATGTCTAATTCTCCATGCTACCTCGTCCGCTTAAGTTAGTATGATGTCCAGAACGTTGTCGTCTGCGAACTGTGATGACTCTTAAATGTTCTGATGCTAGTCCTTAATAAGTTGATGAAATTATGGTTCTATTATTTGAGTGTCTTTATATGCTTTGTCTTAAGTTTAACGTACCTCGATTTGTCGATTGGCTACAATGTGTTTCAAAAGACTAAATGTGTGCCATCTCCACATATCCTAGCATGGACCCTGCCAGCAATGCGACATCGTCGCAGGCGATGTCGAATCCGTCAAATGCCCAGCAATTTCCTCCACCACCACCCTTATGGCCAACAGGTTACATGCAGCAGAATCCAGTCGATTGCAACATGATGGGAAACATTAATTTTCCTAGTCCTGGTCAAGGTCCAACTACAATGTCGGCGCCAATTCAGGCAGGGAACACTAGTTCCCAATCAACCATGATCCCTGCTTCCCAATCTGCACTATATTGGAATCACTACATGAATTTTGTGAGGAACCCTCTTGGCTCGGTGGGAATGAGTCCATACACGGATTCATATCCACCTTCACTATCAAGTACACCGTTGCAGGGTTCTAATACTATACCACAAATGCCTGTAAACTTGGAGTCAGATGCTGAACACAGTGTTCAGGACATCAATAGTCCTGAGAAAAATGCACCTCCAGTTCAAAAACAAAAGAAATCTAAGGAACAAAACTTTACAGCCCCAGAAGACAGACTCCTTTGTACTACTTGGTTGCAAATAAGTAGTGACCCCATTGTGAATACTGGGCAAAGGAGGGAGGGTCTCTGGGCCAGAATTGAAAAAAGGTACAATGAACAAAGGGGGGAATTTCCTTGTCGACTTAACAGAGCACTCAGTAGCCGATGGGACAAGATAAGGGCTGATGTCAGTAAATTCTCTGGATACTACGCGAGAGTTCTACGAGAGAAACAAAGTGGTCTAAGTGATGACGATAAGGTACGACTAATGAAACGATGATTATATCAACTACATATGTCTCTGCTGCAACTAATTGTACAATGAATTCGAACTTTGCAGACATCGAAGGCAGCCACATTGTTCGCTCATGAGGAGGGCAAACCATTTCATTATATGCACTGCTGGCATCAACTGAAGGGGGAACCCAAATGGGAGAGCATATGTCAAGGACACTCTTTTAGAGGATTACATGCAAGATCAATACCTTCGTCGGGGTGTCCATCAGTGCAAACACCGGAGACTGACAGTGGATCCGCTGGACTCTCAGGAAAAAGGCCCCGTGGCCGTGATTTCAGTAAAGCTGAGAGAAAGAAAGCTGGTTCATCTTCGTCCCCGGAGTACTTAAGCCGATTACAAGAAATTACTGAGAAACAAATACAGAGGTCCATTGAAAAGGGGGAAAAAAGAAAAGACCACTGAAGAAGATAGGGAGATACAAAAGAAGAGATTGGACTTGGAAGCCCAAAAGTTAAGCATAAGACAAAGGGAACTCAAACTAGAAGAACTCAAATCGGCAGAACAACGTTTGCAGATGCTGTTGTCGACAAACGAAGAAGATGTAGATCCTGAAGTTTGGGTTGTCATGAAGGAACAGAAAAAAAATTGCAGCAGTTCATATTTACTTTTGAGCAATGATGAAAGGTTGTGTACGCTGTGCGCCTGTGCTATTCACACTTGTTGAGACAATTTTAGGTTACTTCGTTTACGAATTTGTAATATGCGGAACCGTATTTGTTTGGTCGAACCACTGTATCTTAAGTTGTTTGCTGTTGTATTAGACAATAATGAGCTTGGATGTCATAAATGTTTGAACAATATTATTGACAATCGAATGGTATGTTATAAATTGTTCAAGAAAACATGATTTCTTATGTTCCGTTGTGTGTGGTACAATAAAACTTAGTATGTGAACTAAAATGTACAAGGCTGTTTGGCAAATTTGCGAAACGTAGCTTATTTATTCGAATACAAACTTAGACGAGAACACATAACAAGTAGTGATAGTAAGTACGAACTCAGCTACTACGACACTCTAGTATTACAAAATTCCACGGCGACTCCATAAGTGCTCGACAAGATCATTTTGAAGGGAGCACGATCTATCTTGGCGACGTAGATCGAAGTGGTTAATAACCCATTCGGCACGTCCTTCCGCTATTATTTGAGATGATTCAATCCTTGAAGAGTTGTCTCCGAAATCAATGTTTGCAGCAAATGGGCCTTCGTCTTCAACGATCATGTTATGCATGATGATGCAAGCCGTCATTATCTCTGTCAAACGATTACGATCCCAACCATAAGCTGGTCCACGGAGCACCGCCCACCGGGCTTGAAGTACTCCAAAAGCACGCTCAATATCCTTTCGGCAACTTTCCTGCATCTGAGTGAAGTAGACTTTCTTTTCCTCGTATGGGTGTCGGATTGCTTTCACAAAAGTAGGCCAGTTTGGGTAAATACCATCAGCGAGGTAATAACCGAAGTTGTACGCATTACCATTAACTGTGTAATTGACAGGGGGCATTCGACCAGTAGTGATTGGGTCAAAGACGGGGGAACGGTGGAGCACGTTCACGTCATTGTTTGTCCCAGGCATGCCAAAAAATGCATGCCAAATCCATAGATCATACGTTGCAACAGCTTCAAGTATCATGGATGCCCTACCATTTCTACCACAAAATTGACCTCGCCATGCCGTTGGACAGTTCCTCCACTCCCAGTGCATGCAATCGATGGATCCCAACATGCCAGGAAAACCCCGCGACTCACTATTATGCATGATGCGATTAATGTCATCTTGAGTTGGAGTGCGTAAATACCAAGCACTAAAACAATCAATGATTGCGCGACAAAAATGATGAAGGCATTCCCTAGCCGTTGATTCCCCAATTTGAATATACTCGTCTACCGCATCTGAAGGTAAGCCATAAGCAAGTATCCGCATGGCCGCACATACTTTTTGTAATGGTCCTAGTCCGGGCATACCAGTTGCGTCAACTCTTTGTGTAAAGTAAATATCGTGTTGTTGAAGACCTTGCAGAATGCGGAGAAACAAAGGCCTACTCATGCGGAACCTATATAAATGGTATTGCGTAATTGTCAAAACTTGAACAAATGATGACATAAGACTAATGTATGAAGTGCGCACCTTCTACGAAACACATGCGGTGGATACACTGGGTTAGCGGCGAAGTAGTGATGTTGGATGAGGTTTTCTCCAGCGAAATGATCTCTGTGAATGACACGGCGGGGTAGACCGGACCGTCGGCGGTGAAGGTGCTGCGCCGCAATGTTTAGGGTTAGTAGGTTGACAAGCAAAAGAGTTTCATCCTCACTATCACTCGAATCACTCGAAGCAAACTCATCTTCCGTATGGCTAGGAGACATAACGAACTTTCGATAACTTGATTCACTGAGTACTATGGGTGAAGAATATGGTAGAGGTTCATTGAATATATATAGGGGAGAGGAAAGGTTGGGGGGGAGGGAAGATGGCTTCCGTTGAAAGCCATCCGTGGCTTCGTATGAAAGGCAATGGTGTCTTGCATCGTAAGATAGTCGTGCCTTGCAGCGTACGACTGAAAGGTTTGTCTTCGAAAGTAAGTGTGGTTCAGAGAAGTTCATGCACAAATGAATGGAACAATTCCGAATACCGGTGAGGTTCATTTATTGTACCTCTCTATTTTGTAAGATGGATTACAATTAAATATTGTAATATTTTATTATGTACTAAGTATGTCTTAATTAAGAGTAATAATTTAAAAAAATTTGTGAACCAAGTTTCATGTAGTAATGACAACGTGTTGAAAAAAGAAATAAAAATGAAAAAACAAGTTAGTTATGTTAGTTGTAGGGAAATGTATATTTAATGAGTAGAGGGATATGTAGGGGAATATTTAGGGGGAACGTTTGCGGAACGAGTAAATTTAGGGGAGGGAATCTTGCTGACGTGGCTGCATAGTAAGATTTAGGGGGAAAAATATAGGGGGAACGGCTGCGGATAGTCTGAAGGCACCTTGCCTGGCAGTTTATACAACAATGCTGTCCATCACCATAAATACAACAGTCTACAGTTCACAAAAGTCCAGATCGTTTGCATGATGCCTGAGAATGGGTATGGTTGGTGGGCTTCGATGCTTGGATTAGCTTAATTTCTTATAAAAAATGGGAATACCGACAAGATTTTCCCCGTACAAATATAGGATCCGTAAATACGGCCAGGAAAATGCCTCAACTGTTTCCGTTGCCGCCACTTTTTCCTAGGAATTTTTTCATTCCTGTTTTTTTTTCGGATCCGTAAATGTATCTGATGCATAAGGAGTTACCAATAGTCTTTACAAGAGCAGAATCCATGTCTAAAATGATGGAAGCGTGTTCTGTCCCTCACAACAACCTCCCTTCCATACAACCTTGAAATCAATTTTATTGCGTTATGGCAGTCTAAACACATCCTCAAGTTTTTCACAATTCTTATCACAGTATTAGGTTCTGAACTAAGTAATGCAAAAGCAATCGCCAGCTTCTCGCTGTGCCAGAAAAGAACTTTCTGCTTTTCTTCTTCTGCGACTTCAACAAAGACCTCGGTTACGTCAGGAAAATACCCAACATTATTTAAATCATTGATTATACTCTCCAACTTACAGTAGATTTCTTTGCTCATAGGATGAGACTGGTCACCAGCTACAAATTCATGAATAATACCATTCATTTCGATCAGACTGCAACCAGGTTCTTTCTTTATTCCTTTCTCCATTATTGTGTGCCTAAGTCGCCGAACATCTTCCCATCTGTTACACTTTGCATAAATATTTGACAGAAGGGTGTACACCGTGCTGTTCTCTGGATCCATCTGAAGGAGGCGCTCGGTTACCAATTCACCTATCTCTGAATTGCCATGAACCCTACAAGCTGCCAGCAGGGTCCCCCAAATAGTGGAGTTGGGTGTCATTGGCATTTGATCTATTGCGTCCAAAGCTTCGGTAATTTTCCCAGCTCTGCCAAAAAGATCAATTATGCATCCATAATGCACCACATTTGGGGCAATATTATAGGTCTCTCTCATGCTGAGAAAGAACTCCCGTCCTTTGTCAACCAAGCCAGCGTGAGTGCAGGCTGTGAGAACACCAATGAATGTCACCTCATCTGGAGTTTCTGAAACCCCGATCATTCTGTGGAACATTTCAATAGCCTCTTCCCCATAACCATTCACTGCGAGACCAAGTATGATAGCAGTCCAAGTAAACTTATCTCTGTGGTGCATGTCTTTGAAAACATCCAATGCGCGCTCAATACTTCCACACTTGGAATACATGTCTATGAGTGCATTACCCACGAAAGCATCCATCTTAATCCCTTGCCTGCTCATGTAAACCCTCACCCATTCTCCCATCTCCAAAGCACCTAGCTGCGCACAGGCTGTGATCACGCTCACCATGGTGAACTCATCTGCACTCACATTGCTACACTGCATCTCACGGAACATCTCCAATGCCTCCCTGAACCGGGCAGCCTGCACATAACCATCAATCATCGCAGTCCATGAGACCGTATCTCTCTCGGGCATACGGCCAAACAGGTCTCTCGCTTCATCAACCCGGCCCAACCTCGTGAGGCCAGAAAGCAAAGACGTCCAGGACACCACACTCCTCACCTGCATGCCGTCGAACAATTTCCAAGCCGATTCCATGTCAGCACACTCAGCGTACATATCAACCAGCGCGTTCTCCACCCTGAGGTCCGGCAGAACCCCACTCCCCACGACACGACCGTGCACCTGCATCCCGAGCAGCACGTCTCCTGTCCCCTTCCCACAAGCAGACAGCACCGAGACGTAGGTGACCGGCGTGGGCGCGGCGCCGGCCCTGGCCATGTCCACGAACGAGCAGCACGCCTCCCCGAACCGCCTGCACCTGTTGTGGCCGGAGATCAGCGCGTTCCACACGACGGGCGTGTCGCGCTCGCGCTCGCTCAACAGCGCCCGCGCCGCCGCGCCGTCACCCCCGGCCGCGTACGCGGTGACCAGAGAGGTCGCCACGTGGGCGTTGCGGCCCATCCCGAACTTGACCACGTGCGCGTGGACGGCGCGCACCGGCGCCGCGGAGGAGCCGCGCGCCACCGCCTTGAGCAGGGGCGGGAACGTGTAGGCGTCGGGCATGGCCCCGCGCGCCAGCATACGCGCGTACCCGGCGACCGCATCCTCGCGCGCCGCGACCAGACACCGGCGCGGAATTCCCTCGAGCAAGCGGCGGGCGTGGGGCGGCCCCAGCGGCATACACGAGTGAGCGACCAAGGGGTGACTGATGGGTTCACCGCGAGGCGGGAGGCCGGCGGGGGGGCCTCGGGGGTGAGCGTTGGCCGGTGGGGAGGCGCCGGGCGACGGGACAAGGAACACGGAGGAAGCGGGAGAACGGGTGGGTCAAACGAGCACGAGGACAAGTGACACGCCCCTGGCTCCGCGTCGGGGACATGACTCACGAGGCGATAGCCGTTTTGCCTCGTTTTGTTAGTATATTATTCACCCTAATTTACATGTGTTTATATCCAATTCAGCTCAACACATATAGATTGTGCTGAATGCTAGATTATCCAAACAAAATCTCACGTGAGTCACATCTACCCCTATCAATCTTACATACTGGATGAGCAATTACTTTGCACGAACGGTAGATCTGTACTGGCCATATTATTGGAGATATAATCGAAACTTGATCTAAAATACATATTTACCATGATTAAACCACTTTAGTTTACTCTACAAACTACCTACTCCATCTGTCCCAAATTATTTTTAATAAATTTATACAATACTTGATGTATAAGTTTCATATATATGTCTAGATTTATTATCTGCTATTTAAACATCTAAGTTATTAAAACGTGAAGCCTTTTGGACTCCTCCCCGCATTCGGCGCGTTCGCACTCTTTCGTGGGTCCCAGCGTAGGCCAGCGCCTCTCCGCACTCCGCCGAACGTCAGGGACAGGGACAGGGCCAGCGCCTCTCCGCACTCCGCCGAACAGGACCACAGGCTCCTGAACAGTCGAGTTTTGTCCGTCGCTCCCTCTCCAATTTTGGGTCCGTAGTGTTAAGAAACCTTTCTTGGGCCAGGAAGGCCCATGTGGCCCATATGCCTGAAACCCTAGTTTTGTCTATAAATAGAGAGAAGATCCCCATATCATGTAACCTTTGGAGAGCAACACCATATAGTAACAAAAGAATCAGTTCCTCTCTACACTCTTGTCTCCTTGTGTTCTACTATTATTCAGTTAAGCAGCCCTTGGACTACACTCGGTAGCAAGGGGTTCTTAACACGTTATCAGCACCTGGCTCTACAAAGGAGAGCAAGAAGAGGAAGTAAAAAAAAAGGTAATGAACTTATGTATTTTATGCATTGTGCTCACTTGAAGTTCTATTTTATTCTCTATTCGAGCACAAACAAACACATCCCCTAGCAGATTCTATCGCCGGCACGAAGCCGATGGGATGCACATGTGATTGCTGCTGATTTGAAATCGCCGATGCACATATCGATCAATCATGTGTGATAAACATATTTTATTTTACTGTATGAAAGAACAGATGGAAAAAAAGCAACAGAAATAGTACTAGCATTGGTGCCTTCGCCGCACACGTAAACACACGCATCCTCTGTGACCTCGCTGCTCCAGCAAGCGCGAACACAGGTGAGCAACAGCCACCGCTGCAACCACGCAGGCGTGGGCATGCAGGCTGCCGTCGCGTGGGCCACGCGAGCACGGACGCGTCGCCGCTGTTGCACAGCCGCGCTGGTGCCACTGCTGCAAAAGCCGCCATGAAGCGTGGGTGCAGTTCGGCTAGACACCAGTCAAGCGCAGAGAAGAAAGTTAAAAAAAAAGAAGAAGAAAGATAAAGGAGCATGGAGGCGTTGGGTATAGGAAGAGTCACAGAGCAAGCGCACGCGCCCACCGCCCACCTTAAATGCATTAGAAAAAAAAAATGCAAGCGCATGCGCTTCCACATGCATGTCAGGGCCCAAGGCTCAAGACGCATGACGTGCATGGGCACCAACCCCCATTAAAAAAGGGAGAAAAGATGTTGCATGTAAGATGGAACCACTGTTTTAAACAGCACCATGCGTCTAACTTGATTTTTTTTAGCCATGTAACTGCTGCCACACTGCACGCACGCGTAGCCTAAAGCGCTTGTAGATAGTCAACTGAACTGTATTAATATTGCATACTAATACATTTCAGTTTTCTGTATTTTTTCCACGAAATAATAATTGAACTGTGTTAATACTGCATACTAATACATTTCAGTTTTCCTGTATTTTTCCTGAAATAATATAAAGTTAAACATCAGAAGTTTACCTACTTATGCAATTAAATTTATATATTGCACCATTTATTTGAATTATTATTATTGTTTTATTTATTTATTTTGCAATTATTTACTTCATTTTATGAAATGATTACAAGAAGTAATCTAATTATGAAATTTATCACATGTAGATGACTGGTATTGTGAGCCGTGAATTTGAGGTGTTGGCCCCGCATGGCCAAAACTACCTCACGTGGGCATCTGATGTGCAAATTGTGTTTGGGGGCAAGAAGCTCAAAGTTGCAATCGGGCTTGGCCAAAAAGATGAAGTGGCTACCGACGAGCAAAATGACCAAGCATTGCACTTTCTCCGGCATCATATCTCGCCTACACTCAAGAATGAGTACATGTCAGAGAGAAAGGCAAGCAACCTCTGGAATGCATTGCAACAACGTTTTGAGAGGTTAAAGTACACAGTCTTGCCCCAAGCACAGCAAGACTGGGCTCGCCTTAGATATGCCGACTTTAAAACTGTGGGAGAATACAATGCAGCATTGCACCGAATATGCACCAAATTATCTCTTTGTGGTAAGGTGATAACAGATGAGGAAAAGTTTGAAAAAACCTTGTCTACCTTCCACCCAAGCGCCATCCAATCTGCTCGCAACTATCGACAAGACGCATACAAGCAGTATAGCGATCTTATCGATATAATGCAAGTAAATGAGGCACAAGATGATGCTTTGAAGACGAACTTCAATGCTTATCCAAATGGAAAGGGCATTAGCACTAAAGTTAATGTCGCCTCATACAAGATAAGAAAGCCTATCCAGAGAAAGAGAGGCAAGCATGGTGCTGGCAAGGGAAAGAAAGAAACCACAGTCAATCCCATCAATGCTCACGGAAAGAAAACAAGCAAAGAGAAGCCACAACATAAGCCATACGGACTTCAAGACCAAACATGCTACAAATGTGGCGTGTGGGGACATTGGTCCAAAATATGCCAGTCACCAAAGCATGTCATAGAAGCATACAAGGCAAAGAACATATCCAAACAGAAACCTGAGGCACACTTCACCATGGCAACCAACAATGAAGCCATGGAAGAAGACCCTACGCTTGAAGCATCTGGCATGCCTCTTGATCTTGCAGGTGCTGTGAAGATGATTGCCACCGAAGAGAACACCTCCATAGCTCTAGTGGAGGCTGACACTGATGCCTTCCTTGATTCCATTTGAGTGCTTGCATGCACATTTATTTTTCAGAGTTTGAAAAAAAACATAATTATGGTCTGTAAGCTCTATAAGAGCATTATCTTTATTTCATGAATGTTGAACTATTTAAATTTACTATGCAATATTTCCCTTATGATAATTACTAATTGCAATAATTGTATTATGAAAGGTCTATGGAGGATATATGTATTGTCGACAGTGGCACGACAAATACCATTTTAAGGGAAACAAAATACTTTCATACGATCATGAAGAACGTTGGTAGTATTACCACAATCGCGGGAAGCGATTCATGTGTAATAGGCTCAGGTAAAGCCACAATTACACTCCCGATGGGTACTCAAATCGAAATCAAAGAAGCTCTATTATACCCTGAATCAACCAGAACTCTCTTGAGTTTTAGGGACATTCGTGCAAATGGTTTTCATGTAGAAACCACAGAGGAAAATGGTAAGGAATACCTATACATCATAAAGTATGGGGAATATGACAAAGAAGTCATAGAAAAATTCCCATCGCTAGAATCAGGGTTATATTATACTAAGATTAGTGCACCTGCAGTGTACACTTCCCTAAAGACGGTGTTTAGACATTCTGAATTATTCTCTCTATGGCATTGTCGACTAGGGCACCCTGGTCTTAGAATGATGAGAAATATCATCAATAACTCACAAGGACACTGCATAAATGTGAAACACTTCCCAAATCAAGAAGATTTTGTGTGCCAGGGATGTGCCATGGGAAAATTGATATTGAGACCATCCCCCTTGAAAGTAAAGAATGAAATTCCCGCCTTCTTGGAACGAATCCAGGGGGACATTTGTGGTCCAATTCAACCACTTTCGGGACCTTTTCGATATTTTATGGTCTTAATCGACGCATCCTCGAAGTGGTCGCATGTATGCTTACTATCAACTCGAAACCATGCATTTGCAAAGTTGATCTCGCAGATCATCCGGATTAAAAATACTTTCCCTGACCATCAAATAAAGTTCATTAGAATGGATAATGCTGGAGAATTTACCTCTAAGGCATTTGATGATTATTGTACCGCATCGGGAATTACGGTTGAGCACTCTGTGCCTCATGTTCATACGCAAAATGGACTAGCCGAAGCTTTGATTAAAAGAATAAAGCTAATTGCTAGACCACTCTTGCAGAGTTGTAACCTACCCAACACATGTTGGGGCCATGCCATCCTGCACGCAGCAGCACTTATCAATTTCCGTCCATCAGCATACAACATTCACTCACCAATGCAACTAGTGCAAGGAGTCATCCCAAAAATCTCTCACCTAAGAAAATTTGGATGCATGGTATATGTACCTATACCACCTCCACAGCGAAGTGCAATGGGTCCTCTCCGGAAAATAGGGATATATGTTGGATATGAGAGTGCATCCATAATTAGACACCTTGACCCAATGACCAGAGAATTGCATACGGCGCGATTCGCCGACTGTATTTTTGACGAGGATAATTTCCCATCATTAGGGGGAGGAAAAGAACCTTTGGATGAGAAATGCCGAGAAATTATATGGCAATCCATGGGAATCCCCGCTCATGACCCTCGCACCAAAGAAGCAAATCTAGAAGTTCAAAAGATAATCGATTTGCAAAACTTAGCAAATGAACTGCCTGATCATTTTTGTGATTTGAAGAGCGTGGTTAAGTCGCATGTCCCTGCACGGAATGCACCAGAGAGGGTTGAAATACCAAAGAAAATTGAAGGTATACCTGATCCTGTTAAGAGGCCTCATAACAAAAGGACAGGAACTCTGGCCTCTCAAACCCCAAGTACTCGGAGACGTCCGAAGAAAAGAGGGCAAGAGGACTTGCCACAGCCGATCACAGAAATGCCCCAAAGCAAGAAGGGGAGCCAGACGAGACCTGGCACCGGGAAGGAACACATGAAGAAAAGCATTCCGGACTTGAACCTTCCAGTAGAAGAAACCGCCAACCCAAACATGTGCGCACACAAAGGCGATGAAAAACTAAAGGAACTCGCTCCCGCAACAAGAAGCAATAGGGAAACACAAGAAGAAATGCAAGAAGCATCCCATGATGAAATGGCCATAAACTATGTATTAACTGGAGAATGCATGAACAGAGCAACAGCCAACATAGACATATATTTCGCAAAAAAAAGTTGCCTCGATCATTGATCATGACCCGGAACCGGCATCTATCGCAGAGTGCAAGAAAAGACCGGATTGGGATAAATGGAAAAAGGCAATTACCGCGGAATTAATTTCTCTAGACAAAAGAGAGGTGTTTGGGCCCGTAAGCCGCACACCATCCCACATACACCCTGTAGGTTATAAGTGGGTATTTGTCCGCGAGAAATGAAAATAATGAAATATCAAGGTACAAAGCAAGGCTAGTCGCTCAAGGTTTCACTCAACGCCCTGGAGTTGATTATGAAGAAACTTACTCTCCAGTCATGGGAGGAATTACCTTTAGATACTTGATCTCATTGGCAGTGAACTTGAATTTAAAAATGAAACTAATGGATGTTGTGACAGCTTACCTCTATGGAAACCTGGATACAGACATCTATATGAAAATACCGGAAGGGATCCCAGTCCCAAACCGAGATGAGAAAAATAGAGCATTATACAGTGTTAAACTTAAGAAATCACTGTATGGATTGAAACAATCAGGAAGAATGTGGTATAATCGCTTGAGTGACTTCCTAAGCAAGAAAGGCTACATAAACAACGAGGATTGCCCATGTGTATTTATACAGCGATCCCCAAATGGATTCTGTATTATATCAGCATATGTTGATGACTTGAACATCATAGGAACACATAAAGAAATTGAAGAGGCAAGCTCATACTTGAAGTCTGAATTTGAGATGAAAGATTTAGGTAAAACCAAATTTTGTTTAGGCCTGCAGCTTGAACATTTTGAAGGTGGCATATTAATCCACCAATCAACTTACACTCAAAAAGTATTAGAAAGATTTGGTCTTGAGAAGGCATATCCTGCCAAAACCCCTATGATTGGAAGGTCATTACAGGTAGACCAAGACCCATACAGACCTAGGGAAGAGGGGGAGGAAGTTCTTGGAGCTGAATATCCGTACCTAAGCGCAATTGGAGCGTTGATGTATCTGGCAAATAGCACAAGACCAGATATTGCATTTGCTGTGAACTTACTAGCAAGATACAGTGCGGAACCCACCAAAAGGCATTGGAAAGGGATCAAGGATATCTCCCGTTACCTACAAGGAAGCAAGGATCTTGGTTTGTTTTATCGAAAAAATCAAGATCTAAATCTTATCGGGTACGCTGATGCTGGATACCTGTCTGATCCACATTCAGGCAAATCTCAAACTGGATATGTATTTCTTTGTGGAGGAACTGCAATTTCATGGAAGTCGTCAAAACTGAAAGTCGCCTAGAGGGGGGGTGAATAGGGCGAAACTGAAATTTACAAATATAAACACAACTACAAGCCGGGTTAGCGTTAGTAATAAAGAAACGAGTCCGCGAGAGAGAGCGCAAAACAAATCCCAAGAGAATAAGCAAGTGAGACACGGAGATTTGTTTTACCGAGGTTCGGTTCTTGCAAACCTACTCCCCGTTGAGGAGGCCACAAAGGCCGGGTCTCTTTCAACCCTTCCCTCTCTCAAACGATCCACGGATCGAGTGAGCTTTTTCTTCTCAATCACTTGGAACACAAAGTTCCCACAAGGACCACCACAAGTTTGGTGTCTCTTGCCTCAATTTACAAGTGAGTTTGATTGCAAAGAAAGGATCAAGAAAGAAGAAAGCAATCCAAGCGTAAGAGCTCGAAAGAACACAAGCAAATCACTCTCTCTAGTCACTATGGCGTTGTGTGGAATTTTGAGAGGATTTGATCCCTTTGGTGTGTCTTGAATTGAATGCTAGAGCTCTTGTAGTAGTTGGGAAGTGGAAAACTTGGATGCAATGAATGGTGGGGTGGTTGGGGTATTTATAACCCCAACCACCAAAAGTGGTCGTTGGGAGGCTGTCTGCTCGATGGCGCACCGGACAGTCCGGTGCCCCCTGCCACGTCATCACTGCCGTTGAATTCTGACCGTTGGAGCTTCTGACTTGTGGGCCCTCCTGGGTGTCCGGTGCACACCGGACATGCACTGTTCCTTGTCCGGTGTGCCAGTATGGGCGCGCCTGACTTCTGCGCGCGCAGAGCGCGCATTGAATGCGCAGCAGAGAGCCGTTGGGCGGAGATAGCCGTTGCTCCGGAGTCGCACCGGACAGTCCGGTGCACACCGGACAGTCCGGTGAATTTTAGCGGACTAGCCGTTGGAGTTTCCCGAAGCTGGCGAGTTCCTGAGGCCGCTTCTCCATGGCGCACCGGACACTGTCCGGTGTACACCGGACAGTCCGGTGAATTATAGCGCGAGTGCCTCTGGAAATTCCCGAAGGTGGCGAGTTTGCGTTGGAGTCTTCTGATGCACCGGACGTGTCCGGTGGTGCACCGGACAGTGTCCGGTGGCACACCGGACAGTCCGGTGCGCCAGACCAGAGATGCCTTCGGTTGGCCCTTTGCTCCTTTGTTAAATCCAACTTTTGGTCTTTTTATTGGCTGAGTGTGAACCTTTTACACCTATATAATCTATACACTTGAGCAAACTAGTTAGTCCAATTATTTGTGTTGGGCAATTCAACCACCAAAATTATTTAGGAACTAGGTGTAAGCCTAATTCCCTTTCAATCTCCCCCTTTTTGGTGATTGATGCCAACACAAACCAAAGCAAATATAGAAGTGCATAATTGAACTAGTTTGCATAATGTAAGTGCAAAGGTTGCTTGGAATTTGAGCCAATATTAATACTTACAAGATATGCATGGATTGTTTCTTTCTTATTTAACATTTTGGACCACGCTTGCACCACATGTTTTGTTTTTGCAAACTCTTGTGTAAATCCTTTTCAAAGTTCTTTCGCAAATGGTCAAAGGTAAATGAATAGGATTTTGCAAAGCATTTTCAAGATTTGAAATTTTCTCCCCCTGTTTCAAATGCTTTTCCTTTGACTAAACAAAATTCCCCCTAAAGGAGATCCTCCTCTTAGTGTTCAAGAGGGTTTTGATATATAATTTTGTAAATACTACTTTCTCCCCCTTTTGAACACAATAGAATACCAATTGATAAATACTCTTGAAAAACACTAAGTTTTTGAGATTGGTGGTGGTGCGGTCCTTTTGCTTTGGGCTCATACTCTCTCCCCCTTTGGCATGAATCGCCAAAAACGGAATTATTAGAGCCCTCGAAGTGCTATCTTCCCCTTTGGTCATACATAAATGAGTTAAGATTATACCAAAGAGAAAGTCCGGTCCTTTTGCTTTTGGGTTCTAACTCTCTCCCCCAAAGACAAGGTCCTTTTCTTTGATGCTCATGCTTGGAGTGACGGCGAAGTATGAGTTACGTAGTGGAAGCCTTTGTCTTCGCTGAAGACTCCAATTCCCTTTCAATATACCTATGACTTGGTTTGAAATACTCTTGAAAACACATTAGTCATAGCATATACAAAAGAGATATGATCAAAGGTATATAAATGAGCTACGTGTGCAATCTAGCAAGAGAAGTTGCGGGAATCAAGAATATTGAGCTCATGCCTAAGTTTGGTAAAAGTTTGTTCATCAAGAGGCTTGGTAAAGATATCGGCTAATTGATCTTTAGTGTTAATGTAAGAAATCTCGATATCCCCCTTTTGTTGGTGATCCCTAAGAAAATGATACCGGATGGCTATGTGTTTAGTGCGGCTATGCTCGACAGGATTGTCGGCCATTTTGATTGCACTCTCATTATCATATAGCAAAGGGACTTTGGTTAATTTGTAACCATAGTCCCGCAGGGTTTGCCTCATCCAAAGCAATTGCGCGCAACAATGACCTGCGGCAATATACTCGGCTTCGGCGGTGGAAAGAGCAACCGAATTTTGCTTCTTTGAAGCCCAAGACACCAAGGATCTTCCCAAGAACTGGCAAGTCCCCGATGTGCTCTTCCTATTGATTTTGCATCCCGCCCAATCAGCATCCGAATAACCAATCAAATCAAATGTGGATCCCCTAGGATACCAAAGCCCAAACTTAGGAGTATAAGCCAAATATCTCAAGATTCGTTTCACGGCCGTAAGGTGAGCTTCCTTAGGGTCGGCTTGGAATCTTGCACACATGCATACGGAAAGCATAATATCCGGTCGAGATGCACAAAGATAAAGTAATGAACCTATCATCGACCGGTATACCTTTTGATCCACGGACTTACCTCCCGTGTCGAGGTCGAGATGCCCATTGGTTCCCATGGGTGTCTTGATGGGCTTGGCATCCTTCATCCCAAACTTGGTTAGAATATCTTGAGTGTACTTCGTTTGGTTGATGAAGGTGCCCTCTTGGAGTTGCTTTACTTGAAATCCCAAGAAATACTTCAACTCCCCCATCATAGACATCTCGAATTTCTGTGTCATGATCCTACTAAACTCTTCACATGTAGACTCGTTAGTAGACCCAAATATAATATCATCAACATAAATTTGGCATACAAACAAGTCATTTTCAAGAGTTTTAGTAAAGAGTGTAGGATCGGCCTTGCCGACTTTGAATCCATTTGTAATAAGAAAATCTCTAAGGCATTCATACCATGCTCTTGGGGCTTGCTTGAGCCCATAAAGCGCCTTAGAGAGCTTATAGACATGGTTAGGATACTCACTGTCTTCAAAGCCGGGAGGTTGCTCAACATAGACCTCTTCCTTGATTGGTCCATTGAGGAAGGCACTTTTCACGTCCATTTGATAAAGCTTAAAGCCATGGTAAGTAGCATAGGCTAATAATATGCGAATTGACTCAAGCCTAGCTACGGGTGCATAGGTTTCACCGAAATCCAAACCTTCGACTTGGGAGTATCCTTTGGCCACAAGTCGAGCTTTGTTCCTTGTCACCACACCATGCTCATCTTGCTTGTTGCGGAAGACCCATTTGGTTCCTACAACATTTTGGTTAGGACGTGGAACTAAGTGCCATACCTCGTTCCTGGTGAAATTGTTGAGCTCCTCTTGCATCGCCACCACCCAATCCGAATCTTGTAGTGCCTCCTCTACCCTGTGTGGCTCAATAGAGGAAACAAACGAGTAATGCTCACAAAAATGTGCAACACGAGATCTAGTAGTTACCCCCCTTATGAATGTCGCCGAGGATAGTGTCGATGGGGTGATCTCGTTGTATTGCTTGGTGGACTCTTGGGTGTGGCGGCCTTTGCTCTTCATCCTCCTTGTCTTGATCATTTGCATCTCCCCCTTGATCATTGCCGTCATCTTGAGGTGGCTCATTTGCTTGATCTTCTACTTCATCAACTTGAGCTTCATCCTCATTTTGAGTCGGTGGAGATGCTAGCATGGAGGAGGATGGTTGATCTTGTGCATGAGGAGGCTTTTCGGATTCCTTAGGACACACATCCCCAATGGACATGTTCCTTAGCGCTATGCATGGAGCCTGTTCTTCACCTATCTCATCAAGATCAACTTGCTCTACTTGAGAGCCGTTAGTTTCATCAAACACAACGTCACATGAGACTTCAACTAGTCCAGTGGACTTGTTAAAGACCCTATATGCCCTTGTGTTTGAGTCATAACCAAGTAAAAAGCCTTCTACAGTCTTAGGAGCAAATTTAGATTTTCTACCTCTTTTAACAAGAATAAAGCATTTGCTACCAAAGACTCTAAAATATGAAATGTTGGGCTTTTTACCGGTTAGGAGTTCATATGATGTCTTCTTGAGGATTCGGTGTAGATATAACCGGTTGATGGCGTAGCAGGCGGTGTTGACCGCCTCGGCCCAAAACCGATCCGAAGTCTTGTACTCATCAAGCATGGTCCTCGCCATGTCCAATAGAGTTTGATTCTTCCTCTCCACTACACCATTTTGTTGTGGGGTGTAGGGAGAAGAGAACTCATGCTTGATGCCCTCTTCCTCAAGAAAGCTTTCAATTTGAGAGTTCTTGAACTCTGTCCCGTTGTCGCTTCTTATTTTCTTGATCCTTAAGCCGAACTCATTTTGAGCCCGTCTCAAGAATCCCTTTAAGGTCTCTTGGGTTTGAGATTTTTCCTGTAAAAAGAATACCCAAGTGAAGCGAGAATAATCATCCACAATAACTAGACAGTACTTACTCCCGCCGATGTTTATGTAAGCAATCGGGCCAAATAGGTCCATGTGTAGGAGCTCCAGTGGCCTGTCGGTCGTCATGATGTTTTTGTGTGGATGATGGGTACAAACTTGCTTCCCGGCTTGGCATGCGCTACAAATCCTGTCTTTCTCAAAATGAACATTGGTTAATCCTAAAATGTGTTCCCCCTTTAGAAGCTTATGAAGATTCTTCATTCCAACATGGGCTAGTCGGCGGTGCCAGAGCCAACCCATGTTAGTCTTAGCAATTAAGCATGTGTCGAGTTCAGCTCTATCAAAATCTACCAAGTATAGCTGACCCTCCAACACACCCTTAAATGCTATTGAATCATCACTTCTTCTAAAGACAGTGACACCTACATCAGTAAATAGACAGTTGTAGCCCATTTGACATAATTGTGAAACGGAAAGCAAATTGTAATCTAATGAATCAACAAGAAAAACATTGGAAATGGAATGGTCAGGTGAAATAGCAATTTTACCCTGACCTTTGACCAAACCTTGATTTCCGTCCCCGAATGTGATAGCTCGTTGGGGATCTTGGTTTTTCTCATATGAGGAGAACATCTTTTTCTCCCCTGTCATGTGGTTTGTGCACCCGCTGTCGAGTATCCAACTTGAGCCCCCGGATGCATAAACCTACAAAACAATTTTAGTTCTTGACTTTAGGTACCCAAACGGTTTTGGGTCCTTTGGCATTAGACACAAGAACTTTGGGTACCCAAACACAAGTTATCCTCCTCATTGCTAGCATCATCCTCATCACTAGAGGTTTCATATTTAGTGGAGGATCTTGATTTTACCTTCTTCCTTTTGCCGTCCTTTGCCATGAGGCACTTGTGGCCAACGTTGGGGAAGAGAAGTCCCTTGGTGACGGCGATGTTGGCGGCGTCCTCGTCGTCGGAGGAGTCGCTTGAGCTTTCGTCGGAGTCCCACTCCCGACAAACATGGGCATCGCCGCCCTTCTTCTTGTAGTACCTCTTTTTCTCCTTTCTTCTCCCCTTCTTGTCGTCGCCTCGGTCACTGTCACTAGATATAGGACATTTAGCAATAAAATGACCGGGCTTACCACATTTGTAGCAAATCTTCTTGGAGCGGGACTTGTAGTCTTTCCCCCTCCTTTGCTTGAGGATTTGGCGGAAGCTTTTGATGACGAGCGCCATTTCCTCATTGTCGAGCTTGGAGGCGTCTATTGGTTGTCGACTTGGTGTAGCCTCCTCCTTCTTTTCCTCCGTCGCCTTGAATGCGACGGGTTGAGCTTCGGATGTGGATGGATCATCAAGCTCGTTGATCTTCCTTGAGCCTTCGATCATGCACTCAAAACTTACAAAATTCCCGATAACTTCCTCGGGGGTCATTTTAGTATATCTAGGATTACCACGAATTAATTGAACTTGAGTGGGGTTAAGGAAAATGAGAGATCTTAGAATAACCTTAACCATTTTGTGGTCGTCCCACTTGACGCTCCCGAGGTTGCGCACTTGGTTCACCAAAGTCTTGAGCCGGTTGTACATGTGTTGTGGTTCCTCCCCTTTGCGAAGCCGGAATCGACCGAGCTCCCCCTCGATCGTTTCCCGCTTGGTGATCTTGGTGAGCTCGTCTCCCTCGTGCGCGGTTTTGAGCACATCCCAAACCTCCTTGGCGCTCTTCAACCCTTGCACTTTGTTATATTCCTCTCTACTTAAAGAGGCGAGGAGTATCGTTGTCGCTTGAGAGTTGAAGTGCTCGATTTGGGCCACCTCATCCTCATTGTAATCCTTATCCCCTACGGATGGTACCTGTGCACCAAACTCAACAACATCCCATATACTTTTGTGGAGTGAGGTTAGATGAAATCGCATTAAATCACTCCACCTAGCATAATCTTCACCATCAAAGGTTGGTGGTTTGCCTAATGGGACGGAAAGTAAAGGTGCATTTTTAGAAATGCGAGGGTAATGTAGGGGGATCTTACTAAACTTCTTACGCTCTTGGCGTTTAGAAGTTACGGAGGGCGCATCGGAGTCGGAGGTCGATGTTGATGAAGTGTCGGTCTCGTAGTAGACCACTTTCCTCATCCTTTTGTGCTTGTCCCCTCTCCGATGTGGCTTGTGGGAGGAAGATCTCTCCTTCTTCTCTTTGTGGTGCGAAGAAGATTTCTTCTCCTTCCCTTTGTTGGAGGAGCTCTTCTTCTTCTCCTTCCTCTTGGTGCGGGACTCTTCCGATGAAGTGCTCCCGTGGCTTGTAGTGGGCTTTTCACCGGTCTCCATCTCCTTCTTGGCGTGATCTCCCGACATCACTTCGAGCGGTTAGGCTCTAATGAAGCACCGGGCTCCGATACCAATTGAAAGTCGCCTAGAGGGGGGGTGAATAGGGCGAAACTGAAATTTACAAATATAAACACAACTACAAGCCGGGTTAGCGTTAGTAATAAAGAAACGAGTCCGCGAGAGAGAGCGCAAAACAAATCCCAAGAGAATAAGCAAGTGAGACACGGAGATTTGTTTTACCGAGGTTCGGTTCTTGCAAACCTACTCCCCGTTGAGGAGGCCACAAAGGCCGGGTCTCTTTCAACCCTTCCCTCTCTCAAACGATCCACGGATCGAGTGAGCTTTTTCTTCTCAATCACTTGGAACACAAAGTTCCCACAAGGACCACCACAAGTTTGGTGTCTCTTGCCTCAATTTACAAGTGAGTTTGATTGCAAAGAAAGGATCAAGAAAGAAGAAAGCAATCCAAGCGCAAGAGCTCGAAAGAACACAAGCAAATCACTCTCTCTAGTCACTATGGCGTTGTGTGGAATTTGGAGAGGATTTGATCCCTTTGGTGTGTCTTGAATTGAATGCTAGAGCTCTTGTAGTAGTTGGGAAGTGGAAAACTTGGATGCAATGAATGGTGGGGTGGTTGGGGTATTTATAACCCCAACCACCAAAAGTGGTCGTTGGGAGGCTGTCTGCTCGATGGCGCACCGGACAGTCCGGTGCACACCGGATAGTCCGGTGCCCCCTGCCACGTCATCACTGCCGTTGAATTCTGACCGTTGGAGCTTCTGACTTGTGGGCCCTCCTGGGTGTCCGGTGCACACCGGACATGCACTGTTCCTTGTCCGGTGTGCCAGTATGGGCGCGCCTGACTTCTGCGCGCGCAGAGCGCGCATTGAATGCGCGGCAGAGAGCCGTTGGGCGGAGATAGCCGTTGCTCCGGAGTCGCACCGGACAGTCCGGTGCACACCGGACAGTCCGGTGAATTTTAGCGGACTAGCCGTTGGAGTTTCCCGAAGCTGGCGAGTTCCTGAGGCCGCTTCTCCAAGGCGCACCGGACACTGTCCGGTGTACACCGGACAGTCCGGTGAATTATAGCGCGAGTGCCTCTGGAAATTCCCGAAGGTGGCGAGTTTGCGTTGGAGTCTTCTGATGCACCGGACGTGTCCGGTGGTGCACCGGACAGTGTCCGGTGGCACACCGGACAGTCCGGTGCGCCAGACCAGAGATGCCTTCGGTTGGCCCTTTGCTCCTTTGTTGAATCCAACTTTTGGTCTTTTTATTGGCTGAGTGTGAACCTTTTACACCTGTATAATCTATACACTTGAGCAAACTAGTTAGTCCAATTATTTGTGTTGGGCAATTCAACCACCAAAATTATTTAGGAACTAGGTGTTAGCCTAATTCCCTTTCAAAAACAAACTTTGGTATCGACTTCAACGAACCACTCAGAAATTATTGCTTTATATGAAGCCTCGCGTGAATGTGCATGGCTTCGAAGAATGATCAACCATATCCAATCCGCATGTGGGTTGAATATTGAGCAAACACCCACAATCATTTATGAAGATAATGCAGCTTGTGTCGCACAAGTTCAAATGGGCTATGTGAAAAGTAATCTTACGAAGCATATAAACCCTAAATTCTTCTATGCACATGAGCTGCATAAGATAAATGAGATTAAAATATTGCACACTAAGTCATGTGAAAATCTCGCAGATATGTTCACAAAGTCACTCCCTGCGTCATCTTTTGAAAGATGCGTCCGAGGACTTGGAATGATGAGACTTAGAGAATTGCAGATCTCAGGGGGAGAAACTTCACACACACCCAAATAATCTTAAACGTAAATTTTAAGTACCCAAATAATCTAGAAGATTAAATTGTTATATTGGGTGAATTGTACTCTTTTTCCTTTATGTGAGTTTTCATGAAAGTTTCTCACTAAGGTTTTGATGAGGCAATTCATGCGACACAGCAAGCGTGAGCTATGTACTCTTTCTCCAATTTTTTTCCCACTGGGTTTTTATGGAGTTTTGGGACATATGCATCTCGCGGCATTGGGCCAAGGGGGAGTGTTAAGAAACCTTTCTTGGGCCAGGAAGGCCCATGTGGCCCATATGCCTGAAACCCTAGTTTTGTCTATAAATAGAGAGGAGATCCCCATATCATGTAACCTTTGGAGAGCAGCACCATATAGTAACAAAAGAATCAGTTCCTCTCTACACTCTTGTCTCCTTGTGTTCTACTATTATTCAGTTAAGCAGCCCTTGGACTACACTCGGTAGCAAGGGGTTCTTAACACGTAGAACCTCCTCCTCCTCTGGCTCCGCCGCCGCCTTCCCCTCGCCCACCACGCTTTGGTCCCAAACCCACGATCTCTCATCCTGGACCTCCACGCCATCGAGGCAGTGAAGCTGGGCTCATTCGTGCACTCGTGCTCAGGTCTGGCACCAGCTCCCCCATGCATGAGGTGTTAGCGCCCGAACTTTCTATACTTGCATATGATTTTCTTTATCACAAATCGGCATCATCGGTGGTGTCCGCTGTTGTATGTCTCCGAGGAGCTCAGGCGACATCCTATATGATGTGTGGTTTCTCCCTCTTCATCCTCTTTGTATCTGTGTTCCTCTCATCTGATGTTGCATGATATAATATCCGATCCCCTTTTGTGATATGGTGTCGATTTGCTTTGATGACCGGAATAAAGATGAAACAAAATAACATAGTTAAAACATATCTGATGTGTGATTTCTTTGTATCTGATTTTAACCATATCACAAAAGAAGAAGGAGAGGATCGGATATATATGATTTAACCATATCACAAAAGATATGATTTAACCATATCTGATGTGTGATTCCCAGTCATCGAAACCTGGGTCCTATGATGTGTGATTTCTCCCTCTTCTTAGTTTTTTTAAGTTGATCAGCACCGTTTGTGATGACTTGAGTCTGAGTAACAACAAGAGAAAAAGTAGGTGAAGTTTGTGCTGTTTCAGGTCTTGGTTGAAGCAACCATGAAGCGCCAGCCGCTAGAGGCCCATTCAACCAGCTTTACGGAATTGTTTGGTTTGTAGTCTGGAATTGGGTTAGAGTCTGAAGACTCTATGCCAGATATTTTGACGGGGACCCTGATTCTGACAAGATTTCGTTACTCTTTTTTTTAAAACTTGTGTGTGTCTCGATCTATTTTTTTAGACTAATGACAAAGTTTGCGTCAATTTTGACTTGCCAATGAAATTGTGGTCTGCTATTTGGTTTTGAGCAAACTGTACGACACTGCTGGATGCCTGAGATGATGCAATAATATCTGTAGTTCCCAGTGGAATGCAGTTTCTCAAACGCTGCTCCATTAATGGTTAGAGATGAAGAAATACTTTCTAACATTCGATCAGTTAGTTTTACCCAAAGCAAATTTTGCTCTGACCTAATCCACAGGGATACCAATGACTGGAATAAAAGATCAAACAAAAATATTTCGATGACTGGACTAAAGATGAAACAAAATAGCACAGTTTAGCCTTCTTAAATTAAAATCAGTGTTATCCACTTCAAAAATACTAGAAGCAAAGACATGGCAGGCAACAGTCCTACCCCCCAATACCACCATAGTCCCCCACCCAAGGCCCTTTCACCAAACACATTTATTTAAATGCTCAAGTGTTCCTTGACTTGTGAATTTTGATGTTGACCTTAAAAACATAATGTCAAAATTTGGATATTAGTCAACTGAAATGCTTTGGTGCCAATGTCTCTCTTCTAAATATGTGTTTTTTGCATAATATTTATGTATTAATCATCTCATTGTTTTCTACTGCATCTGCAGGACCAAGCCTGTCTTTATATAAAAGTTCTTATGCAGATTCCTTTGGATCTTCGTGTGCAAATTATCTTTTTTTACTATTTTATATTACTTTTACTTGTACAACCGAAACTTTTTCGCTACCAAAACTGCATTGTTGATTAGGTGGCTGCTACAACACTCATTGACCTTTGTCAACCAATTGGACCAGAAAACACTTCTATATATGTTTTGCCACAACTAAAGGAGCTTTTTGCTGAACTAGCATTTTCTCATTGACCTTCGTCTGGTCTTAACCATTCTACAAAAAGATTTAAAAGTTCCGATGAAAATAAAAACAAGCCAATTAAAGTGGAATCCAGATTCAATTTCTGAATTTATGGAGAACAATGTAAATTTTATGCACACGTTCTTTATTTGGACAATCTTGAAACCGCAAAAGATTAACATCATTCTATTTTTTTGCTGTTATTGATTTCATCATTGAAATAGAAATCGTGTCAGTGTTGTAGTCGTGACATAAGAGGCGACGATGAAACTTTTAACAGACAAAAAACATTTAGCGGTCAGATGTGGCTATCAAAAAATGGACTTTGAACAAAATTATTTTAGATTATTTTAAAAGTATCCGCCCTTAGGCTCGGCAGGGCGCCGCGAAGCGCGCAACTTTTTCTAGTATAATAATACGGGACCGAGAGATAAGCCGCGAAAACAGGCCTCGGATCTCTATAGTTCCGTGAAACATTTGACTTTGCTAGATCCATAGTTTCGTTCTATATATTATATGTAACCTGTAAAATATACAGGCTTGAGGTAATTTTGGCAGAGTGTAGTGTAGCTAATTGTGAAATTCAATTCACACTCTATGGACAATAGCTCAGGAAGTACACACATGCGGTGTATATTCTGATCTGAGTACCTACGTACATATAAATGTTGGAAAATTAATAGTGCCTAAGATTAATTGATAATACAGCATAAAACGAAAACTCAAATCTACTGACTGATAGTATCTATGACATTAGAACAGAACAGTTCTTAACTAACTCAACAATATTGACGTATAAAAAATCGACAATTGATCTAACCATAAGACCGTCATCGTAATAAACTAAAAATGCGGATTTACTTACACTAATTTCCACGAGTGTTGGAGAGGAATCCGAACGGACGCGCACGAAGCATTTGCCAGAAACCTGATTCGTCGGCACCTGTGCGGATCGTCAAAACGTCGGCGATGGTTTGGAGACACCACTCTCTCTTGATCTGTTGCACAGCAGACGAAGGGACGACAGGGCAGAGAAGCGGCGGCGCAGAGAATTGAGAAGAAGATGACATGTCGGTTGCTATTCGCGTATCCTCTCTGACTAAAGGACGTCTGCCCTTTATAGAGCAGTCGCCGCAACCTCCTTGATTCGATCTGCTAAATTTTAAAAACCGCCCCTGTAATATCTCTACGTGCAACCGTCCGAAAATCTCACACGTAACGTGCATGCTCATTACTCCCAGTTGACGTGGCAGTCTAGGTGTGATACTTGAACCAAATAAATAAAAGGCAAAAAATTAAACTAACGTTTAGAACACGACACGATTGTCACAAGTCACAAGTCACGTAATAAATAACGCGAAACGCGAGCGAGCACGCTCGTGTGGCAGCCAACGTAGTCTTTTATTTATCTCATGTAAAGAATACGGTACGCTATATATGTTGGTTCTCTCTTATTTAGATAGACAATATGGGATTAAAGCCACATACCATCTCTACACACCACTTTAACTTTCCTATTGAATTGGACCACACACTAGCGGACTTAATTCTAACAATACATACAGACGTGCATGGCTCAAGAACATGTATGTACGTACGACTACGTGGTCCACTCGGGCCTTGAGCCAGCATGCAGGTGCGGGGAATATGTGTTTACGTGAAGGGCTAGTTTGGAAACTCTATTTTTTCAAAGGTTTTTTTTCTCAAGAGAAATTAGTTCATTTTTCCTTGAGAAATTGAAAATCGAATGGAAAAATAGTGTTGCCAGACTAACCCAAACAAAAAAATTCTAGTGCATAACATGGTGTGGTGTGTGTCGCAACCTTGTGGGAGTTGTGAAAATTGAGGAGTGCAATTTGTTTTCAGAATTCAGGTTGGCGAAATCTAGATTTGCTGCTCTGGAAGGTGGCGACTACTGCCCAGAAATGGAAAATTCTCTACCCAGCTGGAGAGCGATCGAAACTGAAGAATGTTGTGAAGACGTTAAAGTCTACGTCAAGGGGCAAGGCCGCAAGGGCGGCAATCAGATTGCGTTGGAGATGATCTTCTCTGTGTAAGAGAGTTGGAGAGTGGCTTAAGTAGCAATGCTATTGCTGCCCAGTTTTATATTGTGTGTAAGATAGTTGGAGAGTGGTTGGATTCTCAGTTTCTATGAAACTGAGAAGCTAGTCTTCTCTAACTAAAATAATTTTTTTTGTCTGGCAAATTATCGTACCGCTCTTAGCTAATTTGGTGGAAATTACAGTATATTAAAAACCAGTATATTAGAAATTGTGGTGCTTCCAAACAGGCCTTAAAACGCTGACTTTATTACTTTGAGAAATAATTATACCGGCTCATATATGGGCACAGGTTTTCTACACATCCTCATCAACATGCCTTTAAAGTTTGCATCGTGGCATTTAGATAATCATAACACATTCACATGCCTTCAAATGGGACTTCCAATTAAAAGCGCCCCACGTCTGTATCACGAACAACGAAGCGAGGTCGTAAAAAAGAAACAAAAGGATTGATTGACGGTTGCTGCTTATTTGTATCAAGTCGCATCTGCATCCTGCTATGGTATGGTACAAAAGCCAAGCAAGCGCCTTCAGTTCTTGTGCTGCATTCGACCGCTCTCTGCGCCGGCGTAAGGATCAATGATAACATTAATCACCGCCGGTTTCCTGGCGCGGAACGATTCTGAAAGGGCAGATTTGAGCTCGTCTGGTGTCTCCACAAGATACCCTTTCCCTCCAAAAGCCTCCATCATCTTATGGTACCCTGCTGCCGGAACAAATGAGGTTGGGGCTGGGTCACCTTTGTAGGGTCCGGTTATCTCGTCAGGGCTTCTCCGGTCCCCGCCGTAGACACCGTTGTTGTTGAAAACGATTACAACAACAGGCAGCTGGTACCTCACCAACGTCTGCAAAGTGAAAGGGCACAGAAGCAAATAATTAGGCATCTGTGTCTAGCACAATGTGGCGAAATGAAATGATAAACATATCGTACAGCCAGTCTAGGGGAATATAGTTTAAGGGACACAGTTGTTAGTAGAAAAGCAAGAAATTTAAGGAGAATAAAAACAGATCATGTAATCCAAGTTGATAGGGAAACAACTAGAAGCTACCAGAAGTGAAAATGGCATAGAAGCGATGAAACAAAAAATTAACCAGTAAAGTTGGCCAAATTAAACATAGGATTGGTACTTCCTAGACAATCCGGCATAGAATTCCAAACAATCTATGGGTTTTATTATTTATCCTATATACCACAGTGAAACCCTAAATCTGGGCTAGTTAGATGGCTAGTTATGGCATAACTGTGTGCGGCTAGTCCATCAAGGGCTAATTAGGCAAACAGATGATCAGGTTCAGATACACTACTTTAAACACTTGCGTCAAGTTGCTTGATCCAAACATCTGCAGTTCGAATATCCTGCTATTTTTTTCTCGAACGCGCAGGAGAGCTGCGCATCATTATATTAAGAGAGGAAAGGTCCAAAATGGACCGAAATACAACACCCAGAGGGCAGAAAAGAAAAAACAAGAAAAACAGACCAAAACCAAACCCTCAAGCATCCACTCCAGCACCCCCACAAGGGGGGGAGCCTGACGGGCCCTACTAGACCCTATTTAAAGTGACAATAATCCCAAACTGTCTAAATGCACATATTGTAAAACTGAAATAGAATACTGTAAAACTGAAATATTGTAATAGGGCTCACTCCATCAAAAACTGTCTAAATACTAATCAAAATAGCAATACACATATTGTAAAACTGAAATAGAATACTCCTGTCTCCTAGTATAGGAATTGAGACTAACAAGCAACTAGTCAGTAGTAACACCTACGATTCAGAATTGCATCACCAATTACCCTTGTATTGAGTAAGAGTATAAAACCTTAAGACTATCCAGATTATTGAGCAGATTGCAGGTTAAGTTAAGGATGCCCCAGGGCGAGGAATGGTTTTGGCTAGCCTTCATCAGGTTATATAGAAAAGTAATGTGCAGTAATCTAAACACAACAACAAGGTCACCAGAAAAGCAAAATCATTCCATCGTTCAGTTGGCAATACAGATGGATAACTGTCACATAAAACAATGAAATTTCAGGCTCTCCGGAAAATGTATAATTTATGAGTAATAGTTTCCTCTCTGATTCATGTGAAATGCTCATATTGTGTCAACCAACACTGAGACTACAGGTGTACAAATAGGACAAAATAAAATATTCATACACGGTGAACTGTATGGAACTGGGAGATGTATGCAGAAGCATACATATTGGCATATTTATAGTGCTGAATGTACACTATAAGAATATATCCTGATGGGGATGAACCACTAGGATAGTTCGATTGCTCCTGATCAGCCAAAACAGATGACCGGGTTATCCATTTCCGTTGATAAAAGCATTTGCTACCTTGAATACTTGTACTAACAGTATGAGAACAAGCACAATTACTGAAGATGACTCATATACAGTCCTTGGGTAATTTATGCAGAGATCATGCAATCTATGCACATTCATTAGATCAGTTTTCTATTTGTCATATTATTATGTGTCAAATTAACATCTAGAACATGGCAGCAGCAGCATTTCATAAAAATAGATGACGGCCTCTGCAGTATGTTAGTACTATTGATATCAACATAACGTGATCCTGCCTTTTCTTTCCAAGCAGAAGATTAATAATTTCAGCTCCCAACAGCATAACGATAGCACAAAAAAACAGCAGAAAATAACATGTTTATGCAACTAACCCAAATAAGTACTGAGATTTTAAGCATTTAGTCTTTCAAAGTGATGCTGGCATGTTTGTATTCATACCTCAACCTCCATTGCACTGAAGCCAAATCCAGAATCGCCCTCCACAGCAACCACGAGTCGTTCAGGTTCAGCTGCTGCAGCCGCAATACAGTACCCCAATCCAACCCCCATCGTCCCCCATGTCCCTGCATCCAGTCTTGTCCTTGGTTCATTCTGCACAAGCACAGCCCTGCCAACATCCATGGTATTTGCCCCTTCTGAGACCACTATTGGAGCAGGACTCCCCTCGGCAAGGATCGCATCCCGGATGATCCGCAATGGTGTCATGAAATTGAATGGCACAACATCCTTCACTAGCTGCGCCTCCATCTTAAGAACATTGTCATTGGCCTTCTTAGTGATCGCTTCGACCCATGGGTGCGACCTTGCCAGGCAGAATGGATTGTCCTTGATCTCCCGGTTGATCAGCTCAGTTACTCTCTTCGCGTCCCCAACAATCCCCACATGTGGCTTCCGGAGCTCAATCTCCTCCTCGGAGACGTCAACAAGAATGAACTTAACATCCTTGGACCACTTGGGTGGCTCGCCAAAGTGAAGCAACCAATTAAGCCTAGCACCGATGACCAGAGCCACATCACACTGCCCGATGGCGAGTGAGCGTGCCGCCGTGGCGGAGAGTGGATGCGAGTCAGGCACGACCCCTTTCCCCATCGGCGTCGGGAGGAAGGGGATGCCCGTGGTGTCCACCAGCTTCCGAATCGCCTCCTCCGCGCGCGCATACGCCGCACCCTTCCCAATCACAACAAGAGGCCGCTCCGCACACCGGAGCAGGTCCGCAGCTTTCGCGATTCCCTCGTCAAGAGTCTTGTGCTTTGACGGGGAAGGATCGGATGCGGCCGAATTGGCGGCTGCTGCTGCTATGAGAGCCGCGGCCTCGGATTCAGGGAGGGTTTGGTGGAGGACATCGGACGGGATATCGAGGTAGCACCCTCCGGGACGGCCGGACACGGCGGCGGCGAGGGCCTGGAAGACGAGGCGCGGGATGTCGGCGATGGTTGTTGCCTTGACGGCGAGCTTGACGAAGGGCTTAGTGGCGGCGATCTGGTCGAGCTCCTGGAAGTCGCCCCTGCCGGCGTCAGCCTGGTCGCAGGATCCGGAGATCATGAGGAGCGGCCAGGCGTTGGCGGTGGCGTGGGAGAGGCCCGCGAGCCCGTGGACGCATCCTGGGCCGGAGACGGTGAGTAGGGCGCCCGGGGAGCCCGTGAGGAAGCCGTAGGCGGCGGCGGCGTACCCCGCGGACTGCTCGTTGCGGAAGGCGAGGAAGCGGACCCCGGCCGCGGCGGCACGGGACGCGAGGGAGGTGACGGGGATGCCCACCACCCCGAACATGTGCCGCGTGCCCGCCGCGGCCAGCGCGCGCCCCGCAAGCGCGCTGCCGTCCACCGTCACGGCGGCCGTGGAGTCAGATGCCATCCTTTGCTGGGGTGCGGTCTCCGGTGGTTGGGGAGTTGGTGCGCTTCTGGTGTTTGTTGCTTCAGAATTCGGAGTGAGTGCGGTGCCACGAGCGTGGACTGCAGTGTGTAGATGGCCGGATGGGTATAAGGAGACGTGCGGGTGCGGCGGGCCGGCGGCGGCGCAGATGCACCTGCGCGGCTGCGCGCGGGTAGCGGTGTATGCGGTGAAGTCCGCTGTCCGCCGAAAAGACGTCCTGCTTGTCTTCGTCTCTGCCCGACGCAGCGCATAGGCGCAGCCGAGTGCGGCTTGTTTAGGCATAGTTTGCTTCTCCGGTCAAAACGGGTCAACGTCTCAATTATTAAGGGTGTTAGTTTGAGATTATAAATCTGGCTAAATTACATCGACGCAGCGCATAGGCGCAGCCTGGTGCTATAGCCATAGTTTTCTTCTCCTGTCAAAACGGGTCAACGTCTCAATTATTAAGGGGTGTTTGTTTGGAAATTGCATAATTCAACAAATTTTGAACAAATTTTTTGTTTATTTTCTTTCTAGATTATGTAAGCTGGACTAACCAGTTAGCTGTGCTTTGCTGCAGTTGTTATATACTACCTCCGTTCTTAAACTTTGAAACTTTGATATCTCATCCTATTCAGAAAAAAGTGAACTGTCATTTATTTTGTTATGATTTGTTTTATCACTTAAAGTTGTTTGAGCACAACTTGAAATTTTACATTTCGAATAAATATTTTGAATAAAAAGAGTGGTTAAAGTTTTCAAAAAAAAATAACAATGTTATATATTTATTAAGAACGGAGGTATCGTATAAATAGGCATGAGATATTTATTCAAATATATTTATTGTTTGTTTCTAAACCCTAATATATGTGTGTTATGGTGGTTAGCCTCAAAATTTTGGAGCAAGAGGCATATGTTCGAGTGCTCGCTCTGCACTATTTTTTGCGGGCGAGAGACCGAGACAGGGCACTTGGGACGGGTCCAAAGTGTGAGGATGAAGTCGTGATGGATTATGGTGAAAGAGTAGAAGTGTAAAATATCACTTTAGAATCATAAATAAGCTACTCATTTATCATTCTACCATTTCACCATAATCCAATTTATATAAAATAGAAGACGATTCTAAGTGTTATTTCAAAATTTGTTAGATTATATAATATGAGCATATTATAATCCCAAACAAACACAGCCTAATAATCTCTCTATGGTTCACATAAATAGAAGACGCTGAACTGTAGATGATAATGTTTGTAAAGTAAAGTTGAAATAGAAAATGAGATAGTAGATTGGAAAAGGATCTGCTAAAGATAGTCAAAGAACATATAACAATAACTTAATCAACAATACCTTAATCATAGCCATATATTAAAATATACTTTACCAAAATATACAATCAAGCCGATTTCATCTCTAACTCACAGTCACGCGGACCTATAGTATTATATAGAGTGTGCCGCAACAAATATTGTATATATAATTCTATCTAATGTATATATAATTTTATAGATTTTTATAAACGATTCGACAAATATATGTAACAAGACAATCGTCCACTTCAAAAAAAATATCTCGCTCAATATATAGGTAACAAGACAATCGTCCGCTACAAAAAATATAGTAGATCAAATCATAGTGCAAACGTTGAAATTGGGGATTAAAAATCACAAGTGCTGGTATGAAAACCGAATCGCTGTTCACTGGATCACTATTCACCGAATCACCTTTCACTAGCATGCAGGGAGGAACAAGTGAGGACAGGGCGCTGCCGTTGCTCGCCGACACGCTGGAGGCGCTTCGACCTGCTCGCTGTTCCAGCCCTGCTCGCTGTTCCAGCCGCGCGACGTCACGGCGGTGCCCAGGCGGGGCCGCGGGAAGGCGGCCAAACGTAGGCGGCCCACAGGCACTGGGAGCCGGAGTCACGCCGCCGCAGGCGCGCTGGCCTGGTAGGCGGTGGCTGGCATCTAGTTGCTGGCGAGCACAGAGAAGGAATAATGTACTCTACAAGAGGATGTCGGAGATGCTGCAGTGCAAGCTACTGCCAGAAGAAGAGGAATAATTTCGCGGCAGTACATACGGCCAATGGTTTCAAGTCCCTTTCTGCATCCTACCCACATCTCCAGTGTTCACCCATGCATGCCTGCAGGCCGGTTCTATCTATGCTGCTATGCACACATAACCAAGCGGGCGGCGATGGTGTAGCCAAGCAGATCAGACCGTAGTGTTTTTCTTTCTTTCTTTCTCAGGTGAGGAGATTTTTTTTAAAAAAAAATGAAGCAGTTGCTGATGGTTTTCCAATCTCTGTATTTTTCTTATTGTTCAGTGTCCATGCCTATATATATGTTCCGAGTGATTCTGTTTTCCTGTCAGTTTATACTCGCTTCAGAGCTGCATGCATGCTGCTGCGTCTTTACTGAAGGAAGAGGAAGCGCCCGTAAAGAATTTTGTACAGGTAAGTACAAACAAACGAGCAAATAAAAAAAGGGAAATGGAAATAAGTTACCATGCCATGCTAGAGGATTCAGAGATGCGACGGCTTCTTTTTTTTTAACTGACGAATAGAAACTTTCTGAGCTTCCTGTAGCAGGTCAGGATTTTTTAGTGTTTGGACAGAGGCGGTAGGTTTTGTGATACCTCGGCTCGGCGCATGCCAAGTTCACCGGAAATAAACTTTTCTTCATGCCATGTTAAGATCGTAGCATATGCTGAATGCCATGGTCAACTTTATCCGCCTGCCATTTGCAGAAAATATGCCCCGGATAACTGATCAGAGAGCCTTCAAATCAAATGAACGAAAGATTGATGCTTGCAATGCCCAAACCAATATGTCTCTAACGCAACGCAAGAAGATGGCTAGCTAGAAGAGCTCATGCTGCACCATCGTGTTCATCTCGCAGCCCTGGATTCCTGGGATGAGACACAGGAATATCGACGCACTATACACGGCGAATGGAATCGTTCCTTGCGCAACATTCTCTGCAAGGAGTCTTCTCTCCATGCTCCACTCCATCCATCAGTCACTGAAAATAATCCGCGAGCAGTATGACGGCCGGGCTGTTGTGGGCTCCGCTTCGTGCGCGGTACAGACACCATCACCATGGACATGGAGCTTCGTTGCCGATGACGCGGCTCACTTGTCATCAGACTGTACAAGGCTACAACTACAAGCAAGAGGCGTCGATCAATCTGTAACCCGGTCAGTTGAAGCAGAGTGGGCCGTGTGGTCCATTAAGCTGAATGCAGGAACAAATGGCCTACGTGCTGGCATCGCGGCGGGTCTGTCTTCATGGGCCGTTGCTGGGTCGTGCTGCCTGTAACTCGCGACACCATGCATGCAGGCAGGCAGGTCTACCTCCATCCGTTTCTAAAAAAAAAGAGTTTATCTTCATCTGCGAGTCGGGTTGTGTCGGCCCGTTGCTTTTTTTAAAAAAAAAATTCAAATAATTGCCAGGCTTACGAAGACTTTATGTAGATAGCTGATCTAATTATTTTTTTAGAAAAAATCTTAATCTGGCGAACTTATGATCGATGGTGGTTACAAGGGAGGAAACTATGCCGTGTATAACACTGTACCTTTGACTGGAAGTAAGTGTAGATATTCTATTTTTTATAACTGGGTTAGTTAACTCTGTTGAGAAACCCTAAAAGGGGTTTAATGGGCTAATACCGAAACTGCCCTTAGGGGTACACAGGTTATATATATGTACTCATACCCATCATAATAAAGATAGACAGAAAGAGCTTCCATCCACAGTGTCTCTTGTTCCTCTCTGTGTTGGGTTGCTGGGAAGGGAGCGGGCTTCTACAACTTCTCACGTCCCTATTGCTGTTGGGAGGGTTCGGAGTCCGGATCGGGGATCTGCGACAACTACGTTATTCAACACGTCATCAGCACTGCTCTACCTCGACTCGTGGATCCGATCGGCAACGACTCTCCACCACGCCGGCAGGTCCTCCGGCCTTGCCGAACTGTCCTACGCGACAGCCTTCGCTCCTGTTCGTTGAGAAACACGGTATAAAATCTCGATCCGTGATTTACTTTTCGGCGTTAAAAATTGCTTCGTCGCGCGGCCGTGCGTGCCGCCGTACAGACCAGGACTCCTCGCAGCAGCCGCATGCACAAACGGCCGAGCTGTTCTTAGAAAAAAAAATAGGAAAGTTTTTTTCCCTGCATGTGCGTTTGAAGTTATCTTAGAGAAAAAAAGGATAGATAGACTTGTGGACTTTGACTTTTTTCTTGCATGGCGGTTCACATTTTCTGAAACCGCATGCACCTCGTGGTGCCGCTCGCACGCGGCCACCAGCCCCGAGCTTTCGCTCCACCCACCTCGCATGTCAGTTGGTTCCCTGGAGTTCGCGTGGAGACGTGAGAGAAAAAAAAAATCACTGCATGCGGCCAGTTGGTTATTAGAGAGGTGAAAAAAAAAGACAGGAACCGCATGCAATCGCTCCGCGTTTAGAAAAAGTAGACGGCAGATTTTTTTTCCGGCATGTATGGGCGGTTCAAGTTTTCTTGGAAAAAAAAAGAAAAGGTAGGCGGCAAATTTTTTTTTCCATGTATAGGCGGTTGACGTTTTCTTGGGAAGAAAAAGTAGGCAGAATTTCTGTGGCCCCCGCCGTTTCCTGCTGCATGCATCTGCTGGACGCCTGGAGCCCTAGACACGCAAACGACTTGCATGACCGATCCCACCTCGCATCCGCATGCAACGATGGGCTCCACCATGCCTAGCGAGCGGTTCACTTTTCTTACGGAGAAAAAAAAGGCTGCCTCATGCAACGTTCTGTTAGTGCCGCATGCAACCGCTCCGTGCCCCCCCCCCCCCCCCCCCCCGCCGCCAATTGCTGCTACACACGACTTGATTTCCTATGGCTGCATGCATTGCACTATTGTTTTAATTTACTTTATGATATTTTGTATGCATGGGGCGAGTGTTTAAATGGTCACGTTTTTAATACAATCCTAATGATTTCGTCGAACCATAAAGATAACGTGACCCTAGCATGAGATCCGAATTCTTTTATTTCGGTTATAATTGTTGCACTTGAATAAATTTCCAGTGAATTTATTAGTATTGTACAGTGCAGACTTATTTTTATATGCATTATTTATCTCATGTTTTCCTGCTGAAAATAGATAATGCAAGTTTTTTTACATACAACCATTTAAATTTATGTTATGGATAATTGGCACGCCTAATTAACCTGGAGTTAATTTTGCGTGACATGTTATGGCTGAAGGCAGCAAGACTGACTACGCGGAGCTTGCCCTAGCAGAGGCAAAGACAAAAGCAAAAAGCAACCCCCAGCAGGGCGATGCAAGTGCCTTAAAGCATGCTGACGAAATATGTTTCAGGTGCGGGTCTCAGCAGCACTGGTCCCGTACATGCATCACTAAGAAATACCTGATTGACATATATCAGGAATGGAAGAAACGCCAGAACTCAGAGGCTCACTTTATCCAGGCGCCTGTAGACGCCACAACTGGAGAGCACCTTAAGTTGCCTCAGCCTGCTGCACAGTTTGAGCATGCTGCCATAAATGTCGATGCCACAGCTAAGAACGGTACTCCGTTAGGCAAAGTCGACTTCGATTTCGACACTGATGATCTCTCGTAGTCGATCACGTTATCAGTCATTAGCTCCACATTTATTTCCATAGCAATTTTATTTCTAGAAGAACATTTATTTGGTTATGATGTAATAAATGCTCCTGCTGAGCCCATACTATTTGGTTGATTGAGATTAATTGCTTTGCAATTTTATTTATTCCTCATTCATGGTTTAATTGTTCTTGCTCTATTATATGTTGTCATCATGAATGATGAACTAAATCAATATTATATATTATTTCTATAGAACAAGACTCACTTCCCACGATGGAGGAAAACGATGAACCATGCCTGATTGATAGCGCAGCCACAAATTCGATTCTTAGAGAGACGAAATATTTTCAGACACTCCTGAAGAGGACTGAGAATATCACTACGATTGTCGGCAATAATGGCCGCATTGTAGGCTCCGGTCGAGCCATTGTTGTCCTCCCTAATGGTACTAGGATCTTCATTGAAGAAGCATTCCTATACCCAGGAGCAACTCGTACTCTCCTCACGTTCAAAGATATCCGTCGTAGCGGCTATCACGTTACAACTGCATGTGTGGGTGGTGCTGAATACCTCCATATCACATCAACAAACGAATGTGAAACAAAAGTGGTAGAGAAAGCGCAAGGCACCTCCTCTGGGTTGTATTACTCAAGAATTAAACCACCCCCTGAATTTGTTGCGATGTCTACTATATTTAAAAATCCTGAGTCTTTTTGAGTATGGCATGAAAGACTAGGACACCCTGGATTAAGGATGATGCGGAACATCATAACTAGCTCTATTGGCCATGGCATGAAAACCACACAAATTCCTAAAGACTTTCTATGCGTCTCTTGTGCTAAAGGAAAACTGATAACTAAGTCCTCTTACCTGAAAGTAAAGGCTGAGTCCCCGAGTTTCCTGCAGAGACTTCAGGGTGATATCTGTGGTCCAATCAACCCCCTATCGAGGCCCTTTAGATATTTTATGGTTCTTATAGATGCTTCTACTAAGTGGAGTCACGTGTGCCTGTTGTCCACGCGGAACCACGCATTTGCAAAATTTATTGCCCAAATTATCCGTTTGCGTGCGAGCTTCCCGGAGAACCGCATTCAGTCAATCAGGATGGACAATGCCGGAGAGTTTACCTCAAAGGCCTTTAATGACTATTGTCTTGCTCTGGGCATAAATGTAGAGCATTCTGTACCACATGTCCATACACAGAATGGACTTGCCGAGTCCTTAATTAAAAGAATAAAATTCATAGCCAGGCCACTTCTACAAGATAGCAAACTTCCAACCAGCTGTTGGGGACACGCAGTTTTGCACGCTGCGGCCTTAATCCAATATAGACCATCTGCTTACCACTCTGCTTCTCCCCACCAGTTAACGCGTGGTCAACAACCAGTGGTTTCCCATCTGCGAAAATTCGGTTGTGCTGTATATATCACCACCCCAGCGTACATCTATGGGACCTCACCGGAAGTTGGGGATCTATGTTGGTTATGAATCTCTGTCCATAATCAAATATTTAGAGCCTAGAACTGGGGATCTGTTCACGGCTCGGTACGCTGATAGCATCTTCGATGAAGAGCATTTCCCGGCATTAGGGGGAGGATTGTACCTTAATAATAAAGAATGCCGAGAAATAGAATGGAGTGCTAGTAGCATCCAATCGCTTGACCCACGCACTAGAGAAACCGAACTTGAAGTTCAACGAATAATACACCTGCAAAACTTAGCAAATAATCTGCCAGATGCCTTTACTGATATAAGAGGAGTGTCGAAGTCGCATATTCCTGCGGCAAATGCACCGGAGAGAGTGGAGATACCTCTGCAGGGTATGGACTCTACTCGTACTCCCCATCCTAGGAAAAGGGGGAGAAAACCGGATGATTCAGTATCAGCCAAGCGGGGACGCCTGCACCGGCAAGTTACTGAAGAGAATGCAACGTGCTCCCTTTCAGATGTTCCAGCAGTAACACACCTTGAAGGTGAACGTCCTAGTGCAAATGTGCGCACAAATAAAAGCACAAGGACTTCGGAACAACCGGTTTCAAATAACTTGGGAAATCACAAAGAACCGGATGATTCAGTTGAAGAAATTGCCATAAACTATGTTGAGACGGGAGAGTTATATAACCTAAAGACTACAGTTGTCGACACTGATTTCGTCTCTATGATTGCTGTTGTGATTGCTGAGGATCCTGAACCAAAGTCCATGGCAGAGTGCCAGAAGCGCTCAGATTGGGTCAAATGGAAAGAAGCAATAGAGACGGAATTGCTCTCGCTTTCAAAGAGGCAAGTATTTGGGCCTGTCGCCCGCACGCCCCCCAATGTTACCCCAGTCGGGTTCAAATGGGTGTTCGTCCGAAAGAGGGATGCGAACAATGAGGTGGTGAGATACAAAGCGAGACTTGTAGCACAAGGGTTCACGCAGAGACCCGGCATCGATTACGATGAAACTTACTCCCCGGTAATGAGTGGCACAACGTTCCGATATTTGATATCACTGGTAGCAGGTTTAAACTTAAAAATGCAGATGATGGACGTAGTGACCGCATACTTGTATGGGTCATTGGATTCGGAAATCTATATGAAGGTCCCGGATGGGCTGAGAGTTCCGGATGCCAAGTCAAATCGCAACATGTACAGCGTTAGGTTGCAGAGGGCGCTGTATGGGCTTAAACAATCTGGGCGGATGTGGTACAATCGGCTCAGCGAATTCCTCCTGAAGAAGAGATACGTAAATAATCCAGATTCTCCTTGTGTATTCATTAGAAAATCCCAGAAGGGTTTTTGCATAGTTTCGGTCTATGTTGATGACTTGAATATCATTGGATATGTTGAGGATATTGAGGAGGCCAGCGCCTACCTCAAGACAGAGTTTGAAATGAAAGACTTGGGAGAAACCAAGTTTTGCTTGGGCCTGCAGATCGAGCATCTCCCAGAAGAAATATTTGTACACCAGTCGACCTATTGTAAAAAGGTCCTTGAGAGATTTAATATGATTAAAGCTCACCCTTTAAAGACCCCGATGGTCGTGAGATCCCTTGAAATGGATACCGACCCATTTAGACCAAAGAGTGATGATGAGAAATCGTTGGGACCTGAAGTTCCTTACCTTAGCGCTATTGGAGCACTGATGTACCTTGCGAATTGCACTAGGCCTGATATTGCATTCGCGGTAAATCTACTAGCTAGATACAGTGCAGACCCAACCAGAAGACATTGGGTAGGTGTTAAGACTATACTTAGATACCTCAAAGGCACTCAAGATCTTGGCTTGTTTTTTCCGAAGAATCAGGACCAGACTATGGTGGGCTATGCTGATGCTGGATATCAGTCAGATCCCCATAATGGTATATCTCAGACTGGCTTTGTATTTCTATGTGGTGGCACTGCTGTATCCTGGAGATCGTGCAAACAGACATTAGTAACAACGTCTACTAACCACTCAGAAATAATCTCACTATATGAAGCCGCACGAGAATGTGCTTGGCTACGACGGATGACTAACTACATCCAGAAGTCATGTGGTTATAACACCGCAAATACCCCCACCATTATCTATGAAGATAATGCTGCATGTGTTGCACAAATGGAAACGGGCTATATTAAGAGCAATATGACTAAGCATATCTGTCCTAAGTATTTTTATCCTCATGAACTCCAGAACGAGGGTGAGATAAAAATCCTGCAAGTCAAGTCTTGTGATAATCTGGCTGATTTATTCACTAAATCCTTACATGCAGTCACATTCAGAAAATGTGTACGAGGTATAGGGATGAGGCATTTGAGAGACCTGCAGGGTTCAGGGGGAGATCACCTCTGAATTTCAGCCCTTACAATTCGACCTGAAGATCGTATATTATACACCTTGAAGGTTATAGTTGTCCTGAAGACACCCATTGTACTCTTTTTCCCATTGTGAGTTTTCCTGAAGTTTCTCACAGATGGTTTTTAACGAGGCAACAAGTGCAATACATCGAGTGACACTATGCTCTCTTTCTCCATTTTTTCCCACTGGGTTTTTCGGAGTTTTGATGAGACATAAGTCGTCACGGTATTCGCCCAAGGGGGAGTGTTGAGAAACCCTAAAAGGGGTTTAATGGGCTAATACCGAAACTGCCCTTAGGGGTACACATGTTATATATATGTACTCATACCCATCATAATAAAGATAGACAGAAAGAGCTTCCATCCACAATGTCTCTTGTTCCTCTCTGTGTTGGGTTGCTGGGAAGGGAGCGGGCTTCTACAACTTCTCACGTCCCTACTGCTGTTGGGAGGGTTCGGAGTCCGGATCGGGGATCTGCGACAACTACGTTATTCAACAAACTCGATTAATCTGATCGGATTTTGCACATACCACGCGTATAAGCATAGATCATCGCCCTCAATAAAAATCACTACGTTTCGAGTAAATCTTTGAATTATATCTACTTATCCAACTACAAGCGTACAAATGCACGAATGATCTATCGCGTTGGCAGCAGGATGGCCCAGACGTCCCAGAGCCACGTGCCCATGCTCCTTCGTCTTCACTGTGGCGTAGCGTGGGCAGCGCGTCGCGGACCCTGGCCAGGGAACGGATTCGCTCGCACGTCTGACCGCGCTCTGCTTACGGCGCAGGGTTTGCAATTAATAGCGCTCCTTTCTTCCTTTGTCCCGACTCCCGAGCGGCTGGGCAGCATGCAGCCTGTCGTAACGTGACCCTTTCTCTTTCTCTCTGGTTCCATCGTGTTTTTCCCTGTCCGCACTGCCGTGCGAGACGAATTTATATAATTTATACGCTGGCGACGAAAAGAATTAAATTACCCTGCAAGGCCAGTCCGTTCTAGGTTTTTTTTTTGAATTTGCGGCTATCTTGCTGCTGTCCTGCTCAAGTAGTGCCCCTGGAACGATGTGCTGTGTTTGTGCACCGCCGCTAACAACCACGGCGGCAAGCCAGCCAGCAGAAAAAATCTACGGAGATGGTAATCAGCTTGTTCGCTGCGGCTTGCTGCGGCTGCAATCCGGCTGCGGCTGCGGCTTCTACAGTATTTTTCTCTTTATGGATTGCAGCTGCAGCAATCCAAACAGCTGCAACAGTGTCGGCTTGCAGCCAGCCGAACACGCCCAATGCAGCTCCACCGGACCGGAGTTGGGATCAGACAAAGGACCAGACGCAACGCAGCACATATGCACGGCACCGCGGTGCAGCGACTGCAGACGTGAGGAGTGGAGTAGCAGTAGCAGGCAGGCAGCACTCATCAGCAGATACGGTACACAGCTAGTAGGACGGGAGATCGGGAAACAGAGACAGACACAACAGCCGACGGGACGACGGAGTCCGTCCGTAGTTCCCCTCCGTACCCTACCTCTCCGTAGTAGGAGTATACTGCTACTAGACGGCAGCAGCTTGCCGCTGCCAGGACCTGACCTCCGACAGCTGTGGAGCGCGCCGTGCAGCAGTCGCCAAGAAATTGTACGCATCTCCCGCCCAGCCGGCGCCGTCCGGTCGGGGGCAGCCATCCATCCCCACCCCTCGCCGCCGACCCGCACGCACCTGCCCAACGGCCAAGGCCTCCCGCCGTCCGGTGCGCACCGCAAATCGCACTGCACTGCACTGCCGCGCCCTCGGCTGCACAAGACAGACAGACCGAGACGCCCGGCCCCGGCCGGCCCCCAGGCAGTCTGACCGTGACGTCCTCCACACCGCTGCGCCACCACCCGCCTGACGCCCAGTAGTACTTGGGTTGACCATTCGCCCCCCCGTACCGTACTGTGGGGAGCGTGGGCCCACTTTACGGGCGCGAATACTTGTGCACGTATGGAAATCCAAATTGTTTAAAATCGTGTCAATTTTTACTAATATTTTATATTCTAGGACTTGTTTTATATCAGTGTCTGATAATCTGAGCACGTATATTCCAAAGCTATACATATGCTGCCCGCCCGGCCATTCGATGCAGGCATATAACTCGGCGTTTGGGTTCGCAGGTGTGGGAAGTGGGAACGCAGCAACCCGGGTCGGGGTCGCTCGCTGTCTTGGGACTGCTGCAAGCTGCCCTACGGGCGGAGGCCCCGAGGGGCCTGGACTAGACTGCACTTGCGCCAGAGTGCTCGGAACGAGTCAAGATGTCAAAGGCCAGAGGGGCAGGACAGACGGAGAGTGGAAGGGGGCAAGGCGGCAAGGGCCACCAGCCCACCAGGCTACGGCGAGAGCTAGTACAGTACTCCTATCGTACCGTAGCCTCATAGGGACTGGGGAGGCGATCGATCGTTCTTTTGCTGGCTCAGATACCCACGGGACACGGTGGTACGCCACGCATGAGGCCGTCTCCCACGAGGGCTTTTAAGGGATGTTTATTTTAGTTTTTTTTACTGATAAGTTTTTTCCTGAGAAATTGACTGGCTGTGTGGAGACTTCAATTGTCACGATAATTGCGAAAGAGAAAGCCAAATTGGTATAGGATGCTAAAATTTATTACTTCATAGAACCTTTGCACTCTTGTTTTGTATTCTAGTTGCTAAACTTTAGAACCACGGGTCGTGGTTCTAAATAGGCTCTAGATAGATAGACTACAGCGGCTAATCGGTCGTGTTGACCACTATCGGTTACATATCTAGCTCCACAGTTAGCCGGTCTAGACTGTTTCTAGCAGTTTATCCTTATAGTTGCCTAAAATACTGATTTACAACGTAGACTATATTGTTCGTAGAATGAAAATGAAATATAGAGATCAATATGGATAAACCGTTAGAGATAGCCTCACTAAGAGCAACTCCAATAGTTATGTAAATTTTAGCTCTCTAAATCACAGATTTAAGAAGTTGCTAAATGGCTTTTGGAGTAAAAAAATGTGAGTTCTCCAATAGTTCTCTAAATATAGGTTGTAATTTTGTTTTGGATCTATCCACATAAAAAATAAGTCACAAAAACTATATAATGTAGTCAACATTTTTGTTTAGGGAGTTGTTAAATGGTTGCCAAATGTAGAGATAAAATGAGGTTAGATGACAAGTTATTAAATTTATAAAGTATATTTAGAGAACTGTTGGAGAATAGTTTTCATGTTAACTATCTAAATTATTGATTTAGGAAGTCTTTTAGAGAACTACTGGAGTTGCTCTAACCCTTCTTTGATCTATTTCTAGATCCACCACGGTTGCCATACCTAGTGGGAAAGAAATAAAAAAGGGAAACATACAAGGGTAAAATCGAAATTATAGTTTAGAGAGTGCAATGAGAAAAGCGTGGAGAATGGAATGATTAAGGCACTGTTTGGCTCCATTAGTCATAGGGGACTAAACTTTAGTTCATATCTTGTTTGGTTCCACGAACTTAACATATTCTAAGGTCGACTCTAGCAGCATCCTCTATAGGGTCCTGGACACATGTTATACGCGACGACAGGCACTGTAGAAGCAACCAGCAGATATCGGAGCCAAATTGCGTAAAAGAGGAGAGAGCGGATTTGTAGTACCCAAAAATGTATCCAATAAGAATATAGTTGACCTCTTTATTTTGTGTGTCATATTTTCATCATAAAATGAGCATACCTATAATTAAGAGTGATGAATTAAGACAAATAATATCCAAATGGAATATGCATCATGCTGAGGTTTTATTTTGTGTGTATTTTATGATATAATGTAAAAAGAAATATGTTAATATCCACATGGGGATTTAAATCCTAAAGGAAATTCTAGAATTGAGGATAAGAGAAGAAAACTCTATACAAATAGGATAAAATAAAAATATAAATAAACTAAAATTCAGTTCATATGGTTATGAAAATATAGACATTTAACCTGGGTTTGAACCTCACACATATGGATTCAAATTTGAAATTTAAATTTGAAAGAGAAGAGAGGAGAGAAGAGAAGAAAAGAAAAGAAAAGATAAAAGAAAAGGGGGAGCCTAATTGGGCCGTGGTTCACACAATTGGCCCAACAAAACTCCACTTCCGCGCAGCCCAGCCTGGGGGTCGGCGCTGACATCAGGGCCCCACTAGGCAGTCGCGCCAGCGCATACACGCGTGCCCCCTGTAACTGCTCTGCTGAAGCGCCTGAAAGTCGCCTAGAGTAGAGGGGGTGAATAGGCGAAATCTAAAAATTATAAACTTAAGCACACACTACAAGCCGGGGTTAGCGTTAGAACGAATATTAAGTCCGAGAGGGGGGAAAACAAATCAACCAAGAAATAATACGGATGAACACAATGATTTGTTTTACGGAGGTTCGGTTCTAAAGAACCTAGTCCCCGTTGAGGTGGTCACGAAGACCGGGTCTCTTTCAACTCTTTCCCTCTCTCAAACAGCCACTTAGACCGAGTGAGCTTTCTCCTTAATCAAACGGGTCACTTAGACCCCGCAAGGACCACCACACACTTGGTGTATCTTGCTTTGATTACAAGTCTCTTTGGAATAAGAATGAGGAAAGAAGAAAGTAATCCAAGCAACAAGAGCACAAAGAACACGAACAAACACTCTCTCAAGTCACTAGGTGGTTGGAATGGATTTGGGACTTGGAGAGGCTTTGATCTTTTGATTTGTGTCTAGGAGTGAATGCACTAGCTCTTGTATTGAATGAAAACTTTAGAAGACTTGGATGCTTGGAGTTGTGGTGGTTGGGGGTATTTATAGCCCTCAACCACCAACAAGCCGTTGGGGAAGGCTGCTGGCGATGGGCGCACCGGACAGTCCGGTGCGCCGCCATATCACCAAACCGTTAGGTTCTGGAGCAGTCGACCGTTGGAGGATTTGTCCTCTTGCGGCACCGGATAGTCCGGTGCCACACCGGACACTGTCCGATGCGCCTCTGACTTCTGCTCTGACTTCTGGCGCGCACTGTTTGCGTTGTCAGCGGCTTTTGCAGTCGACTGTTGCGCTGGATAGCCATTGCTCCGCTGGCACATCGGATAGTCCGGTGAATTATAGCGGAGCGCGCCTACAGAAACCCGAGAGTGGCTGGTTTGAGTTGTATGGTCCTGGTGCACCGAACACTGTCCGGTGGCACACCAGACAGTCCGGCGCGCCGTTCCTCAGCACACTCTGGTTTCTTTTGCTCCTTTGTATTTGATCCCTAACTTGAATATTTATTGGTTTGTGTTGAACCTTTATGCACCTGTAGAACATATATTCTAGAGCAAACTAGTTAGTCAATATATTTGTGTTGGACATTCAACCATCAAAATTAATTGTGGGAAAAGGTTAACCTTATTTCCCTTTCAATCTCCCCCTTTTTGGTGATTGATGCCAACGCAAACCAAAGCAAATATATAAAGTGCAGAAATGAACTAGTTTGCATGAGGTAAGTGCATAGGTTACTTGGAATTAAACCAATTTATAATCTTACTAGATTTGAATGGATTGCTTTCTTCTATTTAACATTTTGGACCACATTTGCACCACTTGTTTTGTTTTTGCAAATCCTTTTGGAAAGTCTTTTCAAAGTCTTTTGCAAATAGTCAAAGGTATATGAATAAGATTGTAAGAAGCATTTTCATGATTTGAAATTTCTCCCCTTGTTTCAAATGCTTTTCCTTTGACTAAACAAAACTCCCCCTGGATGAAATTCTCCTCTTAGCTTTTCAAGAGGGTTTTTAAAATAGATACCAATTGGAAGTATATTCGTAATTTAGATGCCAATTTTGACAATCTATCTTTAAATATACCAATTGAAAATAAACATATCATTTGAAAAATATCAATTAAAGCTTCATTTGTGATACCTATTGAAAAACAACATTTGTGGAAACCAAATAAATCTTCATTTTGAAATTGGTGGTGCGGTCCTTTTGCTTTGGGCTTAATATTTTTCTCCCTCTTTGGCATTAATCGCCAAAAACGAAGACTTTGAGAGCCCTTTTATTTTCTCCCCATAGGTACAAGTAAATTAGAGTGAAGGATTATACCAATTTGGAGTGATCGAAGTGGTGACGAAGGATAAATGATACCTAGAGTGGAGTGGAAGCCTTGTCGTCGTCACATACTCCATTTTCCTTTCAATCTACGACTTAGTATGGAAATGCACTTGAAAACACATTAGTCGTAGCATTTGTACATAATAAATATGCATTTGTACCAAATGAAAGAGATATGATCAAAGGTATGTAAATGAGCAATGTGTGCAATGTTTCAATCAAAGTTCAGAGAATCAAGTATGTTTAGCTCATTCCTAAGTTTGCTAAAGGTTTTCTCATCTAATGGCTTGGTAAAGATATCGGCTAATTGATCTTTGGTGTTGACATAAGCTATTTCGATATCCCCTTTGTTGGTGATCTCTCAGAAAGTGATACCGAATGTCTATGTGCTTAGTGCGGCTGTGTTCAACGGGATTATCCGCCATGCAGATTGCACTCTCATTATCACATAGAAGAGGGACTTTGCTCAATTTGTAGCCATAGTACCTGAGGGTTTGTCTCTTCCAGAGTAATTGCGCACAACAATGGCCTGCGGCAATATACTCGGCTTCGGCGGTAGAAAGAGCTACGGAGATTTGTTTCTTTGAAGCACAAGACACCAGGGATCTCCCTAGAAACTAACAAGTCCCTGATGTGCTCTTTCTATCAATTTTACACCTTGCCCAATCGGCATCGGAATAACCTATAAATCAAAAGTGGATCCCTTGGGGTACCAAAGTCCAAACTTAGGAGTGTATACTAAGTATCTCATGATTCTCTTCACGGCCCTAAGGTGAACTTCCTTAGTATCGGCTTGGAACCTTGCACACATGCATACAGAAAGCATAATATCCGGTCGAGATGCACATAAACAGAGTAAAGATCCTATCGTCGACCGGTATACCTTTTGATCTACGGATTACCTCCCGTGTCGAGGTCGAGATGCCCATTGGTTCCCATGGGTGTCTTGATGGGTTTGCCATCCTTCATGCCAAATTTCTTAAGAATGTCTTGAATGTACTTTGTTTGGCTGATGAAGGTGCCTTCTTGGAGTTGCTTGATTTGAAATCCTAGGGAATATTTCAACTTCTCCATCATAGACATCTCGAATTTTTGAATCATGATCCTACTAAACTCTTCAAAAGTTGATTTGTTAGTAGACCCAAATATGATATCATCAACATAAATTTGGCATACAAACAAATATTTTGCAACAATTTTAGTAAAGAGTGTAGTATCGGCTTTACCGACTTTGAAGCCATTAGTGATAAGGAAATCTCGCAGGCATTTATACCATGCTCTTGGGGCTTGCTTGAGCCTAGAAAGCGCCTTTGAGAGTTTATATACATGGTTAGGGTACTCACTATCTTCAAAGCCAGGAGGTTGCTCAACATAGACCTCTTCCTTGATAGGTCCATTTAGGAAGGCACTCTTCACATCCATTTGATAAAGCTTGAAGCCATAGTAAGTAGCATAGGCAAGTAATATATGAATTGACTCAAGCCTAGCTACGGATGCATAAGTTTCATCGAAATCCAAACCTTCGACTTGTGAATAACCTTTGGCCATAAGTCGGGCTTTGTTCCTTGTCACCACACCATGCTCATCTTGCTTGTTGCGGAATACCAATTTGGTACCTACAACATTTTGATTAGAACGTGAAACTAAATGCCATACCTCATTCCTTGTGAAGTTGTTGAGTTCCTCTTGCATTGTCAGCACCCAATCTGGATCTCTTAGTGCATCCTCTATCCTGTAAGGCTCAATAGAGGACACAAAAGAGTAATGTTCACAGAAATGAGCAACTCGAGATCTAGTGGTTACCCCCTTATGAATGTCACCAAGGATGGAGTTGATGGGGTGATCTCATTGAATTGCTTGGTGGACTCTTGGGTGTGGCGGTCGTTGACCCTGTATTTCTTGATCATCTTCCTTGTCTTTATTGTCTTCATCTCCTCCTTGATCGTTGTCCTCCTCTTGAGGTGGCTCATCCTCTTGATCTTCATCTTCATCATATTGAGCCCGATCCTCGTCTTGAGTTGGTGGAGATGCTTGGTTGTAAGATGACGTTTGATCTTGTGCTTGTGTGGACTCTTCAGATTCCTTAGGACACATATTCCCAATGGACATGTTCCTTAGCGCGACGCACATAGCCTCTTCATCATCTAATTCATCAAGATCAACTTGCTCCACTTGGGATCCATTAGTCTCATCAAACACAATGTTACAAGAGACCTCAACTAATCCAGTGGATTTGTTGAAGACTCTATATGCCCTTGTGTTTGAGTCATATCCTAGTAAAAAGCCTTCTACAGCCTTAGGAGCAAATTTAGATTTTCTACCTCTTTTAACAAGAATAAAACATTTGCTATCAAAGACTCTAAAATATGAAACATTGGTATTTTTACCGGTGAGGAGTTCGTAGGATGTCTTCTTGAGGACTCGGTGAAGATATAACCGGTTGATGGAGTAGCAAGCAGTGTTGATTGCTTCCGCCCAAAACCGGTCTGGTGTCTTGTATTCATCAAGCATGGTTCTTGCCATGTCCGGTAGAGTTCTATTCTTCCTCTCCACTACACCATTTTGTTGAGGTGTGTAGGGAGAAGAGAACTCATGCTTGATGCCCTCCTCCTCAAGAAAACCTTCGATTTGAGAGTTCTTGAACTCCGTCCCATTATCGCTTCTTATCTTTTTGATCCTTAATCCGAACTCATTTTGAGCCTGTCTCAAGAATCCTTTGAGTGTATCTTGGGTCTGTGATTTTTCCTGCAAAAAGAATACCCAAGTGAAGCGAGAATAATCATCCGCAATTACTAGACAATACTTACTCCCGCCGATGCTTATGTAAGTGATCGAGCCGAATAAATTCATGTGGAGTAGCTCGAGCGGCCTGTCAGTCGTCATTATGTTCTTGTGTGGATGGTGAGCGCCAACTTGCTTTCCTGCTTGGCATGCGCTACAAACCCTGTCTTTCTCAAAGTGAACATTTGTTAGTCCCAAAATGTGTTCTTCCTTTAGAAGCTTGTGAAGATTCTTCATTCCAACATGGGCTAGTCGACGATGCCAGAGCCAACCCATATTAGTCTTAGCAATTAAACAAGTGTTGAGTTCAGATGTGTTTTCATTAAAATAAACTAAATATAGCTGACCCTCTAACACTCCCTTAAATGCTATTGAATCATGACTTCTTCTAAAGACAGTAACACCTACATCTGTAAAAAGACAGTTGTAGCCCATTTTGCATAATTGAGAAACGGAAAGCAAATTGTAATCTAAAGAATATACAAGAAAAACATTGGAAATAGAATGGTCAGGTGATATAGCAATTTTACCAAGTCCTTTTACCAAACCTTGATTTCCACCCCCGAATGTAATAGCTCTTTGGGGATCTTCGTTTTTATCATAGGAGGAGAACATCCTTATCTCCCCTATCATGTGGTTTGTGCATCCGCTATCAATTATCCAACTTGAACCCCCGGATGCATAAACCTGCAAAACAATCTAGGCCTTGTTCTTAGGTACACAAACAACCTTAGGTCCTTTCACGTTAGAAACAAGCACCTTGGGCACCTAAACACAAGTCTTTGAACTCTTGTGTTTGTCCCCAACATATTTGGCAACTACTTTTCCTGATTTGTTAGTAAGCACATATGATGAATCAAAAGTTTTAAAAGAAACATTATGCTCATTTGATGCAACATGAATTTTCTTTCTAGGCAATTTAATATGAGTGGTATGCCTAGAGCTAGATGCCTCATTCTTATACATAAAAGCATGGTGAGAAACAGAATGAGATTTCCTAGCATTAATTTTCCTAATTTTGTGCTCAGGATAATTAGCAGGATATAAAATGTAACCTTCATTATCCTGAACCATGGGAGCCTTGCCTTTTACAAAATTAGACAATCTCTTAGGGGCATTAAGCTTGACATTGCTTCCTTGTTGGAAACCAATGCCATCCTTAATGCCAGGGCGTCTCCCATTATAGAGCATGCTTCTAGCAAATTTAAACTTTTCATTTTCAAGTTCATGCTCATTAATTTTTGTAGTTAATTTAGCTATGTGATCATTTGTTGTTTAATTATAGCAAGGTGATCATCAATAGCTTCTACATTAATATCTCTACATCTAGTGCAAATGGAAACATGCTCGATAGTAGATGTAGAGGGTTTGCAAACATTTAATTTATCTATCTTAGATTTTAGCATGACATTTTCATCTCTAAGACAGGAAATGGAATCATTGCAAACATTTAACTCCCTAACCTTAGAAATTAAACTAGCATTTTCAGTTCTAAGGCTAGAAATTGATTCATTCAATTTATCAATCTTAGAATTTAAACTAGCATTTTCATTTCTAAGACTGGTAATTGAATCATGGCAAATGCTAAGCTCTTTAGTCAGGTTTTCACATTTCTCTACTTTCTGAGCATAAGCATTTTTCACTTTAACATGTTTTTTATTTTCTTTAATAAGGAATTCCTCTTGGCTGTCCAAGAGTTCATCCTTCTCATGAATGGCTCCTATCAATTCATTCAATTTTTTTGTTCCATGTTGAGGTTAGCAAAAAGAGTAAGTAAATCATCTTCGTCTTCACTAGAACTACCCTCATCACTAGATGTTGTATACTTGGGGTGGTTCTAGATTGTACCTTCTTTTTTTTGCTGTCCTTGGCCATGAAACATTTGTGGCCGACGTTGGGGAAGAGGAGGCCCTTGTTGACGGCGATGTTGGCGGCATCCTCGTCGGAGGAGGAGTCGGTGGAGCTCTCGTCGGAGTCCCATTCCCGACATACGTGGGCATCACCGCCCTTCTTCTTGTAGTACCTTTTCTTTTCCTTATTCTTCCCCTTCTTGTCTTCGCTCCTGTCACTATCACTAGACATTGGACATTTAGCAATAAAATGATCGGCCTTACCACATTTGTAGCACACCCTTTTGGAGCGGGGTTTGTAGTCCTTCCCCCTGCTATGCTTGAGGATTTGGCACAAGCTCTTAATGATGGGCGCCATTTCCTCATTGTTGAGCTTGGAGGCGTTGATGGGAAGCCTACTTTATGTAGACTCCTGTCTCTTCTCTCCTGTCGCCTTGAATGCGACGAGTTGCAGCTCGGGTGTGGAGGTGGCGCCTTGCTCCAAGTTGACTATGTGTTTGGAGTCTTTGATCATTAGCTCAAAGCTCACAAACTTACCAATCACTTCCTCGGGAGACATTAGTTTATATCTAGGATCCCCACGTATTAATTTAACTTGAGTAGGATTATGAAATATGAGGGATCTAAGAATAACTTTGACCATTTCATGGTCATCCCATTTGGTGCTCCCGAGGTTGCGCACTTGGTTCACCATAGTCTTTAGCCGGTTGTACATTGCTTGCGGCTCTTCTCCTTTGTTGAGGACGAATCGACCAAGTTCGCCCTCGATTGTCTCGCGCTTGGTGATCTTAGTCACCTCATCTCCTTCGTGCGCGGTCTTGAGAACGTCCCAAATTTCTTTGGCACTTTTTAACCCTTGCACCTTATTATACTCCTCTCGACACAAGGATGCGAGGAGTATAGTTGTGGCTTGGGAGTTAAAATGCCTAATTTGGGTGACCTCGTTCGAGTCGTAGCCCTCGTCCCCCACCTTAGGTACCTGTGCTCCAAACTCAACAATATCCCAAATGCTTGCGTGGAGTGAGGTTAGGTGATGTCTCATTTTATCACTCCACATACAATAATCTTCACCATCAAAATATGGTGGCTTGTCTAAGAAGACGGAAAGTAATGGAGAGCGCTTAGAAATACGGGGATAACATAGGGGCATCTTACTATACTTCTTGCGCTCATGGCACTTAGAAGCGACGGACGAGTCGGAGCTTGACGACGTGGAGGGCGATGAAGAGTCGGTCTCGTAGTAGACCACTTTCTTCATCTTCTTCTTCTTGTCACTCTTCCGATGCATCTTGTTGGAGGAAGAGGATTCCTTCTTATGCTTGTGGCCGGACTCTCTCGAAAGAGTTCTCCCCGAGCTCGCGGGCTTGTCGTCGGTCACAATCTCCCTCTTGGCGTGATCTCCTGACATCACTTCGAGTTGTTAGACTCTAATGAAGCACCAGGCTCTGATACCAATTGAAAGTCGCCTAGAGGGGGTGAATAGGCAGAATCTGAAATTTATAAACTTAAGCACACACTATAAACTGGGCTTAGCGTTAGCACTTAAATTAAGTCCGGGAGAGAGGGGGGAAATAAAATGGAAAACGAGCGGATGAACACGGTGATTTGTTTTACTGAGGTTCGATTCCAAAGAACCTAGTCCCCGTTGAGGTGGTCACAAAGACCAGGTCTCTTTCAACCCTTTCCCTCTCTCAAATGGTCACTTAGACCAAGTAAGCTTTCGCCTTAATCAAATGGGTAACTTAGACCCCGCAAGGACCACCACACACTTGGTGTCTCTTGCTTTGATTACAAGTCTCTTTGGAACAAGAATGAGGAAATAAGAAAGCGATCCAAGCAACAAGAGCACAAATAACATGAACAAACACTCTCTCAAGTCATTAGGTGGTTGGAATGGATTTGGGACTTGGAGAGGCTTTGATCTTTTGATTTGAGTCTAGGAGTGAATGCACTAGCTCTTGTATTGAATGAAAACTTCAGAAGACTTGGATGCTTGGAGTTGTGGTGGTTGGGGGTATTTATAGCCCTCAATCACCAACAAGCCGTTGAGGAAGGCTGTTGGCGATGGGTGCACCGGACAGTCCGGTGCGCCACCGGACAGGTCCTGTAGACTGTCCGGTGCGCCGCCACATCACCCAACCGTTAGGGTTCTGGAGGAGTAGACCATTGGAGGCTTTGTCCTCTTGCGGCACCGGACAGTTCGGTGCCACACCGGACACTGTTCGGTGCGCCTCTGACTTATGCTCTGACTTCTGGCGCGCACTGTTTGCGCGGTCAGCGGCTTTTGCAGTCGACCATTGCGTTGGATAGCCGTTGCTCCGCTGGCACACCGGACAGTTTGGTGGCACACTGGACAGTCCGGTGAATTATAGCGGAGCACGCCTGCAGAAACCCGAGAGTGGCTCGTTTGAGTTGTACGGTCCTGGTGCACCGGACACTGTCCGGTGTACCGTTCCTCAGCATACTCTGGTTTCTTTTGCTCCTTTGTATTTGATCCCTTACTTGAATATTTATTGGTTTGTGTTGAACCTTTATGCACCTGTAGAACATATATTCTAGAGCAAACTAGTTAGTCCATATATTTGTGTTGGACATTCAACCATCAAAATTAATTGTGGGAAAAGGTTAACCCTATTTCCCTTTCAGTATGGGATTGGTCGTCTCTTGGTAGATGGGTAACATGACTTGTGGGTAAAGGTGCGCAACCTCTGCAGAGTGTAAAACTGGTATACTAGCCGTGCTCACGGTCATGAGCAGCTCAGACTCTCACATGATTAATCTATGGAATTAAAACTCAATTTGTCATTTGCATCGCATTGGGATTATCTTGTTATTACTTAGTAACTACTAATAAAATTCTGACCAACTTATAAAAGCAATGCTCAGCTTCAACCTTTATTTTGTTGATCAGCCTTACACTTCACATGAACTCCCACCTTTGGTGAGTTCATGCACGTTATTCTCCACAACTTGTTGAGCTATGAACTTATGTGAGCTCACTCTTGCTGTCTCACACCCCCATAGGAGAAGAACAGGTGGTCGAAGAGGAGCCGCCTAACACTGAGGCTTTCGACTTGATCTTGGTGGCGTCTCCCAGTCAGCTTCATGGCGCCAGGGAATAATAATTAGTTCGCTTTATTTTATCATATATTTTGTAAGTCTTCCGCTATGTAATAAGTACTTTTATAACATTTATGACATTTATCTCTATGCACTCTGTTATTATGTGTGTTGTTCTTCCTTGGCGCACATATAAGATGCACCTGGCTTTATCCCTTAAATCCGGGTGTGACAAGAAGTGGTATCAGAGGAAATATTGACTGTAGGACGAAACCTAGATAGAAATGGACAAAACCCTTACCTACTTACCTTACTCTGATTCATTCTATACTTATCTTATCTTTATCCTGTCTCACCTTCTACTGTTCCACTCTGATTATTCTTACCTTTTCTATTCTAAGACAAGGAGGATTTCACACCTTGGAATCCTACATTTATGACCTTTTTAAGAGATAGGAGGCCTAAGACAAAAGTAAAACTATTTTTGTCGGCGTTTCGAACCCGGGGGGTCCCTGGACCGACGAGTAAATTATCGCCGCGTGCCCCAGCCCAGATGGGTCGGCGCGAGACGGAGCGCGAAGGGGGGAAGTAGCCGGAGGGAGACGGGCGTGAGAGGTGGAATCCTGCGGCCTTCGTGTTTGTCCCGCGCCCAGGTCGGGTGCGCTTGCAGTAGGGGGTTACAAGCGTCCACGCGGGAGGGAGCGAGCGGCCTCACGCGAGCGCCGTCCCGTCCTTCCCCGCGCGGCCAACCCTCTGTAAGAGGGCCCTGGTCCTTCCTTTTATAGGCGTAAGGAGAGGATCCAGGTGTACAATGGGGGGTGTAGCAGTGTGCTAACGTGTCTAGCGGAGGAGAGCTAGCGCCCTAAGTACATGCCATCGTGGCAGCCGGAGAGGTTTTGGCACCCGGTTCGTGTGGTGTCGTGGCCGTCAGAGGAGCGCTGGAGCCTGGCGGAAGGACAGCTGTCGGGGCTGTCGAGTCCTTGCTGACGTCCTCTTGCTTCCGTAAGGGGGCTGAGAGCCGCCGTTGTCATAGAGCGTGCGGGGCACCATCATTACTTGTCTAGCGGAGCGAGCCAGATGGGACGCCAGTCTTGTTCCCCGTAGCCTGAGTCAGCTTGGGGCAGGGTAATGATGGCGCCTCCTGTTGACGTGGTCGATCCGTGCCCTAGGTTGGGCGAGGTGGAGGCTCCTCCGAGGTCGAGGTCGAGTCTGTCTTCCAAGGTCGAGGTCGAGTCCGAGCCCCTGGGTCGGGCGAGGCGGAGTTCGTCGTCTTCCGGGGCTGAGCCCGAGTCCGAGCCCTGGGGTCGGGCGAAGCGGAGTTCGTCGTCTTCCGGAGCTGAGCCCGAGTCCGAGCCCTGGGGTCGGGCGAAGCGGAGTTCGTCGTCTTCCGGGGCTGAGCCCGAGTCCAAGCCCTGGGGTCGGGCGAAGCGGAGTTCGTCGTCTTCCGGGGCTGAGCCCGAGTCCGAGCCCTGGGGTCGGGCGAAGCGGAGTTCGTCGTCTTCCGGGGCTGAGCCCGAGTCCGAGCCCTGGGGTCGGGCGAAGCGGAGTTCGTCGTCTTCCGGGGCTGAGCCCGAGTCCGAGCCCTGGGGTCGGGCAAAGCGGAATTCGTCGTCTTCCGGGGCTGAGCCCAAGTTCGAGCCCTGGGGTCGGGCGAAGCGGAGTTTCCTATGGCGCCTGAGGCTGGACTTGGCTACTGTCAGCCTCACTCTATCGAGTGGCACAGCAGTCGGAGCGGCGCAGGCGGCGCTGTCCTCTTGTCAGACCGGTCAGTGGAGCGGCGAAGTGACTACGGTCACTTCGGCTCTGTCGACTGGAGGGCGTGCGTCAGGATAAAGGTGTCAGGCCACCTTTGCATTAAATGCCCCTGCGATTTGGTCGGTTGGCGTGGCGATTTGGCCAAGGTTGCTTCTTGGCGAAGACTGGGCCTCGGGCGAGCCGAAGGTGTGTCCGTTGCTGGAGGGGGTCCTCGAGCGAGACGTAAATCCTCCGGGGTCGGCTGCCCTTGCCCGAGGCTGGGCTCGGGCGAGGCGTGATCGCGTCCCTCAAATGGACCGATCCTTGACTTAGTCGCACCCATCAGGCCTTTGCAGCTTTGTGCTGATGGGGGTTACCAGCTGAGATTTAGGAGTCTTGAGGGTACCCCTAATTATGGTCCCCGACAGTAGCCCCCAAGCCTCGAAGGGAGTGTTAATACTCGCTTGGAGGCTTTTGTCGCACTTTTTTGCAAGGGGACCAGCCTTTCTCGGTTGCGTTTTGTTCCGGTGGGTGCGCGCGAGCGCACCCGCCGGGTGTAGCCCCCGAGGCCTCGGAGGAGTGGTTTGACTCCTTCGAGGTCTTAATGCATTTCGCAACACTTTGGCTGGTTTGGTTGTTCCCTCATGCGAGCTGGCCGTAGCCCGGGTGCACGGTCGGGGTCCCAAGTTCTCGGGCTGGTATGTTGACGCTGTCAACGGTTTGGCCGGAGCCGGGTTTGCGAGAGCAGCCCCCGAGCCTCTGCACAGGGCGAGAGGACGGTCAAGGACAGACTCGACTTTTTTACATACGCCCCTGCGTCGCCTTTCCACAAGGAGGAGGGGGGGAAAGCGCCATGCTGCCCTCGGAGGGCGCCGAACATGGTGTTTCCGGTGAGCTGCTGACGGGTAATCCGAGTGGACGCCCGTGCCCCATTTGTTAGGGGTCGGCTAGAGGCCCGGAGGCGCGCTCCAAAAGTACCTGCGGGTGATCTGCCGGACCCGGTCCCCTTTCGACGGGGTCCGAGGGCTCGATGCCTCCCTCTGATGGGATTCCGTTACAAGATCGTTCCCGCTGGTCTCGGAAATGTCCTAGGGTACCTCGGGAGCATAGCCCGAGCCTTGGTTATGTATCGAACGTACCCAGGGTCATCCCTCACTCTGTGTCTGAGGCGGCTGTGAACCCTTCGAGGGCCAGCCTACGAACCCCTAATCAGTAGTGGGCGCGGAGCCCGAGTGGCCTGAGGCGGCCGTTGAACCCTTCCGAGGGGCCGGCCTTCGAACCTCTGACCAGTAGTGGGCGCGGAACCCAAGCGCTCTGAGGCGGATGTTAAACCCCTCCGAGGGGCCAGCCTTTGAACCTCTTATCAGTAGGGAGGCTCGGGGCCTGTTTCCTTCACGAAGAAGGATCCTTTTCGGGGTATCCCCCTTTCCCGGTCCCTGTTGTAAGAGAGAGAAAGAGGAAAAGGAAAAGGATACGAAATCGAATGACGTGGTGTACCTTTTTTGACGCGGTCATTATGGCGAAGGCGAAGCGTCGCTTGCTTCTCCTGCCTGAGGCGCTGCCTGTCCCGCCGCGGAGTTAATGCGACAGGGCGAGTGGTTCGCGAGGCGGCCGTTGCACGTGCGTGAGCCGTTCGAGGAACGGAACATGGGCGCGCCGTCTTCACGCCGTGAGAGAGGGTTCTCTCGCTGTCCCATGAGGTGACATGAGCTTGGCTGACGACGTGACCGCTGCTCCTGCCCGCCTGCCACCGCCATTACTGCCGGCCCATTTTTGGCCGTATTGATCGTCGCGCCTGGCTGGCACTGCTGGGTCGTACGCAGGGTTGCCTCGAGTCGCGGTACTAGTTCCGCAGTCGAGGAGGCGTGGTAGTGGTGCTGATGTCGTCCTTCAGAGTGGAGATCCTCCGACCGCGTCGCCGTCCGAGGCTAGGTCGGACCTCGCCGAAGGTGTAGTTGACGCCGAGGGTGCTGCTGCTCCCTTCAACTGTCAAGATCCGAGCCTGCAGGATCGGATTATCTTGTAGCGTGTGTATGTTTTCTGCGGCCGCCGAGGCCCAAACATACCATCGTCGTGTTGTAAAGCTACGTTTCTTTTCCTCTTGTTTCGAGTATCTGGACTTATTTGTCGGTAACAGAATTGTTTGTGCGAGCGAGAGTTGCTTTTCACGGAAGGTCATGAGTGAGGTATCCGTATCCCAGAGGCATAGGAATCCCTCGGCTCGGTCGGCCTTGCCGGTTACGCGCACTCTTACTCGTCCATAGGGTTCTGTCACCGACGTAGCCGAGAAGGCCCGAAAAATCGTTCCGGCAGAGGAGCTTTCGAGCGTGAAGACTTGTTCGGTCCGCGGAATCACTTATCCAAGCGCGAGTTACTTATCGCAGAAGGTGATGAGTGAGGTATCCGTATTGTAACGCCCTGAATTTGGGGGTAGATTTTTTTTCTTCTTTTCCCTCACCAAATTCAGGCGTTACCCTTTCCTTTTTCCTTTTCTCCTCGCTAAACCTTGATCTTTTCCAAAATATAGCGGGATTCGGCTTGAAGTCCCATGTAAAGCAAAACCCTAAAATATTATATTTTGTGTGATGCACCATGCCGGACCATGCATACCTTTTGATTGTTTAAAAATGTGAATGCATTCATTTAGAGGAAAGTAGATTTTGGAAAAAGAAAACCTTTTCCTTCTCCTCTCCCCCCTCCTTCCCCATTTTCGGCCCAGTCGCCCCCCTTCCCCCCCCGCGTGGGCCTCGCGGCGGCCCAGCCGCCCCCCTTCCCTTCCCGCCATGGGCCGCCTGGCGGCCCAGCCGCGCCCCCCCTCCCCCTTTGGGCCCAGCCGGCCCAACCGCCCCCTCCTTTTTTTCTTTTTTCCAAAAATCCCCTCCCCGCGGGCCCCGCTCGTCATCCCCTCTCTCTCCCTCACCTTAACCCTAGCCGCCGACGCCCCCGTCCCGCCCCCGCGCCGCCGCCGCCCCTCCCCGGCGCCGTCGCCGCCCCTCCCCGGCGCCGCCGCCGCGCCGGCCTCCCTCTCCGGTGAGGTTTCTCCCTCCCCCTCCCTCCTCTCCTCCCCTCCCTCCTCCTTCCCTCCCGCCGGCGTCCCCCGCCCCCGCGCCATGGGCGCGCCCGCCTCGGCCCCGACGAGCTTGGCCTCGGCCCCGGCTCTGGCCGCCCCGGCCTCGCCCGCGCTCGGCCGCTCGCTCGGCCGCCCTCCCCGCGCCGCCCTCGGCCGTCCCCGGCCTGGCCGCCCCCGGCTCGGCGAGCTCGGCCGCCTCCGGCGAGCTCGGCCCCGGCCCCGGCCGCCCTCGGCCGTCTGCGCCCGGCCGCTCCGCGCCGCCCCGCCCCCGTCGCGCCCGGCCCCGGCCGCCCCGGCCTTGTCCGCGCCCGCCCTCCCCGCGTCGCTCTCTGACGAGCTCGGCTCGGCCGCCCGGCCTCGGCTGCCTCGCCCCGCCCGGCCCCCCCGGCGAGCTCGCGCCGGCCCCGCCCCGACCCCGGCCTCGGCCGCCCCGCCCCGCCCCGCCTCGGCCACGCCCGGCCCCGGCGCGCCTCGCTCCGGCGAGCCCGCCCCTCGCCGCGCCCTGGCTGCCCCGGCTCGGCCGCCCCTGTGCGAGCCCCGCTCGGCCGCCCCGTGCCCCGGCTCGGCCGTCCCCGCCGCGCTCGCGCCCGGCTCGGCCGTGTCCGCCTCGGCCCCGGCCGTGCGCCGTGCTCGCCCGCTCGCCCCGCCGTGCCTTGCTCGCGTCGTGACCCGTCGTGCCCCATCTACCCCCCCGTGTCCTATGCGCGCTAATCCCGTTGTTCATATTAATAAGATAGGGGTCTCAATTTGGAAATTGGTTACGTCAGTTAATTTGTATAGCTAATCATCTATCTCATTCAATGATAATCTACTAAAAGTGGTCACGTTTATATTAGTGCATGTAGCTAATTCTTTTGTTAAGACCAATTGGAATTAGAACACGTGACGTCTAGTTATTCATCAACCCATAGTGCGTCTCGGGCTTAAGCTCTAACCCTCGCGAGACCTTTTCTCATTTCTTTCCAATCATGGTAAGTTCATTATCGCATGTGATATTCTATACATATTTACTTCATTTGTTCTCTTGTATGGTGTACTGTTTGTTCCCTAATTTGAATGGATGGATGTATGTATGCTTGCAATCGCATAGAGAACGATCCGGTCGAAGAGCCCGAGGAACTCGCAGGAGAAGCCCCTGAGCAGCAGTCGGTTGGTGGAGGCAAGTGTCCCTTGACCTATCTCTGTCCTATACATTCTTTAATTCACCTCCCGCATTACACATTTATACTTAAGGATTGACTAGCTTTTGTTATTCATGTCCTTGTTTACCTATTTGGGTTGGATTACTATTGTCTAGCTTTATGCTATTTCTTAACTCTAATCAATGAACATGATGAGATTATCTATGATACGCTGTTTTCCCTTATCTTATTATGATGTTGTACTTGTGGTCTTCAAGGGGGCTCGAGCGGTTTCTCGAGTGCCTCTCCGTAAGGACCTGTTCTATGGATGACCGCCCGGGAAAACAGTGCAACCATGAGGGTGGAATGGGATGCCCTTAGCTGAATAATTAGAGGATCCGGGGTGTAGTTCACTTAGCCGTCGTGCCGTCAATGGGGCTCGGTGTATGCGGCTCGCTCTGCCAAGTTTGGGTTCGCCCCTTGGGGAGGAGTGCAGTGCATTTAGGAAACCTAACGGGTGGCTACAGCCCCGGGGAATCTTTGTAAAGGCTACGTAGTGATGCCCTGCTAGGCCACCTAGGTAGTGGTCAATGGGGAGTAGCTCTCTCCGGGCAGAATGGGAATCACGGCTTGTGGGTAAAGTGCACAACCTCTGCAGAGTGTTTGAAAACTGATATATCAGCCGTGCTCACGGTTATGAGCGGCCAAGGGAGCTCCAATGATTAGTGGTACTTGATCAGAGACATTATGGTACAGGTGGCTATGAGATCGATGGTTTTGGTTATGACTATGGTGCTGGTAAGTGGTATTCTTTCCGTTTGGAAAGGGTACATCGAGCTAATAACTTGGGTTAATGCTAAAAATGGCTTTCTATTAGTAAATAATAATCTGACCAACTAAAAGCAACTGCTTGACTTATCCCCACATAAAGCTAGTCCACTACAGCCAAACAGGATACTTGCTGAGTATGTTGATGTGTACTCACCCTTGCTCTACACACCAACCCCCCCATCCCCAGGTTGTCAGCATTGCAACCACTGCTCAGGCGAAGATGAAGCTGTGGAAGGAGACTTTCAGGAGTTCCAAGACTACGACGAGTTCTAGGCGTGGGTTAGCGGCAACCCCCAGTCGGCTGCCTGTGAAGGCCGCGTTTATCTACGTTTCTTTTCCACACTTTGATTTATTGTAAGGACTATATGGACGTCTCAGACGTATGATGTAATCGACTATTATTTCCCTTTTTAATACTATTTGAGCACTGTGTGATGATGTCCATGTTATGTAACTGCTGTGTACGTGAATAACTGATCCTGGCACGTACATGGTTCGCATTCAGTTTGCCTTCTAAAACCGGGTGTGACATAAGTGGTATCAAAGTCGTGCTGACTGTAGGACCGCTAACCTAGAATAGAATGGTCGTTCTAAGGACTATAGACCTTTGTCCCTGCCTTGACTTTGATATCCCTTCAAAAGTTGGTCATACCGACCAAACCTATGTTCTACTATACATTATACCTTGCTGAAAATTGTGTTTTATTCTAATCCTTCATTTATTTATGATTCATTATTTGCTGGTCATATTAATTCTGTTCTCACCCTTTTGCTGGCGATGTCTTTTGTAGATGGCTCGACTTAGACACACTGCACGAAAGTCCGTCATCCCCTTCTTACCCTCCCGCCTTGCTGAGCGTCCGCTTCGCCGTCCCGTGGCTGGACAGTCCAGCCACTTGGAGAGACTGCACCACCGCCTGCATGAGGAGCAGGAACGTCGACGACAGGAGCAGCAGGGCTCTTCCTTCTCGCTCCAACAGGAGATAGAGTCCGTGAGGAGCTGCTCCCCTATGCTTCCCCTGGAGGCGCCCCCTGCACCACCACTGGGCGCCCCAGCTTCTGGAGTAGCTGCTGGAGGAGACCCAGACGACGGAGGTGGCGACGACAGCTCGAGCCACGACACCGACTTCTCTACTGACCATGAGCCGGAAGGATGGGTTGCTCGACCCATCGCTCGCGACGCTGCTCGCGGGTGTCACTTCCATGATGCGCTCGACACCCTGCTACGTCGGGCACTTAACCGGCGTACCTGGTCCATCGAGTATCGCTGTGTGGTCTACCAGCATAGTCGCGGGGTCTACCCGGACCGCTAGGAGGCAACCTGCTTGGTGCGCCGCCCGGAGAACAGTCTCCAGGGTGCGGAGGCCTGCTCAGAGCACTATTCTATCTCTGAACGGGACTCAGCTGAGGCGGCCATGCAAGACGCTGCACGACGTGCGCTTTCGCACTACTGCTCGGTTCTCGGTGGGGTAGCTGACGGTCTTGACCTGAAGTATTACCCCCGCCGTCCATCTGGCAGCACAGGAGGCGTGATTGTTTCACCTGTCGGTGAGGACAATCCTAGGTTGAGCAGCACAGTCAACCTAGCCGTCGTGCTAAACACGGAGCTGGACCATGCATTAGACGAGCTGAGTAGGGCTCGTGCTGAGATCGCCCTGCTGCGGGCTGAGCGCGCGGAACGTCGTCACCTGGACGATGGTTCCCCCGCTCCCGTTGGGACTCAGCACCCGTACCGCTCACCTCGGCGTGGACACCAGCCTTATGGCAATCCCGACTGCAAGACCAAGATAAATCTAGAACCATAGATCGTTAGAGTTGGCTCTTGTAATTAATACAAAATATATATACGTAGAAGCTTCAGTCTTAGCGTTAGTCTCGCTTTTAGTTAGTCTTAGTTAGACAGGGTAGTTTCTTATATCCTGTGCATTAATGTTTGTCATGATGAACTATGTTTGGTTTGGATCTTTGTAATGACTGTCACCAGAGTGTGGGTATCCCCTGCATTTTGGTTTACCTCTTATATGTTAAAGGAGTTAGCTATATAGTTGGGAAACCTTTTATTCCACTTTCCTCTTTATCTGAGAAGCTGTGTGGTCTGTGTTGGAGATCAGTGAAGATGCTCATCTGTTCAGTGCTGTTGAAGGATTCTATACTCTTTTCTTATGCTGCAAGATTTACCAGATCAGTTCTGATGTGTGGTTGCATTCTGCAGATGTCAGAGAACAGGCGCAGAGGAGGAAGGCGTGCTGTAATACTCAAAGTTGTATACAAAGAATAATAGAGAGATCTCCTCAGTTTATGTGCCTTATTTGCATCATGAAAAGAGCATACATGTAACTAAGAGGGATTAATCAAAACAAATGATTCCAAGATAAAAAAATATGCATCATGTTGGAGTTACATGTTTGTGCATTAAATAAAAACAATAAGATAATAATTATTAGAAGTTGAATTAAACCCTAAATGGGAATTAGGGCTTTATAAATAAGAAGGAGAGAAATGATATAAGAATATAAATGATATAATTATATTTCAAGAATTGGTATTCTTAACTTCACAAAAGTAATAAAGATTAATGTAGCACAAGATTGACTTCAAAATTCAAACTCAAAATTTAAACCTAGAAAGGAAGAAAAGAAAATAGGAAGAAAAGATAAAAAAAGAAAAGAATTAAAGAACCACTTGGGCCGACTGCCTCATTTTCGGCCCATAGCGTTTTTCCGTTCCACAGTGCCCACAGAAGAAACCGCGCGCGTTCCGCGACTGATTTGTGGACCCGGGTCGTCTGGTGGCGGGTGCGCGCGCGGACCTCACTGCACCATAGACCCCACATGTCAGCGGCATCGGCATTGCGCGCCGTTTGAACCATTTCTCCACTGCCATACGGGCCCAGTGGCCAGTCAGTTTCTCTCGCTCTCGGTTCCTTTCCTTCTCTGGCGTGTGGACCTGGCGAGTCAGTCGTCTCCCACCTTCCCCCACGGATTTTACCTAACTCACGCGCAACGACCGCCGCGACGTCGTCGGAGGTTTGACCAGCTCGCGCGCACTTCCCGACCCCCGCCCGGTCAGCTGGTCCCTTTAGCGCCTCGGCTACTGCGGGTCTCCGCCATGTGGGTCCTCTTTCACCGGGTCGTCTCCCTCGCGAGAAATTCGCGCCGTGGGCGGAGCCAACGGCCCGAGCGCAGAGCGCGGAACTCCTTCCCCTTCTCCCGGAACTGCAAAGCCACGACTCCGACTCCGCCGGTTCGGGGGGATAAAGGCACACTGCGCCCGCGTGCCATCACCTGAACTTGAGCCGCCAGCGCCTTGCGGTGTGAGATTTTGCGCGCACTGCGGAGGAAAGAAGGGCGCCGCCGTCGCAGACCTCTTAGCGTCGTGGTTAGGCCTTCGGCGCGCGACTGGGGTGCTGCGCGGGGCCCTGGGATCGTGTTGATGGCCTTGACGGGGGTTGCGGGGCATCGGAATCGGGCGAATTCCTCGCCGTTGCTTCACCACCGCCACGGATCCGCTGTGCATCGTCGACACGCCTGCACGATCCATAATCACTGGTGAACACCCCTCCCACGCATATCCTATCGTTCTGGCTACTCGTATTCAACTTTGGATAGAAGTTTTAGCACCCAAATGGCTCGGGGATTGGTCGCCGGCGATGGCGCCGCCGTGGCGGTGCGACTGTGCCGTTGCCGGGCAGGGGGGATCGGGGCAGCTGTTCGCGGCCGTTGGATGCGCAGCGCACGGTTAGATGTATTCGATCGCATACCCTTTCGCCAAGCGGATCCGTGCCGTCGGATCCCGTGTAGGGGCATCATAGCCGTTTATAGTGCTTTAAATCATGGCCGCATATCTCCGATCCGAGGGCAGATATCGCGTACCGGTTCAGATTTATAACCTTCTAATCTGGGCCGTGTGGTTTTGATCCAACGGCCTGGGTTCACCGATACCTCTTCGCTTGACTCAATTGCTAAAGAGACCTTGACAAATGTTTGAATTAACCCGCAGTCCACACTGTGGGAGTTCTGAGTCTTGGTGTCTTTTGCGCAGGACCCCCTAGGTTTCTGTTAAATAGTAGCCGCAGTCCAAGTAACTCAGAAAACTATTAGATTTAATTCAGAAATTCTTTTTAATGCAAAATAATATCCCAAACTTAGGAAATTCATAGTTAATTCATTTTAACTCCAAATTGAGTCATTCTAGTTACAATAATTTTGTATTAATATTGTTTATCACCTAGTACCTTTGTTTAACCATGAAACTTGAATTAAAATTGCTCAATTGAATTAATCTATTCTAGGTGCTAAATGATTTCAGAAATTCATAACTCAATATCCGTAGCTCTGAATTTAGTGGTTCTTGTTTCTACGATCTTGTAGCAACGCGTAGATCATAATTATACAGTTTATCCTTATGTTTGGTGTAATGTTAATTTTGCCTATACACTGTTTGTTTGTAATGCTACGACTAGCGTGAGGACACGTGTCATATGAAGAGCAAGTGGTACCTGGAATCTCAAGTCCCATGCAAGTTGTGCCCTTGATCACTTCTTTTTACCCACTCATGTTCTAATTAATCATAATGATCTGCATAGGTTAATTTTGATGGGACCCAATAGGTTACCCTAGTTTGTCTATCTTTATACCTTGTTTACCACTGAACTTTTTGGGTAGTACCTGCTATTGCTTTATGTGGTTATGGGTATGGAGATACATTTTATTCATGATTACACTTTTATTATCAGTTGTTATTTACTGTTCATGATAAGATCATTATGTTAATTGGAACATGGAGAACCACCCGGGAAAACAGTGCTACCACAAGGGTTTATGGACGCCCTTGGCTAACTAATTAGGAAAGCTAGTGGAAGACTACCTTACCCGAAAGGGGCAAGGGCAGTAGGGGAGTGGTCAGTGTAGGGAGGTCCTTGGTTGATTTTGCTGCGATGGCGGTCAGGCAAGAACCCTGCATTGGAGCTTCCTATAAACTGTAGCAGGTTTTCTGAAGCTAGTGGAACTTTGTAAAGGCCTCGTAATGTTACCCTGCCTCGCCTCCTCGGTAGAGGTGTATGGGAAGTTGCGATCCCTTGGCAGATGGGTAACATGACTTGTGGGTAAAGATGCGCAACCTCTGCAGAGTGTAAAACTGGTATACTAGCCGTGCTCACGGTCATGAGCAGCTCGGACACTCACATGATTAATTTATGGAACTTAAATTCAATTTGTCATATGCATTGCATCACAGGTGATGTTGTTACTTCTGTTCTACTACTTAATTGGGTTGGTATTTACTTATATTTAGTAATTGCTAATAAAATTTTGACCAACTTTAAAAGCAATGCGCAGCTCTAACCATCCTCTTTGGTAAGCCTTACACTTCACATGAACTCACACCTTTGGCGAGTTCATTCACATTATTCCCCACAACTTGTTGAGCGATGAACGTATGTGAGCTCACTCTTGCTGTCTCACACCCCCCACAGGTCAAGAACAGGTACCGCAGGATGAGGCACTTGGAGGATGCTGTGACGAGTTCGTGAGAGGTCTAGGCCGTCGTCTCCCAATCAACTTTGGGTTGCTGGACCGTTGTCTCCTTATAATGTAATTATTTATTTATTCTGTACAGAACTCCTATTATTTAGTAAATATGTGACATTCGATCTTGTGCCATGATTCATCATATGTGTGAGACTTGGTCCCAGCACACCTGGTGATTATGTTCGCGCCCGGGCTTTGGACCCCTAAAACCCGGGTGTGACAGAAGTGGTATCAGAGGAATGTTGACTGTAGGACGAAACCTAGATAGAACTGGACAACCCTTCCTTACCTTTGCTACTCTGATTCTTTTCTAAACTTTTCTTACTCTTTTCTCATCTATTTCCGCTTTACTCTGATTATTCTTACCTTACCATCCTAAAGACAAAATGTGGATTTCACATTTTGAAATCCTGTGCCTAAAGTGACTTTAGGAGTAGGAGACCTACTCTTAGGAACAACATCAATACTATTTTTGTATATATTTGTATGCTTGAATGTTTGTTCTTGTGATACTTGTCTGATTTGGATCTTTGATTGAGTGTGATGAGTTGTGGAGTAATGTCCACAATTACATCTACATATATACGTATAGGCATAAAAAAATCATAAGATGACTATACAAACTAAAAATATTCCGTATTAAAAATATATCCAGTTTAATAGCTCCACCTTATCTTAAAATATTCTCTCTTGCCTTAATAGATTCATCTTATCTTGAAAAGATTTTATCTTATCCCAATAGATCTAGCTGATCCCAAAAGATTCTACCTTATCGATATGGATTTATCTTGTTCTAATAGGCATACCTATCCCACTCTATAGTAACAACCATGATCTAGCCTAAACTAATTAGATCTTATCTAGTTATACCAATCTGATCTAGATCCCATCTAATCTAACATGATCTAATCCAAATTGAGTTATTTAAATAAGTTAGATAATGTTGGTGACATAAATTAGGCCCTAATTCTATAAACATATCTTACCTTAAATTAATACCTTGGACTAACTCGTCCGTAAAACCTGCATCATAGGTTGCCTAATCTAGATATCCCAAAAGCAAAGTAAAACTCTGTTTAACCTACCTATCCCACGCACCCGCAATTGTTATCCTAGCTCAGATAATGGCATCTAACATCACGACTGAAGGACCCTAAATCTGACCCAAGAAGAATAAGCATCAACTCAAGTCTTCAAAGCTCAAGTTGGATCGCTAGAGGAACCAGGATCCACAGTTCTGGATGAAGTATGTCCTTATTATACCCTTGCCATAACCGTGCCTCATCTGAACTAATAAATGGCTAGACATACCATATTCATATTTTCCAAATTATCTACTAGTTGTTATGTAAAAAAAAACTTGAATCAAACTTTGATTCCCAAAACTAAATGAGAAACTAAAATTCTAGACCAAACTTATTGTATCCCTTTTCTTATAAATCTCGGGGACGAGATTATTTTTAAGGGGGGTAGGATTTGTAATACTCAAAGTTGTATACAAAGAATAGTAGAGAGATCTCCTCAGTTTATGTGCCTTATTTGCATCATGAAAAGAGCATACATGTAACTAAGAGGGATTAATCAAAACAAATGATTCCAAGATAAAAAAATATGCATCATGTTGGAGTTACATGTTTGTGCATTAAATAAAAACAATAAGATAATAATTATTAGAAGTTGAATTAAACCCTAAATGGGAATTAGGGCTTTATAAATAAGGAGTGAAATGATATAAGAATATAAATGATATAATTATATTTCAAGAATTGGTATTCTTAACTTCACAAAAGTAATAAAGATTAATGTAGCACAAGATTGACTTCAAAATTCAAACTCAAAATTTAAACCTAGAAAGGAAGAAAAGAAAATAGGAAGAAAAGATAAAAAAAGAAAAGAATTAAAGAACCACTTGGGCCGACTGCCTCATTTTCGGCCCATAGCGTTTTTCCGTTCCGCAGTGCCCACAGAAGAAACCGCGCGCGTTCCGCGACTGATTTGTGGACCCGGGTCGTCTGGTGGCGGGTGCGCGCGCGGACCTCACTGCACCATAGACCCCACATGTCAGCGGCATCGGCAATGCGCGCCGTTTGAACCATTTCTCCACTGCCATACGGGCCCAGTGGCCAGTCAGTTTCTCTCGCTCTCGGTTCCTTTCCTTCTCTGGCGTGTGGACCTGGCGAGTCAGTCGTCTCCCACCTTCCCCCACGGATTTTACCTAACTCACGCGCAACGACCGCCGCGACGTCGTCGGAGGTTTGACCAGCTCGCGCACACTTCCCGACCCCCGCCCGGTCAGCTGGTCGCTTTAGCGCCTCGGCTACTGCGGGTCTCCGCCATGTGGGTCCTCTTTCACCGGGTCGTCTCCCTCGCGAGAAATTCGCGCCGTGGGCGGAGCCAACGGCCCGAGCGCAGAGCGCGGAACTCCTTCCCCTTCTCCCGGAACTGCAAAGCCACGACTCCGACTCCGCCGGTTCGGGGGGATAAAGGCACACTGCGCCTGCGTGCCATCACCTGAACTTGAGTCGTCAGCGCCTTGCGGTGTGAGATTTTGCGCGCACAGCGGAGGAAAGAAGGGCGCCGCCGTCGCAGACCTCTTAGCGTCGTGGTTAGGCCTTCGGCGCGCGACTGGGGTGCTGTGCGGGGCCCTGGGATCGTGTTGATGGCCTTGACGGGGGTTGCGGGGCATCGGAATCGGGCGAATTCCTCGCCGTTGCTTCACCACCGCCACGGATCCGCCGCGCATCGTCGACACGCCTACACGATCCATAATCACTGGTGAACACCCCTCCCACGCATATCCTATCGTTCTGGCTACTCGTATTCAACTTCGGATAGAAGTTTTAGCACCCAAATGGCTCGGGGATTGGTCGCCGGCGATGGCGCCGCCATGGCGGTGCGACTGTGCCGTCGCCGGGCAGGGGGGATCGGGGCAGCTGTTCGCGGCCGTTGGATGCGCAGCGCACGGTTAGATGTATTCGATCGCATACCCTTTCGCCAAGTGGATCCGTGCCGTCGGATCCCGTGTAGGGGCATCATAGCCATTTATAGTGCTTTAAATCATGGCCGCATATCTCCGATCCGAGGGCAGATATCGCGTACCGGTTCAGATTTATAACCCTCTAATCTGGGCCGTGTGGTTTTGATCCAACGGCCTGGGTTCACCGATACCTCTTCGCTTGACTCAATTGCTAAAGAGACCTTGGCAAATGTTTGAATTAACCCGCAGTCCACACTGTGGGAGTTCTGAGTCTTGGTGTCTTTTGCGCAGAACCCCCTGGGTTTCTGTTAAATAGTAGCCGCAGTCCAAGTAACTCAGAAAACTATTAGATTTAATTCAGAAATTCTTTTTAATGCAAAATAATATCCCAAACTTAGGAAATTCATAGTTAATTCATTTTAACTCCAAATTGAGTCATTCTAGTTACAATAATTTTGTATTAATATTGTTTATCACCTAGTACCTTTGTTTAACCATGAAACTTGAATTAAAATTGCTCAATTGAATTAATCTATTCTAGGTGCTAAATGATTTCAGAAATTCATAACTCAATATCTGTAGCTCTGAATTTAGTGGTTCTTGTTTCTACGATCTTGTAGCAACGCGTAGATCATAATTATACAGTTTATCCTTATGTTTGGTGTAATGTTAATTTTGCCTATACACTGTTTGTTTGTAATGCTACGACTAGCGTGAGGACACGTGTCATATGAAGAGCAAGTGGTACCTGGAATCTCAAGTCCCAGGCAAGTTGTGTCCTTGATCACTTCTTTTTACCCACTCATGTTCTAATTAATCATAATGATCTGCATAGGTTAATTTTGATGGGACCCAATAGGTTACCCTAGTTTGTCTATCTTTATACCTTGTTTACCACTGAACTTTTTGGGTAGTACCTGCTATTGCTTTATGTGGTTATGGGTATGGAGATACATTTTATTCATGATTACACTTTTATTATCATTTCTTATTTACTGTTCATGATAAGATCATTATGTTAATTGGAATATGGAGAACCACCCGGGAAAACAGTGCTACCACAAGGGTTTATGGACGCCCTTGGCTAACTAATTAGGAAAGCTAGTGGAATACTACCTTACCCGAAAGGGGCAAGGGCAGTAGGGGAGTGGTCAGTGTAGGGAGGTCCTTGGTTGATTTTGCTGCGATGGCGGTCAGGCAAGAACCCTGCATTGGAGCTTCCTATAAACTGTAGCGGGTTTTCTGAAGCTAGTGGAACTTTGTAAAGGCCTCATAATGTTACCCTGCCTCGCCTCCTCGGTAGAGGTGTATGGGAAGTCGCGATCCCTTGGCAGATGGGTAACATGACTTGTGGGTAAAGATGCGCAACCTCTGCAGAGTGTAAAACTGGTATACTAGCCGTGCTCACGGTCATGAGCAGCTCGGACACTCACATGATTAATTTATGGAACTTAAATTCAATTTGTCATATGCATTGCATCACAGGTGATGTTGTTACTTCTGTTCTACTACTTAATTGGGTTGGTATTTACTTATATTTAGTAATTGCTAATAAAATTTTGACCAACTTTAAAAGCAATGCACAGCTCTAACCATCCTCTTTGGTAAGCCTTACACTTCACATGAACTCACACCTTTGGCGAGTTCATTCACATTATTCCCCACAACTTGTTGAGCGATGAACGTATGTGAGCTCACTCTTGCTGTCTCACACCCCCCCACAGGTCAAGAACAGGTACCGCAGGATGAGGCACTTGGAGGATGCTGTGACGAGTTCGTGAGAGGTCTAGGCCATCGTCTCCCAGTCAACTTTGGGTTGCTGGACCGTTGTCTCCTTATAATGTAATTATTTATTTATTCTGTACAGAACTCCTATTATTTAGTAAATATGTGACATTCGATCCTGTGCCATGATTCATCATATGTGTGAGACTTGGTCCCAGCACACCTGGTGATTATGTTCGCGCCCGGGCTTTGGACCCCTAAAACCCGGGTGTGACACGTGCTCAGCAGGAGCGAGCCGCTCGGCAGGAAGAGGTGCCCCAGCAACAGCATCTGCCGCCCCCGCCCCCGATGTCGATCGAGCAGATGTTTCTGATGCAGACTCAGGCAGTTCAAGCCATCGGTCAGACTCTGGCTGCCATTCAGCAGCAGCAGCAACAGCAAGCACCACCTCGGCCTCAGATGCCCAGAGACAAGCGTGCTGAATTCATGAGAGGTCATCCACCAACGTTCGCTCACTCTTCTGACCCCATGGATGCTGAAGACTGGCTGCACACTGTGGAGCGGGAGTTGCATACCGCTCAGTGCGATGATAGGGAGAAAGTCCTGTATGGTCCCCGTCTGTTGAGAGGAGCAGCTCAGTCATGGTGGGAGTCTTACCTCGCCACCCATGCCCACCCTGACGCCATCACCTGGGAAGAGTTCAGAGGAAGCTTTCGTCAGTACCATGTGCCTGCAGGTCTGATGACAGTGAAGAAGGAGGAGTTCCTGGCCCTCAAGCAAGGGCCATTGTCTGTCAGTGAGTACGGGACAGGTTTCTGCAGTTGTCTCGCTATGCTCCTGAAGATGTCAACACCGACGCCAAGCGACAGTACCGTTTCCTGAGAGGCTTGGTTGACCCTCTGCAGTACCAACTGATGAATCACACCTTCCCGACATTTCAGCACCTGATTGACAGAGCAATCATGACAGAGAGGAAGCGTAAGGAGATGGAGGATCGTATGCGCAAGATCAGTGGACCCCAGCCTGGAAGCAGTAATCATCCTTGTTTCTCAGGCAATCAACCTCAACAGTTTAGGCAGAACCAGCGTCTACCTCAGCAGCATCAGCAGTTCCAAAGGCAGTATCCTCAGCATCAGTATCAGAACCGTCAGAGCAATCAGTCAGGAGGAGGTCAGTTTCAGAGGCAGAATCAGCAGGCACCTCGTCTTCCTGCCCCAGCAGCCCAGCAGAACAGTCAAGCAGCACCAGCTCAGGTTGGAAACAGGGCATGTTTCCACTGTGGAGAGCAAGGCCACTGGGTGATGCAATGTCCGAAGAAGGTAGCCCAGCAGCAGTCAGGCCCCAATGCCCCAGCAAAGCAGAATGTGTCTCAGCCTGGAGTAGGCTACCGCTCTCAGCCACGCTACAACCATGGGAGACTGAACCACTTGGAGGCTGAAGCAGTTCAGGAGACCCCCGGCATGATAGTAGGTATGTTCCTAGTCGACTCCCATATTGCAGAAGTGTTATTTGATACTGGAGCAACACATTCTTTTATTACTGCATCATGGGTAGAAGCACATAATCTTCCAATTACTACCATGTCAACCCCCATTCAAATTGACTCAGCCGGTGGTAGAATTCGAACCGATAACATTTGTTTGAATGTATGTGTGGAAATAAGGGGGATAGCATTTCCCGCCAACCTTATAGTAATGGGTACTCAGGGAATAGATGTCATCCTAGGGATGAATTGGCTAGATAAGTATCAGGCAGTTATCAGTTGTGATAAAAGGACAATCAAGTTGGTGTCCCCACTAGGAGAGGAAGTGGTGACCGAGTTAGTCCCGCCTGAGCCAAAGAAAGGAAGTTGTTATCAGATAGCTGTCGATAGCAGTGAAGCAGACCCAATTGAGAGTATCAAGGTTGTGTCCGAATTCCCAGATGTGTTTCCAAAGGACTTACCGGGTATGCCACCAGAGCGGAAAGTTGAATTTGCCATAGAGCTTCTTCCTGGAACCTCCCCTATCTTTTAGAGAGCTTACAAAATATCTGGACCAGAGTTGGTTGAACTTAAGGAGCAGATTGATGAGCTGTCAGAGAAAGATTACATCCGGCCAAGCACCTCGCCTTGGGCCGCTCCTGTCTTGTTCGTGGAAAAGAAAGATGGCACCAAAAGGATGTGTATCGATTATCGAGCTTTGAATGAAGTCACGATCAAGAACAAGTATCCTTTGCCCAGAATAGAAGATCTGTTCGACCAGTTGAGAGGAGCCAGTGTGTTCTCCAAGATTGATCTGAGGTCAGGTTATCATCAGCTCAGGATCCGACCTTCGGACATTCCGAAGACAGCATTCATTACCAAGTATGGTTTGTATGAGTTCACTGTGATGTCTTTTGGTTTGACCAATGCGCTAGCCTTTTTCATGAATCTGATGAACAGTGTATTCATGGACTATCTTGATAAGTTTTTGGTGGTATTTATTGATGATATTCTGATTTATTCTCAAAGCGAAGAAGAGCATGCAGATCATTTGAAGATGGTATTGCAGAGATTGCGAGAGCACCAGTTGTATGCAAAGTTGAGCAAGTGTGAATTCTGGATCAATGAAGTCCTGTTCTTGGGTCACATAATCAACAAAGAAGGATTGGCTGTGGATCCGAAGAAAGTGGCAGACATTCTGAACTGGAAAGCGCCAACAGATGCCCGAGGAATCAAGAGTTTCATTGGAATGGCCGGATATTATCGGCGATTCATTGAAGGGTTTTTGAAGATTGCAAAACCAATGACAGCGTTGCTAGGCAACAAAGTTGAGTTCAAGTGGACCCAGAAATGCCAAGAGGCCTTCGAAGCGCTGAAAGAGAAGTTGACAACAGCGCCTGTCCTAGTCTTGCCTGATGTGCACAAGCCCTTCTCGGTGTATTGTGATGCTTGTTACACAGGTTTGGGATGTGTGTTGATGCAAGAGGGAAGAGTTGTGGCTTACTCGTCCCGACAGCTGAAGGTTCATGAGAAGAATTACCCAATCCATGACCTAGAGTTGGCAGCAGTGGTTCACGCACTAAAGACATGGAGGCACTACCTGTATGGACAGAAATGTGATGTTTACACAGACCACAAGAGTATGAAGTACATATTCACTCAGTCAGAGTTGAATATGAGGCAGCGAAGATGGTTAGAGTTGATCAAAGACTATGAGTTGGAGATTCACTACCATCCAGGTAAAGCGAACGTAGTGGCAGATGCTTTGAGCAGGAAGAGTCATGTCAATCTGATGGTCGCTCGTCCGATGCCTTACGAGTTGGCCAAGGAGTTTGACAGGTTGAGTCTCGGATTTCTGAACAATTCGCGAGGAGTCACAGTCGAGTTGGAACCTACCCTAGAGCGAGAAATCAAAGAAGCGCAGAAGAATGATGAGAAGATCAGTGAGATACGGCTACTGATTCTAGATGGCAGAGGCAAAGACTTTCGAGAAGATGCAGAAGGTGTGATATGGTTCAAAGACCGCTTGTGTGTTCCCAATGTCCAATCCATTCGGGAGTTGATCCTTAAGGAAGCTCATGAGACAGCCTATTCGATTCACCCTGGCAATGAGAAGATGTATCAGGATCTGAAGAAGAAATTCTGGTGGTACGGAATGAAGAGGGAAATCGCAGAGCATGTGGCTATGTGCGATAGTTGTCGAAGAATTAAGGCAGAGCACCAGAGACCTGCTGGATTGTTGCAACCGTTGCAAATTCCTCAGTGGAAATGGGATGAAATCGGTATGGACTTCATAGTCGGATTGCCTCGCACTCGAGCCGGCTACGATTCTGTTTGGGTAGTAGTGGATCGCTTAACCAAGTCAGCCCACTTCATACCTGTCAAGACCAACTACAGCAGTGCAGTATTGGCAGAGCTGTACATGTCTCGGATCATTTGTCTTCATGGTGTGCCCAAGAAGATAGTGTCAGACAGAGGAACGCAGTTCACCTCTCATTTCTGGCAGCAGTTGCATGAAGCCTTGGGCACGCATCTGAATTTCAGTTCAGCTTATCATCCGCAGACAGATGGTCAGACCGAAAGAACCAATCAAATTCTTGAAGACATGTTGAGAGCCTGTGCGTTGCAAGATCAGACCGGATGGGACAAAAGATTGCCTTATGCAGAGTTTTCCTATAACAACAGTTACCAGGCCAGTTTGAAGATGTCACCATTTCAGGCACTCTATGGGAGGAGTTGTAGAACTCCGTTGCAATGGGATCAGCCTGGAGAAAAGCAGGTGTTTGGACCAGACATTTTGCTTGAGGCCGAAGAGAACATCAGGATGGTTCGAGAGAATCTGAAGATAGCGCAATCGAGGCAGCGAAGCTATGCAGACACAAGAAGAAGAGAGCTGAGTTTCAAAGTCGGAGACTTTGTCTATCTGAAAGTGTCACCGATCAGAGGAGTCAGAAGGTTCGGAGTCAAAGGCAAGCTAGCACCCCGCTACATTGGTCCGTACGAAATTCTCTCAAGGCGTGGAGAAGTGGCCTATCAGCTCAGTCTGCCAGAGAATTTGTCCGCTGTGCATGATGTCTTTCATGTGTCTCAGTTGAAGAAGTGCTTGCGTGTGCCAGAAGAGCAGTTGTCAGTGGAAGGTCTTGAAGTCCAGGAGGACTTGACCTACGTTGAGAAGCCAGTGCAGATCCTTGAGGTTGCAGACAGAGTCACCCGAAGGAAGACCATCAGGATGTGCAAAGTTAGGTGGAATCACCATTCAGAGGAAGAAGCAACCTGGGAGCGTGAAGACGATCTGATGGCTAAATACCCAGAGCTCTTTGCTAGCCAACCCTGAATCTCGAGGGCGAGATTCTTTTAAGGGGGATAGGTTTGTAACGCCCTGAATTTGGGGGTAGATTTTTTTCTTCTTTTCCCTCACCAAATTCAGGCGTTACCCTTTCCTTTTTCCTTTTCTCCTCGCTAAACCTTGATCTTTTCCAAAATATAGCGGGATTCGGCTTGAAGTACCATGTAAAGCAAAACCCTAAAATATTCTATTTTGTGTGATGCACCATGCCAGACCATGCATACCTTTTGATTGTTTAAAAATGTGAATGCATTCATTTAGAGGAAAATAGATTTTGGAAAAAGAAAACCTTTTCCTTCTCCTCTCCCCCCTCCTTCCCCATTTTTGGCCCAGCCGCCCCCCCTTCCCCCCCCCGCGTGGGCCTCGTGGCGGCCCAGCCACCCCCCTTCCCTTCCCGCCATGGGCCGCCTGGCGGCCCAGCCGTGCGCCCCCCTCCCCCTTTGGGCCCAGCCGGCCCAACCGCCCCCCTCCTCTTTTTTCCAAAAATCCCCTCCCCGCGGGCCCCGCTCATCATCCCCTCTCTCTCCCTCAGCCTAACCCTAGCCGCCGTCGCCCCCGTCCCGCCCCCGCGCCACCGCCGCCCCTCCCCGGCGCCGCCGCCGCGCCGGCCTCCCTCTCCGGTGAGCTTTCTCCCTCCCCCCTCCCTTCTCTCCTCCCCTCCCTCCTCCTTCCCTCCCGCCGGCGTCGCCCGCCCCCACGCCATGGGCGCGCTCGCCTCGGCCCCGACGAGCTCGGCCGCTCCTGCGAGCTCGGCCTCGGCCCTGGCTCCGGCCGCCCCAACCTCGCCCGCGCCCGGCCGCCCCGGCCTCGCCCGCGCTCGGCCACCCGCTCAGCCGCCCTCCCCGCGCCGCCCTCGGCCGCCCCCGGCTCGACGAGCTCGGCCGCCTCCAGCGAGCTCGGCCCGGGCCCCGGCCGCCGTCGGCTCGGCCGCCCTCGGCCGTCCACACCCGGCCGCTCCGCGCCGCCCCGGCCTCGCCCGCGCCCGCCCTCCCCGCGCCGCTCTCCGGCGAGCTCGGCTCGCCCGCCCAGCCTCGGCTGCCTCGCCCCGCCCGGCCCCCCCGGCGAGCTCGCGCCGGCCCCGCCCCGACCCCGGCCTCGGCCGCCCCGCCCCGCCTCGGCCACGCTCGGCCCCGGCGCGCCTCGCTCCGGTGAGCCCGCCCCTCGCCGCGCCCCGGCTGCCTCGGCTCGGCCGCCCCCGCGCGAGCCCCGCTCGGCCGCCCCGTGCCCCGGCTCGGCCGTCCCCGCCGCGCCCGCGCCCGGCTCGGCCGTGCCCGCCTCGGCCCCGTGCCGTCCCGGCCCCGGCCGTGCCCCCCGCCCCGCCCGTGCTTCGCCCCGCCCGTGCGCCGTGCTCGCCCGCTCGCCTTGCCGTGCCTTGCTCGCGTCGTGACGGCCCCGGCGTGGCCTCGAGCTCGGCCCAGCGTGCCTTTAGCGCGTGGCTTTGAGCTCGGCTAGCGCTCGGCCCCGACGTGCGTACGGCTAGTTCGTGGCGTGTGCGTGCGGTCTCGCGCGCGTGCTCGCGTAGTGCGCGTGCCTTGGCACGACCCGTCGTGCCCCGTCTACCCCCAGACGCCCCGTCTACCCCCCCCGTGTCCTATGCGCGCTAATCCCGTTGTTCATATTAATAAGATAGGGGTCTCAATTTGGAAATTGGTTACGTCAGTTAATTTGTATAGCTAATCATCTATCTCATTCAATGATAATCTACTAAAAGTGGTCACGTTTACATTAGAGCATGTAGCTAATTCTTTTGTTAAGACCAATTGGAATTAGAACACGTGACGTCTAGTTATTCATCAACCCATAGTGCGTCTCGGGCTTAAGCTCTAACCCTCGCGAGACCTTTTCTCATTTCTTTCCAATCATGGTAAGTTCATTATCGCATGTGATATTCTATGCATATTTACTTCATTTGTTCTCTTGTATGGTGTACTGTTTGTTCCCTAATTTGAATGGATGGATGTATGTATGCTTGCAATCGCATAGAGAACGATCCGGTCAAAGAGCTCGAGGAACTCGCAGGAGAAGCCCCTGAGCAGCAGTCGGTTGGTGGAGGCAAGTGTCCCTTGACCTATCTCTGTCCTATACATTCTTTAATTCACCTCCCGCATTACACATTTATACTTAAGGATTGACTAGCTTTTGTTATCCATGTCTTTGTTTACCTATTTGGGTTGGATTACTATTGTCTAGCTTTATGCTATTGCTTAACTCTAATCAATGAACATGATGAGATTATCTATGATACGCTGTTTTCCCTTCTCTTATTATGATGTTGTACTTGTGGTCTTCAAGGGGGCTCGAGCGGTTTCTCGAGTGCCTCTCCGTAAGGACCTGTTCTATGGATGACCGCCCGGGAAAACAGTGCAACCATGAGGGTGGAATGGGATGCCCTTAGCTGAATAATTAGAGGATCCGGGGTGTAGTTCACTTAGCCGGCGTGCCGTCAATGGGGCTCGGTGTATGCGGCTCGCTCTGCCAAGTTTGGGTTCGCCCCTTGGGGAGGAGTGCGGTGCATTTAGGAAACCTAACGGGTGGCTACAGCCCCGGGGAATCTTTGTAAAGGCTACATAGTGATGCCCTGCTAGGCCACCTAGGTAGTGGTCAATGGGGAGTAGCTCTCTCCGGGCAGAATGGGAATCACGGCTTGTGGGTAAAGTGCACAACCTCTGCAGAGTGTTTGAAAACTGATATATCAGCCGTGCTCACGGTTATGAGCGGCTAAGGGAGCTCCAGTGATTAGTGGTACTTGATCAGAGACATTATGGTACAGGTGGCTATGAGATCGATGGTTTTGGTTATGACTATGGTGCTGGTAAGTGGTATTCTTTCCGTTTGGAAAGGGTACATCGGGCTAATAACTTGGGTTAATGCTAAAACCTGGCTTTCTATTAGTAAATAATAATCTGACCAACTAAAAGCAACTGCTTGACTTATCCCCATATAAAGCTAGTCCACTACAACCAAACAGGATACTTGCTGAGTATGTTGATGTGTACTCACCCTTGCTCTACACACCAAACCCCCCCATCCCCAGGTTGTCAGCATTGCAACCACTGCTCAGGCGAAGATGAAGCTGTGGAAGGAGACTTTCAGGAGTTCCAAGACTACGACGAGTTCTAGGCGTGGGTTAGCGGCAACCCCCAGTCGGCTGCCTGTGAAGGCCGCGTTTATCTACGTTTCTTTTCCGCACTTTGATTTATTGTAAGGACTATATGGACGTCTCAGACGTATGATGTAATCGACTATTATTTCCCTTTTTAATACTATTTGGGCACTGTGTGATGATGTCCATGTTATGTAACTGTTGTGTACGTGAATAACTGATCCTGGCACGTACATGGTTCGCATTCGGTTTGCCTTCTAAAACCGGGTGTGACACGTATCCCGGAGGCGTAGGAGTCCCTCGGCTCAGTCAGCCTTGGCTGCTTACGTGTACTCCGTCGTTTTCAGGATCCACTTTCGAAGTAGTCGAAAAGCACGAAAGACATTCTGGCGAAAAAGATCTTTTTCCGAGGAAAATTTTGGCGCAGAGGGGGTTCCCCCCTTTTAGCCCCCGAGGGAGGGTCGGGCTTTGCCGAGGCAAGGCTGACCCTTCCTTGATGACTAAACTTTGCGTGGGAATGAGGCATACGAACAACTTGAAAGCATCTTAAGGGTAGAAGCGACGTAGCTGTTGGATGTTCCAAGCGTTGCTGTAGACCTCGCCTTGACTGTTGGCCAGCTTGTACGTTCCAGGCTTCAGAACTTTGGCGATGACGAACAGCCCTTCCCAGGGAGGCGTGAGCTTGTGCCGCCCTCGGGCGTCTTGTTGCAGCCGAAGCACCAGGTCGCCCACCTGGAGGTCTCGGGACCGAACCCCTCGGGCGTGGTAGCGTCGCAGGGACTGCCTGTACCGCGCCGTGTGTAGTAAGGCCATGTCCCGAGCCTCTTCCAGCTGGTCCAGTGAGTCTTCTCGATTAGCTTGATTGCTTTGGTCGGCATAGGCCCTCATCCTCGGGGAACCGTATTCGAAGTCTGTGGGCAAGATGGCCTCGGCCCCATAGACTAGAAAGAACGGCGTGAAGCCCGTGGCTCGGCTCGGCGTTGTCCTCAGACTCCAGACCACCGAGGGGAGTTCCTTCATCCATCGCTTGCCGAACTTGTTGAGGTTGTTGTAGATCCGAGGCTTGAGTCCTTGTAGAATCATGCCGTTGGCACGCTCTACTTGCCCATTCGTCATGGGGTGAGCCACGACGGCCCAGTCCACCCGGATGTGGTGATCCTCGCAGAAGTCCAGGAACTTTCTGCCGGTGAACTGGGTGCCGTTGTCGGTGATGATGGAGTTCGGGACCCCATAGCGATGGATGATGTTGGTGAAGAACGCCACCGCCTGTTTGGACCTGATGCTGTTTAGGGGTCGGACCTCGATCCACTTGGAGAATTTGTCAATGGCGACCAACAGGTGCGTGTAGCCCCCGGATGCCTTCTGCAAGGGGCCGACGAGGTCCAGACCCCACACAGCAAAAGGCCAGGTGATGGGTATCGTCTGCAGGGCCTGAGCGGGCAGGTGGGTCTGCCTTGCGTAGAACTGACACCCTTCGCAGGTGCGAACAATTCTAGTGGCGTCGGCCAGTACAAACCTTGTCGGAAGGCGTTTCCAACAAGGGCTCGAGGTGCTGCGTGATGGCCACAAGCCCCCGAGTGTATCTCTTGTAGGAGCTCCTGACCTTCGGCGATGGAAATGCATCGCTGGAGGATGCCCGAGGGGCTGCGGTGGTAGAGCTCCTTCCCATCTCCCAGCAAGACGAACGACTTGGCGCGTCGCGCCAACCGCCGAGCTTCGGCTCGGTCGAGGGGTAGCTCTCCTCGGCGGAGATATTGCAGGTACGGGGTCTGCCAGTTTCGATTAGGCGTGACCCCGCTCCGCTCCTCCTCGACGCGCAGTGCGTCACCCTCGGGGGCCGAGGGTGCCTCGGGTTGAGCCGAGGGTGCCTCGGGCCGAGTCGAGGGTGCCTCGGACTGTGCCGAGGGTACCTCGGACTGAGCCGAGGGTGCCTCTGGCTGGGCCGGGGCCTTCTCGGGCTCGGGCGTGTCGTTGGTCTTGACGGAGGGTTGATGCAGGTCTCGGCAGAAGACGTCCGGGGGAACCGTTGTTTGCCCCGAGGCTATTTTAGCCAGCTCGTCCGCAGTCTCGTTGTAGCGTCGGGCGATGTGGTTGAGCTCGAGCCCGTAGAACTTGTCTTCCAGGCGCCAAACCTCATCGCAGTATGCTTCCATCTTCGGGTCGCGGCAGTGGGAGTTCTTCATGACTTGGTCGATGACGAGCTGCGAGTCACCACGAGCGTCGAGGCGTCGGACCCCTAGCTCGATGGCGATGCGCAAACCATTGACCAGAGCCTCATACTCGGCCACATTGTTGGACGCCGGGAAGTGGAGGCGTAGCACGTAGCATAGGTGCTTCCCGAGGGGCGAGATGAAGAGCAGGCCTACGCCTGCACCTGTCTTCATCAGCGACCCGTCGAAGAACATGGTCCAGAGTTCCGGTTGGATCGGAGCTGTTGGGAGCTGGGTGTCGACCCATTCAACCACGAAGTTCGCCAAGACCTAGGACTTGATGGCCTTCCGAGGGGCGAACGAGATCGTTTCGCCCATGATTTCCACCGCCCACTTTGCAATTCTACCCGAGGCCTCTCGGCACTGGATGATCTCCCCCAAGGGGAAGGATGACACCATAGTTACCGGATGAGACTCGAAGTAGTGTCGCAACTTCCGCCGCGTCAGGATCACCGCGTATAGTAGCTTCTGAATTTGTGGGTAGCGGATCTTGGTCTCGGACAGTACCTCGCTGATGAAGTAGACTGGCCTCTGGACGGGCAATGCATGCCCCTCTCCTCGTCTCTCAACCACAATCGCAGCGCTAACCACCTGAGTGGTCGCGGCGACGTAGATCAAGAGGGCTTCTCCGACAGCGGGGGGCACCAAGATGGGCGTGTTTGTAAGGAGCGCCTTCAGGTTCCCGAGGGCTTCCTCGGCCTCAGGGGTCCAAGTGAAGCACTCGGCCTTCCTTAAGAGGCGGTACAGAGGCAGGCCTCTTTCGCCGAGGTGCGAGATGAAGCGGCTCAGAGCCGCAAGGCATCCCATGACTCTCTGTACGCCTTTCAAGTCCTTGATGGGCCCCATGCTGGTGATGGCTGCGATCTTCTCTGGGTTGGCCTCGATGCCCCGCTCGGAGACGATGAACCCCAAGAGCATGCCTCGGGGAACCCCGAAGACACACTTTTCGGGATTGAGCTTCACGCCTTTCGCCTCTTTGATGAACCCTGCCGCCATTAGCTTATGGATCTCCTCGCCTATGGCTCTGCGCTTTTCTTCGTCGAATCGGCGCAGAGGCTGCTTCACGGGTCGGGCTCCAGCTCGGATATCCAGCGAGTGCTCGGCGACATCCCTCGGTATGCCGGGCATGTCCGAGGGACTCCACGCGAAAACGTCGGCGTTCGCGCGGAGAAAGTCGACGAGCACTGCTTCCTATTTGGGATCGAGCTCGGAGCCGATCCGGATCTGCTTGGAGGCGTCGCTGCTGGGGTCGAGGGGGACGGATTTAACCGTCTCCGCTGGCTCGAAGTTGCAGGCATGGTGCTTCACGTCTGGCGCTTCCTTAGAGAGGCTCTCCAGGTCGGCGATGAGGGCCTCAGATTCGGCGAGGGCCTCGGCGTACTCCACGCACTCCACGTCGCATTCGAACGCGTGTCGGTACGTAGGGCCGACGGTGATGACCCTGTTGGGGCCCGACATCTTGAGCTTGAGGTAGGTGTAGTTGGGGACGGCCATGAACTTTGCGTAGCATGGCCTCCCCAGCACTGCGTGGTAGGTTCCTCGGAACCCGACCACCTCGAACGTGAGGGTCTCCCTTCGGAAGTTGGAGGGCGTCCCAAAGCAGACGGGAAGATCGAGTTGTCCAAGGGGCTGGACGTGTTTCCCGGGGAATATCCCGTGGAAAGGCGCAGCGCCTGCCCGGACCGAGGACAGATCGACCCGCAGGAGCCCGAGGGTCTCGGCGTAGATGATGTTAAGGCTGCTGCCCCCGTCCATGAGGACCTTGGTGAGCCTGACGTCACCGATGACGGGGTCGACAACGAGCGGGTATTTCCCCGGGCTCGGCACGCAATCGGGGTGGTCGTCTCGGTCGAAGGTGATGGGCTTGTCGGACCAGTCTAGGAAGACTGGCGCCGCCACCTTTACCGAACAGACCTCTCGACGCTCTTGCTTGCGGTGCCGAGCCGAGGCATTCGCCACTTGCCCACCGTAGATCATGAAGCAGTCGCGGACCTCGGGGAACTCTCCTGCCTGGTGATCTTCCTTCTTGTCGTCGTCGCGAGCCCTGCCACCCTCCGCGGGTGGCCCGGCCTTGTGAAAGTGGTGCCGGAGCATGGCGCACTCCTCAAGGGTGTGCTTGACGGGCCCCTGATGATAGGGGCATGGCTCCTTGAGCATCTTGTCGAAGAGGTTGGCACCTTCGGGAGGTTTCCGAGGGCTCTTGTACTCGGCGGCGGCGACAAGGTCCACGTCGGCGGCGTCGCGCTTCGCTTGCGACTTCTTCTTGCCTTTCTTCTTGGCGCCGTGCTGAGTTGACGCCTCGGGGACATCTTCCAGTGGGCGGCTAAGGGGCTGCTTGTCCTTCCGGAAGATGGCCTCAACCGCCTCCTGGCCAGAGGCGAACTTGGTGGCGATGTCCATCAGCTCGCTCGCCCTGGTGGGGGTCTTGCGACCTAGCTTGCTCACCAGGTCACGACAGGTGGTGCCGGCGAGGAACGCGCAGATGACATCTGAATCGGTGATGTTGGGCAGCTCGGTGCGCTGCTTCGAGAATCGTCGGATGTAGTCCTGGAGAGACTCTCCCGGCTGCTGTCGGCAGCTTCGGAGATCCCAGGAGTTCCCAGGGTGCACGTACGTGCCCTAGAAGTTGCCGGCGAAGGCTTGGACCAGGTCGTCCCAGTTGGAGATCTGCCCCGGAGGCAGGTGCTCCAACCAGGCACGAGCGATGTCGGAGAGGAACAGGGGGAGGTTGCGGATGATGAGGTTGTCATCGTCCGTTCCACCCAGTTGGCAGGCCAGCCGGTAGTCCGCGAGCCACAGTTCCGGTCTCGTCTCCCCCGAGTACTTTGTGATAGTAGTCGGGGTTCGGAACCGGGTCGGGAACGGCACCCGTCGTATGGCGCGGCTGAAAGCCTGCGGACCGGGTGGTTCGGGCGAGGGACTCCGATCCTCCCCACTGTCGTAGCGTCCCCCACGCCTGGGGTGGTAGCCTCGGCGCACCCTCTCATCGAGGTGGGCCCGACGGTTGCGGTGGTGGTGCTTGTTGCCGAGGCGACCTGGGGCCGCAGGCGCTGTGTTGCGCGTGCGCCCAGTGTGGACCGAGGCTTCCCGCATGAATCGGGAAGTCGCGGCACGATGTTCCGAGGGGTACCCCTGCCTTCGGGAGGCGGAGCTTTAGGCCCATCGGACCGCGGCGTCCTCCAGGAGATTCTTGAGCTCTCCCTGAATTCGCCGCCCCTCGGTGGTTGATGGCTCTAGCATCGCGCGGAGAAGCATTGCCGCTGCAGCCAGGTTCTGGCTGACTCCACTGGAAGCCGGTGGCGGCCTTACCCTGACATCGTCGGCGATGTGGTGCTGGATACCCTGGGGTAGGTGATGCACTTCTCCGGCCGGAGGCTGGCCCGCCCATTCCTGCCCGATGTCTCGGCGGATCGGCTCAAGTGTTCCTGCCCCCTCGTCGAGCCTGGCCTGCATCTCGCGGATTTGCTCGAGCTGTGGGTCATGACCCCCCGCCGGGACGGGGACCACAGCTAGCTCCCGTAGGATGTCAACGCGAGGCACAGGCCTAGGGAGATCGCCGTTCTCTGGCATACCAAGATGGTTGCCTTCGTTGGGACCCCCTAGATCGACGTGGAAACATTCACGACTTGGGCCGCAGTCCTCGTCGCCGAGGCTGCGGCTACCGTCAGAACAGTCGGAAAGGCAGTTGTCGCATGCGGTCATGAAGTCCCGCATGGCACTGGGGTTACCAAGTCCGGAGAAATCCCAACAGAAGTCAGGCACGTCATCTTCCTCGGACCCCGAGGGCCCGTAGGTCGAGACGTCTGTCAGCCGGTCCCAGGGTGACCGCATACGATATCCCAGAGGGTTTGGACTCGCCTCTACGAGAGCGTCCACCAAAGCGAAGTCGCTTGGCGGGTCGAGGCTGAGTCCAAAAGGCGTGAGATGGGAATCGGTTGGTACCTCTTGGTCGACGGGCGGTGACGAAGTCACGTCAGGGACTGACTGCACCATCGTCTCAGGTACGAGGGTGACGCCCTGCAAGTCCTTCGCGAGCGTGCTGGCATCGTCCGTTTGCTTGGGGTTGGCGTGTTGCGGGGAGACGGTGCTCGTCTTCGTCTCAGACGCGAGGTTGATGCCCGACGTGCCCCCCGTTGGGGGCGTCGGCGCCGTCGACTCGCTCGACAGCCGACGAGGTGCCGCCTCCTGCTTGGCCTTGGTTGCCCCGCCTCCTCCTCCGTCGGTGGGGGAGGGGACGGGGTGAGATCGAATGTTGTTCTTCCACCACGCGGGGAAGACGTCGTCGATTCCGCCGCCGGTGGGCGGGCTATCGGCCGCCATTGTCGCTGTCGCACGGCGGGGGAAGGAGTATCATGTCGTAGCTGCCGTCGAGGGACATGAACTCAAGACTTTCGAAACGGAGCATCGTCCCGGGCTGAAAAGGTTGCTGGAGACTACCCATCTGGAGCTTGACAGGAAGCTGTTCGTCAACACGCAGCAGGCCCCTACCTGGCGCGCCAACTGTCGGCGTTTCGAACCCGGGGGGTCCCTGGACCGACGAGTAAATTATCGCCGCGTGCCCCAGCCCAGATGGGTCGGCGCGAGACGGAGCGCGAAGGGGGGAAGCAGCCGGAGGGAGACGGGCGTGAGAGGTGGAATCCCGCGGCCTTCATGTTTGTCCCGCGCCCAGGTCGGGTGCGCTTGCAGTAGGGGGTTACAAGCGTCCACACGGGAGGGAGCGAGCGGCCTCACGCGAGCACCGTCCCGTCCTTCCCCGCGCGGCCAACCCTCTGTAAGAGGGCCTTGGTCCTTCCTTTTATAGGCGTAAGGAGAGGATCCAGGTGTACAATAGGGGGTGTAGCAGTGTGCTAACGTGTCTAGCGGAGGAGAGCTAGCGCCCTAAGTACATGCCATCGTGGCAGCCGGAGAGGTTTTGGCACCCGGTTCGTGTGGTGTCGTGGCCGTCGGAGGAGCGCTGGAGCCTGGCGGAAGGACAGCTGTCGGGGCTGTCGAGTCCTTGCTGACGTCCTCTTGCTTCCGTAAGGGGGCTGAGAGCCGCCGTCGTCATAGAGCGTGCGGGGCGCCATCATTACTTGTCTGGCGGAGCGAGCCAGATGGGACGCCGGTCTTGTTCCCCGTAGCCTGAGTCAGCTTGGGGCAGGGTAATGATGGTGCCTCCTGTTGACGTGGTCGATCCGTGCCCTAGGTTGGGCGAGGTGGTGGCTCCTCCGAGGTCGAGGTCGAGCCTGTCTTCCAAGGTCGAGGTCGAGTCCGAGCCCCTGGGTCGGGCGAGGCGGAGACCGTCGGCTGAGGCCAGGGCTGAGTTCGAGCCCTGGGGTCGGGCGAAGCGGAGTTCGTCGTCTTCCGGGGCTGAGCCCGAGTCCGAGCCCTGGGGTCGGGCGAAGCGGAGTTCGTCGTCTTTCGGGGCTGAGCCCGAGTCCGAGCCATGGGGTCAGGCAAAGCAGAGTTCGTCGTCTTCCGGGGCTGAGCCCGAGTCCGAGCCCTGGGGTCGGGCGAAGCGGAGTTCGTCGTCTTCCGGGGCTGAGCCCGAGTCCGAGCCCTGGGGTCGGGCGAAGCAGAGTTCGTCGTCTTCCGGGGCTGAGCCCGAGTCCGAGCCCTGGGGTCGGGCGAAGCGGAGTTCGTCGTCTTCCGGGGCTGAGCCCAAGTCCGAGCCCTGGGGTCGGGCGAAGCGGAGTTTCCTATGGCGCCTGAGGCCGGAGTTGGCTGCTGTCAGCCTCACTCTGTCGAGTGGCACAGCAGTCGGAGCGGCGCAGGCGGCGCTGTCCTCTTGTCAGACCGGTCAGTGGAGCGGCGAAGTGACTACGGTCACTTCGGCTCTGTCGACTGGAGGGCGTGCGTCAGGATAAAGGTGTCAGGCCACCTTTGCATTAAATTCCCCTGCGATTTGGTCGGTTGGCGTGGCGATTTGGTCAAGGTTGCTTCTTGGCGAAGACTGGGCCTCGGGCGAGCCGAAGGTGTGTCCGTTGCTGGAGGGGGTCCTCGAGCGAGACGTAAATCCTCCGGGTCGGCTGCCCTTGCCCGAGGCTGGGCTCGGGCGAGGCGTGATCGCATCCCTCGAATGGACCGATCCTTGACTTAGTCGCACCCATCAGGCCTTTGCAGCTTTGTGCTGATGGGGGTTACCAGCTGAGATTTAGGAGTCTTGAGGGTACCCCTAATTATGGTCCCCGACAATTTTCTATATTTAAAATGTTGGATGATTGTTCTGATGATAATGCCTGATTTGCTTCTTTGATTGATTGGAATAATGTAGTTGGGCGTCTTAGCATGTACCACCATAAGGTAATGTATTAGCTTTAGTAGGTGTCACACTTAGCTAATAAATCCCCCAAAGTAACATGCTTCATAATTACTGCCTTGTCTACAATCCTTTCTTTCTTACCATATGTTTCTAACTCAGATGGTCAATACCAGGAAGGGTGGTGGAATTGATCTACCTCCCAATCGACACACTCGGAGGATATTCACACAACCACAACAACAACCTAAGATGGATCCTCCACAGCCTCCACCAGCCGGAGCTGATCCCACAGTTACTGCCTAGATGCAGATAATGCAGCATATGGCAGATACCATGGCGGATATGCATGCACATATGTGGCAGGAACGCCAAGATATGAGCCAGGAGAGAGAGGATATACGCCAGGAGATGCGCCATGAGCGAGAGGAGATACGCCAGGAGAAGAGGGTGCAACAGCAGCAAGCACCACTGCCACCACCACCACCACCTCCACTTCCACCTCGGGACAAGCACCGAGAATTTATGAGTCACAAACTGTCACACCCGGTTTTTGGAAAGCATGTACGTGCCAGGATCAGAACTCACGTACACAGTAATTACATAATTGGACATCATCACACAATGCTTGAAATAAATAGCGGAAAGGTACTTAATTACATAAAGATGTCCAAGACATCCATAGAGTCTATTACATAACCATTATCTTTAACATAACTATCAAAGTGCGGAGAAACAAAACGTAGATGATAAGCCTACACAGGCAGCTGACTGGGGGTTTGCCACTAAAGTAAACTAAAACTCATCGTATTCCTAGAACTCCTCGAAGTCCTCCATGTTGCCAGCATCACTTCCTGAGCACTTAGTACAATGGGGACAACCTGGGGTGGGGTGGTTTGTAAAGCAAGGGTGAGTACACATCAACGTACTCAGCAAATGTCCCGTTTGGCTAAAGTGGACTAGCTGTATGTGGGGTTGAAGTTAAGCAGTTGCTTTTAGTTGGTCAATTATTTATTATTAGTAGTAGAGCCAAGTTTTAGTAATAAACCCAGTTATTACCCAAAAGTACTTCCTCAAAAGAGGAAATGCCAGAGATCAGATTTATATCATCATTGTTAACCATCATCATAAAAGTAACTAGAATTCTTCTAATCAAAGAGGATCCCAAGGCTGCTCTTAACCGTGAGCTCGGCTGATATACCAGTTTCTAACACTCTGCAGAGGTTGCACACTTTACCCACGAGTTGTGATCCCTTTCTAGCCTAGGTTGTACAAACCCGATGTTCACTACCAAGGTGAATGGCCAGGGATACACTATGTAGCCTTTACAAAGACTCCCCTGGTGCATAGCTGCTCGTTAGGTTTCGCCAGTCGTACAAACGCAATACACCTCCCCAAGGTGGGTGACTAACAAAACCAAATCGAATGAAACTCTGCACCCCCTCCTTGGTAGAGCCAACTACACCCCCAGGTTCATCTAATTAATCAGCTAAGGGCGTCCCATTCCACCCTCATGGTTGCACTGTTATCCTGGGTGGTCATTCCACGAACAGGTCCTTACGGAGAAGTACTCAGGAAAAAGGTCTGAGCCCCATAGAGTATCACAAGATCATCAACATAATCAGGATAACAGTATCGTATCATAAATGTTCACATCATGTTCATTGATTAAAGTTAAGGCAATAGCAACATGCTAACCATGATAACCCAAAAAGGTAAACAAGGATAAGGTAAATACAAGCTAGTCAATCCTTAGGTTTAAGTAATGTAATGCGGGACAGTGAATCATAAGGTATGTAGGACATAATAGGTCAGAGGACACTTGCCTTCACCAGGTTGTTGCTCAGGGAGGTCTCCAACAACACACTCAGCAACCTCGGATTGTTCATTGTCTAAATAAAGCGAGCATGCATTCAATACATTTGGAAAGTACAAATGAACAACACACCAAACATGTACAAACATAGGAATGCATCTTAAAAACACAATAGTGGATAATGAGATCAAAGTATAACATGAACTATAACATGGATCAACTTTCTTTGGAAATAGATTATTATTTCTCTAAGTGTTACTCACAAATACATAACATAGTTCAATTTATTTTATGGTGACCTAAAATTTAGACCAGAGACGGTTTCATGTAATACACATTATTAATCTCACAAGATTAAACATGTTTAAATCTCTAGGGTTATCCTTTTATTTATTTTATTAAATAAATAAATCTACACCTTCATTAGTTCATACTTAATCATAAAAATCAAAATGTACAGGCAGTAACTGAAACTAATTTATTTAAACAGAGAATAATCCTATGAACATTTTGCAATTTGAATCACTAAATTTGGAGTTCATATGCAAAAGATATGAAATAAACAAGTTTGGGAATTGAAAATATGAAATTAGGTCTAATTCTATGAATATTTAAAAGTCCAGGGTTCCATCTGCAAGAATAAAGGGGCATGCGCGTGAAACCCAGGGACGGCGGGTTGATTCTAAACAAACCAAGGGTCTCTTTAATAAAACTACCGCGCGAAGGGGTATCAGGTGATTCTAACCGTTAGATCAGAAACCGACGGCCGAGATTAGACCTACGACCGAGGGCACGTGCGCGGGGGCGAGTGCTGACAAGCGGGCCAGGGGGTGTCAGCGACAAAGGGGGAGGGCGCACTGACCGAGCGGGCCCAGCGCCAGGGAACACGGGCGCTGACAGGCGGGCCAGGGGCGTAGGGCGCGCGTGCGCGAAGCGGTATCCGCGATCTGGGCCGTGAGATCAAGATCGGACGGAGGGGATCAGACCAGGGAGGGGTGAACGGCTGCGGGTGGCGTTGCTCCTCTCCGTGGCGGTGAGGTCGCCGGAGTTGAGGCGGGCACATGCTAGGGTGGCTTCGGGGTCGCCGGGATTGGGCAAAGAGGGAGAGAATGCCACGTCGAACTCAGTGGCGGGGAAAAGGCCACGAATTCACGGATAGAGGGGGAAGAACAGCAGGGAGGAGGCCTCGGGCGGACCGGAGGAACTTCGGTGAGGGATTCCGGACACGTGGAGGGGGCTTGAGGCGCGCTAAGGCCTGGGAAGGCTTCAGCGAAGGCAGGGGTGACACAGGGACCTACACCAGGGCACTGGACCGGGCTAATATGGCCGGCCACCGCGCGGGCATGACGGACTGCCACGACCGAGCACCGGTGATGCCAAAATTGGCCTAGCATAGAGCGAAATCGGGGAAATTAAGCACGGGAAAAGGTGTCTCACCTCAGGGCGGAGCTCAGGGTGGCTTGGCGCGGTCTCCGGCGAGCTAGATGGCTGGGGAAGCGGGTGCGGGTCTCTGGCGGTGTCTGGCGGCGTGGGCAGAGCGCGAGAGAGAGCGGAGCTGTGCGAAATGAGGCGGGGAAGGAGTGCGGGCACCGGCGGGGCTCTAAGAGGGAGCTGGGGCACGTGGGTGGGCGTCGTGGCCGAGAATTCCGGCGACGTGCGTGAGTGCGCACGCGCCGGTCCACGGCGGGGCAGGGAGGGCGGAATTGATAGGGAGGGTCCACGGCGCAGAGAAAGAGAGAAAAGGGGCGTGCGAGCAACGGCTCAGTGCCTGGAAGCGCGAGCCTGCGAGGCAGAGGGGAAGAGAGGCGTAGGGGGGGACAACTGGCGCCGACAGGTCGGCCCCAGCGGGTAGAGAGCGAGAGAGAGGGAGCGCTCGGGAGAGAAAGCTGCCGCTGATAGGTGGATCCCACCTGTCAGGCGGCGCGGGCACGTGGGCGTGCGGCCTAACTGGGCCGAGCTAGGCTGCTAGGCTGCTTTTCCTTTTTTTTATCTAGATTTTCTAATTCCTTTTCTATTTCTTTTCTATAGAGTTTTCAATTCCAAATTCAAATTAGGTTTCAAATTCAAATAAATTCAAACATGTGCAACACTTCAAAGAATAATTTAAGCTTAGCAAGATGCAACATGTCATGACCCATAGTGTTTTGGCAAAAATAAATAATTAAATCCCCCTAACTTTAAGCTAATTCTACTTAAAAGGGAAAAAGGAAGAGAGGATCTAGAGAGAGATAGAACCTAGGGTGAGAGAAAGAAGAGTAACACATGAATTTGGGTGATAATTAGAAAGAAATTTTATACCCCTAAATTCAAGGTGTTACAGACCTATCCCCCTTAAAAGAATATCGCCCTCGAGATTCAGGGCTGGCTAGCAAAGAGCTCAGGGTACTTGGCTTTCAAATCGTCTTCTCTTTCCCAGGTTGCTTCTTCGTCTGAGTGGTGACCCCAATTGACTTTGCACATCCTGATGGTACTTCTCCGGGTGACCCGATCTGCTGTCTCCAGAATTTGAGTTGGCTTCTCAATATAAGTCAGATCTTCTTGAACTTCAATATCCTCTGCTGGCAACTGCTCTTCTGGCACTCTCAAACATTTCTTCAACTGAGATACATGGAACACATCATGCATAGCTAACAGATTCTCTAGTAAGCTGAGTTGATAAGCCACTTCTCCACGTCTTGCTTGAATCTGATATGGCACAATATATCGGGGTGCTAGCTTGCCTTTGACTCCAACCCTTTTGGTTCCTCTGATGGGTGACACCTTCAAGTAGACATAGTCTCCCACTTCAAAACTGAGTTCCCTTCTTCTGATGTCAGCATAGCTTCGTTGTCTGGACTGCGCTACCTTCAAATTCTCTTGGACCATTCTGATGTTCTCTTCGGCTTCGAGCAAAATATCTGGACCGAATACCTGTCTTTCACCAGGTTGGTCCCAATGCAATGGAGTTCTGCAATTCCTCCCCATAGAGCGCTTCGAATGGTGACATCTTCATACTGGCTTGGTAGCTGTTGTTGTAAGAGAATTCCGCATATGGTAATCTCTTGTCCCAACCTATCTTATCTTGCAAAGCACAAGCCCTCAACATATCCTTCAGAATCTGATTGGTTCTCTCTGTTTGACCATCTGTCTGCGGGTGGTAAGCTGAGATGAACTTCAAGTGTGTGCCCAAATCTTCATGCAACTGCTGCCAAAAATGAGAGGTGAACTGAGTGCCTCTATCTGATACTATCTTCTTCGGTACGCCATGCAAGCACACAATCCGAGACATGTATAGTTCGGCCAACACCGCACTGTTATAGGTGGTCTTGACTGGTATGAAATGGGTCACCTTTGTCAAACGGTCCACTACTACCCAGATGGAGTCATAACCAGTACGAGTGTGAGGCAAACCGACTATAAAGTCCATTCCGATCTCATCCCATTTCCACTGAGGAATCTGCAACGGTTGCAACAAACATGCAGGTCTCTGATGTTCTGCTTTAATCCTTTGACAACTGTCACATACAGCCACATACTCTGCTATCTCCCTTTTCATATCGTACCACCAGAATCTTTTCTTTAGATCCTGGTACATCTTCTCACTACTAGGGTGTATAGAATATGTTGTCTCATGAGCTTCCTTGAGAATCAGTTCCCGGATCGATTTGATGTCGGGAACACACAGTCTGTCCTTAAACCATACCCCTCCTTCTGCATCTTCATGGAAATCATTGCCTTTCCCATCTATGATCAGCTACCTGATCTCGTTGATCTTCTCATCATCCTTCTAACCCTTCCTGATGTCTTTCTCTAGTGTGGGTTCCAACTCAATTGTCACCCCTTGGGTGTTGTTCAGAAATCCGAGACTCAACCTGTCGAACTCCTTTGCTAGCTCATACGACATCGGGTAAGCGGCCAACATATTGACTTGACTCTTTCTACTAAGAGCATCTGCAACCACATTTGCTTTGCCTGGGTGATAATGAATCTCCAGCTCATAATCTTTGATCAACTCTAGCCATCTTTGTTGTCTCATATTTAGCTCTGACTGAGTGAATATGTACTTGAGGCTCTTGTGATCCGTGTAGATATCACACTTCTGCCCATAAAGATAATGCCTCCAGATCTTCAATGCATGAACCACGACTGCTAATTCCAGATCATGAGTAGGATAATTGTTCTCATGAATCTTCAACTATCGGGACGAGAATGCCACTACTCTCCCTTCCTGCATTAACACGCATCCCAGTCCGGTATACGAAGCATCGCAATATACTGAGAATGGCTTGTGAACATCTGGCAGAATCAGTACTGGTGCCATTGTCAACTTCTCCTTCAATGTCTCAAAGGACTTCTGGCATGCTGGGGTCCACTTGAACTCAACCTTCTTTGCCAACAAGGTTTTCATTGGTCTGGCAATCTTGGAGAAACCTTCAATGAAATGCCGATAATAACCGGCCATTCCGATGAAACTCTTGATTCCTCGGACATCATTTGGTGCTTTCCATTCCAAGATAGCTATTACCTTCTTTGGATCTACAGCCAATCCCTCTCGGTTTATAATGTGACCCAACAATAGGACTTCACTGATCCAGAACTCGCACTTGCTAAGCTTGGCATTCAACTGGCAATCTCCTAACCTCTGAAGCACTTTCCTCAGATGCTCCTCATGCTCTTGCTCATTCTGGGAATATATAAGGATATCATCAATGAACACCACCATGAATTTTTCGAGGTAGTCCATGAACACACTGTTCATCAAGTACATGAAGTAAGCTGGCGCATTCGTCAAACCGAATGACATGACCATGAACTCATACAGTCCATACTTCATGATGAATGTTGTCTTCGGTATATCTGAAGGTCGGATTCTGAGCTGGTGGTAGCCTGACCTCAGATCTATCTTCGAGAACACACTGGCTCCTCTCAACTGATCGAATAAATCTTCAATTCTAGGCAGGGGGTACTTGTTCTTGATAGTAACTTCATTCAAAGCTCGATAATCGATGCACATCCTCTTCGTGCCATCCTTCTTCTCCACAAACAGCACTGGGGCTGCCCAAGGCGAGGTACTTAGTCTGATGTAGCCCTTTTCTGACAACTCATCAATCTGCTTCTTGAGTTCCACTAACTCTGGTCTGGACACTCGATAGGCTCTCTTGGATATAGGGGCGGTGCCTGGTATAAGCTCTATGGCAAATTCAACCTTCCTTTCAGGTGGCATACCCGGTAACTCCTCGGGAAACACATCTGGGAATTTTGATGCTACATTGATAGCCTCTGATGGTTTAATCTCCTCAATATGGGCGGTGACTTGGTGACAACTTCTTTTTCTTGGTCCAAACAAGACCAACTCTACTAACACTTCTTCTCCTGATAGGGACACTAACTTCACCGTTCTCTTGTCACAGCTAAGACTGACTTGGTACTTGGTTAGCCAATTCATCCTTAGGATGACATCTATAGTTGTATCTTGGTTACCCATAACTATTAAATCAGCGGGGAACTCTATCCCCCTTATTTGAACGTTAGCACTGGGGCAAAATCTATCTGTTTGGGTTCTTCCACCAACTGAACAAACCCTCATGGGTGGATACATGGGCGCTACTGGTATATTATGTGTTTCTACCCATGATACAGTCACAAAAGATTGTGTTGCTCCAGTATCAAATAAGACATTTGTAGAATGGTACTTGACTGATGTCACACCCGAATTTTAGGGGTCCAAAACCCAGGCGCGAACATAATCACCAGGTGTGCTGGGACCAAGTCTCACACATATGATGATTCATGGCACAGGATCGAATGTCACATCTTTACTACATAACAGGAGTTCTGTACAAAATAAATAAATAATTACATTATAAGGAGACAACGGTCCAGCAACCCAAAGTTGACTGGGAGACGATGGCCTAGATCTCTCTCACGAACTCATCGCAGCATCCTCCATGCGCCTCATCCTGCGGTACCTGTTCTTGACTTGTGGGGGGGGGGGTGTGAGACAGCAAGAGTGAGCTCACATACGTTCATCGCTCAACAAGTTGTGGGGAATAATGTGCATGAACTCGCCAAAGGTGGGAGCTCACGTGAAGTGTAAGGCTTACCAAAGAGGATGGTTAGAGCTAAGCATTGCTTTTAAAGTTGGTCAAAATTTTATTAGCAATTACTAAATATAAGTAAATACCAACCCAATTAAGTAGTAGAACAAAAGTAACAACATCACCTGCGATGCAATGCATATGACAAATTGAATTTAGTTCCATAAATTAATCATCAGAGAGTCCTGAGCTGCTCATGACCGTGAGCTCGGCTAGTATACCAGTTTTACACTCTGCAGAGGTGGTACCCTTTACCCACAAGTCATGTTACCCATCTACCAAGGGATCGCGACTTCCCATACACCTCTACCGAGGAGGCGAGGCAGGGTAACACTACGAGGCCTTTACAAAGTTCCACTAGCTTCAGAAAACCCGCTACAGTTTATAGGAAGCTCCAATGCAGGGTTCTTGCCTGACCGCCATCGCAGCAAAATCAACCAAGGACCTTCCTACACTGACCACTCCCCTACTGCCCTTGCCCCTTTCGGGTAAGGTAGTCCTCCACTAGCTTTCCTAATTAATCAGCCAAGGGCGTCCATAAACCCTTGTGGTGGCACGTGTTTCTCAAGTTAAGCTCTATGTTCCAATTAACATTAATGATCTTGACATGAACATAAATAGAATAACAAAATAACTGGAACATAGATATGATAAATAATTATCCCAAATTCATGTAAAGCAATAGCAAACTACCCAAGTGATTCAGGGGTAAACAAGGTAATGAGATAAACAATCTAGGGAGACCTATTGGGTCCCATCAAAATTAAACCTATGCATTGAATAGTGATAATAACAAATATTATTGGGTAACAGAAGTGATCAAGGGCACAACTTGCCTTTAATGAGCTCCTGCTCAGCTACTTCTACTTGATGAACCTCAGAATCCACAGTGGCTTGCTCGTCTATTCGCATCAACACAATACATACATAGTATAGCATAAATTTACATTACATCAAACAGATAAATAAAATATACAATAGAAATCTACACATTAAAATGAGATCATAGGAACTGGAATCATTAAATTTGGAGTTATAGATTTCAAGTTATGAATTTCCTAAAGTTTAATGTGATTTAAGTAGGATTAAATGAGAAATTAATTTTCTTACTGTTTTCATGACAAAACAGAGACTCTAGGTGATGGAGAATAAAATTACAAAATTTTAGGAACTGGAATGGAGTAATTTGGAGTTCATAAGAATTTTCTATGAATTAACTAAGTTCTAGGAATTATTTTTGTATTAAAAATACATTTACTAATTCATTTATACATTTTAAACGCGCTCGGGACTGGGCGCCAATTTCTGGAAAAGTCAGGGGGGTCTGGTGTAAGTTTTCCGAGACTCAGTGAATAGGGTTCTCTGGATGGCGGGTTGATATCCTTTAAACCCAGGGTTTCTTTTACAAAACTTGTGGCCGAAGGGGTATGTTTTGATTTCGGCCGCCCGATCTAGATCCTATGGCTCCGAGTTTGAAGTGCCGCGATCTAATCTAACGCGTGAGATCTCGATCTAACGGCCTAAAAGGATCTTGAGCAACGCGAGCCTACAACCACCCGATCAGACATCAACGGCGCGGGATCAATCAGGTGAAGGGGTATCGGCCTAACTAATCCTGACCGCCGAATCGCGATCGGACGGAGGACGCCTATCCGCCTACCGTCGACCGCCCAACCGGCGGCGCGGACGCCAGGCGCGATGGCGCCATGGCCGGACGTCCGGGCGCGGTGATTTAGCGCCCGAAATTCTACGCCGATGGGTGCTACGCAATCATAAAGATCGGGCGAACACGATGTGGTGCATACTCACCGAGGAGGGAAGCCAAATGAAGTCGCCCGCGACGCATAGCGGAGGAGGAAATCACGGCGACGAATTGAGCCTGCGCAGGGCACCGGCGGGGAAAATTGACGGAGGCCAAAGCTTTGCCGCGCCAAGCAGGTACCCAGGTTCTAGCGCAGAGGACCTGTCGCGGTGTTGGTGAGGGCAGTCACGGCGGCGGACTTCACACCTCCGCCGCATGCTCCAAATCGCATGCGTCGGGTTCTAATCGGTTGAGCACGCGAAATTGAGGAGGATAGAGGAGAGAGGTTGCGGCCGGCACTTATACGCAGAGGAGAGGGTCAAAACGGGTGTACGACCCGAGCTTATCGCCGCGGTTCGCGTTTCCCCCAGCTTCGGTGCCCGCGATTTCATCGCCGCGAAGACCGAGTCCGTGAAGGAGATGGGTCTGCCAAGCGGGCCCCGCAGGTCGGCGAAAAGGGGAGGGCATGCAAGCGCGCGCGGGAGGTTGCCCAGTGGGGCCCCTTTGTCGGTGCGCTGCGCCCAGTCGGGGTTGGGCCGAGACGAGTGAGATCGGAAGTGGGCCGAAAATCGCCTCGTGAGCCCACCTAAGTCGGTTGTTGTTTTATTCTTTTCCTTTCTATTTCTTTTCTTCTCTATTTCTAAGTTTAATTTGAATCCGAATTTTAAATTCAAAGCTGTTCCAAATTTATCCTCAATTATATTGTGAAATTAAGAATACCAACTTTGGAGATATAACTATATTATTTATATTTTATATCATTCCTCCTCTTCTCATTTTCAAAAACCCTACTTTTGATTTAGGGTTTACTCCAACCTTTATAATTATTATTTTATTATCATCGTCCTTATTATTTTATTTAATGCACAGACATATAACTCCAACATGATGCATATTTTTTTTTATCTTGGAATCATTTGTTTTGATTAATCCCTCTTAATTACATGTATGCTCTTTTCATGATGCAAATAAGGCACATAAACTGAGAAGATCTCTCTATTATTCTTTGTATACAACTTTGAGTATTACAAATCCTACCCCCCTTAAAAATAATCTCGCCCTCGAGATTTGTAAGAAAGAGATACATAAGGATTGGTTTGTGATTCGGCTTTTAGTCTATAATAGGTTCAAGATCCAGAGATTCATATATTTTTTAGACAATAGTGGGTGATTAGGAAGGCCTATGTATATATGGGTATACCCACTTTATTATGCAGGATGAAAGATATCTTTAAAGCATATATATAGTTTTGGGTAAGAAGGAATGGGGTAAGAAAAGACTCCATCCAAGATTGTGGATCTTGACTCATCTTGGTGATCTCACTTGATCCTTGAAGACTTGAGTTGGTGCTCATCCTTTCTTGATGAAGTTGATCATCTTCGATCTTCGTTCTTGAAGTTGTTATCCGAATTAGGGACATGTAGTTAAGATAAAGTAGTAGGTGGAGCAGCTAGTTTAGTAGGTGGCTATAAGTTAAATGATATTAGTCATAATCTGGTTTGGTTGTTTTGCTTCTGAATGATTGGGATAGGTTATGTAACCTATTATGTAGGTCAGGTTGTTGGGTATGGCCGAGTTGATCTAAGTTACCAATTTAAGCTTAGGTGAATTAGGAGTATGGTCTTATTTTTTTGTACCAGCATTAAGTAACTCTCTCTAGATTAGATCATAATATATTAGATAGAATCTAGATTAGGTTGGTGTGACTAGATTAAACTAGTTAAGATCTGATTATTTTGGATTAGATCATGGTTGTTATACTAGGATGAGATAAATATACTAATTAGGGCAAGATGAATTCATAAGGATAAGGTAGAATTTTTTGAGGTTAGTTAGATCTATTAGGATGACATAAAATCTTTTCAAGATAAGATGAATCTATTAAGGTAAGAGGGTATCTTTTAAGATAAGATGGGTCTATTAAGCTAGATATACTTTAATTAGGAATAATCTAGTTTGTCTAGTTATTTTGATGAGCATTTTTTCCCTATATGTATATACAGATGTAATTGTGGACATTACTCCACAACCCATCACACTCAATCAAAGATCCAAATCAAACAAGTATCATAAGAACAAACATTCAAGCATACAAATATTTACAAAAATAGTTTTGATGATTTTTTTGTCCCTAAGAGTAGGTCTCCTATTCCTAAAAGTTACTTTAGGCACGGGATTTCAAAGTGTGAAATCCACATTTGTCTTTTAGAAAGAAAAGGTAAGAATAATCAGAGTAAAGCGGAATTAGATGAGAAAAGATTAAGAAAAGTTTATAAAGAATCAGAGTAGCAAAGGTAAGTAAGTATTGGTTGTTCAGTTATATCTAGGTTTCGTCCTGCAGTCAACATTCCTCTGATACCACTTCTGTTACACCCGGATTTTAGGGGTCCAAAACCCAGGCGCGAACATAATCACCAGGTGTGCTCGAACCAAGTCTCACACATATGATGATTCATGGCACAGGATCGAATGTCACATCTTTACTACATAACAGGAGTTCTGTACAAAATAAATAAATAATTACATTATAAGGAGACAACGGTCCAGCAACCCAAAGTTGACTGGGAGACGACGGCCTAGATCTCTCTCACGAACTCATCGCAGCATCCTCCATGCGCCTCATCCTGCGGTACCTGTTCTTGACCTGGGGGGGTGTGAGACAGCAAGAGTGAGCTCACATACGTTCATCGCTCAACAAGTTGTGGGGAATAATGTGCATGAACTCGCCAAAGGTGGGAGCTCACATGAAGTGTAAGGCTTACCAAAGAGGATGGTTAGAGCTGAGCATTGCTTTTAAAGTTGGTCAAAATTTTATTAGCAATTACTAAGTATAAGTAAATACCAACCCAATTAAGTAGTAGAACAAAAGTAACAACATCACCTGCGATGCAATGCATATGACAAATTGAATTTAGTTCCATAAATTAATCATCAGAGAGTCCTGAGCAGCTCATGACTATGAGCTCGGCTAGTATACCAGTTTTACACTCTGCAGAGGTGGTACCCTTTACCCACAAGTCATGTTACCCATCTGCCAAGGGATCGCGACTTCCCATACACCTCTACCGAGGAGGCGAGGCAGGGTAACACTATGAGGCCTTTACAAAGTTCCACTAGCTTCAGAAAACCCGCTACAGTTTATAGGAAGCTCCAATGCAGGGTTCTTGCCTGACCGCCATCGCAGCAAAATCAACCAAGGACCTTCCTACACTGACCACTCCCCTACTGCCCTTGCCCCTTTCGGGTAAGGTAGTCCTCCACTAGCTTTCCTAATTAATCAGCCAAGGGCGTCCATAAACCCTTGTGGTGGCACATGTTTCTCAAGTTAAGCTCTATGTTCCAATTAACATTAATGATCTTGACATGAACATAAATAGAATAACAAAATAACTGGAACATAGATATGATAAATAATTATCCCAAATTCATGTAAAGCAATAGCAAACTACCCAAGTGATTCAGGGGTAAACAAGGTAATGAGATAAACAATCTAGGGAGACCTATTGGGTCCCATCAAAATTAAACATATGCATTGAATAGTGATAATAACAAATATTATTGGGTAACAGAAGTGATCAAGGGCACAACTTGCCTTCAATGAGCTCCTGCTCAGCTACTTCTACTTGCTTAACCTCAGAATCCACAGTGGCTTGCTCGTCTATTCGCATCAACACAATACATACATAGTATAGCATAAATTAACATTACATCAAACAGATAAATAAAATATACAATAGAAATCTACACATTAAAATGAGATCATAGGAACTGGAATCATTAAATTTGGAGTTATAGATTTCAAGTTATAAATTTCCTAAGGTTTAATGTGATTTAAGTAGGATTAAATGAGAAATTAATTTTCTTACTATTTTCATGACAAAACAGAGACTCTAGGTGATGGAGAATAAAATTACAAAATTTTAGGAACTGGAATGGAGTAATTTGGAGTTCATAAGAATTTTCTATGAATTAACTAAGTTCTAGGCATTATTTTTGTATTAAAAATACATTTACTAATTCATTTATACATTTTAAACGCGCTCGGGACTGGGCGCCAATTTCTGGAAAAGTCAGGGGGGTCTGGCGTTAGTTTTCCTAGACTCAGTGAATAGGGTTCTCTGGATGGTGGGTTGATATCCTTTAAACCCAGGGTTTCTTTTACAAAACTTGCGGCCGAAGGGGTATGTTTTGATTTCGGCCGCCCGATCTAGATCCTATGGCTCCGAGTTTGAAGTGCCGCGATCTAATCTAACGCGTGAGATCTCGATCTAACGGCCCAAAAGGATCTTGAGCAACGCGAGCCTACAACCACCCGATCAGACATCAACGGCGCAGGATCAATCAGGTGAAGGGGTATCGACCTAACTAATCCTGACCACCGAATCACGATCGGACGGAGGACGCCTATCCGCCTACCGTCGACCGCCCAACCGGCGGCGTGGACGTCAGGCGCGGTGGCGCCATGGCCGGACCTCCGGGCGCGGTGATTTAGCGCCCGAAATTCTACGCCGATGGGTGCTACGCAATCATAAAGATCGGGCGAACAGGATGTGGTGCATACTCACCGAGGAGGGAAGCCAAATGAAGTCGCCCGCGACGCACAGCGGAGGAGGAAATCACGACGACGAATTGAGCTTGCGCAGGGCACCGGCGGGGAAAATTGACGGAGGCCGAAGCTTCGCCGCGCCAAGCAGGTACCCAGGTTCTAGCGCAGAGGACCTGTCGCGGTGTTGGTGAGGGCAGTCACGGCGGCGGACTTCACACCTCCGCCGCACGCTCCAAATCGCACGCGTCGGGTTCTAATCGGTTGAGCACGCGAAATTGAGGAGGAGAGAGGAGAGAGGTTGCGGCCGACACTTATATGCAGAGGAGAGGGTCAAAACAGGTGTATGACCCGAGCTTATCTCCGCGGTTCGCGTTTCCCCCAGCTTCGGCGCCCGCGATTTCATCGCCGCGAAGACCGAGTCCGTGAAGGAGACGGGTCTGCCAAGCGGGCCCCCTAGGTCGGCGAAAAGGGGAGGGCAGGCAAGCGCGCGCGGGAGGCTGCCCGGTGGGGCCCCTTTGTCGGCGCGCTGTGCCCGGTCAGGGTTGGGCCGAGACGAGTGAGATCGGAAGTGGGCCGAAAATCGCTCGTGAGCCCACCTAAGTCGGTTGGTGTTTTATTCTTTTCCTTTCTATTTCTTTTCTTCTCTATTTCTAAGTTTAATTTGAATCCGAATTTTAAATTCAAAGTTGTTCCAAATTTATCCTCAATTATATTGTGAAATTAAGAATACCAACTTTGGAGATATAACTATATTATTTATATTTTATATCATTCCTCCTCTTCTCATTTTCAAAAACCCTACTTTTGATTTAGGTTTACTCCAACCTTTAGAATTATTATTTTATTATCATCGTCCTTATTATTTTATTTAATGCACAGACATATAACTCCAACATGATGCATATTTTTTTTATCTTGGAATCATTTGTTTTGATTAATCCCTCTTAATTACATGTATGCTCTTTTCATGATGCAAATAAGGCACATAAACTGAGGAGATCTCTCTATTATTCTTTGTATACAACTTTGAGTATTACAACTGAAAACATACCTAGTGCCACTCCTAGAGTCTCCCGGACTATGTCGGCCTCCAAGTGTTTCACCTTTCCATACTGGGCACGAGGCTGCCCACGATTGTTGCCTCCTTGCTGCATTGCATTCTGCCTGACTTAGGCATTGGGAGCTGGCTGCTGCTAAGCTACTTTCTTTGGGCAATGATTCGCCCAATGGCCTTGTTCCCCACAGTGGAAACATGCATGACTTCCTCCTTGCGCTGGCGCTGCTTGGTTGTTCTGATTGGTTGCTGGGGCAGGAAGACAGGCTGCCTGGTTGCTCTGATGGTGGTATTGATTTCCTCCCTGTTGGTTATTCTGACGGTACTGCTGCTGCTGATGAGGGAACTGCCTCTGGTACTGCTGCTGGTTTTGACGCTGATGCTGGTGCTAGTGACCCTGCTTGAATGGATGAGGTGGGTTGCCTCAGTAGCGAGGACGGCTGCTACTCCCGGACTGAGATACACCAATCTTGCGTTTCCTGTCCTCCATCTCCCAGCGCTTCCTATCAGTCATGATTGCTTTGTCGATCAGATGCTGGAAGGTAGGGAAGGTGTGGTTCATCAGCTGATAGTGGAGGGGATCAACTAATCCTCTCAGGAAGCGGTACTGCCTCTTGGCATCCGTGTTGACGTCTTCTAGGGCATAACGCGACAGCTGCAGAAACTTGTCCCTGTACTCACTGACAGATAGGGGACCTTGCTTCAAGGTGAGAAACTCCTCTGTTGGGGACCTTCGGCTTACGAAGGTCCTCAAAAACAGGATTTAACAGTATTTCTGGAGTATAATGTGTGAACAGGTATCTTCGGACTCGAGTCAGTATCACAGTAGGAGAAGCCCAAAACAATACGAAGGTTGATACAGCGCCGAAGATGTGAGCGGGAAAGCTTCGGCGTGGTAGCAGAAAATGAAACCGACTTAGAGATGAAAAGGCTATTTAGACCTCGGTGGATTACTATAGAATTATTATCAAATGTAAAGGGCATGAATGTAATTTTCTATGGGCTGTGTCCCGTGCCTATAAATAGGTGAACAGTACCCCCATACTGTTCACGCTGATTTGGCATTTACCTTTGCGTCACACTTGTACTTTCATTCCCTTCCAAGTTGAAGGTACATTTGTAATTCAATATTATTTCTATTTCTTCGCAATAATAATAAATTGATAATAAGATATAATTATTTATGTAATTCTTCGTATTCTTTATGATTCGTTCTTCGTCATCATATGCTATGTTTATGAAGGTACGTCCTTCATAACCTTCGTCCAAAAATCCATTATATCCTAAGGGAGATAATGCTTCGAAGGACGAAGGACTTTATCAATTAACATTTTCTGTGTTGTCTTGTTCTTAATTCATAGCATTTGAGAACAAGTCACCAACATTGGCGCCCACCTCCGGTGAACTCACTTCCACTCTTTGAGTTTTTCTGAACACCTTCGGCGATCATAAACCTTCGCTATGGCGCCGAAGAAAGCTTCAGCAACTGGCACTGCAGCTCTTCAACCGCTGGACCACAATCAGGAGACTGTCTCTCTTCGGGAGGCCCGAAGCCAGAAAAGGAAGGCTGTTAGCCCGACACCACCAGAGGATGAGATAGACCAAGAAATCAGAGACATGGAGATGCTTCACCAACAGGTGCAGAGGAAGAAGGAAAAGATGGCCAGGCTAGCTGAACTACAAAGGCAGATAGACGAAGCCTCTGAAGAAGTTCGTCATCTTACTCAGGATGAGCAACACCGAAGGCCTCAGCACCAAGACCTTCATCAGGAGGGTTTCCTCAATGAAGATGACTGGTATGACAATTTCCATCATGGGAATTTTGTTTTTGATGATGCTTCTCCTCTGTCCGCTGAGCTGCAGGCTACACCTTGGCCTCCGTCCTACAAGCCGCCTCAACTTCCCATATTTGATGGCCACTCAGACCCGAAGCAGTTTTTGATGAGCTACGAAGCAACAGTATCTTCGTATGGTGGCAATGCTGCAGTCATGGCCAAATCTTTTGTTATGGCTGTCAGGAGTGTTGCTCAAACCTGGTACTCCTCCCTTCGACCAGGAACGATCACTTCGTGGCAAAAGCTGAAGGACTTGCTGTTAACCAGCTTCCAAGGGTTTCAGACGAAGCCGGTCACTGCTCAAGCTCTATTCCAGTGCACCCAGGATCACGAAGAGTACCTTCAGGCGTACGTCCGGAGGTTCTTGCGTTTGAGGGCACAGGCGCCAACAGTGCCCAATGAAATTGTCATTGAGGCCATGATCAAGGGGCTTCGGCCAGGACCTTCAGCTCAATACTTCGCTAGGAAGCCTCCTCAAACTTTGGAGAAGCTGCTCCAGAAGATGGACGAGTACATTCGGGCCGATAATGATTTTCGCCAAAGAAGGGAGGAGGCTTTCAGGTTTTCTGAAATGACCAGGGGCTTCGGAGGGAGGTTCTATCCGAGGCACGTTAGATCAATTCATAACTCTACCCAAAATGATGATAGGGGGAGCCAACAGCAGAGGCCACAGTGCTCCTCACAGACTTCGGGGCAATAGCAAGGCTCCTTCCGACCACCAGCTCCGAGAGGCAGAGGCGCCAGGGGCTTCGGCGGGAGATTTGGCGATCAACCGAGAAGAATATTTTGCTTATTCTGTGGTGAGAACAAAGGTCATACCACCAGGATGTGCCATGTTACCATCCAGAAGCAAAAGGAAATAGCCGAAGCGGCAGCACAACAGGCTCAGCCGAAGCAGGTCATGCACACTGCTTCGTATCATTCGCCTTACATCCCAGAATATGTAGGCAACCACCCTGTAGTTTCTGTTGCTTCGGCGAGCCAACCTCAAGCTTCCTGGCAACAGCCTCCGCCTCCACCACCGATGCAACAAGGCCAGCAGCCAGAAGGGAGCCAATATGCTCCACACCAGAGAGACTTCAGAGAACAGTCCGAAGCTCGCACAGTCAACAGCACTGTGCCAGAGTCAAAGCACATCTATTGACAAATATCCTACCTTGATAGAGGTCTTTTCAATCAGTTTTATTTTCTGCGTAATAAAGGACATTGTTTAGATTTCATGTAATAGATTCGTTGTTTGCTACAAGGAAAATATATTTTCTCCACGGGCTTAAGTTGTTGAAGCTTAAAGATTCGAGATAACAAAGAGGACCTTCGAATTATCAAAAATTCTTCGAAGCAACACAAAGTCGTTCTAAGGAACGCAGAGTAAGTTTGCCGAAGTCACAAAAAGCCGCTCCAGAGGGAGTGCAGTGTAAGTTTTCTGCTCCAAAGTCGTTCCAAAGGGAATGCAGAGCTTACAGCGAAAAGTCAACGCTGATACCACCTAAGTAAAAGGCGAAGCGCGAAAAGTCAACGCGAATACCGCTGAAAGTAAAAGGCGAAGAAGCTCCTAAGGGAGGCTTACAGCGAAAAATAAACGCTGATTCCGCTGAAGTAAAAGGCGAAGAAGCTCCTAAGGGAGGCTTATAAAAGATTATGTGTTTTATTGCAGGGATGTGTGTCTATCTTCAGAATAAACACCACTTCACATAACATAACATCATCGCATCATTTCGCATAGCATAAGCATCATACATCATGTTGCATATGGCACAAGAGGCGGACACAATATCGATCTACAGAAGAATGTATTGAAAAAAGGGAAAAATCATGATGTCACAAGGAGATACATTGTTGATCTTCGGAAGTGTAGCTTCGGAAAATATCTTCACGTAGCCTGGATATTATTCATCAGAACATTATGGATATTGTTGTGACAAAGAAAAATTCTTCTTCACGAAGCATGAAAAGAAGGGAAGGTGTTTTTTCGTCAAAGACTCAAAAAACGGTACGTGTAAAATTTCATGCATCGTAAAGAATTGAACAATAAAAACAGATATATTACATTCAGGGTTACAAAATGTTACAATATATTACATTTCAGAAGTTTTTACAATAATACTTAATCTTCTCTCAAAACAACTTCTGCAGCCTCGTTCAGGAGCCGATTAACAACTTCATCCATGATAGCTTCAGCCATCTTTTTAATTTCGTCGTCTCCTTTCGGGGGAGGTCCCGAAGACGCTTTAGTAGGATCTGAAGGAGGACAGGATACAGCTACATTGCTATTACAAATTGCGAACGAAGTTTAAAATCGAAAATTACAACACAATAAAAACCATTAGTTGATACCTATTTGCCCTTCGGGCTCTGCGTTTTTTTCAGCAGCTTCAGCCACTTCTCTAGCATCGTGAATGCCCTTTTCGCTTTTTCGAATAATTTCTCGGGCCATTTCTCGGCCACCATTATCCCAGATGTCGGTGAAAAATTTTCCTCCTACCATGCTAGCCTCGGCCGAAGGATCTCTTGCATCTTCGAGGGACAAGCCAGCTTCGAATTGCGCTAAAATCTTTACATGCTCGCAGCCCTTTTTCTCTAAAATGGTGGCAATTCCCCTAGCACCCGAGAAAGCACATATGTCTCCGCGGCTGTTTAAAATTTCCTCGAAAGCCTCAGCTTCGTGATCGATCCATTCGATAGGGCCTTCGGGGTTGCCTCTTGTAAAGTTTTCTTCGCTCGAGAATGCGCCGACACTGGCGAAGCTAGCTTTCAACTTCTTGACACACTCTATAGATTTGTTATAACATCTTTTCTTGGATGAACGAAGCTCTTCAACAGTTCCCTCTAAATGATTTGCCCATTGGTCGCTGAGTTCTCGCTTCGTTTCTTCAAGCATGCGTTCCTCTTTGGCTCTGGCCAGTTGTTTTCGAAGATTTTCAATTTCGCGCTTCTGAGCTTCAGCTTGACTTTTAAAAGTAGCTTCGTCTTCCTTTATTCTGTTTATTAATGAATGTAATATTTTATCTTTTTCGAGACCTTCGTTCCTCAGTTCAATTACTTCGGAACGAAGGTTGCTCAGGGCTATAGTACACCCTTCCTCTTCAGCATCTTTTTGGGCCCTGAGGGCATTGCTAAGTATCAGGCCCTGCAAAGAAAAAATGTGGACGTCATTAGATTTAAGCAAACGAAAAATTTTGGTCTCAACAAAAAATACAAAGATCCCATTTGTTGCACCTTTAAGCTATTATATGCCAGGCTGTCGGCCAGATCGTTTTTCGATAGCACTGAGAGCCCGTCTTCTAGCGTTGGGAATCCGAAGCTCTTGCTCATCTCCCGATAGACAGAAATCTCCTTGTTGTCAGGGAGACAATACAAGAAGTCTTCTTCTCCACTGCCGTTGAATATCAACGCCCCCTTTGGATATTTCAGCTTTTGGGCGTAAAACTGGGCCTCTTGTTTTTCCTTTTCAGACAGCTTTTTCCCCGAAGCATGTCGAAGAATATAATCAGGGAATGCGGGGGATGCTTCGGAGGCAACAACACTGAATTCTTCAATAGGAATTGGTTCTGATATTTTTTCTTCTTTCGTGGGCTTTGAAGGCCCAGCTTCAGTCTCAGCCTGTAGCTTTGGAGCTTCGGCATCGAAGACTTCAGTTTCTGCTTCGGATGTTTTAGCAGCCTTCTTCGGAGGTGTGCTTGAGGATTTAATTGTTTCCAGAACATCTAGCACATTGACCATTCTTTTTCTTTTCGGGGTCATCGCAGGCACCTTTTGATTTTTTATTATCTCAACATTTGCTGAAGGACTTAAAACTTCTGATAGTTTTGATCCTTCAGCTGGTTCTTTTACTTCTTCCATTTTTACTGTCGATGGCGCTTCGGCCATCTTTTTGATTTCTGGTAACAAAATCTTTGGTTCTTCCAATTCTATTCTTATTGGCGCTTCGGTCATATCTGCGACTTCTGGCAGCAAGGCTGGCTTGGTTGGCTTTGCAGCTTCGGTGGCTGAAGAGGTCTCTCCGGTGAACTTAGGCACCGAAGCTGGTTCAATATAGCGTGGCCGATGTGTGAGGACCTTTATCTTTTTTCTTTCCGGTGCTGGCTCACTAGGAGCAGCTGCAACTTCTTCTTTTGCAGAGGTTGTGTTTTTTCTTTTCCGCCCTCGGATGGGATATCGATAATCAGGGTAGACAAACCCGATTGCATCAAACACCCGATTCAGCCTCTTCTTTTTTCGGCCTCCGAAGGCTGCTGACAGTGCAGCATCTTCGGCCTTCGAATAAGCCCCAAGCAGTTCATCACTTAAATTTTCAATGCTTTTTAACCAGTCATCATCTGGCTCAACGAATTTATCTCCGAACTTAAAAGTATACTTCAGCCTGATAAGTCCACCTTCGTCGGCCTCCTTTATGGTTTCTTGTGGCATTTCCCATTTCTCCGCGAGCGGCCATACCCTGAAGGCAATATGCTCTTGTACCAAATCTCTCGTTCCAATAAAAGAACAGATAACGCCAAAGGCTCTCTGGCATTCTTCGGCAACTTCATTCATTTCAACCTTCGGCCTCCGAAGGCCGAAGCTTTGCCAAATAGGGCGCATAATTATACCCTTGATATCTTCTCGTACTGTCAGGTCATTCTTCACATAAAACCATTCTGTCATCCAGTCGCCGGGCCATCTCTTCCGAAAGGTTGGCACGGGGCAGCTTGACCCGGACCGAGAAACGAAACTGTAGCAGCCAAAATTATTGTGATACTGTTCCTTACCCCAAGGTTTTGTTTCGTATGATAATTCGTGTATATTGCAGAAACTTTTTGCATCAGGCTCCAGACCTTGGCTTCTCACGGCCCACACGAAGATATTCAGCCTTATGATCGCCTCGGGGGTAAGTTGGTGAAGGTAGACTTCGAATATTTTCAGCACCTCTACGACAAAGTTGCTCAGGGGAAATCGTAGTCCGGCTTTCAAAAAGCTTCGGTACACTACGACTTCATTCTCTTTAGGGTTTGGACAAGTCTTTTCTCCTTCGTCGGCCCTCACCACGGACAAATCCCGGAAATACCTTCCTCTCATGTTGACAAGATGATTTTCTTTGATAGCTGATTTGCCGAAAACCGCATGGCTTGGTCGCCAAGGACGATCTTCGGAGTCTTCACCACCACTGTCCACATCATAACTGTCGCTATCACCAGTATCTTCAGACAAACCTTCTAGAATCTCTTTGGTGATTTTTTCTGTATTGGTCTTCGACATTGCTATAAGAAACCCCAAGTTCTTCTCTTCGTCGAGACTCAGCTTCATCTCAGCAGCAGCCTTCTTATCTTCAGACATCTTAGGAAACACTAAAAAACTGTTTTCAAAGCCGAAGCTTCAAAACTTAAAGCTAAGCAAATCTTTGTGTGCAAGAGCTAAAAATCGAGTGAGCGGGAGCAGATGGCAAGAGAGCATGCCAAATAAGCTTGCAGTATGATCTTATTTATACGCCTAGTGCGTTGAAAATTGAAAGACCCCGCCCGTCAGTGAATGTTGCTATTCTAGCAAAGGGAAGGTGTTTTTTCGGACCTTCGGCTTAAAGCCTTCGTCCATGTCGCAATCTAAATTTATTATTTTATTTTTAACAAATTTATATTGCGAGGGGCTACTGTTGGGGACCTTCGGCTTACGAAGGTCCTCAAAAACAGGATTTAATAGTATTTCTGGAGTATAATGTGTGAACAGGTATCTTCGGACTCGAGTCGGTATCACAGTAGGAGAAGCCCAAAACAATACGAAGGTTGATACAGCACCGAAGATGTGAGCGGGAAAGCTTCGGCGTGGTAGCAGAAAATGAAACCGACTTAGAGATGAAAAGGCTATTTAGACCTCGGTGGATTACTATAGAATTATTATCAAATGTAAAGGGCATGAATGTAATTTTGTATGGGCTGTGTCCCGTGCCTATAAATAGGTGAACAGCACCCCCGTACTGTTCACGCTGATTTGGCATTTACCTTTGCGTCACACTTGTACTTTCATTCCCTTCCAAGTTGAAGGTACATTTGTAATTCAATATTATTTCTATTTCTTCGCAATAATAATAAATTGATAATAAGATATAATTATTTATGTAATCCTTCGTATTCTTTATGATTCGTTCTTCGTCATCATATGCTATGTTTATGAAGGTACGTCCTTCATAACCTTCGTCCAAAAATCCATTATATCCTAAGGGAGATAATGCTTCGAAGGACGAAGGACTTTATCAATTAACATTTTCTGTGTTGTCTTGTTCTTAATTCATAGCATTTGAGAACAAGTCACCAACATCCTTCCTTACTATCATCAGTCCCTCGGGCACATGGTAGCGACGGAAGTTGTCCCTGAATTCTTCCCAAGTGATGGCTTCAGGGTTAGCATGGGTGGTGAGGTAAGACTCCCACCAAGACTAGGCTCCTCCCATCAGCTGTCGGGGACCGTACAACACCTTCTCACGATCATTGCACTGGGCAGTGTACAACTCACGTTCCACGATATGTAGCCAATCTTCAGCGTTCATAGGTTCAGCAGAATGAGCAAAGACTAGAGGATGGCCCCTCATGAATTCTGCCCGCTTGTCTCTGGGCACTTGTGGCATCTGGACTTGCACCTGAGGCTGAGGCGATGGTGGCTGCTGCTGCACTTGCTGCATCGCTGCTAGGGTCTGGCCAATTGCCTAGATTGCTTGAGTCTGCATCAGGAACATTTGCTCATTGGTCATCGGTGGTGGCGGTGGCAAATGCTGCTGCGGGGCTGCCTCCTCTTGGGGTGCCTGCTGTTCTGGCTGAGCACGCCTCACACCTCTGCACCTGTTCTCAGACATCTGTAGAAATCACACACATATATCAAATCTGACTCTGTAGTCTTTCAGCATAAGAAAAGATGTATAGAAAATCTTCATAGCACTGAACAAATGACCATCTTCACTGACAGCTTCTCAGATAAAGAGGAAAGTGGAAGTAAATGGGTTACCCACTAAATAACTGACTTTATTAATAACTACACCAAGTTGCACGGGACACCCACACCTTGGTGACAATCATTACAAAGATCCAACTTTAGTACATGTCCATCATAATAAGCATCCAACATAAGAATAGCAAACTAACTCTAACTAAGACTGACTTAGGCTAAGACACTGAACTAAGCATTATTACAGACTCCGACTCTGTCGATCTAGGGATCCAAATCTATCCGGGTCATGCAGTTTGGGGTACCATAGTCGAAGCGATCACGAGGCGGTGAACGGTAAGGGTGTTGAATCCCGACAGGGGCGGGGGAACCACCATCCAGATAGTGGCGTGCTGCGCACTCAGCACACAATTCTGCAACCTCCGCCCAAACCTTGCCCAACTCGTCAAGGGTGTGGTCCAACTCTGTGTTGAGCACGGCAGCCAGGTTGACCATGCTGTTCAGCCTGGGATTGCCCTCACCAACTGGCGAGGCAATCACACCTTCATCACTGCCGGTCGAACGACGAGGGTAGTACTTCAGGTCAAGGCCATCAGCTACCCCGCTGAACAACGAGCAATACTGAGAAGGTGCCCGTCGTGCTGCATCTTGCATGGCTGCCTCGGCAGTATCCCTCTCAGTAATAGAATAGTGCTCTGAGAAGGCCTCTGCACCCCAGAGATCATCGTCCGAATGGCGCACCAAGTAAGTAGCCTCCCACTGGTCCGGGTATAACCCTCGACGATGCTGGTAGACTACACAACAGTATTCGGTGGACCAAGTGTGTCGGTCGAAGGCCCGACACAGCAGGGTGTCGAGAGCGTCATGGAAGTGACACCCGCGAGCAGCGTCACGAGTGATGGGTCTAGCGAACCATCCCTCTGGCTCTGGCTCCCCCGAGAGCTCCGTGCCGTGGCTCAAACTACCACCGGCGTCTCATCGTCTCCGTCTCCGTCAGGGTCTCCTCCAGCAGCCGGGATGCCCTGTGGTGGTGCAGGGGGCATCTCTAGCTAAGGTGCAGGGGAAGGCGGCCTCTCAGACTCCACCTCCTGCTGAGGCAGGGGGAAGAGTCCTGCTGCTCCTGGTCCTGGTCCTGCTCCTAGCGTCGACGCTCCTGCTCCTTGTGCAGGCGACGATGCAGTCTCTCCAGGTGACTAGACTGACCTGGCACCGTGCGACGTAGTGGACGCTCCGCCAGGCGAGAAGGCAAAAAGGGGATCACATACTTACATGCAGTGCACCTGATACAGGCCATCTACAAAAGACATCGTAAGCACAAGAGTAAGAGTAGAACTATGAGACCAGAAAGTAAACAGAAAGAAAAGTGAGACAAGACTTTTTGAGATAAGTAGATAACATAGAGTTGGCCAAGATGACCAAATTTTGAAAAGACTCTAAGGTCAAGGTAAGAGTAGGGGTCTATAATCCTTAGGTTGACCATTTTAGTCTAGGTTAGCGGTCCTACAGTCAGCAAGGCTTTGATACCACTTATGTCACACCCGGTTTTTGGAAGGCAAACCGAATGCGAACCATGTATGTGCTAGGATCAGAACGTACGTACACGGTGATTACATAATTGGACATCATCACACAATGCTTGAAATAAATAGCGGAAAGGTACTTAATTACATAAAGATGTCCTAGACATCCACAGAGTCTATTACATAACCATTGTCTTTAACATAACTATCAAAGTGCGGAGAAACGAAACGTAAATGATAAGCCTACACAGGCAGCTGACTGGGGGTTTGCCACTAAAGTAAACTAAAACTTGTCGTATTTCTGGAACTCCTCGAAGTCCTCCATGTTGCCAGCATCACAAGGGTGAGTACACATCAACGTACTCAGCAAATGTGGGGTTGAGGTTAAGCAGATGCTTTTAGTTGGTCAAGTATTTATTATTATTAGCAGAGCCAAGTTTTAGTAATAAACCCAATTATTACCCAAAGTACTTCCTCGAAAGAGGAAATACCAGAGATCAGATTTATATCATCATTGTTAACCATCATCATAAAAGTAACTAGAATTCTTCTAATCAAAGAGGATCCCAAGGCTGCTCTTAACAGTGAGCTCGGCTGATATACCAGTTTCTAACACTCTGCAGAGGTTGCACACTTTACCCACGAGTCTTGATCCCTTTCTAGCCTCGGTTGTACAAACCCGATCTTCACTACCAAGGTGAATGGCCAGGGATACACTATGTGGCCTTTACAAAGACACCCCTGGTGCATAGCTGCTCGTTACGTTTCTCTAGTCGTACAAACGCAATACACCTCCCCAAGGTGGGTGACTAACAAAACCAAATCGAATGAACCTCTGCACCCCCCTTGGCAGAGCGAGCACTACGCCCCGACCCCCATTGATGGCCCTCCGGCAAAGCCAACTACACCCTCAGGTTCATCTAATTAATCAGCTAAGGGCGTCCCATTCCACCCTTATGGTTGCATTGTTATCCCGGGTGGTCACTCCATGAACAGGTCCTTACGGAGAGGTACTCAGGAAAAAGGCCTGAGCCCCCTAGAGTATCACAAGATCATCAACATAATCAGGATAACAATATCGTATCATAAATGTTCACATCAGGTTCATTGATTAAAGTTAAGACAATAGCAACATGCTAACCATGATAACCCAAAAAGGTAAACAAGGATAAGGTAAATACAAGCTAGTCAATCCTTAGGTTTAAATAATGTAATGCGTGACAGTGAATCATAAGGTATGTAGGACATAATAGGTCAGAGGACTCTTGCCTTCACCAGGTTGTTGCTTAGGGAGGTCTCCAACAACACACTCAGGACCCTCGAACTGTTCGTTGTCTAAATAAAGCGAGCATGCATTCAATACATTTGGAAAGTACAAATGAACAACACACCAAACATGTACAAACATAGGAATGCATCTTAAAAACACAATAGGGGATAATGAGATCAAAGTATAACATGAACTATAACATGGATCAACTTTCTTTGGAAATAGATTATTATTTCTCTAAGTGTTAGTCACAAATACATAACTTAGTTCAAATTATTTTATGGTGACCTAAAATTTGGACCAGAGATGGTTTCATGTAATACACATTATTAATCTCACAAGATAAAACATGTTTAAATCTCTAGGGTTCTCCTTTTATTTATTTTATTAAATAAATAAATCTACACCTACATTAGTTCATACTTAATCATAAAAATTAAAATGTACAGACAATAACTGCAACTAATTTATTTAAATAGAGAATGATCCTATGAACATTTTGCAATTTGAATCACTAAATTTGGAGTTCATATGCAAAAGATATGAAATAAACTAGTTTGGGAATTCAAAATATGAAATTAGGTCTAATTCTATGAATATTTAAAAGTCCAGGGTTCAATCTGCAAGAATATAGGGGCCCACGCGCGAAACCTAGGGACGGCGGGTTGATTCTAAACAAACCGAGGGTCTCTTTAATAAAACTACGGCGTGAAGGGGTATCGGGTGATTCTAACCGTTAGATCAGAAACCGACAGCCGAGATTAAATCTGCGGCCGAGAGCACGCGCGCGGATGAGCGAGTGCTGACAGGTGGGCCAGGGGTGTCAGCGACAGAGGGGGAGGGCGCACTGACCGAGAGGGTCCAACGCCAGGGAACACGGGCGCTGACAGGCGGGCCAAGGACGCAGGGCGCGCGTGCGCGAAGCGGTATCCGCGATCTGGGTCATGCGATCAAGATCAGACGGAGGGGATCAGACCAGGGAGGGGTGAACGGCTGCGGGTGGCGCTGCTCCTCTCCGCGGCGGTGAGGTCGCCGGAGTTGAGGCAGGCGCGTGCTAGGGTGGCTCCAGGGTCGCCGGGATTGGGCAGAGAGGGAGAGAATGCCACGGCGAACTCAGTGGCGAGGGAAAAGTCCACGAATCCGCGGACAGAGGGGGAAGAACGGCGGGGAGGAGGCCTCGGGCGGACTGGAGGAACTCCGATGAGGGATTCCGGCCACGGGGAGGGGGCTTGAGGCGCGCTAAGGCCTAGGAAGGCTTCAGCAGAGGCATGGGTGACACAGGGACCTACACCGGGGCACTGGATCGGGCTAAATTGGCCAGCCACCACGCGGGAGCGGCGGACCGCCACGGTCGAGCACCAGCGATGCCAAAATTGGCCGAGCACAGAGTGAATCTAGGAAATTAAGCACGGGCAAAGGTGTCTCACCTCAGGGCGGAGCTTGGGGTGGCTTGGCGCGATCTCCGACGAGCTAGATGGCCGGGGAAGCGAGCGCGGGTCTCCGGTGGTGTTTGGCGGCGTGGGCAGAGCGCGAGAGAGAGCGGAGCTGTGCGAAATGAGGCGGGGAAGTGAGTGCGGGCACGGGCGGGGCTCTAAGAGGGAGCTGGGCGCGTGGGTGGGCATTGTGGCCGAGAATTTTGGCGACGTGCGCGAGTGCGCACACGACGGTCCACGGCGGGGCGGGGAGGGTGAAACTGACTGGGAGGGTCCACGGCGTAGAGAGAGACAAAAGGGGCGCGCGGGCAACGGCTCAGCGCCTAGCAGCGTGGGCCCGCGAGGCAGAGAGGGAAGAGAGGCACAGAGGGGGAAACAACTGGCGTCGACAGGTCGGCCCCAGCGGGTAGAGAGCGAGAGAGGGAGCGTGCGGGAGAGAAAGCTGCCGCTGATAGGTGGATCCCACCTGTCAGGCGGCGCGGGCGCACGACCTAACTAGGCCGAGCTGGGCTGCTGGGCTGCTTTTCCTTTTTCTTTTTATCTAGATTTTCTAATTCATTTTCTATTTCTTTTTTAATAGGGTTTTTAATTCCAAATTCAAATTAGGTTTCTGTCGGTACCCTAAAACAGGGGTACCCCTTACTACAGTATGAAAACGCGGTGCCCGCGCGGCTATCTCTAGCCGCGTGGGGAACAACACCCGACTCCATCACGTGGATGGCTCTGGGGCTGCCACGTGGCCAGAGAAGGCAATATCCTCCAAGGTACCAACGCTGGGTCCGGACCCCCATATACAGACCGGACCTCTGGGCAGGGTCCAGGACCTCCGCGGATACAAACCGGACCCCCGGGACGAGTCCCGGACCTCCCTGTGTGGGGTCCGGGCCACTCTCAGTAGGGTCCCGAGATTCTGGGACAAAAAGTACCTGGGCCTTAATCAAGGCCGGACGGGGGTCCGGAGCCGACACGAGTCCGGACCATACCGTGTACATTACTGCTCACCGCTCAGGCGGAGTCCCGATGCTGCCACGTGGCCTACCGCCCGTGACGTAAGCCAGCGGGCGGAGCCTGACGTAAGGCCTCTGGGCCACGCGGCCGCCGCATTTATTGCGGATAAGGCGCGCCGCCTGTCTATTCTACTGGCAGGTGATGTGCCGCCTCAGCATTTAATGAGCCCTGCCACTACGTTGGCAGGCGATGTGCCGCCTCGGCATTTAATGTGCCCTGTCCACTCCGCTAACGGGCAGCGACCAGGCCATCCTGCAGGCGGCGTGCCTGTCCAATCCGTTGGCAGGCAGTACGCCCGTGCTACGGCATACACTGTGCTCATCATGGCCCGCGCATTACCAAGGAAGCAGCCGCGAGATATTAATACTATATGGATTATGGACATTATGGCGCTCGGAGATCTCCTGGGCGACACTGGCATTGGAAACTTCTATTTGTATTCCCTCCGTTTTGCCCCTGGGCCCACATGTCGGGGCTCAGCACCCTAGTATGTGCCCCCTTGAGCGATAAAAGGGAGAGCACACGACGTTACAAGGCAAATCCAACTTAGGCTCACGCAGACACTCAAACTCACAAGTTTATACAAGCTCTCAAACTCAATACAACACACAGTGGAGTAGGGTATTACGCCCCGGCGGCCCGAACCACTCTAAACCCTTGTGTGTTCTTGTGTTCTTCCCGATTCCATCTAGCTAGCAGGCAAAATGCTTAAGCACCTCCTCATCTTAGGATTTAGGGCGGGTGTGTTCCGCCACTCGGCCAGAGAATTCCCTCTCCGACAGTTTCAAATTCAAATAAATTCAAACATGTGCAACACTTCAAATAATATTTTAAGCTCAGCATGATGCAATATGGCATTACCCATAGTGTTTTGGCAGAAATAAATAATTAAATCCCCCTAACTTTAAGCTAATTATGCTTAAAAGGGAAAAAAGGAAGAGAGGATCTAGAGAGAGATAGAACCTAGGGTGAGAGAGAGAAGAGTAACACATGAATTTGGGTGATAATTAGAAAGAAATTTTATACCCCCAAATTCAGTGTGTTACACAAGCCGCCGACCTTCGCCAGCTCGCCAGATCCACTCCATGCTGATGATTGGTTGAAGTCAATTGAGAAGATGCTCAACATCGCCCAATGTTCTGACTGGGAGAAGGTTCTCTACGCTTCAGGTCGTCTGACTCGTCCTGCTGCTGACTGGTGGGATTCTTATGTTGCTGTCCATGATGCTGCTGATACTATTGTAACATCCCAAAAATTCAACCCGAGGTTTGGAACCCTAATCTCCTAACCCCCCCCTCTTTTATCTCCCCTAAATTCTCCCCCATAGGTCATCTCATCATATGCATATACTTGATTGTTAGAAGCACCTCACATAGATTATTATTTTCTAGCACCCAAGATTATTTAGCTATTTATTTGTTCAAAAGAAAAGGAGATAAAAGAAATAGAAATAGAAAATAGAAATAAGAAATAGAAAAAGATCAAAAAAGGGGAACCCCCCTCGGCTGGGCCGCTTCCGGCCCAGGCCACCTCTCTCTCCCTCGCGCGCGCCCGCACCCCTCTCCCTCCCGCAGCCCAAGCGGCCCATCACCACACGCCCGCTCCCGCCAATGACACCCCGGCCCCAACCATCAGCCCGCGCTCCACTCCCTCGTGACCTCCCCCTCTCTGACAGGCGGGCTCGGCCTATCAGCTCCCTCCCCTCGCTCGTGATCTGCAATCGACGCGATCACCGCCGGCCGAAGCCCTGCCTCGTCGCCTCGCCATTACTCCTCCCCAGCGAGCCTTGGCGCCTTGCGGCCATGTCCCTTGCGCCTGCCCGAGCTATCCCGTCACCCCCCTCTGCCCGAGCCATCCCGTCGCAACTGTGCGCCATTTTTGCCTCCGCGGCAAGCGTAGCCGGTGTGCGCCACCTCACCCCCTTCCCCTTCTCGGCCGCCTATAAAAGGGCCACCCCGAGCTCCTGACTCCACCGCACCAGGCCTTAGCCACTCTACCTTCCTCCCTCGGACTCAATCGAGCTCGCCGTCGTCGTCCCTCCCCTCTCTGGTGAGCTCCGCTTTCCCCCCTCTATTGAGTTCAAGTCAAATTAGTGTATTTATGGACCTTCGCCACTTCACCGCGAGCACGACTCACCCTTTCCCCTCGCCTATTGCACCGTTGGCCTCGCCGGCGACCTCACCGCCGTGAGCGCCCGCCACCGCGTCGTGGACCGGCCACCCCAGGCACCCTCTGGCCAAATTGGCCCCTCCACCATGATCCCCTACCCTTGTCCGTGCCTCGCCACCACTCCCTCGTTGTGGAACCGGAGCCCCGGCGGAGAACCGCCACGGGGCTTCACCGGCGGTCGAGCCCCGGCCGGTTCGCCCGCCCCCCCATCACCGCTCCACGCCGTCAGACCCCCTTCCTCTGGCATGTGGGCCCACGCTCACGGTGTCGTCCCCACGCCGTCCCCCGCTGGCGGGCCTAGTGGGCCGCCTGCCCCGCGCTCGGCTGGGCCGAAATTCCCCCCCGGCCCAGCTAGCTGAGAATTCCTTTTCTTTTCCCTTTTCCCATTTTCATATATATATTTATATACTGATATTTTATGCATTAAAAATAGTTTAAATAAATTATAGGTCACAAAATAATAATGCATAATAATTGGCACACCCCACCAAGTCACCATGATTGATGTATTGTTCCTTATCTGTGTTTGTTAGCGGAAGAGGGATCTGATCCTCTAGAATTTATAGCTCCGAAAGAAGGGCAGGAACCCGACCCCTCCGAGATAAATCTTTTGTGCCAGGAAAGCTTCGACGAAGGCAAGTCCATCCTTCCCTTGATGCATAATTTACCTATTCTTTCTACCACTACCTAAGCCGGGATTAAGGGATGGAATATTTGCATGGTGAGCATAGAGATAGCCCGCATTAACAAACATCTTTTGAGTACAAATTGTGGGATGGGAAAAGGGCAGTGTTTTGACTAAACGATGTTTTCAAAAAGTATGCGATGAAGGGTTATCGGGTACCGTAATTAGGGGTACCCCTAACACTCCTAAACACGGCTGGTAACCACCATCAGCACAAGCTGCAGAGACTGATGGGCACGATTCAGGTCAAGGCTTCGTCTACTGAAGGGACGCGATCTCGCCTCGCCCGAGCCCAGCCTCGGGCGGGAACAGAAGTCCCAAACGAATTCTCACCTCTCCCGAGGGCCTTTTCAAGCAATGGGTGCACCCTCGACTCGCCCGAAGCCCAGCTCGGACAGGCTTCGTAGTGAAGCAACCTTGGCCAAATCGCCTCATCAACCGACCGTATCGCAGGCGCTTTTAATGCGAGGATCGCCTGACACCTTATCCTGACACACGTGCCTTAGTCGGCAAGGTCGAAGTGACCGCAGTCACTTCGCCCTTCCACTGACCGACCTGACAGGAAAACAGCGCCGCTCACCCCTCTCCGACTGCTGTGCCACCCGCCAGGGTGAGGCTGACAACAGCTAAGTTCAGCCTCAGGCGCAACAGGAAGCTCCGCCTCGCCCGACCTTGGCTCTCGGCCTCAGGAGGAGGTCTCCGCCTCGCCCGACCCTAGGGCTCAGCCTCAACCTCAGCCTCGGAAGGAGGTCTCCGCCTCGCCCAACCCCAAGGCTCAGCCTCGCTTCGGCCTCAGAAGGTGGTCTCCGCCTCGCCCAACCCCAGGGCTCGACTTCAAACTCGGCCTCGGAAGGTGGTCTCCGCCTCGCCCGACCCCAGGGCTCGGCCTCAACCTCGACCTCGGGAGGAATCGCGTCCTCGCCTGACCCGGCCTCGGCCTTAGGAGGAGTCTCCGCCTCGCCCGACCTTGGGCTCGGACCGACCGCGCCACGGGGGATGCATCATTACCCTACCCCTAGCTAGCTCAGGCTACGGGGGAACAAGACCGGCGTCCCATCCAGGCTCGCCCCGGTAACAAGTAATGATGGCTCCCCGCGTGCATCCATGACGGCGGTGGTTCTCAGCCCCCTATGGAAGCAAGGAGACGTCAGCAAGGTCCCAGCAGCCTCGACAGCTGTGCTTCTACAGGGCTCAAGCGCTCCTCCGACGGCCACGATACCGCGTACACAGGGCTCTAGCACCTCTCCGACAGCCACGTTGGCATGTACACAGGGCTTAGGCGCCTCTCTGCCGGACACGTTAGCGCATAGCTACACCCCCATTGTACACTTGGACCCTCTCCTTGCAACTATAAAAGGGAGGTCCAGGGCCTTCATGCGAGAGGGTCGCGCGGGAGAACGAGCTGACGAACAGGCTCACTCTCTCTCTCTCTCTCGCGAACGCTTGTAACCCCTACTGCAAGCGCATCCCCCGACGCAGGATAACACGAGCCGCGTTTTCCCCCTTGTGTTCCATCTCGCGCCAACCCATCTGGGCTGGGACACGCAGCGATAATTTTACTCGTCGGTCCAGGTACCCCCCCGGCGTCGAAACGCCGACAGTTGGCGCGCCAGGTAGGGGCCTGCTGCGTGTTGACGAACAACTTCCCGTTGAGTTCCAGATGGGTAGTCTCCAGCAACCTCTTCAGCCCAGGACGTTGCTCCGTTTCGGGAGTCTCGAGTTCATGTCCCTCGACGGCAGCTACGACATGGTACTCCTTCCCCCGCAGCGCGGCAGCGGCAACGACGGCCGTCGGCTCGCCCGACGGCGGCGAACTCGACGACGTCTTCCCCCCCCCGTGGTGGAAGCGCAGCATTCGGGTTTGTCCCGTCACCTTCCTCGCCACATGAGGAGGAGACGGGGCAATCATGGCCAGGCAGGAGGCGGCATCTCGTCGGCTGTCGAGCGAGTCGACGACGCCGGCACCCCAGCGGGGGACATGTCGGGCGTTGTCCTCGCGCCTGAGACGACGACGAGTGTCGTTTCCCCACAACATGCCAACCCCAAGCGGACAGATGACGCCATCACACTCGCGGAGGGCTTGCTGGGCATTAGCCTTGTACCTAAGATAACGGTGCAGTCCGTCCCCGACGCGACCTCGTCACCGTCCATCGATCAAGAGGTATCGTCCGTTTTCCACCCTGTGCCTTTTAGATTCAGCTTCGATCCACCAAGCGACCCCGCTTCGGTGAGCGCTTTCATAAAGGCATATCCTAACCTTCCGGGGTACCATATGTGGTCAACCTGGGACCGACTGACGGCCATCTCGACCTACGGGCCCCCGAGTTCCGAGGAAGAAGGCGAGCCCGACTCTGGTTGGGATTTCTCCGGGCTCGGTAATCCCAGTGCCATGCGAGACTTCATGGCCGCATGTGACTACTGCCTCTCCGATTGCTCCGATGATGGCCACAGCCTTGACGACGAGGGTTGTGGCCCAAGTCGCGAATGTTTCCACGTCGATCTAGGGGGTCACGACGAAGGCAACCACCTTGGTATGCTAGAGGATGACGATCCCCCTGGGCCTGCGCCTCGCGTTGACATCCTGCGGGAGCTAGCTATGGTCCCAGTCCCTGTGGGGGTCAGGACACACAGCTCGAGCAAATCCGCGAGATGCAGGCCAAGCTCGACGAGGAAGTAGGACAACTTGTGCAGCTCCTGCAAAACATCGAGCATGAGTGGGAAGGCCGAGCACTCGCCGGAGAAGCGCGTCATCAGGCCCGGGACGTCCAGCGCCGTATCGCTGACGATGCCAGGGCAAGGCTGCCCCCAGCCTCCAGTGGGGTCGGCCAGAATCTAGCTGCAGCGGCAATACTACTCCGAGCGATGCTGGAGCTATCCACCACCGAGGGGCGGCGTATCCAGGGAGAACTCAAGAATCTCCTGGAGGTCGCCGCGGTCCGACGGGCCGAGAGCTCTGCTTCCCGAAGGCAAGGGTGCCCCCCGGAGCATCGCGCAACGACTTCCTGATTCATGCGGGAAGCCTCGGTCCACACCGGGCGCACGCGGGACGCAACGTCTGCAGCCCCGGGTCGCCTCGGCAACGAGCACCACCGCCGCGACCGTCGAGCCCGCCTCGACGAGAAGGTGTGCCAAGGCTACCACCCCAGGCGTGGAGGACACTATGATAGTGAGGAGGATCAGAGCCCCTCGCCCGAACCACCGTGTTTGCAAGCCTTCAGCCGGGACATACGACGGGCGCTGTTCCCGACCCGGTTCCGAGCCCCGACTACTATCACCAAGTACTCAGGGGAAACGAGGCCAGAACTGTGGCTTGCGGACTATCGGCTGGCCTGCCAGCTGGGTGGAACGGACGATGACAACCTCATCATCCGCAATCTCCCCCTGTTCCACTCCGACGCCGCCCAGGCCTGGCTGGAGCATCTGCCTCCTGCGCAGATCTCCAACTGGGACGACCTGGTGAAAGCCTTCGCTGGAAACTTCCAGGGCACGTACGTGCGCCCTGGGAACTCTTGGGATCTCCGAAGTTGCCGCCAGCAGACAGGGGAATCCCTGCGAGAGTACATCCGGCGGTTTTCGAAGCAGTGCACCGAGCTGCCCAACATCACCGACTCGGATGTCATTGGGGGGTTCCTCGCCGGCACCACTTGCCGCGACCTGGTGAGCAAACTGGGTCGCAAGACTCCCACCAAGGCGAGCGAGTTGATGGACATCGCCACCAAGTTCGCCTCTGGTCAGGAGGCGGTCAAAGCCATCTTCCGGAAGGACAAGAAGCCTCAGGGACACCAGCAGGAAGACGTCCCCGAGGCGTCTGCCCAGCGCGACATGAAGAAGAAGGCGCAAGCGAAGCGCGACGCCGCTGATGCGGATCTCGTCGCTGCTGTCGAGCACAGGAACCCTCGGAAGCCTCCTGGAGGGGCCAACCTGTTCGACAAGATGCTCAAGGAGTCGTGCCCCTATCACCAGGGTCCCATCAAGCACACCCTTGAGGAATGCGTCATGCTTCGGCGCTACTTCCATAAGGCCGAGCCCCCGGCGGAAGTTGCAAAGGCCAAGACAACGACAAGAAGGAGGGCGACAAGGCAGAGGAGTTCCCCGAGGTCCACGGCTGTTTCATGATCTACGGTGGGCGAGTGGCGAACGCCTCGGCTCGGCACCGCAAGCAGGAGCGCGGGAGGTCTGCTCGGTAAAGGTGGCGGCGCTAGTCTACCTAGACTGGTCCGACAAGCCCATCACCTTCGACCAAGGCGACCACCCCGACTGCGTGCCGAGCCCAGGAAAGTACCCGCTCGTCGTCGACCCCGTCATCGGCAACACCAGGCTCACCAAGGTCCTCATGGACGGAGGCAGCAGCCTCAACATCATCTACGCCGAGACCCTCGGGCTCTTGGAGATCGATCTGTCCACGATCCGGGCCGGTGCGGCGCCCTTTCACGGGATCATCCCTGGGAAGCGTGTCCTGCCCCTTGGACAACTCGATCTTCCCGTCTGCTTCGGAACTCCCTCCAACTTCCGAAAGGAAACCCTCACGTTCAAGGTGGTCGGGTTCTGAGGAACCTACCATGCGGTGCTGGGGAGACCGTGCTACGCCAAGTTCATGACCGTCCCCAACTACACCTACCTCAAGCTGAAGATGTCGGGCCCCAACGGGGTCATCATCGTCGGATCCACTTACCGACACGGGTACTAATGCGACGTGGAGTGCGTGGAGTACGCTGAGGCCCTCGCCGAGTCCGAGGCCCTCATCGCCGACCTGGAGTGCCTCTCCAAGGAGGTGCCCGATGCGAAGCGCCACGCCGGCAACTTCGAGCCAGCAGAGGCGGTTAAGTCCGTCCCTCTCGACCCCAGCAACGACGCCTGCAGGCAAGTCCGGATCGGCTCCGAGCTCGACCCCAAATAGGAAGCAGTGCTCGTCGACTTTCTCCGCGCAAACGCCAAAGTTTTTGCGTGGAGTCTGTAACACCCCTGGTGTTACTATAACTAAAACTTGAGCATGACATCATAAGCATTGGCATTGCATATGTTTGACACACCTAGAGTGCATTCACTAGGCAAAAATTTCAAACAAGTTGTATTGTTTTAATGTTTTACAAATAGGACCCTGGTTAAAGGACTTAACCCTAAATAGTGATTAAAGGGGTAAAACTTAACCTAAGTTGAGAAAACCTAAAAGCTTTAGGGTAAAAGTCATAAAATGACCCCAAGAATAAAGCTGAATCACATTTATACCCCTGGGATACCAGAAACCCTAATTAGAACCCTGGAAAACCCTGAAACCAAACCCTAGGGGCTTATGTGCAAAATTAGCCCACTTTTGGGCTAAAGTGCAAAAACCAAGCCAAATAAGTATTTGAAGTCAATTGGTTCACAAATATGTGGACTTGAAAGCAAAACCCTAAGTTTTGGACTTAAAAAGCAAAATGGACCTCATTTGAGTTCTATTCTAAGTCTGAAAATCAGAGAATTGGCTCAACTTTGGGGCTTTGTAACTTTCAAAGTATAGGGTTTTTGCCCTAGGTCACCACATCAAAGTTGAAGACCAATTATAGGAGAACAACTTTGCTAAAGAGTGTGAGCTCAGTTGTTAAGAAAAACTTAGAGATAAATGAGCCTGAAGTTGGACTGTCAGACTGCCTGAAGCCTGAAATTCAGATCAACAGTGTGATGGGATGAACTTTGAGCTCGATTTTGATTTGGATCCAGTGACCTTTTGTGAGTACACATTGTAGCAAAGATGTAGATGGATTATAGCACTACAACTTTGCTATAGGTCACTGAGTGTGTTGCCATTTGAAAATCAGAGAAAAAGATGCTCCAATGTGCTCTGTCAGTCGCTCTAAATAGGTGACTGCCATGGTACAGTGCTCAATGGGGATCAGACCGCCAGCGCGGCTGTCCTCACCGCCGACGGCTCCCTCCGCCACGATTCGTGTCACCGGCGTCGGGATTCGTGCCTGGCTGGTTGGATAGCGCCGTGGGGTTAAAAGATCGTCGTCACCGCCGAGCTGGAAGTCACCCCGATCGGCCACGGCACATCTCCCCTGGCTCACCGCCCGCGGTAAAGTGCTCCCCGTCGACCGCCGCCTCTCGGCCGTGTGCCGCGTGGCTCAACTCTTTCACCGTGTCGCCGTGACCTCCTCTGAACTCTCCGTGGCTCACCGGAGTTACTGCCACACTATAGGACACGTAACCGCGCGCCAAGGTTCTTCTTCCCCTCCGGCCGCCAGCACAACCTGCTCGAATTGATCGCCGCCGCTGTCGCTCCCTATAAATTGAGCCCCCCACCAGTTCCGTAAGGTCCTAAGCTAACCAGCCACCGCTAATCGGCCACAATTATCCACTCGTGTGCTCGAATTCGGAGTTTCCCCCAAATCCGATTTCCGCCACCGTGAAACCAAGCTCACCGTCGCCAGCCATACTCCGGTTAGTCCCTCCCCTCTGCTCCCTTGTTTAAGCATTCTCGTGCATCTACGATTCTTGCCGAGCCATTGAATTGAACTAAGGGCTCTCTGGTCGCCGGGAACACGACCACATAGCCGCTATGCTTACGGCCACCGTGGCCAGAGCTCCATAGTTGACCAATAGCGCAATTAAGTTAGGGGAAATGGTCAGGCTGACCCCAATTTCATGTCCGCCGCTCGGAGAACCCAGCCGTAGCCCCAATCGGCCGGTCCAGGACCTCGCCGGAGTCTCTCCGCGCGCGTCGCCGTCGTGGACCGCCCACTGCGAAGAAATAGAACCTCAAGGACCTCGGTGCAAGTTGTCAGTGACTCATAAGCATAGTAACCGAACCCAACTTCCATTAGCCAAAACCGTGAGGGTCTTCGTGCAAAGTCGCCAGCGCGGGCGCGCGCGGGCGCCTTTCCTCTCTGGACAGGGCCGCTAGGCTGAAACCAGCCCAACACTGTTCAACCCTTTTCCCTTTTCTTTTTCAAAAGAACTTTAGAAATATGTAGAAAATTATAGAAAATGATAAAATTGTGAAACTAATTTTCCTAGGCTCCTTATTTTCCCTAGAATTTAGTAAAAATAGTTTTGTGATTTTTAGTGGAAGTAAGAAATTTTAGGGTATTTAAAGTGGTTAAAAATATTGGTTATGGATTTTTAGAAAACATATGGTAAGTCCAAAAATGCTCAAAATTTTTATATGAGTTCCTCATAATATTTAGAAGCCTTGGGTAGAGTTTGAATTGATTTGGACCTTGTTTGATCACCAAAACCCAAAACACCCCCCCTGCCCTATGAACTCCTTTACCGACTCTGGAAACCCTAAGTTCCCGGAATTCCGTGAAGGAAAGTTGTATTCAAGATATAGATAATAAATTTATATTATCTTTGCATCCTCATGAGCATCCCATGGCATCCATTCTTATACATATGTATGGTTATGATTAGAACGTGAGGAAGAAATCGAAGTAACTGAAGAGGAGACACCACCACCTTCGGAGTCTCAGGCCGGGAATCGTTTTTACTTTGATATCTGCGGATCTGAGCCTGACTCACCTGTGAACGAAGGCAAGCCCCGGTGCATGCAACCCCTTTCCTTGTGTTTTTAAATACTTTTTGCACACTTAAGTCTAGTGAAATGTGCATTAGGTTCATAGGAGTTACTTGCAACCCTTTGATGCATTGCTTTCCTTGATATCCATACCTTTTTAGATACTTCTGTGAAGTATCAAAATTATGATTTACAAAATGCTTAGCCTTGCTTAGATCTTGTGGATAGAGGTTGTCCTCAATTTAACCATGGAGAGGATGGCTTCTACCTGCAAGAATATTTTCATTTGGAGCAATAGTGGGATCTTACTGCAAAGTTCCCTGTGATGCTCTTTCATCCTAAGGAACAGACACAATCCTAAGGATGGAAATACTTAAATTGAAACTTGGGTTAGGAACAAGTGATGTTCTACCCAGGTTGGTTAAGGATTAACGCGTATGTAGGCGTGCTGACCGAGGACCCTTTAACTGGTCACATGCCTCGTCATGGGTAAGCCTTGCCTCAGGCAGACTAAGGCCGGAATAAGATAACACGAAATGGGCGTGGAGCGGTGGCGAGAGTAGCGTGTACCCTCCGTGGCAAGAGGCTGGACGGTGGTGTATCTGTGCTCTCGGTTTGCGTGAACTTGATCCGGTCTTAAGAACCCCGGTGGCGGGTTGACATATGCAAGGGTTAAGTGCTACATATGTCGTGTGATTGGAGATCCTCAGCTGAGTATAATCGATTCGGATCGCCGTACCTTCGCGGTTATGAAGACTTGGTCACTTCCCTGCAACCTAAAGTCAGGATGTGAACACTATGGATAGAAATGATGTTGTCTTGATGCGATGTGAAATTAGACTAGATGCAAATAGAGTCTATTAATACTTAATATGGCGTTAAAAGATTGAAAGTAAGGACTCACTTTAGTAAGCTACTTCTGCAAAAGTATAAGTTGCTTTTTGCTAAAGCCTCTCCTTGACTCCTATTTATCCAACATACCCTTGAGAGTCTTTTCTTTAGTCGGGTAAGACTTGCTGAGTATTCCATACTCAGGGTTTATCCCTTTGTTGTTTTTAGGTGAGGAAGCGACAAATTTTTGTTGCTTTTGCTCCAAGGTGGTACCAAATGAAGAAAAACAAGACTGAAGTGCGGGAGGACTCGGTCCTCCACTTAAGTTCTTTTGCTTATAGCTTATCGGGAGGAGTTTGTGCCTCCCTTGGTTTGTATAATATTACTACTCTGCACTCACTTTTAGTCTGGTCTATAATAAAATAACTCAAGCTTGCTTTTGAATAAATGTAAGTTTATGTAACTGCTTCCGCATCTCTTTATCTCCGATGTTCTGTAATGTCTGCAAGACGGGTGAAACGTTCCTGGTAAGGTAAGGAAAGATACCGAGCTTGTCAAGTGACTTAGGAACATCTACAGGGTGTCTGATGTCTGTTGGACAAGGACAACTGTAGGTGGGCCTAATTACTTGGGAGGTTCTGTCACAGCTGGTATCGGAGCGTAGCCCTTCTTTGCAGATATTATGAGGCATCTTCAAAAGGATTTTCAAAAGTCTTACCTAAAAATTCTTTTCTCTTCTTACCTAAGTATTCTGAAGAGTCTATCTTAAAGACCAGATAGGAAGAGTGCAATGTATAGAAGGTTGAATCGACTAAGGTTGATTCTGTAATTATACATGCATCATGCTAAGAATCATATTAATAACATTTTCCCCCTTAGAAAAGATGCCGCCACGCACCAGGCTAACGGGACCAATTGGGGTGCCTCGGCATCAATTGGCTCCTCGTCATGAAAGCAGCAGCAGTGGAAGTAATGACCCCATCGGAGATCTTGAAGCCCGAGTAAGTCGACTTCAAGCAGCGCTGCAACATAGGACCGATGCTTGGGTCGCCGACGGTGATAGAATCAATGAACTGAGAAGGGACATCCGACATCTGCAGGATCAGCTCGCTGATCGAGACTTAGCACTTGACTGGGCTGTACAGTCTCGTTTGCTAATGTGTGCTAAGGAAGCAAGGGCTCAGGCCCGAATTAAAGAACTTAGCTCGACTGTCGATGACCTGCAGGTTTACTGCAATACGTTGCATGAGGAAGTCCATATACTATACTCACAATTACACCCTAGTGAGCCTGCACATCCTGCTGAGGCGGAAGCTGGACCATCTCACGTTGCGGGACGTGCGCTGGGTGGGGAGTTAGACCTTTTTGAGCCCCCTCCTTCTTTGAGGTTGGTTGATGTCTGGACTCCCACACCTGACGATGAGGCCGTCAAGACTAGTGGAAAGCAGGAATAATGGTGTAATAGAAGTAAAAGTAGAGTAGTGTATTGTAGGGTGTACTGTTTTATAATAGGTTGAACTTTTGTATAGTGGGTAATGTATCCTGTTATGTAATATCGAGTCTGTATCATTACTTTTCATAGTAATGTAAAATGGAAGGTTTTCTCTGGCACATTATGTTTACTTCAAATGTTCTTTGCCACAGATGCCGACCAGGACTCGAGGACAGGACGCAGCCGGAACTTCTGGGGGCAGGGATGTTACCCCAAACCCACCTCCGGTTCCTCCCACGTTAGCCGAGGCGATTGCTGCCTTGGTGAATGCCACCGCCGACAATACCCGCTTCCTTAGGGAAATGGCGGGTCAGCAGCAATTCCAGCAGCAGGCAGGAAGGGGTTATCCGCATGGCCCCCGTGAAACTACTTATTTGGATTTCTCGGAAACCCGTCCACCTCTATTCGTCAAAGCTGAAGATCCCTTAGAAGCTGATGAGTGGATTCGGGTTATCGAACAGAAGTTTGGTCTTCTCCGTTGTTCCGAGACGCAGAAGCCGTTGTTCGCAGCACAACAACTCCGTGGTCCTGCCAGTACCTGGTGGGGAAATTTTGTGGCTATTCAACCTGTCAACCATCAAGTCACCTGGGATGAGTTTAAAGCAGCCTTTCGTGAGCACTACATACCCGAAGGAGTGCTGCATATGAAACAAGAGGAATTTATGAAGTTACAACAAGGTGGAGATACCGTCAACCAATATCTCAACAAATTTAATCACCTGTCACAGTATGCCATCGACCAGGTGAATACTGATTTAAAGAAGAAGAACTGTTTTATGCGGGGACTGAATGATCGGCTACAAAGGAAAATGGCCACATGCATAGATCTCACGTATGGAAAGGCTGTCAGCACAGCCTTATCTGTTGAAGCAAAATACACAAATTCTGGGAAGAATAAGGGATTCGGTGGTGAGAGGCCTAATCAGGGCCAGGCGAAGAAGCAACGGTTTATGATCCGGCCTTCAAGCCAAAATCGCACTTTTTCTCGTCCACCCTCATTCCCTTTCAAACAACCTATCATTATTCGCCCCAACAATACCTCCACTACCCCAAATCAGCCAGGTGCCCCAGGCACTCGATTCCCTGCCTTGCCTAGTTCTTCAACTGGGTGCTTTAATTGCGGCAAGTCGGGACACTTCATCAAAGACTGCCCATATCCTAGGCAAAATCAATCAAATGCTCCGCAAGGATCTGGGAAATCAGCTCAGCCTAAAGGAAATGCTGTGGGGAAAAATACGAAGAAGACGGGGCGTGTATATTACACCCAAGTGGCTACTACACCGGAAGGAGAGCCGATGATGATGGGTACGTTTCCCGTGGCCAATCACCCAGCAATTATTCTTTTTGATTCTGGTGCTTCACATACATTCATTAGCAAGAAATTTGTGGAGCAACATCATATTGCATACCATGAATCAAAGGAGGGATTTAAAATTCACTCACCTGGGGGACACATTTATACTAGAGAAGTGGCCTATGGAGTGCCAGTAACAATGGCCGAGCGGAACTTTCCTGCTAACATGATTGTTCTGAAGGGCCAGGATATAGATGTAATTTTGGGTATGAATTGGTTAACCCAACATAAGGCAATTCTCAACACTGAACTCAGAACCGTCAGGTTGAGCTATAATCAAGAAGAGATTCTTTTGACTCTCCCCGCAACCAATCCAGCCAAAGCTTCTGGTAGAGTCTATGAAGCCATTGTACCGGAGATCAAGAACATTCCGGTAGTATGTGAGTTTCCAGATGTATTTCCGGAAGATTTGCCTGGACTGCCCCCTGAAAGAGATGTAGAATTCGTAATTGAGCTAAAGCCCGGTACGGCTCCCATCTCCCGAAGATCGTACCGCATGCCCCCTAATGAGTTGGCGGAACTGAAGATTCAATTACAAGATCTACTAAATAAGGGATTCATCCGGCCAAGCTCGTCCCCTTGGGGTTGTCCCGCCATTTTTGTTAAGAAGAAGGATCAAACCTTGCGAATGTGCGTGGATTATCGACCCCTGAATGAGATCACCATCAAGAATAAGTACCCTCTTCCAAGGATCGACATCTTATTTGATCAACTGATTGGGGCGAGGGTATTTTCCAAAATTGATCTCAGGTCGGGCTATCATCAAATCCGTATTCGGCCCGAGGATATACCGAAGACCGCGTTTACTACGCGGTATGGATTGTTTGAATACTTGGTAATGTCTTTCGGGCTCACAAATGCTCCTGCCCATTTCACCTATTTGATAAACTCGGTGTTCATGCCCGAGTTGGACAAGTTCGTGGTAGTCTTCATCGACGATATCTTGATATATTCTAAGAATGAAGAGGACCATGCTCAGCATCTACGGATTGTATTGACACGCCTCAGGGAACATCAGCTATATGCCAAGTTCAGCAAGTGCGCGTTCTGGCTGGAAGAAATTCAATTTTTGGGCACGTGTTATCGGCTAAAGGAATTGCGGTAGATCCTAGCAAGGTCAAAGATATTCTGGAGTGGAAACCCCCAACAACTGTTCACCAAGTCCGGAGTTTTCTTGGACTAGCTGGGTATTATCGCAGATTCATACCAGATTTTTCTAAACTTGTGAAGCCAATCACAAGTTTATTGAAAAATGACATTAAGTTCAATTGGTCTTCTAAGTGTAATGAAGCTTTTGAGCAACTGAAGACACAATTGACCACTGCTCCGGTATTGGCTCAACCGGACATCACTAAACCTTTTGACGTATATTGTGATGCATCTGGCAGTGGGCTCGGCTGTGTACTGATGCAAGAGGGCCGAGTAATTGCGTATGCTTCACGGCAGTTGCGCCGACATGAGGAGCATTATCCAACTCATGATCTGGAGCTAGCTGCTGTGGTTCATGCCCTGAAGATATGGCGTCACTATCTGCTAGGAAATATCCGTCACATATATACGGATCATAAAAGTTTGAAGTACATCTTCACCCAGTCAGAGTTAAATATGAGGCAAAGACGATGGCTTGAGCTCATTAAAGACTATGATCTAGAGATCCATTATCACCCAGGCAAAGCCAATGTGGTGGCAGATGCATTGAGTCGTAAGACCTCCTGCCACTGTCTTATGGCGAAGATCTCCGAGAACACTTTGTGTCAAGAAATGGAAAAGCTAAACCTGGGGATAATCCAACAAGGGACTCTAAGTCAGCTACAGCTTGAGTCAATCATTTTGCAAAGGATAATTGATGCTCAAAAAGATAATCTGGGTATGAAGCACATACGAGAGAAGATAAGGGCTGGAGTAGCCAAGTGTTTCAAGGAAGACGATCAAGGTGTGATATGGTTTAAAAACCGCATAGTAGTGCCAAAGAACGAAGAACTCTGCCAGCAAATTCTTGATGAAGCACATCTTAGTCGTTATTCTATTCATCCCGAAAGCACTAAGATGTACCAAGATTTAAAGCAGCATTACTGGTGGACAAAGATGAAGATTGAAATTGCACGCTATGTGGCTAGATGTGACACTTGCAGACGTGTCAAGGCCATACACATGAAAACTGCTGGTCCATTACAATCTTTGCCAATCCCAACATGGAAATGGGAAGACATCAGTATGGACTTTATTGTGGGACTGCCCAGGACGGCCAAAGGGTATGATTCTATTTGGGTTATCGTTGATCGACTCACAAAGATTGCCCACTTCTTACCCGTCAGGGCCAAATATACAGTAGCCACTTATGCAGCATTATATATCGACCGTATTCTCAGTTTGCATGGTATTCCAAAGACCATAGTGTCGGATCGTGGACCTCAGTTCGTATCCAAGTTTTGGGAAGAACTTCATAAATCCTTGGGTACCAAATTGCTCCACAGTTCGGCCTATCATCCTCAAACCAGTGGACAAACTGAGAGAGTTAATCAGATACTTGAGGATATGCTGCGGGCATGTGTTCTGGACTTCTCGCAAAAATGGGATGAATGTTTGCCCCTAGCGGAGTTTTCATACAATAACAGTTATCAAGAAAGTATCAAGATGGCACCTTTTGAAGCTTTGTATGGGCGACGGTGTCGAACTCCGCTCAATTGGTCTGAACCTGGGGAAAGATACTTCTTTAGACCTGATATGGTGAAAGAGGTCGAAGAAAAGGTTCAGAGAATTATTCATAATATGAAGAAAGCTCAGACTCGACAAAAGAGTTATGCAGACCGACGACGACAACCCTTATGCTTTCTGGTAGACGATTATGTCTACTTAAAAGTTTCACCAATGAAGGGTGTATCGGGTTTCAGGGTTAAAGGGAAGCTTACACCCAGGTACATTGGTCCATTCCTGGTGATTGAGCAATGTGGACCAGTGGCGTACCGACTTCAACTACCCGAAACATTGTCTGCTGTGCATAATGTGTTCCACGTGTCACAATTGAAGAAGTGTCTTCGGGTTCCCGATCGAACCGTTGAAGTGACTGATGTTGTCCTGGAACCAGATTTAACATACTCGGAGCATCCTATTCGAGTTCTGGATCAAAAGGACAGGGTCACCCGAAAAAAGACTCTCAAATTCTACAAGATACAGTGGAACCAGCATTCTGAAGATGAAGCTACTTGGGAAACTCAAGACTTCTTGAATAAGAATTTCCCAGGCTTTCTAGCCTCTTGTAAATTGTAAAGCCTGTATAACTGTGTAATAGAGAAGTAACCCCCACATCACCCCTGCCTTGTACCAAAATTAAGGAAATAAAAATGTGATGTGTTTCCTTTACCATTACTTATCCTAGGACTTTTAATCTCGGGACGAGATTCTTTTATGGGGGAAGGATGTAACACCCCTGGTGTTACTATAACTAAAACTTGAGCATGACATCATAAGCATTGGCATTGCATATGTTTGACACACCTAGAGTGCATTCACTAGGCAAAAATTTCAAACAAGTTGTATTGTTTTAATGTTTTACAAATAGGACCCTGGTTAAAGGACTTAACCCTAAATAGTGATTAAAGGGGTAAAACTTAACCTAAGTTGAGAAAACCTAAAAGCTTTAGGGTAAAAGTCATAAAATGACCCCAAGAATAAAGCTGAATCACATTTATACCCCTGGGATACCAGAAACCCTAATTAGAACCCTGGAAAACCCTGAAACCAAACCCTAGGGGCTTATGTGCAAAATTAGCCCACTTTTGGGCTAAAGTGCAAAAACCAAGCCAAATAAGTATTTGAAGTCAATTGGTTCACAAATATGTGGACTTGAAAGCAAAACCCTAAGTTTTGGACTTAAAAAGCAAAATGGACCTCATTTGAGTTCTATTCTAAGTCTGAAAATCAGAGAATTGGCTCAACTTTGGGGCTTTGTAACTTTCAAAGTATAGGGTTTTTGCCCTAGGTCACCACATCAAAGTTGAAGACCAATTATAGGAGAACAACTTTGCTAAAGAGTGTGAGCTCAGTTGTTAAGAAAAACTTAGAGATAAATGAGCCTGAAGTTGGACTGTCAGACTGCCTGAAGCCTGAAATTCAGATCAACAGTGTGATGGGATGAACTTTGAGCTCGATTTTGATTTGGATCCAGTGACCTTTTGTGAGTACACATTGTAGCAAAGATGTAGATGGATTATAGCACTACAACTTTGCTATAGGTCACTGAGTGTGTTGCCATTTGAAAATCAGAGAAAAAGATGCTCCAATGTGCTCTGTCAGTCGCTCTGAATAGGTGACTGCCATGGTACAGTGCTCAATGGGGATCAGACCGCCAGCGCGGCTGTCCTCACCGCCGACGGCTCCCTCCGCCACGATTCGTGTCACCGGCGTCGGGATTCGTGCCTGGCTGGTTGGATAGCGCCGTGGGGTTAAAAGATCGTCGTCACCGCCGAGCTGGAAGTCACCCCGATCGGCCACGGCACATCTCCCCTGGCTCACCGCCCGCGGTAAAGTGCTCCCCGTCGACCGCCGCCTCTCGGCCGTGTGCCACGTGGCTCAACTCTTTCACCGTGTCGCCGTGACCTCCTCTGAACTCTCCGTGGCTCACCGGAGTTACTGCCACACTATAGGACACGTAACCGCGCGCCAAGGTTCTTCTTCCCCTCCGGCCGCCAGCACAACCTGCTCGAATTGATCGCCGCCGCTGTCGCTCCCTATAAATTGAGCCCCCCACCAGTTCCGTAAGGTCCTAAGCTAACCAGCCACCGCTAATCGGCCACAATTATCCACTCGTGTGCTCGAATTCGGAGTTTCCCCCAAATCCGATTTCCGCCACCGTGAAACCAAGCTCACCGTCGCCAGCCATACTCCGGTTAGTCCCTCCCCTCTGCTCCCTTGTTTAAGCATTCTCGTGCATCTACGATTCTTGCCGAGCCATTGAATTGAACTAAGGGCTCTCTGGTCGCCGGGAACACGACCACATAGCCGCTATGCTTACGGCCACCGTGGCCAGAGCTCCATAGTTGACCAATAGCGCAATTAAGTTAGGGGAAATGGTCAGGCTGACCCCAATTTCATGTCCGCCGCTCGGAGAACCCAGCCGTAGCCCCAATCGGCCGGTCCAGGACCTCGCCGGAGTCTCTCCGCGCGCGTCGCCGTCGTGGACCGCCCACTGCGAAGAAATAGAACCTCAAGGACCTCGGTGCAAGTTGTCAGTGACTCATAAGCATAGTAACCGAACCCAACTTCCATTAGCCAAAACCGTGAGGGTCTTCGTGCAAAGTCACCAGCGCGGGCGCGCGCGGGCACCTTTCCTCTCTGGACTGGGCCGCTGGGCTGAAACCAGCCCAACACTGTTCAACCCTTTTCCCTTTTCTTTTTCAAAAGAACTTTAGAAATATGTAGAAAATTATAGAAAAATGATAAAATTGTGAAACTAATTTTCCTAGGCTCCTTATTTTCCCTAGAATTTAGTAAAAATAGTTTTGTGATTTTTAGTGGAAGTAAGAAATTTTAGGGTATTTAAAGTGGTTAAAAATATTGGTTATGGATTTTTAGAAAACATATGGTAAGTCCAAAAATGCTCAAAATTTTTATATGAGTTCCTCATAATATTTAGAAGCCTTGGGTAGAGTTTGAATTGATTTGGACCTTGTTTGATCACCAAAACCCAAAACACCCCCCCTGCCCTATGAACTCCTTTACCGACTCCGGAAACCCTAAGTTCCCGGAATTCCGTGAAGGAAAGTTGTATTCAAGATATAGATAATAAATTTATATTATCTTTGCATCCTCATGAGCATCCCATGGCATCCATTCTTATACATATGTATGGTTATGATTAGAACGTGAGGAAGAAATCGAAGTAACTGAAGAGGAGACACCACCACCTTCGGAGTCTCAGGCCGGGAATTGTTTTTACTTTGATATCTGCGGATCTGAGCCTGACTCACCTGTGAACGAAGGCAAGCCCCGGTGCATGCAACCCCTTTCCTTGTGTTTTTAAATACTTTTTGCACACTTAAGTCTAGTGAAATGTTCATTAGGTTCATAGGAGTTACTTGCAACCCTTTGATGCATTGCTTTCCTTGATATCCATACCTTTTTAGATACTTCTGTGAAGTATCAAAATTATGATTTACAAAATGCTTAGCCTTGCTTAGATCTTGTGGATAGAGGTTGTCCTCAATTTAACCATGGAGAGGATGGCTTCTACCTGCAAGAATATTTTCATTTGGAGCAATAGTGGGATCTTACTGCAAAGTTCCCTGTGATGCTCTTTCATCCTAAGGAACAGACACAATCCTAAGGATGGAAATACTTAAATTGAAACTTGGGTTAGGAACAAGTGATGTTCTACCCAGGTTGGTTAAGGATTAACGCGTATGTAGGCGTGCTGACCGAGGACCCTTTAACTGGTCACATGTCTCGTCATGGGTAAGCCTTGCCTCGGGCAGACTAAGGCCGGAATAAGATAACACGAAATGGGCGTGGAGCGGTGGCGAGAGTAGCGTGTACCCTCCATGGCAAGAGGCTGGACGGTGGTGTATCTGTGCTCTCGGTTTGCGTGAACCTGATCCGGTCTTAAGAACCCCGGTGGCGGGTTGACATATGCAAGGGTTAAGTGCTACATATGTCGTGTGATTGAAGATCCTCAGCTGAGTATAATCGATTCGGATCGCCGTACCTTCGCGGTTATGAAGACTTGGTCACTTCCCTGCAACCTAAAGTCAGGATGTGAACACTATGGATAGAAATGATGTTGTCTTGATGCGATGTGAAATTAGACTAGATGCAAATAGAGTCTATTAATACTTAATATGGCGTTAAAAGATTGAAAGTAAGGACTCACTTTAGTAAGCTACTTCTGCAAAAGTATAAGTTGCTTTTTGCTAAAGCCTCTCCTTGACTCCTATTTATCCAGCATACCCTTGAGAGTCTTTTCTTTAGTCGGGTAAGACTTGCTGAGTATTCCATACTCAGGGTTTATCCCTTTGTTGTTTTTAGGTGAGGAAGCGACAAATTTTTGTTGCTTTTGCTCCAAGGTGGTACCAAATGAAGAAAAACAAGACTGAAGTGCGGGAGGACTCGGTCCTCCACTTAAGTTCTTTTGCTTATAGCTTATCGGGAGGAGTTTGTGCCTCCCTTGGTTTGTATAATATTACTACTCTGCACTCACTTTTAGTCTGGTCTGTAATAAAATAACTCAAGCTTGCTTTTGAATAAATGTAAGTTTATGTAACTGCTTCCGCATCTCTTTATCTCCGATGTTCTATAATGTCTGCAAGACGGGTGAAACGTTCCTGGTAAGGTAAGGAAAGATACCGAGCTTGTCAAGTGACTTAGGAACATCTACAGGGTGTCTGATGTCTGTTGGACAAGGACAACTGTAGGTGGGCCTAATTACTTGGGAGGTTCTGTCACAGAGTCCCTCGGACATGCCTGGCATACCGAGGGATGTCGCCGAGCACTCACTGGATATCCGAGCCGGTGCCCGACCCGTGAAGCAGCCTCTGCGCCGTTTCGACGAAGAAAGGCACAGAGCCATAGGCGAGGAGATCCACAAGCTGATGGTTGCAGGGTTCATCAAAGAGGTATTCCATCCCGAATGGTTAGCCAACCCTGTGCTTGTGAAAAAGAAAGGTGTGAAATGGAGGATGTGTGTAGACTACACTGGTCTAAACAAAGCATGTCCGAAGGTTCCCTACCCTCTGCCTCACATCGATCAAATTGTGGACTCCACTATTGGGTGCGAAACCCTGTCATTCCTCGACGCCTACTCAGGGTATCACCAAATCAAGATGAAAGAATCCGACCAGCTTGCGACTTCTTTCATCACACCTTTTGGCATGTACTGCTATACTACTATGCCATTTGGCTTGAGGAATGCAGGTGCGACATACCAAAGGTGCATGAACCACGTGTTCGGAGAAACATCGGCCGAACGGTCGAGGCTTACGTCGATGACATCGTAGTCAAGACGAGAAAAGCCTCCGACCTCCTCTCTGACCTTGAAACGACATTCAAGTGTCTGAGAGCGAAGGGCGTGAAACTCAATCCTGAGAAGTGTGTCTTCGGAGTCCCCCGAGGCATGCTCCTGGGGTTCATCGTCTCCGAGCGGGGCATCGAGGCCAACCCAGAGAAAATCGCGTCCATCACCAACATGGGGTCTATCAAAGACTTGAAAGGAGTACAAAGGGTCATGGGATGCCTTGCGGCTCTGAGCCGCTTCATCTCGCGCCTCGGCGAAAAAGGCCTACCCTTGTACCGCCTCTTAAGGAAGACCGAGCGCTTCACTTGGACCCCCGAGGCCGAGGAAGCCCTCAGAAACTTAAAGGCGCTCCTTACAAACACACCCATCTTGGTGCCCCCCACTGCGGGAGAAGCCCTCTTGATCTACGTAGCCGCAACCACTCAGGTGGTCAGCGCCGCGATCGTAGTCGAGAGACGAGAAGAAGGGCATGCACTACTCGTCCAGAGGCCGGTCTACTTCATCAGTGAAGTGCTATCCGAGACCAAGATCCGCTACCCGCAAATTCAGAAGCTACTGTACGCAGTAATTCTGACGCGACGAAAGTTGCGACACTACTTCGAGTCTCATCCGGTGACTGTGGTGTCATCCTTCCCCCTGGGGGAGATCATCCAGTGCCGAGAGGCCTCGAGTAGGATACCAAAGTGGGCAGTAGAGATCATGGGCGAGACAATATCGTTCGCTTCTCGGAAGGCCATCAAGTCCGAAGTCTTGGCGGACTTCGTGGCTGAATGGGTCGACACCTAATTGCCAACAACTTCGATCCAACCGGAACTCTGGACCATGTACTTCTATGGGTCGCTGATGAAAATAGGAGTAGGTGCTGGCCTGCTCTTCATCTCACCCCTCGGGAAGCATCTTCGCTACGTGCTGCGCCTCCATTTCCCGGCGTCAAACAACGTGGCCGAGTACGAGGCTCTGGTTAATGGGTTGCGCATCGCCATCGAGCTAGGGGTTCGGCGCCTCGACGCTCGTGGCGACTCGCAGCTTGTCATTGACCAAGTCATGAAGAACTCCCACCGCCGCGACCGGAAGATGGAGGCCTACTGCGACGAAGTTCGACGCCTGGAAGACAAGTTCTACGGGCTGGAACTCAACCACATCGCTCGACGGTACAACGAGACTGCGGATGAGCTGGCTAAAATAGCCTCAGGGCGGACAACGGTTCCCCCGGACGTCTTCTCCAGAGACATACATCAACCCTCCATCAAGACCGACGACATGCCCGAGGAGGCCTCGGCCTAGCCCGAGGTATCCTCGGCCGCCGAGGGTGAGGCACTGCGTGTCGAGGGAGAGCGGAATGGGGTCACTCCTAATCGAAACTGGCAGACCCCATACCTGCAATATCTCCACCGAGGAGAGCTACCCCTCGACAAGGCCGAAGCTCGGCGACTGGCGCGGCGCGCCAAGTCGTTCGTCTTACTGGGTGATGAAAAGGAGCTCTACCACCGCAGCCCCTCAGGCATCCTCCAACGATGCATATCTGTCGCCGAAGGACAGGAGCTATTGCAAGAAATACACTCGGGGGCTTGCGGTCACCATGCAGCACCTCGAGCCCTCGTTGGGAACGCCTTCCGACAAGGCTTCTACTAGCCGACCGCGGTGGCCGACGCCACTAGGATTGTACGCTCCTGCCAAGGGTGTCAATTCTACGCGAGACAGACACACCTGCCCGCTCAAGCCCTACAGACAATACCCATCACCTGGTCGTTTGCTGTGTGGGGTCTGGACCTCGTCGGTCCCTCGCAGAAGGCACCCGGGGGCTTCTCGCACCTGCTGGTCGCCATCGACAAATTCTCCAAGTGGATTGAGGTCCGACCCCTAACAAGCATCAGGTCCGAGCAGGCGGTGGCGTTCTTCACCATCATCATCCATCGCTTTGGGGTCCCGAACTCCATCATCATCGACAATGGCACCCAGTTCACTGGGAAGAAGTTCTTGGACTTCTGCGAGGTCCACCACATCCGTGTGGACTGGGCCACCGTGGCTCACCCCATGACGAATGGGCAGGTGGAGCGTGCCAACGGTATGCTTCTGCAGGGACTTAAACCGGGGATCTACAACGACGTCAACAAGTTCGGCAAGCGGTGGATGAAGGAGCTACCCTCGGTAGTCTAGAGTCTGAGGACGACACCGAGCCGAGCCACGGGTTTCTCGCCGTTCTTTCTAGTCTATGGGGCCGAGGCTATCTTGCCCACAGACTTAGAATACGGCTCCCCGAGGACAAAGGCGTACGACGACCGAAGCAACCAGACCAACCGAGAAGACTCACTGGACCAGCTGGAAGAGGCTCAGGACATGGCCTTGCTACACTCGGTGCGGTATCAGCAGTCTCTGCGATGCTACCACGCCTGAGGGGTTCGGCCCCAAGGCTTCCAGGTGGGAGACTTGGTACTTCGGCTGCGGCAAGACGCCCGAGGGCGCCACAAGCTTACTCCTCCCTAGGAAGGGCCGTTCATCATCGCCAAGATTTTCAAGCCCGAGACATACAAGCTGGCCAACGATCAAGGCGAGGTCTACAGCAACGCTTGGAACATCCAACAACTATGTCGCTTCTACCCTTAAGATGTTTCAAGTCGTTCATATACCTCGTTCTCTTTACATACACAAATAGAGTCTAACCGTCAAGGAAGAGTCAGCCTTGCCTCGGCGAAGCCCGACCCTCCCTCAGGGGCTAGAAGGGGGGAACCCCCTCTGCGTCAAAATTTTCCTCGGAAAAAGTCTTTCTGCCAGAACGTCTTTCGCGCTTTTCGATTGCTTTGATAGCGGGATCCTAAAAACGACGAGAGTACGCGTAAGCGGCAAGGCCGACCGAGGCGAGGGACTCCTACGCCTCCGGGATACGGATACCTCACTCATCACCTTTCGCGCAGGGCAACTCACACTCAGTTAAGCGGTTCAGCTAGCCGACAGGCGAGTCCTAGTGCTCGAAATGAGGAAGAAACACGGTATTACACTCAAATACCCAGATGTTCAGGCCTTGACAGCCACAATGAACAAACACCGGTACTCAAGGTGCCATTACAAACGGAACTCCGGTTCCACTCTCGCGGGTATGAACAACCTCCACATCGGAGGGCCTGCGGGACGACAAACTCCGGGTGGCTCGCCGGCGACCGCTACACCAACAGTGCGGCAACGACCTCCGTCTCGGACGGCAAGACAGCAGCAGCGATGGCCCTAGGGCGAACGCTACCGCTGGAAGGCCCTCGTTCACGTCCCCTCGCGGGGGACGAGAACCAGCCATTAAAGCCAAAGAGCCGGAGGCCCGGAGCGCAGGTGGCACTGACGGTGTCGTCGGCGGAGAAACCTTCTCCGGCTGCCACCACCTCAGCACCGACGACAGCGGCCACCTGCCCACCAACACCGCACCAGCGAGCGGCGGCCGGCCCAAAGTGCACCGGCAGGTCCTCACTCCCGTTCTCGCCAGGAGAACGAGAACGAGACCGTCCCAGAACACGAGTATCGCCCTCGCGGCGTACGACGTGTTGGGCGACCCCCTAGTGCAACCGGCCACAGTCGCCCGGACGGAGGACGGAATGCTGCACCCTGGCCAGGCAGCAGCAGTTCGCCTTCCCCCGCATGGCTAGAGGACGCCTCCTCCGCAGAGCTGGAGGATGTCTTCCTCCCCCGGATGTCGGAGGAAGAAGCGGGTCGCCGGCCCACGCGGAGGCAGGCCCTGACTCGCCCCGCCCTCCTCCCTAGCTCGGGTGATGAAGATCATTGAAGCTGAGGGCGGGGCAGAGGCTGCAGCCCGGCTTGCTTCTCCCCACCATCGAACTGGTGGTCACAATCCTGGGTGACCATTGGTGAGGGAATGCAGCCGAGCTGCCTGATGAAAATCCTTGAAGCCGAGCGATGGCTGAAAGGCGCCAACCCCCGCAAGGTCGTGCTCCTCCAACAGCAGCAAGACGAAGGCAACGCGGGCGCTCCCCATCTGGGGGCTCGGAAGGTGGAAGGGCGTGATGCATGAGGGGAGTGCGAAGGCATGGCTACCGCCCGAGGAATCGATCCCTTTTTAAAGGCGGCTCTCCCCACTCGCATCCTCAAGCGTCACGGGCAAAGTCTTCATCGACGTGCTCCAGAGTCCTCCCCCTATGACACGGGGGCTGGGTCCCACACATCATGCAAGCTGACCCGAAACGGAAGAAGCCAAACCGCCGCACGTTGAGCGTGTAACCGCCCCGCGGTTACAAGCACTCCTCCATCCTCGCCGAAACCAGCGGTCGAAAGGGCAGACCGCCATGCAGCTGGCATGCAACTGCACCGCGGGGGCGCACCCCTTCGGCTTCGTTGCATCCAGCATGGAGGCCCAGGCCCACACGTCATGTAACCGGCACGCCGGTTACTATGTGCAAGAAACTGCACCGCCACTTGCGCCAATGCCGCGCCTTCTCGACTGCGGAACCAGTGCCGCGACTCGAGGAAACCCTACGCATGGCCCAATAGTGCCAATCGAGCACATCGATCACGGGTCATTCAGCCGCGGGAGGAGGCGCGACAGTTGATATGGCCAAAAGTGGACCAGCAGTAATGGTGGCAGCAGATAGGCAGAAGCAGCGATCAAATCGCCTGCAGGCTCGTGTCCCCTCCTGAAGCAGCAGGGGAGCCCTCTCCCACGGCGTGAAGACGACGCGCCCATGTTCCGTTCCTCGAACAACACGCGCACGCGGCCGCCCCGCGAACCGCCCGTCCCGTCGCATTAACTCCTCGGCAGGGCAAGCGACGCCTTTGGCAGGCGAAGCGGGCATTATTTCACCTCCGCCATGATGACCGCGTCAAAAAAGGTGCGCCACACCATTTAAATTCATATCCTTTTCCTCCTCCCCTTTCTCTCTCTTGCTACAGGGACCGGGAAAGGGGATATTCTGAAAGGGATCCTTCTCCGTGAAGGAAGCGGGCCCCGAGCCCTCCTATTGATCAGGGGTTCGAAGGCTGGCCCCTCAGAAGGGTTCGACGGCCGCCCCAGAGCACACGGGCTTCAAGCTCATTACTGATTAGGGGTTCAAAGGCTGGCCCCTCGAAAGGGTTCGACAGCCGCTCCAGAGCACTCGGGCTCCGCGCCCACTACTGATCAGGGGTTCGAAGGCTGGCCCCTTCGAAGGGTTCGACAGCCGCCTCAGAGCACACAGAGCGAGGGATGACTCTAGGTATGTCCGATACATGGCCGAGGCTCGGGCTACGCTCCCGAGGTACCCTAGGACATTTCTGAGACCAGCAGGAGCGATTTTGTAACGGAATCCCATCAGAGGGAGGCATCGAGCCCTCGGACCCTATCGAATGGGACCGGGTCTGGCAAATCACCTGCAGGTACTTTTGGAGCGCGCCTCTGGGCCACTAGCCGACCCTTATCGAACGGGGCACGGGCGTCCACTCGGATCACCCGTTAGCAACTCACTGGAGACACCATGTTCGGCGCCCTCCGAGGGCAACATGGCGCTTCCCCCCCTTCCTCCTTGCGGAAAGGCGACGAAGGGGCGTATAATAAAAGTTGAGACAGTCCTTGATCGCCCTCTCGCTCCGTGCAGAGGCTCGGGGCTGCTCTCGCAAACCCGGCTACAGCCAAACCGTTGACAGCGTCAACAAACCAGCCTAAAAACTCGGAACCTGACCATGCACCCGAGCTACAATCAGGTCGCATGAGGGAACAACCAGGCCGGCCAAGGCATCACGAAAGGCATTAAGACCTCAGAGGAGTCAAACCACTCCTTCGAGGCCTCGGGGGCTACACCCGGCGGGTGCGCTCGCGCGCACCCACCAGAACAAAGTGTAACCGAGAAAGGCCAGTCCCCTTGCAAAAAAGTGCGACAAAGCCTCCAAGCGAGTACCAACACTCCCTTTGAGGCTCGGGGGCTACTGTCAGGTACCGTAATTAGGGGTACCCCCAACACTCCTAAACATGGCTGGTAACCACCATCAGCACAAGCTGCAGAGACTGATGGGCACGATTTAGGTCAATGCTTCGTCTACTCAAGGGACGCGATCTCGCCTCGCCCGAGCCCAGCCTCGAGCGGGAATAGAAGTCCCAGACGAATTCTCGCCTCGCCCGAGGGCCTCCTCAAGCAACGGGTGCACCCTCGACTCGCACGAAGCCTAGCTCGGGCAGGCTTCGTAGTGAAGTTCCCTTGGCCAAATCGCCTCACCAACCGACCGTATCGCAGGCGCATTTAATGCGAGGATCGCCTGACACCTTATCCTGACACATGTGCCTTAGTCAGCAAGGTCGAAGTGACCACAGTCACTTCGCCCTTCAACTGACCAACCTGACAGGAAAACAGCGCCGCTCGCCCCTCTCCGACTGTTGTGCCACCCGCCAGGGTGAGGCTGACAACAGCTAAGTTCAGCCTCAGGCGCAACAGGAAGCTCCGCCTCGCCCAACCTTGGCTCTCGGCCTCAGGAGGAGGTCTCCGCCTCGCCCGACCCCAGGGCTCGGCCTCAACCTCGGCCTCAGAAGGAGGTCTCCGCCTTGCTCGACCCTAGGGCTCGGCCCCCGCTTCGGCCTCGGAAGGTGGTCTCCGCCTTGCCCGACCCCAGGGCTCGGCTTCAACCTCGGCCTCGGAAGGTGGTCTCCGCCTCGCCCGACCCCAGGGCTCAGCCTCAACCTCGACCTCGGGAGGAATCGCGTCCTCGCCCAACCCTAGCCTCGGCCTCAGGAGGAGTCTCCACCTCGCTCGACCTTGGGCTCGGACTGACCGCGCCACGGGGGATGCATCATTACCCTACCCCTAGCTAGCTCAGGCTACAGGGGAACAAGACCGGCGTCCCATCCAGGCTCGCCCCGGTAACAAGTAATGATGGCTCCCTGCGTGCGTCCATGACGACGGTGGTTCTCAGCCCCTACGGAAGCATGGAGACGTCAGCAAGGTCCTAGCAGCCCTGACAGCTGTGCTTCTACAGGGCTCAAGCGCTCCTCCGACGGCCACAATACCACGTACACAGGGCTCTAGCACCTCTCCGACAGCCACGTTGGCATGTACACAGGGCTCAGGCACCTCTCTACCGGACACATTAGCGCATAGCTACACCCCCATTGTACACCTAGACCCTCTCCTTGCAACTATAAAAGGGAGGTCCAGGGCCTTCATGCGAGAGGGTCACGAGAGAACGAGCTAACGAACAGGCTCACTCTCTCTCTCTCTCGCGCGAACGCTTGTAACCCCTACTGCAAGCGCATCCCCCCGGCGTAGGATAACACGAGCCGCGTTTTCCCCCCTTGTGTTCCATCTCGCGCCAACCCATCTGGGCTGGGACACACAGCGACAATTTTACTCGTCGGTCCAGGGACCCCCGGGTCGAAACAGCGACAAGGGTATTCACCCTCATCACCTCGTGAGTGGGATGATCAGGGACTCCCTGGTTTAGGGGAGGGCCTAAGGTGATGGCTCAACTGGTTTAGGTGTGAGCAGAAGGATTGTCCCCTCATATAAGGACCGATTTGTCATCCTTCACTACCTATACTCATGATAAGTACAACCACTCGAGACTGTATGGGCAGTCACTCGATCTGAACTCGTACTGTCCAACCCAGGGTTATGAAGGCTAGGGAGCACCGGGAGGATAAGGAGGGGGAATGTTTTGTCCGGTTTGGACATGGCGGTGGCCTAACTCCTTCCGGTATAACCGTTAAGGTTAGGACGCGCGCGGAAGGAAAGAGATTCGGATTCGGATCCCATTGGCCATGAGATCGCAGAGCCGGACTAGTGGGTAAAGTGTACCCCTCTGCGCAGAGTTCAAACCTATTCGAATAGTCCGTGTCCACTGGAATGGACGAGTCTCGTGTGGTATGACAATTAGTGTTTTACAACCTCCATGAACAGGGAAATGTGTGTGTGAGTGTGTTTTTGGAAAAGAAAATGATGCCACGGGAGCGGGAAGCTCAGTGGTGGTTGAGTAATGTGTTATTTCTATTTCTTTGGGAAAAAACCCTAAAAGTACTGCCTTTCTCAGAGAAAAAGAAGAGTGACTTCAACTCCACCATATAAAGCATGTATGATATAGGTCCCTTTCTCTTTACGGGAGCGGGATGGGCTTGCGGAATACCTAGTGTATTCACCCAGATTTATTTATGTTTTTCAGCAGTTGAAGACTTCTTTTTCTGCTATGCTTGATTAAGGGGGCTGTGTATGCACCCAGTTCTGCCTGTGGCTTGGGCTAGTTTATCTTCTACTGTGCCTTGGATTTCTGGCTCTCTCTCGAGCTTGTACCCTGGTATTGTAATAACATTTATTCGAACTCTGTACTATTTGAAGTAAGGAATGTGGTTACTATCCTCCTGGGACTAGTAATTGTATCACATTTGAGTCCCAAAGGATCGAGATGCTTCAGGTGGTATTAGAGCCATAGGACTGGCCATAGATCGCAGCCCCGACCATAAAAGTTTGCCTTAACAAAAAAACACCTCTCACCCCTAACAAAAATCTCCTCTCCTTTCCCCTGATGTTAACAGACCCTTCTTTTCTTCTACCATATGGAAGGCTCTTGGGTCATTAGGACATCCTACTGCTCAGAGGAGGAAGGATTCCCTGATCTCTTGCGAAGTTGTGCGCTTCACATGGGGATCCGCAAGAAGCCGGAGTATGTTTGGAAGGAATACCGCGAAAACGGAATTGAGAAGTGCTCTATGGCAGTCTACCTGGGAGAAAGCCGAAGCTACCCAAACCACCCTCCTTTCCAAGTTACCTTCACTGGACACCACTTCCCAGACACTTGCCAAAATGTTGCCCGAAAAGCCCTCCGACAGTTATGCCAAAACTACAACAAAGAGGTTTTTGAAACCCCCCTTCGTTACTTCCCACCTAGCAATAAAAATACCCCTACCTGGAGGAAAAGACTTCAGGCCCTGTCAGGAAGAGATCCTACCGAGGATGACCCCACCATCATCTACATGGCCGGATATCTCCACACTCTCGATAACCCCTACGATGACCTTTCCTCCCATTGCACCCACCTAAACTCCCGGGTGGAAAGCTTAGAGCAGCAGGTCAAGGAACTTAAAAAGGAGAAGGCATCCCTCCAGGAGTGTCTCGATATAGCAGAAGGCGAAGAAGCCAACACTCGTGAAGCCTACCGAACCCTGAAGATGGATTACGAAAAGAAGCTAAAGAAGCTCGCCCCCACGAAGAAAATCCAAAAGAAGACCAAGAGCCAAGGATGCCAGACTGAGCGGAAGAAGAAAGCCCCTCCAGCACCACCTCTCTCCAGGATAGAGAATTTGTTCGACATCGAGGATATGTCCCTAGCTAGCCTTGATGACCTTCTCAAGGAATTTGGAGACACCTTAGAAAAGGAGTTCGAGAGTACCTTAGAAAGTGCTCGCGTGTAGTACGACTTGTGGTAACTGTATGCTTGTAATGAACTGGTGTAATGAATAAAATAACTTGGTTAAAAAATTGGCATATGCATAATAGTAACTCTCTCCCCCCTGGTAGATGGCTGCGGATAAAACCACGCCTACCGCCTCCGGGATTGGAGCAGGGTTTCCCCTAGGAGCTGAAGGAGAAGCCGGTGGAGAAGGGAGTGAGACCCACCTCCCCGCACCTCCGGAGCTGCCATTAGATTTAGCCCAAGTTCTATCCAATCAAACCCGACTCATTGTGGTCCTCACTAGAAGTCTGGAGAATCAACGCCCGAATGGTGGAAGACCACAAGACAGGATGGGAGATTTCCTGAGGCTCAAGCCTCCCACATTCACTGGATCCAGCAATCCCCTCGATGCTGATGACTGGCTGCGCACGATTAAAAGGAAGTTAGAAGCCATCGGATGCCCAGAGAATCAGCGTGTTCAATTGGTTGCTCATCAACTTTCCGAGATGGCCCTAGCTTGGTGGGATACCTTCAACGCTGCCGTCAGAGATGCTACCTGGATAGAGTTTGAAACTGCTTTCTAAGAGCACCATGTGCCCTAAGGGATCATTCAGCTCAAGGAAGATGAATTTCGGGAACTAACTCAAGGTGGAAGATCTGTTAGCGAGTACGTGCACAAATTCACAGAATTAGCCCGCTACGCGCCTGATGACGTCAGCACAGAAGCCAAGAAGATGGCCCGCTTTTTGAAAGGGCTCAGACCAGAACTAAAGACCATCCTAGCCAGCCAAGATTTCCTCAGCTTCTTGCACCTCTCAAACTAAGCCATACAAGTGGAAAGGGCAAGGGAAGAATAAAAAGGTCACCTCAAGAGGAAGTTCCAAGTCCTCCGAGCTCAGCAGCAGGACCGACACCAGAGAACTCGATCCTTTGGGTTTCCACCCAAAGGACCAAGCTTCAATAGACCAGCGGGACCCACTCCGTCACGTTTCAGTTAGCAGAGTCAGAGCTCCTTTCAGGCCCCCTCGGTTGCGAGCAACCAACCACCAGCAAATGCTTGTTGGCACTGCGGAGACCCCAGTCACTTCAAGAACAACTGCCCCCAGTTGAAGGCATTAGGACCTCCTTACTCCAACTCGGTGAATGGCCCCAAGAATACCTCAGCACCCGCCCCCAAGGCGCCCTCCTCCATCAGCCAGCAGAACAAGACCCAGTATCAAGGAAGGGCACGAGTAAACCACGTCGATGCTCAGGAGGCTCAGCAAGCTCCGGGAGTAGTACTCGGTGAGTTCCTTGTTGAATTTACTCCCGCTACTGTACCTTTTGATTCAGGAGCATCCCATTCTTTTATAGCCACTAGTTTTGTGGAAAAGCATGGCATTCCCTCTACCCACCTAGAAATCCCCTTGGTCACCCGAACCCCAAGGTCAGACCTTCTATGCCAGCTCAAATGCTCCCAAATCAGAATTATTTTAAGTGGGGTAGTGTTAATGGCAGACTTAACCGTCTTGCCATCCCAAGGAATTGATGTGATCTTAGGAATGGATTGGCTAACCAAGCACAAAGGCATCATAAGTTGCGCAAACAAGACAGTCCTTCTCACAAACCACCAAGGAAAGTCAGTCTCTTGTCAAGCTCAGCCACCCGCTAATGATCCAATGGTGTTTAATCTAACAGCAGAAAGCATGTCAGTGATAGAAGAATTCATGGATGTATTCCCAGAAGAGTTACCAGGAATGCCGCCAGAAAGAGAAGTGGACTTCTACATAGACCTGATCCCTGGTACGGCACCCATCGCAAAGAGACCGTACCGCATGGCTCCTACCGAATTAGCAGAATTAAAACTCCAAATTGCAGAGCTCCAACAAAAAGGGTACATCCGTCCCAGCTCATCCCCTTGGGGAGCACCAGTCCTCTTCGTCACTAAAAAGGATGGAAGTATGAGGATGTGTATTGATTACCGATCTTTAAATGAAGTTACAATAAAAAACAAGTATCCACTCCCTCGAATCGACGACCTCTTCGACCAGCTTCAAGGGGCCAGATATTTCTCCAAGATAGACCTGAGGTCTGGTTATCACCAACTGAGAATCAAGGAAGCAGATATTTAGAAGACTACATTCGTCACCCGGTACGGATAATATGAGTTCACAGTAATGCCTTTTGGACTAACGAACGCACCCGCCTTTTTCATGAACCTCATGAATAAGGTATTTATGGAAGAACTGGATAAGTTTGTCATAGTCTTCATTGATGACATCCTTATCTACTCCAAGAATCGCAAAGGCCATGAGCGTCACCTCCGGATCGTCCTCGGAAGACTCAGGACACATCAACTCTATGCTAAGCTCAGCAAATGTGAATTCTGGTTAGAAAAGATAGCCTTCCTTGGGCATATCTTGACTGCAGAAGGAATAGAAGTAGACCCGTCCAAGGTAGAAGCAATATCAAAATGGAAGCAGCCATTCAACGTCAGTGAAGTTCGAAGCTTAAAAGGAATGGCAGGATATTACCGCTGTTTTATCAAGGGATTCTCCAGCATAGCAAGACCCATGACCGAGCTCCTCAAGAAAGACAATAAGTTTGTGTGGTCCTCGAAGTGTGAGGAAAGTTTCCATATCATAAAGGAAAAGCTCACGACCGCACCCATTTTGACACTACCAGATATACACCAGGACTTCGTCGTCTTCTGTGATGCTTCAAGGCAAGGCTTAGGGTGTGTTCTGATGCAAAATGAGAAAGTCATTGCTTATGCATCAAACTTACTCAAGTCGCATGAGCAGAATTATCCCACCCACGATTTGGAATTGGCAGCCATAGTGCATGCCCTGAAAATATGGAGGCACTACCTAATTGGGAACAAATGTCACATCTTCACCGATCACAAGAGTCTGAAGTATATCTTCACTCAGCCAGATCTAAACCTCCGTCAGAGAAGATGGCTTGAACTGATCAAAGATTATGACTTTGAGATTCATTACCACCCTCGGAAAGGCCAACGTGGTAGTAGATGCCCTCAGCCGAAAACCTTTCGGGATAAAGAGAACCAACTTTTTAGAAGATTGGAAGAAGGAATCAGCTCAGCTGAATGCATGTCTGGGAAACAACGGCAGCCTAGAAGTCAAGCCAATGCTAGAAGACCTCATATGCAAAGCTCAACGCCTGGACGCGGAGACAGCAAGACTTATGGCTAAAGCTCGCAAAGAACAACTTTCGGACCTCAGGACAGATGAACAAGGAGTCCTTTGGTTCAAGAACCGTCCATGTGTACCAAAAGGAGAGGCACGGGAAGTCCTGCTCGATGAAGCTCACAACTCAGCCTACTCCATCCACCCAGGAACCACCAAGATGTACCTAGACCTCAAAACCAGATATTGGTGGAGAGGGATGAAGAAAGAGATAGCACAGTATGTGGCCCGGTGTGACACTTGCCAACGAACAAAAGCCAAGCACCAGAAACCTGCAGGCCTATTACAACCCCTTCCAGTGCCCGAATGGAAGTGGGAGGAAATAGGCATGGATTTTGTAACCGGACTACCCCGGACGCAAAAAGGGAATGACTCGGGTAATAATAGACCGTCTTACCAAGGTAGCCCACTTCATTCTAGTGAAAACTACCTTTGGAGGAGCTACCCTTGCCCGGATTTATCTTAAAGAGATAGTCAGACTCCATGGCATTCCAAGGAAGATAGTGTCAGACAGGGGAACCCAGTTCACCTCCAAATTTTGGATGAGCCTTCAGCAAGCTATGGGCACCAAGCTAGACTTCAGCACCGCCTATCACCCCCAGACAGATGGTCAGACAGAAAGGGTTAACAAGGTCCTCAAAGATTTATTAAGAGCCAGTGTGTTAACGTTCGACAGAAACTGGGAGTCCAGTTTGCCTTATGCAGAGTTCTCGTATAACAACAGCCATCAGGCCAGTATCAAGATGTCATCGTTCGAAGCATTGTATGGACGAAAGTGCCAGACCCCTCTCATGTGGTCCAACGTAGGGGAAAAGACACTGGAAGGACCTGCCTTTGTTAAAGAAGCTGAAGAGAAAGTTGCCCTGATCCACAAAAGATTACTTGAAGCTCAAAGTCGGCAGAAAAGTTATGCGGACAACAGGCGGAGAGAACTCAGATTTGAGGAGGAGACTTCGTCTACCTCAAGGTCTCCCAGATGCGTGGTGTCAAGAGGTTCCAAGTGAAAGGAAAGCTAGCACCACGATTCGTCGGCCCCTATCCCATCATTGGCAGAGTAGGACCCGCAACATACCGTCTTGAATTACCAGAATCCATGTCTGATATCCACAATGTGTTTCATGTGTCCTAGCTCCGCAAATGCCTGCAAGTACTAGAAAGTCACATCGAAGAAGAGATAATCCAGATTCAGAAAGATCTTCAGTACCGAGAAAAGCCAATAAAGATTCTTGACTCAGTAGTCAGAAAGACCCGCAACTCAGAAGTGAAACTCTGTAAAGTCCAGTGGAGCAGGGAAGGATAAGAGGAAGCTACCTGGGAAAGTGAGGACTCTTTGAGGAGGGAATACCCTTACCTTTTCTCGAGCCCCGTCTGAATCTCGAGGGCGAGATTCCTTTAAGTGGGGTAGGTTTGTAACATCCCAAAAATTCAAGCCAAGGTTTGGAACCCTAATCTCCTAACCCCCTCTTTTATCTCCCCTAAATTCGCCCCCATAGGTCATCTCATCATATGCATATACTTGATTGTTAGAAGCACCTCACATAGATTATTATTTTCTAGCACCCAAGATTATTTAGCTATTTATTTGTTCAAAAGAAAAGGAGATAAAAGAAATAGAAATAGAAAATAGAAATAAGAAATAGAAAAAGATCAAAAAAAAGGGAAACCCCCCTCGGCTGGGCCGCTTCCGGCCCAGGCCACCTCTCTCTCCCTCGCGCGCGCCCGCACCCCTCTCCCTCCCGCGGCCCAAGCGGCCCATCACCGCATGCCCGCGCCCGCCACTGACACCCCGGCCTCACCCGTCAGCCAGCGCTCCCCTCCCTCGCGATCGCCCCCTCTCTAACAGGCGGGCCCCGCCTGTCAGCTCCCTCCCCTCGCTCGTGATCTGTAATCGACGCGATCACCGCCGGCCGAAGCCCCGCCTCGTCGCCTCGCCATTGCTCCTCCCCAGCGAGCATTGGTGCCTTGCGGCCCTGTCCCTTGCGCCTGCCCGAGCTATCTCATCACCCCTCTGCCCGAGCCATCCCGTCGTAACTATGCGCCATTTTTGCCGCCGCGGCAAGCGTCGCCGGTGTGCGCCACCTCACCCCCCCTTCCCCTTCCCGGTCGCCTATAAAAGGGCTGCCCTGAGCTCCTAACTCCACCGCATCAGGCCTTAGCCACTCTACCTTCCTCCCTCGGACTCAATCGAGCTCGCCGCAGTCGTCCCTCCCTTCTCCGGTGAGCTCCGCTCTGCCCCCTCTGTTGAGTTCAAGTCAAATTAGTGCAGCTATGGACCTCCACCACTTCACCGCGAGCACGACTCACCGTTGGCCTCACCGGCGACCTCACCGCCGCGAGCGCCCGCCACCGCGTCATGGACCGGCCACCCCAGGCACCCTCCGGCCAAATTGGCCCCTCCACCATGATCCCCTACCCTCGCCCGTGCCTCACCACCACTCCCCCATCGCGGAACCGGAGCCCCGGCGGAGAACCGTCGTGGGGCTTCTCCGACGGTCAAGCCCCGGCCGGTTCGCCCCCCCCCCGTCACCGCTCCACGCCGTCAGCCCCCCTTCCTCTAGCATGTGGGCCCATGCTCACGGCGCCATCCCTGTGCCGTCCCCCGCTGGTGGGCCTAGTGGACCGCCTGCCCCGCGCTCGGCTGGGCCGAAATCCCCCCCGGCCTAGCTAGCTGAGAATTCCTTTTCTTTTTCCTTTTCCCATTTTCATATATATATTTATATACTGATATTTTATGCACCAAAAATAGTTTAAATAAATTATAGGGCACAAAAATAATAATGCATAATAATTGGCACACCCACCAAGTCGCCATGATTGATGTATTGTTCCTTATCTGTGTTTGTTCGCGGAAGAGGGATCTGATCCTCCAGAATTTATAGCTCCGGAAGAAGGGCAGGAACCCGACCCCTCCGAGATAAATCTTTTGTGCCAGGAAAGCTTCGATGAAGGCAAGTCCATCCTTCCCTTGATGCATAATTTACCTATTCTCTCTACCACTACCTAAGCCGGGATTATGGTATGGAATATTTGCATGGTGAGCAGAGAGATAGCCCGCATTAACAAACATCTTTTGAGTACAAATTGTGGGATGGGAAAAGGGCAGTGTTTTGACTAAACGATGTTTTAAAAAAGTATGCGATGAAGGGTATTCACCCTCATCACCTCGTGAGTGGGATGATCAGGGACTCCCTGGTTTAGGGGAGGGCCTAAGGTGATGGTTCAACTGGTTTAGGTGTGAGCAGAAGGATTGTCCCCTCATATAAGGACTGGTTTGTCATCCTTCACTACCTGTACTCATGATAAGTACAACCACTCGAGACTGTATGGGCAGTCACTCAATCTGAACTCGTACTGTCCAACCCCAGGTTATGAAGGCTGGGGACACCGGGAGGATACGGAGGGGGAATGTTTTGTCCGGTTTGGACATGGCAGTGGCTTGACTCCTTCCGGTATAACTGTTAAGGTTAGGACGTGCGAGGAAGGAAAGAGATTCGGATTTGGATCCCATTGGCCATGAGATCGCAGAGCCGGACTAGTGGGTAAAGTGTACCCCTCTGCGCAGAGTTCAAACCTATTCGAATAGTCCGTGTCCACTGGAATGGACGAGTCTGGTGTGGTATGACAATTAGTGTTTTACAACCTCCGTGAACAGGGAAATGTGTGTGTGTGAGTGTGTTTTTGGAAAAGAAAACGATGCCACGGGAGCGGGAAGCTCAGTGGTGGTTGAGTAATGTGTTATTTCTATTTCTTTTGGGAAAAACTCTAAAAGTTCTGCCTTTCTAAGAGTAAAAGAAGAGTGACTTCAACTCCACCATATAAAGCATGTATGATATAGGTCTCTTTCTCTTTACGGGAGCGGGATGGGCTTGAGGAATACCTAGTGTATTAACCCAGATTTATTTATGTTTTTCAGCAGCTGAAGACTTCTTTTCTGCTATGCTTGATTAAGGAGGCTGTGTCTGCACCCAGTTCTGCCTGTGGCTTGGGCTAGTTTATCTTCTACTGCGCCTTGGATTTTGGGCTCTCTCTTGAGCTTGTACCCTAGTATTGTAATAACATTTATTCGAACTCTGTACTATTTGAAGTAAGGAATGTGGTTACTATCCTCCTGGGACTAGTAATTGTATCACATTTGAGTCCCAAAGGATCGGGAAGCTTCAACTATTACTTAGGCAGAATTCACAACTCAGTTTAGAAACTACCACATTCCTGTTGGATTAATGAAAATCAAGAAGGAGTTTCTGTCATTGAAGCAAGGCAACATGTCTGTCAGCGAGTACTGAGACAAATTCATTCAGCTGTCAAGATATGCTCCTGATGAGGTAGCTAATGATGAGAGGAAGCAAGAACATTTCATCTAGGGACTTAATGGGCCATTACATTATGCATTAGTTGCCCATACATTTCCATCGTTTCAGAGGCTGCTTGATAAGGCTCTTGCTATTAAACACAAGCATGTTCAACTGGGAGATCTGAAGAGGAAGGCCATTGCACAGGGAGTGGGTAGCAGCAGTGTTCGTCCTCGCTACGTTCTGCCTTAGGGTACTCCAGCTCGTCTAGGAGGAGGACCACGTCCAACTCAGTATGCTCCACAGGGGACTCCACAGACACCCCACACTCGTCAGGCTGCCCCCACTGGCACCCCAGCGAGGCCTACAGGACAGAAGACTGGCCCTACATGCTTCAAGTGCAGTCAGATTGGGCACTATGCTAATGCTTGTCCAGTGGGGAATTCTGGTACACCAGCTCAGAACATGCAACAGACTCCTAGCAAGGGATACTCTATTGCCAGGGTTAATCAAGTCAGCGCAGATGCTACTCCTGATGGTGCTGACATCGCACTTGGTATATTTTATATTAATGCAATTCCTGCAACCATAGTATTTTATTCTGGTGCTACACATTCATTTATGTCTGCTCGATATGCCAACACAAATGAGATACCACTGCAAAATATGAAAACACCAATGATAGTAATTACACCTAAAGGGTATGTTGAGGCAAATCATATGACACATAGATTGACATTAACAATTATGGGAAGAGAATTCTGGGCTACCGCTATAATACTAGAGGCAAGCAGTATAGATCTGATCCTTGGTATGTCATGGTTAAGAAAGGCAAAGGCCATTATACTATGTGGTAGGGGTACTGTAGAACTCACCAGCCCTAAACGAGAAAGATTTCAAATTGAAACTGCAGTAACTACCTCTACCAGACGTGCGACATTCTTTATAGCCGAGGAGTTCGTTGGTGACAACATCTGTGTGGTTAGGGATTTTCTAGATGTCTTTCTAGAGGAGTTACCAGGGATGCCACCGGAGAGGGAAGTTGAGTTTGTCATTGATCTCTTACCTGGGATTGCTCCTATTTCTAAATACCCCTATAGAATGTCCATAGAAGAGTTACAAGAACTTAATAAGTAGTTAACGGAGTTACAGGAGGCAGGGTACATTTGTTCGAGTTCCTCACCTTGGGGAGCACCGGTACTGTTTGTACAGAAGAAGGATGGTTCGCAACAGACATGTGTGGACTATAGATCACTTAATTATGTCACCATTAAGAAAAAGTACTTGTTACCTCGTATTGATGACTTATCTGATCAGATGAGAGGTGTTAGGGTGTTCTCTAAGATTGACCTCAGGTCGAGCTACCATCAAATGAAGATTAGGCCATATGATATTCCCAAGATGGCTTTCTCAACCTGATATGGTTTATATGAATTCACAGTCATGTCATTTGGCTTAACCAATGCACCAGCTTATTTTATGAATCTGATGAATAAGGTCTTCATGGAGTATCTCGATAAATTCGTCATAGTATTCATCGACGACATTCTTATTTATTCCAAGAATGACAGTGAGCATGAGGAGCATTTGCGGATGGTGCTACAGAAGTTACGGGATAATCAGCTTTATGCCAAATTTACCAAGTGTGATTTCTGGCTTGATGAAGTACATTTTCTCTGGCATATCATCTCCAAAGGAGGAATTGCTGTGGATTCGGCTAAAGTAACAACGATGATTGATTGGAAGATACCAAGTACAGTCTCGGAGATCTGGAGTTTCTTGGGACTCTCAGGCTATTACCAACGATTCATAGAAGGGTTCTCCAAGATTGCTAAGCCTATGACCTCATTGTTACAGAAGGGCAAGGAGTTTAAGTGGACTGAGGAATGCCAAGAGGGTTTCGATCAGTTGAGATCTAAGTTGATGGCTGCTCCAGTGCTGATTATGCCAGATCTACAGAAGAATTTTGATATATATTGTGATGCAAGTCGCCAAGGCCTGGGATGTGTGCTTATGCAGGAAGGACACGTCATTGCCTACGCATCTCGCCAGTTGCGGAAACATGAGTTGAACTACCCCACTCATGACTTAGAACTGGCAGCCGTTGTGCATGCTCTCAAGATTTGGAGACACTATATTATGGGAACCAAGTGCCGAATCTACACTGATCACAAGAGCTTAAAATACATTTTCACTCAGAAGGATCTTAACCTTAGGCAATGCCGATGGTTGGAGCTCATCAAGGATTATGACCTGGAAATTCACTATCATCCAGGCAAAGCGAATCTGGTTGCGGATGCTTTGAGTCGGAAGGGGCAGGTCCATGCAGCTATTGTCACCCAGTTACCCGATGAGTTAGCAGAAGATTTTTGAGAGGCTCAATATGGGGATAGTTGCTCATACTGAAGGAATTACCATCAAAGTGGAACCTACCTTAGAGCAAAAAATACAAAAGGGTCAGATCGGTGATGCCAAAATTCAGGAGATCAAGGATCTAATAACGGAAGGTAGAGGTCCAGATTTCACGAAGGATGAGCAGGGCACGATATGGTTCAAGAACCAGATTTGTGTTCCTGAGATCGACAGTCTTCGTGAAACCATATTGAAGGAGGCACATGACTCAGTTTATTCTATCCACCCTGGTAGTACTAAGATGTACCAGGACTTGAAGCAGAAGTATTGGTGGTATGGACTAAAGAAGGATGTTGCTTCACATGTTGCTATATGTGATGTTTGCCAGAGGGTGAAAGCGGAACATCATAGACCTGCTGGATTACTGCACTCGCTTAAGATACCTGAGTGGAAATGGGAAGATATTGGCATGGACTTCATTGTGGGATTACCCCGCACATATGAGTATGACTCTATATGGGTGATTGTGGACAGGCTAACTAAAGTAGCCCACTTTATTCCAGTGAAGACCATGTATTCAGGAGTCAAGCTAGCAGAGTTATACATGGCACGGATTGTATGCTTACATGGTGTGCCAAAGAAGATTGTGTCAGACCGAGGATCATAGTTTACTTCTCGGTACTGGAAGAAGTTGCATGAGTGCTTGGATACAAGATTGAATTTTAGTTCGGCCTACCATCCCCAAACTGATGGGCAGACCGAGAGAACCAACCAAGTACTAGGGTATATGTTAAGATCTTGTGCTCTTAAGTATGGTGGTAGTTGGGATAAGAGTTTTCCCTATGCAGAGTTCTCCTACAATAATAGCTACCAGGCCAGTTTGAAGATGTCCCCATTTGAGGCTTTGTATGGCAGAAAGTGTAGGACTCCACTGTATTGGGATCAAACTGGTGAAAAGCAGTTCTTTGTGTCGGTGTTTTGGGTCCGACCGCACACCCGGGGTGGCCCCTCGAGGTGTTTTAGGAGTAGGACGGTGTCGCCGACTGTAGCAAAATGGTTCGTGCCAGATGCACAAGGGACGATGGACGATGTTTACAGGTTCGGGCCGCTTTGAGATGCGTAATACCCTACGTCCTGGTGAGTATGCTTTGTGTACGAGGTTACAAGGTAGCTCTCCAAAGCGTAAAGAGTTGAGGTGGATGGTGGAGTAGTAATGGGGTCCATCCTTTTGAAGGGGTGCCGCCTAGGCCTTATATATTCGACCGTGGGGCAATACACGTGGATATGATAACAATGTGCACCTAAAAGATAGTGAACTGTTTGAGTCTATCTTCCTATTATTCTGCCGACCTATCCTCGCCTGGTTCCGTTGCATGGGGCTCCAGCGCGGGAAAGTCGGATCTTCTGTTGTGGTCGCTTGCTCAATGCTGTGGGGCCGTCCGGGCTTGCACCAATCTGGCCTTACATCAATCTGCTTTACTGATTGTCCCTCTCCAGGCCCATGAAGGAATGACCTTACGATTTATTGGGCTCTTGGGCCTCTCGTGAGGTCTTTTATCCTTCCGGTGGACCCGGGGGATATCTGTCCCCCACAAGCCCCCGATCTTTGGGTTGATTTTGAGGTAATCAGCCCAAAGATCCCAGGTCCAGCTTGCAGGTAATTTGGAGAAAAACGATTTCTTACTGTCTCCTTCTGCTTTGATCACTCGTAAACTGGAGCTTTGTTTCATGCTTGTGCCTTAGAGGTCGGCATTTCATATTGTAGGACCCTGAACTTCATTGGGTGCACCGGAGGTGCACCCAATGGGTGTAGCCCCCGAGCTTCGAGTAGATTTTGGAAAATAATCTACTCGAAGGTCTTCATCAGAAATTATTTTTATTTTACTCTTGTACTTTGGTTGAGGGCCAGCCTTGTCTTTAATCTTGTCTTATGCCTTAGAAGTCGGCACTATCTTGGCTTGAAATGGTAATTCATGGGGTGCACCGAAGGTGCACCCAATGGGTGTAGCCCCCGAGCTTTGAGTGGATTTTTGAAAATAATCCTCTCGAAGGTCTTTATTTCGTGTCCTTCTGCTGAGAATAATCCTTTCTTTTTTCTGAATGCTTTAGATGTCAGCATTATGTCATCAATATTATGCTTCAGAGGTCAGCATGTATTTTGTCTTTTGCAGCCAAGTTCGTGATCCACCCATATCTTGCTAAGTGGTGCAATTTATTTGCTCTGCGACTGATTGGACATTTGATGGACGTTCCCTCGCTAGTCTTCACGTCGCTTCTGTCGGTCAGATTTTGTACTTCCCCGGCTATATTTGGCTTTCCTCTGATCCTTACTGATATCTCATTTTTGTCTTGAGGTATTCATTGCATGCCCTGCACGGATGTGACAGTTTTGAAAAATATACTGATAATTCCTGGGTGTCCCCCCCAATGGGTGTGGACAAGGGATGGCTTGGTACGCTGAGTGTTTTAGCCGGCTGCTTCTGAGTAGTAATGTGATGCGACGGCGGGCGTAATCATATCATCCACGCTGTTGACTGGAGTCCCAATGGGGGTTGCGTTGCGTGAAACGGCATCAGTCGCCTGACGTGTCTTCAGACGGGTTGAAGTGTGTATTGAATGCTTCGCGACTGTTCAGTGACCGTGGTTGGAGGTGAGCAGTTGCGTTCTTCTTCTATAAATAGTGCCTTTGCCTCTCTGGTTTTTTCACATCTCTTGCTATTCTCCGCTGCTTGCTTTCTTCTCCTTCTCGCGCTTCCACCATGGGCAAGAACAACAAGCGCAAGCGTGAGCCGACTCCTCCATCAGAGGACTTCGGTGATTCGGAGTACTCAGAGGAGGAGTTCTCCTCTAAGTCCGAGGGGTCTCCGGCTCCCATCCCTCTGCGTGAGTCGTCTGACGATTCAGACGACTCCCAGGGGCTTGCGACGGAGGTCTGGACTTACATCCGGGCCGTCGAGCGCTCCGGGCTCGAGGGCTCGGATGAGTCGGGGTACTCCTCGGACGAGGAGGACTCGTCTGAGGGCGGTGGCGGCGATGGCGACGACGATGACGACGACGACGACGAAGGCGGTGGCGGCAATGACGGTGACGGCGGTGATGACGGTGACGGCGGCGGCAGGGGCGGTAGCGGCGGCAGCAGCAGGGGCAGCAATAGGGGCGGCAGCGGCAGAGGCAGCAACAGGGGCGGCAGCGGCAGAGGCAGCAACAGGGCCAGTGGCTAGATGCCACTGGTCCTTAGATGTTAGTATAGTATAGTAAAATAATGTAGTAGTATTTAGTAGTGTAAAATAGTATAGTGTAGCGTAGTAGTAGTAGTAGTAGTAGTAGTAGTAGTAGTAGGGAAGTATCAACTCATAATGAGTTGATTTGTAAGTATGCCAACTTCCCTTAATGAAGAATGGTTTCGTCTCCTCTATGCCGATTATCTTGCTGTTGTGTTTGTGTCGTAACTTAGAGTTTTTGAATCATTCCTCCGCTCGCCTTATTTATGAAGTTGACTCCTTTGGGATAGTAATTAAATAACTTGGGCATCACATCGACGCTTTTAGGGGTGATGGCCGAGCTATTATTGTCAACATTTGCGCTTTTGAGATAGCGTCCGAGTGGTGGCGAAGCCATGTCAGCGTCGGAATGACTAATGACCGCGTCGGCGCTTTTAGAGGTAAAGAGCCGAGTGACTTGTGACGTTGTCGGCGTCTTAGAGGTAACCGCCGAGCGACTGAAAACGACATCAGCGTTTTAGAGGTAACTGCCGAGTGACTCGACGACATCGACGTTTTAGAGGTAACTGTCGAGTGACTTGGTGACGTCGGCGTTTTAGAGGTAACTACCGAGTGACTCGATGACATCGGCGTTTTAGAGGTAACCGCCGAGTGACTTATGACGTCGTCAGCGTCTTAGAGGTGACCGCTGAGCGACTGGAGGTAATATCGGCGTTTTTAGAGATAACAGCCGAGTTAGAACGGGCTGCGCCGGCCATGTTGAGGGTAATAGCCGAGTGATGATGTGGCACACCGGTGTTTTGGAAGTGACCGCCGGGTGACAACGTGGCACGCTGGTGTTTTTAGAAGTAACTATCGGGTGCTGACTGGGCGCTTTTGGAAACGGCATCTGACTCGGGAATATCCCATAAGTACTGCGCTTTTAGCCGCCTCTGCTTTCCGTGCCCTAGTTCTTGCTTTCCTGCCTCCAAATCCTCTCTGCAATTCGGCTCCCGCTCTGTTCGCCAGTAGAGTTGAGATGGCGCCCAAGAGGAAGGCCTCGAGTTCATCCACCGCGGTGATTCCCCCAATCGACCCCAACAGTCAGTTGCCTTTCGCAGGTAACCACATGTCTATTGTCTCCGAGCCCGACCTTCTCCACCTCGTGTCCATCGGGGTTCTTCCCCCGAGGGAGCTCTGTTCTTGGCGGATTTGTCATGGGGTCACTGTCCCGACAGAGGATACCCATGAGTCCGTAATTTACGTTCCTTTCCTCCTCCGCGGTCTCGGTCTTCCCATTTCCCCTTTTTCCGTGGCCTCCTTGATTTCAATCGTCTTAACCTGACCCATCTGAATCCCAATTCCATTCTGCAAATTTCCATTTACATTCATTTGTGCGAAGCTTTTCTTGGCGCGCTGCCACATTTTGGGTTGTGGAAGTACTTGTACCACTGTCGCCCTGGGATGGCCGGGGGGCAGCATTAGCTGGTTGGGGGTGCTAGTTTGGAGATGCGCCGTGGGAGGAAGACTGAGTATCTTGAAATTCCTCTCAAAGACAGTATCAAGGGATGGCGCTTGGAATGGTTTATTGTTGAGAACCATGGAAATTCTCTCCCCCCACGGTCGGGAAGACAGCCAGATGTTCGCACTCCGAGTTGGACCGAGTCCCCCACTGATCAGGAGGTGACTGAGGCAGGGCTCTGCTACCTGACGTTGGACTGCTGAAGGAGAGGGGTCTGACTGCAGAGGCTGTGGTTGCTGATTTTGTTTTTAAGAACATTCAGCCGTTGAAGGACAGGGCTCACCCGACTTATCTGTACCGAGGCCTAGCTGATTCAACTCGGGTTACCAACAGGAGAATTCCCTCCGTAGACTTGGTGAACCGACTTGAGATGATTCTTAGAGGCAAGGTATCAAACGTTGGTGCCCCAATGGCATACTAGGCCTGGAACTTGCCTCCTTCCAAAGCCTTCACTCATTTTGTTTCAAATCCACCTGTTGCTGATGGCAGTTTGGGCCTTAGAGTGCGACCCTCTGCTGAAGAAGTTAACGCCTTGGTTGCCTTGCTCGGGGAAATTCCTGATGATTAGCGGCAAGTCCACTTTGAGGTACCTTTGGATCCTAGTGACGCAGAAATAAGTGCTATGCTTGATTTGCTGGCTGAGGACTCTTCTGATGCTGCTCCTGCTTGGACATTGGTGGTGGCACCTCCCCTAGAAACTGATATAACCTTGGATATTCAGAAGCCTGTCAGTACTCGCCCAAGATGCCCTTCCCAGGCCCATCAACTTGATCCTCCTGCTAATGAGCAGAAAAAGAAAAAGAGACGTCTCCGGCGGGTATCTAGTTTGGATCGGGATACTGGTCCTTCGGCTCCTGCTGCTGAGGAAGTTCCCGTGCCTGAGCTTACTGACGCTGACCTTAATGAGGGTGCTCCACCCGCTGCTGACCCTAATGGGAGTGCTCCACCTGCTGCTGACCCCAATGGGTGTGCTCCACCTGCTGCTGACCCCAATGGGTGTGTTGTCTGTGTTGCTGATGAGGACGACGGGGAGGAAGAGGATGAGGTCCCTCTGACTCAGAAGAACAGTCGGCAGTACGTCGCCAGTGGTGAAAGTAGTGGAGTTCCTTCTCCTGCTTTGTCTGCCCTTATTGGTCTGCAAGAGTTGTCCCTGGCAAACTTTGATCAGTCTCTTGAGGATATGGTTCCAGAAAACCTGCTATCAGAGCCAGCGGATCTTGCTGTGATGGAGGTTTGTGCTGATGTGCTCGATGCTGGGTTGAGGTCATCTCGCGCCTCATCGACCTTAGAGCGCGGTCTTGAGGGTCAGGAGACTGACTTGGATCGTCTTGCTCCCATGGAAGTATTTGAGGGACCCTCAGCCTTAGAGGCGGCTACTGCAGAGAACTTGGTCCTCAAGGATGGTGCTGACACTTGCCCAGCCCCCGAGGATGTTGCCGGGGATGATTCGGCTCGGGTGGGAAACGCAAGCCACTGCCCAGCCCCCGAGGGTACTGCCGGAGATGATCCAGCTCAAGTGGGTAGCGCGAACTATAGCCCAGCCCCCGAGGGTGTCCGAGCGGGGTCTCCCTCTTGTACTTCCATGGATGTTCACGCAGGATCTTCTCCACACTCCGGTTGCATGGTGGTAGCCCAAGCCTTGGACCAGGGAGTCGCTTTAGAGGGTAGCGTTCCCGCTGACCAAGTTTTGGGCTCTGTTGATGGCACTGAGTTGGTTCCTGCTGGTTCATTGCAAGCTGCTTCGGGTGGCGACCTTACGCCCGGTCATCAATTGATCTCTCACGATTTGGGAATCCCTTCATTCTTCTCCAATCTCCAGGTACTGTGATATATTTTAGCTTGACTTTTACGCCTCCTGTACTGCTGTTATTACACTTATCTGTTCTCCTTATCAGGCATTGGTGGACGGGATGGCTAGCCAGCTGAGGTTGCAGGGTGCTTCTGTTCCAGAAGGAGCTTTGTCTTTTGCACGTTGGAATCCGGTGTTACTTCAACATCGTGTCTCTGACTTGGAGGCGACCAGTGCTGGTTAGTGCTTTTTTGCTTCTCTTTGTCTTCATTATTGAATTGCCTTACATTCTAACCCCTTTTGTTTGATTGTCTCCTGTTAGATATGACTCGGCAAATTTCCACTCTTGAAGAAAAACATTCTCGAGATCAGGCTGAACTTGTCTGGCGGTGCTCTGATTTGGAAGAAAAGTATTCTCAAAGCCAGATTGAACTAGCCCAGGTCTCTGCTGCCCTAGATGACGCCAATGCACTGAGCTCTTCCCTTCGCGCTCAGCTTGATTCTGAAAAGGTGACTTATGAAACTGTGCCTTGCCTTACTGTGCTCCTATTGCTTGCTTGATGTTTGAAGGAGTTGATTCTTGTTTGCAGGAAGAAAAACGTGTCCTTGCTGCTTCTCGCGACAATCTTGACAGACTGTATCGCGACTCTAGCAACTCGTTGACCATCCTGGAGAGGAGTCATCGCTTCACCATGGAGGAGTTAGACAATCATCGCTGTAAGCTGCAAGAATCCACGGATGACGTAATCCGTCTCAGGCAGTTGATATCGGCGAAGGATGCTACTATCAAAGAACTTCGTGTGTCCAAGAAATCCATCGCCCAGGAGCTAGAAACCGCTCAATTGGCCGCCAAGGATGCTGAAGAAACTTCCATTACTCTGAGAGCCCAGCGCGACAGAGCCATGGATAAGGCCATTCGGGCGGGGCGAATCTTGATGAGGAGACCTGGCGTGGTTGTTCCTGAAGATATAAGGGCTGACGTGAATGCTGCTCCTGATTCCTCAAGTCGCCCTTCCTTGTCGATTGCTCCTGAGAAAGATATTGCGAAATAGAGAAATATTTTGTGTGCTTTGAGCGCGCGGTTAGCATGGTCAGACATTTGTTAGAGGACACCAGTTCAGCACTTGAATGATATTGTTATTCTCCTATTGTTTCATAGTTCAATCAGTACGTAAATTTGTAGTAGTAAAATGGTGTGTGATGGTTTTGAAACTTGTTTGCGGGATATAAGAGTCATCCCTATATGAGTAATCGTAAGCGCGTCAGATCGCCTTAAGTTGCCGCTGACTTAAGTCGGTTGCTTCTGTTAATAGGGCATAGTGGTCACCTCGAGTTACGTAAGCGCGAGCACGTTGCACCGGCTTATGTCGCTGCTGACTTTGGCCGATTGCTCTGTTAGCAGGGCATAGTGGTCACCCCGAGTTAAGTAAGCGCGAGCATGTTGCACCGGCTTAAGTCATTGCCGACTTAAGCCGATTGCTCCGTTTGCAGGGCATAGTGGTCACCCTGAGTTAAGTAAGCGCGAGCATGTTGCACCGGCTTAAGTCATTGCCGACTTAAGCCGATTGCTCCATTTGCAGGGCATAGTGGTCACCCTGAGTTAAGTAAGCACGAGCATGTTGCACCGGCTTAAGTCGTTGCCGACTTAAGCCGATTGCTCCGTTAGCAGGGCATAGTGGTCACCCTGAGTTAAGTAAGCGCGAGCATGTTGCACCGGCTTAAGTCGTTGCCAACTTAAGTCGATTGCTCCGTTAGCAGGGCATAGTGGTCACCCTGAGTTAAGTAAGCGCGAGCAAGTTGCACCGGCTTAAGTCGTTGCCGACTTAAGCCGATTGCTCCGTTAGCAGGGCATAGTGGTCACCCCGAGTTAAGTAAGCGCGAGCATGTTGCACCGGCTTAAGTCATTGCTGACTTAAGTCGATTGCTCCGTTAGCAGGGCATAGTGGTCACCCTGAGTTAAGTAAGCGCGAGCATGTTGCACCGGCTTAAGTCGTTGCCAACTTAAGCTGATTGCGCCGTTAGCAGGGCATAGTGGTCACCCCGAGTTAAGTAAGAATGCAAGTTGACCATGAACAAACTGAGTATACTTGAAGCCTTTTTTATTGATGACATATTTCCCACTTTACAGAGTACATTATTGTCCCGATAACTTTTGAAATACAGCTAGGGATAAAACTTCCTGAGGTGTTCTATATTCCAGGAGTTCCCAATTTCTGTGCCGTCCATCTGAGTGAGAGGATATGATCCTGACCGAGTGACTTCTGCTACTATGAAGGGTCCTTCCCATAAGAGCGATAAATTGTGCCGTCCCTCCCCCGTTAGAATTCGGCGGAGGACGAGATCTTCTACTGAGAAGGATCGCTGTCGTACGGCCTTGTCGTGATAGCGCCTTAGAGTCTGCTGGTATCGTGCTGATTGGATTACTGCATTTAGTCGTTCTTCCTCGAGTACATCAATGTCCTCTATCCTAGTGGCTTCGGCTTCTGCTATGCTTTCGAAGATCAGCCTTGGCGCCCCAAACTTGAGATTGGCGGGTAACACTGCCTCTGACCCATAGACCATGAAGAAAGGAGTGTTTCCATGCAGAGCTCGGCTAGGCTGGGTTCTTAGGCTCCAGACGACATAGGGCAATTCCCTTATCCACTTTCCCACGAACTTTTCATTTTTATCGAAGACCTTTTTCCTGAGTACCTCCAATATCATCTTGTTAGCTCGTTCAACCTGCCCGTTGGCTCTTGGGTGTGCTACAGAAGCATACTTGATCTGAATGCTTTTTTGCTCGCAGAAATCGAAGAATTCTGAACTTGTGAAGTTGGATCCTAGGTCAGTTATGATGCTGTTTGGTATCCCGAATCTGAATATTATGTCTTGTATGAATTCCACGGCCTTAGCTGAGGTTAAAGAAGCAATGGGTTTGAACTCTATCCATTTAGTGAATTTGTCGATAGCCACCAGTACGTGAGTGTATCCTCCTTGAGCTTTCTTGAAAGGTCCAATCATATCTAGCCCCCAGCATGCAAAGGGCCAAGTCACCGGTATGGTCTGCAATTGCTGCGCTGGTAGATGTTGTTGCTTCGACAAGTACTGGCAGGCTTCGCACCTCTGAACTAACTTGGCAGCATCACTTTTTGCTGTTGGCCAATAGAATCCCGACCTGAAGACCTTCCCGACTAGTGTCTTGGACGCTGCGTGTATTCCACATTGTCCAGCATGAACCTCCTCCAGAAGTTGCTTCCCAGTAGATGAGAGAATGCACTTCATGAGGACACCTGATGCACCCCGTCTGTATAATGTCTCCCCAATGAGTGTGTAGTGAGCCGACTGTCTAGCGATACGCTCGGCTGCATTTTTGTCATCTGGTTTCTCTTTATTCTTCATATACCTGACGATTGGCCTTCTCCAGTCATCAGAGTCTGACTCTGGTTGATTCACAATATTACACTCTTCTGCTTGATCCATTGAGATGCTCGGCTGTAGTATTTCTTGTACAAAGACTCCAGGTGGGACCTGAGTTCGACTGGATCCAAGCTTGGACAATACATCGGCTGCCGTGTTCCGATCTCTTTCTACATGATGAAATTCCAGACCCTCAAATTTATCTTCCAGTTTTCGGACGGCGGTGCAGTACTTTCCCATTGAATTGCTTGAACAATCCCATTCTTTGTTTATCTGGCTTATGACTACCAGAGAGTCTCCGTACACCATCAGTCTCTTGACGCCCAATGATATGGCGATGTTCAATCCATGGATTAGAGCTTCATACTCGGCTGCATTGTTGGAGGCTGGAAAAAGCAACTGGAGGGCATATTTGAGGTGCTCGCCTCCAGGTGCGGTGAAGAGAATTCCCGCTCCTGCTCCCTGCAGCTTCAGCGAGCCATCAAAATACATTCGCCATACTTCTGCAGTCTCTGGGTTATCTGGTACTTGATGTTCAGTCCACTCTGATACGAAGTCAACCAATGCTTGAGTTTTGATGGCAGTGCGAGGTCGAAATTCGATGTCATGAGATCCCAGTTCACAGGCCCACTTGGCTATTCGGCCAATGGCTTCCTTGTTGTGAAGAATATCCCCTATTGGAAAACCAGTGACTACTATGACTTTGTGGTCGTCAAAGTAGTGACGTAGCTTGCGGGCAGTTAGAAGTACTGCATATAATAGCTTCTGAACTTGAGGATACTTTTTCTTCGAGGGACCCAAAACTTCACTGATGAAGTAAACGGGATGTTGCACTGGGTGGGCATGTCCTTCTTCTGCTCGCTCGACTACGAACGCGGTGCTTACCACGTGAGTCATGCAAGAGATATACAGCAGCAGATCTTCAGCTGGTTGAGTTGACGTGGCTCGCCGTGGCGGCTTCAGTACTGGTGGTGTTGTCAAGAATTTTTTCAGTGCATCTAGAGCTTCCTGTGCTTCTGAGGTCCACTGAAACTTATCCACTTTCTTGAGTAGCTTGTAAAATGGTAAACCTTTTTCTCCCAGCCTGGATATAATTCTGCTCAGAGCTGCCATACATCCAGTAAGTCGCTGAACCTTCTTTTGTGACCGTGGTGCTTCCATTTTCATGATAGCTTCAATCTTATCCGGATTAGCCTTAATTCCCCGATGGCTGACAATAAATCTGAGTAACTTTCCTGCTGGTACCCTAAAAACACATTTTTCGGGATTAAGCTTCCATCGGTACCGCCGTAGACTGTTGAAAACAAGCTATAAGTCTTCAATGAAGTTTTCCGAGTTCTCCGTTTTGATTACCACATCATCTACGTAGGCTTCCACACGCTTGCCCCAGTGATCGGCTAAGCATGTTTGAATGGCTCTCTGATAAGTCGCTCCAGCGTTTTTGAGGCCAAACGGCATGGAGGTGTAACAGAAAGCACCAAACGGAGTGATGAACGCTGTTTTTTCCTCGTCTTCCTTCGCCAAGCTAATCTGATGGTATCCGGAATAGCAATCCAGGAAAGATAGCACAGAACATCCATCGGTGGAGTCTACCACCTGATCTATCCTTGGGAGCCCGAAGGGATCCTTTGGACAATGTTTGTTGAGATCAGTATAGTCGACGCACATGCGCCAATCCACTTTATTCTTTTTGAGTACAAGAACAGGGTTGGCAAACCACTCGGGGTGTAACACCTCTCTAATAAATCCAGCCGCGACCAAGCGAGCTAGCTCGGCGCGAATGGCCTCTCTCTTGTCGGGCGTGAAACGACGTAGTTTTTGCTGGATCGGCCTTGCCTGGGGATAGACCTTCAGTTTGTGCTCGGCCAGTTCTCTTGGGACTCCCAGCATATCTGCAGATTGCCATGCGAATACGTCTCGGTTATCTTGCAGAAATTGGACGAGCGTGTCTTCCTATTTGTCGTCCAGGCTGGAGCTGATGATGGCAGTCTTGCGTTCATCAGCGAACCCCAGGTTGATCCTTTTAGTTTCTTCAGTCGGTCGCATAGAGGTCGCGGCCTGAGCTTCATTCGCCGGTACTGCAAGGTCCTCCTCAGGCTTAGAGTTCACCCGTGTTGAAGAAGTCGTCGACGGCTTGGTGGTGAGAGCCGCTTGGATGGCCACTCGGAAACACTCTGCGGCGCCTTGGAAGTCAGCGCGCACAGTTATGATTCCTTGTGGTCCTGGCATCTTCAGTATCATGTACGTGTAATGCGGAATGGCCATAAATTTTGCCAATCCCGGCCTCCCGATGATGGCGTTGTACCCGCGGTCGAAGTTCGCCACTTCGAACCTCAGGAACTCGGTTCTGTAGTTATCCGGAGTTCCGAAGGTGACGGGCATGTAGATGTGGCCCAGCGGGTATTCTCCTTCAGTCGGCACGATGCCGAAGAATGGAGTGTCGGACTCGTGGAGCTCTTTGAGGTGAACTCCCAAGCCTTGGAGTGTCCGGGGGAAGGTGACGTTGATGCTGCTCCCCCCGTCCACTAACACCTTCTTCACCCTGCTCTCTCGGATCACCGGATCGACGAGGAGCGGGTATTTGCCTGGGTGGTCGAAGTTGAGCCATTGATCCGCCCGAGTGAAAGTGATCGGGTGCTCCGACCACCGGTATGGGGCGGGAGGACTGGTGGTCGCCACCAATATCTGGCGATCGTTGAGCTTTTGTTGTCTTCTATTCTCCTGCGATCCGTGTCCGCCGAAGATGACATTGACCTCCCTATCAACGCGCGGGAAAGCTCCTCCTCCTCCCTCCTCCTGCTGTTGGGGTTGTCGTGGTTCTTCTGGCCCTCCCCTCGGCGGAGGAGGAGGTAGAGGTTGGAAGGGTCGGCCGTGCCCGACGGAGTGCTTGAAGTCCCGGCAGTTCCGAAGAGTGTGGCGCATGTCCTTGTGGTAGGGGCACTGGGCGTCGAGGATGTCGTCCAGCGTGCGCTCGCCTCCGCGAGGTCCTCCCCGGGCGCGAGAGGCTGGTGGTCCGGCGGCGTGTACTTCTTCGCGAGGTCTCTTCTCCCAGCGTTTGTCGGGTTGCTGGTTCGCGTCGCGTCGTGGTGCTGCCGGTGCGGGCTTCGCTCCTCCGATGAGGTCCTGGGCTCGCTCGTCGGCGGTGATGTAGAGGTCGGCTTCCCGGAACAGCTCCTCGGAGGTAGTCGGCGCCTTCTGCAATATGGCTCGGACGAAGGCCGAGTCATTGGATCCTCTGTAGAAGTCCTCGATCACGGCCGCCTCCGTGACCTCAGGGATACGATTTCTCATGGTCTGGAACCTTTTGAGGTATAACCGGAGATTTTCGTCCCCTCGGCGCTTGATGGATTTGAGGTCCCACGGTTGCGCCGGTTTGTCGGAGAGGGACTGAAAATTGGCGGTGAAGCGTCGACTGAAATCGCCCCAGTCGTCGATGCAGTGTCGGGGTAGATGTCGCAGCCATTGCAGCGCGTCTTGCCCGAGGACAATGGGTAAGTACGCGGTCATCACGTCCTCGGACGCCCCGGCGGCCCGAGCAGCGGTGGTGTAGACGGCTAGCCAGCCCCCTGGATCCTGCTTAGGTTCATATTTATCGACATTGGATACCTTGAAGTTAGGGGGCCATTGGATGGCCCTAAGGCGTGGAGTAAGAGCAGACACTCCACACGTGTCCTCCTGTCGTCGGGGATGATGTCTGTCTCGGGGAGAGGAGTAGTTGTTGTGGTTCCTCGACCGTCCCCGGGTAGTACCGCCAGTTGAGGCCGTTGTCGACTAAGTTCTGGTGGCCTGGCTCCAAGCTGGGATGCCATGATCCCTGTCGTACTCCTCCCGGCGGCGGATCTCGTTCTCATGCCGTCGTTCACGCGAAGCATTGATGGAGCTTCGCACGTCCCGACGACTGTTGATAGCGTGTCGTAGATCGTTTGGCGGGTGAGCAAGCGGTAGAAGATGGTTGGCCGCCTGGGTGAACAGTCGTCGATAGCCCTCGGCGTCGGGAGTCCGAGGGAGTCCATCAGCTATCCGAGCTAGTACTCCTCCGACTTCACTCGGCATGTTCATGGCTCGGGCGAAGTCGGGATTCAGGTTGCGCCCGAAGAGTGGATTCTCCCGGCGTTGCCTTGCATCTTGCTCGGCTTGTTCCTGAGCCCGGCGGCGATCACGTCGTCGGGAGTTCCTTCGTTCTCTGAAGATGCGTTCCTCCGGAGTTTCTCCTATCTCCGAGACCTCGTCCCGCGAAACAGGTTGTTCCGGATCCCGTTCTCCAGCCTCGTGGTGTCGCCGAATGTTTCGGCGCCGGTTTCTCCGTCGGCGGGATTCCCGCTGAGGTGGTTCTTCTCTGGGCGCGGTCGACTCATCGTCGGAGACGGGGGGCGACTCCACTCTCCCGATGAAGAGGACGTCGGGGTAGAATGGTACGGTGGTCGTGATGATCTTTTTTCTGTTCTCCTTTGAGGGCGGAGGAACGGAAAGAACAACTTGCTTTCTCCCGGCCTCTTTCTTCCTTGCGACCTGTGTCCATTCTTTCGTCGGGGAAGTAGATAGTGGAGTTCTCCGGGTCAGCGGGCCCTCGGCCCCTGATTTTCTGAAGGCGATCTTTTTTCGGAGAGCTGGAGGTTGCCCTTCTCCGGTATTTTCGGAGTTTGTTGGAGGAGACTTCTTTTTCGGCGGATCTGCAATGCGGTGTAAAGTTCCCTCTTCATCTGCTATGGATGAGATTGTTCCAAAGCAGAATACGGATCTGGGACGGAGGGTGATCTTGCTGTGGAAGGTGACGGCCATTGAGCTAGCTTGGATCGTCGACACCCCCCTACCTGGCGCACCAGCTGTCGGTGTTTTGGGTCCGACCGCACACCCGGGGTGGCCCCTCGAGGTGTTTTAGGAGTAGGACGGTGTCGCCGACTGTAGCAAATTGGTTCGTGCCAGATGCACGAGGGACGATGGACGATGTTTATAGGTTCGGGCCGCTTTGAGATGCGTAATACCCTACGTCCTGGTGAGTATGCTTTGTGTACGAGGTTACAAGGTAGCTCTCCAAAGCGTAGAGAGTTGAGGTGGATGGTGGAGTAGTAATGGGGTCCATCCTTTTGAAGGGGTGCCCCCTAGGCCTTATATATTCGACCGTGGGGCAATACACGTGGATATGATAACAATGTGCACCTAAAAGATAGTGAACTGTTTGAGTCTATCTTCCTATGATTCTGCCGACCTATCCTCGCTTGGTTCCGTTGCATGGGGCTCCAGCGCGGGAAAGTCGGATCTTCTATTGTGGTCGCTTGCTCAATGCTGTGGGGCCGTCCGGGCTTGCACCAATCCGGCCTTACATCAATCTGCTTTACTGATTGTCCCTCTCTAGGCCCATGAAGGAATGACCTTACGATTTATTGGGCTCTTGGGCCTCTCGTGAGGTCTTTTACCCTTCCGGTGGACCCAGGGGATATCTGTCCCCCACACTTTGGACCTGAAATTATACAAGAGGCAGAGGAACAAGTCCATCAAATAAGAGAGAATTTGAGAACTGCACAGTCAAGGCAGAAAAGCTATGCTTATACCTGGAGAAGACTGCTAGAGTTTAAGGAGGGTGATCATGTCTATTTGAAGGTGTCACCAATCCGGGGTATGAGGAGATTCAAAGTTAAAGGGAAGTTGTCCCCTCGCTTCATTGGACCCTTCTTAATCCTAAAGCGAGTGGGGGAGGTTGCATATCGATTGGAGCTACCTGATCATCTTGCAGATGTACATAATGTCTTCCATGTATCACAGTTGAAGAAGTGTCTCACGGTACCTAAAGAGCAGCTACCACTGGAGGATCTTAGTGTTCAAGATGATCTGACTTATGCAGAATATCCTATCAAGATTCTCGATATATTGACTCGTGTCACAAGGAGCAAAGTGATTAAAATGTGCAGAGTACAACGGAGCCACCATGGTGAAGATGAGGCTACCTGGGAAACAGAAGAACTACGCATAGACTTTTCCACCTCTTTCCTAGTCCTTCCTAAATCTCGAGGACGAGATTCTTTGTAAGGGGGTAGGATTTGTAGTACCCAAAAATGTATTCAATGAGAATATAGTTGATCTCTTTATTTTGCGTGCCATATTTTCATCATAAAAAGAGCATACCTATAATTAAGAGTGATGAATTAAGACAAATAATATCCAAATGGAATATGCATCATGCTGAGGTTTTATTTTGTGTGTATTTTATGATATAATGTAAAAAGAAATATGTTAATATCCACATGTGGATTTAAATCCTAAAGGAAATTCTAGAATTGAGGATAAGAGAAGAAAACTCTATACAAATAGGATAAAATAAAAATATAAATGAACTAAAATTCAGTCCATATGGTTATGAAAATATAGACATTTAACCTAGGTTTTAACCTCACACATATGGATTCAAATTTGAAATTTAATTTGAAAGAGAAGAGAGGAGAGAAGAAAAGAAAAGATAAAAGAAAAAAGGGGAGCCTAATTGGGTCGCGGTTCACACAATTGGCCCAACAAAACTCCACTTCCGCGGAGCCCAGCCTGGGGGTCAGCGCCGACATCAGGGCCCCACTGGGCAGTCATGCCCACGCATACACGCATGCCCCCTGTCACTGCTCCGCTGGGCCCATCTGTCAACTACATCATCGCAACAACGCGCTGACCGTGTACCACTGCCAGACCGGGCCCGCTCCTCATTCACATGCCGCGTTATATCACCTACACGTGGGACCGAGGCGTCGGGTCGCTAGCCAACGGCTTCATCGAGCTCCGTGCGGACGCTTGCAACCATCCGCCCGACAATAGCGGGCCATGACCTCCATAACCGGGTCGTTCGACCGCCACGCTCGGGGCTCGCCATTACATTACTAGCACTTCTCCCTTCTCGCCTCGCCGTAGTAACTAGCGCAATCGAAAACTAGAGAAATCGGGGGAGAGAAAAGGAAGTGTGCGGCTGTGCTCGGTTCTCCGGTGATTACCGTGTTCCGTCGTCGATTGGAGCTAGAAAGTTGGCGGGGAGGATCGTTCGGACGTTGGTGGGGCATTCTCTTCCACAAAGGGCCATCGTCTGCTCGCGAATTGCCTGCCGTAACGGAAGACCTCCGCCGAGCCGCCAAGCACCATGGTCGGCTTCCTCGTCTTGGGCATCCTCGGTGAGACACCTTCTACGTGATCGCCTAGCCCTTAATTTCATTTTGCATACGGTCTTAGCCACAGCGGGTCACCGAGACGGTAGGATTTGGTGGCACCGGCGAGGGCTCCGTCGTGACTGGGGCGCTTCTGCACAACTGCCGTCGGGAGGTTAGGGGAGCTTTCCTTGGCGTTGGATCCTAATCCAGCGGTGGGAATTAGACCGCGCATAACGATTCGACCAGGTGCACGATGACCATCCAATCGGGATTGGATGGTGGGTACTCGCATTAGGACTCATTAAATCGTGGCCGTCGGATTGAGATCCAAGGGACCGCGCTGCGTACCGCATCGTGGGCGGCCAGATCTAATCTGGTGCGCACATCTTAGATCGGACGGCTGAGAGAGCTGCGTACCTCTTCGCGGGTTAGTTTTGCACATGCGCCCCTCTGTTATTTTAGAATAAACTCGCGGTTCATCCCTGGTGTAGTCTGTGTTAGGTTCTTTTACGCCAGAACCCGTGTGCTTACCAGAAATTGAGGCCTAGTCTAGAGACTTAGAAAATCAGAGAAATAAATACACAAATTGATTTTTAATATATAAATAAGTGCTAGAACTTGTATAAATCATAGAAAATTCATATGAACTCCAAATCAATCCATTCCAGTTTCTATAATTTTATAATATTATTATTTATCACCTAGAGTCTCTGTTTTGGCATGAAACAATAATAAAATTTATTTCGTAGTTAATCTTGTATCAAATACATAATACCTTTGGAAATTCATAACTTAAAATCCATAACTCCAAAATTAATGATTCATATTCCTAGGATCTTATTTTAATGTGTAGATTATTATTATGTATTTTGTTTACATGTTTGGTGTGATGTTAATTTTTGCTATACTATGTATGTTTGTATTGATGCGAGTAGATGAGCAAGCTACTGTGGATCCTGAGGTTTAGCAGATAGAAGTTGCTGAGCAGGAGCTCATTGAAGGTAAGTTGGGCCCTTGATCACTTATTTTTACCCAGTCATGTTCTTATTAATTATAATGATCTCATAGGTTAATTTTGATGGGATCCAATAGGTTACCCCAGTTTTGGCTATCTTTATACCTTGTTTTACCACTGAATATTTTTGGATAGTACTTGCTATTGCTTTATGTGGTTTTGGGTATGGAGATACATTATTCATGATTACACTTTTATTATCAGTTTATTATTACTATTCATGCTAAGATCATTATGTTAATGGGAACACGGAGCGACCACCCGGGAAAACAGTGCTACCACAAGGGTAGTATGGGATGCCCTTGGCTGATTAACTAGGAAAGCTAGTGGATGACTACCTTACCCGATAGGGGCAAGGGCAGTAGGGGAGTGGTCAGTGTAGGGAGGTACTTGGATTGATTTTGCTGTGATGGCAGTCACGCGAGGGATCCCTGCACTGGAGCTTCCTATAAATTGTAGCGGGTTTTCTGAAGCTAGTGGAACTTTGTAAAGGCATCGTAGTGTTACCCTGTCTCGCCTCCTCGACAGAGGTGTATGAGATTGGTCGTCTCTTGGTAGATGGGTAACATGACTTGTGGGTAAAGATGCGCAACCTCTGCAGAGTGTAAAACTGGTATACTAGTCGTGCTCACGGTCATGAGCAGCTCGGACCCTCACATGATTAATCTATAGAATTAAAACTCAATTTGTCATTTGCATCGTATTGGGATTATCTTGTTATTACTTTTATTTATTATAACTATGGTTTGGTATTCACTTGCACTTAGTAACTGCTAATAAAATTCTGACCAACTTATAAAATCAATGCTCAGCTTCAACCTTTATTTTGTTGATCAGCCTTACACTTCGCATGAACTCCCACCTTTGGTGAGTTCATGCACATTATTCCCCACAACTTGTTGAGCTATGAACGTATGTGAGCTCACTCTTGTTGTCTCACACCCCCCATAGGAGAAGAACATGTGGTCGAAGAGGAGCCGCCTAACACTGAGGCTTTCGACTTGATCTAGGTGGCGTCTCCCAGTCAGCTTTGTGGCGCCAGGGAATAATAATTAGTTCGCTTTATTTTATCATCTATTTTGTAAGACTTCCACTATGTAATAAGTATATTTATGACATTTATGACATTTGTCTCTATGCACTCTGTTATTATGTGTGTTGTTCTTTCTTGGCGCACATATGAGATGCATTCAGCTTTATCCCTTAAATCCGGGTGTGACAGGATTCCACCACGGACGCCCAGATGATCTCTCTCCTCGTCCCTAGTGAAAGCATCTAGGCCCCTAGTTGATTTTAGTGATGAATGACAATGTAATGTTATATGTGACTAACGTGTGTTTTGCAGAGACAAATGGTAAGTTAGGTCGCATTACAGGTAGAAGTACTACAACGATGAAAACAATCCCGGAGATAAGAACTCGAAGCGACGGCTAAAACGACGAAACAAAAAGTGAAGGACTACGGAGTCCGAGTGTCAAGGAGTTGTGGACACTCGTGATTTAGTTAGGGCTTTTATTCTCTTTTAGCCATACTATAAAGAGGGGTTGTCGATGAGTAGTTTGACCAAGAGAGTTCTAGTGTAGTGTTGTTGCATATTCACACTCACATATAGTGCTAGGTGACACTCTAGAACATACACACAAGTTAGAACGAAAACCAATTTGAAAAACAGCATAGAACAGAAAATATGGTTTCTAGCCTTGGGGCACCGGACTGTCCGGTGTGCACCGGACTGTCCGGTGCACCCTCTGCCAGGTGGGGCCAGGCTGGCCCAGGGGAAGGGTTTCCCCATGCAGAAACCCGAGAGCGCAAGGTTCCCGAGTGGAATTTTAGTGGCGCACCGGACAGCGCACCGGATAGTGCACCGGACTGTCCGGTGTGCACTGGACAGTGGTTGTTCACTGTCCAGTGTGCCATCAGCCCAACGGCTAGCTGTCAGAACTAGCCGTTAGAGTCGACCGTTGGCGCACCGTTGGCGCACCGGTAGCGCATCGGACTGTCCGGTGCACCCATGCGCAGAACAATGCTGGTAAAGGCTAGTTGGTGGGTGAGAGCTATTTATACCCCCTCCACCCACCATATTCAATGTCTTGCTGCCAACATTAATTCCCGCACATTGGTAGAGCATTGCAAGCACCAAAAAGCCTAGTGAGGAGATTAGAGAATCTTAATCCCGCATTTGTTCCTCATTAGAGCTAGCGAGAGCCACCTAGAGCACACACCACTTGCATTAGGCTTCTCTTGGTCAAGCGAAAGTCTACGGCTTGTTACTCTTGGTGATTGGCATCACCTAGATGGCTTGGTGGCGTTGGGAGCTCGGTGATCACCGTGGAGATTTTGTTGGTGACCCGACTCAAGTTTGTAAGCGGTCGTGAGGGATCCATCGCACCGGAGTGGGATCATCTCGTAGTGAGCACTTGGTTCTTGCGAGGACCAAGGGGGAGTGATACCCTTGCGCGGGTGCTCCAATGAGGACTAGTGGAGAGTGCCGACTCTTCGATACCTCGGGAAAAATTGGAGGAGTCTTCTAAACCTTGCTTTACATTCCGCACTTAATTCAAGCATTTTACATTGTGTATTTGTTTAGCAAGTATTTGAAGTATTGTCTTAGCATTGTTGTATTTATAGTATTATTATCTTAGTGCTAGTTGTTGGGGTGAAGTTGGGCTCTTGCTTAGATCTTGCTTAGGTTTTAATTAGTGTTGATTTTTAGAAAAGCCCAATTCACCCCCCTCTTGGGCATCGTGATCCTTTGAATTGGTATCAGAGCCTTGTTGCTCTTAGATTAGCTTAACCGCTAGAGTAACGATGTCCGGTGGGGATGGACCTCCTCCCGTTTTTTATGGTGACGATTTTCCATATTGGAAAATTCGTATGGAAGCATATTTAGAGGCTAAAGACATTGGTGTCTACAAAGCTGCCACACAAGGATTCCCCGAACCTAGAGATCGCACAAATCTTGTAGGTGATGAGTTTAATTATGAGAAATGGAATGCTAAGGCCAAAAACACCCTTTTTAGAGGCCTTTGCAAAGATGTGTTCAATAGAGTTAGAAATCATAAAAATGCTCATGATTTGTGGATGGACATTTGTGCTCTACATGAAGGAACTAGAAGTGAGCGTGAGGAGAGATATCACATTGCTATGAGAAAGTTAAATTCTTTTGAAATGCTTGCTAATGAAAATGCCAATGCTATGTACTCACGTCTCAATATTCTTGTAGAGGAAGTGAATGGCTTGGGGCTTACTCAAATCTCACAACCGGATGTTGTGAGGAAGATTCTCAGTGTCCTCCCAATTGACAAATATGGACACATTGTCACTGTGCTGTATCAAATGGATCTTTCAGTTACCACACCTACACAGATATTGGGAAAGATCAATGCTCATGAGATGTACATGCACATCAATGACAAGGAAGAGTCATCTTCCAAGAGAAAGGATTTGGCTCTCAAAGCAAATCAAGAAAGAAAAGGAAAAGCTAAAGTACAAATTGAGGAAGAATCCTCAAGTGATGATGACCTTGATGATAACATTGCCTTGATGGTGAGAAAGACCACCAAGATGTTAATGAAGCTCAACAGAGAAGGCGTCAAATTTGATTCAAGAAAGAAGAAAATCTTTTCCAGCAAAAGAAAGCCCATTTCTGAGATGGATTGCTACAACTGTGGAGAGCTTGGTCATCTTGCTCATCAATGTAACAAGCCCAAGAAGAACAAGTTCAAGGGCAAGAAAGAAGATGACAACGATGATGAGAAAAAGGAAAATAGATTCTTCAAGAGGAAGGATGGGAAGCAAAAGAGGTTCCACAAAAAGAAAAATGGAAAGGCATATATTGTTGGTGACTGGCTCACTGACATTGAGTCATCAAGTGGATCTTCTTCAAGTGAAGAAGAGAATGATGAAAAAGTTGCCGCCATCGCCGGGGACTTCTCTTCACCACCACCATCGCCATCATCGACTTCTCACCTATGCCTCATGGCTAGAGGTGAACGGAAGGTACAGAATGATATTGATATTACTGATGATAGTGATAGTGATGAGGAATTTGCTTCACCTTCATATGATGAACTAGCTGACTTGCTTAAAGAATACACTCAAATCATTAGGAAGTCAAAAGCTAAATGTGATAAGTTGAAAAATGAAAATGAATCTTTAAATGCCAAATATGACATAGTTATGAAAGCTAGTGATGAAATGAAAGAAGAGAACAAAACTATGTCATCCACTGTAAATGAGCTCACAACCTCCCTAAAAGATGCTAAGGATAAATGTGACAAGTTAAATGAAGCTAATAGGGAGTTGAAAGATAGACTAGTGAAAATCAAGGAAGACTATACTAAGATTAAATTTGATCATGATAATCTTCTTGTTGAAAATGAACTTTTATCTTGCAATATACATGAGGCTATTAACCCTGTTGTTAAGATTGATGTAGCAACCTCATGTGATGATTTGAGTCAAGGAGAGCAAACTAGTCTACATGATGAATTGACCGAAAATGTTGAAGTCTTGACTTTAGACAACCAAAAATTGAAGAGATACTTGACTGATGCAACTACTAGAGGAAAGGTTGCTATTGAGAACAATGATTTCAACAATGAGTTGGCAGTGGATAATGAAAGGCTTAAAAATGAGGTCAAGAAACTTAAGAGTGAAAATGAACATCTTGCAACAAGTGTGCAAAAGTTCAACAAGGGCCAATACCTCCAAAATGAGTTGCTTATGAACACTGTCATGAAAAACAACAAGAGTGGTATTGGATACAATGCTTTTGTGCAAAAGAAAGCTACTACTCAATACAAGCCAAAGCAGACTCACAAGCCTATCAAATGCTTTGAGTGTGGAAAATAAGGTCACTTTGCCCACAACTGCAAAGCCAAACCACCAACTCCCTTGCCTAAGCACTCTAGACCATTTGCTTTCAATGCTCATTATGTTCTAAGAAAAGTAGCAAATGGAAAGGTCAAAGTTACATTCCTAGGTCCACCAAGCAAGAGTAGACCTAGACAAATTTGGGTTGCAAAGTCCTTGATTGAGAGAGTCACTGGTCCTATGCAATATAGGGCCCTCAAAACTCAAGCTTGATTTGTCTGTGGATGTAGGTGAACTACAAGACCGGTGGGTTATTGACAGTGGATGCACACAACATATGACATGCAACCCACGGATGTTCACCTCACTTGATGAGAATGTTGATGGACAAGACAAAATCACATTTGGAGACAATTCAAAAGGGAAAGTGCAAGGACTTGGCAAGGTGGCAATTTCAAATGATTTATCAATTTCAAATGTTCTCTTGGTTGCACCTTTGAGCTTCAATTTATTATCAGTGGGTCAACTCTGTGATCTTGGACTTCAATGCTTATTCACTCCAATAGATGTTATTATATCAAAAATGGATGATGAATCAATGGTGTTCAAAGGATTTAGATACAACAATCTCTACTTAGTGGATTTCACTTCAGAAGATGCAGACTTAAGAACTTGCCTCTTCACCAAAGCTTCACTTGGATGGCTTTGGCATAGGAGGCTTGCACATGTTGGGATGAGCACACTCAAGAACGTATTAAAGAAGGACATGGTTAGAGGATTAAAGGATGTTGTATTTGAAAAGGACAAGCCTTGTAGTGCATGTCAAGCTGGGAAGCAAGTTGCTAACACACATCCTACAAAAGCTTTCATGTCAACATCAAGGCCACTGGAACTACTTCATATGGATTTATTTGGACCTACAAATTATGTAAGTGCTGGTGGCAACCTCTACTGTTTGGTGATTGTTGATGATTTCTCAAGATATACTTGGGTGTTCTTTCTCCATGATAAATCTGAAGTTGCATCTATATTCAAGAAGTTTGCCAAGAAAGCTCAAAATGAATTTGATTGCAAGATCAAGAAGATTAGAAGTGATAATGGTAAAGAATTTGACAACACCAACATTCATGAGTACTATGATGAGATTGGGATCAAGCACGAAGTATCTGCAACATATACACCTCAACAAAATAGAGTTGTTGAAAGGAAAAACAGGACCTTGATCACACTTGCAAGAACAATGATTGATGAGTATAACACACCGGAGAGGTTTTGGGCCGAAGCTGTCAACACTGCATGTTATGCATCAAACAGGCTATTTCCACACCGGCTACTTGCGAAGACTCCCTATGAACTGCTAAATGGGAAAAGGCCAGACGTCTCCTTCTTCCGGGTGTTTGGATGCAAATGCTACATCTACAAGAAACGCCATCACCTAGGGAAGTTTCAAAGACGTTGTGATATTGATTTTCTTTTGGGTTATTCATTGAAGTCCAAAGCATATCGAGTATTCAATCATGCCACTGGCATGGTAGAAGAAACATATGATGTGGAATTTGATGAGACTAATGGCTCCCAAGGAGCACTTGAAAATCTTGATGATGTAGGTGATGAGCCACTTAGGGAAGCAATGAAGAACATGCCAATTGGAGCTATCAAACCAAAAGAAGATGAAGAAGAGGTGCAAAACATTGACAGGCCTTCTTCATCAAATGTACCACAAGATGATGAAAAAGATGAGAGGCATGCAAATGAAGATACATTTGTCTCTCATGAACAAGCAAGGGTACAAGCCGAAGATGTTGATGCTCCAGGATCTTCTTCCCAAGTGGTTGACAGGAGAAACTCATCACTACTTCAAGCTCATCCTCAAAACCAAATCATTGGGAGTCCTTCACAAGGGGTTATTACTCGATCACATAAACATGCTTCCTTTATTGAACATCACTCCTTTGTTTCTAGTGTTGAGCCTACGTGTATAGATGAGGCACTACAGGATCCGGACTGGGTGAACGCCATGCATGAAGAACTTAACAACTTCACCCGTAACCAAGTTTGGACCTTGGAGAAGCCCCCATAAGATGCAAGAACCATTGGAACAAAGTGGGTGTTCAGAAACAAACAAGATGATCAAGGCATGATTGTAAGGAACAAGGCAAGACTTGTTGCAAAGGGATTCTCTCAAGTTGAAGGCTTAGATTTTGGAGAGACCTTTGCATCGGTTGCTCGACTGGAAGCCATCCGTATCCTACTCGCATATGCATCATGCTATGATATAAAGCTTTATCAAATGGATGTAAAAAGTGCATTTTTAAATGGCTTCATAAATGAGCTTGTATATGTTGAGCAACCACCTGTATTTGATGACCCTAGATATCCTAACCATGCTTACAGGTTGTCCAAGGCGCTATATGGGCTAAAGCAAGCTCCAAGGGCTTGGTATGAGCGTCTTCGCGACTTCCTCATCGAAAAGGGCTTCAAGATCGGGACCGTCAACACAACTCTATTCACAAAGAAACATAACAGTGATATTTTCATTTGTCAAGTATATGTTGATGACATAATCTTTGGCTCGACAAATGACTATCATTGCAAGGAATTTGGTGAGTTGATGTCGAAGGAGTTCGAGATGTCAATGATTGGTGAGCTGACGTACTTCCTCGGCTTTCAAGTCAAGAAAATGAAAGATGGTAACTTTCTCTCACAAGAGAAGTATACCAAAGACTTGTTGAAAAGGTTCAACATGGAGAAGTGCAAACCAATCAACACCTATGCCAACTAATGGATATCTCGACCTAGATGAGGGAGGTAACCCGGTTAATCAAACTCTCTACCGTTATATGATTGGTAGTTTATTGTATCTTACCGCATCTAGGCCCGATATCATGTTTAGTGTCCGCATGTGTGCTAGATTTCAATCTAATCCTAAGAAAGCTCATCTTCGTGTTGTTAATAGAATTCTTAGATATCTCAGGCACACCCCAAGAGTTGGTCTGTGGTATCCCAAAGTAGCTACATTTGACTTAATTGGCTATTTCGATTCGGATTATGCCGGTTGCAAAATTGATAGAAAAAGTACTTCTGGGGGTGCCATTTGCTTGGGAGATCACTAGTATCATGGACATCTAAAAAGCAAAATAGTGTTGCCTTGTCAACCGCCGAAGCGGAATACATTGCCGCGGGTGCTTGTTGCACACAAATTTTATATATGAAACAAACTCTTCTAGACTATGGCGTAGTTCTAGAAAAGGTACCTTTGTTGTGTGACAATGAGAGTGCTGTTAAAATTGCTAATAATCCTGTAGAACACTCTCGCACCAAGCACATTGATATCCGTCATCACTTCCTTAGAGATCATGTTGTTAAAGGAGACATCCTTTTAGAAGGAGTGAGGTCGGAAGATCAATTAGCGGATATTTTCACTAAGCCACTTAATAAGACCCGCTTTTGCATGTTGAGGAATGAATTAAATATACTTGATCTCAGAAATTTTATTTAAGATGTCAAATGGTGTTGTCAAGCTTGCATTGCATATTTAAATTTCTTGTATTGCATCTAGGGCTTGTCTAACCTAGTTGAGATAACCGCCAACAAAGCGAGTGAAAATGCTTAACTCGGATCAAACTTGACAAGTCTTAGGTTTAAGCTTTTAGCACTTAAATTATTTCTTACTATGCAATTGTTGGTTCTTGAAATATGCATGAGGTACTGCACTTAGGGGGAGTATTCAAAACTCAAAACACTCATGAAAACCCCTAGTGCAGGGCCAAAATGCAAATTTCACCATTTGCCTATTTTCTCTAAAAATTATCTAGCCTATGGCAAAATATTTTGAAAATTATGAGAAAATATATGAGGGTGCCAATACCTGTCCCAACAAGTGTTATTTTGTGTGATTATAAGTTGGGATTTGGTTTGGTTGAAAATTAGATAGAAAAATTCAAAAATTTCAAAATTTCCCTCTGTCTGGGATCACCGGACAGTCCGGTGCACCGGTAGCTGCGCGCGCAGATCCTCTTCTCCTGTGCGCTGTCCGGTGGTTCACCGGACAGCTACTGTGTGATGTCCGGTGTGCACCAGACAGGCACTGTAGACTGTCCGGTGCGCCCATGGTCGGTTTTTAAAAATCCTTTCCCCGTCCGAGCCTGGGACAGGGAACCTTTTCTCTGTCTCTCACCTCTGCTCCTCTCTGTCTCTGGCGATTCCACCCCCGCCGGTGACAGCTGCTCCCCTCCGGCGATCCTCCGGTGATCTTCCTCGGCTGATGTTGGGGGCCTTCGGCTTCCGAAGGTCCTCAAAAACAGGATTTAACAGTGTCTCTGGAGTATAATGTGTGAACAGGTATCTTCGGACTCGAGTCGATATCACGGTATGAGAAGCCCAAAATAATACGAAGGTTGATACAGTGCCGAAGATGTGAGCGGGAAAGCTTCGGCGTGGTAGCAGAAAAGGAAACCGACTTAAAGATGAAAAGGCTATTCAGACCTCGGTGGATTACTATAGAATTACTACCAAATGTAAAGGGCATGGATGTAATTTTATATGGGTTGTGTCCCGTGCCTATAAATAGATGAACAGTACCCCCGTACTGTTCACGCTGACTTGGCATTTGCTTTTGCATCACACTTGTACTTTCATTTCCTTCCAAGCCGAAGGTACATTTGTTATTTGATGTCATTTCTATTTCTTTATAATAATAATGCAAAAATAAGTTAATAATAATATATGATTGTTTATGTTACCCTTCATACTTCATATGATTCATTTGTTATCATTGTATGTTGAGTTTATGAAGGTGCACCCTTCATAACCTTCGTCCGAAAATCATTATATCCTAAGGGAGATAATGCTTCAAAGGACGAAGGACCTTACCGTTTAACATTTTCTGTGTTGCCTTGTTCTTAAGCCGAAGCATTTGAGAACAAGTCCCCAACATTGGCGCCCACCTCCGGTGAACTCACTTCCACTCTTTGAGTTTTTAAATACCTTCGGCGATCATAAACCTTCGCTATGGCGCCGAAGAAAGCTTCAGCAACTGGGGCTGCAGCTCTGCAACCGCTGGACCCCAATCAGGAGATTGTCTCCCTTCGGGAGGCCCGAAGCCAGAAGAGGAAGGCTGTCAGCCCGACACCGCCAGAGGATGAGCTAGACCAAGAAATCAGAGACATGGAGATGCTTCATCAACAGGTGCAGAGGAAGAAGGAAAAGATGGCCAGGCTAGCTGAACTGCAAAGGCAGATAGACGAAGCCTCTGAAGAAGTTCGTCATCTTACCCAGGATGAGCCAAACCGAAGGCCTCAGCACCAAGACCTTCATCAGGAGGGTTTCCTCAACGAAGATGACTGGTATGACAATTTCCATCATGGAAATTTTGCTTTTGATGATGCTTCTCCTCTGTCCGCTGAGCTGCAGGCTACACCTTGGCCTTCGTCCTACAAGCCGCCTCAGCTTCCCATATTCGACGGCCATTCAGACCCGAAGCAGTTTCTGATGAGCTACGAAGCAACAGTATCTTCGTATGGTGGCAATACTGCAGTCATGGCAAAATCTTTTGTTATGGTTGTTAGGAGTGTTGCTCAAACCTAGTATTCCTCCCTTCGACCAGGAACGATCACTTCATGGCAAAAGCTGAAGGACTTGTTGTTAACCAGCTTCCAAGGGTTTCAGACGAAGCCGGTCACTGCTCAAGCTCTATTCCAGTGCACCCAGGATCACGAAGAATACCTTCAGGCGTATGTCCGGAGGTTCTTGCGTTTAAGGGCACAGGCACCAACAGTGCCCAACGAAATTGTCATTGAGGCCATGATTAAGGGGCTTCGGCCAGGACCTTCAGCTCAGTACTTTGCTAGGAAGCCTCCTCAAACTTTGGAGAAGCTGCTTCAGAAGATGGATGAGTATATTCGGGCCGATAATGATTTTCGTCAAAGAAGGGAGGAGGCTTTCAGGTTTTCTGAAATGACCAGGGGCTTCGGAGGAAGATTCTATCCGAGGCACGTTAGGTCAATTCACAACTCTACTCAAAATGATGATAGGGGGAGCCAGCAGCAAAGGCCACAGTGCTCCTCACAGGCTTCGGGGCAACAGCAAAGCTCCTTCCGACCGCCAGCTCCAAGAGGCAGAGGCGCCAGGGGCTTCGGCGGGAGATTTGGAGATCAACCAAGAAGAATTTTTTGCTTGTTCTGTGGTGAGAATAAGGGCCATACCACCAGGATGTGCCATGTTACCATCCAGAAGCAAAAGGAAATAGCCGAAGCTGCAGCACAACAGGCTCAGCCGAAGCAGGTCATGCACACTGCTTCGTATCATTCGCCTTACATCCCAGAATATGTAGGCAACCACCCTGCAGTTTCTGTTGCCTCGGCAAGTCAACCTCAAGCTTCCTGGCAACAGCCTCCGCCTCCACCACCGTTGCAACAAGGCCAACAGCCAGAAGGGAGCCAATATGCTCCACACCAAAGGGACTTCAGAGAACAATCCGAAGCTCGTACAGTCAATAGCACTATGCCAGAGTCGAAGCACATCTATTGACAAATATCCTATTTTGATAGCAGTTTTCTTCATTTCAGTTTTATTTTCTGTGTAATAAAGGACACTTTCTAAATTTCAAGTAATAGTTTTGTTGTCTGCCATAAGGAAAATATATCTTCTCCACAGGTTTAAGTTGTCGGAGCTTGAAGATTTGCAATAGCAAGGAGGACCTTCGAATTATCAAAAAACTATTTTAAAAAGACACGGTATGAATTCTTCGAAGCAACAAAAAGTCGTTCTAAGGAACGCAGAGTAAGTTTGCTGAAGTTACAAAAAGCCGTTCCAAAGGGAGCGCAGTGTAAGTTTTCTGCTCCAAAGTCGTTCCAAAGGGAATGCAGAGCTTACAACGAAAAATAAACGCTGATACCGCCTAAGTAAAATGCGAAGCGCGAAAAGTCAACGCGAATACCGCTGAAAGTAAAAGGCGAAGAAGCTCCTAAGGGAGGCTTACAGCGAAAAATAAACGCTGATTCCGCTGAAGTAAAAGGCGAAGAAGCTCCTAAGGGAGGCTTACAGCGAAAAGTCAACGCTGATTTAAAAAGATTATGTGTTTTATCGCAGGGATATGCGTGTATCTTCGGAATAAATACCATCTTACATAGCATAACATCATCACATCATTTCGCATGACATAAGCATCATACATCATGCTGCATATGGCACAAGAATGGGACACAATATCGATCTTCAGAAGAATGTTTTGAAAACGGGGAAAATCATGCTAAGTCACAAGGAGATACACTATTGATCTTCGGAAGTGTAGCTTCGGAAAATATCTTCACGAAGCTTGGATATTCTTCATCAGAACACTACGGATATTGTTGTGAAAAATAAAAATTCTTCTTCACGAAGCATGAAAAGAAGGGAAGGTGTTTTTTCGTCAAAGACTCAAAAATGGTACGTATGTAAAATTTCATGCATCGTAAAGAATTGAACCATAAAAACAAGCATATTGCATTCAGGGTTACAAGATGTTACATATAGTACATTTCAGAAGTTTTTACAATAGTACTTAATCTTCTCTCAGTACAACTTCTGCAGCTTCGTTCAGGAGCCGATTAACAACTTCATCCATGATAGCTTCAGCCATCTTTTTAATTTCGTCGTCTCCTTTCGGGTGAAGGCCCGGAGACGCTTTAGTAGGATCTGAAGGAGGACAGGATACGGCTACATTGCTATTACAAATTGCGAACGAAGTTTAAAACCAAAAATTACAACACAACAAAAACCATTAGTTAATACCTATTTGCCCTTCGGACTCTGCGCTTTTCTCAGCAGCCTTTGCTACTTCTCTAGCATCGTGAATGCCCTTTTCGCTTTTTTGGATAATTTCTCGGGCCATTTCTCGACCACTATTATCCCAGACATCGGTGAAAAATTTTCCTCCAACCATGCTGGCTTCGGCTGAAGGATCTCTTGCATCTTCGAAGGACAAAGTAGCTTCGGATTGCGCTAGAATCTTTACATGCTCGCAGCCCTTTTTCTCCAAAATGGAAGCAATCCCCCTGGCACCCGAGAAAGCACATATGTCTCCGCGGCTATTTAAAATTTCCTCAAAGGCCTCAGTTTCGTGATTGATCCATTCGATAGGACCTTCGGGGTTGCCTCTTGTAAAGTTTTCTTCGCTTGAGAATGCGCCGACGCTGGCGAAGCTAGCTTTCATCTTCTTAACACACTCCATAGATTTATCATAGCATCTTTTCTTGGACGAACGAAGCTTTTCAACAGTTCCTTCTAAATGATTTGCCCATTGGTCGCTAAGTTCTCGCTTCGTTTCTTCAAGTATGCGTTCCTCTTTAGCCCTGGCCAGTTGTTTTCGAAGATCTTCAATTTCACGCTTCTGAGCTTCAGCTTGACCTTTAAAAGTAGCTTCATCTTCTTTTATTCTATTTATCAATGAATGTAATATTTTATCTTTTTCAAGACCTTCGTTCCTTAGTTCAATTACTTCGGAACGAAGGTTGCTCAGGGCTATAGCGCATCCTTCGTCTTCGACATCTTTTTGGGCCCTGAGGGCATTGCTAAGTATAAGGCCCTGCAAAGAAAAATGTGTGTGCGTCAATAAATTTAAGCAAATGAAAAATTTTGGTCTCAAGAAAAAAAATATACAAATATCTCATTTTTTGTACCTTTAAGCTATTGTATGCCAGGCTGTCGGCCAGTTCGTTTTTCGACAACACTGAGAGCCCGTCTTCTAGTGTTGGGAATCCGAAGCTCTTGCTCATCTCTCGACAGACAGCAATCTCCTTGCTGTCAGGGAGACAATACAAGAAGTCTTCTTCTCCGCTGCCGTTGAATATTAACGCCCCCTTTGGATACTTCAGTTTTTGGGCATAAAGCTGAGCCTCTTGCCTTTCTTTTTCTGATAATTTTTCCCCGAAGCATGTCGAACAATATAATCAAGGACTTTGGGGGATGCTTCGGGGGCAATAGCACTGGTTTCTTCAACAAGAATTGGCTTCGTCATTTTTTCTTCCTCGGTTTCCAAGGATTTTACCTTCGTAAGCTCTGAGGGCCCAGCTTCAGCTTCAGTTTCTTGCTCTGGAGCCTTAGTATCGAAAATTTCAGTTTTCGCTTCGGAAGTTTCAACAGTCTTCTTCGGAGTTGTGCTTGAGGACTTAATTGTCTCCAGAACATCTAGCACATTGGCCATTCTTTTTCTTTTCGGAGTTACCGCTGGCCCCTTTTGGTTTTTTATTGTCTCGACATTTGCTGAAGGACTTAAAACTTCTGATATTTTTGATCCCTCGGTCGATCCTTTTGCTTCTTCCATTTTTCTGTCGATGGCGCTTTGGCCATCTCTTTGGTTTCTGGTAACAGAATCTTTGGTTCTTCCAATTCTGTTCTTGTTGGCGCTTCGGCCATTTCCGCGACTTCTGCCAGCAAGGTCGGCTCTTCAGCCTTTGTGGCCGAAGAGGTCTCTCCGGTGAACTCAGGCACCGAGGCTGGTTCAATATAACGTGGCCGATGTGTGAGGACCTTTATCCTTTTTCTTTTCGGTGCTGGCTCACTAGGAGCAGCTGCAGCTTCTTCTTTCGCAGAGGTCGTACCTTTTCTTTTCTACCCCCGAGTGGGATAACGATAGTCAGGGTAGACAAACCCGATAGCGTCAAACACTCGGTTCAGTCTTTTCTTTTTCCGGCCTCCGAAGGCTGCTGACAATGCAGTATCTTCGGCCTTCGAGTAAGCCCCAAGTAGTTCATCACTTAAATTTTCAATGCTTTTTAGCCAGTCATCATCTGGCTCAACGAATTTATCTCCGAACTTGAAAGTATACTTCAGCCTGATAAGTCCACCTTCGTCAGCCTCCTTTATGGTCTCTTGCGGCATTTCCCATTTTTCCGCAAGTGGCCATACTCTGAAGGCAATATGCTCTTGGACCAAATCTCTCGTTCCAATAAAAGAACAAATAACTCCGAAGGCTCTCTGGCATTCTTCGGCAGTTTCATTCATTTCAACCTTCGGCCTCCGCAGGCCGAAGCTTTGCCAAATAGGGCGCATGATTATACCTCTAATATCTTCCCATATTTTCAGATCATTCTTCACATAAAACCATTCTGTCATCCAGTCGCCGGGCCATCTCTTCCGAAAGGTTGGCACAGGACAGCTTGACCCAGACCGAGAAACGAAACTGTAGCAGCCAAAATTATTATGATACTGTTCCTTACCCGGTTTTGTCTCGTATGATAATTCGTGTATGTTGCAGAAACTTTTTGCATCAGGTTCCAGACCTTGGCTTCTCACGGCCCACACGAAGATATTCAGCCTTATGATTGCTTCGGGGGTAAGCTGGTGAAGATAGACTTCAAATATTTTCAGCACTTCTACGACAAAGTTGCTCAGGGGAAATCGAAGTCCAGCTTTCAAAAAGCTTTGGTACACTACGACTTCATTTTCTTCAGGGTTCGGACAAGTCTTTTCCCCTTCGTCGGCCCTCACAACGGACAAGTCCCGGAAATATCTTCCTCTCATGTTGACAAGATGATTTTCTTTGATACTTGATTTGCCGAAAACCGCATGGCTTGGTCGCCAAGGGCGATCTTCGGAGTCTTCACCACCACTATCCACATCATAACTATCGCTGTCATCAGTATCTTCGGACAAACCTTCTAAAATCTCTTTGGTGATTTTTTCTGTATTGGTCTTCGACATTGCTATAAGAAACCCCAGATTCTTCTCTTCAAAGAGACTCAGCTTCATCTCGGCAGCAGCCTTCTTATCTTCAGACATCTTCGGAGACACTAAAAAACTGTTTTCAACGCCGAAGCTTCAAAACTTAAAAAGCTAAGCAAATCTTGGTGCGCAAGAGCTAAAAATTGAGTGAGCGAGAGCAGATGGCAAAAAAGCATACCAAATGAGCTCACGGTATGCCCTTATTTATACGCCCAGTGCGTTGAAAATTGAAAGACCCCGCCTGTCAGTGAATGTTGCTATTCTAGCAAAGGGAAGGTGTTTTTTCGGACCTTCGGCTTAAAGCCTTCGTCCATGTCGCAATCTAAATTTATTATTTTAACAAATTAATATTGCGAGGGGCTACTGTTGGGGGCCTTCGGCTTCCGAAGGTCCTCAAAAACAGGATTTAACAGTGTCTCTGGAGTATAATGTGTGAACAGGTATCTTCGGACTCGAGTCGATATCACGGTAGGAGAAGCCCAAAATAATACGAAGGTTGATACAGTGCCGAAGATGTGAGCGGGAAAGCTTCGGCGTGGTAGCAGAAAAGGAAACCGACTTAAAGATGAAAAGGCTATTCAGACCTCGGTGGATTACTATAGAATTACTACCAAATGTAAAGGGCATGGATGTAATTTTATATGGGTTGTGTCCCGTGCCTATAAATAGATGAACAGTACCCCCGTACTGTTCACGCTGACTTGGCATTTGCTTTTGCATCACACTTGTACTTTCATTTCCTTCCAAGCCGAAGGTACATTTGTTATTTGATGTCATTTCTATTTCTTTATAATAATAATGCAAAAATAAGTTAATAATAATATATGATTGTTTATGTTACCCTTCATACTTCATATGATTCATTTGTTATCATTGTATGTTGAGTTTATGAAGGTGCACCCTTCATAACCTTCGTCCGAAAATCATTATATCCTAAGGGAGATAATGCTTCAAAGGACGAAGGACCTTACCGTTTAACATTTTCTGTGTTGCCTTGTTCTTAAGCCGAAGCATTTGAGAACAAGTCCCCAACAGCTGAGCTCTTCACTCCTCTCTGGTGAGCTCCTCATCTTCCCTCTCCCTTCTCTTTCCTCTGTCTCTCAGTAAATGGAGCTCCTACCCACCTCTTGTGCTCAAATTCAAATTCTTATGAATTCCTGTGAATCCATGTGGTTGGAGGTGTTCTTTTGTGTCCCTTGAATATCCCTGCAGGTTTCTAGCTCCCTTTGGGAGGGTTTCCCTACCTCAAATAGCCTTTTCACCGAAAACCTAAACCTCCGCATACCACATGCTCGGTGAAATGCCCAAACCACTCAAAATTGCTCCGATTGAACCCAAACTTTTCAGGCACCTTCACAACACCTCCAGTAACATGTTCACCAAATTTCACGCCAATCCGATATACCAGGCTTCAATTTCACTCAGTTCCCTGTTTCGAGCGATCGTTTCCGAGCCGAGTGCCCAAAATCCATTTTCTTCGCCTAAATTCAAACCAAGCACACACTTCACTCATATTTACCCATATAAACCTATTCGTGAAGTATCGGCTCAATTCCACGTCATTTCATGCCTCAATTCGAATTCCAAACCTCATATGGCACTATTTCTCGTTGAAACGTCGTTTTCGCGTCGTTTGACCTCTCGGTCGCCATATCTCTCATTTTCTGTGCCATAATTTTCTGTGTATGTATTTATTCACATTTCATACACTTATGACTATGTGACTAATACGTGCTCACCTCTTCTGTCATTTCAGTGACCTTGCCTGCCCGTGGGCCGTCTCCTGGCCCTCCATGGATTTTCACCTCTCGTGTGAGCTTTCCAGGTAGACATCCACTCTTTTGATATTCTATCGACTATTATCGACTTGTGCTTAGCTTCTCTCTCTCATTTGTAGTCGTCAGGTCAGGATACCACACACGAAGAATGTGTCGGCGCCAGGGGGAGGAGATGACGAGGATCCTCGTCGCCCCTTCAGGCAGGTCAAGGGAAAGACCGTGTATTTGGAGCAGCAGGAAGGCCGCAAGAAGCGGCGTATGGACAGAGTAGCCCGCGCAGCGGCAGCAGCAGCTGAGCAGGTAGAGCAAGGAGCTCAGTTGCAGATTCCTTCCGATCAGATTGCCTACCGAGTTCGTTGTCACGCCTCTCGTCCTCGCTCCTTCGCTCCTACCACTCCCTCCACTGCTTCCACTCCTCCACCCACTTCGCCTGCTCCAGTCACTCCTGCGCCATCCACCACCTCAGCCATACCTACCACCTCCACTACTCCAGCTTCCGCTGCTCCTTCCGCTCCCTTTTCTGCTCCACCTATGCCACCTGCTCGCTTCCGAGAGCGTGATGAGACTGAGGTGCGACCACTTGCTGCGGATCCCAGGTTGTTTGATCTTCAGCGTGCTACAGCGGCACGGGTACGTCGGTTCAGATACGTACCCGTGGAGTCTTGGTTACCTGCACAGAGAGAACCTACAGCGGTAGATCCATTCAGCACTAGGATTCAGGAGTCTTTCTACAGAGCACAGTTGTTAGCTCAGATTGCTCTGCGAGCGCACCGGCTTTTGGATCTCCATGCCTTCCTGCTAGCCGCCGGTGCCGACTCTGAGGTTCACCTCTCCTATTTGCCTGGACTTCTCACTCTTTTGACTACCAGCGGCAGATATGTTGAGGAATGGGTCCGAGTTTTCTATGTTACTGTATGGATCGACCCTGATCACCACTGGATGAGATTTCGATTTGAGCGAGAGGATGTTACCATTCATGCCAGTCAGATTTGTCAGGTGTTTGGATTCGACGAGTCATCGACTCGTCTTCACAGCATGTGCTATGGCACCTCTGACCCTCCTCGTCGCCCTCACGGCGGAGTTGCTCCTGGTACAGCTCATGTCGTGGCTTTGTTCCGACCGCCCTTCTCAGATGGGTCGCGACGTTCTCCGGCAGACTTCACCACAGCGGCCAGGTTTCTATATGAGCTCATGAGACGGACGCTTCTGCCATGGATGGGCTACAGGGAGGCTGCCACTCATATTCAGCTTTGGCTCCTTGGTGCCCTAGTTTCACTTAGAGTTTGATGTTGTGGATTTTCTCATTTGTGAGATCGAGGACACAGTACTGGATGGTCTACGTGCTCGTCGACAGATGCCTTATGCTCACTATTTGTGCCACATCTTTGCTCAGCTGATTCGGCCCCCGCAGTTCCAAGGTACTCTTGTGGCCTCTCGCCTCATCTTTGGGTCGTACCGTCCAGCTCTAGAGGATCATGTGCCAGCATCTGCACTAGTGATTGATCCTCAGGCCGAGGACACCACCTTCCATCAATTTGAGACTCAGGGCGCAGCAGCCCATGATGATGATGATGATGATGATGATGATGATGATGATGTCTTTGGGGTTCCACCTCCGCCTCCGCCTCCTATGCCTCCACGCTCACATGATCATGAGGCTGGGAGTTCTAGTGCTACCCCTTCTGCCCCTCCTGCCGTTGACCCTGCTCTTGCTGTGATCCTCTAGACTCTTACTCAGCAGCAGGCTCACTTGGCAGCCAAGCAGGCCCGTCAGGCAGCGGTCTAGCAGCAGATGTCCGAGAGAATGCTCTCGATGTTTCAGACGATTCAGGACAGGCAGGATACTTTGCAGCAGCAGCTTCTTCAGGACCGGGCTAAGAACAGGGCTTTCATGACTCTCATGCTTCAGCATACTGGTGTACCGATTCCCCCAGTTCAGTCAGCACCGCCTCCACCTCTTCAGGCTCCTGTTGTGCCAGCTATTCAACCAGGACCCCCTCTTCTTACACTTCGTCCTTCTTCCTCTCCGCTCCGGCTGGTCACCCTGGTTTTCACGTCGCCGGTCATTGGCTCCGTCAGCTCTCAGCCGCCAGTGCCACCAGCTTATGCTATTACCATTGCCGCTGTAGCGATGTCTGTGACTTCTTCGACTCCGGCAGCTCCTGCAGCGCAGCTTCCGTCTGAGTCAGTACCAGCTCCATCTTCTACAGCAGATCCTGGATTCGAGACTGACTCTGACCCACAGCTGGCGTTCGCTCTACTACCACGACCGGATGCGCCCCCGCCACCTCCTCCCTCTTCTGATGTGTAGGTGATGTGCACCCGTTGGGTGATTGCCCGATCTTTCGATGAGAGGGTGTGGAATAACTCAATTGGGGGAGGAGACGATGTTCACGGCCCGACTACAGCCTTCCAAAGACGCTGCGCCTTAGCAACCGATACACCACCTCCTATGGTTGTCACGATCTTGTGGAGCGTGACACCCTGGCCACTAGGGCACTCGTCCTGCAAGCAATCGAAGAACTAGCAAGAACAAGTAGAACAAGTACTGAATTACCAGATCTAAATGTAGGTTTCAAAATCAAACTCCAATATGGTGGGGTTCCGAAGACAAGAAGACCGGCGGCTGAACCAGCACGCGCGCTTACAAGCAAGTAGCGAGAGCTAAACTTGATGTAAACAAAACCCGCTATTCTTGGTGGCGGTTAGGGGGTTTATAAACATGGGAGGACGACCACAAGGGTATTGGGGTCGTGCTGCAACCCTAGGATGTGTCCCTAATGGACCCAACTTGATACACGACCCATTGGGCCAAAATAGGGTCACGCAGCACCATGGGCAGAAAAGGCAAGAAATGTCTCGGTAAGGAAACAATGATTACGGCGGCCTCAGAACAGATATGACTATAATTCCGGATCCAAATGAAAGTAGACTTGATAAGCTTTCCATGTTGTGCTTGAACATTCCAATTCGAGCTCGCATGTGACCGTGGTGACCGTCACAAGTTGGTGTTCTTCTGCAGTCCGAATCCAGCATGTTCAAATCCTTTTCCCTTTCGGTCTTCTCCCTGGTTCCTAAGCAAAACAATAGTGCACGGGTCTCCATGGTCTAAATATGATGGACATGCACTCAAGAGTGTAATCACCTGATGGTTGAGTTGATGAGCACGAGCGCGAGTAATGGGACCAGAAGTAATGGGACCAGAAATTGGTACTTGTATTGGCATAGATGTATCAGTAGTGTGGATGTCTTCATCATTCTCTCCTTCTTGCATTTGAGTCATCCTCGACTCAAGCTCAACTTCCTCTCCCAAGTAGGGCTTTAAATCTACAATGTTAAATGTGGGGCTAACCCCAAAGTCTGCAGGCAGATCTAGCCTATATGCATTGTCGTTAATTTTCTCTAGCACTTTAAATGGTCCATCGGCTCGAGGCAACAATTTAGATTTTCGCAATTCAGGAAACCTTTCCTTTCTCAAATGCAACCAAACTAAATCTCCAGGTTCAAAATTTATTTCCTTTCTACCTTTATCACTAGCAAACTTATATCTAGCATTCATACGCTCTATGTTTTCTTTAGTAGTTTCATGCAGTTTTAACAACAATTCAGCACGCCTAGTAGCATCAAATTTTAGTTTTTCAGAAGATGGCAAAGGCATTAAATCAATAGGAGCACGAGGCAACAAACCATATACAATCTGAAATGGGCACATCTTTGTAGTAGAATGCAATGATCGATTATAAGCAAATTCAACATGAGGCAAATAGTCCTCCTGCATCTTAATATTCTTCTTTAGAATCGCCCTTAACATAGTAGACAAAGTTCTATTCACAACTTCAGTTTGACCATCAGTTTGAGGATGACATGTAGTAGAAAATAAAAGCTTAGTCCCCAATTTTGCCCACAAAGTCCTCCAAAAATGACTAAGAAATTTAGCATCACGATCAGAAACGATTGTGTTGGGCACACCATGCAAGCGAACAATTTCACGAAAGAACAAATCAGCAATATGAGTAGCATCGTCAGTTTTACGACATGGTATGAAATGTGCCATCTTAGAAAATCTATCAACAACCACAAACACACTATCACGTCCCTTCCTAGTCCTAGGCAATCCCAGCACAAAATCCATAGAAATATCTTCCCAAGGAGCACTAGGAACGGGTAGAGGAAAATACAAACCGTGTGGATTTAACCGTGACTTTGCCTTTTGACATGTCGTGCAACGAGCAACCAATCTCACCACATCTCTTCTCATCTTGGGCCAAAAGAAATGACCAGCAAGTATGTCCTCTGTTTTCTTTGCTCCAAAATGTCCCATTAAGCCACCTCCATGTGCTTCCTGTAACAACAACAAACGAACGGAGCTAGCTGGAATGCATAGCTTGTTAGCCCTAAACACAAACCCATCACTAACGATATATTTGTTCCATCCTTTCCCATCTTTACAATGCAGCAACACATCTTTAAAATCAGCATCATGAACATATTGGTCTTTAATCGTCTCTAATCCAAAGATTTTGTAGTCAAGTTGATTCAGCAAAGTATATCTCCTAGACAAAGCGTCAGCAATGATATTCTCTTTTCCTTTCTTGTGCTTAATAACATAAGGAAACGATTCGATAAATTCAACCCACTTAGCATGTCTACGGTTCAGTTTTCCTTGACTACGAATATATTTCAAAGATTCATGATCAGAATGAATAACAAACTCTTTGGGCCACAAATAATGCTGCCATATTTCTAATGTTCGCACAAGAGCATATAATTCCTTATCATAAGTAGAATAATTTAGAATAGACCCACTCAATTTTTCACTAAAATATGCAACAAGTTTGCCTTCTTGTAACAAAACACCACCCAATCCAATTCCACTAGCATCACATTCAAGCTCAAAAGTCTTATTAAAATCAGGAAGTTGGAGGAGAGGTGCATGTGTCAACTTATCTTTCAGCACGTTGAAAGAGTGCTCTTGTACTTTGCCCCAACTAAAATGCACTCCCTTCTTCGTAAGCTCATTCAAAGGTGCAGCAATGGTGCTAAAGTCCTTCACAAAACGGCGATAGAAGCCGGCAAGTCCTAGGAAACTCCGCACCTGTGTGATAGTCTTTGGCATAGGCCATCCATGTATCGCTTCTACCTTGGCTTGATCAACCTCAATTCCCTGTGGAGTCACAACATAACCAAGAAACGAAACTCGATCGGTGCAAAATGTGCACTTCTCAAGGTTACCAAATAAACGTGCATCTTGTAAAGCATTAAAAACAGCACACATGTGATCAACATGTTCATCCATAGATTTGTTGTAGATCAATATGTCATCAAAGTATACTACCACAAATTTTCCAATGAAGGCATGCAAAACCTCGTTCATTAATCTCATGAAAGTGCTAGGTGCATTAGTTAACCCAAAAGGCATGACTAACCACTCATACAATCCGAACTTAGTTTTGAAAGCAGTTTTCCATTCATCTCCCAATTTCATACGAATCTAGTGGTACCCACTACGCAAATCAAGTTTAGAAAAGATGATGGCACCACTCAATTCATCAAGCATATCATCTAAACGTGGAATAGGGTGTCGATATTGTATCGTGATATTATTAATAGCCCTACAATCAACACACATACGCCATGTTCCATCTTTTTTAGGCACTAAACTAATCGGAACAGCACACGTACTAAGAGACTCACGCACGTAACCTTTGTCGAGTAGTTCTTGAACTTGTCGCTGAATTTCTTTTGTTTCCTCCGGATTTGTCCTATATGGAGCACGATTTGGCAAAGATGCACCAGGAATAAGATCAATTTGGTGCTCAATCCCTCGTATAGGTGGCAGCCCCTCTGGTATCTCACTTGGAAATACATCAGAATACTCCTGCAAAATGTTAGTAACAACAGGAGGCAAAGAATACTACATATCTTGAATTGAAATCAAAGCATCCTTGCATACCAAGGCGTAGGCAACAGAAGTGGAAGCAAATAATTCATTAACATCAGTTTTTTGTCGCAAGCAAGCAATGTCCTTTCAATTTTATCCCATCTTTGTTATTACCCACAGCTTTAATATTCTTGTTGTTCTCAGTTTTATCTTTGGTAGCTTTAGCAACATCATCACGCACAATAGCCTCAGGGGACATGGGAAGCAAAATAATTTTCTTATCATGGTGTATGAGAGAATATTGATTTGATCTACCATGATGCATACAATCTAAATCAAATTGCCATGGTCTACCTAGCAGAATATTACAAGCATTCATAGGCACAACATCACAGTCAACAACATCACGATATGAACCAATAGCAAAATTAATTCGTACCAGCTTGGTTACCTTGACCTTACCACTATTGTTAAGCCATTGAATGTGATATGGATGCGGGTGCGGTTTGGTCGTAAGTGCAAGATTCTCCACCATGTCGCTGCTAGCCAAGTTGTTGCAGCTACCTCCATCAATGATCAAACGACATGAACGCTCCTTAATGACACACTTTGTTTGAAACAACGTATGTCGCTGATTCTGCTCTGCCTTCTCCATTTGTGCACTAAGCACACGCTGTACAATGAAGCTCTCATAATGCTCTGCATCATCTGCACCAATCTGTTCTTCGGGTGGTTCCTTAGTGCCTGCATCATCAGCCGCAAGCAAAGCAAGTGTAGCTTCATCCAAATCACTAGCAGAGGAATACCCACCATCGTCATTTACCACCAAAACACGCTGATTAGGACAATCACGCTGCACGTGTCCATAGCCCTTGCATCGATAACACAGAACATCTCTTGTTCTACCCGTGGAGGCTACTGAAGAGGCACTACTTGCTGGTTTCTGGGCAGATTTGGTTGCTGAATTTGTGGAAGATGCACGTGGTTTGTCGCCGGAGGAAGGCAGTGGTGCTGGTCGACTCGGCGAGGGAGTTGGTGCTGGTGTACGGCCGGTCATGGACGTAGTCTTGCGTTGTTGCCATGGTGTAGATTTTCCTGCAGAAACATTAGACCTTGCACTAGCACGTCGTCCCTGCACTTCCCTTTCAGCTTTGCAAGCAAGATGAAACAATCGGGTTACATTAGCATAATCTTTATAAGCAAGGATGTCCTGAATTTCCCTATTTAACCCGCCTAAAAATCTAGCCATAGCAGATTCCTCACCCTCCTCTATGTTACAACGCAACATACCCATTTGTAATTCCTGATAATATTCTTCTACACTTTTAGTACCCTGTCTCAATTGTTGCAACTTGTTTAGCATATCACGTGCATAATAAGAAGGAACAAATCTAGCCCGCATGACCCGTTTCAACGCATCCCAAGTTTGTGGCATGTTATTAGGATTCTTCTTACCATGTTCTATCCACCAAACAGAAGCAAATTCAGTAAACTCACTAGTAGCAGCTCTAACCCGCGCATTCTCAGGAAATTCATGGCATGCAAACTTTTGATCAACCGCAATCTCCCAAGTAATGTAAGCATCAGGGTCATATTTACCATCAAAAGGAGGTATTTTAAATTTAACCTTACTAAAAGCATCATCATTACCATGTACCTCACGTCGGCGAAAACCACCCATGCCTCTACGGTTAGTACGTAGTCGCCGGCAATTAGGTGCTTCTTGGTCATCTTGTTCAGTATCAGCAACATAGTCATCCCAGTTACCTTCGGCGCCCTCATCACGCCCACCATTGGTATTAGCATGCATCTCATCAAATCGCCTCAAGAGTGCGACAAGGCTCTTGTCAATATGAGCAACTGCCATTTCTACATTTGCAAGTTTGGTGTTTGTGTCGATCTGTGTGGCCTCCAATTGCCCCATCTTTTCATTCGTCACCTGCATGTCATTATCAAGACCTTCCGTGCGCGTCTTCACCAGCCTTACAAAGTGTTGTATGATACCCTTGGTGCGAGGAGAGTGTGGCATATTACGAGAAGCATCACAACCTCCAATCCTGCCATGGTTAGACGAACAGAGGCAACAAGAAAAAAACGTGAAGGAATAAAAACTCTACAACTATTAGGATGTAGCTACTGCAAGGCGCTCACTCTCAACCTGCCACACAAGCTCTTACCAATTCTTACCTTGCACAACAGGAGGGGTCAGCAACCAACAAGTCTGCAACCGTGGAATAAGTGTATCGGTGCCGTAGCAACATGACCTGTCAAATTGTAGTCGAAATATGTAGAGTTGTAGGTGGGCTGAAGCAAGGAATACACTAGTACCACGTTAGTTACAAAAGCAAGCTGAATAATCGTTCAACGGTGGTACTGTGCTGGTCCTAGGCTAAACCATGCTAGAGACGTGAGCCTAGGCACAAAGGTAGTCACTGAAAAGGAACAACTAGCACAGCACAAAGAGAAACAATAGATTTAGAGATTCAGCCCCCTTCTTTCTTCTTCTTTTCCTTTTTTCTTTTCTTTTCTTTTTTTCTTCTTATTTTTTTGCAGGGGCCTAAACCCTTTTTTCACTATGACAACCCAAACAATAAGGATATTGCTAACAGCCCCTTTAAATCAGATTTAACAAATCTTGTTAATATAGAAAGTCCAGAAATCTCTACGATGATTGCGGAGCGCTCAGAATGAATTTTGAGACAAGGTCAGATCCGTTGGAAAGACGATAAGATAAGCTTTCTAGATTGTATTTAAACTTCCAAATCGGATATGAGATGTATCCGTGGTGGCAAAAACGAACCAGAGATGTTTATGGTGATGGTGGATCTCGTGGTGACCAAAACGTGGTAGAACTCAAAACTCTAAAGGAATAAGCTAAGACCAGCAACTCGACACAACCGATGCAACCAAAAACTCAACAAGCCCTAGCTAAGTAGTACTAGTAAATGCTCAATGGTTTATAGGATTGCGGTAAAACTAATCTACTATTTTTTTGGCTTTTTCTGGACTATAGGAGATAAGAAAACAACGAAGAAAAGTAAATCTCTCACCGATAAACCTTGCTCTGATTACCAACTGATGTGCACCCGTTGGGTGATTGCCCGATCTTTCGATGAGAGGGTGTGGAATAACTCGATTGGGGGAGGAGACGACGTTCACGGCCCGACTACAGCCTTCCAAATATGATGCGCCTTAGCAACCGATACACCACCTCCTATGGCTGTCACGATCTTGTGGAGCGTGACACCCTGGCCACTAGGGCACTCGTCCTGCAAGCAATCGAAGAACTAGAAAGAACAAGTAGAACAAGAACTGAATTACCAGATCTAAATGTAGGTTTCAAAATCAAACTCCAATATGGTGGGGTTCCGAAGACAAGAAGACGGGCGGCTGAACCAGCACGCGCGCTTACAAGCAAGTAGCTAGAGCTAAACTTGATCTAAACAAAACCCACTATTCTTGGTGGCGGCTAGGGGTTTATAAACATGGGAGGACGACCACAAGGGTATTGGGGTCGTGCTGCAACCCTAGGATGCGTCCCTAATGAACCCAACTTGATACACGACCCATTGGGCCAAAATAGGGTCACGCAGCACCATGGGCAGAAAAGGCAGGAAATGTCTCGGTAAGGAAACAATGATTACGGCGGCCTCAGAACAGATATGACTATAATTCTGGATCCAAATGAAAGTAGACTTGATAAGCTTTCCATGTTGTGCTTGAACATTCCAATCTGAGCCCACATGTGACCGTGGTGACCGTCACAAGTTGGTGTTCTTCTGCAGTCCGAATCCAGCATGTTCAAATCTTTTTCCCTTTCGGTCTTCTCCCTGGTTCCTAAGCAAAACAATAGTGCACGGGTCTCCATGGTATAAATATGATGGACATGCACTCAAGAGTGTAATCACCTGATGGTTGAGTTGACGAGCACGAGCGCGAGTAATGGGACCAGAAGTAATGGGACCAGAAATTGGTACTTATATTGGCATAGATGTATCAGTAGTGTGGATGTCTTCATCAGTAGGTTTGGGTTCCCTTTTGGTGTTTTACGCCAAAGGGGGAGAGATATGAGTTATGAGAGCTAGGGGGAGTTAGGGAGTTAGTAGAGAGTCATTTTGATGTAATATATGTGCTTGTTACTCTCTGTACTAGCTCTACTTTTGTATGATGCTTTTGGCTCACAAACTCTATTATATACTCTCAATGCTTATGTTGACTGTGTGTGTATTATGTTTTCATCTTATATGTTATCACCAGTCTTCTAGTTCTTGTTCATCGATTTGATTTCACTTTTATATATGAACAAGAAACTTACAATGTGTATGCACTCATTCATATTATTATGTTACACACTTTTTCTGTCAAAGATTACTGAGTATAACTAACCATCTTCTCTATTGACAGAAATTCAAAACAAACTACTCTCACAAAACTTGTAGGGTTGTCATCAATCACCAAAAAGGGGGAGATTGAAAGCATCTAGGCCCCTGGTTGGTTTTAGTGATTAATGACAACGTAATGTTATATGTGACTAACGTGTGTTTTGCAGAGACAAATGGTAAGTTAGGTCGCATTACAGGTAGAAGTACTACAATGGTGAAAACAATCCCGGAGATAAGAACTCGAAGCGATGGCTAAAACGACGAAACAAAAAGTGAAGGACTACGGAGTCCGAGTGTCAAGGAGTTGTGGACACTCGTGATTTAGTTAGGTCTTTTATTCTCTTTTAGCCGTACTATAAAGAGGGGTTGTCGATGAGTAGTTTGACCAAGAGAGTTCTAGTGTAGTGTTGTTGCATATTCACACTCACATATAGTGCTAGGTGACACTCTAGAACATACACACAAGTTAGAACGAAAACCGAATTGAAAAACAACATAAAACAGAAAATAGGGTTTCTGGCCTTGGGGCACCGGACTGTCTGGTGCACCCTCTGCCAGGTGGGGCCAGGCTAGCCCAGGGGAAGGGTTTCCCCACGCAGAAACCCGAGAGCGCAAGGTTCCCGAGTGGAATTTTAGTGGCGCACCGGACAGCGCACCGGACAGTGCACCGGACTGTCCGGTGTGCACCGGACAGTGGCTGTTCACTGTCCGGTGTGCCATCAGCCCAACGGCTAGCTATCAGAACTAGCCATTGGAGTCGACCGTTGGCGCACCGGACTGTCCGGTGCGCCCATGCGCAGAACAATGCTGGTAACGGCTAGTTGGTGGGTGAGGGCTATTTATACCCCCTCCACCAACCATATTCAATGTCTTGCTGCCCACATTAATTCCAGCACATTGGTAGAGCATTGCAAGCACCAAAAAGCCTAGTGAGGAGATTAGAGAATCTTAATCCCGCATTTGTTCCTCATTAGCGCTAGCGAGAGCCACCTAGAGCACACACCACTTGCATTAGGCTTCTCTTGGTCAAGCGAAAGTCTACGACTTGTTACTCTTGGTGATCGGCATCACCTAGATGGCTTGGTGGCGTTGGGAGCTCGGTGATCACCGTGGAGATCTTGTTGGTGACCCGACTCAAGTTTGTAAGCGGTCGTGAGGGATCCACCACGCCGGAGTGACAAAGGATCATCTCGTAGTGAGCACTTGGTTTTTGCAAGGACCAAGGGGGAGCGATACCCTTGCGCGAGTGCTCCAACAAGGACTAGTGGAGAGTGTCGACTCTTCGATACCTCGGGAAAAATTGGAGGAGTCTTCTAAACCTTGCTTTACATTCCGCACTTAATTCAAGCATTTTACATTGTGTATTTGTTTAGCAAGTATTTGAAGTATTGTCTTAGCATTGTTGTATTTATAGTATTATTATCTTAGTGCTAGTTGTTGGGGTGAAGTTGGGCTCTTGCTTAGCTCTTGCTTAGGTTTTAATTAGTGTTGATTTTTAGAAAAGCCCAATTCACCCCCCTCTTGGGTATCGTGATCCTTTCACCTAGTCATCGCACGCAATGGGATACACGATCTGCTGGAACACACGCTCGTCTATCTGTGTTGCCTGGTGGGACCCACTGTAGAAATGACCACGTTTTCCACTCTCGTGGTGCGGGACCTAACCACATTAAATGAAGTAAAAAAAAATTAAACAATCCTCTCCTCATCCTATGCACGACGCCAATTCTCTAGGTATGTGTAATTTAAGCAAATGTTGTACTTTAGTCCCTTTTAGTACTCATGTGAGCGACTATAGACTAAACCCAATTAGTCTATACCACTATGTAATATATCAGTTTGAACTTTACAAAACTCATCTAACCAAATCACCCACACCCATAACCTCCACTAAATCCACCAAACAATTTGCGCACGGACTTAACATTCCATTAAAACCAACAATTTAGATCCTTGGATAACTCTTTCCTCCCTCACTCAAATCTAATGAACAGTATTTTATGAAATCACCCCTCCCCAACCCCATTGCCCCAGCCTCCCCCGTGTCCCCGCCACCCTCTCCATTGCTCGTGTCGCCACCGCTAGCGTCATCCCCTCGCCTCGTGTCGCCATCGACCCCCTCCACTACCCTCCGTAGGTTCATAGCATTAGCACGAGCTTTACGTTAGTCCTTATTTTAGTCATTCCATTTGATAAAAAGGACTAAACGAGACTAAAATCAGGGACTAAAGAGTAGTCCATGTACCAAATGTTAGAGTACCCATTTAGGTTTATGGTCTACCTGTGTAACTACCCTTTCACCCCTGTATGATGGGCTAGGCCTAATTAACTCAGTATATTAATACAACACCCAACCCTGTCTTAGGGTTAGGGTTTTCCACATGGCATAGAGCCAGGATTTTTTTAGTTTTCTTTTCTCCTCTTCCCACCCACAGCTGTCGCCGACCCCCTCAACCGGGCGCCGGCGCCCACCCCTAACTCGCACCGGCCCCAACCCCATCCGTCGACACACTAGTCGCGGACCCAGCCCCCCCCCCCCCCCCCCCCGTGTCGTTCCTGCCACCCTAGCCGCCACCATCTCCATGGCACGCCCATTCACCAGCGTGGACGTCGACCCCAGCCTAGGCGCAGATGTTAGTGCGGCTCTGGTCGTGGGCACCGCCACAGGCGCAGGTCTCCCCCGTGCTCTCCCCCCTACAGGCCGGCCCCAGGCACATGAGCCCTGCTCCACGCTTTCGTCGGCACTCGGGGCACGGTCACCCCCCATGCCAGCCACCCACGTCGTCCCTGTCATTCATGGCGCAAGGGCTCTCCTCTAGGCCTCTAGTGCGATCCCACGTGACCAGCCCCCTCCTCTCCCCTGTGTGTAATCGCAGTGGCTTCCCCGCCGCTTGGAGTAGCAGTGCTGCATCCCCGCTGCTTGGCACAACGATGGCCTCGGCCTCCCCGGTTATCTAACGTGCTCGGTTGACGTCACTCCTCCCATAGAGACCGAAGCCTTTTGACCGACCTGCTTCTCCCAGTAGCTGCCCCCTCGCTTCTCGGCCACACGTCCGCTCATTGGCAACGTCACTTGGGATCCCACGGTGTCCGCCACTGACTGCGCATTGGTCTCCACCATCACCACCATCTAGACCATTGTGGCAGTCTCGCAGGAGCGCTAGCGCATCGCGTCCCTCGCCTTGGAGCAAGAGAGTGCCATGGGCATCATCATGACTGACCAGATGACCACCGCGCAACACCCCCTCCTCGGCCACCTATCGGTCGCCCAAGTGGACCACCCGGTGGCCCCCGAGGCCCCCTCGCCTCTGGACTCGACGCCGACCACATCGCCGCTCTCCACGCTCATGCCGTCGGGCTGCACAACATCCGGTCCCTCATGTCCATTGTGTTAGACCCGGCGTCCTCCGCTACCCTTGTTGGCAGGTCAAGACCTACTCACGCTTCGGCGGTACGCTCTCACCGACCATGTCCTCGACGATCTCGGTGCCCCACCATCTCCATCATGATGCATGATGGATAGTGTGGTCCTCTCGTGGCTCCACGGCACCATCATCGCTGAGCTACAGGACATCATCCGACCAGGCGAACTGCTCGATTGGCGTGGCTCGCTTTCGAGGAACAGGTTAAAGTCGCCTAGAGGGGCGGTGAATAGGCGAAACCTGAAAATTATATACTTTGAACATGAACTTCACCCTAGGTTAGGATTAGAAATAAATAATAACAAATTCGGAGTGCGGAAGAGAGTTCTTCCTGTTATGAGTTGCTCAATCCATGTGGATGACTTTGGGAGCTAACTCAAAAGGATTGTAAGCAAGAGAACTTAGAGAGAGGGTGTCACACCCATTTTCCAAGGGGCAGAGCCGGGTGCATAGCATATGTGTGCCAGGATCTATTTCCACACATATGTTGACGTCACAAGTGTAATATATCAAAAGAACAATGCATAAAAGCGTAAATAACGATTATATTAACATATTACACTTCGAAAAGACATAATGTCTTAACCTTTATTCATCAAAGTACAGCGAAACAGGGACATCCATCCACAGGAAGATGACCGGGGGTATCACTAGACTAGCATCCATGGAGCTCAGCATCATAACTTCATCTGCAAACTTCTTATCAAAATTAAGCAAGGGTGAGCTCACTTATGGTCGGGGCTCAGCAAGTGGGGGGAAAACTAATGCAAGTTTAACAAGGTGAGGCTAAGGTTGAGCAGTAAGCATTTTAGTTGGTCAACATTTTATTAACAACAGCTGTCTTACTAATAAGTGTGAATCCCAAGTATTCCCATTAAAAAAAGGTACAAGAGTATATCAAAAACACTTAAGTGAAACCACTTAAGCAAACCATTGGCAGATCATCGGATCTCGATTTATTTCCATCTTTAAGTTCAATTATCATGTGTGGAGTCCAGGCTGCTCATACCCGTGAGCACGGCTGATATATCAGTTTTACACTCTGCAGAGGTGGCGCATCTTTACCCATGAGTCGCGATTCCCTTCTAGCCTGGGTTAGCTAGACCTGTATTCACTTCCGAGGTGAATGGCCAGGGTCTCACTACGAGGCTTCTCCCTAGAGTCCTCATTACGCAAATGCTGGAAATGGTCAACTTCATAAGGTACACCTACCGTAACCAACTTATAGTCCAGTCCACAGGGTAAAGCTTTGGGAACTATGTCCGTATCCAATCTGCCTGAGCCGGTACTATAAGCGCTTGCCAGGTGCCCCCGTTCCGGTCGACCACGACCAACACCCAACATAAGACTTCCCTAGTTATTTAGCCAAGACCAGAGCCATGATAGTTCTCATGGTAGCACTGTTTTCCCGGGTGGTCACTCCATGTTCCAATTAATATGCAATAATCTTGTTTAACCATCGGGTTAACAACAATAATGTAAACTTACCATTTGGAACATTAATATCATAAACAGGAGTGGCTGCATAAAGTTAAGTTGTAGCAATAGCATAGCTACTTGATTAGATCATAATCCCAGGTTAAACAAGGAGTAAGGTTGGAAAGATTAGGGGTATCTAAATAGGTAACCCATCAAATTATGCATATATTCATCGAAGAATAAACTTTATTAAATGTATTGTTTGGGATCAAACAGAGTATGCAGAGGAAGAAGTCCACTTGCCTTGCTTATTGAAAACTTGAGACTCTTCCACGGATCTGAATAGATCTTGATTCTTAACTACTGGATCAACCACTGAATATCACACAAACAAACAAGAAGAACAAACACCACTCAATAACATACAACACTCACCATACGTAAAGCTAAAAGAGAGCCTAACGAAAAGAGCGTTCGCTTATCAAAAACGCCGCAAGTAATGGTTATATTAAGAGGGTATTCTTTTAAAAAATGTGTGATCTATACTTTATAAAACAAGACATGAACTTAAAAATATCTTAAATAAAATATACAAATATTAGGTTCACCAATTTAATCTTTTATAAAACGTCATACGCGATACGTCTAAGATAAAGGGTTTATAAGATGATAAAACATGTTATAACAATATTAAACATTTTTAACCTTTTAGAAAAGATATAAGTTATATATCTAAGGTTAATGGGCTACGAAATACGTTATTAATTTTGGAAGCATTATGGAACATCTTATGAATCATTGTTAAACCTTCACTTATGATAAACTAAGATATAAGTCTAAATATGTTTTATATGAAAATACCATTATTATTAAATACCTATTTTATGAAAAACTATGTTATAGGCCCTTAAGTGGATTTTCATGCAAAAGATAATGAACAAATAACTATCTTTTATTTTCATTTGAAATCAAAACTATAAACTTTATATTTCTACAAGGTGAACTTATCATTCTAAATACAATAAACACTACTAATATTTGTTTTCACAATTTTAGAGCACCCTAATGCATTATTAGCATGGACGAACATTATACATGTATCTACACATGTATAAAACTAAATAATTTTATAATGAAAGACAATTAAGTAATTTGATCATCTTTCATTTATTGAGAAAATATGTGGGCTATGGCTTATTAAGAAAACTATATATATAAACTTCATTATTTTATTTACCAACCACATGAACACTAATTAAAATACTTATCACATAATTATGAAACTAACAAAGCCATTTCTATTATTTGGATTCCTAATATACATTTTATAATAAACTGCAACATGGATTTACACATAGATAAAGTGAGACTAGTAGAGGTAGCTGATAAATTTATATTTTTTGTGTATAGATATCATCATAACAGTTATCTCTTTTTTTGTTACAAAAACATAAAGTCTATGATTAATTCAAAACTATAGATTATAACAAACATAATACAGATTAATTTTCAAAAACATGTAAATTGTTGCAACTACAAATATAAACTGATTAGTGCACTAAATAAAGCTAACAAAATATTATTTAATTTATTTGTGTATTGAATACATATTTTTATAAATAAATCAATGTCGTATGGATTAATACACTATTAACCATAGCTTTTTGGAGATAGATAAAAAAAGGTGACCTTCTTCTACCTTACGCCAATCGTACAAAACGGGGCAGGGAAGCAGGCGTTGGCGTCGGGGCACATAAGACTTCTCCGGCGTGGGCGGCTAGGCGTAGGGGCTCGATGTCACAGCAGCGAACTCCGACAAGACGCGAGTCACCGGTGCTTCGTACGACGAGAAGCAAGGTGACTGACGGAGCAGCAAAGAGTGCTCCGGCGAGGGAAGCTCGGGAGGCCGAAATGACGACAGCAAACAACGCGGCGCGTAGGACACCGACTCCGGCGAGTAGACCAGCGACGAGCTCCGGGCGTGGACGAGAATGACGGCCGGAGGCGAGTGACGGCAATATAGAACCTCACGCTGGGAACTAGGCAGGGAACTACGGTTGGGCGAGATTGACGTGGCACCGGCGAGCAGAGCAGCAAGGCGTGACGACGTTGGCGAGCAGCAGTGGACAGAGGGAGCGACGGAGGGACGAGAAATTGAGCTCGGCAAGAGGCTCCGGCGACGCTGAAGACGGCACATGAGCAGGGAGCAGGCTACGGCGACTCGTTCGCTAGGCAGTAGGGAGGCGCGAGCGCGGGGAAGGGCAAGAAGGGGAAAGGCAAGGCGCTCGCAGGCACAGTGTCGGATTTTATAGAGGAGAAAGGTGAGAGGAAGAGACACCAGAGGGAGAGGAAGGGTCGGCCGGGTGCTTCATGGTCATTGATGGCATTCATAGAGCTTGAATGGAGGGAGAGAGAAGAGGAAACAGAAGCATTGATCTCCATTAACTCGGTGAAGAAATGGACGGCGCAAGGTCGGGCTTCGGTCCTTGAGCACGGCGTGTTCCTGTGGTCCTCAGTCGGGTGCAGGGGCAGGGCGACCGACTGGGCAGGTTCCTCGGCGTGGGTCGCTTGGGGGTCGGGCCTGGCGCGCATGGCGTCGAGGCGGCTCGAGGCTGGCGGCATCCTTGCACAGTCGTGCGGGCTTCCTGGCGCGCCGTCGGGTCCGTCGGGCGGCTGTAGGGGCGTGAGGCAGGGGCGCTGCACAGGATGGCCGAGGTGCTGGGGCGCGTCGAGTGCAGGGAGGGGCGGGGTTGGTGTCGCGGGGAGAAGGAGAGTGGCGGCGGCCACCAAGGAGCAGGGGCGGCGCAATAGGGTTAGGGAGTGGCCGGCTTGCTTGATGGGCCTAATTGGGCCGGTTAGGTTAGGTTTTTGTGTTTGTTTTTTTTCTTTTTTTTCTATTCCCTTTTCCAAATTCAAAATACATTATTTAATAACTATAAAACTTATAATACTTAAACAAAAATTATTTATAAATAAAATATTAATTTTTGGACTAATAATTATTATATTAGTTATGTGAATTTTCATTTAAGAGGAAATGTTATTCAATATCTAAAATCGATTATGATCAATCAAAATTCATTTCACATGTAAACAAAAAATAAACTCTTGAAAGAAAATTCATTACCATAATTACCATTATAAACTAAAATTATTAATATACATATTTTCTGAAAACCTTATTTTAGCAATTCATTATTGTTTTGTAACATTAGATTTTCTTGACAAGATCAAATCCATAAATTGGATTCGCAAATCAATTCAAACAACATATATGCTTCGGCATGAGTGCAACAAATACTTGGTAATTTTATCTATTCAAGAAATTCTTCAAATCAATGTTTTCCTTATTTGAAAACATAAATATTTTTCCTTTCTACTGAAATTTAATAATCCAAATAGGGTTGTTTGCTTTTGCTAGGTTTAGTGTGTTACATAGGGGAGAGGAAGAATCAAATCATAAGGTAATGATCAACACAAATAAACACAATGATTGTTTCCCGAGATTCGGTTCCAATGAACCCACTCCCCGTTGAGGAGGCCACGAAGGCCGGGTCTTTTTCAACCCTTTCCCTCTCTCAATCGATCACTTAGATCGGTTGAGTGCTTCTTCTTAATCTCAAGGATCACTCAGACCCCGCAAGGACCACCACACACTTAGGTGTCTTTTGCTAGCTTTATAAGTCAATAGAGAGTTTAGAAGGAGATGAAGAAAGCACGGATAAAAGTCAAGCAACAAGAGCAACAATAAAAGACACAAGATCACACTCTCTCGAGTTACTAATCACTAATGGTGACTAGTCACAATTATGGCACTTGGAGAGATTTGGAAGCTTGAATGTGTCTTGAGATGAAGTGATTGCTCTTGTATTGAATGAGAGTGAATGGAAGGCTTGTATGTCATGAATGGAGGTGGTTGGGGTTGGATTTATAGCCACCAACCACTTCCTAGTCGTTGCCTATTTTCTGCCAACCACGGATGATCAGCGCCCCTGGTCCTGACGATCCGCCCTTGCACATCAACGGCTAAAATCGCAACAGTCAGCAGTAACGGCTATATCAACAACTATAGTGCATTAAAAGCATCGTCGGATGTTAGATAAAGTAGGCGCGGACGGTTCGGCCGTGCACCCCGGACGATACGCGAGGACGCAAAAAATGCATTTTATCGAACCCGTCACCTTCGGGTTTTTTCTGATTTTTCAACGAGCAGATGGTTCGCGTCTGAGGCCAGATGGTCCGAGCTTGGTCCCGGACGGTGCTCTCTTCTTCTTTGGACAGTCCGGAGTGTAAATGCGTGTTTTGCATTGTTCCTGTCGGAGGCACACCTTGGTGTCGCGGATGGTCCGTCGGAAGGGCCCGAACACTCCGCGCACACGTGGATTTTCCAAAAAGCTTCTCCTGTCTAGAATAATCTATGGTATTTCGGACAGTCGACATAGAATTAATGTAGATGAACTTATGCGCCTGAGAAGTGATCAACTAGGCAAACTAGTTAGTTCATAAGATTTGTGACGGTCGTCAAGCACCAAAATCAATTATAGAAAATGGTTAAGGCCATTTCCCTTTCAATCCCCCCTTTTTGTCGATTGATGCCAACACAAATCAAAGCAAATGTAAAGCGTAGAAATGTAGCTAGTTTGCATTTTGACAAAAGTGCATAAGTTACTTTGAAATGAAAGCAATTCTAAGTATATATGAATGTTTTGATATAGTTAAAATTTTGGACCACATTTGCACCACTTAGCTTGTTTTATGCAAATATTTTGGAAAAGATCTTTTTCAAATTCATTTGCAATTAGCCAATGGTATAAGAATATAATTTCCAAAGACATTTTTAAGTTTTAAAAGATTCTCCTCCTTTTTCAAATGCTTTTCCTTTGACTAAATAAAAGCTCCCCTCCTGAAAAAGTTCTCCCCTTAGCTCTCAAGAGGTTTTTTTGCAACTTCAATAGTTCCAATTTGGAAGAAAAAAGTTTTCGGAAAACAGGGTGGTGGTGCGGTCCTTTTTCTTTGGCCTATTAATTTCTCCCCCTTTGGCAATGGGTATACAATACTGAAAAAGATGTAGTGGAAGCCTTGCCTTTGCCTACAACTTCATTTCCCTTTCAATCTAAGACTAAGTATAGAAATACACTTGGAGGCACATTAGTCTTAGCCTTGGCACAAGAAGAATAAGAAATATGCATTTGTACCAAAAGAGACATGCCATGGTCAAAGGTATAAAAAGAGCAATGTGTGCAAGATTTCAATCAAAGTTCCGAGAATCTAAGACATTTAGTTCATTCCTAAGCTTGCTAAAAGTCTTTTCATCTAGGGGCTTGGTGAAGATATTGGCTAACTGGTTGTGGGTGCTAACATATTCAATTGTGATATCTCCCCGTTGTTCGTGATCTCTCAGGAAGTGATATCGGATGTCTATTGGCATTATGCAGCCGTGTTCAACAGGATTGTCTACCATGCGGATTGCACTCTCATTGTCAGATAGGAGAGGGACTTTGCTCAATTCGTAGCCATAGTCCCTAAGAGTTTGCCTCATCCAAAGTAATTGTGCACAAAGTGTCATGCAGTAATATACTCGGCTTTGGTGGTGAATAGAACTACTAAATTTTGTTTCTTTGAAGCCCAATACTGTGGGGGACGGATATCCCCCGGGTCCACTAGAAGGCAAGAAGGCCTCGCGAAAGTCTTTGGACCTATTGTCTCGCAGGACCATCCCTTCGCGGGCTAGGGGAGAACTGCTAGCAGAATGGGCCGACGCCGGAAATGAGCAGACTCGGGCCCAGGCGGCTCGTTGGATTTAAGCGTTATCTACAGCTTTGATCCGATTTTCCCGCGCGACACCCTTGGACGACGGAACCAAATGAGGATAAGTCGACAAGATTATAAGAAGATAAGTTCAGTCGGTTCACTATTACTTAGGTATGCATCGTTATCATACACGCATGTAGTGCCCCATGGTCGAATATATAAGGCCCAGGGGGTACCCCATCATTTCCAAGTCAATCATCGACCATCTTCTCAGCTCACTAGCTTTCTCCATATTGGAGACCTCCCTTGTAACCCACCACATAAAGATCCACACCAGGAAGTAGGGTGTTATGCAACTCAAAGTGGCCCGAACCTGTAGAAAATCGTCTACCGTCTCTCATGCATCTTGAAAGTCGCCTAGAGGGGGGTGGATAGGCGGAAACTGAAATTTACAAACTTTAAGCACACTTCAAGCTGGGGTTAGCGTTAGAATAAAATCCGAGTCCGCGAGAGAGGGCGAAAACAAATCAACCAAGAAATAAAGCGGATGACACGGTGATTTGTTTTACCGAGGTTCGGTTCCAAAGAACCTAGTCCCTGTTGAGGTGGTCACAAAGACCAGGTCTCTTTCAACCCTTTCCCTCTCTCAAATGGTCAACTAGACCGAGTGAGCTTTCTCCTTAATCAAACGGGTCACTTAGACCCTACAAGGACCACCACAAAATTGGTGTCTCTTGCTTTGATTACAAGTGCTTGAAGAACAAGAATGGGGAAGGAAAAAGCGATCCAAGAACAAGAGCTCAAAGAACACGAGCAAAACACTCTCTCTAGTCACTATTTGTTTGGAGTGGATTTGGGACTTGGAGAGGCTTTGATTCTATTGAATTGTGTCTTGTATTAATTGCACTAGCTCTTGTATTGAATGAGATGTCTGAAAAACTTGGATGCTTTGAGTGGTGGTGGTTGGGGGTATTTATAGCCCCAACCACCAATTCAACCGTTGGGGAGGCTGTCTGTCGATGGGCGCACCGGAAAGTCCGGTGCGCCACCGAAACACTGTCCGGTGCGCCATCCACGTCACCCAACCATTAGGGTTCTGACGGTTTCGACCATTGGAGCACTGACTTCATGTCCCACCGGACAGCTACTGTTCAGTGTCTGGTGCGCTCTGACTCTGCCTCGCACTGTTGCGCACTGTAGCGTTCAGCAGTGACCGTTGTAGTCGACCGTTGCGCTGGGAGTCGTTGCTCCGCTTGGTGCACCGGACAGTCGGGTGGCACACCGGACAGTCCGGTGAATTATAGAGGAGCGGCGTCTCAGAAACTCGAAGGTGAAGAGTTCAGACTGTATGGCCCCTGTGCACCGGACACTGTCCGGTGGCACACCGGACAGTCCGGTGCGCCAGACCAAGGTTCTCTTCGGTTTCTTTTTGCTCCTTTCTTTTGAACCCTAACTTTGATCTTTTTATTGGTTTGCATTGAACCTTTGTCACCTGTAGAATATATAATCTAGAGCAAACTAGTTAGTCCAATTACCTGTGTTGGGCATTCAACCACCAAAATCATTTAGGAAAAGGTTTTAAGGCCTATTTCCCTTTCAATCTCCCCCTTTTTGGTGATTGATGCCAACACAAAACAAAGCAAATATATAAGTGTAGAATTGAACTAGCTTGCATAAGGCATGAGTTCTCTTCTCCCGACACACCACAACAAAATGATGTAGTGGAGAGGAAGAATAGAACTCTACTTGACATGGCGAGGACCATGCTTGATGAGTACAGGACTCTAGACCGGTTTTGGGCGGAAGCAATCAACACTGCTTGCTACTCCATCAACCGTCTCTACCTTCACCGAATCCTCAAGAAGACATCATATGAACTCCTCACCAGTAAAAAGCCCAATGTTTCATATTTTAGAGTCTTTGGTAGCAAATGTTTTATTCTTGTTAAAATAGGTAGAAAATCTAAATTTGCTCTTAAGGCTGTAGAAGGCTTTTTACTTGGTTATGACTCAAACACAAGGGCATATAGAGTCTTCAACAAGTCCATTGGATTAGTTGAAGTTTCTTGTGACATTGTGTTTGATGAATCTAATGGCTCTCAAGTAGAGCAAGTTGATCTTGATGAGCTAGATGATGAAGAGGCTCCATGCGTCGCACTAAGGAACATGTCCATTGGGGATGTGTGTCCTAAGGAATCCGAAGAGCCCCCACAAGCACAAGATCAACCATCATCTTCAAATCAAGCATCTCCACCAACCCAAGATGAGGATCGAGCTCAAGACAATGAAGAAGAAGATCAAGAAGATGAGACACCTCAAGAAGAGGACAATGATCAAGGGGGAGATGACAATGTTCAAGACAACGAAGATGATCAAGAATAACAGGGTCAAAGACCGCCACACCCAAGAGTCCACCAAGCGATTCAAAGAGATCACCCCGTGAACTCCATCCTCGGCGATATTCATAAGGGGGTAACCACTCGATCTCGAGTCGCTCACTTTTGTGAACATTACTCTTTTATTTCCTCTATTGAGCCATACAGGATAGAGGATGCACTAAGAGACTCGGATTGGGTGTTACCAATGCAAGAGGAGCTCAACAACTTCACGAGGAATAAGGTATGGCATCTTGTTCCACGTCCTAACCAAAATGTTGTAGGAACCAAATGGGTATTCCGCAACAAGCAAGATGAGCATGGTGTGGTGACAAGGAACAAAGCCCGACTTGTGGCCAAGGGATATTCACAAGTCGGAGGTTTGGATTTCGGTGAAACCTATGCACCAGTAGCTAGGCTTGAGTCAATTTGCATATTACTTGCCTATGCTACTTACCATGGCTTTAAGCTTTATCAAATGGACGTGAAAAGTGCCTTCCTCAATGGACCAATCAAGGAAGAGGTCTATGTTGAGCAACCTCTCGGCTTTGAAGATAGTGAGTACCCTAACCATGTGTATAAACTCTCAAAGGCGCTTTATGGGCTCAAGCAAGCCCCAAGAGCATGGTATGAATGCCTAAGAGATTTCCTTATCACTAATGGTTTCAAAGTCGAAAAAGCCGATCCTACACTCTTTACTAAAACCATTGCAAATGATTTGTTTGTATGCCAAATTTACGTTGATGATATCATATTTGGGTCTACTAACAAATCTACTTGTGAAGAGTTTAGTAGGATAATTGAAAGGGAATTAGGCTTACACCTAGTCCCTAATTAATTTTGGTGGTTGAATTGCCCAACACAAATATTGGACTAACTAGTTTGCTCTAGTGTATAAGTTATACAGGTGCCAAAGGTTCACACTTAGCCAATAAAAAGACAAAGTATTGGGTTCAACCAAAGAGCAAAGGGACAACCGAAGGCACCTCTGGTCTGGCGCACCGGACTGTCCGGTGTGCCACCGGACATGTCCGGTGCACCAGAGGACTCGCAACTCAAACTTGCCACCTTCGGGAATTTCCAGAGGCGTATCCGCTAAAATTCACCGGACTGTCCGGTGTACACCGGACATGTCCGGTGCTCCAAGGAAGAGCGGCCTCCGGAACTCGCCAGCCTCGGGATTTCACGTCAGCTGCTCCTGAAAGTGCATTCATCCCTTTTGTGAGTTTTGGTGATTTGGATAACAACACATTTAAAGGTCTAACAAGTTTGCTAAGTGTTGAACAGGAAATTCAGTATGATGAACATACTTGAATAGTGTATAATGATCAGTGAACAAGGTTCAACACAAGGTGAAATAACCAGTGAGACAATGCAAATGGATATAATATGGTCTCTATATTGGTTTGAATATATGGACAAGTCCTGAGAAATCACTATGCATAAATATGATCATAATAGAGGTTGAAGTGATTAAGAGGATTGGTCAAGCCAAAGTGAATAAGATATGAGGAATCGTGAATTGGCTTGACCATATTACTATTAGTCCATATATGAATATATGAGAATCAAACTAAAGCTTGATTAATCTTAATAGTTATATCTAGAAGACATTCAAGCAAGGTTCACAATATTGAAGAAATGATTCTCTTAATGGATGCTCAATAGGATGTGACTCAAGAATGGCTTGATAGGGTGAAGATAGCAAGGAAAGGGCTTCGAGGAACTAAGCGAAGGTGAAGGCCAAGCGACGGCTTGTAGACCGAGGTACCATGGCTAAGGTGAAGAAGAGAGTACTTGCACTAAGTCGATGAACTAATCAGCTATGAAGAGTTACAACATGTTGATGCATCAGTAAGGTGACTTGAAGCCATGATTTGAACTCATATAAGGTGATATGGTACAAGTCACAGGGTTTGATTTGAGTTTGCTTCAAAAGGTGAGACAAAGATGTTTGTGATCCTTATGAAGCAATGCCATGGAGAAATCACACATGAGACACCAATGACTCAAGGAGTTTACTTCATTTTATTTTATTTAACTTGAGTATAGGAATCGTCGTACTATAAAGGGGGATCCAAAAAGAAGGTTGGTGTTTGCCAAAGCTCAAACCTCTCTATTCAAAAGCTATTTATGAAAAGCAAAAATCTCTTTATCGTTCTATGGTTGACCATGGTTAGGTTTGAGAAACCTAGAGTGTTCTTGCTGAAAAGCAGCTGAACTTGTTCAGCTACAGCTGAGCTTTTCAGCTGAGCTGGACTTCAGCTGAGCTGAGCTCCTTCAGCTGCAGCTGAGCTTTTCAGCTGAGCTGGACTTCAGCTGAGCTGAGCTTCTTCAGCTACAGCTGAGCTTTTCAGCTGAGCTGAACTTCAGCTGAGTTGAGCTTCTTCAGCTGCAGCTGAGCTTTTCAGCTGGGCTGAACTTCAGCTGAACTCAACTTCAGCTGTGAACCTCTTTGACCATACACCAGCTGAACTTGCCTCCGGGCAGTTGAGCTGGGGTTTTCTCTCCTAAACTCTCTGGTCAAGACCGGTTGAACTGGTCCTGAGGGGCAGTTCAGCTGGTCTCTGACCCCTCTGACCTCTGATCTGCAGTCTGCCAGTCAGACTGGCAAACAGGTCGCCAGGAGCTGTCAGGGGCGGTTCAACCGCCCCCCCTGGGCGGTTCAACTGGTTTTGGTCAACTTTGACCAGTCTGCGGTCAGTCTGCGCGTCAGTCTGCCAGTCAGACTGGCAGACAGGCTGCCAGGCCTGCCAGGGGAGGTTCAACCGCCCTGGGGGGAGGTTCAACCGGTCTCAGGCAGAAAAATCTGCCCAACGGCTAGTTTTGAGCTCCACCTATATATACTACCTCCTACCTCTCTCCCCAAAGCAGTGAGCACGATTTGAACTCCATTTCTAACCCAAGAAACACCTCCCACTCTCTCTCACACATCTCTTGCCTCTCCCATTTCAAATCTTTGGAGAGAAATCTTTGAGTGAGCTTGAGAGCTGTGGTTTTTGTGCTCCATCTCTAAATCTCTCTTGCTCTTCTTCATTCGAGCTTTGGTACTACATCGAGTTCTTTGTGGATTCATTACTCTTGGAGCTTCTAGCTCCTAGACGACTAGGTGTCTCTTGTGAGTCTCCAAATCTTGTGGAAGACCACAAGAAAGTTTGTATTACCCGCTCGTTTGAGCAAAGATTATTGTGTGGGCTTGACCTTTGTGGTCGGCAAAGGGAGGATTAGGGTTGAAAGAGACCCGGCTCTTTGTGGGCGCCTCAACGAGGAAGTAGGGCACCTTGGTGGTGTGACCGAACCTCGGGATAAATCTTGTGTCTCTTGTGTTCTTATTCATTGTGTTTGTTTGTGTTTTTCGTTCTCTCACCCTTCCGTGGAAGATTTGTTCATATCTTTTTGTTGTGTGGATTTTGAGAAGTGCCCTTCTCAGATCTACTACTTTGAACCCTGTGGATCATTTAGAACATCTCATTTCCAAAGTTAACTGGGTGAATTTCGAGATCAATTCAGTTTTACCCAGTTTGCTTCTAGTTTTTGTTGAAAAAGTTTTAACTTGCCTATTCACCCCCCCTCTAGGCAACTTTCAATTGGTATCAGAGCCTAATCCTCGTTCTAACGCTTAACCGCGTGAGGAAAGATCATGTCGGGGGGACTAAGAAACGAAAGTGCTTCTAAGCTTGAAAAAGTTGAGGTTGCCTCGACTTTATCTTTTGGTGCAGATGTTGATCCTAGGGCAATAGATCTTGCCATGAGAATCGCCGAAAGGATGTTCCTCAAAATGAAGGAAGATGAGGCGAAGAACATTATTGAAGAAGAAGAAAATGATCGATGGAGACCAAACGATGAATCCACCTCTTCACAAGGTTCGTCTTTCAAATCCACTTCTCATATGTGCTTTGTTGCTAATGAGAGTGACAGTGAAAGCGAAAGTGAGGATGAGGAGGAGCATGAAAGTGATAGTGAAGATGAGGATGATCTTCAAAAATTCTTCGCTCAACTAAGTAAGAAGAACCGGATGAGCTTGCTCAAACTTATGAAAAGAGCGGAAGAACAAAAGGAAATGCTTCATAAGCAAGAAGATATCCTCATCGAAAAAATCAAAGACTTGGAGAAGTTGACCAAAGAGCATGAGAAGCTAAAGTGCTCTCATGATGATTTGGTCCAAAGGTATGAAAAGATTTCAATTGAGCAAACTAGTACTTCAAATGCTTTATCTTGCGTTGCTCAATTAGAAAAAGAAAATACTATGCTCAAGAACACGATAGAAATGCTAAATATTGAAAATCTAGCTTTGCAAGAAAAACATGATATGCTTGTGTGCTCTCATAATAAATTTATGGATTCACATATCATGTTAGAAATGGCTCATGAGGTTGTGTTAACTAATTTGAAATCATACCAACCTCACATATGCACATGTACTCAAGTAGAAACTATATTATCATGTGCTAACAAATGTTGCTCTCAAGAAAGCCAATCTTCCATTGAGCTAGAAATTTCAGGAATTAGTGATATTTCTATCACACAAGAAAATAAAGAGCTCAAGGAAGAAGTTGGAATGCTAAGAAGGAGCTTAACTCGTTTGAAGGGAAAGTGTCATGCTCAACCTTCTCAAGATAACCGTGATAATATGGTGAAAAAGCTTGAGAAGGGGACAACCGTAGCATGCACAAAACCCCTTCAAAAGAAAACCAAGCTTTCCAAGAAGGGCATGAGAAAAATCCATGGTGAGAAAATTAATGCTCATATGATTTGCTCTAACAATGTACCTATGTGCTTCAACAAAGAAAGATCAAAGAGAAGCGATAGGAGGTGCTATGGATGCAAGGAGAAAGGCCATGAAATTGATTCATGCCCCCACATGAAGAATCAAGACCTTGCACGATCAAGAAAGATGACCATCAAAAAGGATGAAAGCAAAAGGCAAATGCATTGCAAGGACAAGCATCGCATTTGCTACAATTGCCGTGAAAAAGGTCATCTATTCAAGGTTTGTCCAAAGGGTAAAACTCCTAAGCCTAACTTGTCAATACATTCAAATATGCTTAGGAGACCCAAATTTGACTCTTGTGCTAGAAAGGTGATGAGTTCACCACATTCTAGGACCAAGGCTATTTGGGTGCCTAAGTCCTTATTGGCTAACCTTGATGGACCCATCCAAAGATGGGTACCAAAATGTACTTGATAAGTTTTGCAGGTACCCACAGATGATATGAAGCTTTGGGGGTGCTTGAGCGGTTTAACTCAATTCTTATCTCAAGCTATCAATCTTACATTGTATATCCTTTAAGATTGACCCAAAGATGAATTGAGTTGTTATATCACTAACTTCATATTCATCTCTACCAAGAACTTGTGTTGTAGGGAATAAGGATTAACCTTTGTGGGAATCAAGCAAAAGGCCTACAACCAAGTGATATCCAAAGGATGGTAACAATTAATTCTTAAGTGCACATTGCTTTTAATTAGTATATTCCTTTGTGTCTTTTGTAGCCACATAGGAAAAATGAAGCACTTGAGAATGAACTTAAAAGATTTTACCTTGCTTTGGAAAGGATCTAATTATATGGTAGATTGCACGTTCATATTTTTATATTATGACAATCTACATGCTTTAAATTGGTTGTATGTATCTTGTGGCATATTTCAAATTGATTATCGTATTATTGCCATGACCTAGACATAAAGAGGATTATCCCATGTTCTTAAATGAATAGAGTGCTAAGTAAGAAATTCAAATTCTTAAAGCACTTACCAAAAGGGAAATTCTCTATATGACTAGAGTTGTGAGACTAATGTTTTTATCTAAGTGATTTATGTAGTTTCACAACATGAGAATGTGTTTCCCAAATGGAGTGTGCCATTCAACATTCAAAGAAGATCGAACCAATACTATGTGAAGTATTCATTCTTGTTTAAATTGGTTTTGAGTCTTCTACATTAATCACTCACCATGCTATGAATTAAACTTGCCATGTAAACTTAATTAAATAATCATGCTACTTTCGTTTTTTTAATTGATGTTATGCATGATGCTTGTAAGGGTAATTTAGTTCATATCATGAAGTTTCCTTGTTTTAGTAACCTTCTTGTCATTCATATACTAGAGGTTGCTAAATAGGAAACTATTGCTTGTGTTACTAATACAATCTCTTTTAAGATATTTCATGGAAATTCATAAGTAGAGATTGTGCTCTTTCAATTGGTAAAATCACAAGCTTTAAAAGGTTAATCTTCACCTAAAAGAAAGATTAGGAATGCTCAAGGCAAAGGTATGGAACAAATTGCTTCAATTGGTAGTTGATCAATAGTAGTTCCTTCCAAGTGGCATTCTTTCAATTGGTAATAATATATTCTATGAAAAGAAATGTCAATATAAAGGTTAAATTCCTTTTGGCTTAAATTTGTAAATTAGTGCATATTGTGAATTCACTGCTCCATGTGCATTAATTTAAAAGGAATTTAATTTATGTCTTTATGCCTCATAAATGATGATTTGTGTGCAATTCATATCTAAAGATCACCATTCATTAAATACTTCCTTGTACTACTAATATCTCTTTTCAAAGTTCTTTTTCAACTAGTATTAAAAGGAAAAGAGATAACAAGCTAAAGAAGGAAGTCTCCACAAATGATGAAAAGAAGAATACTACGATGACACCACCACAGATAGTAAGATCTTTCAAATTGGTATAACAAATGGTACGCTCTACTTGGTGGTAAGTATTCTTAAGGATAAGTTAATTCATTGCAAATTTGTCATGCCTTGACCATGATATGTAATGTACTCCTCATGAGACTCTTAACTGAATTGAAAGTGCATGTGGCAAGTCATTCAAATACTTGATGCACATATCTAGTGGGAGAACATTATATATCTTGTGTCATAGAGAATAAGTTTCTCTTGAGTAAGCTATACTAAGACAATCCAAAATGGTAAATTTGTATCTCATTCATATGGATTGTAATCTTTGTTTTCTAAATAGCTACTCTTGATGCAGTTTAAAATTTCCTTATCGTTAATTCTAAAAGTGCATAAGAATCTTTTTGTTGATATTCATCACATACATATGCACTAACATGGATATGATTTTTAAACTGTAAAAGGTACAATTAGTGATCCATACTCTCTAAATTTTGAAAACCCATATTTTGATATTTTAGAAATCTACTTCAATCGATATCCATATGCTTCACATTGAATTGGATCACTAAGTTGTAAATTCCATGCATAACTTGTCTTTATGATATGAATGCTTGTGCGACTAACCTTGATAAGCTAGGTGCACCCAAGGTCAAGCTAGGTTCATCATCAAGAAGGCAACATAATGATGTATCAAGAAAAGGAGAAAAGGCTCCTATTCTTAACTCTAGCTTTTATCTGTGTGATTAAATATTGACTTGAAACCATGTAAGATGGTTGTCAAGTATATTTGGGTGCCTACACAAAGAGAAAGGTCACAATAAGGATTGTGTGGGTACTCAAGGCTCTTCCTACTAATCTCAAAGGACCCAATTCAAATTGGGCACCAAGATATGAAGCTTAAACTTGTTTTGCAGGATCATTCCTTCAATGGATCAAGTTGGATGCTCGATAATGAATGTATAAATCATATTTGGAGATAGTAGCAAGGGTGGTAACAACTGAATCTCAAGTGCAAATTATTTTCAAATCTTATCTCTTTTGTGACTTGTGTAGCCACTAAGGGAAAAGAAGCACTTGAGGATATACATCAGTTGTTGATTATGAAATAAAGGTCTAATTGGAAGATGAATGAATATTATCATATGGTGAACAATCCAAAATTATGTGACGTATTCTCTATCTAGTTAATTTGGATTTGATTCTTCTTTATTAGACACTTACCATAATATGGATTAAGTCAGCCCTTTTAGACTTCATTGAACAACCATGCATATTATCCATGTCATTCAAAATATATTGTGCATGAGGGTTCAAGGAAATTTAGTCCATATTATGAGGTTTCTCTATTTTAGCAACTCGCTTGCCTTCCACATATAAAGGGTTGCTAAATAAGAAACTAGTGCTTGTGCTACTAATTCCATCTCTTGTGCTGAGTTTATCCATAGAAAATCTATGTTAAGAGATGGTGCTTGTTTTAAATTGGATAAATCACAAGCTTAAAGGATATTATTCAACTAAAGTAAGATGAAGTTGATAAGAGGCCAAGGTATGAAAACTTCCTCTCCTTCAGTTGTTTTAGTATTCTATCCTTAGTGGGATGTACCATAGTATAGGTTAATTTCCTTGCAATATAAAATGTTCAACAGTGCATATAACTTTGAGATCAACTATATGTGTGCACTAGTTTAAAGGAATTTAATCTATCCTTTTGGGTTTCAAGAATGATGATTCATTCTCCATCCACATATAAGGATTATCATTTGTGAAACCCTCCCTTGTTTTTCTAATGCTCTCTTTTCTAAGTGTTTCAATAAGGTCCTTCCAAGTGTTTTCAAGATGGATTTAAAATCTACGGATATAAGAGTCTTGGTTGTTTCAATCATTGAGTTTCAATTGATCTCATATCAAGTATGATCGAATCAAGAAAAGATGAAAGAAGTTCAAGATCACTTGGTTGGATGAAATCGTAAAGAGAAAAGAGATCACAGTGATTCAAGAAGGGAGTTATTTTTTTGTCAACCAAATAATGAAGATGTAGTGACATATTTATATGATATCCTTCATTATGAGGTTTGAGGTTCATATTAGCATGCTTTACCCTTCAGGATTTCAATTGATATACTTTCAGTTCTTAAATCTTCAATTGGTTTAATTTTCATCATCTATATAAAGCATGTTATGTTAAGCCAAGATATAGTACAAACATCTCCTTTAACCTCACATTGTTAATGTGCATAAGTGTACTTTGTGTACTCTTGCATGCACAAATTGAGGGAGAGTTTAGCCTATATCTTGTGAGACTAATGATTTCTTTCAAGTTCATGTTGTGTAGTCTCACACCTTGGAGAGCTTCAAATGAGGATGAATGGTTCCATAGAAATGAAAATGAGTTTCTCTTGAACCTATCAAGAAAATGAGTTTCTCTTGATCGTTTGAAGAGGATGAGTTTCTCTTTGAAATGTCAATCCTATCAAAAGCTAAGATGGAAATTCATGATTATAATGGAGACCATGTGGCGTAGAACAAAGGTGTGTCACTCCATGAACTATTGTATTACATTTGTGTATCTAGGCTCTTACATGCTAGTGTGTGCATGTATATGCAATATCTTAAGTCACATCATAAGGTTGCACTTGTGGTGACGATTAAAGAATCTCTAGATATTTGATTAATACCTCTTGTGGTGATATCATAAGTTAGTCTTAAGTCATCTTAGTGAGGTATGAGTCAAACATGCTAACTTCTCAAGAATCTTGACTTAAAATATTGCATATCATGTCTATTAATATACCTTTTAATTATGAGTAATTCCTTAAATTGGTACAATTTCACATTTTCATACTTTATTTGTACCAAGGTTCAAATTGTAGGACTTAATCCCCTGGCCTCACAAGTCCAAGTGCATAAGCTAAACAAGTATTCATCACTTGTATGCACACATTTAGGGGGAGAATAGTCTATAATTTGAATCTTTGAGACTAACTTCATTTCCAAGCCTATTATGTGTGTAGTCTCGAATTAGAAAGGAATCTTCGGGCAAAGACAATCGCTTCCACTGCAAATTTTGATGGGTATCAAAGATTCTTTGCTCCAATAAATGTATCTTCTATACATTTCATAAGAGAATGAGTTTCTCCTGTATATGCTACTCCAACGTCATCTAAAATTGGTAAATATGTATCACATCTTTTTTTATTACAAATATCTGAAGTAGCATAACTTATAGATTCTCCTTCTAGAACTTAATTGATTAAATAGTGCACATGTTCCTTATGTTGTATGATTATATTCATATGATACTTTTTTATGCCAATGGTACTTTAAATTGCAAATAAGTACTCTCAATAGGTATCAATTGAATACATATATATGTGTGCACTAAAACTTGAGGAGAACTTAGTGTAATATGCTATTAGTGATCTATTTATCTATCAAATTGTATCAATTGGTGTTTTTCAATTGATATTTTTCATACATGATCACTAGTTGCATAATCCATATTTGTGCAATTTTCATGTTGCCTCTTGTTGTGATAAGAAAATGCTAGGTGACATCTAGACTCCAGGTATCAAGATTTATCTTTCAGTTAGTATGACAATCTTCATTTGATATCTTGGACCTATGTCACAATTATGCCAACAAGAGCTTGCAAATGAATTCTAAATCCAACACAAGTCTGGAAACCCCTTGAAAAGGTAAAACGCAAAGGTACATCACTTATGACACTTATCCATTACCTTTGTGCCATCTAAGGATCCCTTTCATGATAGTGTGTTCACATCTTGCTTAAATCATAATTTCTACCCTTTATATTCTTTGTAACCTTTTTGGAGATTTATGACAAAGGGGGAGAAATTTTGCATTAAAGCTTATCTTTATTTTAGAAAAGGGGAGAAATAATTAACAAAAGGGGGAATCATAAGAAAAACATAAGATGAAGAAAGTTGATAAGTGCATTCCATGTCATGAGCATCACGTTTATTTTATGACACACTGCACCCTATGAATAGTATGATATAAGTTGTCTATACTTTGACCTAAATATGTGCTTTTGGCATTTGAGTACAAAAGTGTTATTTTCTGAAATGCACATGTTTAGGGGGAGGAAACTATATCATAGGATTCAAAATCTTATTTATCAAATCTTATGTAAGCTTTAAATGTGTTGTCATCAATCACCAAAAAGGGGGAGATTGAAAGTGCATTCATCCCTTTTGTGAGTTTTGGTGATTTGGATAACAACACATTTAAAGGTCTAACAAGTTTGCTAAGTGTTGAACAGGAAATTCAGTATGATGAACATACTTGAATAGTGTATAATGATCAGTGAACAAGGTTCAACACAAGGTGAAATAACCAGTGAGACAATGCAAATGGATATAATATGGTCTCTATATTGGTTTGAATATATGGACAAGTCCTGAGAAATCACTATGCATAAATATGATCATAATAGAGGTTGAAGTGATTAAGAGGATTGGTCAAGCCAAAGTGAATAAGATATGAGGAATCGTGAATTGGCTTGACCATATTACTATTAGTCCATATATGAATATATGAGAATCAAACTAAAGCTTGATTAATCTTAATAGTTATATCTAGAAGACATTCAAGCAAGGTTCACAATATTGAAGAAATGATTCTCTTAATGGATGCTCAATAGGATGTGACTCAAGAATGGCTTGATAGGGTGAAGATAGCAAGGAAAGGGCTTCGAGGAACTAAGCGAAGGTGAAGGCCAAGCGACGGCTTGTAGACCGAGGTACCATGGCTAAGGTGAAGAAGAGAGTACTTGCACTAAGTCGATGAACTAATCAGCTATGAAGAGTTACAACATGTTGATGCATCAGTAAGGTGACTTGAAGCCATGATTTGAACTCATATAAGGTGATATGGTACAAGTCACAGGGTTTGATTTGAGTTTGCTTCAAAAGGTGAGACAAAGATGTTTGTGATCCTTATGAAGCAATGCCATGGAGAAATCACACATGAGACACCAATGACTCAAGGAGTTTACTTCATTTTATTTTATTTAACTTGAGTATAGGAATCGTCGTACTATAAAGGGGGATCCAAAAAGAAGGTTGGTGTTTGCCAAAGCTCAAACCTCTCTATTCAAAAGCTATTTATGAAAAGCAAAAATCTCTTTATCGTTCTATGGTTGACCATGGTTAGGTTTGAGAAACCTAGAGTGTTCTTGCTGAAAAGCAGCTGAACTTGTTCAGCTACAGCTGAGCTTTTCAGCTGAGCTGGACTTCAGCTGAGCTGAGCTCCTTCAGCTGCAGCTGAGCTTTTCAGCTGAGCTGGACTTCAGCTGAGCTGAGCTTCTTCAGCTACAGCTGAGCTTTTCAGCTGAGCTGAACTTCAGCTGAGTTGAGCTTCTTCAGCTGCAGCTGAGCTTTTCAGCTGGGCTGAACTTCAGCTGAACTCAACTTCAGCTGTGAACCTCTTTGACCATACACCAGCTGAACTTGCCTCCGGGCAGTTGAGCTGGGGTTTTCTCTCCTAAACTCTCTGGTCAAGACCGGTTGAACTGGTCCTGAGGGGCAGTTCAGCTGGTCTCTGACCCCTCTGACCTCTGATCTGCAGTCTGCCAGTCAGACTGGCAAACAGGTCGCCAGGAGCTGTCAGGGGCGGTTCAACCGCCCCCCCTGGGCGGTTCAACTGGTTTTGGTCAACTTTGACCAGTCTGCGGTCAGTCTGCGCGTCAGTCTGCCAGTCAGACTGGCAGACAGGCTGCCAGGCCTGCCAGGGGAGGTTCAACCGCCCTGGGGGGAGGTTCAACCGGTCTCAGGCAGAAAAATCTGCCCAACGGCTAGTTTTGAGCTCCACCTATATATACTACCTCCTACCTCTCTCCCCAAAGCAGTGAGCACGATTTGAACTCCATTTCTAACCCAAGAAACACCTCCCACTCTCTCTCACACATCTCTTGCCTCTCCCATTTCAAATCTTTGGAGAGAAATCTTTGAGTGAGCTTGAGAGCTGCGGTTTTTGTGCTCCATCTCTAAATCTCTCTTGCTCTTCTTCATTCGAGCTTTGGTACTACATCGAGTTCTTTGTGGATTCATTACTCTTGGAGCTTCTAGCTCCTAGACGACTAGGTGTCTCTTGTGAGTCTCCAAATCTTGTGGAAGACCACAAGAAAGTTTGTATTACCCGCTCGTTTGAGCAAAGATTATTGTGTGGGCTTGACCTTTGTGGTCGGCAAAGGGAGGATTAGGGTTGAAAGAGACCCGGCTCTTTGTGGGCGCCTCAACGAGGAAGTAGGGCACCTTGGTGGTGTGACCGAACCTCGGGATAAATCTTGTGTCTCTTGTGTTCTTATTCATTGTGTTTGTTTGTGTTTTTCGTTCTCTCACCCTTCCGTGGAAGATTTGTTCATATCTTTTTGTTGTGTGGATTTTGAGAAGTGCCCTTCTCAGATCTACTACTTTGAACCCTGTGGATCATTTAGAACATCTCATTTCCAAAGTTAACTGGGTGAATTTCGAGATCAATTCAGTTTTACCCAGTTTGCTTCTAGTTTTTGTTGAAAAAGTTTTAACTTGCCTATTCACCCCCCCCTCTAGGCAACTTTCAGCTCCGCTATAATTCACCGGACTGTCCGGTGTACACCGGACTGTCCGGTGTAACAGCGGGGCAACGGCTATTTCGGCGCCAACGGCTACCTGCGACGCATTAAATGCGCGTGCTGCGCGCGCAGAGGTCAGGCACGCCCATGCTGGCGCACCGGACATCCTACAGTACGTGTCCGGTGCGCCACCGGACATCCAGGCGGGCCTAGAAGTCAGAACTCCAACGGTCGAACCCAACGGCTTTTGGTGACGTGGCTGTCGCACCGGACATGTCCGGTGTGCACCGGACTGTCCGGTGCGCCATCGAACAGACAGCCTCCTCCAACGGTCAAGTTTGGTGGTTGGGGCTATAAATACCCCAACCACCCCCACATTCAAGTTATCCAAGTTTTCCACTTCTCAACTACTTACAAGAGCTCTAGCATTCAATTATAGACACACCAAAGAGATCAAATCCTCTCCAATTTCCACACAACGCCCTAGTGATTAGAGAGAGAGATTTGCTTGTGTTCTTTCGAGCTCTTGCGCTTGGATTGCTTTCTTCCTTCTTGATTCTTTCTTGCGATCAAACTCACTTGTAATTGAGGCAAGAGACACCAATATTGTGGTGGTCCTTGTAGGAACTTTGTGTTCCAAGTGATTGAGAAGAGAAAGCTCACTCGGTCCGAGGGACCATTTGAGAGAGGGTAAGGGTTGAAAGAGACCCGGCCTTTGTGGCCTCCTCAACGGGGAGTAGGTTTGCGAGAACCGAACCTCGGTAAAACAAATCCACGTGTCTCACTCTTTATTCGCTTGCGATTTGTTTTGCACCCTCTCTCGCGGACTCGATTATATTTCTAACGCTAACCCGGCTTGTAGTTGTGATTATTTTTTGAGAATTTCAGTTTCGCCCTATTCACCCCCCCCCCCCTCTAGGCGACTTTCAATTGGTATCAGAGCACGGTGCTTCATTAGAGCCTAACCGCTCGAAGTGATGTCGGGAGATCACACCAAGAGGGAGATGGAGACCGGCGACAAGCCCACTACGAGCCAAGGGAGCACTTCATCGGAAGAGTCCCGCACCAAGAGGAAGGAGAAGAAGAAGGACTCCTCCAAACGGAAGGAGAAAAGATCTTCTTCCTCACACCACAAAGAGAAGAAGGAAAAATCTTCTTCCCACAAGTCGCATCGGAAAGGCGACAAGCACAAGAGGATGAGGAAGGTGGTCTACTACGAGACCGACACTTCATCAACATCGACCTCCGACTCCGATGCACCGTCCGTAACTTCTAAGCGCCAAGAGCGCAAGAAGTTTAGTAAGATCCCCCTACACTATCCTCGTACATCTAGATCTACTCCATTACTTTCCGTTCCATTAGGCAAACCACCAACCTTTGATGGCGAAGACTATGCTAGGTGGAGTGATTTAATGAAATTTCATCTAACCTCACTCCACAAAAGTATATGGAATGTTGTTGAGTTTGGAGCACAGGTACCATCCGTAGGGGATGAAGACTATGATACGGACGAAGTGGCCCAAATCGAACACTTCAACTCCCAAGCCACAACCATACTCCTTGCCTCTCTAAGCAAGGAGGAATACAACAAGGTGCAAGGGTTGAAGAATGCAAAGGAGATTTGGGACCTTCTCAAGACCGCGCACGAGGGTGATGAACTCACCAAGATCACCAAGCGGGAAACGATCGAGGGGGAGCTCGGTCGTTTTCG